>NC_133515.1:86537500-87896250 GCF_049354715.1 Callithrix jacchus
TTTGAAAGTATAACTGACGTCCAATAAATTAGGTTAATTTTAAGTGTAAACGTAGATAAGTTTTCCCATTTTTTTTTCTTTTTGAGCAGAGTTTCACTCTTGTCGCCCAGGCTGGAGTGCAGTGACACGGTCTCGGCTCACTGCAACCTCTGCCTCCTGGGTTCAGGCAATTCTCCTGCCTCAGCCTCCCGAGTAGCTGGGACTACAGGCGCACGCCACCACACCCAGCTAATTTTTGTTTTTGTAGCAGAGATGGGTTTTCACCATGTTAGCCAGGCTGGTCTTGAACTCCTGATCCCATGTTTTTTGACTACACAAATTATAG
Source organism: Callithrix jacchus (assembly GCF_049354715.1). Lineage (NCBI taxonomy): Eukaryota > Metazoa > Chordata > Mammalia > Primates > Cebidae > Callithrix > Callithrix jacchus. Next base: position 86,537,826 of record NC_133515.1, read on the forward strand.
TATTTAAAAATTAAAAGCACCCTAAGTTTAAAATGGGGAAAAAACACCCACAATGCTACTACTCTTACATCAAAAGTGATTTCGTTTGCTCATTGTTTCATGACCAGGAGCAGACGTGTTTTATTCAGTTATAATCTGTGTGCATGCAAATTTGTATCCCGCAAACTTCCTTTGATGTATCAGGAGCATTTTTAATGTTGTTATGTAATTCTGATGCTTATTTCAATAGCTACATGATATATTAATGATACTGATATAATTAATGTTAGTAAGGCACCCTGACTAACTCCTTATAAGAGCATGCTGTACAAGCCACAGACAACATTAGCAATGCCAAAAGGAAGCCTGGCTTGGGCAAGAGGGCTTGATCTCTTTTCCACCACAGCCTTCTTCTGCAGCTTTACTTTTTGACCCTGAAAATAATTTATCTAGAGCTTCATGAGGAGCAACAGTATATTTCCATTTTGTGCCCACTGTGAGATCAGGCACTGATGTCCACATTAGCACTTGCACAAGCAATGCTGACCGGAACCTGCCCCCAGATCTCAGTGGTCCCACTGAAATTCCCAGAAGCAAGCTTTCTGGGCAGAAAGGGCCACATGATGGGAAGGCACAGAGGCATGGAAAAACACAAAGTGCTGGAAAAGGCTGGAGCAGGGGTTTGTAACTGGAGGCCAGGGAAGTGGTGGGCAGCAGGGATGAGGCTGTGCAGACTGCACAGACAGATGGTGGCTGGGCTCGGGGCCACAAATGCCAGGCTAGTCCATGAGCAACAGGGAGCTGTGACCAGTCTTTGAAGAGATGATTTCAAGGTGTAATTTAAGATGATCATCACTCCAGGGGGAGTGGGATAGAGGAGTTAGCAGGGCAGAGATTTAAGACTATTTTGGTAATTTCCTTTCTAAGCCAGGATGAAAATGTAAATGGTAGCTGACACAAATGCAGCTTCTATGTGCCAGGCACTGTTCTAAGCACTTATGTGAACTAGTTCATTTAATTCTCATGACAACTTTATGAGAAATATACTGTCATCCCCACTTTACAGACAGAAAAGTGAGGCTCAAAAAGGTTAAGTGGCCTTTTAAAGGTGGCAAGGTGTGGTGGCTCATGCCTGTAATCCCAGCGCTTTGGGAAGTGGAGATGGAAGGATTGCTTGAGCTCAAGAGTTTGAGACCAGCCTGGACAACATAATGAGAGCCCATCTCTACAAATAAAAAATAAAAATAAAAAAAGGTGGCATTGCCAGCAAATGGTAATAGTGGGTTTTGGAAACAGGCAGCATGGCTCATCCTACTCCACAAGCCACGCTTCTAACCAACAAGCTAAGTGTAAGCCACATGTCCAAGGTCTAGACCAGAGCCCATAGACTTTTTCTGCAAAGGGCCAGAGAGTCGATATTTTAGATTTTACTCCTCATATGGTCTCTACTGAAACTACTCAACTCTGCTGCTGGAGTGTGTACGCAGCCGTGAACAATATGTAAACAGATTAACTTTAGGGTGACTTGAAGTTTGAATTCCACATAATTTTCATGCATCACAAAATATTCTCCTTTTTATTTTTTGCAACCATTAAAAATGTAGAAACCTTTGTGGGTATCAAGAAACTGATTCTAAAATTTATATGAAGAGGCAAATGACCCAGAAGAGCCAACGTGATACTGAAGAACAAAGTTAGAAGACTGATACGATCCGACTCCAGGACTGACTCTAAAGCTACTGTGATCAAGACAGTGTGACTGGCAAAAGAATAAACAACTAGATCAAGGAGACAGAATAGAGAGACCAGAAATAAACCCACATAAACAGAGTCAACGGATCTGAGACTACGGACCAAAGGCAGTATCACAGAGAGAAGACAGTCTTTTCAATAAATGGAACTGGAACAACAATTTTTTAATTAAAAGAAAATCACTCCTCAAAAGTTTTTGGACCTCTTCTTTAAATAGTAGTATTCTAAAAAAAAAATTTTATGACAGCTAATATACTCAGCACTCTATTATGAAGTTTAAAAAGATGAATTAAAACAGAAGATCTAACCCAGTGCCTGTACAAAGTGTATGTTGAGATATGCTAATTACGATGAAAGATGCTCTCATTTCATTATCAAAACAATCCAGGGAAACAGATGGCATTATTAGTATAATTTTATAGCAGCAAAAGTTTTAAATGTTGTTTAGAGGGTTGGGGCTCGGTCCAGAGTTTACTGCTGACTCTGGAATTAAAAGTTTTAATGGGGGCTCAAAAGAAGATGTTTCTGAAGACAACACATGGATCCCACATCTTTTCCTGCAACTGTTATGGAATCTTCTGGGTCCTTTATCTTTTTCTGCTGCACTCCTGCATTCTGTTATGCACTCTCACACCCTCTTTCTCTGTGTGTGTGTGTGTGTGTGTGTGAATTATAAAAGCAGCAAAAACTTGAGGAGTCAGGATCCCAAAGAGAAAATATGTGCAGAGAGTAGGCTCAGCATTTGATATTTTACCATTGAAGTATTTGTCAAATTGTGAGAAACAGAAATCAGCAGCTGAGGGGCTAAGAAACCACAGAGCTTCAGGCAGTGTAATGAAACTGGGGGGAGACATTGAGTTCAGCGCCCACTGAGGAGGAGGAATCCTCATGAATATCCCAAGCTTTCAAGTGGTACTTAAAACAGTAAGACTTTTGGAGTAGGGATAAACTACTGATCTGTAAAAGTCTAAAGACCAGACTTGAATCAGTTTGATTCCTGATTAGATAAAAGTGATCTGTTCCTACCTAACTGCCTGCCAAAAGCAAAAGGAAAACCTTTATGAAAATACTACTAGCCAGAGCATGAAAATTATCTAATTTTATATACAATGCCTAGCTTTCCACTAAAAAATTACCAGGAGACAACACTAAATAAACCAAAGCCAAGAGAAAATTTAAAAACACAACAAACAGATTAGTGAAAAGCAGTAGACTAACATGGAAATAAATGAAAGGAATTCACAATTTTGCTAGCTAAATGTTTTATACCCAGTTAGAGCAAGAGGTGGTCCAATGAGAAATATAATGAGGCAATCTAGAAAATAAGAAATACTAAGATGTGCTCCTCACATATCCCCAAGTAACTGAAAATTGACATATGTGCCAGAAAGATGGAAAGACCTGCAATGTAAATCTAAAACCAAGAGAGACTTAAGAATTGGCTATCACTTTGTGCTCATTCTCTAACCTAACACACACAGCAAACAACAGAACCTTATGGTCTCAAGGTATTTGAGCACAACCTCTGTCCAAATCATCGACTGCCACTAAACCACCTAGGATGCCAGGCATGAGAGTGAATGAGAGAGAGAGAGAGAAAGAAAGAAAGAAAGACTGAGCAAAGACATCAGTGGCTAGCTGCACACAACAAGAGAGACAGATTCCACAATTAAGTCCAGACAAGTTATTAAAAAAAAACTGATGACCCCCAGGAAAATAAAACAGAATCCAGAATTGCTACATTTAACCAAACATGTCTAGTCTTCAAACAAAACTTACTAGGCATGCCTTGACATTGAAACATGAGTCCAGATGAAGAAAAAAGCAATCAATGAAAATTAATGAGATGACACAGATGCTGGATTTCACAGGCAAAGTCTTCAAAGTAGCTATTATATGTATTTGAAGAATTAAATAAAAACATGAAGACATGTTCTAATAACAACAAATAGAAGGATATAAAATGGAAATTCTACAGTTGAGAAGTATAGTAACTGAAACAAAAGATTCACTAGGTGGGCTCAGTAGTAGGCTTGAGATGACAGAATAAAAGATCAGTAAACTTAACGATAGTAAGTATATTTCTAAAGAATACAAAGGAAAAGAGAGTGAAGAAAAACAGAACCTCACAGATCAGTGGACAGTGTCAAACATACAAACATACATGTAATATGAGCCCCAGAAGAAGAAGAGAGAGATATGGGGTGGGGGTAGCAGAAAATGATTTAAAGATAAAATGGCAAGGCCGAGGTGGGTAGATCATCTGAGGTAAGGAGTTTGAGATCAGCCTGATCAACATGGTGAAACCTCATCTCTACTAAACAAACAAACAAAACCAACAACAACAAAAATTAGCTAGGTGTGGTGGTGGGCTACTTTGGAGGTTAATCTAGTCCCAGCTATGTTGGAGGCTGAGACAGGAGAATTGCTTGAACCTGGGAGGCAGAGATTGCAGTGAGCAGAGATCGCATCACTGCACTCCAGCCTGGGCAACAGAGTGAAATTCTGTTTCAAAAATAAAATAAAATAAAATGGCTAAAAATGTCCCAAACCTCCCATGTTTGATGAAAAAATATTAAACCACAGATCCAACAAGCTGAAAGTACGTTAAGTAGGATAAATACAGAGAATCTTACTTAGACACATCAACTATATAGTCTACGTATCTAGATGTAGTTCTAAAACCAAAGAAAAAGATTTGAAAGCAGGAGGAGGAAAACTCAAGTATAAGAGACCAATATTATGATCAGACTGACTTTTCATCTGAAGCCAAAGGGCAGTGAAGTAACAGGTAAAATGCCAAAAGGAAAACGATCCTAGTTGGGACCTCAGTGATGTAAAAAAGGAATGAAGTACAGAAAGAATAACTATGTAGGTAAACCCAAAATAATATTTACTGTACAAATTGGAGACCAGTAAACTACGGCCCATAAGTCAAATCTGCCCATGGCCTGTTTTTATATGACCCTCTATATAAGAATCATTCTTACATTTTTAAAGGGTTATTAAAAAAACACAAAGAAGAATGTGATAGAAAATATATGTGACTCATAAAATTTCAAACATTTATAACCTTTCCCTTTTTGGAAAAAGTTTGTCAACCCTAATAAAAATAAAAATATTTTGGAGTTTAAAAGACATGAAAAAAATTGCTTTGTGGACAGATTTGGATGGAATAAATGGAATTAAACTGTTATAAGGTTTTCCCCTTGTCTGGGAAGTGGTAAAAGTACTGATTTATATTAGACTTTAATAATCAAGGGTGTTATCATCTTAAACACCAAAATGATAAAAATTGTATAATCCATAAGCTAGTGTTGGCCAGGTTGGGATGGTGAAACCTGAACAGTAAAAATACTTAATCCTAAAGGAAGCAAGAAATCAGGAGAAGGCAAGGTGCAGTGGCTCAGGCTTGTAATCTCGAAGCTTTGAGAGACTGAAGTGGAAGGATTACTTCAGTCCAGGAGTTCAAAACCAGCCTGAGAAACATGGTGAAACCCTGTCTCTACAAAAAACAAAAAACAACACACTTAATAATCCGAGTGTAGTGATGCATGCCTGTAGTCCCAGCTACTCAGGAGGATCACTTGAGCTCAGGAGTTTGAGGCTGCAGTGAGTTGTGATCACATCACTGCCCTCCAGCCTGCGTGATGGAGTGAGACTCTGCCTCAAAACAAACAAGTCAGGAGTAAAGAACACAGTATAAGTAGGGTGCACTGAAACGTAGATACTATATTTAAACAGAAGCCGAAGAGGGTGTATGAGAAGTTCCTTCAGGATCTGATAGGTCGGATGCCAAGCGGGCTAGCCTTGTTCCATGTGGCTCTCAAACCAGGACTAGACCAGTGGAAGCAAGTTGCCCCTTGGCAGAGTAGCTGGAGCTACCCAAACAAGAATGGGCTGCCAGGGCACTGGTCCAAACAGAGGCTGGGGATCATGAACATGTGGCACATACACCAAGCAGAGGTTAAGAGCTTGGAAATCCTTGGTCTGATCAACTTCTCCAAGCCGTACTTTCCTCACCTATAAGGTAAGGTTGATAATACCTGCCCCATGGAGTTGCATGAGGGCAAAATGCATGTGAACATGCAGCACAGTGTCCGACTCCTGGAAAGAACTCAGTAATTGTTAGTTATAATTTCAGCATCTGAAACATGTTTGGTGTAGACATCTTTCAGATCCTTTCAACTTCAGTATTCTGGGATTTCCTTCACATAACTAAATGCTCAGGAGTTCATGTTTTTACCTTGATGATGTGAGTCATTCATGATAACTACTCTGGGGTGTCACGATAAAGCTGTGCCTGGGATCTAGAAGTTAAGTGTCTGAAGATCCAGAGGGAAACTTGGTGCCTCTTTGGCCTGGCCCCACTAACTCTGGGAGCGACATGGACCCTCACTCTAGTTCTCTGCTTTCAGCAGGTACAGTGCCTGTTCCCCAAGTACCCTGAGGCATTGTGGAAGTAGTTACTGAAGCACTGTGGCATCATCGAACCCCAGTCTACAGAATCCCAAGGGAACTTTCCCCTTTTGAAAGGTTGTTTTAACATAAGCTCATGGATATATGAAGGGATTTGAACTCTTTGAAAAAATCCCATCTGAGTCAGGGCTGTCAGGGGATAAAAACAAGTATTTTTCCATCCTGATGGGAATGCAAGGGAAAAACACTTGTACATGCTCCGAGGAACAGGTTTAGCCAAGATCAGTCAGCCAAGTTGGACAGAGAGGTGACCACTGGGGTCTGGAATCAGCAAAGCACCATGGGAGCATCAGGCCTTGGCAAGGTAAAATCACATGCTTCTCCCTTAGGGAGGTACCTTCTGAAGCAGTGGCTCTCAGCTCATCACTTGCTGCCCAGCCCCCAAATGCAGAGACTCAGATTTGACTGGCTTGGTGGGGCATGGCTATGCCGGGCATCACAATTTTTAAAAGCCCCTCCAGCAATGCTCATGTGCTTCTAAGGTTAGGAGCCTGACTCTACAAGGAAACCCAATGTGTGTTAGTCCAACAGCTGGCCACATATGGATGGGGTGATTTCAAAGGCAAAATTAAAGCAGGGCATGCTCTCTCAATTTATAGATTTCCTTAAGATGTGCCTGGAGTAAATTTTCTAGCCCCTGTCCCTTCCTTGAGGGAATATAGTCATTTTGTGACCTTGATTAAGCATCTAATCTATCTGAACACTGACTTCCTCATCTATAAAATGGGAATAAGACTAGCTTCCCTGTCTCCTTCACGGGGTTGTTATGAGGATCAAAGAACAGGAAAGGGTTGTGTAAGTGAGAGAGGGCCATACACAGAGGAGAGGTGACGCGTCTCCCTTGATGAAAGGAAGGAGCATCTCCTAGGCATCAGGGAGGACTTTCAAAGCCAACTCATGTGGCACTGAGGTCACTCTTCAGTGCACATTAAATTCTTGGGCTCTTTGAAAAGTTGTAATGCTCTCACTGTAACCTTAGGGGCAAGGTTTATGACCCTTCTGACATTTTTACAGGCTCAGAGAGCCATGAGTGCATTCAGATCACACCAGCAAGGGTGTGGACAACACTGCTATCCACTAAGCACTGAGCTGTGCTGGTGAGCTTGGAAGGGGAGGGCCCAAGTCGGCCAGTGTCATCCCCTGCATGGTTTTGAATAATAAGCAGGTCCTGTGGCTGACTGGGTGCTGCACCACTCAGAGTGGCTATAAGCTGTCACCCTATGTGACCTAGAAGGACTGTAGGATGCTGCGTGGACCTGTGAGCAGGTGCTGCATGTGACTAGCTGTGGGTGCTGAGTCAGAAAACCATGAGTCATGCCTGGATGGCTGCTCCATTAAAATTCCAGGTGCTCTAAGGCGTACAGGATGTTAGCACAGCATCCTGTTAGTACGGTGCTTGGGCAGCCACATGCTGCCACCCCTGGAAGGTGAGAATGAGGACTGGAGAACCCTTCTGAAATAGCTGGATTGACCTCTGAACGTGTGTCTCAGAATTCTAGAGTAGATGAGGTGAGCAGACCTTCAAGATCATCTCGTTTACTAGATCCAGAGAGACGAGCAAACCTGCCAAAGGCCATTCAGCAAGGTACTAAGAAAGCCATGTGTAGAAGTGGATTCTCCTTAACCTAGTCAAGTACGCTTTCCTTGAGACCAAAGTCTTTTTAAAAGAAGATTATAGAAAGACTTATTACATGTGTCATCTTCTATCCAGAGTTTCCAGAAGAAATCTTTTGTTTTGCCATGTCTGTAGATCAGTATTTCCAGCTGCCCTTATTACCATCAGTCACTCTAGATTTGCCATCAGGAATGCTGGCCAAAGAATGATTTAGGATCACCAATGTCACAACCTTTGGGTAGACACAACCTCTAGTCTGATTACAAAAAAACATTCGAGGTGGTTTGAAAAGTCTCAAAGCACAATTCATTAAATACTCTGTCTTGTGCTGATAGTCCCAGAGAGAACTCACCACCAATTACAGACCTCATTCCAGGCAGAGACCAGTGCACCCTCCTGTCTCCATTCCCTGATGCCCACAGATATCCAATATCATACACCCTGTGCCCCAAGAGAGGGAAGTAGTCCCAACAGGAAATAACATATTCAAAATTGACTCATAGTTTTGCCCTTGGCCTCAGACAAGGGGATGCTTTACTTTTGGATCACATTTTCCTCAACTTTCTCACGGGATTGCTATAGTTTGGATGCATCCCCCAAAGTACACATGTTGGAAATTTGATCCCCAATGTAGAGACGGTAGGAGATGGGACCTATAAGAGGTGATTAAGTCATGAGGGTTCTGCCCTCACAGATGGATTAATGTCATTATTGTGGGAGTGGCTTTGCTATAAAAGGATGAGTTTGGCCCCTTTTTGCCTCTCTTGTACCCTCACTTGCCCTTTTGCCTTCTGCTACAGCAAGAAGGCCCTCACCAGATGCCAGCCCCTCAATCTTGGACTTCCCAGCCTCCAGAACCACAAGCCTATACATATCTGTTCATTATAAATTACTCAGTCTGTGGTATTATAGCACACACAACAGACTAAGACAGGGACAGTAAGGCCGACCCAGAGCCAGGAAGGAGCAACCTGTAGACGGTCCCATGGTGAAGATGAACAAGCAGTCCTTGACAATGGCAGGTTCCAGAGCCCTGACTCCTCCTACACTGTCATCTTCCACAATCAGCAGCAGCTCTAGCTTTGCATCAGCCACCATGGGCCAGAACTTCAAATGGGACCAGGGATCCCTCAAAGCTGGATGGGGGCAGGTGTGTTGATCAGTGAGCCCCAACAGGAAGGGAGCCTTAGGAAGGGAGACCATCAGGAAGATCTCCTCCCAGAGAAAACTGGGAAGTTGTGGTGTGAAGGAGGGGAGGCTTACAACCACTCATCCCAGAGAAGCAATAATGCAAGAGGAAATGGTGGCCTAAGGCATGAAGAAAAGCACTTACCTTTCCCAGAGCCCAGCAGAATCCCTGCTGGGCCCCTCCCTATGATGCAGGGCTCTATTCCCCAAGGTGGTGCCTTTTTTGACTCATGACCTTTTATGTCTGGAGCTGGAGGAGTTATCTTGCCAAAAATACCACTTGCATCATGCCACTCCCCTGCTCAAGAACCTTTTATAGCTCCCTACTTCCCACTATAGCAAATTAAAATTCCAGGCTTGCTGCATGACCTTGGGCCATTCACTCCACCAGTTTAGTTTTTGTAAATGTAAAAAAAAGATTTGGATTAAATCATTTTAGAAGTCTCTTTAAGCTAAGAGGTACTCTGAAAAATCTCCACTCTCCTTCGCTGGGGCTTAATTGCCCTACCTTAACTCTTTACTTTGCCCCACACTCCAGTTCAGCCGGCCTGCTTCCGCTCCTCAAACCCATCAAGCCATGCCCTCCCCTTGCCTGCCCTCTCCGCTCCTTGGTGTTTATCTCAGTCCCACTCACCCTTCAGTGAGCAATTGAGTTTCACCTCCCACGGGAGACTCCTCCAGCCCACATTCATCTCTTAGTTCTCTGAATCCTGTCGCTTTTATTACAGCTGCTTGCACCTATTTTGGTGCTTAATTCTTCCTCTGGTGATTTTATGTGGATCCGTTCTCTCTCCCCAGAGGGTTCCTTAACATTTGGTTTAGTAGATACCAGCCAGGCTCAGCCCAACTTGGGATTTTAGAAGGGTGCTCAGTTAACTGACATTAGCAAAACTGCAACTTGATGAAAATGATGATTGACAAGAAAGTCCTAAAAATTTACAAGGCACAGATGACATCCCAGGAAAGTAGAACTTCTGAGGCTCTAGAGAAAACCCCATACCTGTGCTTGCTGTTTAAAGCAGACAATTGGAGATTGTCTGAAGTGGGGATGCAGGCACTGGGATGTAGAGTCTAACCCCAGAGATTAGGGGATGGCTATGCCACCAACTAGGTGTGTGACCCAAGCACGTTCTCTCCCATCTTGCATCAATAATTTGAAGGACATGGGCCACCAGAAACTCTCGAATATTCCTTCCTACTCTTATTTAGAAAGGCAGTATTTCTAGGACTAGGTGCAGTGGCTCATACCTGTAATCTCAGCACTTTGGGAGGCTGAGGCAGGCAGATCACAAAGTCAAGAGATTGAGACCATCCTGACCAACATGGTGAAATCCCATTTCTACTAAAACTACACACACACACACACACACACACACACACAAGTTGGGTGTGGTGGAGTGCACCTGTAGTCCCAGCTACTCGAGAGGTTGAGGCAGGAGAATCACTTGAACCATGGAGGTGGAGGTTGCAGTGAGACAAGATCTTGCCATTGCACTCCAGCCTGGTAACAGAGCAAGACCCTGTTTAAAAAAAAAAAAAAAAAAAAGATAGTATTTCTAGAAGGCTGGGGAAAACTTCCTGCAGGAAGAGAAGGGAAGCCAACTTCCAGGAAGAATCATGGGCTCTTGCAAAACCAAGAGCCTAGCTTGTTTTAGTAATGAAAACGTATCCTTTTCTTACTCAGTTCACCCAGCTCCCACCGCTGGTTTTGCATTGACAGGCCTGTCATGGGTATGTTACCAAGGCAACAAGTGTTTTTCCCACAGCATGACAATCTTCTAGGAACTTCTGACCCATTTGAGGAAAATAAAATTCTAGCTAAAATGGTATTTTATTAGATACAATCATTTCTTGCCAACTTGCTTTTGCCAACTGTGGTTTTGAGTTAATGATATTTCAATTTTATAAGCCAAGACATTCAAAGCAGGAATCTGTTTTTATATGTATTACTTGTTGAGTCCATTTAAAAGTTTAAATAAAAGTCTAATTTTGGTTCTTCCCTCGAACTCTACTGTATTGTAAGGTAGTGAAAGGTGCTGGCTCTGGATCCAAACTCAGGATCAACCTCAGGTTCCTGTACTAATTAGCTGAATGATTTTGGACAAGTTACCAAGCTTCTCAGTTTTCTCATCTGTAAAATGGGAGAAATAGCACAGGCCATCTTAAAGGAAGGCTGTTAGACACGAACTGTGTTTAGCATAGAGCCTGCTTTTTCTAGGGAGCCTCACACCATGAGTTTATGATAACATCCCCACTGCCCAACAGAATGAACACTCATATCTTCTCTGAAGACACTCACCTTCATCCTAGGCCTCAAAGAATCTTGTAAGTACATTTTCAAGGAGTCTGAGCAGCATACAGTAGAAAATAATCAGGTATAGTACATAAAGAAATGAGGTACCTATGAGCAAGAATTAGCAGGAAAAAACAAAACAGCACAAGCAGATCACAGACTTTGAATACTAAAAATCATCAAAATTTAAAATTATAAAATGACTTTTTTTTTGAGATAGAGTCTCGCTCTGCCACCCAGGCTGGAGTACAGCAATGCTGTCTCGGCTCACTGCAACCTCTGCCTCCCAGGTTCAAGCGATTCTCCTGCCTCAACCTCCTGAGTAGCTGGGACTACAGGCACATGCCACCACGCCCAGCTAATCTTAGTATTTTTAGTAGAGATGGGGTTTCATCATGTTGGCCAGGCTGGTCTCAAACTCCTGACCTCAAGTGATCTGGCTGCCTCGGCCTCCCAAAGTGCTGGGATTACAGGCAAGAGCCACTGCGACTGGCCCTTAAAATGACTATGCTTTTAAAAAATAAGACAAACTTGAAGTTTTTATGGGAATCCAAAATTATTTTTTTAATTACAAATTTGGTAGGGAACTAAATGTAAGTTAGATTTGAAAAATAAAATCGCCAGTTTTCAAAATCTTCAATGACCAGGTTTAACAGAAAATTAGACGTAACTGAAGGAGAAAGAATAAACTAGAAGATGTGTAATAATAGATTACTTAGAAGGCAGTAGAGAAAGACACAAAGACGGTCAAGCTGGGAGAGAGGTTAAGAGACACGGTAGGTACACGGAGTGAGCAGGCCAACGTTGCGCTGGCATTCCCGAAGGAAAAGGCAGAAATAATTGAGTAGAGGCAACATTTCAAGAGATACTGGTTGAGAAGTTTTCAAAACTGAAGAAAGTAGTCAAGCCACAGATTCAGGACATGTTAAAAATGCCAAGCAAGGGCATGGTGGCGCAGCCTGTAGTCCCAGCTACTCAGGAGGCTGAGGTAGGAGAATTGCTTGAACCCAGGAGGCGGAGGTTGCGGTGAGCCGAGATCGCGCCACTGCACTCCAGCCTGGGTAACAAGAGCGAAACTCCATCTCAAAAAAAAAAAAAAGAAAGAAAAGAAAAAGAAAAAGAAATGCCAAGCAAGATAAATTTACATAAATAAATGAACTAGAAAACAAACATACAATATAGACGATGGTATATTCTTCCAAAGATGGCCACGGCCTTTCCTCTCATCCTACATGCGCATTTGTAATGTGACTTTTCCAATTCCTCCCATCAAGAGGTGGAGCCTCTTTCCTTCACCTTGAATCTAGGCTACTCCAGAAACTTGCATTGACCCACAGAAGCAGCCGAAATGACTTTTGTGCTCTTTGGGGAACTTGGGTCTCCATGTAAAGAAGTCTAGACTTCCTATACAGAAACAAAGGCCAAGTGGAGCAACACGAAGACACCCAGGTCCCCAGACATCTCATTTGGGACCCACCAAATCAATCTCAGGTGACATTATGTGGAACAGGGACAAGATGTTTCTGCTGAAGTCTTCTCAAGCTGTAGCTTCACAGAACTGTGAGTAAATAAAATGGTTGCTACCGTAAGTCACTGAGATTTGGGTACTTTGCTATGCATCAATAGAGAATGGTGACATAGAAGAGCAATCAAAGCCAGGTGTGGTGGCCCATGCCTGTAATCCCAACACTTTGAGAGGCTGAGGTGGGAGGATCATTTGAGCCCGGGAGTTCAAGACCAGCCTGGCCAACATAGTGAGACCCCATCCCTAGAAATTTTTTCTTTTTTAATTAACAGGTGTGGTATGTGCAGCTGTGGTCCCAGCTACTTCGGAGGCTGAGAAGGGAGGGTCTCTTGAGGCCCAGAGGTTGAGGCGGCAGTGAGCTGCAATTATGCCACTGCACTCAAGCCTGGGCAACAAAACGAGACCTTTCCCAAAAAATAAAATCAAATAAAAATTTGTTTTTTTGAAAAAATTAATAAAGTGGACAAACCTCTGGTAAGCTAAATCCTAAATAATCAGCACCAGAAGCAAAAAGAGGGACAGGACTCCAGAAGCTGCAGGTATTGAAGAGACAACAGAAAACCATACAGAAATTTTATGCCAAACCACTTGCAAATTCACTGGAAATGGACACATTCCTAGAAAAATAAAACTTTCCAAAATGGATTTAAGAAAAATAAAATATGGCTAATTCTATAACCACCAAAGAAATTAAGCAGTAGTCAGAAATCTACCAAAAAATAATATTCCAGGCCCAGATGGCTTCATTGGCAAGTTCTACCAAACATTAAAAAGAAAAAAAGGTCCATTCTTATTACAAACTATTCCAGAAAACAGAAAAATCGGAACATTCCCAAATTCATTTTGTGAGACTGTAAAACATTGGTGCCAAAATCCAGCAAGTACAGAGAGAAAAAAGAAACTTACAACTCAATCTCATTCATGAACATATAAGAAAAACAATCTGAAACAAATGTTAGCAAACTAAGCCTAGCAATAAAGGAAAAACTACACCATGATCAATTTGATTCTATGCCAGCAATGCACAGATCATTCGTTATTAGCAAGGCTATTAATATAATTCAACGTAATATATCAAGGGGTAAATAATCATATGATTATTTCTATAGATGCTGAAAAGGCCTTTAACAAAATTTACTATGAATTTCTGATGAATTAAAACCCAAGGAAGTACAAATTTATGGTGATTTCCTTACTATGGAATTTCTGATGAATTAAACCCAAGGAAGTAGAAATTTATGGTGATTTCCTTAATATGAACATGCATATGTACATATGCATGTACATATGATTTCCAAATGTCATCATCTAACTGATTAGGGAAATATTCATTTCCCATTGCTTTTTGTAACCTTGAGACCACATGGTCCTTAAAAATATGAAAATCTAATCAAATTACACTGTAACAAGATAAATTAAGACATTTCTTACCTGTTACATTTGCAAAAACCCTAAATCTTGACTGCATGCTTTATTGTCAATATAGCTTTATTGTCAAGCTATGGAAAAATAAAGAATTTTTTATATATTCCAGTAGGAATGCAAATTGGTACAGTCTTCATGGAGGGAACTTTGGCAATATCTAATGAATCTTTATGTGTGTTCATCCTCAACCCAGAAATCCCAGTTCTAGGAATGTATCCTAAATTAGACAAGTAGCCTAGCATAAACTGAACTTGAAAAAGATACATGCATGTAACTGTTCAGGACAGTATTATTTGTAACAGCAAAATATTGGAAACAATGTAATGGTCATGTTGGGAGGCTGGTGGAATTATCTGGTACATGCTGGAATATTCTGCAGTTGGGAAAAAACAAAGATCTCTGAACTACTGATATAGTATTTTCAGGATATATAATTAAGTGAAAAAAAACCAAAATGCAAAAGCAATGTATGGTAGGTTATCTTTTGTGTAAGAATAAAAAAGAATATATTTTCTCAAAAAGAAACAGAAAGGATATTAAACTATAAAATTGGTTACCTACAGGGATGATAGAAATGAGATAGAAAGGGTAGGGGAAGGGGTTGGGAATTCTCTGAGTGCATTTTTTCATATAGTTTCCACTTTTGAAGGATGTTAATGTTTTATATATTGAAAAAACTTAGTAAAAAGCAAGAATGGAAGGAACACAAAAGTAAGTATAAACAGACACACTTAACTGTATGCAAACTAGGTTATATAATTATACAGAGAGGAAAAAAGGATTCAAGTGATCTTGAACACAGTTTTTAGATTGTAACACCCTGAGTGGGATCTATTCTAAAGGGAAAGAATGGCAAAGGAATTTTGAGCTTCATTTGGTGGCGGTGTGGTCACAGCAATTCCAGTACTGTATTGTAGGATTCAGCAAGCGTGTCAATTCAGTGATGTCTGTAACCCAGATTCGCACTGTGGGAGAAGGATAATACATATATGGAATGAAAGAAGGAAAGGAAAAAGTGTAGTTCTACCTAAAATTAAAGATATCTTTATAAATTGATTGTGTTTTTTTTAAAAAGAAAACTGATTTCTTAATTCTGTCACTGAAATGGCCTAGACAGTAACACATCAGCAGCAACAAACATTCCCAGCGCCTGGGCCTTGGTTTCTAAATAACACTCCCTATCAATAGAAGCCTCAAAGAAACAGCTAATTCCAGGTTTGGGATGAGGAAATAAGAGGTTAGCTGGGAAAATCTTGTACCATGAAGTTTAAAAGTGCTTAAAAATTGATAGGGGTACAGAAGTCACTTGAAGAGGCTCTCACTGGCCAAATCTGTAATAACTTGGACATCAAAATGAAAAATAACGGGCCTGGATTATAACTCACTGATTAATAAGAGTCTATACATGAATTTCTTTTTTTTTTTTTTTTTTTATGAGATAGGGTCTCACTATATTGCCTAAGCTGGTCTCCAACTCCTAGGTTCAAGCTATCCTCCCTGCTTAGCCTCCCATAGGTGAATTTCATATGAAAAAGATAAGACAAAAAGGAGTGGTGAGTTCAATTAAATATTTTTTTAAGTGGGGGAGAAAAGGGAATCTCTTTTTTTTATGCAGGAAACCCAGTTAACAATAGCAGAAGGAAGAAGAAATGATAGAAATAGAAAAATCACCATTTTACAATCACCATGGTAAAAATATAGGCAAAAAATATCAATGGATGCTAAAAATCACGGGGAAAAAAGGAGAGTCACACAGTCTCACAGTCTCTCCCTACGGATAATTTATAAACCACATCAGGGAAGGTATGTTCACAAGGGAAAAAAGCCAGACAGGCACCACCTTAACCAAATTATCAAATTTGACATCATCAGCTAGGGGATTCGTGAACATCACTGTGTTCCCTAATGTGATGTATCCAGGACACAACCTAATCCATCTAGTATTTCTGCCAGAAGAGTTTAATCTGATTCTAGCAATGAAACAATTTGGACAAATTCAAATTGAGATGTGAACACGCACACAAAAACCAGCCGAAGATGTTCAATGGCACGAAAGAAACAAACCAAAAGCCAAAAGAATTATTCCTGATGAAAAGAGATTAAAGAGACAGGACAAATAAATGCAGTGTATGGTCTCTGATAAATCTAATATGCAATGACCAAAGAAATGAACAAAATAATAAGAGTCAACTAATTCACAACAGCAGCAGATTAAAAGAGTAAGTCACGCAATCATCTCAATAAGTACAGAAAAAGCATTAGATAAATTTCAACATCCACTTCTAATTTTTAAAATCCTCTTAGCAAATTTGGAATAAAGGTTTCTTAATCACATAGAGCGTATCTACAAAAATGTCTTTAGGAAACACCACACTTACTGATGAGAAATCAAACTATTTTTTTTTTTTTTTTGAGATAGAATCTGGCTCTGTCACCCAGGCTGCAGTGTGGTGGCGCCATCTTGGCTTACTGCAGCCTCCACCTCCCAGGTTCAAGCAATTCCCCTGCCTCAACCTCCCAAACAGCTGGGATTACAGGTGACCACCATCACATCTGGCTAATTTTTGTATTTTTGTAGAGATGGGGTTTCACCATGTTGGCCAGGCTGATCTCAAACTCCTGACCTCAGGTGATCCACCCACCTTGGCCTCCCAAAGTGCTGGGATTACAGGTGTGAGCCACTATGTCCAGCCTAACATTTTCCTTTTGAGCTTGGGAATAAGATAATGCCTCCAATCATCATTTCTATGGAAAAAAGAAATTGTTGTGCAGGCACCAGCCGGCACAGCAAGGTAAGAAAAAGAAACCAAAGGTCTACAGATCGAAGAGGAGGTAACAATACTGTCATTATTGGCAGGATTATATGTATTAGGTTGGTGCAAAAGCAACTGCTATTTTGCCATTGCTTTGTTACAAAGCAATAGAGCACTGATCCAGACTTGACCCAGAATTCTCCATTTTTTTAAAGGTCAATTGGAACAATGCTATGTGCATTAGTTCTTCTGATGGGAGCATTAAATAGCATTAAAAGTCATGGCAAAAACAGCAATCACTTTTGCATCAACCCAATAGAAAACCCAAATGAATAAACAGATAAATTATTAAAATGTGTAGGAGTTTAGTTTATTTCAAAATCAACACAAAAATCCATTTTATTTCCATATACCAATAACAAACATTTTCAAAATAAAAATTTAAAAATCCACTGGCCACACAACAAAAATATCCATACCTAGGAATAAATTGAACAAAATACATCCATGCCTGCAACAGAGAAAACTTCCAGAGGCATTAAAGATCTAAATACATGGTCATGGATTGCAAGACTGAACATTGTAAAGATGTCTATTTTCCCCAACTTGATTAGTAGAATTCAAAGCAATCTCTATCAAAATCCCAACAGGTTTTCTCCAGTGGAAACTGCCAAGCTGAGAGTAAAATGTACATGGAAATTCAAAGCCACAACACTTCTGAAGAAGAACAAAACATGGGATGACTTATTTTCTCAAAAACAGAAGTTAAAATGAAGCCACAGAATTAAGATAATGTGTTATTGGCCCTGAGATAGATAAACGGACTAATACAGCAGAAAAATAGTATTGACACAGAGAGACACCTACATAAATCCTTAATGTAAAAACAGAGGCAACTCTTCACAGTGGTGGGGAAACAATTGATTTTTCAATAAATGGTACTAAGACAACTGAGTATCTGCATTAAAAAAAATAGGGGGCTGGGTGTGGTGGCTCATACCTGTAATCCTAACACTTTGGGAGGCCGAGGTAGGAGGAATTGCTTGAGCCCAAGAGTTTGAGACTAGCCTGGGCAACATGATGAAACTTCTTCTCTACAAAAAATACTAAAATTAGCCTGAACACAATATTTTGATTATACACTCTGAGTGGGTGTGTGGTCCCAGCTACTTGGGAGGCTGAGGTGGAAGGATTACTTGAGCCTGGGAAGTTGAGGCTACAATGAGCCATAATTGTGCCTAGGCGACAGAGTGAGACCCTATCTCAAAAAGAAATAACAATGAAAACATTGGGTTCCTCTCTATACTATTCCTAAAAGTCAATCCCAGGTGTAGGGGGATTGACTCAAATGAGAAAAGTAAATTTATACAGTTTTTAGAAGGAAATATAGGCTATCTTCATGACCTTGAGGTAGGAGAGGAGTTCTTCGAATAAGATAGAAAGAACACAAACCATAAAGGAATATTTAAAATTCATATACTTAAGAATAAAGGCCGGGCACGGTGGCTGAAGCCTATAATCCCAGCACTTTGGGAGGCCGAGGCAGGTGGATCATTTGAGGTCAGGAGTTTGAGACCACCCTGGCCAACATGGTGAAACCTGTCTCTACTAAAAATACAAAATTTAGCCAGGCATGGTGGTAGGTGCCTGTAATCACAGAAACTCGGGAGGCTGAGGCAGGAGAATCACTTGAACCTGGGAAGCAGAGATTGCAGTGAGCCGAAACCAAATTACTGCACTTCCATCTGGGTGATAGAGCCAGACTCTGTCTCCAAAAAAAAAGGACCACATATGATAACAGAACTCTGAGCCACAATCTGCAATCAGCCAGCCCAGGGAGCCACACTGCAGCCTCTGCAGCAATCAGCCCAGAATGGTCAGGTCTGGTTAATGACTGCCATCTTCTCTATTTTTTGCTCCGCTTCCAACTCAGGACCAGTCAGAGAAAGCCAAATACACTCCCAGCTGGATAACTTCAGATGCCCTGTCTCTAGTCAGCTGGTCCCCAGCTCCCCAATACCAACAACCTCCAACCAGAGCAGACCTGAAGATTGCCCTTTTTCCACTGGAAAGCTTTTCCACTCCCCTGCCTGCCTTTGAATCTTGGCCAAACACAAGCTATGGCTTGCTACAGCAAGCTCTGAATAAATACCTCTCTTTGTTCTCATTTGGATGGTTTTCATTTATTTACACAAAATTCAGAATTTTACTCATAAAAAGTCCCCATAGAGTAGGAGGATAAGCTTCAGGAGGATGAGCTTCAGAGTGGAGGAAGGTATTTGTCATATGTGTAACCATCAAAGAGCTAGTGCACAGCATATATAAAGAACTCCTAAAAAACATCAATAGGAAAAAGACTTGAACAGGCACTTCACAAAAGAGAAACTCAAATGATCAATATGAAAACATTCCTTGGCCTCATCAGTAATCAAGGAAATACAATCATCCTGTGCAGAAGGCATAGCCGGCATCGTCATTCTCCCCCACTGCTCAGAGCGGTAACTGACTTGCCCCAGAGGAGCCTCAGACCTGGGGCTCAGACCCTAGACTCTGTCCCATGCCTCCTCCTCTCTCTCTCTGGGGGTTGGAAGGGGGTCAAAGGCAAGTGCCTTCTCACTCCAGAGCCTGTCCTCTCATCTGGAGAAGATGAAAGATCATCTTTAAGGCCCTTTTCAGTTTAAAAGATTCTGCCTTCCTATGCAAAAGGAGAGCCAATGATGGAAAGAAGAGGGGCAGAGAGGGATATCAGCAGAGGCACAATCTGCTCACAGCCATTCACGTCGGGGGGAGTGGAAAGCCTGGCTGGCCGCCCACTCAGTTCAGTGAAAGCTCAGCACTCTGCTTAGCAGAGCTAAAGAATGTGGGCAATCTTTTAGAATTTATCATCTGGAAATCTGTCTTCCTTTGTCCTTTAGCGAAAAACAAAACAAAGCTTATAAATAACAATAGTAATAATCAATATATGCATAGTAGTAGTATTAATATTTCCATTTTAAAATGAAAAAAATCAAGGTCCAGGGAGGTAGAAGAACTTGCCCAAGGCCACACAGCACCAACAACTAGACTCCAGGATTTTTTTGTACCACGGTGCTGCTGCCCGACAGCACTTCTCTCCTATCCCAAGACCTGCCTGTCTCCCCACAGCCTTTGGGACATGTAACCCTGTGCATGCATCCTCTGCATCCCATTCCACAGCAGGCAAACCAGACTTCTTATTCCTGAACTGTACACTTTGTGCTTTATCTCGTCAAATGCACACACTCCTGTCACACGCTCCTTGCCTAAGCAACATGGGACACCAGAGGAGCTAAACCATTGGTTCTCCTCTGAGCAAAAGGCACGCTTACCTTGCCCCAGAAGCAGCAGCAGCCCGAAGAGGAAAACACCCGGCTGCAGTCCCATGCCAGAACGCTGGAAGTGTCTCCGGCCTCTGGAAGAGCTGCTCCAGCAGAGAGATGGGCTATCACGCCTCCACCTGCTTTTATGCTCCTCTGTGTTCTGATAGTGCACCTGTCATAAATTTTACCGTGTTCACCTTTGAAAGGGGGCAGTGGCAGGCTGTAAACGATAAATATTAACATTTAGGTGGCAGAGTTTTTCAGGCAGATGAGTCCATCATAGATAGCATGTTCTAGTCACAGATACTAACAGACCAGGGTCACATAGCCGCCTCCATACAGCCTTCCATGATGGTGGGTGCCCATAAATTGCTGGCGTTAGGGTCTGCTGGGAAGAATGCAGACTTGGGAATCCCAGGTCCTGGTCAGAATTCCAAATCAGCCACAGCTGTGGGAAGTTGGGTGCATCCCTTAACTTGACCTCAGCTTTCTCAGCTGTAAGCCAGGAGATCCAAAGCACCTTGCAACAACTGTAAACCATAAAGCCACCTCCAAATGTGAAATATGTTCCCACCATGTCTCAGAAGTTCTGCTAGGTTTCCTGGTTTGCATGACACAGAGAAGTTTGTTTCTGTTTCCCCCATGGATGGCCAGTTGTGTTGGGAGGATGTGCATGCCACACATTTGTTGTCTGCATGTTGAATTCAGAGATACAAGCCAGAGAGGTGGAACCAAGCTTGATGCAATCAGCGGTTTCCTTCAAGCAAACTAAGGAATGCTAGACTGGGTCTAAACTGGGCAGACAGAGCCGGCGTTTAAAGCCTGAGTGACAAAATACTCTTGAGAGCAGAATTTAACTTTGTTCCACAAATACCAAGAAGCAATTGCTTTGGTGGATATGAACAAATATATTTAAATTATCCTTGCTTTCTGGCCACACCTGTGGGTGTAAGGCTGGGATCCTGACTTCTGAGGTCTAGTTAAGACTCTGGGGCTTGTTCCCATGACCCAACCTCAGATCCTGATCTCCTGGCTGACCCACTTTTCTCACATTGAAAAATCACAGTCAGGCACAGTGTCTCACACCTGTGATCTCAGCACTCTGGGAGGCTAAACTAGGAGGATCGATTGAATCCAGGAGTTTGAAAACCAGCCTTGAAAACCAGCCTGGGCAACCCCATCTCTATGAAAAATTAAATGAATTAGTCAAGCGTGGTGACATGCACCTATAATCCCAGCTACTTGGGAGGCTGAGGAAAGAGGACTGCTGGAGCCCAAGAGTACAAGGTTGCAGTGAGCTATGATTGCACCACTGCATCTCAGCCTGGGCAAGAGCAAGACTCCATCTCAATTAAAAAAAAATTTTTTTTAATCACAGTGATTACCTCTATTGTTCTTGAGTGGGAAGTGAAGATGCAGTGGGTAACCCTTTGTTCCCGAATCTCTGGTTTTAGGATGTCGTCTTCCTTTCTCAACTGCTCTGAAAAAGTGTGACTTGTGGGTCACCACTGATTTAGCCATGCCAAAGCCTGAGTCTAAGCCTCAGGATGGTAAGGGGGTCTTGGGATATGCCAGAGGTATGTGGACAATGACACACTTAGTCTAGCTGGGCATCAGCTAATTCCAGAGTCTGGAAGAGGGCAGCACACAGAGACACACAGAGAAGAAGAAAATATACCCAAGGCCAAAGTCTGTGGGGGCCAAGTGAGCACAGGTGCCCCAGGCATGTGGACACTTATCATCTTCATTAAACTGCCCCCAAGGTCAATGAGAAACCAGCTCTACTGTCCCACTACTAAGGATGTCAGGAGTCCACCCAGTTTCGTGCCACCAGCAGCTTTGAGGAGCATTGCTGAACTTGCCTGGGCTGAATAGGCCAAGGTCTCCACTTACATGTAGGCCAGCTGGAGGTGGGTGGGAAGGACACAGGGCATGGGCAGAAATAAGTTGGTTCCACACTCCAGGTATTCGCCCCATCTCTAACTGCTTCTCTCCAGGACTCCCACAGCCCAGATGGGTTATCATCCTTCCTCAAACCTCTTTCACATTTGGAAAAATTGAGAAGTGCCTTAAAAACAGTTAGAATTTCTGTGAGGCATTTTGGTATGGGACAGAGTGAATGTCCTCTTAGGCAGACTAAATCTCTGAGTCCCATCCATGCGTCGAGGTATCCTTATCAACTGTGAGGCTGTGGGGGAAGCAACATTTCTTTGGCACTCTTTTTAAACATTTTTTAAAAATAGAGTTGAAGTCTCACTATGCTGCCCAGGCTGGTCTTGAACTCCTGGGCTCAATCAGTCCTCCCACTTTGGCTTCCCAAAGTGCTGCATTTACAGGCATGGGCCACCTCACCCAGCCTCTTGGCACCCTCACAGGCACGGCAACTTAACTGGCACCTACTATCTATGTGTTCTCATAGCAGCTAAGAAAACACAGGAAAAGTTGTTGTCTGAAGTCAAAGACAGGCCCGTCACTTGTCCATAAAATTTTTTTTTCTGATTTTTGCTAGAAAATGCCCTAAGAGGACATATCCTATAAAAGGGGATAAGAAATATTCTCCATTTCAGATTTTAGCAACAATCACCAGGTGCTCCTTTTGGAAAAGGCACAGGTCCGTGAATTCATCTCTCTCAGGGATGGTGGCACATGGCTTGGTTTCTTGGCCTCTGAAAAAGCTGAGCATTTGCTGTTGTCCAAGAATCCACAGGGGAGCGCTAGACTAAGCTCCTGGCACAGGGCCCATGGGGATTAAAGCAGTACAGGCCTTCCATGAGGGTTTGCAACCCATTAGTATCCCATTGCTCTGCTTTGATTAATGATCAGCCCATTTTTAAAAATGAAACAACGTATCTGAGGGCATTGCAATATAATAAGGGTAAGTAACACATCGAGAAACCTGCTTCAGCTACATGTAGTGAGGCAATTATGTATTGCTCAATGTAGGTCACAGTCCAAAAAAAATTTGAAAACCACCACAACTTCGGGGAGTAATAGATCCACAAGAAAATCCCTAGACTTTGAGAAAAATAAAACAGGTTTGTTTTTCCTTCTGGTTAAAGATGTAGCTAGACCCAATTCCCTTGTGTTAGGAGCTAGAAGCAATGTCTACCAATGGCTCTGAGTCTTAGGAAGAAGAGTAAGTTCAAGTCAAGTGTTTTTTTTGTTTGTTTAGTTTTTGTTTTTTTAAGAGACAGGGTCTTGTTCTGTTGCCCAGGCTAGACTGCAGTGGTTATTCTCGTGCATCATCATTGCACACTATATCTTTAAACTTCTCGCCTCAAGCAATCCTCTGCCTCAGCTTCCTGAGTAGCTGGGATTATAGGCACACACCACCACACCCAGCTTCAGCTCAAGCTTTTTAATGACTGTAAACAGAAAGTCAATCAAACTGTCCTCTTCTTTCAACAAGGAAAATGTAGACCCTGGCACCTGAGTGAGCTCTGACAATGTGACGGGAAGTATGGACCAGCAGCCTGCCATCTTGGACAAGTACCCCTTGATGCCTGTTTTAGGAAGACACCCCACTGGAAGAGGGAGGGTACACACCAGAACTGTGGGAGGAGTGGAGCCAGAATACCATATATCCCAGAGGAATCTGCATTATGGCAGTAGTGCCCTGGGGATTTTCTGCCTCAAGTTTCAGCTTTTCTGACGTTCTGACTGGTCCTCACCATCATGGCCTTCCATTGCTCATACTTTCTGCCTGGAAATAGTCCTATGTTCCCAGAAAGGGAGGGGCTGGGCCTTTCTCTTCCTACCTCCTTGGTACCCACAAAACTCTTCCCCCTGGAGCACCTAGCCCAGTGTTCTGCACATACCAGGCCCTCCACAAATCTTCATTCACTGGCTGAATACTCTCCAGGGGCAAAGAAGCAACTGGTGTGACTGGCCTGTGTCCTCCATTGCCCTTCCCAGTCACAGAAGTAAAAGGAGCCTTGGATTAGGACTCTCCAAACCTGGCATATTATCTAGATGCCAGGACTCCTGTGTATTTCCAATGGGACCTGGGTATATGCATGCAAAACATTGTCTAATGCAAGTAGCTGGGCTGACTTAGCTTTCCTTGGGCAGAGGATTTGCTTATAATCAAGATACTAAAGACAAGAAGAGCTTAATTAAGGAATGAGAAAGGAAGAGATAAAATGAAGGTACCAGTAATGCAATTCTATTTTTTAAAATGTGGTTTTCAATATCACAGACTTATTAATGAAAGAGAAAGACTGATGGGACAAATCTCAGCAGAACGCATGCTCCCTGAGGGAAGGGACCTGGCTGGTCTTGTTCTTCGCTATGTTCCCAGCATCCACCCAGATGGTGGATGAATAAATAAATGAAACTCAGAATAAAAGGAAAGAGACCAAGACTACTATAAAAAGATCAGCTCAGCAGAAAAGGATGAGGATGGAAAAAATGAAAGGAATTAAAGCATCTTTTAGGATAGAAGGCTGCGGAAAAAGAGAGGTACATTGCCCAATACCATGAAGCGTGGTGGGAACAGATGATGGAAAATAACATGGGTTCATGGTCGAGCTGTCCCCAACATCACACCATTACCCTTCCACATAGTGCTTCTCAATCCTGGCTGCACATTGGAACCACCTGGAGAACTTTTTAAAAGAATACTCGTGGCCAGGTGTGGTGGCTCACTCCTGTAATCCCGGCATTTTGGGAGGCCAAGACGAGCGGATCCCTAGGTCAGGAGTTTGAGGCCAGCCTGACCAACATGGTGAAACCTCATCTCTACTAAAAATACCAAAATTAGCTGGGCGTGGTGGCGCACACCTGTAATCCCAGCTACTCAGAAGGCTGAGGCAGGAGAATCACTTGAACCCGGGAGGCGGAAGTTGTGGTGAGCTGAGATCAAGACCCCAAAAAGAATACTTGCGCCCAGGCTTCACTCTCAGAGATTTTGATTTAACGGGTCCAGGGCAGGACATGGGCATTGATCCTTTTAAAAATTCATCAATAGATTCTAATGTGCAGCCAGGGCTAGAGCCACTGTTCTGGTAGAGCCAGAGCTCTCAGGGACCTGCCCAGTGCCCAGCACTGAGGGACAAGATGGCTCCATCTCTGCTGCCTCGGTTAAGGCAAAGGTTCACCGGATATGGAAGGATGCCAGGACAGGCTACTGAGCACTGACAAAATCCAGCTGACCTGGAAGCCTCTCCAGATAGGAAACCCAGGGGAAAGGCACTGGGTAAGGTGCTGGGACTTCTCTCCAAGAGGTCAGGGAGTAGGCGGGAAAGGGCTGTTTCTAGTGCCTGGGGAAGGCCCATCACTGCGTACCAGGACGCGTGGGCTGGAAGCCCAGATCCACTGTGATGCCTATTATCACCCGCAGTCATTTCCTCTTCCTCGTGCCTCTGTTTCCTCAGCTGGGAGATTGGCAGCATGGATTCCATTCTTTTGCATGCAGTGTACACTCATCTCACCCCTCCCCTACCATGGCAGTGGGGAAGGGGCGAGATGAGCTGTGCACTTCACACCTCCTGGATGCTCCCCTTCCCACACCAACCGTCAGCACAGAGACAGGTCCTGGCACAGGCTCAACACCATTTGCAGGTGGTGGACGTGTGGGCCCCCACTGCACAAGCCCTGGCAGCCCCCAAGTCACACTGTCCTTTTGGTCTCTTTCTCTTTCCTCTCCCTCTTGCCATTTCAGATTCAGGGCCTCCTAGACCCCCAGAGCCCTTCTAGCAATGACTAGGAACTTTGCTTGTGCTTTGCTTCCTAACCTGTACTCTTCCTAGCACATGGAGGATGGTGATCTTTCTACAGCACAGAAGGTAAGAGAAAAGTTTATATTTGGCCGGAGATGATTAGCAAGGGGTCCTGAACAGCCCCAAGCCCCTCCTGGCAGTCCTGAAGAGCTCTTTGCCCATCTGTGACCCATGAGAGTTCCTACATCCAGGTCCAGATTTAAATAGCATTTATTGAGCACCTAGTATGTGCCAGGCACCTGGTTATTCAAATGTATAAATGTTGTGTCATTTAATACCAGCTGTATTTCTCAGGGGTTAAGAGTCTCAACTAAGATCACCCAACAAGTAAGTTTAAAAGGAGGCTGTGACCCACGTCTTCTACCTGCATCCACTAATGTGTCCCCAGAGTGACTGCGAGCTGCCCTTTGAAATGCCCTATACACCCCAGGATGAGGCCTGGAAGGCCATTGATTCTGAGCCAGCAGGGAGCAGTCCTCAGCTCATGCACCCGCTTTTCAGGAGAGTCTGGCAATGGGGCCTTCTCTCCTGGACTCTGAGTCTGAGTTGAGCATCCAGCCCAACCATCACAGAGCCTGGGCCCCAGGGCTCCCCATACTCTGTGGAGGAAGTGCCACTTGTCCTGGCAGAAGGCACCTGAAGAGTGTCCCCCTTAGTACCATCTCAGAAGGACTGGTACTCCCAGGATTCTCCCACCCATCCGAGCTTGTGGACGCTGAGTGTGCCCCTTCCTCCTCCCCTGCTTGGGGAGAATCCTACCAGTGGATTTCCAGAATCCAGGAAAGCAACAGGAACTAGGTCAGAACTGGTCAGCAAGCACCTGGACCTTTACAGCCACCTAGTGCAGTCCTTCCCATCATACAGAGGAAGATATTGAGCAAAGAAAGAGGCAGACAAGCGCCTGAACTGGGGTTTTGGATTCCCTGATCCAAGCCCAGTGTTCTCTCCCACTCATTTTGTAAGACTGGATCACCACGGCCACATGCAGCAGCGGTACTTCTAGTCCGGTCTTACTGATAACACAACCTCAGGAGGATTTGTAACTTGCCTCCATGACTAAGGCAGAGCCCAGAGCTCTTGCCTCTCTACCATAGCCCAGGAGTGGCCAAGTTCTAGCTATGGAGACTCAACACAGACCCTGTGCTAGCAGATACCGCATAAAGCCCGTGTCCACCCCATCTCCATTCTGGGGAGGGGGTCCCATGGAGACAGGCCAGTATGGCTGCTGGGCCCTGGCACATGGGAGAAACTTCCCTGGATCTTCTAGAGCTGAAATCCCCTGTGTCCTGGCCCCATGTGGCAGGGCCAGGAGATGGCTCTGGGGAGAGAAGCGGTGTGAAATTTGATGCTCTGCCCACCAGGGGGATCCTGTAGGAACACCTGCTGTAGAGCTAATCTTTCCCTCACTTAATTCCCTTTTCATTCTGTCCATGGGAGCTATAATCTGTCCTTCAAATCCAAAAGAAATAACCAAAGGCTTCCAGTCTTTCCCTGGGAATCTCATGTGGTCCAGACCACAGTGGGAGGCTCCTGCCTCCAACAACCCCAAGTGTCATGCACTGACCCCATCTATCCCCCTGGCCTGTGTTCAGAGGACAGCATATGCCCAGAAAAGCTTCTCCTGGACAAGGGGTCCAGGGAGGAAAGATTGCCTTTCTAGCCCCAGTCATGGCAACTTACCAGCTGGGGAAGCCTCTCCACCCGTACTGCAGTCACTCTGAAATGGCCTCTGAGCCTTTGGCTGTGTAGCAGCGGACTGAGGTGGCACAGCATGGCATGGATGGCATGGCATGGCGTCATCAGCTTGTTGGAGCTGAGCTGTCAACATCATCAGACACTGGCACGTGGGTGTTAATAGCTTTGGTAATAATGTGCAAGCTTGCTTTCCAGCTACGCAGGCCCACTGTTTACCTTTGACGGTACCCCCTGGGGAGAGGGTGGTGGTGTGAGAGTAAGCAGGTGAAGGTGAGATGAGACCGGGACAGGCTTCTGTCCCCAGGGCCCTGATGCAGACTGGCCACTAGGCCTGGCTAGGCTGACAGATCTGTGCTGACCTCTAGCCATGGGGACATCAAGCTGGACTGGGCACAGCCCTGAGGAGTTTGCCATCTCAGCTGGCTCCATCCTGAGGGACTGCCTACTACCTCTGCCACCAGGCACAACTAGCTGGCATTGCAGCCTCCCATTCCTTTTTTCTCCTCCACCTCCTGCTTCTCCTCCTCCTCCTCCTCCTCCTCCTCTCTCCTCCAACTCCTGCTTCTTCTCCTCCTCCTCCTCCTCCTCCTCTCTCCTCCACTTCCTGCTTCTCCTCCTCCTCCTCTCTCCTCCACCTCCTGCTTCTCCTCTTCCTCCTCTCTACTATCTCCTGCTTCTCCTCCTCCTCCTCCTCTTTCTCCTCTGCCTCCTCTTCCTCTTCCTCCTTCTCTTCCTCCTCCCCCTCCTTTTCCCCCTCGTCTTCCTTCTCCTCTTCCTCCTCCTCCTCCTCTTCCTCCACTTCCTCCTCCTTCTCCTCCTGCTTCTCCTTTTTTTTGAGACAAGATCTCACTCAGTCATCTAGGATAGAGTGCAGTGGCTCAATCTTGGCTCACTTGGCTCACTGCAATCTCTGCCTCCTGGGCTCAATCCATCCTCCCACCTCAGCCTCCCGAGTAGCTGGGACTACAGGTGTGTGCTACCATGCCTGACTAATTTTTGTAGAGATGGGGTTTCACCATGTTGCCCAGGCTGATCTCGAACTCCTGTGCTTAAACCATCCACCCACTTCAGCCTCCCAAAGTGTTAGGATTATAGGCATGAGCTTCTGTGCCCCGTTCCTCTCTTCCTTCATGGATTTGGGAAGGGCTTTGTTCATAACTGCAAGGTTAGCACCCGAAGAGTTAATCTAGGCAAACAGAATTTTCAAATTCCACATCTTTTCCATTCTAATCCCTGCATATTTTCATAATATAATCTTCCTGGAACAGACTGTGGCTTAAAATCCACAAAAATGTTTAGAAACTTGCCACACAGAGAGAAGGTAGGAAAGCCAGATGTTCCATCCTAGTTTTTCTGCACCAAAAACTTGCGTCTCTTAACCCAGGACACAACACGGCATCACTTTTGTCCAGCTGGGTATGGTCCTTCATCGACCCTCAGAGACCTTCTCGGAGCGTGTGGGAGGAGGAGCATGTGGGGACACAGCTCTCCAGAGCGTGGCCTCTGTGGGAAGCCTGGCCAGCCCCTCTGCCTCCCACTCACTCTCTTCGTGGCTGCCGGGCCACAGCTGCTCACACCAGGTTTCCAGCGATTCCTCTCTGTTGGCATTGAGATCAATGTGTCCTTAATCGTGGTGAGGCTCTGATTCTTGCCGCTTAACATCTCCCACCTGAGCTGCTGTATCATCCCTTCAGGGTCAGCATCCCTCGCCAGGGGGACCTTTCTCAAGCACCCTCTGCTCATTTGTCCCTCCCCCTCAGTGTGGCTTCTGCTCCCACCACACTACTAGAATTGCTTGAAGGTCAATCATTTGTTCAATCCAACAATGAGGTCCTCAGACCTCACCGTACTTGACATCTCAGCGGCATTTCACAGCCAGCCTCAGCCCAGCCCCTTCTCTTGGACAACGTGCCCTCAGCCTCCAGGCTCCCAGTGTCCTGGTTTCTTCTCCCCGGCAGTTCCTTCTCAGCCTCCTTTGCCAGCTCCTTCTCTGCTGCTGAAGTTCGTCTGGACCCTCCTCTTTCTACCTGTCTCTCAAGGCAACCACATACACCTCATGGTTTCATTAAAAATCATGTGTTGACCATTCCCCTATTTCTTTTTTTTCTTTTTCAGACAGAGTCTCACTCTGTCTCCCAGGCTGGAGTGCAGTGGTGCAGTCTCAGCTCACTCCAACTTCCACCTCCTGCTTCAGCCTCCCAAGTAGCTGAGATTACAGTTGCATGCCATCATGCCTGGCGACTTTTTTTTTTTTTTTTTAGTAGAGTTGGGATTTTGCTATGTTGGCCAGGCTGGACTTGAACTCCTGACCTCAGATGATCCACCTGCCTTGGCTTCCCAAAGGGCTGGGATTACAGGCATGAGCCATCGCGCCTGGCCCATTCCCCCATTTCTATTTTTAGTCAGACCTCTCTTCTAAGCTTCAAACCCCATAAACTCATTCATGAACTCAGTCTCCACTTTGATGTTTCAGAAGTACCTCAAACTCAATGAGTTAGGAAACGAACGTGCGATCTTCCCTGACTCATTTGTAACCCATCGGACAAGGCAGCAGTGGCTCATGAAACCACTCACCATTCTTCATCTCCACTGCCCCAGCTGGGCCCAGGCTCTGTCCCTCCTCCCCTGAAGGGCTGCTCCATGTCTACCCTTGCTTGTTCCAGTCTTTTCATTTTCACACGCCTGAATGATCTTGTCAAGGGGCAAACTTGATGCTCTCTCTCTTTCTTTTCTTTTCTTTTTTTTTTTGAGACAGGGTCTTGTTCTGTCACCCAGGCTGGAGTGCAGTGGCACAATCACGGCTCACTGCAGCCTTGACCTCCCAGGCTCAAGGGATCCTCCTGCCTCAGCTTTGCTGGTAGCTGGGACTACAGGCACTTCCCACCATGCCTGGCTTTTGTTTTCTTTTTTTGTAGAGATACATTTCTATCATGTTGCTCAGGCTGGCCTTGAACTCCTGGGTTCAAGCTACCTGCCTGCCTCGGCCTCCCAAAGTGCTGGGATGGCAGGTGTGAGCCACTGTGCCTGGCCAACTCCACTCTCTTTGTGCTGAGTTCCGTGGCTGTTTTATCGACTTGTCAAATCCAGGTATTTATATTTGGTTGATGTTTCCCTTTGGAACTGCATCCTTGATGATTTGCTTCTACCGTCCCCTGTTTTTTTCCTGTGTCCTTAAAATTTATTTATTTATTCATTCATTCATTCATTCACTCATTTATTTATTTACTGAGGCAGAATCTTGTTCTTGCCCAGGCTGCAGTGCAATGGCATGATCTCAGCTCACTCCAACCTCTGTCTCCCAGGTTCAAGTGATTCTCCTGCCTCAGCCTCCCAAGTATCTGGGATCGCAGGTTCCTACTACCACCTCTGGCTAATTTTTTGTGTTTTTAGTAGAGATGGGGTTTCACCATGTTGACCAGCTGGTCTCGATCTCCTGACCTCAGGTAATCCGCCCGCCTTAGCCTCCCAAGGTGTTGGGATTACAGGCATAAGCCACTGCGCCCAGCATTTAGGTGTTATTTAATCATGAGAAGGAAGTTTAGAACGCAGGCATAGTTCCTACAATTTGGCTGTTTGAGGCGGCCTCACAGATTGGAAAGTCTGCAGTTCTCTCCAGACCAACATCCTCTGAGAACAAACTTTGCTGTGGGTGACCAATAATACCTGATGAGATTGTTTTCTCATCTTGGCTATTTGTCCTGAGAACCTGGTTTAGATTCAGGGAGAGCATTCTCTCTGATATATTCTACCTGCTAGGGACTCAAGACTGTTGGGTCTAAATTCTGAGGGGCTGACCGTTAGGTCAGGGGCCCAAGACACTAAGCTGTCTAAGTCCCCTCAGCTGACTGTACATTGGAATTGCAGTAACCAGGAGTCTTCTCAACCTATCCTCCCCCTCTGTGAAAACTTCCAGCTTCTGATAATATCCACATGACCACCACAACTTCTATCTCCCTAAATGGCAGAATTTCACCCAGGATGTTTTGGCATTCAATGAACACTTCGGGGGAACATTTAATCTCATTCAAGCTGCTCATTTGAGAGGTGCCTTAAAACAAAAAGAGAATAAAATTCCCCTGGCCCAAGAAGTACAGCATTTTTTATTTTATTTGTTTGTTTTTGAGACAGAGTCTCACTCACTCTGTCACCAGGCTGGAGTGCAGTAGCACAATCTCGGCTCACTGCTACCTCTGTTTCCTGGGTTCAGGCGATTCTCCTCTCAGTCTCCTGAGTAACTGGGATTACAGGTGTGCACCACCAGGCCCGGCTAATTTTGCATTTTTAAGTAGAGACGGGGCTTCACCACGTTGGCTAGGCTGGTCTTGACCTCCTGGGTTCAAGCAATTTGTCTGCCTTGGCCTCCCAAAATTCTGGGATTACAGGTGTGAGCCACCACGCCAGGCCACGCAGTGGATTTTTATTGGTACACTGACACCTCTAAATGTAAATCCAATTTTAAGATTGCTTCTTTAAAGGATTTTTTGGTCAAGGCTAACCAATAACTTGACAACTTAAAACCATCTGGGATAGGGCCGGGTGTGGTGGTTCAGCCTGTAATCCCAGCACTTTGGGAGGCCAAGGCAGGCGGGATCACAAGGTCAGGAGAACGAGACCATCCTGGCCAACATGATGAAACCCCATCTCTACTAAAATACAAAAAATTAGCTGGGCATGGCAGTGCGTGCATGTAGTCCCAGCTGAGGAGGGAGGCTGAGACAGGCGAATTGCTTGAACCGGGAGGTGGAGGTTGTAGTGAGCCGAGATCATGCCACTGCACTCCAACCTGGCAACACAACAAGACTCCGTTTCAAAAAAAAAAAAAAAAAAAGGGATAAAGCTACCTCCAATGTTAAACCTCCACCCTCCAGCACCAGTTTCCCTTCATCATACCCTACTCTTCCCCTTCTTCCACACGGATCGGACCCCAATCTTTCTTCACCTTCACCTGTTTCTCTGCTTGACTAAAGATTATTTTTTGTTTGATAAGACAATAACAGAATAACCAAAACAATCTTGAAAATGAAGAACAAAGTGGGAGAATTCACACTTACTGATTTCAGAACTTGCTATAAAGCTACGGTAGTCAGAACAGTGTGGTACTGGCATAAAGACAGACATATAGACATGTAGGATATAGAGTACAGAAACAAACCCTCTCATATATTGTTAAATGGTTTTCAGCAAGGGTGCAAGACCATTCAGTGGAGGAAAGGACAGTCTTTCCAACAACTGATGCTTGGAAAACTGAATATCTCATGCAAAAGAATGAAACTGGGCCCTTACCTAATTCCACATACAAAAATGAACTCAAAGTTGATCAAAGATCTAAATGTAAGATCTAAAACTCTAAAACTTTTAGCAGTAAGCACAGGGCAACAGTTTTATGACATTAGATTTGGTAGTGGTTTCTTGAATATGACACTAACAGCACAGGAAATAAAGAAAAAATAGACAAATTGGACTCCATGAAAATTTAAAAATTTTGTGCATCAAAAGACCCTATCAATAGAGTGAAAAGACAATCTATTCGATTGGAAAAAATATTTGCAAGTCATATATCTGATAAGGGATTGATATTCAGAATATACACAGGATTCCTAAGACTCAACCACAACAAAACAACTCAACGCAATAATGGGCTAAGGGCTTGAATAAACATTTCTCCAAAGAATACATACAAATGTCCAATAAGCACATAAAAAGATTCTTAACACCACTTATCATTAGGAAAATGCTCATCAAAACCACAATGAGATACTCCCTCACACCCAGTCGATGGCTACTGTTTTTTTTAAATAGCAGAAAATAGATGTTGGTGAGGAAGTGGAGAAACTGGAACCTGTGTACACTGTTGATAAGCATGTAAAATGGCACAGCTACCGTGGAGAACAGTATGGTGATTCCTCAAACAGTTAAAAATAGAATTATCGTGTGATCCTGCAATTCTACCTCTGTGTATTTACCCAGAGGAATTGAAAGCCTGGTGTTGAAGAGATATGCGCACACCTACATTCATAGCAGCATTATTTAGAATAACTAAAACATGGAAGCAACCCAAGTGTCCACTGACCAATGACTGGATAAGCAAAATGTGATATAGACATGCAATTGAATATTGCTCAGCCTTTAAAAGGAAGGAGATTCTGACCTGTGCTACGATACAGATGTATCTTTTTTTAATCTTACTTTTTGAGACAGGGTATTGCCCTGTTGCCTAGGCTGGACTGCAGTGGTACAATCACTGCTCACTGCAGCCTTGACTGCTCAGGCTCAAGCGATCCTCATACCTCAACCTCCCTCCCTCAACTACAAGTACACACCACTACACTCAGCTAATTTTTATTGTTTTTTATGGAGACAGAGTCTCACTATATTCAAGTCCAGGCTGGTCTCAAGTTCCTGGGCTCAAGCAATCCTCCTGTCTTAGCCTCCCAAAGTGCGGAGATGACAGGCATGAGCCACTGTGCCTGGCTAACGTTCCTGTTCTTTAAACAGTACACGTGTGGTTTGAAATACCGGGAACTATTTCATTATCCATCATCAGGGAGTGTCCTAATAAGCTGTGGAATATCCTCACTAAAGGATACACAGGAATGAAGAAGAATGAAGTGGAGCCACACAGATTCACAAAGCTTTTCAGGGTATTAGTTTGGTGCATAAGTAATTGCAGCGTTATTTTAATGGCAAAAACTGCAATTACTTTTGCACCAACATAATACAACATTGAAGAAACTAAGAAGTTGACAGGTAGGAACAGTGAGATACCAATCAAATACTATATTTTTCTATGGGAAACTATGCATGTGTGTATGTATGTGTGCATATATGTAATAAATATGGAAGAAAAGACTCATAATGATACTAAAAAGTCATGTAAGTGGTTTCCAGATTACCTCTGCTTGGGGATTGATGGTCTAAAAGTCTTCAGCCTCATTAAAGTTGTCTATACAGGCCAAGCTCTGTGGCTCATGCCTGTAATCCCAGCACTTTGTGAGGCCAAGGTAGGCTGATCACCTGAGGTCAGGAATTCGAGATCAGCCTGACCCATATGGTGAAACCTCACCTCTACTAAAAATACAAAATTAGCTGGGCATGGTGGCATGTGCCTGTAGTCCCAGCTACTTGGGAGGTTGAGGCAGGAGAATCACTTGAACCTGGGAGGCAGAGGTTGCAGTAAGCCGAGATGGTGTTGCTGCACTCCAGCCTGGGTGACAGAGTGACACTCGTCTCAAAAAAAAAAAAAAAAAAGGATGTGCCTCAGTCCCAAGTGTGTGGTAGTGATTTACAGAGAACATAAGGGCCACTCAGCTTGAAATAAATGCTCAAGGTGGACTCTCCTTTCCTTCAGGCCGCTCCCCTCTTGCTTCTCTTATGGGTGGAAAATAAAACAATTCTTCCCCCAATTCAAGGCCCAGTCCTCAGTCAGCATTTCTTCCCTTCCCCTGTGGCCATCTCCTCCCTGGAACCTCCCTCTCACTGACCCCTGGTGCTAGGCTCCAGGTGCCCAAACCCTGCCTGGCACTCCAGGAAAATGTGCACCTCCCCTGAATAACTCAGTGACCTGAACCCAGAGGCATCCTCCCTGAGGAGCCTGAGATCAATGCATGTTTACTGTGCTACTTCCACAAGCCAGGTGTGGCCACTGACCTCACGGAACTTATATTCTATATGCCAGACACAGTCACGGACATCATGGCTGGGGACAGGGTCTCTGAGCCCCCAAGGGCCATGCTACCAAGCGTTGCTATTTCAGAAGCCCTTGGGTTGCCTGGGCTCGTAGGTGGGATCCACCTGGCCACATGGGGTCTGGTACCTGAAGTATCTGAGCCTCTGATGAGAAGCTTTTATGACACATGCATTCTGACATCTTAAAATGGGGCAAGGGAAAGTTTCTATATTCTAAGCAGGGTAGAGAGGCATTCGTCAAAGAGTTTCACAAATGAATATAAAAGGATAATATGGAAACATACCTGCAGGGGCCTCTCCTTGGCTCTTTGCACGGCTCTGTGATGAGTAGGATCTTGGGGAATTCCTGGAAAGGCCAGGAGGCTGTCATGCAGAGTGAAGGGAGGCTGAGGCTGGAGGGGTCGGCAGGAGCCCCCTAAGACTTGGTAACATCTGGGCCTTCATTCTAAGATGAACAAGAGGCTGGTAAATGTGTGCAAGTGGGAAAGTGACAGGACCTGCTTCAGGTTTTCAAAAGCCGTTGGATGGCTACATGGAAAAGGGAAGGCATGGAGACAAGGACAGAGCTGGGAGCCCAGTCAGGAGGCTGTCACCCTTCAAGCCAGAGCTGGAGGAGGCTCATGGTGGTGGGGACGGAGGAAGGTGGGTAAGGAGAGGTCCAGGACTGAAACTCGTGGATGACATGTGCAGGTGAGGAAGGTCTCTGGCCTTTGCACTGATGTGGTTGACACTTCACACCCTGCACGGGGATCACTGGGCGTGAGAATTTTGGGAGAATGCAGAGGGAAGTCATCAGTGCAGATGTGGACACAGGAGCATGCAGTGCCTCAGGAGATGCCCACGGGCCAGGTAGACACATGGATCAGAAACTCAGAAGAGAACTCTGGGCCAGAGCGGCTCACAGCCAGATGTAGTCACTCAAGCTGCGGCGGCTGAGCCTGCTAGGGAGAGAGAACAAGGGGGAAGAGAAGGGCTTGGGGAACTCTTGATGACATTAAATGGCTGGGCAAAGAAGAAAAAATCCTGCAGTGGAGACACAGGAAAACTGATTGGAGAAGTAGAAGGTTTGTGTCAGGGAGAGAAATATATTTTCAAAGTAGAGAATACTGCTGACAAGTCAAGGATGTGAGGCCTGGAAAATTGGGTTTTAGCAAATAAAATAAAATAAAAAATTGCTGACCTTAATGGGGTCCCTCAGAGCCTCAGATCTGTGCCCGTTGGCACCTAGTCTCAATCTGGATTTTATTTTTTTTAAGAGACAGGGCCTCACTCTGTCATCTAGGCTGGAATGCAGTGGCACCATCACTGCACTGCAGCCTCGAGCCTGGGCTGGGCTCAAGTGATCCTCCCGTCCCAGCCTCTCGAGTAGCTGATACTACAGGCACCCACCACCATACCTGGCCAATTAAAAAAAAAACTTTTTTGTAGAGGTGGGGTCTTGCTATGTTTTGTTCAGGCTGGTCTTGAACTCCTGGTCTCAAATGGCCCTCCCACCTTGGCTTCCCAAAGTGCTGGGATTACAGGCATGAGCCAACGTGCCCAGCCCTGACTCTGGGACTTCTATTTGCCCATCAGTAAAGAGGAAGGGACAGTCACCAAGATCACCCCGCTCTTGAGCATCATTCCAGAGAACCATCATGGAGTAGGCATCCCTGCCCCTGTCTTCACTTACATCCTCCCTGCCCAGGTCCTCCCCAAGTGCGAGTGGGGCTCTGCGGCAGCTGGCTGGGAGGGGACCTCAGAAGAGGCCTAGAAGGGATGATGTGCCCTTGCTGGAGGAGCTGGGGCAGCGGCATGAAGCTCAGCTGTGAGGAGATGGGTATGGGGTTGGCCTAGCACGTGTGACCAGGTGGGATGGGCTCCCAGAGATGGGGTGACACAGATGTGGCTGCTTCACTCCATCCAGGTCCACCGACCTGGGCCCAGGACCAGCCAGCACCACAGGTGCAAAGCCACATGGGACAGATGTCATCCTGTAGGAACATGCTCCCCAAGGAGGGTCCATTCTGCCCAGACCAGGATGCCAGGATACACAAACACGAAGCACATCCTGGCCAGGGCCGACTGTGGGAAGCATCCGAGCATCGTACTGCAGTTCCCATCACACCTCGCCCTTCTCTGTTCCCGCAACCACATCGATAAAGGGTCATTTCCTACCTGAACCGTTCACAAGCCCTTTTCTCCCTCCTCCCCTTGTCAGCCTCCCAGCTGGCCTCTTGCTCTCCTCCCTTGCATGTGGGCACTGCTGGGCTTCTCCCTGGGCTCTGCCAGCTGGACCTTCAGCCTGGGACAAGCCTCTCTGGGCAGCTCATCCCCAAGAACACTGTACTGGCCCCATGAAGGAGGCGGGTCCTCCCTGCCCTGGCTCCCGTCCACACTCCAGCATGCAGAGTCTTCACTTGCTTCTTCCCTTCCTCCGCTCATCACCAGGCTTCCCCTCCAGACTGCCAGCTTGGGCCTCTTCCCCGCATCCGTGATGCCTGTGGCAAGTGCTCCCCAGGACAGGCCAGGAGCCAGGGCTGCTGTGCCCTCCACATACCTCTGAGCTAGGGATTGGCCCCTCCTTTATTATTCATTTAACAGACTCAGAAGGATGTGAAGTGACCTGCCCTCCGCCCTGAGCCCAAGTCCTCCCTCTGGCCTTCCCCTAAAAGTTGCCCTTAGAGCCCAACACAGTTCTGGAGCCACACTGCCTCTGTGTCTTCATCCGGCTGTACCTTCAGACTGGAACACCTTCCTCTTGCCTTCACCTGACAAGTCCCTTCCCACCCTTCAGATTCACCTCGAACCACACCTGTCTCAGAGCAAAAGGCATGTGAGTGTATGCTTTGGAGTCACAGACCTTCATTCCTTCACTCCTGCATGGCCACTTTCCAGCCGTGTGGCCCTGGGCAGGTCATTTCACATCCTTCTGAGTCTGTTCAGTGAAATACACTTTCCCAGTTCATGACAGGAGGGAACAATTGCCAGCTCAGAAGTGAGAATGGAATGATCATATGGAGGGCTCAGCACGGCACCAGCTCCTGGCCTGTCCTCAGGAGCGCTTACTGTTGAGGTGTTTTTCTGGTCCCCTCTCACCAACTGTGGACTTCTAGAACATTCTGAGTCTCTCTGACAGTGCCCAAATTGGACAGTTTTGTGTTTGAGACAGAGTCTCGCTCTGTCGCCCAGGCTGGAGTGCAGTGGGGCAATCTCGGCTCTCTTCATTCAACCTCCGTCGCCCGGGTTCAAGTGATTCTCCTGCCTAAGCCTCTCAAGTAGCTGAGATTACAGGCACCTACCACCATGCTCAGTTAATTTTTTGTATTTTTTTAGTAGAGATGGGGTTTCACTATGTTGGCCAGGCTGGTCTCAAACTCCTGACCACATGATCTGCCAGTCTCGACCTCTTAAAGTGCTGGGATTATAGGCATGAGCCACCGCGCCCAGCCTGGATGTTCTTTAGAGGTGGCAAACTCCTCTCAATTAGAACTCGTCTTTGTACCCCTTTTGGTCATACACAAAATGTGTTTGCTGAGTGGAAGGAAGGATTGACCTGTCCTGAAAAGAACAAACACTTCCTGTAGCTGGAAGTGCCCCAAGCCAAAAAAGGCCTCTCTGCCAGCACCTGCCCTCCTACCCCGAGACCAGCCCAGCCCCTCACCTAGCACCTCGCCCCTGTGCGTTAGACCACTTTGGCCTTTTTCTGGTTCCTCCTGTGCCTCTGGCACAGTGACCTTGGACAGGGAAGGGCCTGGCTGGGCAGAGATGGCCCCC
This sequence comes from Callithrix jacchus, assembly GCF_049354715.1. Classification (NCBI taxonomy): domain Eukaryota; kingdom Metazoa; phylum Chordata; class Mammalia; order Primates; family Cebidae; genus Callithrix; species Callithrix jacchus. The sequence goes on from NC_133515.1 coordinate 86,577,030, forward strand.
AACAATGGCCAAAGAAGACGCTGTGCTCACGCAACTGACAGATCCTGCCCACTACCTGGGCTGCTCCTCATGGGCCTTCTTGTGCTGTGCAAACGGAATGAATGGTGTCGGAAGACAGCCAGGTGGGATTACACGACTGCCGTGGGAAGAGGCCTAAAGTGTTCATTCGTATTTTTGTATGCACAGAACAAAAACTTTGAAAGGATATCCTCCCACTTTCTCCTCCTCCTCTCCCTCCTCCTCTTCCCTCCCCTTCTCTTCCTCCCTCTCTACTTTCTCCTCCCTCCCCCTCCTCACCCCCTCCCCAACCCCGTGTCCTCCCCTTTTCCCTCCTCCTCCTCCTCTTCCTCCCTCCCTTCCCCTCTCCCCCTCCTCCCCATCCCCCTTCCCCTTCTCCCTCCTCCTCCTCCTCCTCCTTCTTCCTCTTCTTCGATTTTCCTGCTTTAGTTCCATTTCTTAGGAGATCACATTTCCCATCCTGCTTGTGGGCAGGGTGTATAGCTCACCCGCCCAGCTCTAAATGTGCTCATCCCAGGAAAGCAGGAGTGAAGGAGATACACGAGGGGCAAGGAACATTTTTCTGGCTTTGTTGATTTCTGTATTATTTGTATTTTTTTTTTCAAAGAGATGAATTAGTAAAGAAAAACAAAGAGAAAGAATGAATAAATAAGTAATAAATACATGGTCTAGCCCACGCTCTCTCTTTTCGGGAATTTGCTCTTCCATAAATCCAGCTTTCCCCAGGGACTTACTCAGTTTAAGGGGTCACTGATCTTTCAACTAGTCCCCTTGGGATAGAAAACTGAAGAATGGAGGCCCTGTGGGTGTGGCTGTACAAATCACACAGGGCTGTCCCGGTCCCCTGCTGTTACTACGACTAAGGCAATGTGTGCTGTCCAGAATCCAGCCAGAATCCCTCCAAGGATGGGGTGAGAAGGGAAACCTTTCCTTCAAGCATGCTCAGAGTGGCCGTGATTGACTCAGCCAGGGGCACTGGATCAGCATCTCCCAAGCTCAGAGAGTTTCCTTCCCAAGGCCCCAGGGTTCTCTCCCACCAGCTGACCTCAGAGGATCTGCCTTCATCTCCTAGAGATGTGAGTTATGATGGTCCCCAGCAAGCAGGAGGGAGGTTCCTGAGGCTGCTCAGGGCCACTGCACAGCTGCCACCTCCTCCTAGCAGCCTTCCAGCTCCACCTGCAAAGCAATGTGTGAGAACGGGGCCCACACTGGCCCGTCATGCCTGTCCTCCCCCAGGACAGTTGGTGTCTACTCACAGAAGTCCACACAACTCAAAGCAAAGAGAACCTGCTCAGGGTGGCGAGCAGAGTCTCTCCTTATCCAGCCTTCTTCCTCAAAGAAGAACAAAATGACCAGACAAATCAGAGGGGTCACCCACACACAGAGACAAGGGGAGCTCTTGTCCAAGGGGATTGGGCCTCACCTAAGGCTCACTGGGGAATAAGTTAACCAGCAGTCCAGCAGCCTCCCAGAGCCCCCAGACAAATGGAAAGGGCATTTCTGGGGCTCACTTCCCAGCCCCTTTCCTGCCTCTACCCAACCAGGCCCTCGTACCTCACATTCCAGTTAGACCAAGTGATCCCAGCACTCACCACTTCTGAGCCTTTGCATATAATATTTTCTCAGCAGAGAACACCCGCTTTACTTCCTTCTCCCCCACCTGGATAACTCTTACTTCAAATACAATCTGTGCCCCTGGAAAACCGCCCTGCCCTTTCGCCTCACCTCCTTGGTGTCCCTCCTCTGGCCAGGCCCACTGGCACTCTGTGCCCCTAGAATCACACTTATCCTCAGTCTTTTTTGGATCATAGGTGTGTCTTGTATGGATGCAGGAGTCCTTGAGAGCTCTGCCTTTCCATAGCCCCAGCACATGCCAGCACAGCACTGAGCAGCTGCTCAATAAAAATGTGTCAAATGAATAAAGCAATGAATTAGAATGTAGATTAAGACCTAGAGGCCAGGAGAGGTGGCTCATGCTTAGAATCCCACCATTTTGGGAGGCCAAGACAGGAGAATTGCTTGAGCCCAGGAGTTCAAGACCAGCATAGGCAATATGGCGAGACCCCATCCCTACAAAAAAAAAAAAAAAGCTGGACTGTCTCATCTACTTAGGAGGCTGAGGTGGAAGGATCCCTTGAGCCTGGGAGGTAGAGGCTGCAATGAGCTGTGTTCCTGCCACTACACTCCAGCCTGGGTGACAGAGAAAGACCCTGTCTCAAAAAATGTTTAAAATTTTTAAAAATTAAGAAGACCTTAGAATTTAAACTTCTCTCATTGGTGCAAGGAAGAAGTAAGATGAAGGCTCCTTCTCCTGACATTCCAAACTACATCTGAGAGTCTGTTCTGCCTGTTGGCCAGGCCCCAGACCTCCACCATCTGACTATCCTCTCCTTGCCCTTTGCCTCCATGAAGCTCTTTCTAACCACCCTGGCATCTGAACCCCCAAGCCCTTGCTGCTTCAACCCTTCACCTGCCACTCGACTGGTTCTGCTTTGGTTCCTAATTAGATGTGGGCCTGATTTCTCTCCCTACTCAGGGCTGCAAGCTCCAAAAAGGCAGCCAGCCTGGCTTCTGTTCCTTTGCCTCTCCCAAAGGAGAGGTGCAGTGTATGGCCCAAAGTCAGCATTTCATAGATTAGCAAAATAGCTGAGTGAATTGATGAATGGCTTAATTTCCAAGGAGGGTTTCATGTTATTACACAAATCCCTACATCCCTGTGGGACTTGGTGAATCTCTTGCACCTTCTTCAGAGCACATGTGCTGTGGCACACGGCACACACAGGCATATTCGCACTCTCCTCTCAGTGTGCACAAGACCCTGTGGGTCCCCTACTCCCCGACACCTTCCAAGTGCCCACTGTTCCCAACCCAGGTTCACAGCTTCTTTCCCAGCCCTAGTGTAAGAGAAAGAGCTCAGGTGCTGAGAGCAGGAGCCTGAGGACACCTCAGCTTTGGGCCTGACTTGCTGGGGGCTTTGCCCTCTATATGCCTCACGATTCTGTACCTATGTGTTTTCTTTTTCTTTCTTCTTTCTTTTTTTCTTTTTTTTTTTTTTTTTTGAGATAGGGTCTTGCTCTGTCATCCAGGCTGGAGTGCGTGGCACAATCATGGCTCACTGCAAACTTGACCCCCTGGGCTCAAGTGATCTTTCGTCTTGCTTCAGCTTCCTATGAAGCTGGAACCACTACCACGCTTGGTTAATATATTTGTAGAGGTGGAGTTTCACCATGTTGCTCAGCCTGGTCTTGAACTCCTGGGCTCGAGAGATCTACCAGCCTTGGCCTCTAAAGGTATGGGGATTATAGGTGTGAGCCACCGCGCCCGGCCCAGCATCAAGACTGTAGGCAAATTACTCCCTGCCTTCGTTTATCTCATTTGGCCAGCGAGCTGGTTGCAAGGCCCATTCTTGCTCTAGAAGTCTGTAATTCTGTGGATCCCGTGATACTTTTAAAATTTTGTGGTAAGCAACTACATCTTTACCCTGTCACTGCATGTTTTATATCTGAAAGTACACAAAAGATTTCTACATTCACTACCTTGCAAATAGATAAGCAAACAGAGTCATGGGGAGGGAAAGTTGGAAGTTAGGAAGATGGAAGCTGAGGAAAGACTGGAGCTTCCTCCTTCTCCTAGTAGGTAAGTGCCCCGGCCGGGGTGGGGGATCGGGTTCCATCCAAAGCCTTCCTTGACACAGTATTCCAGGTTCACTTGCTTTCTCCACTTGCCAAAAACAAAACAAAAAACAAACAAAACCCACTAGTGCGAGACTCAGGCCAGCTCTTTCTGGCTCTTCAGATAATGTAGTTGTTTTCTTGGATTTGGCCCTGGCTGCAGCAGTGACTCGGTAACTGGAAAGACTTGGATAAAAGCTGGGTGGGTGAGTTACCAGGCTCCGCCCAGACTCTGCCTGCTGCAGGCGCAGAACTGAGCTCCAAAGGGACATGTCAGTGTCACAGGGTCTTCAGTGAGCCTGGACACCGTCAGCTCATGAAAAATTTAAAAAACGTTTTGAATTAGTTGACATTTTAAAATGGGATGATTCTATATTTTAAAATGCAGCTTTCTGGCTTATTTTGAAAATGTGAGGCTGAGTGTCATGGCTCACGCCTGCTATCCTGGCACTTTGGCAGGCAGAGACCGGAGAACTGCTGGAGTTTAGGAGTTCAAGAGCAGCCTGGGCAACAAAGCAAGGCCCTGCTTCTGCCAAAAGAAAGACAGATACACAGACAGACAGACAGACAGACAGACAGACAGACAGAAAGAGAGAGAAGGGGGAGGGAGGGAAGAAGGAAGAAAGAAAGAAAGAAAATGTGGATAGGACATTGGAAGGAACCCACGGTTCTGCTCGGCAGTGGCTCTCTTGAGCAGGGTGAATGCTCCATCATTGAGATGGAGCGTGTACTTGCCCAAGCTCATCACAGTTCCCACCACTTCCTCTTGACTTCCTTATAGAGATGTTGAGGATCCGTTTCCAGATATCACCTTGCCAGGTCCCTGTAGCCATTTGAGTCTGAGACTCCCTGGAGCAGCCATTGGCTATTTAGCTCTTCCTGGATGGGCTATCCCTTCTCCTGCAGGCCTGATTCCTTCCAGTGTGACAATTCACAAAAATGCCAGCTTGTGAACATGCCCGCAGGGCATGTGCTCTGGAGGGAGGGATGCTAGTCCTCCCGGTTCTCCGTCACTTGTCCTTGCTTGCCTCTCTCTGCTCTGATGTGGGCCACAAATAACCTTGGGCACCATCATTAGCCACTGAGCGTCCAGGTCACGGGAGGAGAGAGTCTCTGTTCTCTGCCCTGGTCTCCTGTATGGGGAGCCTGGTGTCCAGTTCTGAAGGCCAGCATTTTCAGAGAAGCAACAACCAGTTAGAAACCCATCCATGTCAGGGCAGCGAGCTGGATGTGAAGGGATAGGAAAGGACACCAAATGAGGAAGGACTGGCAGGTGGCGATGTTTGGTGCAGAAAAGACAAGACCCAGGCAACATGATTCCTTCCATTAAACATATGAAGGGCAGTCATGTGAGAAAAAGATTAGATTAGTTACTGTTGTTAGCACCAACATAGTCATAACAAGTAGCAAGTACTTATCTAGTGCTTACCATGCCTGGCAGTGTTCCAAGCATATATAATGACTTACTAATTTTAAATTTTGATACCAAACCTAATAAACGAAAGCCATAGGAATACAGATTTTGCCAAATCATTATTGTTCAAAGATTCCAGATCCTAGGGAAATTGGTAAAAAATAAAAGGAAGGAAGGAGGAAAGGAAGGAAGGAAGGAAGGAAGGAAGGAAGGAAGGAAGGGAGGGAGGGAGGGAGGGAGGGAGGGAGGGAGGGAGGGAGGGAGAAGGGAGGGAGGGAGGGAGGATAGGAAAGAAAGAGAAAAGAAAAAGAAGGAAGGAAGGAAGGAAGGAAGGAAGGAAGAAAGGAAGGAGAACAAAAAAGAAAAAGAAAGCAAAAGAAAAAAGATGGAAGGGAATACCCTGATGAGTACTGAGCCCTCTGTCACTGGAGGAATGCAAGCAGAGACTGGAGATCACTGAGATACACCAAAGGGATGATTGTATTAAACACTTCTTAAGGTCTGTTTCACCTGTGATATTCTATGATTCAAATAGTTTAACTTCAGGGGCTTTCCGTGGGAGTGAGTGGAGAAAGATGGAGTGTGAGAAGCAGGGGATGAGATAAGGAGAGAACAAAGGAATGAAGCAGGGGGCTCAGCACTGAAGCTCTCAGTGTGCAGAAAAGTAAGTCAGGTTTGCGGTTAGGTCAAGGGAAACCAACTGTGCATTTATATAAATGTGCTCTAAAGTTCACATTTGCTAATCTATGGGAATAGATAGAAACACCGAGATAATCAACTCTGTCTGAGGCTTCTCGGAACCCTTATGCTGCTCATCACCCTGAGAGGGCAAGACAGACCAGAGCAAAGTCATCTACGTGGTTACAGGGGTATTTTCCCAACAGCAGCTTAGAGCCATTAGTGAGTTATGAAATCAGTTTTGTTGGCTGTAACTAGCATTTTAAAAAATTGAAAATACTAGAGTGCATCACAAGTGATTAGATGACCAATTGTTTCATTCAAGTTTTGTTTCAATACTATGTAAGTCTATATATCATATATGTGTGTGCACCAAATTATGACATAAAATTGGGGAAAAAGAGTTTGAAAGCCACTAGGTCAGAGACAGAGTGAGGGCAACTCTGCTCTGTGAGCCAAATCTTGTTCAGATTAATTTGATGTGGCCAGGTATGGAGCAAGATGGCAACCAAGGGCAGTCCTGAGGGGAGCAAGGTGGTAACCAGGTCTGGGACCAAGCTCTGACGGTCTTCAGTCCTGAGTCAAGGAGGCCACAGCAGAATGCACAGGCAGATTCCAGACTTTCCGCAGGAAGCTGCTACCCATCTATCAGATGAGGTCTGTGTGTCCCGCCATTCACAGACATACCTCCCCACCGTGACCACCACCATCCTGACACTTGCATACTGGCCACACTCCTCACCCACCCCAGGAGGCAGCCAGGAGCTTCTGCACGTACCATGTCTTTGGAGTCCACCCCATGACCAGAGCTGTTCCCTCTGTCCCTCCATCTCAGCCCTTTAGTGCTTCTCCTGTAAGATCGCCTGGGGTATGGCAATGAATTAGTGGCATAGTCTGTATCTCTTCTCTCCATATTCCTGAATTGCTTAACTTGTTGAATCAGTTTCTTTAGTATCATCTGCAGACTGAAGGAACTGACAAAAAAGGATGGTCTGGCCTTTGACATTTGCTATGAATAAGCTGCCCATGATTCTAACTAAGGCTGGCTCTCCACTGGAGCACAGGATCCTGTACTCACACTTTCTTTTTTTTTCTTTTAAACTAGAGATGGGGTCTTGGTATGTTTCCCAGGCTGGTCTTGAACTCCTGAGCTCAAATGATCCTCCCACCTTGGCCTCCCAAAGTGCTGGGATCACAGGTGTGAGCCGCCATACCTGGCCCAACTCTCACTTTCCTGACACATCAATAATCCCCTCTCAATGACTCCCTCTGGCATACCAACATGATATAATTTTCCCTATGTCAAAAATCAAGACAAGACTTCTCTTGACCTCATAGCCCCCTCCAGCTTCAATCCTATTTTTCTGTTCTCTTGGCTGTTACAATTTCTTGAAGGCTTTCTCCATACTCATAGACTCAATTCTTCATTTCAGTGGGTTCTGAGTCTTCCGGTGGAACAAAACAGTTGTCAGTTCACCAAGGACCTTCATGTTGCTAAACCCAGCAGTGAACTCTGCATCCCCATCCTACCTACGCCATTTGATACTGTTGGTCACACTGTCTTTTGTTGAAAATTCTTTCTCCATCTGGACTTCAAGACAACACTCTTGTGGTTTTCCTCTTTCGACACTGCCTGCTGTTTCTCAGTCTGCATTCTGAATTCCTCCTTGTCGTGCTGATGTGTAAACACAGGAGTGCACTGACCTGGGTTCTGGACCTGTCTCTCTTATGCGTCTGCACTCAGGCCCTAGGTGATTTTACCCACATGCGTGACTTTTCATACCACCTATACCTTGTCAAATGTTAATGATTTCTCTCCAGAGCTCCGGGTGCATATATCCAACTGGCTGGTGCACATCGTCACTGGCATATCTTGTGGCCATCTGAAACTTAATATGTCCAAAACAAAACTTCCAGCAATTCTATTTCCGTAGTCTAGTGAGCTCCTACTGTACAAGCCCCTACAGATGACTGTCATAAACTCTGGAAAAAATAGGAAAAACAACTACCTCGAGGCCCTGGAGTGTGAACAAAAGCAGGTGGTTTCTGGGGAGCGGTTAACACTGGGAAAAATGAAAATGCGTGGGACGAGTTTCACGGTTTTTCTGGCTTTTAGCCAAAAGGCAGGCCATGGGAGAGCCACACAGGGCAGATAAAATGATGTTAGAAAACTTGCAGTCCTTCTAGCCTAAAGAATCAAAGGGTAGAGTTCAAGGCAACCACAGCCATTGGAAAGTGAGAGGGAGAATCCATAAACGATGCAGAGAAGATGAACCACAAATTCCCTGTATAAACTGTCCAAATCTCTGGCCAATTCCTGGTCCACGCACGCATGAGGCAGGCTCAAGCAACCTAGATAAGAATGCACAAACTAAACTGATGCTTAAGAGATGGTTTACAGCTTGATCCAACCAAGTTAATAGCTTGCTTAAAACAAAACAAAATTTAAAAATCAGCATTTGGCCAGACGTAGTGACTCATGCCTTTAATCCCAGTGCTTTGGGAGTCTGAGGCCAGAGGAATGCTTGAAGCCAGGAGTGTGAGACCAGACTAGGCAACAGCCAGACACCTCTCTACAAAAAATAAAAATTAAAAAAATATTAGCCAGGCATGGTGACACATGCTTGTAGTCCTAGCTACTAGGGAGGCTGAGGTGGGAAGATCGCTTGAGCCCAGAAGTTTGAGACTGCAGTGACCTCTGATTGTGCCACCACACTCCAGCCTGAGTGACAGGGAAGACCTTGTCTCAAAAAAAAAAAAAAAAAAAAATCAGCAGTTAGGGGAGAATAACAGAATCCAGAGTCTCCACAACTTAACAATCAGAATGTTCAGAATATCCTAATTATTTAGCATATGGAAAACATGATCCATATTTAAGAGAAAAGACAATCAACAGAGACTGACCCTGAGATGGCCTAGATATTTGAATTAGCAAAATCATAATTCTCAAGTAGCTATTATAGCTATGCTTTGCAAGGTGGGGATGGTACATCTGCAACAAATAAAAAGATAGGAAACCTCAGCAGAGAAACTCAATTTAGAGGGAAACTAACTAGAAATTCTAGAACTGGAAAAGATAATGTTTCAAATCACAGATTCACCGGTTTGGCTTAACAACAATGTTCAGACAATAGAGGACTCAACGACCTTGAAATTAGATCAGTACAAAAAGTATCCAACCACAACAAAGAGAACAAAGATTGAAAACAAACAGTAACAACAAACACACAGAGCCTCAAAGGCCTGGAAAAACAATATCAAAATGTTTAACATGTGAAATTGAAACCCCAGCAGGAAAAAAGAAAGACTACATGATAAAAGAACAAAAAATAGCTAAAATTTCCCCTTATTGGGTGAAAGACATGCATTTACAGACTCAAGAAACCTAGTATACCTCAAGTAGGATAAATACAAAGAAAATCTCCCAGAGGCACATCATAGTCCACCTGATAAAATAATTAAATATAAAGAAGAAATCTTGAAACAGCCCAAGAGAAAAAAAGACATGTTACACACAAGACAGAAAAAACAAACTTCTCATCAAAAACCACAGAGGCCAGAAGCCAGTGAACCAGCATCTTTAAAGTATTAAAAATAAAAGTTTTTCTTTTCTTTTTTTTCTTTTTTCTTTCTTTCTTTTTATTTTTTTTTATTTATTTATTTTTTTTTTTGAGATAGGGGCTTGCTCTGTCACCAGGCTGGAGTGCAGTGGCATGATCTTGGCTCATTGTGAGCCTCCATCTTCCGGGTTCAAGCGATTCTCCTGCCTCAGCCTCCAGAGTAGCTCAGATTACAGGCACACACTACCATGCCCAGCTAATTTTTGTGTTTTTAATAGAGACGGGGTTTCACCACGTTGGCCAGGATGGTCTCAATCTCTTGACTTCATAATTTGCCTGCCTCAGCCTCCCAAAGTGCTGGGATTACAGGCATGAGCCACCGTGCCTGGCCTAAAGTAAAATTTTTCAATCCCAAATTCTTGAGTTATGAAATATCCTTCAAAAATGAAGGTAAAACAAAGATATTTCCCAGTAAAAGAAAACTGAAAGAATTCACCATTAGTCTCTTCACTGCAAGAAATGCTAAAGAAAGTTCTCAGGCTGAAAGATACAACACAGAAGAGAAATGTGGATCATTGGAAACAAAGGAAGAGGATGGGAAACAGTAAAAAGCCAGGTCAATACAAAATTGTGATTTTCATTCTCCCCACCTAAACCTGCTTCTCCCATAGATTTACCCGTCTTCGTGATGGAAACACCAGCTTAATGGTTCCCCAGGCAAAAACTACGGCATTCATTCTTTCTCTCACATCCCAGCAAGGATTCTTGGTTCTATCTTAAATTAAAATGTATTCGGAATCTGACCATTTTTTCTACCTCTCTTTGTCTTCCCGGTCCAAGCCACTGTGTTTTTTTTTTATTACTTCCAGAAGTGTTTTGAAAACACCAAGCCACTATTATTTCTTGCCTGGATTGCTGCAAGAAATAGGAGATCAGCCTAGTCACTGATCTCCAATTTATTTATTTTATTTTGTAGAGGTAGGGTCTCACCATGTTGCCCAGGATGGTCTCGAACTCCTGGCCTCCAGCAGTTCTCCCAACTCGCCCTCCCAAAGTGTTGAGATTACAAGTGTGAGCTGTCACACCAAGCCCTGATCTCCTATTTCTACTCCTGGTACTGTACAGGTGATTTTCCACATAGCAACCAAGAAAACCTTTTAAAACCGATGCCAGTTCTTCCACTGTTTGCTCAACACTCTCCATTGGCTTTCTACCTCATCAAGGAAGAGAAACAAGTCCTTACCACAGCCTACAGAGGCCCCAGGTGATGTGGACCCAGATGCTTCTCTGATCTTCCCCTCTTGACACATTTCCTCCCTCTCCTGCTGTGATCTGGCTACCTTGGCTTCCCTGCTGTTTCTCAAAGACACCATGTACCTGCCTCAGGATTTTACATTTGTCCTGATATCTTCTCTGATAACTACAGGGCTCACTCCCTCAGTTCTCTGCTCAAATGATGCCTCATCAATGAAATGTTTCCTAGCCCCTGAAAACATAATCGCAATAGAGCACATGCTCCCTGTTTTGCTCTATTTTTCTTAACACTTACTGTCTTCACATTCAATTAAACAATTGTTGAATGAATAAATGAATAATGAATGAATGATACTATTGTCTATAATGCAAGACTAAAAGTTCAGATAAAGGGCTATGAGAATTCAAAGGAGAAAAACTTATTTATTAAGCATCCTCCACGTTCCGGCCCTGTTGATTACAGGCAGTTTACTGCCATTACTTTACAGGGAGATGTTGAGGCCTCAAAACGTTGTGTTTTACCAAGGTCACGTGAATAGTAAACAATGGCAGCAGAATTCAAACCTATGTCTTTATTATCTCATTATATATTTATTGTATTACATAGCTCCCAAGACTTCATCTGGCTCAGGTGAGGAGAGAGGGAAGGAGTATCTGGGAAGGCTTTCTGGAGGAGGTAGCATGTTAGTTCCCAAGGCATAAGAGCTAATCAAGAGGATAAGATACAGGCACTGCTCAAGATAACAAGGGTTGGAATGGAGCATGAAGTTGCTAAAAGAAGAGAGACATAAAGATAGACATAGTAAGAGGTGAGGTAACAGTAAGAACAACCTTTGCTACTTCACAACTCTGCCAGAACTTCTGCACAATCAGAACTATCCCCTAATGGAGTCGATGACCTAAGTGGGCAATCAACATAATGCTAATAATCCCTTATCTGCTCAGAGCACTTTAGAATTAAAAGTACTTTCCCACATATTACCTCCTTGATCCTCATGGTGCCTCTGTGAGGTAGGACGGGCAAGTGCTACTTCCTCCATTTGAGGCGTGAGGAAGTGGAGGCTCAGCGCCCAGTTGCCAATGCAGGTCTTCCCACTTGAGATTCAAGGCTCTCCAGGTAGTGAGCTCTCCATCTGTGAAGGAGTCAGACTGTTGTAGAGAGGGTTGTATGAACAGTAGTAAAATGACCGCATAGGCTCTCTGCACTTTGTGATCCTGGGTCAATCTGTTTTAATATATATATTTTTTGAGACAGGGTCTCACTTCGTTACCCAGGCTGGAGTACACTGGCACGATCTTAGTTTCCAAGGCATAAGATCTAGGCAGGAGGAGCTCCCTGTAGCCTCAACCTCCCAGGTTGAAGTGATCAGCATGCCTCAACCCCCAAGCAGCTAGGACCCACAGGTGTACTCCACACCTGGCTAATTTTTTTTTTTTTTTAGATGGAATCTCACTCTTTCGCCATGGCTGGAGTGCAGTGGTGCCATCTTACCTTACTGCAACCTCCACCCCGCCGGGTTTGAGTGATTCCCCTGCCTCAGCCTCCCAAGTAGCTGGGATTACAGCCACATGCCACCATGCCTGGCTAATTTTTGTATTTTTAGTAGAGACAGGGTTTCACCGTGTTGGCCAGGCTGGTCTCAAACACCTGATTTCAGGTGATCCTCCCACCTTGGCCTCCGGAAGTGCTAAAATTACAGGTATGAGCCACACAGCACCTGGTCTAAAATTTTTTCATTGTAATAAAATATATGAGAAAGAAGAGAAGCTGTTTATCTGCAGGCTCTTTAGTTATCAAGCCCAGAGAGGCATTGAAAAGTGACAGCATCACATTCTGTTTCAAGCATCTGCGAGAACGCGGAATAGGCGAGAAAGCTCGCCCTCATGAGCTGAAAAAAATTATAGGCAAGAAGTTATCATTGAAATTAAATGGTGGCAGACCTATCCAAGGATTGCTGCGGGGATTTATCCCATTATGAATCTTGTGATCAGTGAGTGTGTGGCGATGGCAACTAGCGGGCAACAGAAGAGTATTGGAAAGGTGGTAAGATGAGGAAATGGTATCATGTTAGAGGCCTCAGAACAAGTGTAGATAATGGCTGTTCAACAGACATGTTCATGCCCCTCCCCAAATGTTTTACTATGGTATAAAATTAGGTCATGAACATTTTCATATTAGACTTTTGTTAAATAAACTTTTGTAATAGTCAAAAAAAAAAAAAGAAAGAAAAGTAACAACATGCCACAAGTCATCCTCTCCACCATCTTGGGCTAAATAATTACTTCTTACAGCCCCTTGCTATGTGGGCTCTAGACTGACACCAAGTAGCTGTAAAATGCCACGCTCTGGACGCCATAACTCTTACCCTGTAGTTCAACAATGTAGAGTCAATTACTAATCAATGTCATTTTGGTAAACCAATGAGAATTCCTGACAAACCACTTTATATCAGCCCACTCGTTGTCTCCTTCGGCCTTTTAAAATAAATTTTTAAGCAATTTAAAAAGTTTTTTAAGAAACAAGGTCTTGCTATGTCACTCAGGCGAAACTCAAACTCCTGGGCTCAAGCATCCTCAGCCTCCTGAGCACCCACCTCCTTTAACTTTTAAAAACCTGCTTGTGGCCAGACGCAGTGGCTCCCGCCTATAATCCCAGCACTTTGGGAGGCCGAGGTGGGCCGGATCACCTGAAGTCAGGAGTTCAAGACCAGCCTGGTCAACATGGTGAAACTCCACCTCTACTAAAAATACAAAAATTAGCTGGGCTTGGTGGCACACACTCATAGTCCCAGCTACTTGGAGGGCTGAAGCAGGAGACTCACTTGAACCTGGGAGGCAGGGGCTGCAGTGAGCTGAGATCATGCCACTGTACCAGCCTGAGCGACAGAGTCGCTTGCTTGTCAAAACAAACAAAAACAAAAAACAAAACCCTGCTTGTAACAGAGGCCAAACAGAGCACTCCCAACGCAACTTGGATGAGTGTCCTGAGCTATAGTTCTTAACCTTGACCCAAATAAACTCTTTATATTAATTTTGCCTCCATTTCTTTCTTTAGGTTGACATAACCATAACATAAAATTTACCATTTTAACCATTTTTAAGGGGTACTGTTCAGTGGCATTAACTACATTCACAATGTTGTACAATCATCACCATCATCCATTTCCAGAACTCTTTTTTTAACTTTTATTTTAATGAGGGGCAGATGTGCAGGTTTGTTACTTAGTAAACCTGTGTCATGGGACTTTGTTGTAGAGGTTATTTTATCACCCAGGTATTAAGCCTAGTACCCATTTGTTATACTTCCTGATCCTCGCCCTCCTCCCACCCCCTGCCCTCTGATAGGACCCGGTGTGTGCTGTTCCCCTCTCTGTGTCCATGTGTTCTCATCATTTAGCTCCCACTTATAAGTGACAACACGTGGTATTTGGTTTTCTGCTCCGTGTTAGTTTTCTTAGGATAATGGCCTCCAGCTCCACCCATGTTGCTGCAAAAGCAGAACTTGTTTTATCATCCCAATCTGAGACCTGCGCCTGCTGGACACTGGCTCCGCATTCCTCCCTCCCTCAGGCTCCTGGCAATCAGCATTCTACTTCCTGTTCTCTATGAATTTGACTACTCTTATCAGTAGAATCATACAATATTCGCCTTTGTGACTGGCTTATTTTGCTTAGCAGAATGTCCTCAAGGCTCGGCCATGCTACGGCAGGTGTCAGAATTTCCTTACTTCATCAGGCTGAATCATCTGCACAGAACACATCTTGTTTACCCATCTCTCTGTTGCTAGGGTTCAAGCTCGGTGGCAAAAGACAGCAGCCTCCTTCACCAGAAATGTTTTTCCCTTTCAGCTGCCAGCCCCAAGGACAAAACATACCAGCATCCTTCCTCCTCACCCCATGAGGCTCTCCCCAGGCAAGTGGAACCTCTGCGCTGGGAACCAACCTGCTTGAGATCAGATTCTATGATGAGGAACAGATTTCCTGGAAGTTTCCAGTCTTCCAGGAGACAATCCTGAGTGAGGACTAGGTGAGCAAATGGCAAAATGCTCCAGGTCTTCCCCCTTCCCAAACCAAGAAACGCAACTGAGCTGCCTACCTGGCTGAAGGGAGGGTGTGGAGAAGAGGCCTGGGGGAGCAGACACCATCTCTGTCTTGGTCCTGCACCAATGCCCCAAGAATCCCCTGCCCCTCCAGTCATGACCTGTTTAAGGCAGAACAGGGTGGTGTGTCTGCCTGTCAGGCCCAGAGATGGTGCAGCCTCAGGGCCCAGAATGGCCTTGTCCTTCCCGGCGTAAAGAGCTCAGCACCTCGAAACAGCCTGTCCCTGCCCACCCCATCCCTGGGAGATGGAAGGGCTTGCAAACTAAAATCACTGCAGGAAAGCTAGGAAAGAGCCAAATATCAATCAAACAAGACAAGAAAGCAGCCTGTATTAGTCTGTTTTCATGCTGCTGATAAAGACATACACAAAAGACTGGGCAATTTACCAAAGAAAGAGGTTGATGGGACTCACAGTTCCACGTGGCTGGGGAGGCCTCACAATCATGGCAGAAGGCAAAAGGTACTACTTACGTGGCGGCAGAAAGAGAATAATGAGGCAGAAGCGAAAGCTGAAACTCCTTATTTTTAAAAAAAAGTCAGATCTCATAAGACTTAATACCATGAGAAAAGTATGAGGGCAAGCACCCCCATGATTTGATTATCTCCCACCGGGTCCCTCCCACAACACATGGGAATTATGGGAGTATCATTCACGATGAGATTTGGGTGGGGACACAGAGCCAAACTGTATCAAGCCCCTACATCCAGAAATGGAAATTTCATTCAACACTAAAAAGAAATGTGCCGTCAAGCCATGAAAAGACATGGGGAAAACTTAAATGTATATTACTAAGTGGAAGAAGCTGGTGCAAAATTGTATGATTCCAACTATAAGACGCTCTGGCAAAGGCGAGACTATGGAGACAGCAAGACCAGTGGGTACCAGGGGCTGGGGGAAGGGAGGGATGAACATGCAGAGCACAGAGGCTTTTCAGGGCCATGAAACTACTCTGTAAGATGCTACGCCAGTGGTAAAGTCATCATACTTTGGTTAGAACTCACAGGACATACAACACCAAGAGAGAACCCTAATGTAAATATAGACTTTGGGTGACGATGCGTCCGTGTGGGTTCCTGATTTAATGAATACATGCGTGGGGTAGGGGTATATGGGACTCTCTATACTTGGTGCTCAATTTTGCTATCAACCTAAAAAATAAAATTTATTAAAAAGCAAAAGGACCCCCAGATGCCCTGAGTTCTGTGTTACAAAGAGGGCCACCTGGATCCTCAGGCCACAGGTGGAAAGCTGCTGCTCTCCCTGGGAGGGCCCATAGCCCCATTGTCTCCTTTGTCTGTTAAATGAGCTATAGGGAATCCTTCCAGTCTCTTATCTGGGTCTTCATTTAGGATGACTTCCACCGAAAGTGTCCTCTGCTTGGTTCCTCGGCTTCAGTGTCCCCTCCCCAGGAGGCCCTCCCTGACCACCCCATCCCTGAGTCACTCTCCCTCCCATCATCCTGTATGATTTTCCACCTAGCATGCATCATGTCTGAAATGAGCTCACCTGTTTACATATTTCTTTTAAGTCACCCCTTTAGAGAATGCAATTTCCACTAAGACACAGACTGTGCCCTAGTGCCCAAAGCAGTGGGTGGCACAAAATAGGAGCTCAGCAAATATTTCTTGACTGAATAAGTCATTTTGTTACTGGCCAGCAGCATAACCTAGGGCAAGGCAGTTAACTTTTTCTGGGCCCCAATGTCCTCATCTGTAAAACGGGCAACTGGTCTTAATGATTGCATCCCCTTTTCACAATGATCTGAGCGTTGTCTCAAAATGACCTTGTTTTCCCATGAGAGAACTTCTGCCAGTGAAACGAGAGAGTTCCCCAGTTCCCCTCACAGGATGTGCCACCTCCCTATTCAGTCGCCCCCCCCTGCTCAAACCCCTTTCAGGAGGGGGAGCATGCAGACGGGCAGGTACAGAGGCCAGGGCGAGCACTCTGGGCTCTGGCCCCACAGTAAAGTCTAGGGGTGGGTGCCTGCAACCCCAGTGTTACAAAGCTCTTTCCTCTCTGCTGTCTGCAGATGGCTTGCGTTAACCAGCTCAATGGACCCTCTGCCTTTTTGCAAGGGCAGAGGGCCAGTGTGACAGCTTTCTGTATTCCAAGCTCTTGTCCAGCATCCTGGAAAAACTGGGTCACACACGCTTGAAGGACAAATGTGAGGTTTTGTTGAATGGTGGAGGTGGCTTTCAGGCAGATGGATGGGGAGCCAGAAGAGGGGTATGGAGTGGGAAGGTGATCTTCCCCTGGAGTCAGGCACCCAGCAGCTGGACTCCTCTCCAACTGTCCCCAGTCAGACTCCTCTCTGCCGTCAGATGTTCCTTCTCATCTCTCTTTCTCTGCTGCATCGTTCCACTGTCCGTCTGCTGGTCTGCTGGCTTGTTGATCTGTTTCTAAAGCCTGGGGTTCGGGGTTTATATGGTGCAGGATGGGGCAGTGGCAGGTCAAAAGGCAACTTTTTGGGCACAAAAACAGGAATGGCTGTCCTCATTTAGGGCTGGGGGTCTTCAGGCTTGTGGGTGGGGCCTTTCCTGGGGAACCATCCTCTTCTACCCAGTATTTCCCTGTCTCCTGTCCCTATCACCAGGCCATCTGGATGAGTGGAGAGTACTTAGGAAGAGAATTCCTAGCAGCTTGGGATGTTTCTCAATCTTGTGGGCTTGGGTTTGCAGATGCCAGAAAGAGGTCGGAATGTGTGCTAACTAGATTGGGGTATGTGAAAGTCCCTCCCCAAGGTCAGCCCCAAGAAGGCAGGGATCTTGTATTTTATTGATTTTTATGGTCCAAGGGTCTAGAACAGGGCCTGGCACCAAGGAGGCTCAACGAATAGTTATGAAATGAGCGCAGGAGGAGCGCCGGACACGTCACTGGCACTCGGAACATGAGTTTCCATTCTTGGGTAAGTGTTATGTGGTATGAAAACAGCGATAATAATCCCTCCCATTAGTGGAGCCCTCTGTAAGGTGTTTGCACACACATTCTCTCATCTGATCCTCATGACAACCCCATGAGATAAGCACCATTAAGTGTTATTATCCCCAATTTACAGATGAGATAACTGAGGCTCAAAGAGTTCAACCTGCCTGAGGCCACATAGCTGCTAAACGGCAGAGCCTGATCTTGAACCCAGGATTTTCTCACTCTGGACCCAGTGCTCGTGTGTGTCTGTGTGTTGCTGGTCATGCAAAGCTCTGAGCGTGAGCAGCAGCTGGAAGCCTCACATGAGAGCCAAGGCCCCGAGGAGAGCAGCCGTGGGGCAGACAAAAGAGCTGCCTGCGACTGAGCCCCGGCCTCTGTGCACATGGAGACTGCTGGAGCTCTCGGTAGCCTGGGTGAGGAGCAGGAGAGGCGGGAGAGCTGGGCCAGGCACCTCTCAGCTCCAACAGTGGCCAGGGGCCCCAACAGTGGGGGAGCTCCTGGAAAGACCGCAGGGCCTCACGTAGGCACCACGGCCCTCAGGCCCAGACATGCACGGCTCCAAGCAGGCCCTTCACAGGGCACAGATGGTGCCAAGGATGTGGGCAAACTGGTTTGAGGAACACAAAAACCAACTAGGAGTTTTCTCCCTTTCCCGCACGAGGCACCAGACCTGGCTTGTCACCCCATCCCAAAGAGAAGTCTTCAAGGTGGTGTTTGCTTAGCCCCCAGCTCCCCTGACTTTGCCAAAATTCCTTCTGTCTCCCTGAACCATATCTAGGCACATGCACACGCACATGGTGCCCTGGCCACCCCAGGCTCCTTCCCCCAGGGGCCCCCGAGCTGAGCCCTGGCCTGCCTCTGCCCACAGCAATCCTTTGTACCCAACCTGCAGTCTCTCTGCTCTCTGGCCCAAAGGTGCCTTCCTGCTTCTGCACTCCAGAGCCTGCCTCAGGCCCTCCTCCCTGGCTCTGGACGCGGGGGCTTTCCACTAGATTTATCTATACAGGCGACTGTGCCCTGTGTAGCCACCAGCTCCCTGAGGGTGAAGCTCAGGTCCCTGTGCTGGCCCCCGCCTGGTCTAGGGGCCACAGCCTCTGGCCACCCGGCATCAGGCCCTATCAGGGAGTCCTGGGAAGTCAATAGTTTAGCAAACCTATCTGGAGCCTTCCCCCCAGAAGCCACAGGGCTGTCATGAGGAAATGGAGGGGTGAAGGTGGGTGAGGCCAGGACAGGTGGCAGCCCACACACTCACCGTGTTAGTCATCAAGGGCACCTAGCAGGGCAGAGGTCATCCCTAAAGCTTGGCAAAGGGGACAGGTGGGGACAAGGAGGCTCATCGCATGCCGGGGGAGAAGGCATCACGTCGAAACATCTTCTTGCTGGAAAGGCAATTTTCCTTCCAAACTCCCCAACAACACCCTAAATTGTAAGGGAAGGGGTGTCTCAATTAATCGCAGGCTGATTTTTCACATTTGCTCTGGCAGCCAGCACACATGGAGCCACCCGACCACCCTCCTGCCCCGTGCCAGGCTCCGAACCTGGAGTCCCCATTCCTGCCTCCACAGCTCTGGATGGAGCTTCTCTGTCCTCCTGCCTGGAAATGGACCCCCAGCGCAGAACCGAACAGACCATCACTTCTCCCTAGTGGAGCTAATAACTCTTTGTTGACCACAGAGTCACTGGTCCCCTACTCTCCCAGCTCCTGCTAAGCACGTCACATACATTACCTCGGTTACGAATGGAGTGGTTCCCTTAGATGGTTCTGGGGGCCACAGTGGGGGGGGGGCCCTTGTGAACTGAGTGGCATGAAAAGACAGCTGGCACAGTCTCTTTTTGCGTCTTCTGTCCAGCATCATTGTCAATAGTCCCTCTCATGCTTAGGAATGACCTGGTTTGGAAGGTCAATTCCAGGTGGAGAGACTGGCCCTGGGCCGAGCTCAGGGAGCTGTGGTAAGTCACCCTGTATCTGAGAGGGGCAGACACTAGAGGGCACCAGGGAGCTGTGCTTGGTGGCCCAGGCTCAGGGATGGCAGCTGCGCTGCAGCTATAGGGCAAGGGCTATCTGCAGAGAGCAGAGGTGGGAAGCAGATGGGAAGGAGCCAGGAAGAGCACCTAGCCCTGCTCTCTCACAGAGCCCATGCCCCTCACACCTCCGCTGATGGCCCAGAAGAATGGGGCCTGACCGGCCTGGGAACACAAGAGGGAAAAAGAGGTCCTGGGCCTGGACGCCTCCCTCTCCACCGCTTCAGCCTGGCCAGATGCCTGCAAGCCTCTTCCCTGGGCTGGAGCCCTCAGACTCCCAAGCTGCTCTCCTGATGGGCTGGGACTGGGCTGCCAATGAGCCACGTTCTGGAAAAATAGCCAGGCCCGTGCATCAAGGAAACTCCACGGCCCTCCAGTGGGTAGGGGTGGGGAGGGCAGGAAGCAGGAGGTGGAAGGACTGACATGGCCCTTGGTTAGGAGTTCAGGTTTGGGATGCCTTCTCCTTAACCCACCCTCAGGAGCCACGAGAGCTCAGTTACAAGGCTCAGGTGGCAGCATCCTGGTCTGGGAAGTAGGCTGACGGGGGCCCCTCCCCCGCCTGCTCCTGAGGCCACAGGGCTTGTAACCCATGAAGAGCCCACTTGTTATGGTCCTAGCCTGGCCAGAGATTCTAACTGTGCCACTGCCGCGTCCAAGATGCTGCCGGCAATCAGATGCAGGGGGCGCCACCAAGAGGCAAACTTACCATTCCCACTGGGACACTGCCATGACCCCAGCCCCTGCTGACTCCTCTCCAGCCAAGGTATCAGGGCACAGGAGGCCCTGCCTGCCTCCAGAAATGCCCCAGGCCTCTGTTCTAAGTCCTCTCCTTGAGAGAAAGCCACACACAGGGCATGGTGGTGAAGTCTTAGAGGCACATACTTTGGTGTCCGGCAGATCTGGGTATAGGTTATATCTCTGATATTAGTATCTTGGACACAGTACTTCTCTAAGCCTGGATTGATTCACCTGTAAAAGGTAATAAGAACATCTATTTCCCAAGGCTGGTGTGAGAATTAAATGCTATAAAGAGCAGAGGCAGGAGTGGAGGCTTGCACTTGTAATCCCAGCACTTTGGGAGGCTGAGGGTGTGGATCAGGAGGTCAGGAGTTAAGACCAGCCTGGCCAAGATAATGAAACCCTGCCTCTACTAAAAATACAAAACTTAGCTGGGCACAGTGGCAGGTGCCTGTAATCCCAGCTATTCAGAAGGCCGAGGCAGGAGAATTGCTTGAACCCAGGAGGCAGAGGTTGCAGTGAGCCAAGATCACACCACTGTACTCTCGCCTGAGCGAAAGAGCAAGACTCCATCTCAAAAAAAAAAAAGCAGAAAGCATGGAGCCAAGTTTCTGGTGCCCAAGTGAGCGGTTCTCATGGAGGAAAATGACCCTCAGTGCCAGCAACCTTAGCCTGTTAAAGAATCATTCATTCGGCTGGTAGCTCATGCCTGTAATCCCAGCAATTTGGGAGGCCGAAGCGGGTGGATCACCTGAGGTCGGGACATCAAGACCATCCTGGCCAACATGGTGAAACTGTCTCTACAAAAATACAAAAAATTAGCAGGGTGTGGTGGTGTGTGCCTGTAGTCCTAGCTACTCAGGAGGTTGAGGCAGGGGAATTGCTTGAACCCAGGAGGCGGAGGTTGTGGTGAGCCGAGATTGTTCCATTGCACTCCAGCCTAGGCAACAGAGCAAGGCTCCGTCTCAAAAAAAAAAAAAGAATCATTCATTCGTTCATTTGTTTATTCATTCATTCGCTTATTCTACAGACACCTCTTTGTCCAGACAGTCCTGTAATTATTAATAGCTTCCCTTCACTCTTGAAGTGTGTCGGTTTGGATGATAAATTATGCAGTCACTCTGCCTACTGAGCACCTACTATGTGCCAGGCCCCAAGCTAGACCCTGGGATTGGGAGAGAGATGATACACATGGCCCTACCCTCTAGGGCTCCAGAGACAAGGAGGCGATTGCGAGGCAGTGTGAGAAGGTGGGGCTGGACATGGGACCCCTGTATCCCTCGACAACATGTTAAGAAACCTGCTTTGACTTACCTACCCTTCTTGGGTTTATTTACTTTTTCTTACTTACAAAGCACCTTTTTTGGGTTGACTCGTGTCATGCTTGTTACACCTGACACATGAAGCAGCAGTCCTTTTATTCATTATGTTTTCCTCTGGCCTCAGAAGTTGCCTTCTATTGAGATATTTGTGGTCCTTTTTCAAGAATCTCAAATATCCCATCTGTTCCATTCATGATGCCATAACATCGATTTTCCAGAAGCAGGGTCCTAATTTATTTCTTCATGGAAAGGGGCGTGACATGAAAATGGCAGTAACCCTGGGGCATGCTCTGGATGGCCAGCTCCTCACTGCTTGTGCCAGAAACACCTCCATGACATTTAGGGGGACAGGCAGGAGGAGACACAGGAGAGAAGACGAGACGAGAGGCAGTGATTTTCCCCGGGGGGGCTCCTTCCTGATCATCTGAGTTGGGGGTGGGAGGATGGTTGCCCCCTCAAAGGACCCGAGGCAGCCAAGTGTATGGGACCGGGCAATGGCTCCTCCCCTCATGCCAGGCCAGGGATACCTTTGCCTGTGCAGGCTGTAAGGGTCCCAGCCCACCAGTTTCAAGCCTCCTCCTTCCCTACCTAGGTCCTCCTGGTCTCCTACTCAGTTAACTCTAGAGCACAAGGGGCTGACTGGCATCCCATCTCTTTGTCCAGCACTTGGGGATCGACTTCCTGATTCTATCTCACAATTTCCCAAGTCACTAGAGGAAAATCCTGGTAATTCACAGCTCGGAAGGAACACTACCTTATTTAGATAAGCTACCCCCAGAGGAGGGGGAAAGAAGGAGGAGGAGGGCGATGAGAAGCAGATAGAGTAAAAGGGGAAGATAGAAGGCACCAGCGATTCTGAGAATTAAAGGTAGTGATGATGTCATCATGGGGAGGGTTTCACTGGGGTCAGTGGGTGGGGGCAGGGCACAGTGGCTCAGGCTTGTGACTCATTTGTAGAACTGGGCCCTGTATTCAGAAGTCATTCATTGAGTAAGCCAGTAATTGTTTCAACATTCATTTACTGAGCTGTTATTATGTTTCAGATCCTGGACTAGGCCCCTGAGAGGTAGAGATCAGGGCCAGGGCCCAGGAGCTCCTGGTCCAGAGGGGAACTAGAGTTCCACTGCAGGAAGTGGGTGGCACCGGGAGAAGGGGTTGTGGCAGGAGGCCAGGGGCATGGCTGACAGACAGATGGACAGATGGACGAGCAAACAGACGGACAGCCAGGCTCCATGCAGAGGGAGTGGTCAGGAAAGAATCCCTGGGAGGGGAGGCGGGTGGGGAGAGATATCTGAGATAATCTCGTGGGAGGAGTAGGCAGAAGCCAGACATGGGAGGGGAAGGGAGTTTCAGGCCGCGGGAAGAGCAGTGCGCTGGAAGGCATGGAGGTGGGGGCTCGGGGAGGTTTGGGGAAGTGCAAGAAGTTCCTGAGATGGTGAAGGGAGAGAAATAGGTTTGAACAGGGAGGGGCAGCCAGTTCCTAAAGAAGCTGAGCTGCTGCCCTCCAAGCCTTGAGGATCCTGAAGGCGCCAACCCTGGGGCTCCTGGATGTATTTCCCCTTCTTGGGAGAGAAGCCCCTGAGCGTGTGATGGCCAAGTCCCACCCTGACAGACCCAGACCTGGCTCCAGCCCTTCCCGGGGTCCTGCCTGGGCTGGAGGTTTTGCTGCACAGCATCCCTCGCCACTCCTTTCCCCCAGCACCCCGCTGATCCTCAACGGTGGCCAAATGTACCCTGATGATGGAGAGATTGAGATTCTATAGAGGACAGACCTCACCAGACCCCTTGGCCGGCAGGTGGCAGAGCCAGAATCAGACGCCAGGGCTGTCTGAGCTCTTCCCACTTACTTCCAAGCCCTCTCTTGCACCACGAGGCCTCCCCAGGACCTGCTGCTCCAACCCCACTCTCCAGAGTGTTTTACAGCTCCTGCCCAGATGCTGCCTGTTCCAGGCAATGCCCCTAAGACCAGCCAGGCTACACGGTGACCTGACGCTGGCCCAGCCTCAACCCTCTCACCCACACCTTGTGTGATGCCACTGCAGGACCCCAGCTCCTAACTGTGTGGACCCCATACTCCCTTCCTATCCAAAACCTTCCTATACCAGCAGGACTCCCTTCTGCAAGAGCCAGGTCCTCCTCTAGGCCACAGCAGCTACCTGGATGATGAGAGCTCCAGGAGGCACCCTCAACCCTGGAATTCTCTTTGTTGAATAAGAGATCCAGGTGAGAATCGTGAGGATGGACACCTGGATGTGACGAGGTTGCTTTGGGCTGTGCAGCAACAGTGAGGGCCTTGGTCAGGTCCTCACCAGGCTCTGCTCCACGCAGAAGGAAGGCAAGCCCATATCATCAGGACTTGGGCACCAACACCAATAGTTCCTTGCTAGCAATACATTTCCAATACGTTTTGCTTCTTCCTCTAACATTTAACCTTGGGTATATTTCAAGAGAAACGCAAGTCTGGCTACTTCTGATTCATACCCACTGAGCTCATCAAAACTAGAATTATTTGGTAATAGCTGCTGGGTTTACTGGATGGCCTCTGGGATCTGTAAAATCTCTATTCCTCAGAAACAGGAAGTTTCAACAAGAGGAAGGTGGCTGGTTGCAAAAAGCAAAATTTGAATCTTCTCTACCTATTGGAGAGCCCAGCATTTATGGCACTTCCTTCAGCCAATTAATAAATGTGGATTCGGCACCTACTGTATGTGGGAACTGGCACAGAGATGATTTTTTTAAAGGGGCTCTGTATGAGTTTGCCGAGGCTCTCAGAAGAAAATACCCTACACCAGGTGGCCTCAACAACAGAAATTTATATTTTCACAATTCTGGAGGCTGGAAGTCTGAGAGGTGCCAGCAGGGGTGATTTCTTTTGAGTCCTCTCTCTTTGGCTTGGAGATATCCGCCATCTTGCTATGTCTGCCCGTGGTCTTCCCCTGTGTCTGTTTGGCTCCATTCTCTTCTTGTAAGGATGTCAGTTACATTTAATTAATCCCCCCCAAACGATATCATGTCAACTTAATTACCTCTTTAGAGACCCTATCTCCAATACAGTCAAGTTCTGAGGTTCTGGGGGTTAGGATTTCAACCTATACATTTGGAAAGGTGGGGGCACGATACAGCTCCTCACAGCCTCTGAGATCACGGAGTCATTTTCCCATGCCAAGTCTCTCTCTGATCACCATCTGAGGTTAGCATCTGCAGTGAGGAGGTCGAGGTGCCTGTTATGGGCTGTTGCAGGCTTTCTAAGGCAGGCTGATTTGGTACAAAACCACCACCACACCATCAGATCTGGATTCTCATTCTGCCCCCTTCACTAGCTGGGTAGCATAGCTGGTGAGAGTACCCTTCCTGTAGTCGGTAAAAATTGCTTTGCTGAGAGAGCCGTTGTCTTAGTGCTGGTTTTTCTTTGTGGCACTGAGCATGTTTCCAACATTATGTAACCTCCGAAGCCTCAGTTTCCTCATCAGTATACTGAGGATAATCATTTCTGCCTCAAAATGGGAGTTCTTTTCCAGGTGTGTTTCCTGCAGGCTTTTCTCCTCCAGGGAACCAGGAATGCCTTCTAATGGCTCTCTGGGAAGAAGTAGGCTGGGAAACGCAAGAAAGGAAGGCACAGGGGTAGATGCCATGTCCCTCGGCCAACCCACAGCCAAAATGCCTGGCCGCTAGTAATTCACTCCTCGGGCTTGGGCCGGAAGGATGCTTGGTCAACTCCCACCGTCTGGGCAGACCCTCTCCACCCTGCTGACTCATCATCCTAATGGGGTTCCCCTGGCTCTCTCACCTGTGACTGCCTTGGAAAAGGTTCTACTCTGAAGGCAGCCAGGTCTCCTGGGTCAAGTCCCAGGCTAGGCAAAGGGGAACTGAGCACCCCCCAGAAGTCCCCACTGCCAGGACCTCTCTGAGAGTGTGGTATAGGAAGGTGGGGACAACTGCTGGGTCCAGGCTGAGGCCAGTTGCCGAAAGAGGATCTTGGAGAGAAAACAAATCCACAGACTGATAGACTTCTCTGTTTAAAGGAAGCCCTCAGAGTCCAGGGGTGTAGGGGCTGGACTAGTCATTAAGGGACCTGGGTTCTAATCCCAGCTCTGATAGCTGCCTGTGATAGGACACTAGCAGCTTATGTGACTGCCCTGAGCTTTAGTTCCTTGGCTATAAAATGGAGATAACAATCTCTGACCTGCTCCCCTCAAAGGCTCAAAATGGAATAAAGTGCTGGACAATATGAGTATTGCATTGTATTTGAGACAGAGTCTCACTGTGTCACCCAGACTGGAGTGCAACGGCATGATCATGGCTCACTAACCTTGACCAACTAGGGTCAAGCAATCCTCCCATCTCAGTCTCCCAAGTAGCTGGGACCACAGCTGTGTGCCACCACCCCCAGCTAAATTTTCCCAAAATTTTTTAGGACTAGGCTCTCACTGTGTTGCCCAGACTGGTCTCAAACTTTTGGGCTCAAGCGATCCTTCCACCTCAGCCTCCCTGAGTGCTAGGATAATAGGCTTGAGCCACTGTACCCTGCCTGAATGCATATTTTATTAATAAGTCAAAAAAGTGCCCACTTGGCCTCCCCACTCTGAGCCAGCACACCTTCTCAATGCCTAGGAATGAAGGGAGAAGTCCGTGTTGCTTTGATTTCCAGTTTCTTTAAGCTGCCAGCATTATATACACGCAACACACACATACACACCATTTTGGAGCAGATTAAGGAGGCATCTATTCTCAAAAAGAATCACATTTCCAGCTTTGGAGTAAGAAGAATTAGAGCTCCTTCTGGGCCACATCACCTCTTCACCATCATCTTACCCCCAGCTGGAGCCCTCTCTCACTCCCTCCCTGAATTACTCACACTCTTGAAAACATGACTGTTGACTTCGGGATGAGTAAGAGGCCCTTGTGCGTCATGGTTTGACTGTTGGGAGGGTGAATGAGTTCAGTGCTCCCTTGAGCAAGGCCATGGCAGACCTGCACCAGGAGTCCAGGTCTCAGGACCCCAGAGGGGAGCTAGGCTTCATTAGGCAATGAGCTGAAAGTCCTGACCCATTCCCCCTTCTCCCAAGCCCCT
Source organism: Callithrix jacchus (assembly GCF_049354715.1). Lineage (NCBI taxonomy): Eukaryota > Metazoa > Chordata > Mammalia > Primates > Cebidae > Callithrix > Callithrix jacchus. The sequence continues at coordinate 86,603,804 of NC_133515.1, forward strand.
GAGTGGTGAGGGCCCTCTCAGTGTGGAGCGACAGCCCCAACACCTTTCTGGGCTGCCCAGGTAGAGGGCGCAGGGGCTCCTCCTGAGCTCCAGGTGAGTGCATTCCTCCGATTCAGGCAGCCCTGGCTTCACTCCAGCAGAGCCAGGCCCAGGGGCTGCTCTGAAATTGGCAGCCAGCCTTGGTTGCTGTGGAAGGGCCCTAATTCTGGGGCCCACCCTGCAGGGTGTGTGTGTGTGTGTGTGTGTGTATAGTGGATGGGTATGTTTATACTCTTGTGAACACCCTAATCCACAATGTCAGTCAGGCAAATATTTTTGGTCTGTTTTCCATTTTCCATGTGTCTCATTTCAGAACTTGATGGATATGGGATCACAGCAAAGGAATGTATTTATTCAATGCATTTTGAAGTGCCTTTTTTTACATTCTTGGAGTTACGGTGCAAGCTGAACATGCTAACATAAGCAAAACAACATGCAAACTAGACTTTCCTGGCACACAGTAAATAGGGATGAAGCATCAGTTTCCCCGTACCTTAAGTGGGTGTAGTCAGAACATGGATGGCATGGAAAATAATGCCAGGACTGTGAAGCGCGAGGTGGCCCCGCCTCAATGTCCTCTGCAGCCAGCACAAGACGGTGTCTGCAGTGGAAGCCTTAGCTTCCAAATAGTCACTGCTGTGTGGGAAATGGGGCTCATCCTCAAACTTTGTTCTGTGTAGATCTTGAGGACTGTTGCTTGGGACCCACTGAATGTCCTTTGAGTTGCTCAAGATGAAAGTGACACATTAAGAGGCAGGACTTGATGAAAGCATTGCAGGACAGAGGAACAGAACTCAGAGGAATCCATTATGAGGCTGAGCTGCTTCATGGCACTGTGATATCCCAAAGGCAGGGCTGAGACGAGTGAGGCAGGGAAGCCAACTGGCTCAGGCTCTCCTAACTCCTCCCCACCAGCTCTTCTCCCCACAGACTGGGTAGTTCCTCCTCATCACCATTCTGTATTAACATTAGGCTTAGTCCTCGAAATGTAGGGTGTTCGAAGTTCCATATAAAGCTGGAATAAACCTTAAGAGACTAACTTAGGTGTTTGAGAAATATTACTTTCTTTCCCTTCCTACAAGTCAGCTGAGATACCTCACCACCAGAGTGACAGACAATTACCCAGTCAATGCAGGGTCCCCTGCCCACTCTCTGTAGTGTTGGGAGTGATTTTCTAGGAGGTTCACAGAGAGCTGAGGAGTTGGGGAGACTTTTCTCATGCAGGCCTCTGCTGAAATGGCTGCTGTTCCAACCTCACAGATCCTTCAGGGTGCACCTCTCTTGGGGTCATGCTAAGGGTCTAGAATTTGTGTTACTGATCAGAGCCAGCGAAGGCTCTACAAGCCTGCTCCATCCCCTCTGTGAGGTCTGGCTGGCTCCTGAGACCCTAACCCAAGATATAGGGGACTGTAGCTGCTCTCTTAATTCCCTCCATTTCTTCTCTCTCCTCCCCACCTACGGGATTTTTCTCTGGTCTTTAGAAAAGGGTGGTTGGCTGGAAGTGGAAGTGGGAGCTGCTCTCTGTCATGCTGTTTTCTCCAAACTTTGTGACTCTGTTCCTCTTAGGACTTGGGCTTTGAAACCAAAGCCAGAAAGACACCCCCTTTTTCTGCCCTGTATCCTGTTATGTCCACCTCCCCCTTGGTAATGAGCACAGAACTGCTCGGGTGGGGAAAAGGGTAATGAATAAATACTGGGGGGGATGGGCTGATGTTTCAAAAATATGCTGCACAGGCTAGGCACAGTGGCTCACGCCTGTAAGCCCAGCATTTTGGGAGGCCGAAGCAGGCACATTGCTAGAGCCAGGAAGTTCAAAACCACCCTGGCAACATGGCGATACCCCATCTCTAAAAAAATACAAAAATTAGCTGGCCATGATGGCATGCATCTGTATTTCCAGCTATTTGGGAGGCTAATGCGGGAGGATTGTTTAAGTCTTGGAGGTTGAGCCTGTGGTGAACAACGATCACCTCACTGTACTCCAGCCTGGACAGCAGAGCAAGACCCTGTCTCAGAAAATAAAACAAAACAACAACAACAACAAAATATTTATATGCTCTACCCCATGGAGCATCTTTACTACCTGAGTTAGAACTTGCTGTAAAGCTATTGTAATTATGACAATAAGGTATTGGTATAAGAATAGATAAGATCAGAGAAACAGAAAAGTCTAGGAGTAAACCCACATGTGTGTGCTCAACTGATTACCCACAAAGGCATCAATATGATTCAGTGCGGAAAGGAAAGTCTTTTTAATTTTAAATAGTGCTAGAACTTCTGGATATTAAAAAAAACAAGCATTGACCCTTACCTCATATCATAGGCAAAAATTATTCTGTGCTGGGCACAGAGGCTCATGCCTGTAATCCCAGCATTTTGGGAGGCCAAGGCAGGCAGACCACTTGAGATCAGGAGTTTCAGACCAGTCTGGCTAACACGGCCAGACCCTGTCTCTACAAAGAATACAAAAAATTAGCTGGGCATGATGGCATGCACCTGTAGTCCCAGCTACTTGTGAAGCTGCGATGGGAGGATGCCTTGAGCCCAAGAGGCAGAGATTGCAGTGAGCCAAGAATGCACCATTGTACTCCAGCCCGGGTGGCAGAACCAGACCCTGTCTCAAAAAAAAAAAATTTTTTTTGAGATGGATTACAGACCTAAAGAAAAATTCTAAAACTATAAAGTTTCTAAAAGAGAACAGAGAAAAGAATTTTCATGACTTTTTAGAAGGCAAAGCTTTCTTGAACAGGTCACACACAAAGAAAAACAATCACAAACTATTAAAAAATAAAAGAATTTGTAGATTGGACTTCATCAATTTTTGAATGTTGTTTTCAACTCTTTGGCTGATTTTTATTTGATTTTTTTTGTAGAGATCAGGTCTCCCTATGTTATTCAGGCTGGTCTGGAACTAACTCCTGGCCTCAAGCCATCTTCCCACCTTAGCCTCCCAAAGTGCTGGGATTACAGGTATGAGCCACCACACCTGGCCATTTTTGTTTTCTTTTTCTTGGAAAGACATTGTTAAGAAAACCAGTCTGTGAAAAAAATATATTCATGCAAAACATATATATGACAAAGTTCTGGTATCTAGACTATATAAATACTCACAAATCAAGAATAAAAAGATTTTTTTAAAGCCTAATAAATAAAAGGGAGCAAAGGACATGAACAGACATGTCACAAAAGAACATTACAAACGGCAAGTAAACAAATGAAAATTTCTCAACCTCATTGTGTTTAATCAGGAGATGCAAATTAAAGCCACAGCAGTAACATTTCACACCCACTCGAATGGCTAAGCTGAAAAAGACCAACAATACCAACTGCTGGTGAGGATGTAAAGCAACCGTAACACACATTGTTGGTGAGGGCACAAAATGGTACAACCATTTTGGAAAATGGTTTGGCAGATTCTTAGAAAGTTAAACATACTCCTACCCTACGATTCACCAATTCGACAGCCAAGTTGTCCCAATAGAAATGAAAACAGAGTTTCACCAAAAACCAACTTGTCCAAAAATGTCCATAGCAATTTTATTCCTTTAACAGCAAAAACTGGAAATTATCCAAATGACCATGAACAAGTGGATAAACACATAAATACACTGTGGTTTCTTCATACAATGGAACACTACTGAAAAATAAAAATGAACAAACAACCCATCAGTGCAACATGGATGAATGTCAACATTGTGTGGCAGAAAGAAGCCGACACAAAAGAGTGCATATGTGATGATTCCAAAAGTAATCTGTGATGATAGAAATCAGAACATCGGTTGCCTCGGGGTGGGGTTGGAGATTGACGGAGGAAGGTGAAAAGGTAGCTTAGTGCAGTGATGCAAATGTGCTGTATCTTGACGGGCTGTGGTTGCATGGATGCACGCACCTGTCAAATCTCAGTGAGTTTTACACTTAAGATCGATGCATCTCATTGTCTTCAGAGTACACCTCAAAAAAACACAAAAACAATTGCCATGGGCAGAAGAGAGGGGAAATGGGGAGTTTTTGTTTAATGGGTGCAGAGTTTCAGTTTCCTAAGATGAAAAAGCGATTGGTTGCACACAGTGTGAGTATACTTAACACAAATGAACTGTATTAAGATAGCAGAGATGGTACATTTCATGCTATGTGTATTTTACTACATTAAAAAAATTAAAACTAAAAAAAATGCTGGCACATAAAACCTAACAAACCTTATTCATGAATACTCAAACACAAATAACTTGATTTCTTTTGTTTTGTTTTGCTTTGTTTTGTTTGAGATGTTGTCTTGCTCTGTTGCCTAAGCTGGAGTGCAGTGGTGTGATCTGATCTCTGCTCACTGCAACCTCCACCTCCCAGGTTCAAGCAATTCTCCTGCCTCAGCCTCCCAAGTAATGAGATCACAGACATGTATTACCAAGCCCAGCTAATTTTTTGTATTTTTAGTAGAGACAGGGTTTCACCATGTTAGCCAGGCTGGTCTCAAACTCCTGACCTCAGGTGATCCACCCACCTCAGCCTCCCAAAGTGCTGGGATTCCATTCGTGAATCGCTGTGCCCAGCCAACAACTTGGTTTCTTAATATTTATCTAGTTTATTAAAATAAAAGAGACAAAGTAAATCTTATATATATTTAATCACAGTAAAATAAAAATAAAATAAAAACCAAAACAGGCTGGTACTCTTGCTCTCAGGACACCACAGAGTCCTGGCAGTTGGTATCGTCCAGTGCATCATCACTCTCCGTAGGGCGCCATCACGGGTTTGGGAGGTGGAAGATCTCCCCTCCAAATGCCTGCATGGCAAGTGCTACTTACTGGGAGAAAGAAGTTCCAGAACAACTTCCTGATTAATTTCTTCCCGAAGAGCCTGGTTTCTTGTGTCTCCATATTGGATCTTTTTCACTTTTGCCCTCCCCCATCCCCACCCAACACCCCAAGCCCAGACACCTTAGAGAGTTAACAGGTACCTTTCAAGGTGACTGTGTTCCCCCTGTGTCATGCTGTCTGGGTCCTACGGACCTGCTCAGTGGAGGGGCCAACCGGTGGGGACGCTGAGCCCTGAAGCTATTCGGTCCCTCTTGCCCTGAGTCTCCCTGACAAGAATGTTGGCTCTGTCCTAGGCAGAGGATAAGGCCTTTCTGGCTGCTGTGCCCAACATCTCACTCTCCTTGCAGACAATTCAGAAAATAAAAAGTGGCATTGGAGGTAGGGATGTGGAGGAAATGTCTTTGGATTGTCCAGAGATTGAGCTTTTTCTCCACCTCAATTGCCGCTAGACCTGTGCCCCACTCAGCTTGCCCCTGCTCCACTCTCCAGCACCCCCAGCTCAGGCCTGAGGTGGTGGCGTATTAATCAGTGGATAGGAAAGGTGGTGTTGGTGGCGGTGGAGAAGTGAGTGAGTGCTGAGATGGACTCAGCATGGAGCCCTGGCCTCTCCATAGGACTGCCTAGCTCTAAGACTGAGGAACATGGGGACCCTTTGAAACTTTAAAGTCTCTGCCCTCCCTGGTCCCCCAGAAGAAACTAGACATTACAGGAGACGTCACCCATGAGGTGAGGTCTGAGAACCTGGCCCCACACAAGCACAACAGGTCCCCTGGAAGTTTGTACAGATGAGGAGGAGAGGCTCTGCCCACTGCGCCCAACTCAGCCCTGCTTCAGGCGTGTGTGGTCCATAGGGGGCAGAGGGAAGGAGGCAGGTGCGGGAAGCGTCATGAGTCTGGCCCCCCGACACCTGCCCAGGCCTCGGCCCTCTGGGCTGGACTCTGTTGCTAACACCTGCGCGGCAGCCAGCCTGCACAGTTGCCAGCCCTGCCATCTGTGAAAGTAAAGCGGGGCTCAGGGGAGTGCCTAGCTCAGGGCGATCTGTGCTGATTTTCTCAGCACTGATGGGAACTCTCCGATGTCCTCTCTGGCTCTGCCAGTCCAGGAATCCTTATGGAGCAGGACTGGGGGCCCAAGGCTGAGGATAGCTGTGCCCCCAGCAGGTGGGCTGACTCCAAGGCCTGCTGCGTGGCAGAGGAGTGCGGAGGGTGGTGGCGTGGAGTGGCAGCTGCCAGGCCCAGGTGGAAGGAAGGCAAACAGAAAAAGACATATCCTCTAAAGCGGTGAATCACCAGCCACGACATTCATTAACTCGGCTAATTCAGAGACAAGCATGACGGCCACTAGTGCTGGGTGATTTGTTAACACATGGTCTTCCTGTTCCCCATGCCCCTGCCGATGAGGCCCTCTGCCTCCTCCTCAGTCCAAAGAGTGCCCTGGAGAGAAGGCACCGGGCACTGACAGATGCTGCTGGCCTGTGGGATGGGGAAGGAGGGCTGGTGACCCCCACGTGTCAGGTCCAGGTTCGAAGCTTTTATCAGTGGGTCCTTAAAGCCTCCGAGAGGTGGGATTCATGGTTCCCATTTTGTAGATGGGAAATTGAGGCTCAGAAAGCAGGGTGAACTTGCCCAAGGTCTCACCCTAAGCCACATCACTCTGTTCATCACAATATGTAGCTGTCTCACTTGCAAGACTGAGAATACTTTTAGATTCTCTGCTCTGACCACTCCACTCACTGCTGTCTCCTGCCCTAACAATATAACTTCCAGTTCCTTCCAGCAGCCCCCTCCACTGAGTCAGACTTGAAGGGCATGGTGGAAGAATGCTCTCCAGAAGAGTGAAGGTAGGATTTTGATTTTTCTGAAACAAAAAAAAAAAAAACAGGGTAAGAATAGCAATTGCAGGCTACTGCAGAGGCAGATGGAAGCAAAGGCTGCAGGAGGCCATTTTGTCTGGAGCACAGAGAATGGTGTGGATGGGAGCCGTGAGGGAGGGAGGGTGAGGGCACTGAAGAGATGTGCATTTCACCCCAAGGGCATTTTCTGTGGAGGGGATGGTCACCATCTGCCGCCCCGTGAAGACTGGATGAGTGAGGGCGGGAAGGCAGCTCTGCAGAGCTGGGAGCTCCAATGAAAGATCTGAACTAGAGCTAGAAGTCATGTTGTGTTGACAAGAGATTTTTCTAGAATGGCTTGACCTTTCGGTACCCCACGAGTCAACCACGGTGATCTGCAAAGCTGTCTCATGAAGGAAATGACTGCATGAATTTTAGCCGATGCTCTCACTGTGGCCTGGGTGATTATGATATCGGACAGAGATACAAGAGGAACAGCCTCCATGCCGGGTCCCACCCAACTCTGAAGTCTGGTGGTTCCGGATTCTCCCTGCATGCTGTTAGATCTAAGTGGCATCCATCCGGAATTCGGGGACACATCCTCACAATGTGCTTTCTTCTCAGGCCACCTGCCCTTGTCCTCTCCACAGCTTTCCTATGAAGGCCTCTGATGAGCACAGCAATGTTTCTAAGCTGGGAACCTCCCAACTAACAGCAGGACCCAGAATGCCAGGCTCCAGGGGCACACAGAGGCACTTCAGCAATGGACGACAGACCCACCTCCAACTACCAAGGCAGGAGACCGGCATCTCTCAAATAGAGCAAAGGCTGCCCCAGACACCCAGTAACGTACAGACAGTGCCTTGAGTTTACCTGGTCATTACTTAGAGGACTGATTTGGTCCAAAACTCCGTGAGCAGCCAGAGATCCTAGTTACCAGCCCCATGCATGAAAACCCAGCAGGCCTGGAATTCCACCCTCCTGTCAACAGGCCCAGGAGGTGAAGAAGTGGCTGGGATGATGCACTTGTGTGTGCCCTGGGAGCAGGGAGCTCCCCCTCCACAGACGCCAGGCATGGGCAGTGGGGCCACCTGCCCAGAATCTCCAAATGACTGTGGAAGATTCTGCCTTTTGAAAATCACGGGGAAGGGGTGACCTGTTACGATGTTGGCATTCTGCCTTCTTCGCAACTGGTGGAGGTCCTACAGATTCGCGTCGACTTTCCTAAGACAATAGACTTGGGTTTTAAAACATGTTAACACAATGTCTTTGAAATATTCAGAAACATCTTCACCGCTCCCACCAATGTTGAGCGTTTGTTTTTTAAAAATAAACACATGGGAAGAATGCCGTGCAGCACGCCAGCGTACCGGGGACTATTGTGCAAGCCACCCGCCCACCCGCTGGGGAGGGACCTGCCCACAGCTGTCGCCCTGCTCCCAACAACTCTTGCGGGCACGCCCTACTCATTAAGCCCAGGCCACGCCTGGCCGCCCAGGCTCCTGGTTTAACCAGAATGCCAGGGGTGGGTAGGTGGGCGGCTCCTTGAACCCTGAACAATAGGCTGTGAAGGAATGGATCTAGGCCCAGGCCTCAGGCCGAGAGCTGGGCGCTGGCCCTCAGGATCCTCCCTCCGCCAAGCCAAGGTTGGGCCTGTGTCCTGCAGAAGGGGCCAGGGAGCAGCAAGGGGCCCCCAGAGGGAGCCGACTGAGCGCTAGGCAGTAAAAATAGACTCCGTTTAGAGACTGCCTGGCTCCGTGGAGGGCTGCGCTGCAGCAGACATTATCTCACTCCTGCTCAATGTCCCCTCGGGCAGGTAAGGGATGAGACTTGTTCCTGCTTCACAGTTGGGAGCTCAGGCAGAGAGGACAGGGTAGATAGAGATAGAGAGAGAGAGAGGAGGCTGCCGGGCACAGCCCAGCACCTTCCCCACACCTGGGCAGAGGTCTCTGCTGGCCTGTGCCGCCTCCCCCTGACCCCACCCTGGGATCCCCGCTGCCACCTCGGGGTGGGCACGTGCGCTGACTGGAACAAGCTGCCTGCCCCCCACCTCAGCTCACACCATCCACTCCCTTCAATCTAGATCTGCCCTCCTTCCTCCTCAGGGTCTGCCACAAGCACTACCTGCCTGCTCCGAGGCCCTTTGGCAGGATGCCCTCTGTTTGCGGCACTGCCACCCTCAGGGCACCGTGTGGCATGAGGAAGCACAGGCTGCCTGGCCCAGCCCCGCCTGCGAGGACATCTCACGAGTGCTTCTGCTAAGTCAAGATGAACCGGATTGGGGTTGGGCAGGTGGCAACATGCTGCTATTTGTGGAGGCTCCTGCCCTTCCTTCTCCCGTGATTCCAGGAGGGCGAGGGCCGCAGCCATCTCCACCCAGGCACAGGACTCGGGCTATCCAGAGAGCCAGGCTAGAGCCACGGCCACAGGCTTGAAGGCCGGGCGTCTGCACAGAGAGCCCAGGAGAAGCAGCAGGCTGCAGGAGAGAGCCTGGCTCAGACGGGAGACTCCAGTGCCACCAGCCAGCCTGGCCTCTGCCTACTCCAGGGCCTCATCTGTTCAATAAGGGGTTGTATTAAAAGAGATCCTCTCTCTTCCGAACTCCTCCACTGTCATTAGGCTGGGTTCCCCGACTCCAAACCCCTCCATTCTCCTCTCATTAAAGTCCATTCTAATTAGGGGATTAGAATTCACCTCTGTCTAAATTAAAGGCTGGACAGGGAGTGATGGCAGGCCACAGTGAACAGAAGCTGTGCAGGTGCAGACCTGGGCCGGCTGCCCTGGGGCACCTGAGAGTGGGGGAGAACAGGAGGCCCTGCCTGGCCCCACCTGCCCGACCTCCACCCCAAACTCCATCTTGTGAGTTTGGCTCCAGAGTTCCCTCACAGAGAGGCCCTCTGTGGGTCGGGGGTCACGTAGGATGCGTGGGTCTGAGCTCTGTACTGGGGAGCCCCTGGGTACCAGGAAACATCCACTGGGCTTGAGGAAGAGTCCAAAGTCCTAAAACTGGCTCTGCGGCAGACATTCACCCACCAGCACGACCTGGACAAAGAAATCCCAAGCTCCAAGCTCCAAGCTCTGGGAGCTCTTCTCCTTATCGTTTAGACTGGTTAATCATCTGTAGAGCGTGTTTTGGTTTACAGGATATTTTCCCCTAAGTGATGTCATCCGATCCTCCTAACAACACAATAGACGTTTCTCCATTTCGTAGATGAAAAAACTCAACCTCAGGGAGTGTTAGCAACTTGCTTACAGGACCCCAACTGGGAAGTAGGAAAAAACAGGCCTGCTAGGCTGGTGGTCAGAGTCCAAGTACAGCATTCTCTTCGGAACATGGAGTCCCTCTCTCCAGGCCCTAGGGACCCAGAAAAGCTCCACCAGGACCCAGACAGTGAGCTGATCCCTCCCAGCAAGCCAGGCTGTGTGGTCTACAGTCAGAAGGGCCCAGAGGTCCGCTGTACTGTTGTCCTGGGCCCACGTGTGGGTCCATAGAGAAGGATGGCCTCTCTGTAGTGGGTCAGAAACTCAGGGCAAACCTTCCCAAGGTGTGAAATGACTGAATGTATTTCCTTCTGCTAAACCCCACACTGTTTCTCCATAGAGGGACAAAGCTGTTAGCTGTCTTCAAATACGGTCAGCTGGGGAGACCACACAGGAAACAGATGGGACAGTGTAAGAAAGGACCAGGCTAAGAATGAACCCTCCCACCTCAAGAACTGCCTGGGGATGTTATTTTGGAGGGTGGTTAGACCCCCATCACTGGGGGAGTTCAAGCAAAGCCTGCGTAAGCATTTTAACCTAGGAATGTTATAGGGGAAATTCAACCACTGGATAGCTGAGTGGGAAGAATGGGGTGAATGATATTCATACTTCTTTATGCCAAGGGTGCAACTCATTTGCCAAGAGCCAATGATCTGAATCAGGAATGATTTCAGCTTCTATTCAGACCCCTGACGCCCTTCTATGGGGCATGTTTAATCAAGATAGAGCTGTCACTGAGTGTCCCTACCTTCTGCTGTTAATGACTGGGATGGAGTTGAGGGAAGGAGACAAGTAGCTCTGTGTGTGTGTGTGTGTGTGTATGTGTTAGTCCTTGGGCCACAGCAAGCCAAAAGTCTGACACAGGAAGGTATTTCTGGAACTCCATGCTCTGAGGGCTGACTGCTTTGAAGTCTTCACTCTCTGCCCTCCCTGAAAGGTAACTAGGGCATTCCCATTGATTTGGGTGGCCAGCCAGAGAGCTGCCTGGGCCCCGTCGGCATCTGTCCTCTTCACCACAGTAAACAAAATGAGTTGTCAGGTGGGTGGAGGCAAGCCCTGCCTTGGCCATGGGTTCTGAACGGCCACCTGCATCCAGGAGGCAGTTGGCCATCTCTCCTTTGCAGCTGGACTGGACAGACCTTGGCATGTTAGGAGGAGTTCTCTTAGGACATCTCAGGACCTAGAATTTGGAACCGGGAATTTCAGGTGCAGGAATCTGACAGTAGCATCCCAGCAATGTCCTAGGGACACCCAAGCTTTCTAGGGTCCCCCAGGCAGTGAGGGGCTCCTGTCCCACTGGCGACAGGGCTCTGTGCATACTTCTCAGAACACAAAGAGTTTTCTGTGGCTTGGACACCCCAAGCTACTAAATTGTTGGCCACAGTGTCCTGAGGGTTAGAAAATGGACCAGAACTTCTACCTCCAGAAAGCCTCCCAGGGCTGTGTTCGGTTGGTGAATAGACAGTGACATCTTCCCTTTCCCCAACTCTCTGCAAGCTCCCACCTCCTGCTTGGTTTTTAGTTTTCCTCTGAAGCATTCACTGCCAATCTGGGTTGCAGAAGGAGCATGACCAGACCCCAGGCTCGGCCCAGCCTGGCCCATGTTCTTCTAGTACTAGTAGCTGCTCCCACTCATTCCTTCCTTCAATAAATGCTGGCTCATGTGCCTGTAAACCAAAAAAGAACTCACAACTACCTCACAGAAAAGTGGGCAAAGGATATGAACAGGCAACTCTCAGACTTGGTGTGATCACTTGCTGTGTAAATTTCAGCAAATAACTGAAACACTCTGTGCTTCAACTTTCTTATCTATTCTATTGTACTGGGTTATTGTAGAGACTGAGTGATGTAATCCACATGTTGTGGGCTTAATTGTGGATGCTCCTGCTCCAAATGTATATGTTGAAATCCTGACCCCCAGCACCTCAGAACGTGATAGTATTTAGAGACAGGACCTTTAACAAGGCAAATATGTTAAACTGTATTAGCGTGGGCCATAATACAACCTGACTGGTGTCCTTATAAAAGGAGAGGAAGAGACATTAGTGGTGCCCACACACACAGAGGGACAACCATGGGAAGAGGCAGCAAGAAAGCTGCCATCAAGCCAAGGAGAGGGACCCCAGGATCAACCAACCCTGACGGTGCCTTGATCTTGGACTTCCAGCCTCCAGAACTGTACACAGACAAATTTCTGCTGTTTAAGCCTCTGGTCTACAATGTTTTGTTGTGGCAGCCCTAGCAGATGAACAGTACACCACATAAATCACTAGAACAGTATCTGGTGTACAGTACACAGTAAATGGTGACTGCTACCATCAGCATTATTTCGCTCTGCTATATACCCACACTGTATTTGTTACAGCTGTACCAGCTTAAAACACAAGTTTGTTACCTTGTGGTTCTAGGACCTCCTAGAACCATAAACTTGTGTTGTTGACATAGGTCAAGAGTCTCACTGGGCTAAAATAAAAGTGTGTGCAGGGCTGCATTCTTCTGGAGGCTCCAGGAGAGGGTCCATTTCTTGCCTTTTTCAGCTTCTAGAGGCTGCCTGCATTCCTTGGTTTATGGGTGCTTCCTTCATCTTCAAATCCTTCTCTGGCCCTCCCATCTCTCTCTTATAAGGATCCATAGGATTATATCAGTCCCTCCCTGATAATCAGGGTAACTTTCCCATCTTAAAAGCCTTAATTCAACCACATATGCAAAGGCCCTTTTGCCATTTAGGATAACATATATGAAGATTTGGGAGATTAGAATGTGTACATATTTGGGGAAGCATTACTCTGTCACACACACAATGTATTATTATGTGAGAAAAGCAAGCTGTAGGACAAATACATATAGATTGATCTCATTTATGCAAAAAAATACCAAATAAATTTCTACAGAGAAAATAAATACAGACAGAATGAAACTCACAAAACTATTAACCATAGTATTTTCTGGGGAAAGGTTTAGGGCTTCACTCTGCGCATCTAAAAATTTTTTTGATAATATTCACCTTATTCATTAATTATTTGTATATTTAAAAAAATTTTTTGTTAAGTAATCCAAAGAACAAAAGGAGACACAGGCACCCATCTTTGTGGGGCCCCAGCTAGAGATATCAAATAAATCGCCAGTGCCAAAAGCTCTCAGTAAGTGTTCTGGGCAGTGTGGGCAAAGCACCGTGGCCACTGGGGCAGGGGCTTTCCACTCCCCTGGAAGGCTTTGGTGGAGATGATATCTGCTGAGTTCTTCAGAAAAAGAAGGAGTTTTCTAGGTAGAGGGAAGGGAAAAAAGTATTGCAGATGACCATGGCCCAAAAGGAGTCTATCCTTTATCCAGCAGTGTAGGTGATGTGGAGTAGAGGCTGGAGGCAGGAATCTGCCACTTGACGGTGGTCAGCTACCAGCTACTACCAGCTACGAGGAGAGATAAAGACAAAGGAAGGGAAGCTCACACCTGGAGCCGCTGCCTGCCAGGTCCCATGCTGAGCGGTTTTGTAGGCATTTCCTCACCAGGTGTACGTGAATCTCAGAGAGAGGGGCTGAAGTAGATGAGAAAAAGCATGAGAAAGAAATGGGGGTAGGGGCTTGGGGCAGGGTCTGTCATTAGAGCAGATGCAGGCGGGGAGGGATAGGGCCAGAGCTGGAGGACACCCTCTCCCACCATCCCCAAATACTTCTGAGCATCTTATGGCCCCCCATCCACCAGTTCTGCCCCAAGGCAGTTCTAAGTTCCAGAAAAGACTTAGGCAGCCTAGTGGGACTTGGAGCCAAGGAAGCTTCCCAGGGACCCTGACCTTGGACCTGGTGCTGAAAGGTCGATAAGTGGTCTCCAAGAGGTGCCTCAGCCAAGTGGCCACAGAGCTGGCCCAGGTCACCCTGGCAGCAGGGTGCTCTGCACAAAACCCTTGAAGGGTATAATATCCAAGCCAGGGCCAGGCCTGGGTTGGGTGGGGGTGCTGGGCCTGCGGGTGGGGAAAGCAGGCTGAGGGACTTCAACCAGTGGCCATCCATCTCATGAGCTTGTCCTGACTTGGGGAGGCAGTACATGTCTGAGGATGCAGCTGAAGACATAACAAGCCTGAGTGTGGCAAAGAGAAATGGTGGGTGAGCAGGATTGGGGTGGGGGGTGCCATCTGCCGGGTGCCAATGGCATGCTGGCTCCCATAATGGGCTCAGATCTCTGTTCTGCCAGTGTCAAGCTGTGTGGCCTTGGACCAGCTATTTAGTCCCTGCCTCAATTTCCCCATCTCTAAAGTGGGGGGAATGATAGTGTCTACCACATGGGCTGCTGGGTGTTAGGTGCATAGAACAGTTGGTGCATGGTGAGGCTGCTTCAGCGCTAGTGGCAATTCCTTGTGGCCCCTTCAGGGATCTCCCAGCTAGGCCTGGTAGGCAAGGGCCCCTTCAGGGTCTCCATGCCACCTGGTGTCACTCTCAACCTGTCACTCCCTTACACCTGCTCATAGGGCCCATGTGTGGCCTACTGCCCAGGGAGGAAAGGGGTGCTGGCTCTGGGGCGGTGGTTATGAGGCTGGGGTCTCTGAAATGCCAGGAGGCATTTCATGGCCCCTGGTGTGAGAGGAGAGGACAGGAGGAGGCAGAGTTTCAGAGTAGCAGAGACACCAACAGGGAGATCTTCCCAGGGCTGAGGTGAGCACACTTGCTGGTCACCAAATGCCCAGGGCTGGGCATCAGAGATAGCCAGAGCTCCTTAGCACTGCATCACAATGCCAAGGTGTCCTTCATGATCTCAGGGGCCATTGTGAAAACACCTGTGTGCCAGGCAGCCCTGTGAAGAAGGTGGAAGTAGGCATCACAGAGTCAGGAACAGTGATGGGTCTGGTTCCACTCCGGAGAGGCAGGTTGTGGGGGTGGGTCTGGATACTGATTGTGGCTGCAGGGCCAGCATGCCAGGGCCTTCAGAATCCTCCAGTGGTTCATGGAGACGGACAGGTATACTGACCCACTCAGGAGCACAGCTACCTCCCATAGAGAGGACCCTCTCCCAGGAAGGGGACAGGGGATTGGTGCAGAGCAGCTCAACAGAACATCCTCAGTTTGCCTGGCAAGTGGTACATTAGTGGCTGAGCAGGAGACAGTGGCAGCCTGTGGTGTTCTAATGCCATTGTCAAAAGGTGTAGAAAGGCAGCGTTTAGGGTGTGCGGTGCAGACTATCAAGTCATCTGATGTGTTAGGGATTCTCAGAAAAGCCCCGACTCAGGAAGGGGTGGAAATCATGGCCCGGAGGAAGCCCAGGCCTGCAGCTAGCTACTATGAGGCCTTGGACAAACTGCTTCGACTCTCTGGGTTCCCCCTCCCAGAGAGTGATAATAAGGACAGGAGGCACGTGAGGCCATGAGTAAGAACAATGGCTACATGATGATAGCGTTAACCACTCTGCAGCACTTACTGTATTTGAATGACTTTAGCACATTATCTCATGGAATCCTGTGACCACCCTGTGAACTAGATATTATTATCCTCATTTTGCAGATGAGAAAATGAAAGTTCAAAGAGGTTAAGTAACATGTTCTAGGTCACTCAACAAATGAGGACTTTAAACCCTGGAATAGCCAGTTCCAGAGTGCCTGCTGAAACCCCCAGCTGGGATCCCTCTGGGCCAGCTCTACGCTCCATCCTCAGCATGAAAAATCGAGAGGGGCTGCCTAGGTTCCTTTGCGTTCCATCTCACCACCGCTTGAGGGCTTGGGCTCTCAGCTTGGTGCACAGGAGATGGGCAGGGATGGCCCTAGCCCACCACCGGCCCTGCAGGACGTGAAGCAGTAGGAGCCCTGCAGGACGTGAAGCAGTAGAAGCCCTGCCATCTCCACGACCCACATTGCGCCTCGCTCTTGCAGGTCCAGAGGTCTTTTGACCTGTCTGAGATGGGCTACTGATTGTCATCTCCTTCTCACATCCTAGCAATAGCATGCTGCCTTGAGTTTAAACTGAGTCCTTCTTTGCAAGAGCTTAGTCCATAAATTCTTTACATAGCAACTTCCTAATCGTCCATTTTATGAAACAGTAACTCTCTGTTTCTGTTTCTCCTCCACTGCTGCAGAGTGAGCACTCACAACCAATAGGTTTTATTTTCCCTTTTTCATGTCCAATTTCTTTTTCTAAATTTTTTGAGACAGGGTCGCACTCTGTCACCCAGGCTGGGTGCAGTGGTGCAATTCCAACTCACTGCAACCTTGATCTCTCAGGCTCAAGCGAGCCTCCTGCCTTAGTGACACACCCTCCACCATACCTGGCTAACTTTTTTAAAAATTTTATTTATTTATTTATAGAGACAGAGTCTTGCCCAAGCTGGAGTGCAGTGCTGTGATCACAGCTCACTGCAACCTCTGCCTCCTGGGTTTTAGCAATTCTCCTGCCTCAGCCTCCTGAGTAGCTGGGATTACAGGCGCACAGCACTACACCTGGCTAATTTTTTATATTTTAGTGGGGGGGGTTCTCCATGTTGCCCAGGCTCATCTCAAATACTTGAGCTCACGCAATCCACCTGCCTCAGCCTCCCAAAGTGCTAGGATTACAGGGGTGAACCACCACGCCTGGCCACTTTTAAATTTTTTATAAAGGTGGGGTCCCACTACATTGCCCAGGCTGGTCTCACACCAAATTTTAAAAATAGCCTTTATTTTTTTAGAGCAGTTTTAGGTTCACAGCAAAATTGAGCGCAAAGTACAGAGTGGTCCCAGATGCCCCCTACCCACATACATGCAGAGAATCCCCCACTGTCAAAGGCCCCAACCACAGGGGTACATTTCTTACCATCAGTGAACCTGCACTGACTTATCGTTATCACCTGAATTCCATAGTTTACACTAGGATTCCTTCTTAGAGTTGTGTATTCTATGGGTTTTGACAAGTGCATAGTGACATGGATGGACCATTTTAGTATGAGACAGTTTCAATGCCCTAAAAATCCTCTGTCTTCTGTATGGTCATCCCTCCCTCTCCTCAGACTGCTGATAACCCCACTCGTCTTTTTGCTGTCTCCATAGTTTTGCCCTTTCCAGAATGTCATATCGTTAGAATCGTATAGCATACAGACTTTTCAGATTGGCTTCTTTCATACAAACACGCAGTTAAGTTTTTTCCATGTCTTTCTGTGGTTTGAAGGCTCATTGTTTTTAAGCACTGAATAGTATTCCATTTTCTGGATATGCCCCAGTTTATTTACTCAGCATCTACTGAAGGTCATCCCTGTGGCATCCAAGTTTTGGCAACTGCGAATAAAGCTGCTATAAAATTGGTGTGCAGGTTTGGTGTGGATGCACATCTTCAGTTCCTTTGGGTAAATACCAAGGAGCATAATTGCTGGATCGTCTGGTAACGATATGTTTAATTTTGTAAAATAAAACCACCGGCCGGGCGCGGTGGCTCAAGCCTGTAATCCCAGCACTTTGGGAGGCCGAGGCGGGTGGATCATGAGGTCAAGAGATCGAGACCATCCTGGTCAACAAGGTGAAACCCCATCTCTACTAAAAATACAAAAAATTAGGTGGCACGTGCCTGTAATCCCATCTACTCGGGAGGCTGAGGCAGGAGAATTGCCTGAACCCAGGAGGCGGAGGTTGCGGTGAGCCGAGATAGCGCCATTGCACTCCAGCCTGGGTAACAAGAGCGAAACTCCGTCTCAAAAAAAAAAAACCACCAAACTGTCTTCCAAAGTGTTTGTTCTGTTTTGTATTCCCACTGGCAATGAAAAAAGCTTTATTTTATTTTTGGGGGACAGGATTTGCTTTGTCATCCAGACTGGAGTGCAATGGCACAAACATGGCTCATTGCAGCCTCAATCTCCTGGCCCAAATGATCCTCCTGCCTCCATCCCCTAAGTAGCTGAGACTACAGGCACACACCACCATGCTAATTTTTGTGTTTTTTGTAGAGACAGGAGTTTCACCATGTTGCCTAGGCTGGTCTCAAACTCCTGAGCTCAAGCGATCTGGCAGCCTCATCCTGCCAAAATGCTGGGATTACAGGTGTGACCCACTGCACCCGGCTGAGACTTTCATTTTAAATCAGAGATGAAAGTGACAGCTATTAGTTGGTAGAGAGGCACTTCTGGTTCCATACTTCGGGTAGTTTTTGTTTGACTACACTGTCCCCTCAGCTAGACAAGCCAGTCCCATGCTCTTACAAACACGCTCACATTTCCTCACCCTTACTTTGAGGCCTCATTCTTGGTGCAGAAGCTTTCCGAGGCATCCTTCTTCTGCTCCATGAAGGAAAGACTCCATCCATCTAGGTCCTGTGTCTGAGAAGCTTGTGATGCTCTTGCAGTGCCCTGGCATGCACAGGGGCCAGTGTCCAGTTGTCCAAGCTTACCTGTGCCCAGAGAGGACCCAGGTGGCTCTGGAAGGCCCCCTTTCTACTTGGAACAGACCTGGCCAGCCCCAGAGTCTGAGTCACTGGAACATCATCAGGGCCTCGGAGAGGAAAAAGCCCCTGTGGCTCTGCCCTCTCTCCAGATCCAAGCTCCTTCTTTCTTTGTCTCTTTTTGATGTGAAATTCACATAACATAAAAATTAACCATTTTAGGCTGGGCATGGTGGCTCATGCCTGTAATCTCAACATTCTAGAGGCCAAGGTAGGTGAATTACACAAGGCCAGGAGTTTGAGACCAGCCTGACCAACATGGAGAAATTCTGTCTCTACAAAATAAATAAAAAACAAAACAAAACAAATAACCATTTTAAAGTGAATAATTCAGTGGCATTTTTTTGGGGCACTGGGATCTAAGGAGGCTCCCAGACATTTTTCTGTATCTTGGGTTCACCTAGTCTGGTAATGGAACAAATGGAATCATACAACATGTGGTCTTTTGCGTGTGACTCCAAGTTATTTTGCACGACTCTCTGAGGAAGGAGGAGGAGAAGGGACCTCTTCAGCCTTTATCTCCTTCTCTGTCCCTTGTCCACCTTGCCCTGCGCGCCCACCAGCAGCACCTGTGGCTCAGCTCCTCCATTCTTTGCCATTTCCTATTCCTCTTTTGTATTTATATTTTTTGAAACAGGGACTCATTCTGTTGCCCAGGCTGGAGTGCAGTGACATGACCATAGCTCACTGCAGCCTCGAACCTCCCAGCCTCAAGCGATACTCCCACCTCAGCCTCCTGAGTAGCTGGGACTACAAGCATGCACCACTACGGCCAGCTAATTTTTAACACTTTTTTTTGTAGGGACAGAGTTTCGCCATGTTGCCCAGGCTGGTCTCAAATTCTGGGCCTCAAGTGATCCTCCTGCCTCTGCTTCCTAATGTGCTGGGATTATAGGCATGAGCCACCATACTCAGCCTCCTATTCCTTTTAAGTGCTTTGAGGAATCATAGATGCATTCAACAAATAGCTCATAGGCTAGCAGCTGGGAGAGACAGGTTAAGTGTCATTAAAACTGTAATAAGGCAACGCTAGCAGTTTTACAGAGAGCCAGGGGACCCAAGACACAACTAATTCAGCCTCGAGGTGAGGCAGGTGAGGGAAGGGGAGGTGGGGCCTAGGTCTGTCTTCAGCCTCGAGGTGAGGCAGGTGAGGGAAGAGGAGGGGGGCCTGGGTTTGTCTTGCTCTTGTTCCTCAGCACTCAGGGTGGTTCCTGGCAACTAGAACAGGGATGAGTGAACAAGTCAATCAGTCAAGGAAGCAATCTCTCTCTCAGCCAAGAGCTGAAGAGGCCGGGCGCAGTGGCTCACACCTGTAATTCCAGCACTTTGGGAGGCTGAGGCAGGCAGATTACAAGGTCAGGAGATCAAGACCATCCTGGCTAACACATTGAAACCCCATCCCTACTAAAAACAAACAATTAGCTGGGCATGGTGGCAGGT
Organism: Callithrix jacchus; assembly: GCF_049354715.1. Taxonomy (NCBI): domain Eukaryota; kingdom Metazoa; phylum Chordata; class Mammalia; order Primates; family Cebidae; genus Callithrix; species Callithrix jacchus. The sequence goes on from NC_133515.1 coordinate 86,623,567, forward strand.
GCCTGTAGTCCCAGCTACTTGGGAGGCTGAGGCAGGAGAATCGCTTGAACCCAGGAAGTGGAGGTTGTGGTGAGCTAAGATCGCGCCACTGTACTCCAGCCTAGGCGACAGAGGGAGACTTTGTTTTGGAAAAAAAAGAAAGAGCTGAAGAATGAATAGGAGTTGTCTCTACTGAAAAAAAAAAAATGGGTAGAGTCTATCCGGAGATTGTAGGCAAGAGAGTCAGCCCGTTCATTGCACTGAGAGATGTTTCGGTCTAGATGGAGGTTGAAGAAGATGGGAGTAGGGCAGAAGAAGTTGGGGCCAGGTCATGCACGGCCTTGGACTTTGACTTTATCCGGGGTAAAAGAGGGACCACTGAAGGGTTTTACGTGGATTTGCATTTCAGAAACACGCTGTCTAATCCAGACTAGTTATGATAATGACCTAAGGAGGCTCCCAGCAGACAGAACATCGTTCTTGCCCGCCTGCCATTGGTGGGCTACTGGAAAACAGAGGTGTTTCATCCAAAATAATCATGTGAAAAAATTAATGAACTCACCACAAGGATGCAAGGTGCTCTGAGGGATGCTATGAGTCAGGGAAATGCTTCCCAAGACCTGGAGGGACTTCGAAATCAGAACTTGGGAAATGAGCAGGAGTTGGCCAATGCTAAGGCTCTTGGGAAGGTCCTGAGCAGCCTGTGTTGAAGGAGGTGAGAAAAGTCCATGGCAGTTGCTGTGAAGAATGTGAGGCGGGGAAACTGATTGGAGGAGGCTGGGGAGATCAGAAGGGCTCAGACCAGAACGACCCTATTACACATTTTGGACTTACCCTAAGCAAAATAGGAAGTTCTTAATGATGTAAACAGGATCTATTTTGAAAAATAGGGTTCATTGCATTTTCTCTTTCACATTTCTGTGCATGTGACCTTCTTCCTGGTCAGCTCAAATATCTGCTTCCCCAAGGATTATCAAAGAAAAAAACGCAGAGAAGGATAACGAATAGCTTCTGACATCCAAACTACGATTTTTCAGCCAGACAATAGTCTTGAAAGACATTTTTTTTTTGAAAGAAAAAGGATGTTCTGGTGTCTTTAGCTCCCTCTGTAAGATATCAAGAAGCCCTGACAGAATTCACCATGGGCTTTACCTAAAGAAAGGAATAGAAGAGAAACCCCTGACCTTTAGTCCAAAGGATGGCAAGGAGGAGGCCAGAGAGAAAGCAGGTGGCGCAGGAAGTCAGGAAGTCAGATGTGCGTCCTAATCTACCTTCCATTTGAAGTCCCGGAGGGTGAAGGTGCCTTAGAAGATAGGGGAACAGTGGCCCTTCTAGGACCCTGGGAAGAGATTTCCTCCAATATCTATCCAGAGGTCTTCAGTGTGGTTAGGCACAGAGAGGGTTTGAACTTAACCTTCTCAAGCCACCCTGGGTTCCCATGTGGTGTGAGAGCGATGTCTACACTAGATCTTTAGCTGTGGGTTTTGCTTAAGAAACTGACTAGAAGCAGATAGTTGAAAACATACCAAGCTTTTAAGAAAAATGTATGAAATTCTTTTTAAAAAGCAGTGACTATGGTCTGTCATAACCTTACCAGTTAAATTATAAAACAATCCCAGGGCCCCAGAACCTGCAGCAGCAAGAAGGAGGCTGTGAATACCCAGGGTGCCCATTCGCCAATGCCCATTTCAAGGGTGGCCATGGAGGTTCTTTCAAGGGTGAACCAGAAAGAACTTCCCAGAAGGAAGAGCCCAGAGACACAGACAATGAACAAAATGATTCTTCCCAAAGAGGAAAAATTTTCCCCCAATCTCTGGCTCCAGACTTTTAGATAAGAGAAGAAAATCCTGTATGCTCAAGGTTCTGTTTATTTGGGTTTTCAGGCACAGGCGGCTGAATGGAATCCTAACTGATATACCTCTCCAATAGGCTTTCAGCAGGAGTCTTAAATAATCATTTTGGTTTTAGGGACCCAGCACCTGCAGCGGCAGCAGCAGGAAATAGCAGGCTGTGAACGCTCGTATCAGTTTGTTTTGGCTGCAGAGTGGGGATTGGAGATGACTGTGGTTGTCTAGATCAGAGACTAGAGGTGCTCACACTAGGATGGAGGCAGTGGGGCGGGATAGAACATTCACACGGGGAACAGACGGGACTTGGGGTATTTGCCTTGATATGGGGATTGAGGGAGAGATGAGAGTCAAGGACAGGTAGAGGAAAGTTTAAAAAAAAAAGGCATTTCACAGAAAAAGTGGTTAGCAGTGCTAAACGGTGGGCAGTAATCAAAGATGATAAGAGCTGAGATGTGTCTGTGTAGGATTTTATCACAAGGAAGTACAGAGGCTCAGGCAGAGGAGGGAAGCCAGACTTCAGGGGGCTGAGAGAAGAGTGGGAACGAGGAAGTGGAGGCAGTAAGTAAAGGTAACTTCCCGAGACTCTCGGCTATGAAGCTGAAATGCGAGTGGGGTCAAGGGGGGTTTTTTTTCAGGTTTAAGATGGATGACACTTGATCACATTTAATGCTGACAGGAAAGTGCCCTTGAGGAGACAGACATCCATCGCAACATAAGAAGAGGAGGAAGCTGATGCATGAGGGTCCCTGAGAAGAAGGAGCATAGAGGGACCCAGAGCTGTGCGAAGGAAGGGGCTTGGGGACAGTAGGGCCCTTCTCTGTCAAATCAGGAGAACGAGGGAAGGTGGGAGACAGATGGCAGCAATGGGAGATTGAGGAGATGCCCTCTGATGTCCTCCCTTTCCTGAGAGGTGGAAGGTGACGCCATCTGTGGAAGGTAAGGGAGCTGGGGCGCCTAAGAAGAGGGGAGGCAGTCTAGGGAGACCCTCTGGGGAACAAGAGAGCATTGACTGGGAAAAACACAGATGGCTCAGGCCCAGGGCAGGGTGGAAACATGGCATGATGGTGGCACCAATCTGCACATCTTCCAGCTTCTGGCGTTAAATGCCTAAACTGAACTCAGGACCTGGGCCTCCCAACCCCAACCCAGCTCCTCCTCTTGCCTCCCAGTTTCTCTGTTCCTGGAACCAGACCTCTCAGACTCAGCTTCCCCAGGAATGTCCTTCTGACATCACTGCGAGTGAGAACTCTCTGGGGCCCCCCTCCTCCCCCCGCCCACCTGTCCTGCACACCTGCTGCAATAACCTCTCTAGAGTGGCTGTGGCTGTGTCACCTCCATGCAGCTGCCCCTTTTGCAGCGCCCAGTACCTAGAAATAAAGCTCTTAGGTCTTCTTACTTTTGCGGTCTGTTTAAATGCCACTGCTTCTGGAAAGGCCTTTCTAGCCATCCCCTAGACTAGGGAAAGTCCCCTTGGTACCTGCCCTCATGATGCCTTACACATCTCTGAGACACCAGTGAACTTGTAATTACTTATCCTACAATGGCCGGGGGCCAGGACAATGGCCTGGGGTGGGGGTGGAGGCCCTAGGGCTTCCTAGTCCCCTCTGTCTTCCTGGAGCCGAGAACAGTGCCTAGCACAAATAGCCACTCAATAAAAGTCACTGATAGACTGACAACACAGTCACCTGCACAGCCTCAAAAGCGACCCCATGTTCTCCTCCCTTTGTCTTTGATCAGACTGTTCCCTCGGCTGGGCACACTTGTTTTCCTCTCCATCTGTCTTTTTTTTTTTTTTTCTTTTGAGGCAGGGTCTGGCTTTGTTGTCCAAGCTGGAGTGCAGTGACATGATCACAATTCACTGCAGCCTCCACCTCCTGGGCTCAAGCAATCCTCCCATCTCAGCCTCCTGAGTAGCTGGGACCACAGGTGTGTGCAACCATGTCCAGCCAATTTTTTAAATTTTTGTAGAGATGTGATCCTGTCATGTTACCCAGGCTGGCCTTGAACTCCTGGCCTCAAGTGATCCACCTGCCTTGGGCCTCCTGAAGTGCTAGGATTACAGGCTTGAGCCACTGTGCCCGGCTCCACTCTATCTTACCCATAGTCATCCCACTTCCTCTTCCAGGCTCTAATTTAGGGTCCTCTACTCCAGAGTCTTCTCTGAAATCCCCCACCTGCCACAGGCCAAAATGTCTGTGCTCCTTCTCCTTTCAACAGATTGGAACTGCTTTGAGAGCAGCTTCTAGTTTGTAGTTCATGGCTATTTCCAGTGAAAACATCTGACTGTCACATAGAGAGACAGCTCATTTCTAATGCTGGTATCAATCATCTTTTAGAACTGTGTCCCCAAGAGTGCGTTTGGCAGTGCCATGCACTAGGTAGGAACACAAAAGTATTTTTGAATGAATATTGTCTCCCTCATTCCTGTCTGAATATAATGGTGACAGTCTCCAACTGCACACTCACTTTTAAAAATGTAGTTCTCCTCTGTTTACAACACAAAAAAGATGTCTGTTTTCATCAGTGATTGTCTTTTCAGATTTATTCCATCTTTATCAAATAAACAAATGCATGCCATTTGCACTGGATCAAGGTAGTAACTGTATTTGCCGGTGGACCAGACACACCAGTGTGTAAGTAAAAAGGAATTTCTGGCCGGGGGCAGTGGCTCATGCCTATAATCCCAGTAACTTTGGGAGGTGAACGCAGGTGGATCACATGAGGTCAGGAGTTTGAGACCAGCCTGGCCAACAAGGCGAAACCCCGTCTTTACTAAAAATACATTAGCTGGGCATGGTAGCACATGTCTGTAGTCCCAGTTACTCGGGAGGCTGAGACAGGAGAATCATGAACCCAGGAGGCAGAGGTTGTAGTGAGTGGAGATCATGCCACTGCACTCCAGCCTGGGCAACAGAACGAGACTCTGTCTCATAAATAAATAAATAAGAGAAAGAATTTCTCATGGAGTTGAGATTTTCCAACACATCCGGCAACACTTTTCTCTTGGGGAACTGAATCAGACCATGGCTGTGAAGGCATGTGAAAAGGTTACAAAGCACAGAAATAAGGGGAACCAGTAGCACTCGTCTCTATTAGTTTATTCTCCGTGCTCATGTTGCGTGATTCTTTTTTCGTTCAGAAAATAGTCACTGGGATTCTAAAAAATACTACCTAAATATGAATCCACAGAGACAGATTGGTGGTTGCCAGGGGAGTTACTTCCTGTCCAGCAGGTGACTGAGGAGTTACTTCCTCGCTGGGGTTTTTTTCCCGATGATGAAAATATTTTGCAACTAGAGAGAGTAGTAGTTGTAATATACCATATTGTAACGGTAATACATGTCACTGAATTGTTCACTCTACAATGGTCAATTTTCTTCTACATGAATTCCACCACACAAAGATATGTCACCTATATGATACTGAATAGTTTCCAAACGTCCTGAGGGACAAGGCAGCGTTATGTTCTGAAGCAGCTGCAGGTCTGAAGGCCCCGCAGCAGCCTGTGCTTTGCCTTTGGAGAAAGAAGGGGATCCCCTGTGTCTTCGCAGGTCCAGATCCTCACAGTGTCCTCAGAGTCACTCAGCTGGCCACCACTGCAGTCCAGGCCACCACAGAGCATCGTGTTTTGGTTTGTTTTCTCCTTGGGCTCACAGAAGGACTTGTTAAGGTGGTTAGTTTGATTAAGAACCAGCCAGTTCCAGAGGTGGAGCCTGAAGGAGGTTCTATTTTTTTTCTTCAAGTGAGTGGAACTTTTCAGGAACAACTCACAGACTGTGGATGGATTACAGATGCATTTCACTGTGGCCTCTACCCACGAGGGGCCTCATGGAGGGGAAGGAGGAGGACCTGCCCGGTGTGCAGAGTCATGGGGTATAGTTCTGCTCTACTCCAAACAGGTTTGGCAAAGGCAGAAGCTGACTGCAGAGAAGGTCGGGTGGGCCGGGTGCAGTGGCTCATGCCTGTGATCCCAGCATTTTGGGAGGCCAAGACTGATCACTTGAGATCAAGAGTTCGAGACAAGCCTGGACAATGTGAAGAAACTTCGTCTTTACTAAAAATACAAAAAAATGAGCCAGGCATGGTGGCAGGCGCCTGTAATCCCAGCTACCCAGGAGGCTGAGGCAGGAGAATCGCTTGAACCCGGGAGGCGGAGGTTGCAGTGAGCCAAGATCGCACCATTGCACTCCAGCCTTGGCAATAAGAAACTCTGTCAAAAAAACAAAACAAAAAAACAAAGAGGGCTGGATGGACTTGTCCTAACAGTTCACAGCGGCTCAGCAAACAGTCCTTTTGTTGTCTCATCAGGTGTAAGTACAGCCTCCCAGACCAGATGCACGGGTGGCCTGAAGGCCATCAGACCTGCATGGGGGCCTGGCAGGCACTGAGCTACCCCATGTACAAGTATCCCACCCACCCTTTGAACACACAAAGCCAAAAGGAACATCGCATCCTTCATTTCAAAATGGCACTGGAGCCCAGAGCCCAGTGGCTTCACCATAATCAACTTGCCTCCATCGACACTGTCACAAGGTCTGTGACTTCAGCTACTTAAGTTTCCCCAACTTCAGCCCTTCACCTCTTTCCACAGGCCCTCACGTACTGGTCTCATTGCTCAGCATGTTGGAAAATATCAGCTCCAGGAGAAATTCCTTTGCTCTTACATAGTGGCAGTTCTCATGAATACAGAAAAGGCTGGAGACAAAGTTGTGTTCACTTGGGGAACTCTAGGTCCAGTAAAAGGGGATTGTCCCAGGGCTCCCTCACCAAGACAGCTTTCCTGAGGAAGCAGACTCTGCTTCATCCTCGAAACTGCACATTTGCTGGAAATGTCATAAAGAGTTAACCATACCCCAGCTCACTGAACTGGTTTGGGCTGAGGCAGCCTAGAATGACAGGTGACTGCAATCTTCCCCCAACAGATTGTCTTAGGTTGAGAACCCAGGGGAGGTTGCCCCTTACTGTTTCTCTCCGTAAAAGACTGAAAAACTGTCTGGATGCTTTGAAGGCATTTACAGCTGCGCAGAGAAACTTCTGACTCCATCTAATAAGTCACTGTCAGTCATCAACCTCTCTGATTGCCAAATGGGTGAAGAGATGGGAATTTAAATAAACAGAGGATTTTGAAGATGAAGAACATTATGGAAGGGCCTAGGGGTGAAAGCCATGCATCAAAGCATGAGCACATGTATCTCTCTTGACAACTTCATCCCCAAAGCCCAGAGAAGCTGGATGTGGACCTCCTGAGCATCTGCCTCCTCAGCATTTAGACCACAAAGAGGCACACCAGTTACTCAAGAAAGTGCAGGTAGCACTGAAACCCTCCAGATCCTTCCGTTTCCTTGTCCACTCAGGTGGAAGAGGTCATTACAAGGCCCAATGCTATGACTCTGAGTGGCCCTGTTCCTTAATGCCCCTGGCTCATGTAAAAGGAAAAGGAGGCCGGGTGTGGAGGTTCACGCCTGTAATCTCAGCACTTTGACTCGCAGAGGCGGGTGGATCACTTGAGGTCAGGAGTTCAAGACAAGCCTGGCCAACATGGTGAAACCCCATCCCTATTAAAATTACAAAAGTTAGCCAGGTGTGGTGGCACACATCTGTGATCCCAGCTACTTGGGAGGCTGAGGCAGGAGAATCCGTTGAACCCAAGAGGCGGAGGTTGCAGTAAGCTGAGATCATGCCACTGTACTCCAAACTGGGTGACAGAGCAAGACTCCATCTCAAAAAATAAATAAATAAAAGGAAAAGGAAGGTATATTGTTATTCCTCCTAGGGTACTCTTAGAATATTATCATGACCTTGTTCCTTTACCGATCAGGAAACTAAGGGTCAGAGGGATTAAATGGCTCTTTCCAAACCTCAATAGCCAGCGAGTAGTGAGGGCAGGCCTAGCATTTAGGGTCCCTGTTACTCCCAGTTCAGTGCTCTTGGTGTCTCCAGAGAATGAGGCCTGTAGACTGAGCTTGTCTAAAGCATGTTGGATGCCGGACATGGTGGTTCACACTTGTAATCCCAGCACTTTGGGGGCTGAGGCAGGAAGACTGCTTGAGTCCAGGAGTTTGAGACCTCCCTGGGCAACATGGTGAAACCCTATCTCTACAAAATATACAAAAATTAGCCAGGCATGGTGGTGCATGCCCATAGTCCCAGTTACTCAAGGGGCTGAGGTGGGAGGATCACCTGAGCCTGGCAGGTTAAGGCTGCAGTGAGCCATGGTTGTGCCACTGCATGCCACCCTGGGTGACAGAGTGAAAACTTATCTCAAAATAAAGTAAAATATTAAGGCATAGTGGAGCAGGTGGTGTAATTTCTTGGGCTATGTCTCAACCAGCTGCCAGCCACCATGGGCCTCAACTCATAACAGGGTTTCACCCCTATCATTCACACTACCAGGAAAGAGCATCCCAGAGCAGATGTTCCCCGGTTGCCCTAGGATTCCTGGTCTACAGGATAACAGGGCCTGAGCTGACACTTTTAAGTGCTCAACACCTAACAACCTGTGACTTTTCAAAAGTCTAGAGATGTGATCATCTAACATATTTGCATGGTTTTCTGAGCCCTTTCCGGCACATGATCTCATCTGACCACCCTGACACCCTTAGCCATATACTTAATTGGTTCTTTGAAGATTTCCGGGTTTCCAGAGTCAACCTGTTCAAACAAAATACCCCAAGGAAGGGATAGTACCTTATACTTTTATTGGCTCATAGCTTGGCAAGAGTTGGCAGCTGGCTGAGAATTAGGCCCTGAGAAGGAAACAGGATTGGGAGGGATTGGGAGGGGGTCAAAAGGGAAAAGAAAAGTGAAAGGGGGAGGCAGAGATGCCCTGATGTCCTCCCAGAAGCCCACCTCACAGTTTTGCAGAATGAGATTCTAAGCAAGCAGAAAGAAGTTCCCAGCTCCCCCAACCCCACTGCCACCCCCACCAGGGGCGAAACCAACTTACTCGTAAGGGCCAAAGGTAGAGAGGAACAGAAGAAAAAGGAGAGATGGGAAGACAGAATAAACCAACCATCAGAGGCTCTTCAATCTTAATTCATTTTATTCTACAAAATGCTACTCAACTGAAAGTGGAAAAGCCAACCCCCCACCCCCCAAAAAATTGCAAAGGAAAGAAGTTTTAATATGTTCTTTCTTCCATAGCAGCAAGCTTTTTCTAACAAGCTTTCTTTAGTGCAAATACTGTAGGCCCATATTACATACAGTAAAACAACAAAGTAACGACAGCAACAGCACACCACCAGAAAGGCTTCCGAACAGAGCTACTCCTCAATTTTCAAAACTACACAAAGATTTTGAGCTTGCAGTTCTGCCTGGAAGATCTATTTAGGAGACTCCAATGGGACCATGTCACCATTGCTTTAAAAAAGAAAAAGGTGCCCAGAAAGGTAATTCAATTCCCCATAGAGCTACATGAACCATGTACAACTTGTTTCTCTCCAGGGTCTTACAGCTGACTTCACTCCACGTATCTCAAATACAGATGCGCAAAGCTTATTTTCTACTATACACCAAAATGCTATGTATATATATATACATACATATATATACATACACACACACACACATCTCCCACGGCAGAAAAGACACCCTGATACCCTACTCTTTATACAAAATCAAATGTTTTCTTCCTGGAAATCAAGTAAACACAAACTAAAATAAATGGAATAAACTTTTAATCATACAGAGGAAGTAATTTTTGAGGATCAGGACAGGATCTTCCACTGTGTTCTCTTATAATGTACACGTCTTGGCGACCACTGTCCCCAGAGGAATGACAACCCACATTTCAAAATAGAACCTTTTTATACAGTTTACACAGCACAAGTCACAAATCACTTTAGAAACAAAAATACATTATCCTAAATTTTTTAAAAAAGGAAGCGAGAAGAGAGTATTTTAATGCTATCAGTTTCTATTCAGGCTTGATACAACATAAAAGAAGATGTAAACATTTAAAATAAATAATAAAATAAATGTCCTTTTCTTCTCCCCCTCCCTTTCCCATAACCCTCTCAAAATTCAATCCAGCCCTCCAGAACATGTCATCAAGCATTGGATAAATTAAATCCTTTGGTTGATGTATGGTCAAAACACTAGAAGCATAAGAAGATGCCAGATTTGTAGTGGGATGACTGGGTTTCCTTTTAAAAAGCTATAGGACATGGGCACACCTGGAAATGTACACACACATGCGCACACACACAGCCCAACCTGTCAATAAATAGTGAGATGCTGGCTTTTAAGATGAATGCCAACACAACTCAACAAGCAGAAGGTAGCAAAGACCCCTTAAGTTTTTTAAAGAAAGCTCTACACACCACATATCCTATTGGTCCCCAAATTCTCTAAGGACTCGGGTTACCCCTTGGACCAGCAGAGGAGTGCACAGGAGCACATGGTGGGGTAGAAGGAGAAGTATGGATCTGGGAGAATATTGTAGGGGTAATCCCTTGAGAACAAACATGAGCCTGAAGGCAATCTTACCTTGCATGTTTGAAGGCAGATCTCACCTCCAAGTGCTGCTGTTTATCCATTACTTAGGGGCCTTTTATAAAGAGATGTCCTCATCCCTTAGTCTCATCCTAAAGAGGATATATATAAAAGCTCCTAACACAGTGCCTGGCACATAGTATATTCTTTTCCTTCCTAAAGGGGGCACAAAGATGTCTGATCAGGGAAGGAAATCATCGTGAAAGTTAAATGGTGAGATTGCATTTGCACTGTTGGTCCGTCAAGGAAGAGAGAGAAAAAAAGTCCCGGTGCTTCAGAGAGTTCAACCACCCTCACACTTGGAATCAAGCTACAGCAGAGGGAGACTCCTTTCCCCAAAGCCTGAGAAAGAGAAGCAGCAGCTCCAGGTGGCTCTTGACTTTGAGATGCTTGTGAGACACACCTGGCCCCCAACACAGGCAGAATGTTTGACTGTTTCTGAAAACCTCCCCAGTGAATTATCTGCTTGGAGCCAGCTCCAGCAATTTCCTAAGCCTCAGCTTGGATCTCCTCTCTTTCCTGTGTCAGCAGCTTCCACATTCACCTGGCCAGGGAGAGGACTATTCCCAGAAAGACTGGCCAGGAGGTCAAGAGGACCGTGTGTTTTACACGAGCTGATCAAAGAGTGCCTGCCATGTGCCCTCCCAGATCTGCCTGCAGCTCAACTGGAGTCCACATCTGCTGCCTCTAGAGTGGGATGGAAAGCACAGAAGTTCCTAACCCAAGCACAAAGGCAGCCCCACTGCAGCTGTTCCATAGCTGGAGCCACGGAGGTGTCTGGTGATTCGGAAGCAACGGTGTGTGTGTGTATGAGAGAGAACTGAGAGGGCAAGCCACAAGGAAGTAAACTCAGGATATGCTGACTTAGATGTGAATGTTCAGTCTTCCCCAAATCAAATCACCTCTGGCTTTGGGGAAGCCAAACAACCTCCTACGACAAAGCCTGAGGGTCTTCAGAGGGAACGTTGCTCAGAGGCCCCTTACAGTCCTGTGGGTTGGCTGGTGCTTTGCCTTCTTCTGGTCCCGACACCAACACAGCTTGAAATCTGAACTGAAGCCAAGCTGTGTCTCAGGAATTTGTCCAGCCTGGCCACAAATCAGGCTGCAACCTGCACTGGGATCTTTGCTGGGCAAAGTGGGACGTAAGGGGGCTTTTAGAAATAAAAGACAAGAAAGCAGCTTCATTTAAGAAATACCTATATGCACAAAAAAGAAAATAGCTCCCACTTGGCTACGAATAGCACTTGAGATGATTACACCTGTGAGAACTGAGAGCATCCCAGTTTTCTTCGCCCATCTCCTGCTACTCCTGGCTCATTCTGCTGCTTCGATTAATCTGAAGCCAGAAACCCAACTGCCCAAGCTTCTTAGAAGGGTCCCTCCCAGAGCCCCTGGGAAACCTGGAGGGGGAGCATCACAGCCAAGGGATACAGGAATAACATTTTTAAAGTATTTGAACAAAATCCTTTTTCTTTGAAACTCTGCTTTCTGTGTCACTTGTACATGTCACTTCCAGTCCTACTGGGCCATGTACTTTAAGCATACAGATGTTCTGCTCCGTGTGTCTACTACATGGAAACAGATAATGTTCATGAAATAATGACCAGCATGCATAGACTCCACGTGCAAGGGAACAGCTGTGTGAACGTGTCACTGCTTTCTCCACAGAGGAACTTAATTAGTCTATCTTTCAAATGAGGATACTGTGATCTCTAGAGCTGAATCCCCAGCAGCGGAGTCTCTGCAGAGCACAAGCCCCGCAGAGGCCAGTTCTGGCCAGGAGCTACTCCCCCGACTCCTGTCAAGGCCCTACTGGACCAGAAACTTGGCAGTAGCCATACTCTGGGGAGAAAAGGCTCAGAGGGCTGGGTGGCAGGGACCCCACTGAGCTGTGCTCCTGCTAGAGGTCAGGGGGACCCTTCCCCAACCCCGTGAAAGGGAACAGCTCTCCTGCAGTCAGAAGCAAAGCATCCTATCTCCAATTCCAGCAGCTGGAAAGATTCCACAGACAACCAGGAACAGTGCATGAGCCACAGCGACAGCGACAGCGACAGCTCAGCACAGCTGCTCACAGCTTGCTCACTGCCTGGGCCAGAAGAGCACACTGGGGTGGGGCAAGGGAGTGTAAAAGAGAAAGCACTTGAGCCAGCAGGTGGCAGATGACCACAGAGGGCAGGACAGGCCCGGCGCCCTGCGGGGAGGCGAGCAGCCAGGGCAGGCTGAGCTGAGCGGGTGCTGGGGCAGCAGCTGTTGCAGATGCCACTCCAGTGACAGCCTCCCGCCTCCCTCCCCTGCTTCTCCATCCATGGAAAATGCTCCTTTGAGGCTTGGGGAGGGGCTACCTGGCAGCAATCTGGGGAAGGTCCAGGCCCACGCTCATTAAATCTCTGTGGGTGGCGTCACCCTGAGAGCCAGGGTGGGAGAGAGGCAGAACCCGGCAGGGACTTGGAGTATAATGTACAGCTCCTAGGGAGGGGTGCCTCCCTGGTCTGGAGAGAAGGGTCCGGGGCAGAATGGCAAGGCAGTAATTACAGGAGACGCCCTACTCAAGACACCAGGTGAAGGGAAGCTGGCTAGGACACCTGTGTGGCTTTGTTGGCACCATTCCTGGCCTGGTAATTAGGCATTTGGCAAACCCAACCTGTACCCCACTGTCTCACTCACACCCTGTCTTCTGGCCAAGCCGTTCCTCCAGAAGCCGTCTCCGAAGGTGGGCAGGAAGGGTCCTCTGAGCCTCCCCATGATGGCAGCATCTCCTTGAGAGCTCAGGGAGCCCTGCTGGGGTTCTGGAGATGGTGCACTGGGAAGCACCAGGGTAGGGAAGTTCTGTATTGCACTTTGTCCCCTTCTGGACAAGTCAGCCCCAGCAGAAGAGTCACCTGCTGCCCCGTCTCCAGAAATGAAGAGCTTTAATATTCAGACCACCCAGATGAAATGTCATGGCAAATCTGATAAAAACCAAGAGGGACTGAAACTGACACTAGGGAGGGAAGGGGCAGGTCGAGGAAAGTGAAACCAAAAGGCACTGAGCATGCGTGGTGGGGCAGGGAAGGACACCATCACTCCAGAGACAGTATGGTAACAAAGGGACAGGAATGGTCCAGGCCAGCTTCAGGCTCTTCAGAAGCCAGAGAGATGTCCAAGTCCACCAAACCAAGTTCTCCAAGGCTTTTCAAGAAACAGGATTTGCTTGCAAGATGAATGAGGGAGGAGGTCCCATGGCTTCCAAGAGATCAACCCAAGTCTTCCAATACTCACTGCCAAGTCCCACCTGGATCCCCCAAAGCCAGGAAGCTCCCTGGCAGGTCCCCCTCTTGCTCTCACAGCCCTGGAGCGCTTGAAGGTGCTGGTCCCTGGGAAGGAGGAGCGAGGAGGACCCCCTCCCAAGCTGGGGAGGAAGGTGAGCTGGGTTACAGAGCCAGCAGAGTGGGGGAGTTCAAGGAGTCTGATGACTGGTCCCCACTGCTACTGCTTCTGCGGTGAGCCTTGGAGCAGGACTCAGAGGGCGATGCAGGCGACTCCTGCTCCAGGACGCTAGGGTAAGTGAAGACGAGGTTTGAGGTGCCTGGAGTGACAGCAGGCGTGGAGGTCACCACGATGGGGGTGTGCAGGGGCTCTTCACCATAGAAGCCCCCAGCAATGCTGATGGGCTTGATGACAGAGCGCTGGGCCTTGTCCAGCCCCGCCGATGAGGACGAGGGGCTGTCCTCTTCCAGGGGCTCCTGCTTCACCACCACAGCGCCCACCGCACCACCCCCACTGCGCATGGGTGGCAGCCCGGGGGCTGGAGGCGATCGGCGCTCCTCGGGGCTGATCTTGCACACGGGGCCGTGAGCCACCAACATGAACTCCAGCTTCTCCTTCTCCTTCTGCAGCTCAGCGATCTCCTTCTGCAGGCCCGACTTCTCCTCCTCCAGCTCCTCTGTCTCCTGCCAGGGAAAGAGAGGGATGTGAGGAACAGCAACCTGCCAGGGACCCTGCTGGGGGGCAGTTCCAATCTAGGCAGGAAAGAGAATACCAGTAATGCCCTCAGACACTGTGAGAGCACAGGCTCACACACCTAACCACAGACCCCACTGGTCTGAGTCACCTGGAGGCTCAAGATTCCTTTAATTTCCAAAGAAGGAGAGTTAGCTTCGAGAGGGGGTGCGATAACAACTGCAGCTGCCATAACACAGCACCTACTGTGTGCGAGGCACTGGGTTAAGCATTTCATAGGTGATCTTATTCAATCTTCCAGCAGTTTTTGGAAGAAGATGTTACCATCACCCCATTTTGCAGAGGAAGAAAATGAGGTTCGAGGGGTTGTGCTAATTTTCCAAAGTCACAGAGCTAGCAGGTGGGGTAGCCCAGATCAGATTCCCATTGTATCTGACTCCAGAATCTATGTGCTACTACTATGTTCTACAGCCTTGGGGCCAGGACTGCCCCCTGGTACCCGAGGGGTGAGTACGGCAGAGATCTGCATGGAGAAGGGGCACGGAACGCAGCTCTGTGCAGTCCTCGCCTTCTCTTCCTCCCAACCCCATGCCAGCCCAGCTGTTGATGGATCCACGCTAAGCCCAAGGCTGCAAGAGAGTGGAGGCTGTGTCACGCACATTCCTGTATCCCCGGTGCCTAGAACAGTGCCTGGCTTCTAATAAGTGCTCAGCATATCCCTATGGAATCATCACAGCCTCTTCTCCCTTTTTTTGGCTCCAATTTCTTTCTTTCTTTCTTTCCTTTCCTTTTCTTTTCTCTTCTCTTCTCTTCTCTTCTCTTCTCTTCTCTTCTCTTCTCTTCTCTTCTCTTTCTCTCTCTCTCTCTCTCTCTCTCTCTCTCTCTCTCTCTCTCTCTCTCTCTCTCTCTCTCTTCTTTCTTTCTTTCTTTTTTCCTTTTTTGAGACAGAGTCTCACTCTGTCTTGCCCAGGATGGAGTGTAGTGGCATAATCTTGCTCACTACAGCCTCTGCCTCCTGGGTTCAAGCTACTCTCCTGTCTCAGCCTTCATAGTAGCTGGGACTCCAGGCGCCCACCACTACATCTGGCTAGTTTTGTATTTTTAGTAGAGACAGGGCTTTACCACGTTGGCCAGGCTGATCTTGAACTCCTGACCTCAGGTGAGCCACCCACCTCAGCCTCCCAGAGTGCTGGGATTATAGACGTGAGCCACTACCCCCAGCCTTTCGCTCTACTTTCTTAAGCACATATTTCAGGACTCCCAGAACCCTCAGAGAACATGCGGTTCAGCCACCATGCTTGACACAGAAGTAACGTGACAGCCTGAGAGGGCCTGTGAGGACACCAGGGTCACCCCGCAAGGACCTCACCCCACTTCTTTCATCCCCAGCCAGAGAAGCAGAAGCGAGCAAGTGCACATGGAGGGGCCTATGTGGGAGGGGAGAGGGTGTGTGTCAGCAGCCTCCCCCTGTTTTCCCTAACATGGATGCCTGTTCATCAGTGAGGAGATACAGACAAGGGCTTCATTAAGCAGAGTACAGCATATTCCGGAGTGAAAAAAAGTTTCCGTCTGTCTCAAGGGTCTGATGAACGTCATGAGCTTATGAGAGGCTTCCTGTGGAGGATGTGGCTCAGGGGCCTGGGTGGCTGGGCCAGAGGGCGGGGGAGGCAGGGGAGTGGGGTGTGAGGCTTCTAGGAGGAGAGGAAGAAATGAGAGGGGCCTCGGGGGGCAGGACTATTCTCAGGCGGGTGGTAAGGAGCGCCACATGGGGCACAGCTCCTTGAAGTGCCAACCAGAGAAAAGGTAGTGGTGGGAGGGCTGGCTGAGGCAGTGTACTGTGGATCTGCCTTGCCTGGGTATAAAGAATTCCCACTCATCCTCCCCGGCTCTCACACCTCCGAGGGACATTACTACAGGCATCACAGAATTCATGCAATTCAATTCATTCAACACCCCAGCGTGAGGGCTGCAGTACAGAAAGAGAAGCCTAGGCTGGTAGATGGTGCCTGGGAACATTAACTAAAGTGAGGGATGGGCCGGCTGCAGTGGCTCACACCTGTGATCCCAGCACTTTGGGAGGCCAAGGTGGGTGGATCACCTGAGGACGGGCAGATGATCTGAGGTCAGGAGTTTGAGACCAGCCTGGCCAATAGGTGAAACCCTGTCTCTACTAAAAATACAAAAATTAGCCAGGCATGGTGGTAGGCACCTGTAATCCCAGCTAGTTGGGAGGTTGAGGAAGGAGAATCACTTGAACCCAGGAGGCAGAGGTTGCAGTGAGCTGAGATCATGCCACTGTACCCCAGCCTGGGTGACGAGAACAAAACTCATCTCAAAAAAATTATAATTAAAAAAAAAAAAAAAAGTGAGGCAAGGGGAATGTTTTCAAAGCCCCATCCTGGGCGGTCATGATGAGGACCACTGACAGAGTCTCTCATCTCCACGCTCTGAAAGCATCCACCCGGGAGAGTCAACCCTGGCTTGGGCCCTCCACACAGCACACAGCCCTTCCTGGAGGGCCAGGCTCTGAAGGGAGTTACGTGACGTTGGTCAGGTCAAGCCTAAGACAGGGAAGGGCAGGGCTGTGGGCCCCCAGGCCTGGGCAATTAGGCAGCATGGGAGAGTGACTCACAAGGGCAGCATGCAGTGCCACAGCCGGCATGGCTCTGAGTTCATGACAGAGGCAGGGAACCCGCCTGCCCATAAAGGAAATGAGAAAACCCCAAGAAAATACAACTCGGCTGCCACGTGACCCATCTCCATCAAGACTTCCCCCTGCGCCAAGCAGAGTGCTCAGGCCAGGCTGGGCCACTCCTGACGGCAGTAGGCACGGGAGTAGCCGGAACCTTGGGAAGCAGCCCTGGAGGAGGCAGGTCTGGATCTGCCCTGGCTCACAGGGACCTGTGATACTGAAACCCTCTGCCATCCCTCACCCAGGAGCCCCCAGAGGTCCATGAGCAGAGAACACTCAGGCATTGGGTAAAAAAAAGTGGCTAGACTCCACCCAGAAGGTTGTTCATTTCTTCCCTCTGGGTCCTGGCTGGTGCTAAAGGCCACCTGCCTCCCTCTCTCTTTTTTTCAACTGGCACAATGCTGACCCATGTGTCCAAAGGAAGGAAAGCTCTATCTCAACTGACTCATCTGTAGGGTATTTGTGGGTAAGCAGACAGCTGTGGGAGAGAGGATCGGAACCCCTGGGGCTCTCATTCCAGCCCACCCAGAGGTGCTCCCACCCAGAGGTGTTCCTCACCGCCTGCAGCTTCTCCGTCAGCTCCCGGCGTCGGTTCCGGCACTTGGCTGCAGCCAGCTTGTTCCTCTCCCTCCGGATGCGACGCTTCTCCTCCTCTTCAGGAGACAGCTAGAGGCCAAACCCAACAATCATGATTAGAACAGGGCCAATGGTTCAGAGCATCATGATTAGAAAAGGGCCAATGGTTCAGAGCATTTTTTTAAAAACTGTATTTTAAGTAAGGCAAGAAGCCCTTCTGGAAATGGGGAGAGGAGGAAGAAAGGTAAGAGGAGCATGGCTGGACTCAGAGGCCCCAGAACATGCGGCTCACTGATGTCTGGTAGCCTGGAAGGGGTCTTTGAGCTGAATCTGCCCCAGGAGGTGATGTCCATGTTTAAAGTCCATGTTTAAACAGGACAGCAATAGGTCAGGGATTCGCTGGCCCTGGCATGATGGCAGCACCTGTCACATCAGCCCTGATTCAGTGCCCAGACCAGAGAGAAGGAGCTGGGGATGCTTCTCCAAGAGCCCTCTCCAGCTCCTGCCAGCCAGGCGTGGCCCCACTAACTTAAGCAGCTTCTTCCAAACCCCAGCTAATTACTCCTCCCATCACTTTGCCTGCTCTGCAAGCCTCATTATCCCTATTTGGTTAAGTAGCTGGGCCTGGAGTCCCCACACAGGTAAGAACCACCCAGGGGGAATGTTATATTGCTGTTGGGAGGGCCAAGAGTGCTACTCCACTCCGGATTTCCTCTGCCAATCCCAGGGTGCCAGCTGCTCACAGTTCAACTCCAAGTACTCCTCCACATGCCTGATGCAGTGCTAGGTTGGACAGGACATGCAAAAGGAAGAGGAGCCCCCAGCAGGTATAATCCTGCTGCCCACCATACCCATCCACTCAACGAGTGAGCACCTGCTTCCATGTGCAAGATACAGTTCTAGAGGCTTAGGATTTATCTGTGAACCAAACAAAGGAAGACTCCCCTGCAAAGAGCTTAGGGTCTACATTCCTCCAATGAGATGGTTAGGAACTTGTCTCTCATGCCAGAGGGCATGAACTCCGCTCTACTGAGCAGGGCCAATGCTCTGGTTACACAGAGCCTTGCAGAGCTGTGACCCCAATGCCTCTTTCAGGCAGAGGTGACACAAGGAGCCAGCTGTGGGCCAAAACAGAAAGCAATGCCAAGGGAAAGATCACCCATTCAGTTATCAGACATTGACACCTACTAAGGTATCAAGGTGTGCATCAGACTGCACACCTACTAAGTGCCTGGTGCTATTCTGGGGGCTTAGATGATTTCAAGGAGAATAAGACCTGGGTCAGCTCTCATGGGACACCTGGGGCAAAGTCAAAGCTGCTTTTGTAGGAGCAGGAAGAAGTTGTCCCATGGGGGGATACTGCCTGGACTTTGGGTCACCCCATGAAGGAAAGAGCCACTGTTCTGGTTGAAACCAAGTCAGAGTCCCACGATGCTCCCACTAGCCCTGGAGGTCTGTTGCTGTGATGTTCTGAACGGCCAAGAGAGGACAATCATCACAGCACCAGAGAGGGTAATCCCATGCCTGCCACACAGAGAGGAGGCCACGGCCTGGCTGAGGTCATGAGGCCACTTGGCCAAGGCCCTGGATACTTGCTGCTCCTAAGCCTGTCTTGACTTGAGCCCGGCAGAGTTGCCAAGAAAACCTTATGGCACTGCTGCAGGCCTGGGTTTAGGGCTCACCACTGAAAGGGCCACCAGGGCTCCCTATAAGGCCCAGGAAGCCCCCTAGATCCCTCGCTGAGAGGCAGAAAAGAAGGAGGCTGGCCTTGACCCCACTCCAAGCCTTCCTCCCCACTTGGCTACTTCTGGACAACTTTTGGCCTCCTGATTGACCTAGAAGTCTCTCCCCTGACTGGTGAGGTGTGGGGCAACTCGTGGGAGTTGTCGACATAGGAAGTGATCCGGGCCAGTGAGATCAACATGGTTCCAGCTTGAGTATGTCAGCACCACCACGTACCCACCCACAAGCCACACACCCCTCTCCTCCCCATCTGCTCAGCGTCGCTGCCACAGGGCACAGAGGGAGCCTCCCAGGCAGGCTCCAGACGAGGCCTATGAGGCACCAGGTCAGCTCCGGGGACAGGCTCCTCCCTAGCAGGGCAGCTTGGGGAGGTTGGGGCCGGCTGGAGTAAGCTTCAGAGCAAAGCCCTGAGGGCTGGGAACCCAAATAGCCAGGGTTCTAGGCTGCTACTGACCAGGCTTCCTCAAAGCTGCTGAGTGATTGTGTGAATTCCCAACTGATGTGGGATAAAATGCTCCTTGTTCTCTCCCTGCCTCTCAAAAAAGGAAGGAAATTCTCCAGACAGAGTGTATGAGGCACGCCTAGGTGGTGTGGTGGGAAAATCATAGGGCTGAAGGTCAGGAGAAGTGGGTTCCAGTGCTGGCTCTGCTACTAACTCACTGTGTGACTCTAATAGAGCCCTTCAGGCAGGGCGCAGTGGCTCAAGCCTGTAATCCCAGCACTTTGGGAGGCCAAGGTGGGTGGATCACGAGGTCAAAGAGCGAGACCATCCTGGTCAACAAGGTGAAACCCCATCTCTACTAAAAATACAAAAATTAGCTGGGCATGGTGGTGCGTGCCTGTAGTCCCAGCTACTCGGGAGGCTGAGGCAGGAGAATTGCTTGAACCCAGGAAGTGGAGGTTGCAGTGAGCAGAGATCGCGCCATTGCACTCCAGCCTGGGTAACAAGAGCGAAACTCCGTCTCAAAAAAAAAAAAAAAAATAGAGCCCTTCGCCTTTCTGGGTCTCAGTTTTTTTATCTACAAAATGGGTATAAAGGGGAAATGAGAAAAGATGGTCTCCAAAGTCCCTTCAGGATATAAATTTCTAAATTTGGTGTAAGGTAGGCCCAGAAGAGAATGGAGAGCATGGCTAGGCATGATGGCTCATGCCTCCCAGCACTTTGGGAGGACGAGGCGGCCTGATCACCAGAGGTCAGGAGTTCGAGAACCAGCCTGGTTAACATGGCGAAACCCTGTCAAAAGTACAAAAAAATTAGCCAGGCATGCTTGTGCATGCCTGTAATCCCAGCTACTCAGGAGGCTAAGGCAGGAGAATTGCTTGAACCTGAGTGGTGGAGGTTGCAGTGAGCCAAGATTGCGCCACTGCACTCCAGCCTGGGAGACAGAGCAGAACTGTGTCTCAAAAAAAAAAAAAAGGAATGGAGAGCATTCAGCACATCCTCAGGCTTTGTGGTCCTGCTAGCCCCAAAGAGTCCCTGCCAAGCCGGGCCCTCACTCAGGATCACTTATATCCCAGGAGAGTCGAGCTCATCGGTGACTGTAAGGCTTTGCACCTTGGACTCCCTGAAGGAAGCATATTTATGAAGGACATTATAAGCATGGCTACTGCAATATTTACAACTGCAATTATGGAAAGCAACTGTGGGGAGGATACTGGCCACTTGCTCCAAAAGCAGAAGCCCAACATGCAACTGAATCTATTACAATGTAGCAGACACGCCTCCCCAAGTGGCTCTGCACTGTGGTTCTGCCCTTCAACAGAACAAACCAACAAGGAGTGGATACAAGACCCAGCTCTGTCCTCAGAGGAGCAGAGCTCCTGAGAAAGCCTACAGTTCCTGGAGTTGGTGATCCCTGTAATTCCACGTATCCTGGGGTCTGGATCTACCATGACCCATGGGGAACCATGTGACACTGTGGCCCAGGGATCACAGAGTAAAGATGGACAGCGGCTGAAATGGGCTAGTGTTCTGATGCTGTCATTGGAATAGTTTTCCAGGATAACATTCCATTTGAAAAAGGGATTCCACTGCTAAAGTATTTTCTCTTCCCTGGGCTCGGGGTGGCATAGCCTTAGAGAAAGAACACTGCACAGGAGGTCCAGCGAACTGGGATCCAGCCCATACTTCCCCACTCAGTGGAAGTGACCACAGGCAGGTATGTCTGGCCCTTGTTTGTATCATCTGAGACGGAGGACAGATGGGGCTCTCTGAAGGCTTTATTCCATTCTTTCTGGAATTACGCATGATTCTGATTTCCCTTTCCAGGACCAGGGGACCTGGCACTGCCCTGCCTCATTGTTGATCCAGGCAATGAGCCTCTTGAGTACTGGGTAGGTGCTGCCTAAATAGTAGAGCACCACCCCCCATTTTCTGGCTTCCCTCCCCAGCCAGGTTAATTCCTTCTCAAAGCTGATCCCCTTGAGGAGAAAAGGGCTGATGTCTCACCTCCCCTGCCTCATCCTCCCCTGTCAGCTCACACTACTGAACAGACTCCTAAGGCCAGAGTTACCACACTGCTGGAACATGCATTCCAGGCCTTGGAATGTGCTCCTGCCCTGAGCACACTGAGGAGGAATGGGAAGTCATGTGGGCAATGCCGGCCCAGAGCCTGACCCCAGAGGTCTGCACTACACCAGCTAAGGGCTCATTCTAAAAGGCTGACAGCCAGGGTTCATTGGCTGCTTGTCCCATGGCCCTTCTGCCAAGGATCAGAGAAGGATCCTGCTGTGGGCAGGTCGTAATAGTCCTTCCCATCTGTAGCCAAGTCCTGGCTGGCAGGTACTGTAGTCCCCATTTTGTGGCTGAGAAACTGAAACTCAGAGATTCTTTTTTTTTTTTTTTTTTCTTTTTTGTGGAGAATGGGGTCTTGCTCTATTGCTGAGGCAGGTCTGGAACTCCTAGGTTCAAGCTATCCTCCCACCTCTGCCTCCCTAAGCGCTGAGATTACAAGTGTGAGCCACCATGCCCAGTGAGACTCAGAGATTCTAAGGGACACAAGTGAGATGACAGAGCCAGCCTGACTCTCGGTTCCCCAGCTCTGCCTCCAGTGATGGGGATGACGTGCTCTTCAGCCCCTGGCTCCCTTGTCTCCCCCGCTCTCAGAACATTAACCCTGCTCCCTACCAGTCTGCAGAAAAACGTTTCGTGTTTCTGGGGCTCTGACAGCCACGGACATGGCTCCTTCCCACTGGTCTGAGCTGTACCTGCTCATCTCTCCTCCTGCGTCCCACGGTGGTGCCAATGGTCTTGATCACACCGGGTCTTGGGAGGGCCATGTGCCCAGGGACAGAGGCCAGGCCCGGCAGGGGGCTGTAGGGGTGCGAGCGAGGGTATGGGTTGGACATGGAGGTGATCACTGTGGGCTGTACCATCCACTGCAGGTCCTGGCTGGTCGTGATGGCATTGATGGTAGGGATGAAGGCACTGCCTGAGCCAGGCATATCTACCCGGAATTTCTGAAATGAGGAAAACAATACAATTGAGCCAATACATACTAAGCTGAACAGGAGACTTGATAACTGAACAGAGCCGAGGCAAAAACCAACACAGAGCAGGTCAGTGTTTAGAGGGCAAGGTCAGGTCCCCGGGTGGGCCTGGATAATCCCTGTGCATTCAAGAGTCAAGCGGGGAATCTTAACTATTCCTGGGGCTTCATGTCGGAGCTGCTCCCTGACTGGGTCCTGAGAACTCCATCCCCAGGTGGCTCAGTAAGGATACTGTCAAATCCCAAATGACTTCCAAGACAGACGTGGTCCCCAGCACTCACACTCAGCAGGCCCTCTTGGCAGCTCTCCAGGACATAGATCTGCAGGATGTGGCACATGGGTCTCTTAAGCCTCTGAGTTACCTACCAACTGTTCCTCAGGACACCTTGAAGAGATTTGCATATCAGTAGCTTTGGACCAACAAACATCACCAAGAAAGCATCCTGTGTCTGCTTTTGTCACTTTCCAAAGAGGTTCAGGACAGGGCTATGATCCCATCAGGGCACAGCCAGGTCCATGAAAAGATGCCCTCTAACCCATGAGACTAACAAGTAGCTGCATTTGCAGCCAGATGTCCCTTGCTGTCCTTGTCCCTCCTCCCTTCCTGTCATCAGCATCTTGCTTGGGGCAGACCGGCTGAGTGTGTCTCTCTACGCAGCTACACAGGCACTGATCTATGTTCACAGATGTTTCTGTGGGAAACTCTGGGGCTGCTAGCACAGAGTTTTCTCCCCATCTCTTAATTTATGCCCAGACCACGTTGCAGAGCTCTCTGGAACATGCTGCAGGAAGCATTCTATTTAAAATATAAGATGATGACAGAGCATAAAAACTAAAATGAGCTGTGTTCCTTAGCAGTTGGTCTTGACCTTTCTCCAAGGCAGCTACTGGAAAGTGGAAGCAGGGAGGAGAGAAGAGCCCCCCACTTACAGCCTTTCAGAGGAAAGTCCCCCTAATGGAACCCAGGTGAACCTTCATCTTCAGATGATTCTTGTGTCCACAAAAAGCTTCTCCAAGTAGTTTCTTCCCCACTTGGAAAGCAAGTGACATGACAATAGCTAAGGCCTCCTGGGCACTTACTGAATCTCAGACACCACGTCTTACCTAGATTATCTCATTAATTCTTCCTCTGAGGGAAGAATGACCATTAGCTCCATTTTAGGGACAGAAATGTAGGCTTAGTGAGATTAAGTAACTTATCCAAGGCCACTTTGCTAATAAGCAGCAGGGCCAGGATTCAAACCCAGTTCAGCCTGACAAAGAAGCCAGAGCCCCTGAACATAGTGGTATATAAGCTCCTTCACCATTGCTTCTTTCTTCCTCAAAATCCAGCTGTAAGTCCTGGTTATCCACCCCCATTGCCCTCAGACAGAGTGTCAGGTCATCCCTATAGACCTTCCCTCTCACCAAGAAGATCCCACAGATCTGTCTGGCCCCGAATGGAACCCCACTATCATTTGCATGGATGCTGTAGTATCCCCCCTACGCCGGTTCAATCAGACCAACCAGGATAGAGGCATTCACAGCAAAGCTTGCACAATTGTCTTTGCCCTGTCACAACATTGGGGTTCCTTCTGTGTAAATAATGCTTAGAGTACCCCACTGTAGCTGACAGAGCTGGGGACCCCTTCTTGCTCAATTCCCTGGTATCTGCCTGACTCCAGTCTGTATGGTTGGAACAGCTGCCTCACCTCCCAGACTGCCCCGGGGGTCCCAGGCCAAGAGCATTCAGTGAAGAGAGCTGCCCAACACAACGGATTCTGGGATTCTGGAGGACAGTTACCCAGCACAATGGATCCTGGGGTCCGGGAAGAGAGCTGCCTAAAGCAGTAGGTTCTGGGGTTCCGGAGGAAAGTTACCCAGCGCAATGGATCCCGGAGTTTGGGAGGGGAGCTGCCTAAAGCAATAGGTTCTGGGATTCCGGAGGAAAGTTACCCAGCACAATGCATTCTGGGATTCGGGAGGAGAGCTGCCCAGAGCAATGGGTTCTGGGATTCTGGAGGAAAGTTATCCAGTGCAATGCATTCTGGGATCGAGGACAGCCGCTAGAGCAATGGGTTCCGGGATTCTGGAAAAAAGTTACCTGGTACATGCCCAGGGTGACAGATTCTGAGCTGCATTTCTGAAGGCAAAGAAAAGTGGGCTTTTTTATCAGGCGCTGACTGAAAAGCAGCAGGTGTGTGCATGTGGAGGAGGGAAGGGTGCAGTGAGCAGGAAAGCATCCAAGTGGGAAATGATCTTCAAGGGGGGAAAATGGCCAACTGGGGCTGGGCTGTGAGTAGGCAGAGTCGTGAGAACAGCGGGCATGGCTGAGTGTGTGTAGAAGACCCACGTCCCAGACAGCTTTTTTTCTCCTGGGCTGCTGGATGGGAGGGGCGGAGTCAGCCTGCACTTAGGGTCAGGAGGCTTGGAATTGAGGCCTGGCTAAGCCATTGAATGCTTTGCCCTGGGCTCAGAGGACTCAATTCCATGGATGTGAAGGGGAATACTCATCACACTCACTGTACTGTCATGAGGATTAAATGAGTAGCTACTTGTAATCACAGGCTATAAAAGCACGCCAGTGGTTCTCAACCCTGGCTACACAGAATATTCCAAGGAGCTTGTTAAAAACCACCAATGTCAGAGCCTCACCATTAAAAGTCCAAAATAATTGGTTTGGGGCAGGCAACTGATAAGGTTTTCTTTTCTTTCTTTTTAATTTTTTTTTTTTTTTTTTTTAACTCTGAGGAGATTCTGAGAAATATTACTCCAAACAAATGGAAGGTCACCACCACCACCACCACGACATATGCCTGTGTACTCTGTACAGGTGGCTCTGGGGAGAAGTGCCAGCTTCCCACTCCCGGGAAGCACCCAACTTTCAAATTCCATTTCTCTCCCCAAGCCAGGTTCTGGGTTTGAAATGCACCTGAGGCATCCAGCACAATGGTCTAAAATGACCCCTCCTCCATGGGGAAGCTGTCAGCTTTCCTTTTAGGAAAGCACCTAAGAAAGTCACTCCTCATTCCAACAAATAAAAGTGCTCCCGTTTAAGGCTTGGGGAACCCAGCAGAAACCCTGAAGCAAAGCTGAGAGACTAAGATCCCTTGGGAATAAATGTATGCCTATTAGCCCCTCTCAGGCCCTCCGATCCACCCACTGTGGAGGGCAGGTCCGTGGTATGTGCTCCCTGGTATACATTCAGCCAGATTCCTTGCAGCAATGGCTTGGTCTAGACAAAACAAGACACCAATAAAAACCAGGCGGGAGGTAATTACTGCCTCTGAAACGCATGTACACCTTGTTTCAGACAGGAGAGGAGGTAAGGCCATCTGGATCATACACTGGCTCTAAACTGCAAGGAAAACAATGTCCCATCCCCAGAGGGGCCTGGGGCTCTGATAAAGAAGGCTTTTGTCTTCAAGAGGAGCCTCTCTGGGAGACACACACAAGTTTCAATTAGATCTGGCAGATGGGCCTTGTCTCAACTCCCAACATGTTATTCAGAAACGTGTTATTCAGACACTGGGGTAGAAGAGAATAGGTGAAGTTAGGAGTTTGTGGTCCCAGAAGTTAGCCTGGCATTCTTCTATGCCAATAGACCCGAGAATCAGCCAAATGTAACACTGGAGATAAATCATGGTTCTTTATGAACGAGTTAATATTAAACACAAACCAAGACAGAGCTGCTCAGCTGTGGGCTACAGGGCAGTTTCAGACCTGCTGCAGTGCCAGGAGTGTGCTGGGAGTGATGGGATGGCGCAGGGAACCCAGAACTTCACTTGGCTCCTGGGGGCTCTGCAGCCAATATATCCTCTTCGAGAACACAGTGAAGATGCTGTATGCCTGTGTAGCATTCCAGCCTGGCAACACCTCCAAATATTTAACCATGTCACCCTGTCAACTTCTGGGTGGGCAAGAATGCCTATAAAAGGATACAGTAGTCCCCATCCACCTCCTAGAGTAGAGTCTAGCAAACTTTTGCTGTGAAGGGTCGGACAGCAAATATTTTAGGTTTTGTGGGCTATACCGTCTTGGCTATAACTCAGTTCTGCCATTGCAGTGCCAAGACAGCCCTAGATAACGTGTCAACAAGTAGGCATGACTGTGTTCCACTGAATTTTATTTAGAAAAATACTCAGGCCATCGTTTGCCAACTCTTGTCCAAGAGGTTCATTCTCATCTCCCATGCTCAGGTTGGAGGGAAAAGAATACAGATAGGAAATAAGCAAGCAAAAAATCAGAACTGACATATTCCTCTAACCCAGGTAACCGAGGAGATGGGCTCTCACTCATTAGCTCGAATCTCTAGACCCTAAGCCAAAGTTCAAGCCCTTACAAGCCTTGTGGTCTTCAGGTGTGGAAACCCCCAACACCCTGCTGCACCCTGTTCTGAGGGTGCCATGGGGCTGCTTAGAAAGTACGTATGTGCTCCTTCCACTACCAATGAGAAAGACGGCTGAGAACACGGACCCTCTAGGGCCACCAAACTTCAGCAGGTCTGAGAAGTGCCCCAGCCCAATTGTTGCTGATTTGGGAAAACTGCCTCATGAGACTCTAGGGCGGAGCCTTGGCTTCAGCCCCGAATCCATGGCTTGCAGGTACTGGAACTAGGGTTTCGGCCCCTCCAGGCCTGGACGGGGCCAAGGGCTTAGCCCAGAGACTCCTGAGTGGGCAGAAGTGGTGTGTGAGATGGGAGTCAGGGTTGGGGTTCTTGGCCCGGCCTCATAGCCAGGCAATTCTCCATCAGATGGATTCTTGTCTGGGTTATCAAGTATTCAAGCCGTGAAGTCCTGTGGACTCTGGGACCTGCCTCACCAGGCAAGCAGGTATGATTGAGTGTATCTAGGAAAGGACTGGGTTCTCTCACTTAAAGAATGCTCTCTTTAGATTCCCAAGATGGAAAAGGGAAAATTCCAACATCCCAGAAGATTGGCTCCAGAAGAGAGCAAAGGATAAGGGCACATGCTCTCATATTTCCCATCACATCACCACCGGGGCCCCATTTAACACAAATGCTCTGTATTTTTACTGAACCTGGGCTGTTCCTCGAAGCCTTCCATAGGGAATTTAACCAGTCTTCACAGGTTCTTCGTTGAACATCACTTTGACCTCTGACCTTTCATTCCTCTCTGAAGAAATGCCACTATGTCACTATGGAAACTGTTACTAATATGTCATGATTTCCCAGAGTGTTATAGTATACAAATGCTCTCTCAGATGACTCGCCTCTCTTCAGCCTCCAGGCTTTCCTGGGTTCACTTGAAAGAGTTACTCTATACCTGGCTGCCTGCTGCGGGGAAGAGAAGCAAGAAAGAAAAGAAACAGAAAGAGAAGGCAGCCCTTGCCCAGGTTCCCAGCTGCTTCCCTGCCAGGGCTCTTCTGACCAGAAGCCCCTCTCCAAAGCACTGGGAATTCACTCCAGCGAATTCTGCAGGACCCTTTTGTAGCCCCCACAGGTCCTCAGCAGCACTGTACTCCATGGAAAGAACATGTCCTCTCATCTTCCCTTAGAGACACAGGAAGGTGAGTCTAGGAAAGTCTCAATGCCACGGGACAGGGACAGGGACAGAGACAGGGCCGAGGGACCAGGCGAGCCAGGCGAAATCTTACACCTTCCCTCTTTGGCCCAGGGAGCGGAGAAGGAATAGAATGACCAGATGGGGTTTGGAACAGATATATTTGCCTCAATCAGGGCAGCTGCTGTCATTTTGAAATACTGTGGCCACATACAACACAGATGAGACATATCCACAAAATAATGATGCTATTTTTTTCTTTGTTTAAACGAATAGACCAGAACATTTGTCTCCTTAATTCTCACAGCCAGTATCTTTATTCCTAGTTAACAAACATGAAAAAAAAAAATCCAAGTTATTGATGGCAAAGGTGCCTGCTTTGGTGTCCTTTGTCATGGGCATGCTCTCTCAGGTAGACTCCTGAGGTCTGCAGGATGTGGGGTCACAACCTACTTTGGACCCAGCCTGATTACCCAGACTTTGTGTGTCACACTTGATTCCAAAGAGAGTTTTCGTAATTTCCAAATGTGAAATTCACCCTTCAAAAGACAAAGATTTGTTAGTAGGAGGATTTTCAAAAGAATATGCTGAAAGCAATTGCAAAAGAGAGGGTACTGCAAAAGCTTTCTGAGTCTGGGCACAGCCACAGCATTCGGATAAGCATTTAGTCTCCGCAAGGAAAAAACAAGGAAGGGGATGACAGTGATCTGGATGAATAAGTTCTGCTGTGTTTGTATTAAGAATGAAAAGAAAAACAAGTCTCCCAATTTTACCCTCACCTTGAATAATAAGACAGGCAGAAAAAGGTAGTGGAAATGCACTCAAGGTTTTGGATAGGAAAATTCAAATGCCACTCAGACAATGCATGACTGCTATTTCACCCCATTCCCTTTGATGAAAAAGTGAAGCTGACTTCCACCATCAAGAATCAGCGGAACAGACAAATTCTTGGGATAACATTCTGTTTGATCCTAATCTATAACATCTGTAAGATCAAGGGAAAAAAAAAGCACTCAGACCCTTAATCTGTGCCTGCCACGTTCCCACCAAGTGAACAAACCCCCTCCTAATACAAGCACGTAAGAAAACAAGCCTTGGGAATTAGAACAAATTGTAAAGACACCCTAATGAACAGACAGACATCAAAATAGGAAAAGAAAAAAGCAGTCCTTTTTCAAACAGGTTTTATTAGAACAAAACAAAAAAAGAACTCAAAGTCCAGGAGTTCCCAGTTACCACGGTTCAATATGTGGCAGTTGTTTGTGCCTCACTAAAAAAAGGCATCCTAAGAATTCCAAACTCACCAATTTAACACTCTCTGGGACTGGAAAAATACATTCCCAAGATAATTTTCCTAAAAATTTCCCATAGAGGGCACTAGAGAGGCACGATTGAGGCTGACTTGGGAATCACAGTCATTTCTGGTAAAAGTTCTTTGATGTGAGGAATGTCCCAGTCTGGTACAGTTGGCAAAAGTTCACTCTGGGGAATTTTGTGTGTGTGTGTGTGTGTCTGTGTGTCTGTCTGTCTGTCTTGGGAAGGGGTGGTTGAGGAAGAAGAGTGCTAGTCTGGTATCCTTAATTCCAAAAAGGAAATACTCCCCTTGATTTATTTTCATAAGTTATCTGAGAAACAAATAGCAACCCTGGAAAAGTTCTAGGTCTTGTTTTTGTTTT
This sequence comes from Callithrix jacchus, assembly GCF_049354715.1. Classification (NCBI taxonomy): domain Eukaryota; kingdom Metazoa; phylum Chordata; class Mammalia; order Primates; family Cebidae; genus Callithrix; species Callithrix jacchus. The sequence continues at coordinate 86,653,505 of NC_133515.1, forward strand.
GTTTTTTGATTAAAAGGGGGCCCAGCTGATGAAAACAAGTTATGAAATGACCTATGTTTGTGTAACTGGCTGGATTGCGTAATGCTCAGGCCCTGAAACCGTAATAGTCAAGCTGCCAGGCAGGGCATATATCTGGGAGATGTTTTCCTAGGAGAGTTAGGAGAGAGAAAACAACAGCAAAAAGAAAAATCCAAGGGGGGAGGTGTGTGCAACGATTACTGACACCACAAAATCACCAATGACCAACGTTTGAGATTAAAACTATAACTGGAACAGGAAATATTTTTCATGCCTCAAGTTCCTGCCATATATAAGAACAGAAGTTATAACAAAGAGTCGTCTGCTCCCCCCCACACCCCCAAAGTCACTGGAGCTCATGGCCATGTGTTAAGATACAGCTTCATGGAGCTAGAGGGGAAGGGAAAGCTCTAGGTTGAAGAACTGGCAGCAAACTGATGAGGACTATCGGACCCCCAAAAGAGAGACCTGAAAAAACAAAATTCACTTGCCCAAAGAAAAACCAGAGAACTGTCTCATATGGATGGGTGCACTGCGACGCCATAAAAGAGAAAGCCTCCCAGTGAAGGAAGCTGAGAGAAATAAAGTGATTACATGTTTTATCTGGTATGTAGTAAAGTTACCTTGAGCCCAAGATTGGGCAAGGTCATAGCACAGACTTGTGACAAAAGCCTCTGAGGTCAGTCCTCAGGACCACAGAACAATTTTGTTCACAGTTGGAGCGATGACGGAAAAATCCACCCCGTTCCTCCTCGTCCCCCACCCAACCACCACCAGACCAAGGAGCGGACAGGCCAAGAAACTTGTCTAAATCAGCATTACCTTGCCAATCCCTCTGGTTTGAAAGGCGCTTCACACACTGCCGGGTCGAATGGGCAGGCGTCTGTGCGAGAGCCCCATGTACTGGTTATTGCTAATTGCAAAATCCTCATGTGTTACAGCATGCTAGGAATTAACCAACAGCTGCTTTTTGCTTCGGTAATGAGGCCCTACTACACTCTGCTGGACTGAGTTCTCTTCCTTCTTCCTCGCTCTGGTTTCCTGTCTGATTTTCTTCCAAAACAGGGAATTGCCTCCACTCAGTTCCTGGGCTCAAAGCCCTAGTGACACAGATTACACAGTTAGGGCACCAATGTCCGGTCTGACTTCCCTCCAGGCCCCAGGGTCTATGCTAAGCCAGGCAGTAAGATTGCAATACTCCAATGATCACTGCCGAAGGCACATTAGGGAAAAGAACAGAGAAGAAATCAAAAGATCCCTTCCTGATTTCAGAGAGGAGGAGACAGGCCTTTGGGGTTTGTGTACTGGGAGAGGGAGGGAATGGGTATAGACTTCCACCTATTGCCTGCTTCATAATGTTTTCATTGAATACAAACCACCAACAGGGCTGGGAAGCAAACATAATCAACAACTTTCGGATTTTAAACTCATCACCTTGGTGCTCAATGAACAGACTAGGCTGTCTACTGTGCGTGCTTACAGGAGCACCAGGGGAGGCAGAGGGAATAGAGAAAAGCCATTTTGGGGACTCACCAGATACAGGGAATCATTCTGGAACAAGGGATCCCTCATCAGATCCAAAAGAGACCCATGTTCCATAATATTTTCCAGCTGAGTCCACCCCTCCCTGGAAGCCCACCCAGCCCCTTCTAGAGGCCAAGGCCACCGCGTTAGGGAGCATCTCTTGCTGCAGCCAACTTTGCTAGACTCCACAGATGCTGACAATGGTGGGCTTCACGTCGTATTGAGTCTGCATTAACCCAGCTCTCTCGAGACAGAGCGGGTGGAGGAGCTGCAGCAGAGGGCAGGAACGCCATCAGCACCCCCCTCCACCCCCAGCAGCACCTTCCTGGTATTTATAAACACACAGATCACACGCACAATCCCTCCAGTGCAAACCAGTCCGGCTGCTTTAGAAACAAGTTGTTTTCTGCTTCCAGAACCACCCAGGAGCCTGCGTGATGTCTCTTCCCCCACCTGACCCCCTCTTCTCTCTGCCGGCCTCCTTGCTCCAGGTACCCCCAGACCCTCAAGGTGCTCCTTCGTTCCTGGGGGAGAGGGGCAGTGCAGGCTCCTGCCCCTGACCCTTACAGAAGACGGGCAGGCACGGGCACACAGGCGGCAGGAGCCAATCAAGGCTGGCTTTTTCCTTCCTGACCTTCGCACCTGATTCCCAGAGCGGCAGCCCTCGCCCTCACTCGTTACTTGAAGGAGTCCAACCATGTTTCTGGGTCCCCAACCCCTTTCAGAAAGGAGCTAAGACTGATGGAGACCGGGGAGGAGAGGAAGAGAACTTTCCAGAAGGAATACAGTCCCAGGATGTCCAGAGGTGCCAGTGGGTGCAAAGATTTTCTTGTCTGTCCACCACCCAGAAAGAAGGCGCGGGGGGTGGAGGAGTGGGGAGAGAGGGTAGTTCTTGGAGGGAGGTAACAGGCTCCTGGTAGGGGGTCTACAATTCCAGGAGTTTGTCTGGGTAAAATGTAATGGGGGGGAGGGTGTTGTCTCTTCAAGCCCACTCACCAGTCCCCTAGTTTAAAAGGGCAGGGGGGAAGGGCAGGACGAAAATCCAGAACTTAACAACGGTGGCTGGTAGGTATTTTCTCGCTAAGAAAAGGAAAAGAAAGCAAAAGAGGGCAGTGGCTGCGAGAGGAGGGCAGGGGTCCGCCCGCGCCGCCAGGTGCACCGGGGCCCGCACCTACCTGCTGGCCGCCGCCGCCGCTGGGGTAGGACTCGGCGTGCGCAGGAGAGCCGCTGCTGCCCCGGGACGAGGTGTCAAAGTTCCCGGGATAATCCTGGTACATGATCCGCGGTGGGGGCCGGAGAGGAAACAGGGTGTTTTTCTTCCCCCGCCCTCGCCGCGGCCGCGCACCAACTGCTGCGCGCTCTGTCGTCCGCCTGCCGCGCCGCGGGCTCTGAGCTTCGCTCCTGGGTTTCTCCCCCTCCGCGGCGGACGAGGACAGGGAGGCGGCGACACCCCGAGAACTGCGTCCCCCGAGCGCCTCTTACGGCACTTCTTTCCGGCTCTGCGAGCGCCGCGGGAACAGTTGTCCACCCGGTCCCTCCCTCTAAAAAGTCGGCGCGTCTCTCGGTCCCTCCCCTGCGCGCGCCCTCACGCCCCCGCGAGCAGCCGGAGCTCAGCCGGGACCCACGGCCCAATCAAAAATTGGAAATTAAAAAAGACTGGGAGCCCGGCGAGCCTGGCCTGCCAGCCCCAGGGACCCCCCCTCCGCCCCGATTTCAGACAGGGTCAAAAAGGCGGAAAGAAACGCTGTCCGCTGGGAGAAACTTGTTTCTTCCTTTTAGAAAAGGAGCCGGCGAATAAACTTCCCGTGGCCAACTCGCCGCCGGAGTTTCGGGGCTGCTCGGACACTTGACTAGGAGAAAGCCGCGCGCGCCTGTCCCGCGGCCCCGAGTGCGCCAGGGGAACAGCGGCCCGTGGGGTTGAAGCTGAGTTGGCGCTGAGAGGGACGCGGCCCCACTCCCCGCTCCGGCGCCCGGACCTGCACCCCTTCCCTGGCGCCCGCTCCCGGACCGGCCCGCCTCGCCGGGCCGCGCCTCTCTCTCCCTCTTTCGGTCCCCGCCGAGCGCCGCTCGTTCGCTCGCTCGCTGGTTAGCTCCGAGCCCTAGAGCTCTGCCCGAGATGAGTCACTACAATGGCACGAGTTCAACTCCACACTCTTTATTCTCCAGCCCTGTACCATGTGGATTCACTCACGTCAACCCCAGACTCCACCTTGAGGGAGGAGCGCACGAGGAGGCGGGGGGAGGAGGCCGAGAGGAGGAAGAGGCGCGGGAGGGGAGGAGGCCAGCGCAGCGCTCCCCTCCAGGCTCCGGCTCCCGGCCGCGCTGACGCCAGCCGCGCGCTACGCGCGAGGAAGCCAGGCGGTGGCCCGGGCTGGAGCTGGCGGCCCGCACGGTTCGGGGGCGCAGAGGCAGCCCCGACCCTCCAGCGCCCCCTGCCTACCCTCCGGGCCCAGCGCCCTTGGTCTGTTCCATTGGCGCACGTTGCCAAAGATGGTCATTTGCGTTAGAGGACGCGAGTGCGGGTTTCCTCGCTTTCGGGTGACGTGGAGGGAGAGGGATTCCCTCGCCCGCTCCCGAGTTCGCTGCGGCCTCTCCCCCACCCTCGGAAGGGGCGCGGGGCGGGGCCCCGAGAGCGGCCGCGCGGGTCTCGACTCTAGGTTTTAGAAAATAATCAGCCCTGACGGCGAGATGGGCGGCTCGGTGCGGCACCACCGGGAAGCCGGGAGCCTGGCGCGCAGAGCCGCTTGCAGGGAGGTGGCGGCCGCGCGCGGTCGTAGGCGCCCTCCGCGGCGCCGCCGAGCGCAGCGGGCGCCCCGGGCGCGCAGGGTGCCCGCGCCGCCCTGCGGCCCGGTCATTGCTGGGCGCGGCGCCGCCGGGCGGGGCTGGCCTGCCTATTTTTCCCTCCGTGGCGGGCTGCGTGCTGCTTCCCTTTTTGTTTTTTGTTTTTCATTTTTTCGTCGTACAGTTAATTCGTTAGGAATAGCCTTGAAGATAAAATTAACCAGTCAAGACATTCCGGCCGCCCTCTACGCGGGCAACTAGGACGCATCTAATAAGAGTAATTGGGCGTTTACAAGCAAACTCGACTGTTAGGAATTTAAAAAAAAAAAAAAAAAGGTTGCCAATGAGAGGGTGTGCCCCAACGTTGTCGTCTTCAGCTGTTTTGGAGCGAAGTTCAGGGCGCGGGTAGCCGGACTCTAGGGTCCCCCTCCCTCGCTGGGCGGGGCTGGGAGGGGCGCGGCACAGGGTACCAAGCACAGACCTAGAAGCAGGGACGCCTGACTACGCTATTTACGAGCTGTGAGATCTTGGACGAATTCCTTGACGTCTCTGGGCCTCAGTTTCCTCCTATAAAGCGAAGGCGTTGGGCGACATGACCTAAGGCCCTTCTCTGCTCTGGAGCTCCAATCCTTCTGCTGAGATTATTGTGCGCATGGAGAAGTAGTACTGTAGCAAAAGTCAGGGAACTTAGGTTCTGGCCCAGGGTCTGTGTAAGCCTCAGTTTACCCAATTCTTAAGTAGCGCCAGGCATCTGTACCCCACAGGGTCCTTATGAGGGCCCAACGTTAAGAGTTGTTGAGAGTCCATTGCGGACAACTCGATGTGCACCGTCACACAATTTCAGTCCTCAGTTTCTTTATCTGTAAAGTGGGGGTGTTGATAGAAAAGAAAAATAGAGCCGGGAACGCGAAGCTTTCCTGGGGCTCTATATAAAGCGCTGGCATTTCCGGGACTGCTGGCGGCATCTGGCCGCCTCAAGGGCCCCAAGATACGGTAATCCCAAACAATACTCGGGGTCATTGTTTATAGCTATAAAACACATTCTGTCCTGAACACTATCCCCAAGGACACGCGCGCGTGCGCGACGAAGCTAGGCCAACCAGACTCCTCGCACCTCCGCTGCTGCCCGCTGGGCAGAGTCCCCAGCTCCGCGGGCCCAGGCGAGGGCTATGGGGCAGGCGAACGCGCAAGCCAGCCGTGGGTGATTTGCTTCCACCCCACCTCCCCCACGCCCATCCTTGAGTCCTGGCCTGCCTGGGTGTTTACGCGCCTCTCCCAGCAGGACTGAGTAAATGCAGTCCTTTGACGCAAAACGAATCAGCCCTTCCCCAGCGGCAGCAGCGAAACCCAGAAAACTGGGGGTGGGGTGAGGACGGGAGGGGCGCAGAAGAAATCGTGACACTTTCCCACTCGCTTCTCAGCCCCTCCCCGGGCCACGCGGGCCTCAGGCTGCCTTAGCCAAGTCTTGGGGGCTGCAAAGGGAGGCGCGGCCAAAGCGCTCTGGGCCCTCCCAGTAGCGACCGCGTGTCTGAGCGGCGCGAACAGACGCACTTTTGGTTTTCCTGTGAGCAGGAAAGGCTGCCCTGCCCTCCCCCACCTTGCGCTCGAAAATCCGGGTGCTTCTGGGTCTCTCCCACACAGTCCTTCCAGTAACGCGGGGGGAAAAGAGGAGGGGGAAGGGGAGCGGGAGCTTCCTCCGCGGTCTCCTTAGTCCCGGGCGCGCCCAACCGGGGCCAGGCGCCGCCGGGAGCGCGCGGGCGAGCGCACCCTCGCGCCCCCTCCCGCCCCCGCCCTGCCAGCTCTCCGGTCCGTTCCTTTCTTGTGGGTTCCCGTAAAGCCCAGCAGCCTGGAGACGTCTGCAGAGCATCACGGAATCTGTGCTGATGCAACTAGCCTCCCTTTGGTGCGCCCTGGCCTGCCTCAGAGCGCTTTGATCCTGGCCCTCTCCTGCTCCAGAACTCGTGCTGGCTCCCTCTGCCCGCCGGGAGGCCTGCGTTCCGAAGCCCGCTCGCCCCCTTTCAGTCCTCCCAGCGCCGGGGACACAGCGTAGTGCCTTGGTCCTGCGGTGGAACTGACCTCCCCGGGTTCAGCGAGTGCCTCGGCGAACTGCGCCTGCCAAACCGAGAATTCAGCCTCCACGCCTAGTTCAGTGCCCTCTCCTTGGGAATTCCAGAGTCATCCAGTTAGAAAGGTCCTCTGGCTCCCTGGAATGCTAAGAATAGAGGTGACCCTTTATTTAGTGCTAAAATCAGAGCCAGGCACCATGCTGATCACAGGGCTTGTTCCATGGAATCCTCACACCAGACGCTGGAGGCGGGTATTATTCCCTGGTTGCAGATGAAGACAGTGAGATTGAATAACTTGTCCCGGGAAACTGGTTAGTGAGTTAGTGATGGGTTAGGAGTGCAGCTGAGATTCTCTGACACCAGGCTCTTCCTCTTACCCAGGACATGGCATGTCCTGCCTCCTGTTGGAATGTCTTTGTTTCTCTCTTACTGGTCTTGGAAGGCATGGTCTTCGTCCAGTGCATGGCTTTATGCTACACTTAGAGGTGCTCCTTAATTCCCCACTGAATACATAAACAGCCTCAGTACCATCCCTCAGCTTAGGGAAGAGACCATGTCAAGTGAGGGAAGGGAAGGGGAAGAGGGAAGCAGGAGTAGGAAGAAAAGGGTAGGTGGGCTGTCTTCTCATTGCCTCTCTGGGTCCCTGAGACCTCCTTGCCCCACTTTTGCCGGTCTCCTTGTTTGTCCATCCTGGCCAGTGTTTGGTGCCTGAGAGAAGAGGAATCCCAGAACGGCCGCCCCCGCTGAGATGCACTGGCCCACACGTGTCAGCACGGGATCGTTGATGAAGCCCTTTCATACACATGACCTCACTTGTACTAACACGACATCTCTGAAAGGGATGTGGACAGCAGAGTGACTCTGGATTGCCAGAGAGGAGGCCAACGTGCAGAGTGGCAGAATAGCCTACTCAAAAATTTCCAGCCTGTAGGTGTCAGAGCCTGAGTTCAAAGCCATCTCACCTGACTTTAAACCCAGTGCTCCACTGTTTGCCATACTTCCAGCCTTGTAAGTTTAGGAGCAAATTCCATCTCTTTTTCTTTTTCTTTTTTATTTATTTATTTATTTATTTTTTAATTTTTGAGACAGAGTCTCACTCTGTCCCCCAGGCTAGAGTGCAGTGTCTGATCTTGACCCACTGCAACCTATGCCTCCCAAGTTCAAGTGTTTCTCCTACTCTCCCCAGTAGTGGCAAGCGCCACTGCACCTGGCTAATTTTTGTGTTTTTTATAGAGATGGGGTTTCACTATTTTGGCCAGACTGGTCTCAAACTCCTGGCCTCAAGTGATCAGCCCACCTTGGCCCCCAAAGTGCTAGGATTACAGGCATGAGCCACCACACCCGGCCTACATCTCTTAATGGTACACTGCCCTTTATATCCATCATGCCTGAATGAACCTGCCATCATATCTTTATAGTAAACCATACTTTTCGATGATGTTGTAACATTTCTGAAAGCCAGATGTATCTTATAATCAATAACTATTGAATATGGAAGTGTTCCCATTTGTCCAAAGACCTGTGAATCAGTTGGGTCCATCAGGAAATATACTTTAACCCAGATGGTTCAAAGGATGAGGCTTTAATGGAGAAACTCCTTCTAGAGATATGGGCAGAGTTAAGAGGGAACTTGAGGCAGGTAGAGCCTAGTAACAGCAGAAAATTATGACCATCTCTAGAGTTGAAAAGAGGAGGCAGTCATGTTATTGGAGGCTAGTGAGCCAGCCCTTGGACCATGAAAGATGGGCCATCCAGCAGGTACAGGGAAGGAGGCACTGCCGGAGATATGGCGCTGAAAGGGAGGGAGGGATGGGGGCAAGACATGCCAGACCATCTCTACCACCTGTCTCCTTCTCTGGCCAAAGGCCAGGGGCTGCTGATCAATGCAATCCACTTAGGTTGGTCTCCCATGGCACAGAGAAGGGCAAAGAAGGGTAGAGAGTGGATCTAGTGGGGCACTCAACAAATGGGGAGTAACCAGTATAGATCCCATGAAGCCCATGAATCGTCTAACAAGGGATGAAGTTTCAGAATGAGAGGAAATACGGTAAATCAGTGAGTCTTACACCTCACCTACATCTTTTTCAAGCCACATCTCCCCTCTTTACTGATACACAAAGCCACTAACACTGACACACGAGCCACTGAGGCATGTATTGTATCAGGTGTGGCGCAGAGAAAAGGCTCTCACCACTGGTGAAAAGCAATCCACACCTGGGGAAGAAGCAGATACGACTTTCTCTCCTGTGGCCTTACACAACTTCCTTGAAATTCTAAGAGCAACTCTCCCAGCTAAAGTCTTCTGAGATGTGACCCATAAGCATTCACCCAACCTGATTCAAGAAGCGTCACTCCGGAGGCAATCAATCATAGTTTTAAAGCTGAACAGTCTCAGGTGGGGCCCAGTGGCTCGTGCCTATAATCGCAGCCCTTTGGGAGGCGGAAGCAGGTGGATCAAGAGGTCAAGAGATCAAGACCATCCTGGCCAACATGGTGAAACCCCATCTCTATTAAAAATACAAAAATTATCTGGGCGTGTGAACATCTGTAGTCCCAGCCACCCAGGAGGCTGAGGTAGGAGAATCGCTTGAACCCAGGAGGCAGAGGTTGCAGTGAGCTGAGATCATGTCACTGCACTCCAGCTCCAACCAGGCAACAGAGCGAAACTTCGTCTCAAAAAAAAAAACCCAAAAAACTGAACAGTCTCCATCTGGGCGGGGTATCACATGTCTTGTGTATGTAAAAGTTCATCCATCAGACTCTGCCCTTCAGGTTACAACATTTTATTCATTTTACTTTATGTATGTTACCCTCAATGTAACAAAAACAAGCGAACAACAACAAGGAAATCTTTTTGTTTCCTTAGACCACCTTTAGAGTTATATTGAAGTTTGTTGCAAAACTTTTGAGAAAGTGTATGCAAATGAGGCCTTTCTGGCCACCCCCACATGCCCTGGGAGACGAGTGGAATCAGTGCCCTAGGGGGGCAGGAAGAGGGTAATTCCCTGCCACCAGCCTTTTGGCTTTTTGTTTCTTTTAAAGCCGGATACATTCCAGAGATAAAGTGACCAGTGCTATTATTCAGAAATATCTTTATGAGTCAGAACAGAAGGCACCCCTGGTAGACACGTTTGTCAGGTTGGGAGAAGAGAAACAGGACAGCTTCCCCCGCTGCTTCTCTTGTTCTAGGATTTGCACGGGGTGGGGAGGGGGGTGTTGGCCGGGCAGCATGGGGTTTGGCTTCCAGCTGGGAAATGGAGCTCCAGGGTCAGCCCTGCTATGCCTGGCTGTGTGACCAGGGCCAAGCCCCTTGACCTCTCCAGACCTCGGCTTCCTCATCTGCCACCAAGATGCTGGATTGAATATAAGGTACACTGTAAGGCAAGGGAGACACAGAAGTCCTAAAGGAGGCAAAGCTTTCCTCCACTGCCCTTGCATCTGGATGAGTCTCCTGCCAGGCATCTTCACGGCCCACTTTGAAACAGGATTCTGCCACCTTCCTGTTCTGAGAACACCTGGAAAAGCAAGGAGGAAGGGGCTAATGGGAGCCCTGCTTGCTCCAGGTCCAGACAAGGAGGCTCAGGCAGGCTTTTCTACTCCTGATGTGGTGGGGGGCCCAGGATGCTGCCAGGGTCTCACAGCCACTATCAGCCTGTCCTCAGGGGCATAAGAGAAGCTGGAAGCCTAGATGGGCCCTGCCCTTAGGCAACTTCCAATTTAGCTGAGAAGAATAAAGAGTAACACACAAAATATTGGGAGCATGAAGCAGTAACTATGGGGACACCTATAAAAACATTTTATTGGGCTTACCTGGTAACAGACAGTATTTTAACTGGGTCATACCTACTGCATTAACTCGGTTAATATTTGCAACACCCCTATGAGGTATTTGCAATTATTATCCCCATTCAACGATGAGGAAAACTGAAGTCAGAAGAGGTCAACTTGCCCTAGTTTCCAGAGCTGAAAAGCAACAGAGGCTGGGATTTCATTGCAGGCATTCTGGCCCCAGAGTCTTGGTACAGGTGGTGTTAGTGAACTCTTCTGGTGAGAGCATCCGATTTTCATTTGGAGAACCTCCACTTCCCCATTTCATGTGCCATAAGTGATCCTCGAGCTCTCGGGGTGAACCCTTGGACACACGATCCAGTCCTGATCAAGCAGGACATCTCACTTCCCTGGCTACAGTTAGCTGTAGGTTCAGGATTGTAGCAATGACCCAGACTGGCTTCCGAGAGTCACATTTAAGACTATGGCTCCAGCTCTTGGAGATGTGCTCTTTTTTTCAACTGAGACACTACACTCTTTTTTTTTTTTTTTTTTTTTTTTTTTTTTTTGAGATGGAGTTTCGCTGTTGTTACCCAGGCTGGAGTGCAATGGCACAATCTCAGCTCACCGCAACTTCCGCCTTCTAGGTTCAAGCAATTCCGAGTAGCTGGAACTACAGGCACGCGCCACCATGCCCAGCTAATTTTTGTATTTTTAGTAGAGACGGGGTTTCACCTTGTTGACCAGGATGGTCTCTCTCTTGACCTTGTGATCCACCCGCCTCAGCCTCCCAAAAACTGGGATTATAGGCATGAGCCACCGCACCCAGCCTGACACTACATTCTTTACTACTCCTTGAAGATGGGCTCCCAGGAAGAAAGCCAACCTAGAGAGTTGCAAAGCTGAGCAGCGGAGAACAGCAAGTTCCTCGTGACATTGTTTGTGACCTAAACCCCACTGTACCTCCAGTGGCTGTCTCCCTGGACTTCCGGTTATACGGAAATTGTCCCTTCCCTGTTGAAGCCAATTCAAGTTGGTTATCTGTCACTTACAACCAAAAAGGTCCTAATGTACCAGTAAACACAGAGCACATACTGTAAGCACCTACTCTTCCCCCCAACACCCCCCACCTCTGAGACGGAGTCTTACTCTGTCACCAGGTTGGAGTGCAGTGGCACAATCTTGCCTCACTGCAGCCTTCACCTCCCAAGTTCAGGCGATTCTCATGCCTCAGCCTCCCGAGTAGCTGTGATTATAGGCACGAACCACCACGCCCGGCTAATTTTTGTATTCTTAGTAGAGATGATGTTTCACCATGTTGGCCAGGCTGGTTTCATACTCTTGACCTTGTGATCCACCCACCTCGGCCTCCCAAAATGCTGGGATTACAGATGTGAGCCACTGTGCCCAGCCCGAGCACCTACTCTTTTCAAAACATTTCCAGAAAAACAAATACAGGTAAGAAAGGGTCAGTCTTCAAGGAACTTGGAAGCTGGTGAGCAATGACAAAGATTCTCAAATAACTTTAAAACAAGCCAGAACGCAATTGACAGCACAAGGCAGCTACCTGGGTTCTCTGGTTAATGCAGAGTGAGAAAATATTGGATGGAACACATCAGAAAAGTTCTCATGAAGGTGGTAGCAGTGAAATTGGCCTCAAAAGTCTGATAGGATGTTGTCAGTGAAGGCAGGGAAGCTACAGGGCAGACAGGAAGGGCCCAGGTTCAGGGAAATATGGGCATGCAGGCACAAGTGTAAATGGATGGGATTACCTGAGACCAGAGGAAAGGTCTAAAACGTAGTCTGAGGCTGGGGCGAGATGGGGAAAGGATGGTTCTGAAGTATCTTCCAATATCTGAAGATATTCCCCATGGAAAAGAAACTAGGCATACTTCCAGGCGCGGGGGCTCACACCTGTAATCCCAGCACTTTAGGAGGCTGAGGCAGGTGAATCATGAGGTCAGGAGACCAGTCTGGCCAATATGGTGAAACCCCATCTCTACTAAAAATACAAATATCAGCTGAGTGTGGTGGTGGGCACCTGTAGTCCCAGCTACTCAGGAGACTAAGGCAGGAGAATTGCTTGAATGGGAGGTGGAGGTTGCAGTGATTGCAGTGAGCTGAGATCGCTCCACTCTACTCCAGCCAGGCAACAGAGCAAGACTCCATCTCAAAAAAAAAAACAAAAAGGATAAAATGACATAATATTTGGGTTTTTTATTTTAAATATTTCAGCAAAAAGGGAGACACATTTTATACACATTTTTTCACACATGTGATATTCATAAATACACAAATGTATATGTTACATACATGTATGGGTATATGTGTATATAGGTATGTGTATATGCTACATGCATGTATATAGCTGGTTAGCAAATAGAATAGTAAAATAAGCCAGACACAAAATAATATTGTTTCATTATATACATTTTTTTGAGGCAAATTAATTTTTGACGGTAGAAGTCAGGACATGGTTGGCCTTATAGGGTCAGGGTAAGGCAGAGAGAGATGAGAGGGGTCCAAGGGCCTCTGGTGCTGGCTGAGTACGATTTCTTGGCTGGGTAATGTGTGCACAGACCTGCTGGCTCTGTGAAACTCATTGAGCTGTGCACACGATTTGTGTACCTTATGTATGTTTTAGACTTCAATAAACTCACTCCAAAATGCCACTCCCTACACACACACACACACACATGCACGCACACACACGCACGCACACACACGCACGCACACAAACGCACATGGAGAGAGATCTGAAGTAAGTAGGACTCCTCCATTGATAATTTCTTGAAAAGAAGCGAGACGGCATGATCTGGGCTATACGTTAAGCATGAGATTTCCAAACAGATTTGACTGCTACTTTCCAGGGTGAGATGTTTTTTACCCATGACCCATGGGACACACATAATGGGCTGCGGCCTGAAGTCAAAAAGTCTGGTTTTAAGCTGATCTCCCTGGTGGCAGGGAAAGAATGGAAGGCAACAGGAAACGCTCAGAGAGGAGGCTGGCGGCTTGAGTCTTCTGCCATGGTTCAGGAGAGATGTGGGAGACTCTGCCACAGGACCAGGTGACAGGAAGGCAAGTACACTCTAGAGAAAGAGTCCACCTTCATTGTCTGGGCAGGCCCCGCCACTCCAACCATCTGGGGTATGCTAAGAGGGACAGGGGAGACCTGCACAGACCCCACCAGATGCCCCAAGGACAACACACACAGAGTGGGACCAGGTGCTGCCAGAATCCCCACAAGTGTCCCCCAGGGTGTCAGCACACCCACCCTGCACCCCATACATCAGCTGCCATGGGTCCCTGGGCAAATGCGCTGCGGCCTGGGGCCCACACTACCCATACACCCCACACACAGCCTGGGGAGTGGTGGCTCTGTTATCTGCGCCAAGGAGCACATCATGCGATTTCCTGCCCAGGACACGTGAGAGGAGAGGGGATGTTCCTAGAGAGACAGAGCAAGCAGGGGATGAAGAAAGAGAGGGAAGGTGGGAGGGACTCCACGGTTTTTTCTCTTGAGGCAACTATGCTCTTTCTAGAAACAGCCTTAACATTTGTAGGCAAAAAATGGGGGTTTGATTCCTGGCTCTGCCAGTTGGAGCTGTGGTAACCTTGACACAGTCACTTCATCTCTATACACCCAGTTCACTTGGAGCAAAGAATGCTGATCGTGTCCTCAGTGCAAAGCAGCAGAAAGGGCCATGAGCTTAGACCACAGAGGCCTGGGTTCGAATCTTGGTTTTGCTGCCTGATAGCCAGGGGACACTGGGAGGTACTGAACCTGTCTGAGCCTCACTTTCCTCCTTTGCAATGTGGTGATGGTAATAACACCAAGATCTCCAGGCCACGATGAGGATTACACATGTATGTATTTATCTAAATATCCACCCACCATCTATTTAGTTATACTCTGCCTTATTCCCAAAAGGATTTCTCTAGCTATGGGAAGATTCACTGAAAAGCCCAGGAGGGCTGGCACGCGGGTGGTGCTCACAGTGTGACATTCCTTTCTCTGCCCATCTCACAGGGTTGTGGTGGTGAGGCTCCAGTGGGTTCATGTTTCTGAACATGTCTCACAAACTGGGAAATTTCATACATATGGAAGTGGGGAAGAAAGGAAGGGTCTGGGGAGGCTGAGGCAGGAAGGCATATCCAGCAGCTCACGGTTGGGTTGCTGAAGCTCTGAGATCTCCCACCTACTAGCTGGGGGCCCCTGTGCTGTGGCACTGGGAATAAAGCAAATCTGGGAGAAGCTGCGTCTGCAGGATCCTGTAATGTCAGAACTAGAAGGAACCTGAGAGTGTATTCGGTGCAACCCCCACCTTTATACAAATGTGGGAACTGTGGTTCAGAGAGAGAAACAGGCTTGCCTCACATCACCCAGGGCAGCAGAGGCAGAGCTGGGCACAGACTCCCATTTCCCATGCCCAGAACAGGGCACCACTTCCACTGCCTCATGCACCTGCGAGCCCAAGGCACCTCCCTCACTCTGGGGCACCTGGAAGCAGGTCTGCAGGAACTCCACTTCCCAGGAGGAATTCTGGGAGCTCAGGGTAGAAAGGCTCAGTCCGCTCCCCTGTAAGTGTGCCTGGGGCCCTACCCTGTTGACATGCCCAGGGGTTCCCAGCAGCGGCATTAGCCAATGATTAGAACCCGCAGCCAAGACCAAACATAGAGCCTTATTGTTAGGGACCCTGAATACTGCGCTGGGTTGGGCATTATTTATCACATCCTTCTTTTCATTAACAGAAGGCAAACATTCCCCACCCCAGTAGCTAGAAGGCTGCTTGCCTGCACGGGAAGACAGGTGATGCCTCTTAAGGCCAGTTGGGAGCAGATCCAACCTACTTACATGGTTGTTCCATCAAATCCAACTCAGGTGAGGGGAGGAGAGATTCGGGTCAGACCCAAGGAGAACACACTCAGGATGCAGAGGCTGCATTACTAAATCATGTCGAAAGCCGTGGTGAGGGGTCAGAAGCCAGACAGATCTGGCCCTACTCTGCACTTTGCTTCTTGACTTTTGGCATGACACCCAACCTCCCTGGGCCTCGGTGTCTTCACCTGTAAAATTTTAGAGGTTAAAAGGATTAAACAATATATATGTGACAGCAGCTAGCGTGGTGTCTGGCACAGGGCACTCAGTAAACAGCTGTATGTCAGGGCACCGTGAACCTTGCTCCTGCAGGTGAAACTGTTGGGTAACAGACACTTCAGAAAGGTTGATCTGAGGCTGGGTGTCCTCTTCTAAGGAATCTTAAATACAGAAGAGGATTGGAGAGGGTGATAGCCCATATATCATCTCACGCTGGGCAGGGGGAGAAATGTGGGAGCCTTTTCAGGACAATCCATTCTCCTAGTTCGGCTTTCCTGTCAATGTTTCCATATCTCTCAGATCTCCCACCCCACCAATTCCATTGGTGAGTGATGCTGTCTCTCTCCTTCTCTTAGGACACATCATTCAGGTCCTTCTTTTTCCCCCACTAGAAGCACCTTTTCTTTGGGATGTCCAGGTATTCTTCTTGCTCCCACTTCATAAGTTCCAACTTCTTTGAGATTGTTTTTTTCCCCAGCCAAGGTAGAATTTAGCTGAGACCTTCAAATAAAACTTCCAGAAAAGCTGATTCAGAGACAGCATTACCTAACGAGGGTGGCTGAACAGTGCTGAGTCTGAGGTTGAGATGAGTCTGGATCTCCAGGAGACAGAGCAGCAGAAATACTCCTTCCTTCCCTGAGTTCCTCCCACAGGGCCCTCAGCTTCCTGCAGTGCCAGGTAAGGGCCAGAGAGACCCAGGGCCCCTAGGCAGAGGCTATCGCCCACAGCCTCGCCCTGGCTGTCTGTGGCTTGGGGCAGGGGCCTCTAATTTCCCAGGTTATTTGTTACCTCCAGCAAAATGCTTAACAACAGTGCTAGGGTTGGGACTCTGAGCATACGAACTATTTGGTTTGACCAAAAGAGATTGTGAAAGCTGGAAAAGACCCTCAGGCATCTTTTCTGAAAGCATTTCCCCAAATAGTGAGGAAGGTTTGCAAGGTGATAAAAGAAGATGGTAGTCGATAACAGCACAGTATTTTCAAACAAGTTTGGGAAACATTGGGTCAGGTGGTTTTCTTTACTAAGGACTTCTCGGAGCCTTTAATATGCCAGTGCAAATGGCAAATCTGCAGGATGCATTTCTCAAAAGCATCCCATGAAACGGTGATTCAGCAGCTCTCTGGTGTTACAGCCGGGAACCAGGCACAAAGTCCTGCGACAGAGCTACCAGGCAGACCAGGATCTGTGCATTTCCCCTGACACCAAAACTAAGCCCATTCATTCTTTTTCTCATTTTGTTTTTGCCTTGTAATCGGGCAGAGGTGGTGGGATTGGAAGGTTTATTTATTTAGATGTATTTTAGGTACTCTGAAGGCTAGAGTACCTAAAATACATCTAAATGTATTTAGAATTTCAGCTCCACCCAAGTATAAGAACTTTAAAATAATTCGACCTGTTTGGACATAGATGGAGCCAACTCATGCAGTGGTGAGCCTCCCGTCACTAGAGGGGTCTAAGCCACAGCCTACCAACCACTGAATGGTGTAGCGCGTGGAATGGTGCTCTCCCAAAAAGTCGGTCTCTCTCCAAATCCTGGGAACTTGTGAATGTGAGCTTATTTGGAAAAATAAGATGTAAGGAAGTGAAGGATCTTGGGATGAGGAGATCATTTTGGATTCTTGGATTATCTGAGCAGACCCCATATTCAACAGGAAGAATCCTTTTAAGAATAGCACAGAGGGAGATGACACACACACAGAGAAGGCCTCACAAAGACAAAGCAGAGACAGATGCAGGCACAAGCTAAAGAATGCCGACAGCTCCAGAAGCTGGGAGTGGCAAGGAATGGGTCCCCCCAGGGCCTCCAGAGGGAGCGCTGCCTGCTGACACCTAGATTTTGGACTTCTGGCCTCCAGAACTGTGAAAGAGGAAGCTGTTGTTTTAAACCAAGTTTGTGGTCACCTGTTATAGCAGCCACAGGAAACTAAGAGAGGTAGCGGTGCTGAGGAGGAGGGCGGTGTAGGAGACTGCGTTGAGTGATCTCGGGCCTCTCCTGACCCCCTGCCCACCAGTCGTCACCCCCAATAATACCTTTGATTCAGTGATAGGAAAACTGTGCTAGGATTTTGCATCTATACCAGGAAGGGGGAAAGCAAATGGACTCAGCTTCAATGCAGAACATGAGCTGCTGCCTCCCCAGCTCTGCCAGAGCGACCAGCCAAGGTGCCCACATTGGCCTCTTTAGAAGATAGTCCCTTAAAGTCAAAGAATCTACAACCACCTTCTGGCCCCCAGGGTGTGAGACCGTCTCCACCAAGTGATCAGTGGGCTGCCAGGCAGGTGCCCATCGAGACCAGCTGAGAAGTGAGGAGTTGGGCTATGAGAGCAGCTTCCATGGGTGTCCGTCGGCACAGGGAGGCTGGGCAGCTCAGGCAGCAGCTGCAGCTACACCAGCCTTGCTGGGTCTGTTTTGTATCCTGGGGTCCCCTGCCTCTGTGACAGAAATCAGCCTGGTGAACCTCCCCCCGCCATACGCACACACAAGGGAGGAGAGCTGGACACCCTTCCCCCACCCCCTGTGCAGCCTGTTCCCTTCCTCTGCTACACGCGTGCACTTTTACACGCACTCAGGAGCTGTGTTGCAACAGCCTCTGTGCCCAGAGACAAGCGATAACACGCCCTCCTGCCCGTCTCTTCTTGCCTTTAGTGCCTGGCAAATTAAGACCAAACCCAAGTTTCAGGGCAAAAGAGGATCAATTACCAGGTAGAGGAGGCTGCGGTTTGAATGTCTCAGCAGCAGTTTGAGGAGACCGGGGGACAGGAGAGAGAGGGGCTGAGGCCAGTGCTCCCTTCAGCGCTGCCAGTTGTCCAGCTGCCTGCAGCCATGGGTACAAGCAAGCTCAGTTGCACGGGAGCCCAGCTGGTTGCATCAATCAGGGCTAGCCGCTCCCTTCCTCCTAGGGGAGCGGAATGAGCTTTGCCCACCTGGTAGAGCAGTGCTGGGTGTCCTGGGCAGGAATCCCAGCCCTGGCACACCTGTGTGCAGTCTGACTGGCTTACCCAGAGCCCAGTGGCCCTCAGTGTCTTCCCTCCTTCCCTCCCTCTTGGGGTAGGGAGGGTTCCCACCAGCCCAGCTTCCTTCTGGGCAGACCCATGCCTCCCCCAGAGATCCAGGCATCCACCTTCAGAGGTGGCCTCTCTTTACCTCTTGGTTTCTTTCCACTTTCCAAATTCATCACAAACCCCAATACCCATCCCCAGACCTGAGTTTGGGGGGAAGGGAAGCTGGCATTCTCCCCTTTCTAGGTCAGAAGTGTTTTGTAACCAAGCCCTCGGGCTCTGCAAATGTTTGCCTGCAGGTTGTTTTGCTCAGCTGGAGCAGGGCTGGGCTGAAGCCCCCCTGTCCTCACCTGCCTTCTCCCCCTCCCTTCACCACCCTAATTTCAGGCTCAACTGTGAGCGTTTAAGGCTTAATTAAACTCTTGTCTTGCTTTCAGAAGAGACACTTTCTGCCCCAGGGAGTTGCTACCGTGCTTTGTGGAGAGGGCAGGTCTGAGCAGGCTCCAGGTGAGAGCCTGCTGGGAGGGAGAAGGAATATCCCTGCTGGAAGCTGCCTAGTGGTGCCAGGTGGGAGCTAGCAGGGTGGGAAGCTCGGAGGGTGCCCACCTCCATGAGGGCCCCCCCAGGCACAAGGGGTCTCCCTCTCTCCACTACCACCACTGTGTGCCTCGTTCAATGATCGAAGGTCACGGTGTCCAGGTCACCCTGTTCCCAGTGCCTGCCCCGCCCTGCCCCGCCCTGCCCAGCCAGGGAGCAGGAACCTCCGGCACCTCCCACCCACTGCTGGCCGCACCCTGCCCTCACCATCAGGAGGGCCAGGCCTCCCACCCCAAGGGACCTTGCCTATCCTGCCCTCACCATGTGGGGCCAGGACCCCACTCTGAGGGACCTTGCCCACATCCTGGGGCCCCTGAGAGGAGGAAAAGGACCCAGAAAGCCGGTCTGTGATCCGGACCCTCAACCCAGGCACATGGCGACCACACTCCCAACCATTAGGATGGGCCTGCCTTGTACTGGCCCCAGGAATGACTCCGTGGTGTGGAACTTTCTAGAAAACCATGTCTCAAAGGGCCTGCTGGCTTCGAGGCCTGGGTTTGCCCCTTACTGTCTGCATGTTCTCTACCAGATCACTGCATCTTTCTGAGCCTCAATTTCCTTGTCTGTAAATTGAAGGTACTATACCTGTCCCCTGAGGTGTCCAGGGGGATGGAAAGAGATAACATAGGAGAGAAAGCCTGTTGCTAACTTAGGTAAAAGGCTACTCAGACATGAGATATTACTTCTTTTATTTTTTTTTTAAGAGACAGGGTCTTACTATGTTGCCCAGGCTGAAGTGCAGTGGCTATTCACAGGCGCGATTCCACTACTGATCAGCACGGGAGTTTTGACCTGCTCCGTTTCCAGCCTGGGCCGGTTCACCCCTCCTTAGGCAACCTGGTGGTCCCCCGCTCCTGGGAGGTCACCATATTGATGCCGAACTTAGTACAGACACCTGATCAGCATAGGGCACCACAGCCCAGAACTCCTGGACTCAAGTGATCCTCTAGCCTCAGCCTCCTGGGTAGCTGGGACTACAGGCACGTGCTACCGCGCCTGGAAATATATGACTTCTATCAAGCCTGGGCAGGCTATGAGCAAAACTGTAATAGAGCTTTTAGCATTTTCCCCAAAAGAAAATGCTACATGCACTGCCCCCATCTCATTCTGTAAGCGCTATGTTCCCTGCATGCTCTCTCCCTGGCCAGCAAAAGCTCATCTTGCCACCCCCTGCATGTCTTGGGTTTCACAAGCCCCCTCAGGATCACTCCATTGGTATTCTCCATTGCTGTTTTTACCAACAGGGAAACTGAGGCAAGGTACAGGAAGGCCTTTGTGCAGATCACACAGTATGTCTGTGAGATGGCCGGGAGCCGGAGCCAGGGCTCCTGACAGCCTGCTGGATCCTCAAGGTCCTGCCACTGTCTCTGGGACGAATCTGCTTTCTAACATTCTTTAAGCTGATGCAGGTGCAATTATGAAAAACTGTGTTCTGGAGAGTGTGGCTCTAAGTTAGGGACCGGGGGCTGTGAGAGCTGGAAGGGACCTCAGAGGTCTCCTAGGTTCACCCCTTGGAGCACTGGGCCTGGGAGAAGGGGAGGAGCCACCCCGACACACAGCTCTGGTCTCAGAACCTCTCTGCCCCATACAGGGCTGGGCTCACTCCTCTGTCCCAGGAAGCATGGTCCTCCCCTAGAGAAGCTCAGAGGTGGGACATGTCCCCAGGTGATCCCCGGTCAGCCCAGGTGAACCCTGTTGTTTCCGGTCTTCTGTGGGATGACCTTGAGCCCAGGACCCCAGGCTTTTCATCTTCCCCTGGGGGGCCACAGAGCTGCTGTCTCCGAGCACTTCAAAGGCCTGGACATGATCTCATCCAGTCTCTTCTGCTCATTCGGGCTTGGGAGGGAGTAGGGAAAGGTCAGTGAAGAACAGTGGCTTGTCACAGTCACACTCTTGAGCAAGTCAGTGTTCCTCTGTGTACCTCAGTTTCCCCATCTCTAAAATGATGGTTAATAGTGCCTAGTGCTAATAGTACCTAGATGGCCTGTGGCTCTATTAGGGATAGTGAAGGGAGCAGCAAGTTGCTTGGCCCACAGTGAGTGAGAATAAAACAAGTCAGTTTCCTCATGGAAACATATGCCCTTTCTCACAGTAGGATGAGACCACAGGATACAGACGGGCCTCTTACGGGATCTGGTGTATGTTGGAGGCTGATGGTCATTAGTCCTACTAGCAACAGAGGCCTGCGGGTGGGGATGTCAGGCTGCCAACCCCATCGAGGACTCTGTGGACAAGTGAGTCCCTAGTGTGTCTTTCTTGGAGGAGACCCATCTGCTTCCTGAAGACATTTAGGAACAACCCTATAAATGCTACTTCTCTCCCCAAATTGCCAGGCCAGGAAAACACAAGTGTTTCCTTGGCAGCCACTCCAGGGCCCCTGGCAGGCTGGGAGGTTCTGCTGCTGCCGCCAGGCTCCTCCCCAATGACGGGCACCTTCCCCCTGGGCTGGTTGAAAGCTTCCATTGTCTGTGCCCTTCCCAAGGGCCGGGGGCTGTGAGTTCCAACCTTCCTAAGATTTCCAACTTACTGTGTGGCCTCAAGCCAGTCTCCTGGCTTCTCAGTTTCCCCACCAGTAAAATAGAGCTAATGACCATCAGCCTCCTGCACTGGGGCGTTGTGAGAATAATTAAAGTTTGTGAAAGACTTTGAGATCCATGGATGAAAGGCCCTGGAGAAGGAGAGTGTTATTATCCATTATTAGTACTGTTATTTTCCATGCAAGAATCTCAAAGCCTTTCACAGACAGTAATTAGTACCTTACAGGGGTGTTTTGAGGGTGATTAGTTCCATTTCACATATGGGAAAACTAAGGCACAGAAGTCAGAACAGGGCAGAGGAGTAAGCGCTCACCTAGTATACCTAGAACTTAATGCTGCCCAAGCCCGGTGCCCCCGCCTCCAGGGTATATGTGAGACACCTTCCTTTGGACCAGTCACTCAGAGTCCACGAGGGGCCAGTAAGAGGCCCAGAGCAGGCACCTCACAACTTGCCTCCCTGATTCTTCCCTCTCCCTCCTGCTGCCTCAGGAAGTGTGCACCAGGCAGCCCATCTTCAGTCTGGTTGGGCAGAAGAAGCTGGCACCGAAGGCACTGGAAAGAGGGCAGCTGCAGGAGATGGGAGCACAGGGCATGGAGGGGCAGAGACAGGCAAGACCCCGGGCAGCCCCTTTGCTCAGGGGCTTTGAGCACAGACTCCCCTTTTTCTCTGGACTCCCCAAACTCCTCTGTTTATCTTGGGTGTGGGATCACACTGAGGCTTGGGTGAACCAAGGGCAGCCCAGCCTTTCCAGCTGTCTTTACAGGGACAGCTAAGAGGGATAGAAATAGGAGGTTACAAGACCAATGAGGTGGGGCAGGTGCCAGGCTGCCTACCACATAGAGGGGACAAGGGAGTCCTCAGTTTACCTTTTCTGGAAGAGATGCATTTGCTTCCTGAAGACAGTCAGGGTCCCCTGGTGCTTGTGGCTGGTTCTATGGTGCCCTGCCATGTGGATATGGTGACTATTGAAAAAACAATAGTGTCCCAGAGCTAATAATCTGAAGATAGGTTGCACTTGTTTGCATAATAAGTCATAATTCCAAGCACATAAACTAAAATCAATTCTTTAATGCAGCGAGCTGCATAGGTATTCAACAGCAAACCCAGGCTCAGAGCATAAATCCCCACCAGGATCGCCCTGTTACACAACTCCAAGCAATCGTCCTGCTGCACAGTCCACTCCCTAGGACAAGAACACGGGATGAGAGACACTGATACTCAGTGGTATATTGGTAAATGTTTAATATCCAGTTCTCCAAACAACCCCTACCCAGGTAATCCCCAAACCACAAAACAACAATGACCTGATATGTAGCATTTGCACATTGTCATGGTTTAAATGCTTCTATCACCACCGATTTCAAGTTGCCAGTGTGACACCAGCCAGTTCTCCAAATTCCATGAACTTTGAGAATTGGCCCCCATAAGGCAGGTTGTTAAGGAGAGGGGAGTAAGATGGATGCTGATGAAGGGAAGGAAGAAGAAGCAGCACAGGGCATGTTCAAAGTGTGAGGCCTCAGGACAGAGGCCCTGGCTGGGAACCAGTCTCACTGCACTCTGGGTCTGCTTCTGCCTCTGACTAACAAGAGGGAAAACAGACTATTAAGAGAGCAAAAAAAACCTTTTAAAAATGACCTGTACTATTCAAAGAAATAAGAGAAGCTATGTATTCGTGAAATAAAAACAAGAAGATATGTATGTAGAAGGGGAGCCACTGGAAAATAAAGAAGAGCTCTTTGAAATTAACGTGATAGAAAAATTAAAGAAATCCGGTAGAAAAATTGGAAGATAAAGTTGAGAAACTTTCCCAGAAAATAGCATAGAGAGGTGAAAAATTAGAAAAGAGAAAACAAATCAAAACAATATCAGAGAATTAATCCAAGAGGTTTAACAACATCCTTCTGTATACTAATATTTACATAGAAAGAGAGCGGGGAAATTAGAAGAAAAAAATAATCAAAGAAATAATAAAAGAAAAATTTCCCAGGATTGATGACATGGGTAACCAACACGAAAGTACTCAAGTGATTATCAGCAAGACAATTGCCAGGCTGGGCAGGGTGGCTCACACGTGTAGTCCCAGCTGTTTGGGAAGCCAAGGTCTGTTTTTCATGAATGCCCCTGCATAAACTTAAAGAATGTTGAAAGCAGATTCATCCCAGAGACAGTGTTCTGGAAAGTGTGGGGACTAGGGACCGTCGTTGCTGACAGGGACCTCAGAGGTCTGCTAGATGAAACCCTTGGAGCACTGGGCCTGGGAGAAGGGGAGTAGGCCTAAGTGGGAGAATTGCTTGAACCCAGGAGTTTGAGATCAGCCTGGGCAACATAGAGAGATCTCATCTCTATGAAAAATAAAAAAATACCCAGGTATGATGGCATGCACCTGTAGTCCCAGCTACTCAGGAGGCTGAGGTGGGAGGATTGCTTGAGCCCAGGAGTGTGAGGCTGCAGGGAGCTGTGATCATGCCACTGCACTCCAGCCTGAGTGACAGAGTGAGACCCTGTTTCAAAAAAGAAAAAAAAAGTTCCCAAGTGCTAATACAATATATGAAAAAGACCCAAGGAATTGTATGAAATTTGTGGATGGGGATAGAGAAAAGAATCTACAAACTTCCAGAGTAGACAGAAAATAGGTCAAATGCAGAGGATCCAGAATTAGAATGAAATCAGACTTCTCAACTGTAACGTTGAAAGCAAGAAGACAAGGGTGCTATGTTTTAAAAATTATGAGGAAAATGATCTTCAACCTGTACTTGGTCAAAGTAAGAAAGCGAGGGTAGAAATATACACACAAAATCTTCAGACATGATCAAAAAAGATGACTGCCTATGAATCCTTTCACTACTGCGAAACCAGTAATCTAAACAGGTGAGCGATGAAAGAAACAGATGACAGCTGTGTAACAGTCATGAAGGGCAACCTATGCAGGCTAGAACCAAAGGGTGGTGGCCTCCAGGAGGGATGTCTCTAAGGGCAAAAATGTCCCAGACCTGACCCATTACCCAACACACTATGTTGAGGGGACTTTTACACTGTCAGAAGGTTTGGGGCCAGGTATGGTGACTCACGCCTGTAATTCCAACACTTTGGGACGTTGGGGCAGACGGATCGCCTGAGGTCAGGAATTTGAGACCAGCCTGGCCAACATGGTGAAACCCCATCTCTCCTAAAAATACAAAAAATTAGCCTGGCATGGTGGCGCATGCCTGTAGTTCCAGCTATTCGGGAGGCTAAGGCAGGAGAATCGCTTGAACCTGGGAGGCAGAGGCTGCAGTGAGCCAAGATCACGCCACTGCACTCCAGCCTGGGCAACAGAATGAGATCTAATCCAAACCTTCTTTTGTCTCAAAAAAAGGAAGAAGATTTGGATCAGAGGAGCCATATTGCAGCATGTTGAGAGTAAATACAAAGGTTGGATGTAAATACAAGTTAGGGAAACTCAGGGAAGACTCTTCAGGATGGCCTATGCTTGCTCTGAAAAGTGGGGAAAAAGGGAGTGGGAGAGAAACAGGTGGGGGCTTGAGGACAGAGGTAAAAGTTTGGAAACTCTGTCTCAGGAATGAAAGGGGCTGTTGAGCAGAAGTAAAAGCATTCCTGGGCATTAGGCACCACACATTTGCAATGGCACCTGTTGGTAGCTCTGTGCAAAAGCTAATTGGAGGGTAACCCAGGGTGGTGTCAGGTTTATTCACTAATAATTTCTTTTGAAATAACTTTATACATACAGAAACATTTCAAGAACAGTACAAGGAACTGCTGTATCCCCTTCACCCAGTTTCTCTGATTGTTAACATTTTACCATATGTGTGCCCCCTCTGAGCCTCCCTATTCCTCTCTCTGCCTCTCTCCATATATATATATTTTCCTGAACCATTTGAGAATTTGAGAATGTTATAGACTTGATGCCTCATTACCTCTAAGTACTCCAGCTTGTATTTCCCCAATGCAACATCTTCTCATTGTTCTACCATTAAATCCTCAAATTGGGAAGTCAAAATTAATTTAACACCATCCTCCAACCCATGGACCCCATCCAAATTTCCCCAACTGTCCCAATAATGCCTCATTTGCCTTTCCCATCCGGGATCCAAGTCTGGGTTCTGAGTTGCATTGAGTTGTCATGCCTCATTAGTTTCCTTGAATAGGAAACAGATCTTTAGTCTTTCCCTGTCTTTCGTGACCTTGACAGTCTTCAAAAATATGGGCCAGTTATTCAGTAGGGTATGGCCCCCAAAATGAGTCTGTCAGTTGCCACTCTCGGGCCAGGCATCCTTGGCAAGTATGTCACAGAAGAGATGCCGTGTTCTCCTCGGGGCATCACATCAGCCTTATGATTCTGAGCTGTCCCACCATTAGTGATGTTAACCTTGACACCAGGTCAGGTTGGTGCCTGCAAGGTTTCCCCACCATACACTCACCGTCTTTCCCTCTGTATTAGACAGGTATGTGGTGAGGAGATACCAAGACAAACCAAAAGCCTGCTCCTCATCAAATCTCGCCCACCAGCCTTGGCATCGCTTGATGACTCTGACCTTAATCAGCCACCATTATGATGGTTGCCAAACAGTGACTGTCTATTTCTGTCACTCACTCTACATTTATCACCTGGCATTCTACTGTAAGAGTTGTTCTTTCTCCCTGACTTACTTATCCATTCATTCACTTATACCCATCTGGACCCATGGATCTCCATTGTAGTCAAAGCGTTGTGATCTGTCACTGTAATTATTCATTTTGATGCTCAAATAGTCTCAGCTTTAGTCAGTAGGAGCCCCTTCAGGCAGACTCATGCATCTTTTTGACATGTCCATATTATTCTTTGGGCACTTCCTTACTTTCTGACACAAAAAGATGTTCCAATCTCATCTTGCATTATCTCTGTTCCAGTCCTGGGATCGCCCCTTTCTCCAAGGATCTGTGGTTCCATTTAGTGGAGAATGGCATTTAAAAATTACGATCTGAGGCTTTCTATCTTACTGCTACTGGGGTATCATTGCCTCGTGGTAATTGCCTCTAATCAACAGCATCAGTTGTCAGTTCCAGAATGATGTTAAACAACAGTGGCCAATCCTGGCATCCTCTTCCTGTGCCTGAGTTGAACAGCAATATCCCTGGTGTTTCAACATCACACATGGTGTTGCCTATTGGTTTGACACAGATTTTTTTCGGTCGGGGGACAGAGTCTTGCTCTGTTGCCCAGGCTGGAGTACAGTAGTGCTATCTCGGCTAACCACAATCTCCGCCTCCCAGGTTCAAGCCATTCTCCCACCTCAGCCTCCCAAGTAGCTGGGATTACAGGCGCCGGCCACCACACCTGGCTAATTTTTCTATTTTAAGTAGAGACAGGGTTTCACCATGTTGGCCAGACTGGTCTTGAACTCCTGACCTTGTGATCCACCCGCCTCGGCCTCCCAAAGTGCTGGGATTACAGGGATGAGGCACTGTGCTTGGTGACAAAGATATTTTTTAATCATATTAGAGAAGCCTCCTTCTATTTCAGTTTTACTAAGAGAGTTTTTTTAAAGCAGATATGTTGGATGTTATAAATTTTTTTTGGCATCTATCTAGTCAGTCAAATTGTTTTTCCTCTTTTGACCTATTAATGGGAATTATAGTACAAAGTTCAACAGTATTAATCATGCTTGCTTTCCCTGAATAAACTCCATTTGAGCAGGATGTATTTTTCATAATATAACGGTTGATTCATCATGCTAATATTTCACTTAGAAATTATGCACTAGCAGTCCCAAGTGAAAAGGACCTGGCACTCCCTTTTTTATCACTGTGGTCAGATGCTGGCGTTGGAGGTGAGTGGAAACAGAATGCAAGTGAATATGTAACAGAATTGAGAGACTGGGGCCACAGCGGGAGGGAAGGAGGAGCAGTGGGGAGGAAGCGGGGGTGGTCCCTGCAGGCCTAAGGGAGAGGCAGGTACACAGGAAGGTGCAGTCTGAAGGGGGATTTCAAGAGTGGACCCCTGCCAGGTGGGGTCAAGGCTCAGATTTTGGCCATGGAATGGCTTGCTGAGGGAAAGCTGAAAGTCCACAGGATTGCAGAGGTCAAGAAGTGGTAGGCAAGGGTATTGGATGGGTTGCCCACCTGTGTGTTGAAATTTTCCCAGGTGGCGGCCCAGAGGCTGGCTGAGTCAGTGCCATGGCGAATGGGGTCATGACTTGGAGACCAGTCGGGGGATTACAACTTGGAGAGGAGAGGGGAAAAGCCCCCAGAGGGGGATCCAGCTTGTTTTTCTTTTTCTTTTTGAGAAGTCTTGTTCTGATGCCCAGGTTGGAGTGCAGTGACACGATCTGGGCTCACCGTGACCTCTGCCTCCTAGGTTCAAGCAATTCTCCTGCCTCAGTTTTCCAAGTAGCTGGGATTACAGGCACGTACCACCACAACTGGCTAATTTTTGTATTTTGAATAGAGACGGGGTTTTGCCATGTTGGCCAGGCTGGTCTTGAACCCCTGACCTCAAGTGATCTACTTGCCTCAGCCTCCCAAAGTGCTTGGGATTACAGGCATGAGCCACTGTACCAGCCTGTTGTTGTTTTTTAATGAGGGTGAAATAGCCTGATACAGACCATCGTGGAGCTGGAGAGCCACCCTGTCCTCTTCTCAGCTCAGATTAGGACATGAGAGCCACAGGAGCCAAGAACCCTGCTCTTGGAGGCCAGGGGTTGGGGAAAACAGTGACCAAGACTCGGAGCTAGGATGGCTGAACTGCTGCTGAGGGAGGGGCAGCTGTTCTAGCCCAACCCTGGGACCAATTCAGTTAAATGAGTTCACAGATGTAAAGATTTAGTGCCTGGCACTGAGCAAATCCATTAGCACTATTATTATTAATTTGCACAAGATAATTAAGTGTTTTTCAAGTTATGCTAAAAGGCAGTTCCAGACCCTGCCCGAGAAATGTGATTGACACATTCTGCTACAGGCAAACAAGATGATCTTGCTCCTACTTTTCCCCTTCCCTTTATAGATCCTCTGGCAGCCTTTTGTGTCAATCAGGCCCTGGCTCAAAGCTCAGAGGCCACACTGACAAGCGGCATGGATTCCGGCAAACTTGGGTCTCATCTGTAAACTGGGTACAGCCTTCTGGAATTGGGAAGGGCATCTGGGCTATAGCCCTCTGAATCCAGCCAGCACCCTGAGCCCAGGACCACCCAGTGCCA
Source organism: Callithrix jacchus (assembly GCF_049354715.1). Taxonomy (NCBI): domain Eukaryota; kingdom Metazoa; phylum Chordata; class Mammalia; order Primates; family Cebidae; genus Callithrix; species Callithrix jacchus. The sequence continues at coordinate 86,682,070 of NC_133515.1, forward strand.
CAGGATTGGTGGCTGCTCAGAGGCTGAGCAGATCCCAGGGCAGAAAAGGGAAGAGAGAGGGGGCCCAGCCAGGTTCCAGAATCCCACAGCCCCCGCAGAGGAACAGGAAGGAAAGGAGATGAGGAGAGGGCTTTTCACTCCACAGAGGTGGTAAATCATCATGCCATAAGATCCAGGAGTATAATTCAGATACTGGGAACTCCAAGGTGCAGGAGCACAGAAAGGCTAAGTTCCTTCGCCTGTGGTTAGGTGGGTGGTCTCTGCAGTTCCCCATTTAAACTGGGAACTAAGTAACCAGCCACTACCACATGTCCGGCCCATTTCCGGCCACTGTCTTAGTCCCAAAGGCCCTTCTAGGGGCCCTGGATGGTCACTGGCCCTTTCCAGGGTCCCTGCCAGGGTTCCCCCTCCCCTGAGTAGACTGCTCACTCCTCAAGGGATGGGGCTGTCAGGAAAAGCCAGGGTGAATTTAGGGGCTTGTCCTAAAAACGCCTCATCCCAGAGCTGGAAGGGACAGAAAGGAGGGTGGGGTTGGAGCTGCTTAGCACAGTGAGGCTCTCCCAAAGGGGCTTCCTCCTGGGGCACTGCTGGGCAGGTAATGATAAAGATAGGAACATTTGTTCACACCTGTCCCAGGCCTCATTTCACAGGTGAGAAAACTGAATCTTTCAGAGTTTAATGTACCAAACGTAACAGAGATAGTGAGTGTCGGACCAGGATTCGAACCCATGTCTTCAGAGCCCCGATGCCTGTGCGCTGGCCTCCTCCACGTGCAGTGCGTAAGTGTTCAGTGAGTGGAGTGAGCCCAGCTCTGGCCAGGTGTTGGGGAGGGGACAGGCAGGGCCAGAGGGCACATGGTGTAGAACAAAGAGGCTGGATTTCAGGGGACACACTGGATTCTCAGTCCCAGCTCAACCACACCATCAGGGGCCTCAGCGAGTTACTTAACCTCTCTGGCCTCAGGTGCCCGTGGTGGAAAACACGGATAACCGTTCCGGCAGAGCAACACGGAAAGGAGTAAATCAGAAAATGTCAGTGTAACCCAGATGTCGGCTGGGGCCTCCCAGCTTCCTGAGGTCTAAGCATGATCAATGCGAACCCTGACGCCAGGGGCGGAGGAACCCAGGGCCCTCTCCCGGATTTCTGCTGGTCCCCCAGAGTGGTAGTGCGGTGGGGCTTAGGTTCCAGGGGTCCTCAGCCTCTAGGCCTTACTTCTGCATTTCTCTCTGTGCCACCCTGTGATAACCAAGGTATGGCATCTGTTCCTTCCTCTTTTCCCATTCTGGAGTGGGGAGCAGGTGGGGGCCTTCACTGCACAGTCCATAGGGAAACAGCTTCTGCTGGAACACAGGATCCTGTTCAGGTTCTTAAGTGCCCCTCAGTCGCTTCACTGGGACTTTGCATCGGCCTCCCCACTGCCCAGAGCCAAAGTCCCATCCACTGCCTCTCCCAGCCCTGGCCCTACCACCCTGTCTCCTCCTTACCCCTCCCCTCCCAGCTGTGTTCTCCAGACTCCCTCTCCCTTTGTTCAGGCAGCCCATGGGGCCTCCCATCCCTTCTGCAGATGCCTGTAGACCCTTCTCTGCACAACCAACCCAGCCAGGTGCTTGCAGGGCAAAATGATCTTCATGAAAGCCACTTTCTTAGACAGCAGTCTTGGTTATAAAAAAATCAAGGCAGGGGCTGGGCGCAGTGGCTCACGCTTGTAGTCCCAGCTACTCGGGAGGCTGAGGCAGGAGAATCACTTGAACCCAGGAGGCAGAGATTGCAGTGAGCTGAGACTGTGCCACTACACTCTAGCCTGGGCAACAGAGAGAGACTGTCTCAATAAAGAAAGAAAGAAAGGCCGGAGGGCCCACATGGAGTGAGTGCCTACGCATCCTTGCCTTTGGTTCTTACTGGCAGCCTGCCATTAAGAAGTGCACGCAGGCCATGTAGTGAAACCGATTCTTGTGTTATACTCTGCAAAGACTATTTGGGAAAAAGAAATATTGCTCTGAGGGGCTCGATGCAAACTCAGGGAGGGGAGAAACCGAGAAAAAATAGACAAGCAACCCAGGTTTTTTCCCCACTGACAACTCACTATGTGACCGCCGTACCTCAGGGACCTGGACTTTCCAGTCACCTGTGACATGGGAAAGGGGGGCAGGATTGAACCAAGTGGTCTCTAAGGGCCCTTCTGGCTGTCACTTCCTGGAGAAGCCCTGGGAGGGATGACCAGCCCCACATCCCCCACAGTCAAGTCACTGCCCTGCCCCTGCGGCTTGCAGCAGCTGGGCAGCCCCTGCCCTTGGGAAGTGTGCGTGAAGCCAGAGGCAGGCGGAGGGGCTGGGACGCTCGCTAGGCAGAGGAGCGTGGCCTGAGCTGGGGGCCTGCACTGCACATGAGGAAGACCTGGGAGGGAGAAGTGGGTCCTGCTTCCTGGCCCAACCACCGACTGTGACTTTGAGCAGCTAGCTTCCTCTCTCTGAGTTGCGGTTTCTCATCTGATAAGAGGGAGTGCCTGGCTTCGAGATAGGGGCTGGGCCAGGGGCTGGCCTGGCTACAGTACAGGCAGCACAGACCACTGGATCCGGAGTGTGTGGAGCATGGACAGAGGGTCCCCATTTGGGGCTGGGACATGGGGGCACGTTAGTGGGAGGAAGAGATGCCTGGGGATGCAGGGAGGACTCAAAACAGGAGTTTTTAAAGGCTTAGCCAGCCTCTGAACTCTACTGTACATGCAAAGAAATCAGCATTAAGAAAGGAAGAGAAATATTACAGCCCAGGAGCCTAAGAGCCTAGAGGGAAGCTGTGGGCATTGCTCCCAGCACCCTGGTCAGCAGCCTGGTTCATTCTGCAGACACTGCCTTGGACCTCATCAGTGCCAGCCCTGGGCAAGACCACACAACTTACCCTGGTCACACCTGACCTGGCCACATCCCCTCCCGCCCCTGGTGGTGTTTCAGTCAAGCTCTGATTCCACCCCTAACCTCCACCAGGGCGGCACTCCCCTAGAGCTCCATCATCTCAGACCACCCAGCTGCGTGACTGCCCCATCCACCTTGGGTTTGGAGTGAATGAATGCCTGCTGTCAATCATGAGTGCTGATCAGGTGCCAGGCCAGAGTTACGCACCGAGTGCGGAGGGCACTGTGATGCCCCTTCCAGGTCACCCCTTAGTGAAGGACTTGTTGCCTCGGCTGCTGGGAGGGTGGCTGTTCCGTCATGTGCCCCTTCAGGGGTGTCCTCAGTGGCAGGGAGTTGCCTCTCACAGGATCTCACCTCTTCCCAGGCAGCCAGGTTCTGTGACGGAAGGATGGGATAGCAGGAAGGCCTGACACCCTCAGCCCAAGCGGGGAGACTCTGAAGAGCAGTTCTGGCTCCAGAACCCCTGTGGGGCTGGCGGGGGCTGCCCTTGGGCCCACATCCCAGTTTGGCCTTGCTCTGCCCAGTGCTGCTTCCTGTCCTTCCATCCACTGGAGGCCTCAAGCCCTCAGAGCCTGATTCCCATGCACAGTGAAAACATAGCCCTTTCAACACTCAAGGGTGCTCAGCCTAGCTGGAAATAGAAGCAACAGCAACAGCAGGAATAATAAACACCATGTATTCTACTCACTACTTTCTACGTTCACTCTACTGCCTCCCATTGGCCAGGCAGCATGCAATGCATTTTATTTTTTCTTTTTAAGTGTTTTAATGTATTTTGTTTTGTAGACACACAGGGTTTTGTTTAGCCATGTGGCCCAGGCTGGTCTCATACTCCTGGGCTCAAGCCATCCTCCCGCCTTGGCCTCCCAAAGTGTTGGGATTACAGGCGTGAGCCACCACTCCTGGCCTTCAATGTATTTTGCATCCATTGTCTCTGTATAACGGAGAGTCAGGCCTCTCTCAGTTGAAATAGCCAGAAACCCAGTTGAAATGGCTTAAGTAAAACAGAGAATGTTTTGTCCAGGGAACTGAAAAGCCTAGTAAGTCCAGTAGACTCTGTGCTTCAGCCCCTAGAGGATCCAAGTGTGGCCACAGGGTTGAGAATCCACATCCCCCTCCTGGTGGCTGATTCCACGGTGCTGGCTTCAGTCTCAGACACAGTCTCTCCGTTTGGTGTCTGTGTTCAGTTCCTGCAGCTGCCGTAGCAAATCATCATGAACTCATGTGGCTTAATGAGAGAATCACAACAGAAAGTGATTCTCTCCCAGTTGTGGAGGCTGGAAGTCTGAAGTCAGGGTGTGGGTAGGGCCCTTTGAGGCTCTGAGGAGGAGGCTGTCTCCCTACCTCTCTGCAGACTCCTGAGCAGTGCCAGCCATGCTTGGCATCCCCTGGCCTGTAGCTGCTGCCCCTCACACGGCCTTTCCCCTGTGTGCGTCTGTGTCAAATTTCCCTCTTAGAAAGACACGAGGTGTGGCCAGACATGGTGGCTCAAGCCTGTAATCCCAGCACTTTGGGAGGGTGAGGTGGGTGGATCACCTGAGTTTAGTAATTCGAGACCAGCCTGACAAACATGGAGAAACCCCATCTCTACTAAAAATACAAAATTAGCTGGGCATGGGGGTGCATGCCTGTAATTCCAGCTACTCAGGAGGCTGGGGCAGGAGAATCTCTTGAATCTGGGAGGTGGAGGTTGCGGTGAGCCAAGATCATGCCATTGCACTCCAGCCTGGGCAACAAGATCATAACTCCGTCTCAAAAAAAAAAAACGGCATGAGGCGTTGGATTAGGCCCACCCCATCAAGCATGGCTTCCTCTTCGCTTGCCTACATCTTTAAATACCCTTTTTCCAAATAAGGCCACCTCCAAAGGTGCAGGGGATTAGACCTTAAACATATCTTTTTGGGGTCCACAATTCAATCCACAGCAGTGGCCAAAGGCTTCAGCTTTCCTTCTATCTGCCTAGTGGCTCCAATGGAAAGAAAGCTTCAATAACTCCAGCTGACGCCCCAAGTGTGTTCCCACTGGCCTGTTTTGAGTCACGAGTTCATCCCCGGGAATCTGACTCTGTGGCCTGGGGACAAGATTCTCATGGCCCAGGCTTCAATCATGATTTTACACCAGAACCTTACACGAGAAGTGAGGTCAGCCACCCCTGGACCACATACCCAACAGAAAATCCAGGGGGCATCACCAAAAGAAAGGGGAAAGGATGCTGGGAAGGCCAAAAGAACAGATTCCACTCAGTCTTCAGCACCCTAGGCACCTGCAGTGTGAGCCTTACTTCCAGTTACCAGGGAAGCCGAAGGCTTTAGCCACTTCTGTGGTTGGCAAAGTTAATGACTTGCAACTAGTTAATGGGATTGGAACTGAGCTAAGACTCACTTCGTCCTATCTGACTGCAGAACTAGGCTCCTTCCCCAACAGCAGTTCAGAAGGTGGTGTCTCTTGCATCGGAGGAGGTGGGACTCAAGTTGGGCCTTGAGCGTAGGGAAAGGGAAGATGGCCCTAGGAAGGAGAGGCCTGGAGCCCAGAAAGCCCAAGGACTTGGGCTGGAGGCAGAGGATTCTCTTGGGAAGCGAGGAGAGTGAGGCCCTCTGTGCGAGGCTTTGGGTGTCTTCTGTTTTCCATGGGCAGTGGGGAGTCACTGAAGACTCATGAGCTGGAGAGACTCTGCTGCTGACCAGCGCACAGCGCTTGGTGTAAGTGGTCCTCCAGGAAATAGCAGCTGTAAAAGCGTGAAGCATTGATTGGGCAGGGAGGTGCTGGCAGGGTGGCCACAGTCAGGTAAGAGGTGATAAAGCCTGAGAGGGGCAGGAGAGGAAGGCCCTGGCACCTCAACCCACCCGTACCCCTGCCCCCCAACAAGCCCCAGGTCCCCATCTAACTAGGTCCCACACCAGCCCCTACCCCATTGATACCTGGGGTCCAAGACCAGCTGAGTCTTCCCTCACACTCAAAACCCCTCTCAGCAAACTGTTCTCATGACCAGTGTATGAGCTGGCCTCAAGTGGCAGGTCATCACGTCCTGGCCATCACATTCTGCCACCCGCCAAAAGAAATTTCCCCAGCCAAGAGGGCGAGCGAGGCCAGTCATGTGGCCAGCTTCTCTACTGCCTTCGATTCAGGGAACAGGGACAGGGACTGGGAGAGGGGCAGCCATGCCCCAGGGAACCAGTGGGTGGGCTCCTCTGCCTGCTGTCTGCAGTGATGAATGTGAACAGGGGGTCTCCTCCCCACCCACTGGAAGGCCCCAGCTGCAGATGGAAGCCCACGGCTGCTGGGAAAACATCCCGGAAGCCTGGTAGGGTCTGGGAAGGGGAGTGGGGGAGGGACTGCTGCTCTCAGAGCCCAGGTTGTAATTTCCCACCTAAAAGGTGGGTAAGAACTGGGGGCTCTGGGAGTCTTTCAAAGATGAGGCAGTGGCTGGCAGGACAGGAAGAAGGTGCCCGCCATGCCCTGAGCTGAGCCACGCAGTGGTGCCCTGGTGAAGTGTGTGTGTCTGCATGGGCATACACCGCTGGGGGTGAGGGTTCAGGGTGCCGTTCTCTGGTGATACCTGTGTCCGGGCAGAGGGTCTCAGGCCACAGTTAAAACCATGCTACTCCCCAGGGTCCTGAAGGAGACGGATGAGACCTTTCCCTGTTAGGCCCCCAGATCTTCCAGGTGACTCTGTGAGGGCCCTGCTCACTTTTCCTGTGCCTGGTGCTTCTGAGAGAAGAAGCTGGTGAGGGGAAGGGCAGGCAGCTGTGGGATTTCTCAGCGAGCATCCCCATTCCTGCCCCGCCCCAGCCCCAGGGGCTCTTGCTGCTGGAGCTGCTGGGAAGTGCCTGGAAGGGGCTTGCTGTCCGCTTCTGCATCTGAGGAAAGGCCCTCATGGACTCAGTAGCTTGGCTTTTCCCTAGAGTTTCCACTTGTGCTGAAAGCGGCCAGCTCTGGCGAGCTCCCCGAGCATCCTTCTCCTGGGACAGCTGAAGGTTTTGCTTTGAGGGGTCTTGTGTGGATGAAAAGCAGACCCCATTTCTCAGGAGTTGATTAAAAAGGTATACAGGGTGAGGCGAGGGGGAGGCTACCCATTGCATTGTTTAATGTGGTTCATAAAGTTTGAACCAGAAAAATCTTCTATTCCCCTGGAAAGCTGGCATGCTTCCTTCTATCCGAAAAGGTGAATTGATACCAGCAGCCTTTATGTTTTGGATGAGATGCCACGAGGTTGGTGTTCAGGTGATGCTTGCTTGTCCTGGGTTCTGGAACACTCTCTCCTCTGCGGCCTTGGCTTGTGTTCCTTTAACCTGACTTTAAAGACCTATTATCCTTGCGTTTCTATTGTAAGTCATCTGAACTCTTTGAGAAACAGGCAGAAAGGAATACATGCATGAATGAATGACAGCATTTACTGAGTACTTACCGTGTGGCAGGCCCTGTTCTAAGCACTTTACAGTATGGGCTTATTTAAGCATCCCAGTGACCTGATGAGGAAGATACTATTCGTATCCCCATTTTACAGCCAGGGAACTACAGTAGAGAGGGGATAAAAGCAGCTGGTGGGTGGAGGAGCCAGGCAGTCTGGCTCCAGCATCCTCCTTCCTACTGGCCACGCTCTGCTGCCTCTAAGAATGAATGAAGGAGAAAAGCTCATTCATCGCATGTGGAGGAGGATGGATGAGGAGCAGGGTGGTGACCTGGTGCCAGAGCTGGAGGGTCAGTGTCGATGCTGGCAGCAATGGCAACCAAAGCAATGGAGATGGGGCTGGTGAAGTGTCCTTCCTGCCTGGCTGTGCCCAGCTGTCCCGTGAGAGAGTTCCTTCAGGGAAGACACGAGACAGCTGATGCAGTGGGAAGGGGTCTGGTCCCCCACTTGCCGTCTCTTGGCCTCCCTCTGCTCACTTGGGAGATGGTTAGTGGGATTCAGGGCTGTGGGAGGCCTTGCAGCTCAGACAGCCATGGCTTTTTTTTTTTTTTTTTTTTTTTGAGACAGGGTCTTGCCCTGTTGCCCAGGCAGAGTGCAGTGTTGTGATCTTAGCTCATAGCAGCCTTGACCTCCTGACTTCAAGTGATCCTCCCACCTCAGCCTCTTAAGTAGCTGGGACTACGGCGCACATCACCATACCTGGCTACTTTTTGTATTTTTTGTATAGACCGGGTTTTACCACGTTACCCAAGCTTGTCCCGAACTCCTGGGCTCATGAGATCCATCCTCTTTGGCTTCCCAAAGTGCCGAGATTATGGTCATGAGCCACTGCCCAGCCAGACAAGGCTCTTCTTTCTGATCAGGGTTGGGCAGCCAAGCCCCAGCAGCACCTGGAAGGATGGGAGATCAGGGTGAATGGGCTACCAGCTCAGAAGATCTTGGGGCTCAAAGAGGGGCACAAGCCTCAAGCCCATGCCCAGCCCAGACCACCCTGTCCTTTCTGAGAACAGCTGAGGTAGAACCTGGTTCTCAGAGCTGGGAAGGAACCCAGAGACCATCTGACCTAACCTTCCATTGTACGGACAAGGACACTGGGGCTGGAGGAAGGGAGAGATGCTCCCAGGGCCCCAGGACTAACCCTGCCTCACAGTCAGCCCTTCCCACTGTCCACTGCTCTTTGCTGAAAGCCCCAGGAACCTGGCAAGAGGTTGAGCCAGTTCTGGGTTACAGGCAAAAGGAATGGTGGATCATCTGGCTGGGCCAGTGGGATCTCTGGCTTGTCCCTGGGGGCTTTGTGTCATCCTGGGCCACGAGTCAGAAAAGCATCACTGGGACACCAACCCAGTGCACCATGGCTTTTGGGGTCAAGCAGTTGCTGATGACTAATCCTCACACGTAAGGTGCTGAGTCAGCCCTGGGAAAGGAGCAGGAGAGGCTGTCTCTCTCTTTTTTTTTTTTTTTTTTTTTTTGAGACAAGAGTCTTGCTCTGTGGCCTAGGCCGGAGTGCATGGCATGATCTCAGCTCACTGCAACTTCCGCCTCCCAGGTTCGAGCAATTCTCCTGCATCAGCCTCCTGAGTAGCTGGGATTACAGGTGGGCACCACCATGACTGGCTAATTTTTGTATTTTTAGTAGAGACGGGATTTCCCCATGTTGGTCAGGTGGTCTCGAACTCCTGACCTTGTGATCCACCTGCCTTGGCCTCCCAAAGTGCTGGGATTACAGGTGTGAGCCACCACGCTCTGTAGAGGCTGTCTCTTTTTGGCAGCTTTCCCTGGCCCCTGACTCCTGTGACCCTCTCCCAGCTCTGACCCTCCTACCCACAGTGCTTCTCAATGCCAGGCTTTCCCTCTGCTTGTAGCTGGTGGTGTCTTGAAAAAGGGTCTGATACGTAAATTGTATCAGGATGATAGTGGTAGTGACAGGCGAGAGAAAGCTCCACAGCGAGAGAGACCAGGCTTCGCCCTCCCATGCTGCCGCCTGCGCCCTGCTGAGAGGTTTGGACTAGTCCTTCCAGCTTCCTCCGCTGTAAAACAGAGGCCTGGTGGTGGGCGAATGAAAGACCCTCTGGCTTCTGACATTTGGGGATTGTGAAGTACGGCCTCTCTCATGGTATCTTTGTGTTATAAAGAGAAAGAACAGAAAAGGGGGAGCCAAAGCCCAAAAAGCTGTGACTCTAGTGAAGACATACCAGGTGTCGGGAGGCCCGTGGGAGGAACTGGGCCGGCATCGCGTCTCCCACCTCCTGCCTGAAGCAGCAGTCCTGGCAGGCCCTCAGGGCATCAAAGCTGAGCTGCAGCCCCACCCTGAGGCAGAGGGCCTCGGGCCTGGGCGGGTAGGGACACATGGACAGTGTGGACACCACACCTGCCCCTACGCTGCCACCCAGGCACACCCAGACACACAGGGGACTTCCTTTAGGAACCCCCCAAACTCATGCAGCCCTGGTGTAAGGGCTTGGAGCCCCTGAGACTCCTGAGAAAAGTGAGGCCCCCTCGGACCTCCCCACACAGCTCTCTCTGCCCTTGTTTAAGCTGCCCACTGGCCCCCCCTCCACAGAAGGTGCCACCACCCACCTGCCACTCACACTCACTCCCATGAGACGGAGCTCCCACCTCAGCCAGCCCATCAAGACCAATGTCTGGGCCCACCATTTGGGGCCAGTTTCTCCAGAGAATCCTCCTCGAACCATTGACAGAGTAATAGAATGCTATTGAAGAATAAGCTTCGTCTTATGAAATCTCTTCCCTCAAAGACAGGGCATTTGACAGAAGAAGAAACGGAGGGCTGCACAGGGGAGGGGGCTTCCTGGGTGGCAGTTAGCAGGTGGGAATCAGGGCTTGAGATGGGAACCCTGCACGCAGGCCTCAGGGTGGATGGCACCCAGCGTGTGGGCAGAGCAGCTCCGTGTTCTAGAGGCGAAAGCACAGGCCTGGGGCCAGCAGCCTCTGCTCCCTCCTCTGTGCAGTTTGCGTCTGCCTGGCAGGGTCCAGTCTCATGGGACGGTGTTGAGGAGGCGATGGGCTATGTAGTCGGGATGTGTTATTGATGTTATTATTCTCACTACTGTTATTTTGCCCGCCACGGCAAACATGACTTTGAGTGCCTCAGGGGCCAAGCCTGAGACCTCCCGAGCAGCCAGCAGAGCCGGCCTTGCCCAGCAGGTGACAAGCCTCCCACAGCACCCCAGGAAGCCACCCTGCCTGGCCTCTGACGTCTGTCCTCTCCAGGGGCCTCTCCTTCCTTGTGTTTCCGTGTTAAAAATCTCCCTCTGTCCTCCCCTCGAACCTCTGACCAGAATGGCCCAGGCTCCCTGTCCCTCTATGCACATGGGGACTTTGCTGAAAAGCAAACATCACTGGGGCTCCCAGCCTCGTGGTTTCAGGCTGTGCGGTTTACCTCATGACGTCATTTTCCTTCCTCCAGATAAACCAGAAGAGGCTTGACTGCTCAGCTGCTCCTAGGGGAAATGGTGCTTGCCCGGACTTGTGGAAGGTTGAGGGCGGGCACCTGTGGCCAGGGCCGAGAAGAGGTCCCAGGCTTAGCCCAGGCTCACAGTAACCTGTGTCTGAAGGAGGCTTTCTGACTCCCACTTTGTTAACGTAGACTCAGGTCAGGAACTGGGGGTCCCAAGATGCAGAAGAAGGGTAGGGGGACACAGCAGCCAGAGGCTTGTCCTGAAGCCCCTGACAGCCACCCCCAGCCACCAGAAAGGGTGGACCTTCTGGGCCTTTGTGGCAGACCCCCAGGCCCTGAGCCACCACCCACACAGGGAAGAAAGACACAGTGCACCCCAGCCTGGGGAGACCACCACTTCCCCAGAACAGGTCACCCCCCTCTAGGTCTTCTGTGCTGCCAGCCAGGTGGGGGATGGGGTTTCCCAGGGGCAGACACAAGGAAAGGGGCCGCCACCTCTCCGGAATACCCATCCCTGCCCAGGCTCTGTGCTTTGTGGTTGCTTTGACTGTCCTCACGGTCCTTTGAAGTCCATCTTTTATAGAGTGCTCTCTTTCCAGATGACAGGCCCATGGCCCAGAGAGGTTTGGGACTCGCCCAAGGTTGCAGCTAGCAATGGGCCTGGCACACAGTTGGTGTTCAGGAAGGTTTGTCTCCCAGAAAAGAAGTGAGATGCTACCTTTCCACCAAGAAGGAACCAGAAGTGACCAGGCTCACAAGACAGTTTCCCTCCTGGGGACAGCTGGACCCACGACAACGTGGGGCCCTGACAGGGCTGTGCCTCCTCTCTGCAGCGGCTGATGTGCCCGGCTCCCTCGGGAGCTTGGATGTCAGGAATCGGTCTGGGGTCTGGAGTGGCCACAGCAACACAGAGTCATCTCTGTTCAGATGCGGCCACTGCTGGGGAAAGTGCTGACACTTCTGCCTTCCCTGGGGTGGGGGTCCCCTTTCCTTCTACCTGCACCAGCTGTCATGGGCTCCCTAGCCCTGCCCGGCAGGCTCCCTCCGCAGGGCACTGGGGGGAAGTAGGAGTGGGGGGGAGGGCAGAGAAGACTGAGACAGAAGACATGTTCCTGTCTTCAAGAAACCAATGCTGTTTTCAGGGATCACGATAGGAACAATGACCACTGCCACCATCACCACGGGGCGGAGTAATCACTACACATCCTGAGCCCCAGCCTAAGCAGGTCCCATGGATGTCTCATTTAATCCTTGTTAAAAAACAGTTTCGGAGACCAAGGCAGGTGGATCACTTGAGGTCAGATGGAAACCAGCCTGGCCAACATGGTGAAACCCCGTCCCCCATCTCTACTAAAAATACAAAAATGAGCTGTGTGTGGTGGTGGGTGCCTATAATCCCAACTACCTGTGAAGCTGAGATGGGAGAATCACTTGAACCTGCGCAGCGGAGGTTGCAGTGTGCTCAGATCGTACCATTGCACTCCAGCCTGGGTGACAACAGCAAAACTCCATCTCAAAAAAAAAAGGCCAGATGCGTGGCTCATGCCTGTAATCCCAGCACTTTGAGAGGCCAATGCAGGCAGATCATGAGGTCAGGAGTTCGAGACTATCCTGGCCAACATGGTGAAACCCGTCTCTACTAAAATATAGAAAATTAGCCACGCCTGTTGGCACAAGCCTATGGTCCCAGCTGAAGCAGAATCGCTTGAACCTGGGAGGTGGAAGTTGCAGTGAGCCGAGATCATGCCGCTGCACTCCAGCCTGGGCAACAGAGTGAGATTCTGTCTTAAAACAAACAAAAACAACCCAAAAAGTGGCTATGATTTTTCCCTTTCTATAGATGAGCGGCTGAGCTTCGGTTTCCTGCCCAAGATCATGCAGCTAGGAAGTAGAGCTGGGAGTGGCCTCTGGGACAGTCAGGCTGTAGGACCTGTAGTCTACAGTGTGCACCAGGCCTCAGGCCTGAGGCAGAAGGATCCACATTCCACAAAGATGTGCTGTACATGTGCCGAGCATGGGATGCTAGGAGCCAGGGCCCCGCGAAGGGCCTGAATCTCGAGGGCAGGCAGGAACTAGACTGGCAGGGGGAGGCAGGGACACTCCCAAGAGATGGACCGGCCTGAGCCCAGTTTTATGGGAAGGAGTTATGGTGCCTGTGTGAGGGCAGCAAACCCTTCTATGGGGCCAGAGCCCAGGGCCTGGGGAGCGAGATCAAAGCCAGACCAGAGCAAAGCTAGTGCTAGGTGACAGTCCGGTAATCACCCTCTCTCCCTGCTGTTCAGGCCTGGGTCCCCCTCAGAAGCCTGTGTGCTCAGGGTCAAAGGCCAGTCCAGGGCCTCACTTGAAGCCACTTTCCCCTATCTCTCCCTGTGGCCCAGATGCCTGCCAGGCTCAGCTGTTGGGGCTTAGCCGTTCCAGGGAGGAAGGCCTGGGCAGCTCGGAGCCAGTGGGTTTGTGGGCTGAGCTGGAGGGCTGGAGAATGATCCCAGCTGATAGGTCCCACGTGGGTGGTCTCTGTGAGAGCCTGGGAGGGAACCAGGCAGGGCGGCTCTGCCCTTGGCCTGGGCTCCCAGAGCTTGGCCGGACCGTTCCTGCACAGGCTGTTCTGGCTGCAGGCTTCCAGACCCCAGACTCTATCCCCAAGTCATCAGTCGACACCAGGAGTCACTCGTAGGTGGCCACAGCTGCCTGCTCAGGGCCCTGGGCAGCTCCCTCTGCCCCCAGTCCCCAGCCATCCTCTCCTCTCAGCAGCCTGTCCTCTGTGCCTCCATCCTCAGGAGCTCAGTGTCAGTGAGGTGGCTGCTCGGTGCCCCAGTGTGGAGGCAGGACTGGCCCCTAAACTGGACTGCCAGGCCCAAGGTGACTTGGAGGTGGGAAGAGGCAGGACCACAGGCAGTGAGCCCTGAGCCAGAGGCGGCAGGGACAGTGTCTGAACCCAGCGCTCCTTTCCTCACGCCCCTGGCAGGAGGCCTAGGCGCAGAGCCAGCCTCACAGGCTGATTCGTGACTGAGAGGCTGCCTTGTGGGCCCTGCTCTGGGTGGGAGGGGCCTGGGAAAGTCAAGTCTCTGTGCCTCTGCTGCTCTGTGGGGCCTGCCCAGGCTGTGTGTGACTTCTGGGAGCCACCGAAAAACCGTTTTCTTCATCAAGCATCGGCACGGAGCTGGAACGGAGCAACAGGGATGCGTCTCCAATCAGCACTCGGGTCAGCTGCCGCCTCAGTGCATTACTGTTCCCCTTGCTCTCCCTCTGTTGTGCTCATTAATTTGGGATGCTCTGGGTGGGGATGGGTGGCATCATTCCCTGCCATCCGGCCGTCCAGGGCCCAGTTCCATCCCCAGCTCTGGAACCCTAGAAGACGCGAAGCCCCCAGGACACCATTGCCATCCTCAGTGGGCTGGGTGAGGCCTGCTCTGGGCCCACTCACAGGCTAAGCTTGGGTGACACAGGAGCCAGAGATGGGGCTACTGCAGTCCCCAGGCAACCTTATCTACAGCAGCAGCTGTGGCCACAGTAACCTCTCCAGTTGGGGAGGACGGTGAGGTCAGCCGTCAACACCCAGCCTGACCTTTCTGGAAGCCAGCCAGCCACGTCTGCCACATCCAGGCAGGATGGCAGCTTAAGCTCTGTTCTTGGAGGGCCAGTTGCCCAGGTGGATTCATCCCTAGACACGGCTCTCTGCATCCATGTCCCAACCTGGGAGTCCGAGAAGGGGGCCTGGTCTGTGCCCCTCATCAGCCTCCCGAGCACCAAGCTCGCAGCCGGCTAAGTGTCCGTTTTTAAGTTTTCGTGCCTGTAAATGAGGGCATGGGATGGACTAGAGCGGAGTGGGCAGTGCAGGGAGAAATGATGGGGACAAAGCGTGGCCTGGCATCCAGCCAGGGCTACTGGAGTGGGAAGGGCAAAAGATGATGTCAGCTTGAAGGAGAGGGTGTGAGCAGAGGGGATGGGGCATGGGAGGCGGATCTGAGGGAGATTCTAGAGCTAGAATAAACAGGACTAGTGACTGGATGTGAGGATTAGACAGTGGGAAGTTCTCTCTTGGACAACCTGGGGTGCCATGACCTGAGCTGGAGACCTGAGACTCCCGATCTGCTGAGCGACTTGTCACATGCTGATGCCCCCTGGGCCCAACTTCCAAGGGATCCCTGACCCCATCAACTTTCAAGGCAGGAACAAGTGAGGGCTCATCTGCCCTGCTCCAGCTGCCCTCAGGGTTGGTGCTCTGGAAACTCATGCATTCCTGTCTCCACTTGTAACTAAAATCATGAAAACGTGAAACACACACAAGAGGAAGGGACTATCATGGCCCTGTGAGCCCAGTGCTCAGCTTCAAGGCTCATCACCATCTTACCTTATTTCTTTTTTTAATTTTTGAGACAGAATCTCACTCTGTTGCCTAGGCTGGAGTGCAGTGGCATGATCATGGCTCACTTCAACCTTGAGCTTCTAAGCTCAAGCGATCCTCCCACTTCAGCCTCCAGAGTAACTGGGACTAAGGATGCGTGCCATCATGCTTGGCTAATTTTTTTATTTCTTGTAGAAATGGGGTCTCCATATGTTGCCCAGCCTGGTCTTAAATTCCTGGACCCAAGCAATCCTCCTGCCTCGGCCTCCCAAATGCTGGGATTACAGGTGTGAGCCACCACCCCCGGTCCTTCTTTACTTCTTAGCCCACTTAAAAAAAAAAATTGGTATTTTATAACAGTGCCAGACACTATATTATTTTATCCATAAATACTTTAGTTTTTATGTCCCGCAGAATGAGGGATTTTTTTTTAAACATAACTGTAACACCAAGTCTTAGCAATTGTTAATAAAGTTAACAATTTCTTTTTTAAAAAATTTCAACTTTTGGCCAGGCGTGGTGGCTCACATCTGTAATCCCAGTACTTTGGGAGGCTGAGGGGGTGTGGATCACTTGAGGTCAGGAGTTCAAGACCAGCCTGGCCAACATAACAAACCCCACTTCTACTAAAGAAAAAGAAAAATTAGCCAGGCGTAGTGGTACACACCTGTAATCTCAGCTACTGAGGAGGCTGAGGCAGGAGAATCACTTGAACCCAGGAGGTAGAGGTTGCGGTGAGCTGAGATCATGCTACTGCAGTCCAGCCTGGGCGACAGAGCAAACTCCATCTCAAAAAAAAAAAAAATAAACTTTTATTAGAGATTAAAGGGTACACCTGCAGATTTGTTATATGGGCAAATTGCATGCCACTGAGGCTTGGGGTCCCAGCGATCCTGTCACCCAGACCATAAGCATACCACCCCATAGGTGGTTTTCCAGCCCACATACCCCTCCCTCTCTTCCCCTCCCCGTGATCCCCAGTGTCTATTCCCACATGCATTCAATATTTAGCTCCCACTTATAAGTGAGAACATATGGTATTTGGTTTTCTGTTCTTGCATTAGGTTGCTTGGGATTATGGCCTCTAGCTCTATCTATATTGCTACAAAGGACATGATTTCATTCTTTTTTATGGCTACATAGTATTCCATGGTACACCAATTTCTTAGTATCATATAGAACTTCCAGGCACAGTGGCTCACACCTACAATCCCAGCACTTTAGGAGGCTGAGGTGGGTGGATCATTTGAGGTCAGGAGTTCAAGACCAACCTAGCTAACATGGTGAAACCCTATCTCTACTAAAAATACAAAAATTAGCCAGGCAGTAGTGGCACGAGCCTGTAGTCCCAGCTACTCTGGAGGCTGAGGCAGGAGAATCTCTTGAACCCAGGAGGCAGAGGTTGCAGTGAGCTGAGGTCGGGCCGCTGGACTCCAGTCTGGGTGACAGAGTGAGACTCTGCCCCATCCCTCCCCCACAAAAAAAACAAACCCAGTTCAGGTTCCCACTTCCCTGGTGGTCTCATTCTTCTAGGAGCAGCAGGGACTTGATTCTAGGCGTGCCTCTGGCACAGGGCTGAGCACTGTAGGAATAGATTTTATGTTCAGAAAGACAGAAAATCTTCTCCTGCCTCCCCAGCCTTCCCAAGAGAAACTCTATGGGGTGATGAGCCCTCTGAGGGGGCGGCACCTCCCTCCCCCCCTTCTCCATGCACCTGTGTGCCAGCCAGCTGGGGTGACCAGAACTGGCCGCTGGCCCAGAATACACCTTCTTCTCCCTCCCTTCTGGGTCCTGCTCAAACCTTGTCTGTGCAGCTCCCCCTGATCGGCCAGGCTTGTTTGGGTGTCCCCAGACTGCCCCCACCCTGCTCCACCCCGCCATCCTGCTGTGACCACTGCTCAGTGTGTCTGGGAATTTCCAAAGGGCAGGACAGTGTTGGCTGTGTCCTTGTGTCCCTGGTGGTTCACACATAGCCCTCCGCGTCAAGGAGGTGCTGCATGTTTACTGTATGACTGTGGTGTGCAAATAAAGGAGAGAATAAGAGGGGGACAGAGAAATGACTGGCAGGTTGGGAGACTGGGTGAATGCTCTCTCAAAGTTCTCTGTCCATCTTCAGAAGGTGGGAAACAGATGGAACCAGTGAAAGTGTTGGGGACATTTCTCTGGCTTGGGGAAGATGTCTCCCACCCCTTCCCAACAGCAAAGCCCTGCCCCTCTGGTGTCCCCCGTCCCCAGGGGCTTTATTCTCCGCTGGCCTCTCTGCACCCCCAGGGAAGTTTCCCTCCCTGGGGCTGGCTGGGAATAGCCATACGGAGCACAGCTCACGCCCAGACCCTGCGCCTGCTGGTGGGGTCTGTTTGCACAGGGTCATATGGTTTCAATCCAGTGAAGTCTTCAAACTTTTCCATGGGAACTTCTTCTATTTCAAGCTCCTCCCGGATGGGCTGGACAAACAGCCTGAGGAGGCTTGTGAGTTCCTGGGATGCTGCAGGTGGCCTCGCCACCCCCAACTGGCTCCCAACAGACAGGAGGCAGGGCTTGGGACTCAAGGACTCCCGCCCAGCACCAACCCTCACCCATCAGACAATCTGCAGCAAGTTTCTTCTTTCTGGGCCTCAGTTTCCTCATCTGTACAGGGTTAGTAGCAGGGAGACAAACTGCTGGCGTTCAAATCTGGTACCACCGCTGAGTTAACTATGTAACTGTGGCAAGGTTACTTAACCTCCCTGGTCACAGGGTCTTCATCTACACAGGAAATGAGTTGAGTTGTTGGGATTACATGAGCTGGTGCCTGTGAGCGCAGAGCACGGTGTCGGGATGTGGCGAAGCCTATATCCTCAGTGCTGGTTATTACAGATCTATTTCTTAGTGGAAACCCACGCTGGGATGTATTTCAGAATGTCTGTGCTTCTGGAGTTTTAAAATGCTAATATGCAAATTCTAACATCATGCATGACCCGGTGAGATCAGGAGCAACACGACTATTTCCTCATTGAAACATGAATCTTTACTCAAAGTGAGAAAAATCAGGACTTAGATTAGGCCAGGTTTTGCTAAATAAGGTATGAAAAAGCCTTTGGATTTTCAGAGCTTTGGGAGTTTGGAATTGTGGACAAGGGATTGGGGACTATATTGTTATTATAATTATGTGTTTAGGAAAAAAGGGTGGACCCTCTTGCTAGAAGGGGCAGGGTAAGCCTGCTGGGGAGAGGGGGAGAGAGGGCGGCTCCTCCCTGCAGGCTCAGCACCTGCTGGGTAAGGCGTGGCCCCGTATATGGAAACCTTGAGTGCAGCAAAAGGCATCCCTTGCTCTAGGCCGGCAGTACCACGCGCTGGCAAACCACACAGCCTAACGGGGTGGCCCTGCAGGCCGATGGGCCCTGGTGGGCTGACATCACCCTCGCCCCTGTGGACACTCTGAAGGCCCGCCTGCATCTGAGCGGTCACGGGTAACACAGCTGGCCCATCACACGGTTCTAGAAGGAGCTCCTCAGGTCAGGACATCTGTGGCTCCCTGAGCCATGACTTCCGGCTCATCTCCCTCCCCTGCCCTCCACTCTGGTCACTTGGGTGGAGGGGTGCAGTCTCAGGGATGTGGGGGAGGAGGGAATGAGCTTGTTTCATCTGAGAATCGGAGTCAGAGTGAGAAGTCTGGGCTGGCTGTCCCCATGGGGTCATCTCATCTTATCCACTCCTCATCCTGTGGAGAGCATATAGTGCGCTGAACATTAGCACAGAGCTTTAGCGTTTACAAAGCACCTCCACAGGCTGGGATGAGATATTAAGAAGTCTCATCCCCGCTGTCCTATGTTTTAGTAAAACCAGGACTAAAGTGAGCTGCTCGGGGTCACACAGCAGTGCATGGGGGAGCCCAGGCCCCCTGCCTTCCTGTTTCGCGCTCTCCCCTGCATACCTCACTGCCTCTGGGTCCACAACTCCACGGTGGCCTCCCAGGGATACCTTCCCTGCCACCCGCCGAGGATGCTGAGAGCAAATACCTGGCCAGAGGCAGGGACGGGAGAAGAGGAGCTGGGCAGAAGCCTGGGGAGGACCCGGCCCACGGGTCCCAGGAGCTGCTGGGGATTGTGTCCTCTGCCTCTGCCGCGTCTGGCTTGGGGAATTCCCCCTTGCTGGGTGCCTGAGGATTAAACACAACACCTCAGCTCATAATAAAATATAAAGAGCAAACAGGACAACAGCTGAGGTGGATGAAGGGAATGAATGCTTATAAAGTGCTTTGAGTCCCTAGAAGAAAAGACACCCTAAACACAAAGCCTCCCCCCGCAGCTCCCGACAGCCCATCAGGCAGCCAGGGCGGCTCTGAGCCAGGAGGAGGAGGAAGAGGAGGAAGAGGAGTGGGGGGGAGGGGGAGGAAGCCCAGCATGGGTGTTGGGATCAGCCTTGGGAGAGTCTGGTGGCCTGGAGCTGCCCCCTGTCTGAGCTACTCAGGAAAACATGTCCCTCCCTCTGGGGGCTGTCTGGACTGTCTGAGGTGACCCAGAGGGTGGGCACGACTTTGGAGGCTGGTGAGTCCACCTCAAGGCCTGCCTAGGGGTCTATCCTTGGCATGGACAGAGGACAGTCACCTCTGCTATGTCCACAGCTTATGGCATAAACAAGAAAGGTGGGCTGGACATGGGGACGGGGACGCCCATGGACAGTCTTGCCCTGTCCCTCCCCTGCTATGTCCTCCTGCAGCAGCTGGGTCACTTCAGCTTAGGTGGAAGGCCTTCAGAAGCCAACACTTTCAACTATGGCCTCCCTTCTTCTCCCTCCTGCCCTAGGCTCAGCCCGGAGGCTCAACACGCTTCTTGCTGTCTCACGGAAGGCACCCACCTCAGCTCTTCCTCCACTGCCCTGCCAGAATATTCCAGCATATTCCAGAACAAAATATTCCAGAGCTTCTTTCCCCAGCTCTTCAGTCTCTGAGGCATGATCTGATGCCACCACCCCGTTCGTTTCTCCCTGTTGCTTATTGATAGGATAGATTTACAATAGGGAAAATCAAGAAATAATTCAAATGCCAAAAGATAAGGGAAAGGGGTAAGTGAACTATGGAGAGATATGAGATGGGTTCGCCAAAGATGGCAAGATGGTAAACACTTGGGAAACAGGGTTAAGAGAAAAACAAAACAGGATCCACAATTGTTTTCCATTGTTTTTAAGCATGTTAAAAATGAATAGGAAAAAGACTGGAAGGAAACACCTCAGCTGGGATATCATTTCCTGCCTCAGGATAAACAGGTACAAAATATTCGTTGAACGCTGTTAAATACTCACACGCTGAGCGTGTTCTGTCTGGAGGAGGGAGCCTGAGTCGTTTCTGTTTGCCTCTTTCTTAACAGGAAAGGCCGGCCGCAGTGGCTCACGCCTGTAATCCCAGCACTTTGGGAGGCCGAGGCGGGTGAATCACCCGAGGTCAGGAGTTCCAGACCAGCCTGGCCAACATGGTGAAACCCTGTCTCTATTAAAATACAAAAAAATTAGCCAAGCGTGGTGGCATGCACCTGTAATCCCAGCTAGTTGGGAGGCTGAGGTGGGAGAATTGCTTGAACCTGGGAGGCGGAGGTTGCAGTGAGCCGAGATTGCACCACTGCTCTCTAGCCTGGGCAATAGAGTGAGACTCCATCTCAAAAAAAAGGAAAAGACTCTAGTGTTAGCCGTTTTGCTGGGAGTGGCATGGGTGGGTTGGAAGCCTGCCTAGGAGCCCACCTTCCAGGTCACACTCACCTCTGTTGACCTGGGTCCCAGGCAGCAGGGCTTTTGGGCAGGACATGGCTGGCCCTTATTAGGCACTGAGGGGGCCCTGTTCACCCCCTCTGGGTCCTCTGGGGCTGAGTGGGAGGGGGAGGTGGCCTGCCATGGGGGCACTGCCTCCCTGCTCTCCCCTCTGCCCTGCAGGTGGTGCCAGGGCAGGTCCCGGGGGCTGGCTGAGGCCGGGGAGGGCAGGCAGGATGGGCGTCACACCCGTTTCCTTTGCAGTTCGTGGTATTTTCACCACCTCCTCAGGGCACCTCCACCAGGCCCCCAACCTGACCTGGCAGCAGCTGGGACTGTTCATTAGGTGGTGGCTATGGCAATCTGCTTACGTTTTCATGTGGCCATGACCTTTTACCATCCGAAGAGCCTCCCCTCACTATATCTGGCTTGTTCTTAGCATCAGCCTGTGAAACAGGCTCGGCATTTTACAGTTGAGGAGGCCTGGGTCAGGGAAGCCACCATCAGTGCGGTCAGGAACAGCCAGCCAGGACTGAGCTCACACTGATCTCCCTCACCCCACTGCTCCTTGCCTGTCACCTCAGACCTTCTGGATACAGGGACAAGCTCCGCTGGGCAGGTTCCGGAGGGATCCAAGGCGATGCCCCTGGGGCTGGGGCCTGGGGCCGGCTCAGAGAGGAGAGCTGGGGGCTGCTGCTTTCACCTGCCTCCTCAGCCAGCCCAGCCCTGCCTCCCTGGCTGAAAATGCACTCCCACACCTCCCTGCTTTCTCTTCCCTGTTTGGCCTCTAACTGTCCCTCTGAGCATCTTGTTCATACTCCCTCTCCCCTGATGGGAATGGAAACCCTGTGAGGGCAGGGGTTGTGGTGCTGTTTTGACTGCTATACTTAGAACTCCAAAGGCCAGGCATGGTGGCTCATGCCTGTAATGCCAGCACTTTGGGAGGCCGAGGCGGGCAGATCATGAGGTTGGGAGATCAAGACCAGCCTGGCTAACATGGTAAAACCCCGTCTCTACTAAAAATACAAAAAATTAGCCAGGCATGGCGGTGGCACGTACCTGTAGTCCCAGATACTTGGGAGGCTGAGACAGGAGAATTGCTTGAACCTGGGAGGCAGAGTTGGAGTGAGCCGAGATTGTGCCACTGTACTCCAGCCTGGGTGACAGAACAAGACTCCATCTAAAAAAAAAAAGAACTCTGCATCTTGGTGGCACAGAGTAGCTGCTCCACACGACTGCCTGCATGAGAACCAGACCTTGTGTGCACCTTGGCCCTGTGGGAGAGTTCACCTGAAGCCGAACCACCACAATGAAGCGAAGGGCCCTAGAGGCTAAAATCATGCCCAGCTGGCCCCTCCTCCAGGATGCCCTCCAAGATTTGTTTCAGCTGAAAGCAAGCAGTGCAAATCTGGAGCTCTATCAGGTGGCTTATGCCAGCCTCTCCCATCAGTGGCAGGGGTGTGCACCAGCCCCAGCGTCTCAGCCTTTCAGGTGCAGGGCTGGGCTTATCCACACAGTCCCAGTGCCGGGAACAGAGAGGTCGCTCGACAGATGTCTGTCAAGTGTATAAATAAGATGTTGCTCCCAGAAGAGCTCCCACTGCTGACACACAGAAAGGGCTGTCACTGTGTGTGGAAGGGACGAATGGCTCTCTGCCCAGAGCAGCTTTTCTGTTCCACTTTACGTCAATGCTTTGCCGGTCATGACCTGTCAGAGCCCAGACTTGTGGGCTCACCTGTGTCCTGGTCACACGAGGCCCATCTTGGTCAAGGCCTTTAGGCTCCAGGATGACCCGACACCTCTTCCTGCAGCCTCTGAGGGCCTGGTCACCCTTCCATGGGTGTGGGACACTCCTCAGAGCCTCTGGACCACAGAAGACAATACCCTCTCCAGCCCTGGAAACCCTGCTTCTGGTTCTGGGCTGCCTGCCAGGGTGACTCGCATGTGAGCGAGTGGGCACTGCTCCAGGGGACAGAGGGGTGCTGGAGAGGGAGCGTCTGGTCTTTCAGCCGACAGCTGTGTATGGTCACACTGTGTGTTATCCTGATTCTCCAGATAGCTCATGAACAGCCCCCAGCCTAGGCGCTGGCCTGCAGCAGATCTACGATGCCACCATGCCTGGCAGTCAAGGAAAGAAGTCTAATGTTTCCTGCATGTTTTCCAGCGAGGCGAACCCCCTGGCTAATCCTGAGTTCTAGATTTGACAGAAGATGTGCCCACTCCGTGGGGGAATTGGTCCGTAGTGCTCACTGGAGCCCTTAGAAGGCAAGCATATTAGTTATTGGTTAAGGGGGGGCAATAAATGATTACTTAATAAATATAACTTGGCCGAGTTACATGGTTATATGTGGCTCATGCCTGTAATCCTAGCACTTTGGGAGGCTGAGGTGGGAGAATCTCATGAGCCAGGGACTATCAGGCCAGCCTGGGTAACATGGCAAGACCCCCGTCTCTACAAAAATTAGCCAAGCCCGGTGGCGTGCACCTATACTACCAGTTACTTGGGAGGTTGAGGTGGGAGGATCGCTTGAGCTCAGGAGGTGGAGGCTGCAGTGAACTGAGATTGCGCCACGGCACTCCAGCCTGGGTGACAGAGTGAGACCTGGTCTCAAAAATAAATAAATAAATTCAAAAAGGAACTTAAGGAGCAAAACCTCTGGAAACAAGGGAACCTAGGAGCTTGACAGAAGTGATGAGGGAGTGGCCCCAGGTGCTGCTCAGCACAGGCTCACTGGGGTGCCCTGGGAGGAGAGGAGCAGGGAGGCGGCAGGCGGACAGCCTGGGCAGGGGCCTGGGAGTTCATAGAGGTGGACAGCTGGCAGCAGGGCTCACACACTCCAGGCGGGCGAGGCTCAGGCAGGAGGACTGATTGTAGCATGGGAGAGGCCAAATAAGATTTTGTTCATTTCAGTCAGTGACACTTAAAGACAGGGATAAGGGATGGAAAGGAAGGAGTGAGGAGAGGGACAAGGAGCGACTCGTGCCAAACCCAAAAGGCAACAATAATAAAGACAGGCTTTTCTGAGCACCCACTGAGTGCCAGGCACTGGTGCAGCATTGCAATGCTTCTGACTCAGTGCCCTCATCACCAAGTCCTGCCAGTACCACGTGGTGAAGTCCCATTTTGCAGAGGAGGAAACTGAGATCAACAGGTTTGTTCAAGTTCACGCACCCAGTAAGTGGTAGAGCCAGGACTGGACTGGGGCCAGCTGGTTCCAGGGCCCATGGGGCTCAGCTCAGCCAGCAAGCCCATCAGCCTTGCGAGGGGTTGGTTTTGCTGAGCAGGGCTCCAGGCTGGAGTTAGTTCTGTGAAGAGATGGAGCCCTGGTGGCTGCTGGCTGCTGATTGCTGACTGCTGACTGCTGGCAGTTGGGGTGGGTGAGGCTGAGGGGCCACTGGGCCTGGGTAGCTTGGGCAGGAGCCATTGAGGAAGGGGCGGTGCCTCAGGGGTCCACCTGGGTGTTGGTGCGGGCAGCAAGGTGGGAGAGGCAGGCAGAGGCAGCCGTCTGGGTTGTGAAATCTGCAGCCCACGCAGGCCGAGAGCCACTGGTGTGGAGTCGGGATGAGTCCTCCTCCTCCCACCTGGTGTGGGCTGGAGTCCCAGGAGCCGGCGCTGGGTGGGATAGTGGGGGATCAGCTCATCTGAAGCCCTGGTTGTGGGTGAGTGTGTGCACATGGGTGTGTGTGCCTGCGCATGTGCGTGGTAAGGGAATGAGCCTTGTGGCGTCTCCACTGGGGCGACCTGGCAGTGTGAGGCTGACCCTTGCCCCATACCTCCTGTCCCTGGGCATGACATCGGTCCCCAGCTGGGCTGTGAAATGAGCCCAAGTCCAGTCCTTCCACACATCTACTTGAACTCATGTCCCTCACTGATCCTTTCTGAGCTGACCCTAGGTAAGCCACCCTATTATTCGGCAGACCTCGCCTTACTCAAATGAGTTTTGGCCTCTGCAGGATTTGCCCTGATCCATTCCTTGGGCTGCCTGCAGGGGTGGGCTCTCCGAGTTCTCTGAAGGGTCAGAGGATGGAGAAGGCACTGTGAGGAAACCACCTGGAACAGAGCCTGGACTGTCACACACAGTGCTTGAGAAGGGAGAGGGCAGCTGGCACTTTTAACACCCACCCACCACCCTATTTCCAGATGGCACCCAGCATCCTTCTACCTACTGCTCTAGTGGCACCTGCTCAGATAGCCAAAGGTCGCCAGGAGCTGCAGAGTTCCATTTGGAAGCAAAAGTGAGATCACTGATTTTCTTGTGTGGCTCCTTAGGCTCACGCAAAGGGCACATTTCAAAGAGATCTCTGGAACGAGGAGATGTGTGTGGAGGGACCTGCCCCATGGGACTTTGAAGAAGGGGGAGGTAGCTGTTCTGGAGGAATGTGAGTGCGTGCCACGCCCTCCACACACCGTTCTGCTGGCTCACCTCAATGCGTTGTGGAGGCAGCTGGCCCAGAGCAGGGAGGCTCGTTCTGGCCACCTCTGGGTTGCCTGTGGGGCTACTTTTATGGCCACGAGGACCCACGACCCCAAGCACAACCTCTTAGATTTGTGAAGTGTGGTTCCTCCAAAGGGATCAGAGAATAGTGACGAGTCAATCCAAGAACGTGTAGAAGGGAGACGTGTCTTAAGGCTTCTTGGAGTGAGTTGTTTCCTATTCAACCTGGAACTAGTTCACGGACCCTGCTGCCTTTGGTAAGACCTTGGTAATTTTCCTTAATAATTGTAACAACTATTTTCACCTTGTTTTCCTCAAATATTAGGCTGTTATTTCAACCAAGTGTGTTTTGGACTTTGACCAGAGACTATGGCACACATTTTGAAGTCAGGTTTATTTATTTATTTTTTCCTACTGATTGCTGGCCTGGCTCAGCCACCCAAAAGTAAGTTATTTCTATCTATGTATGTAGCCATATAGACACACCCATCCACATATACAAAGACCACTTCTAAGCCTTTTTTAGTTCTTTGCAGGTGACCCCGCAGAATTCCCTGGGCCCCGCTGGCCAGGGTTTAATGCCTACTTTGTGTGGCCTGGCCAGACCCAGCTACTCCAAGCCCCTCACCTCATTGGGAAAATGGCAAAAGCTAGTATGTGAGTGTCTTATACGGGGCTTTGCATACAGTAGGTGCTCAATAAAGCTCTCATTTGGGGAAGCTGGATAACAGAAGTGGAAAGAAACAGAGGAACCTGGTTCACTTCCTTGTGAAATAAACAAAGAGGAATCGAGGGAAGGAAAGAAAGAGGGGAAGGGAGAGAAGGTAGGATGGGTGAAGAAGTGAATTATACCAGCTTCCTGTCCTTGGGTAAGTGATTTCACATCTCTGAGGCTCAGTGTTTTTATCTATAAAATGAAGACAGTAACACCTATCTCATTTAGCTGTTTGGAGGATCACACAAGATGATGGGTGCGCCGTTCGCCCTATTTCTACTTAGTCTCTAACGTGGACTCTGCTGGCCCTGCACCAAAGCACTGTAGGTGCATTAAAAAAGGCAAAGGTTGTATTTTCATTTTTTAGAGCACTGATGAATTAGCTATGATGCTATTAATAGAATTAGATGGCCTATTACCATTAGATAACGTTTTTAATATTCACATTAAGAACTGTGGGACAGGCTGGTCCCCATGACCTGGGGCAGGCTCGGGGCTATTTTTATTTATAGGCCTGAGCAAGGGGCAAACCAAATGCAGTCCTCCCTCCGGCAAGTCAGCCTTGACTCTGAGAGTGTGGAGCTGTCAGGAACTGAAACCCAGTCAAAGGCAAAAGTGAACCAGGCTGCTCCAATTTCCTCGCCTGTGGGAAAGCAGGGCCGGGAGAATAAACGGGTCACTGGGTTGTTTCTTCTCCAGCACTGCCCAGAGCCTGAAGTCCTGCAGAGAGTTTAAGCAAGACCAGCGTGGGGGGCAGGGAACCCCCCCCAAACACATCGAATCTCTTATCCGTTAAAATTCAAGATGACTCATCATTTTGTCTTCCTGGTAATCCAGACAGGGTCACTTTTCCAAAGGCCACATTCATTGGCAAGACCTTTTAACAGGGACATTCTGACTTTTTAGAAAAAGGCCAAAGTCAACATCAGAAAATCTTTTTTCTGGTGTGGTAATAATAGCCACTGTTTGTCAAATGTTACCGTGTGCCAAGCACCGAACAGGGTGCTTTATGTACTTTTCTTATTGGATTCTCATAACCCCAGGAGGCAGATATTTATTCCCATTTTACAGATGAGGATAACAAAACTCAGATTAAGTCAAGACAGACACTGGAGCCGGTTCACCCCAGCAGAGGCTCCCATGATGACGCTCCCTACTCCTCCCAACTCTGTGTCCAGTGATCTCATGCTGGTGGCTTGAAGTCCTCAAGGCGGAGTATTTACATCATATAAATTGGGAAATGGTACAAATCAAGGTCCTCCTTTTCTTTTCCTCTCTCATCCTCACCTCATACTTTTTCTAGTTCATGTCTCCAGAAGAAAATGAGCTTTAATAGATCATTTGAGGCCAGGCGTGGTGGCTCCCACCTGTAATTCCAGCACTTTGGGAGGTAAAGGTGAGCAGATCACCCAAGGTCAAGAGTTCAAGACCAGCTTGGCCAGCGGGGTGAAACCTCATCTCTACTAAAAATACAAAAATTAGCCAGGTGTGGTGGATTACAGTGGTGGATTACAGCCATGCACCTGTAACCCCAGCTACTAGGGAGGCTGAGGCAGGAGAATCGCTTGAACCCAGAAGGCGGAGGTTGCAGTGAGCTGAGATCATGCCACTACACTCCAGCCTGGATGACAAAGGCAGACTCTGTCTAAAAAATAAATAAAAATTTAAAAAGCATCATTTGGCTGTAGGTGTCCCCACACCTTGCCCCTCCTTCTTGGGGCCTCACAGATGCCTGATCATATCCAAGTATTACCCGTAAACACATCTGAGTCCTTTTCCTCATTGGTGCTAAGCGAGAGAGATTCAACTTAAATTACAAGGGCTGAGTAAGCTGGAGACAGGATTTACTAGGTAGTAATAATGTGCTCTCACATATGGTACTTCTCATCTTCAAAGCGTTTTATAGCCATTTACTAATTAGTCCTCGGCTGTGCTCTGTGTGCAGGTACAATGCTCGATGACAGGCTGAACCAGCAAGAAGTATTTAAAAATATACAGGTGACCTTCACTCAGGTATAGGCGCCACTGGCTTCTGTGGCTGTTGGGGGGTAAAGATAAAATCTCACTAACCCTGGTGTTTGAATCCCTGGTCTGGAAACACAGTGGTGATTTACCGAGTACCAGCTCAGCCGGGTGACCCCCACACAGGCAGGCTGAAGGTATTGAGGGGCCGACACCCAGATAGCACAAGAGTGGATCTATCCTGGGGACCAACAGCCTGAGAGCCTGTGGGGCTGACAGCTCTCCAGACTGAAGGCCCCGAGCAGAGATTTATCCACGTATTTATCTACTGTTTGACAGGTGATTCTTATTAACACACAGGTGTTCTGCACATACACATAACTCAGGAATGTACCAGGTAGGCAGCTGTTACCCACCTACCACTAATTACAAACTTAAAGTAACTCCCAAAGGGAGCCATGGGGAAGGGCAAACAATGTTTCTCAACAGTGACTGTCACCTTGTGCTGAGTCCCCTCTAAGAAAACCAGCCCAAATCCTCCCCTGTGGCAAGGAAACTGAAAGTCTTTTAAAAATAATCATAAAACTCCATCCTCGCAAACCTATATAATGCCCATCATCTTCACTGGGAAAGATTAAAAAATGAGCTTCAGTGTGTTCACGAAAGTGTGGACACACATAAGGATTGGTGTTGGAGGGCAGCCAGGAGCCCAGGTTGGTTTTTGGCTCCTGCCCTGACCAGCTGGTGATCGTGGGTAACTCGCCTAACCCCTCTGATCTTCTGTTTCTTCATCTGTGGAACAAAAGCAACCCTATTCAGTTGCTCACAGCCCAGGTCTACTGTAAAGGTGTGCGGAGCTAATGTGTGTGGCAAGAGTTCTGACTTAGACTGCGCATCCTTTGCTGATGGGTAGGGTCTTGTTTATCAGGGTGTGTGGGCCCCTAGGGGCTGGCAGGGGCAGGGACATGACATTCCCATACCACACTGCCCACTACTGGCTGCTGTCACAGCTGAACGCTCATTTGAAATGCTGAGGCAACATCCAGTCTGAGGGATCTCACCCCATCCCACAGTGCCAACCACCATCTGCTAGGACTAGACCCAGAAAGAGTTGACTGACCCAGGTTTGCTTCAGACCCAGCTGCAGCTCAGAAGCAAGCCCAAGCTCAGCCAACTCTTGGTGCTGTGCACAGCAGAGTCCAATCTATACCCCTCCATCTGGGGAGGGTGACCCCAGCAATCTTCAGTAACCATGCCATGGAGCCTCAAGGGGGGTTGGAGGGGACATGGGGCACGGCACACAGCTGCCCTGAGTAGAGGGGTGCCTTCTTGTGGGCACTGAGAGGTCAGGATCGGAAGCAATGCCAATGTGGTCAGCTGGCTTTAGTGGGTCACAATCACTCGCTCAGTAGAATCGCTGGGGGAGTTTTATCAAAATCTAGAAGGCTCAGCTCCAGCTAGGGATATTCTGAGTCAACAGGCCTGCAGTGGGGACCAGAGCAGTGGTTCCCAAAAAAAGCTCCCTGGGCGATCTGATGAGCTAAGCCCACAATCCAGCCCAGCCTCTCCTAGTATTCATATTATGGAGGGGGAGAGACTTACTCAAGGCCACAGAGCCAGTTAATGGCAGGGCTGGGACATGGACACAGGACACTGCACTGCTGTTCTTTATCCTGGGAACTCCCAAAATTTCAGGGTAGGGGGCATAGTACCCACATGGTGAAAAAACCCAGAGCTGAGCAGCCCTCCAGCTGACAGGCAAGACGGGAAGTTCCACTCCACCTCCAGCCTCCTGAGAACATTCCTGGGTGCCAGAGAGCAGGAAGGAGAGACACGCCTTCTCCTCACCGTTCCTCACAAGGACCTGAGCTGGTTCCCTTTTGGGCTTACCTGGTAAAAATGGGCTCCAACAGCTGCAAAGGGAATGAAGGGAACAGGTGAGAGGCCCTGTGAAATCGCGTGTGTGTCCTGCAGGAGGGGCCGGTGGCTTCGCCTCGGAATGGGTAGGCCAGAGGGTGTCAGGTGAGCACCTGGGCTGGCTCCTGCTGCTCCCACCTCTGTGGGTGGTGCGTGGGCCCTGCTTCCCTGTGCTGAAGGCCATCAGGACAGGACCATGCTAAACCAAACTGTAAACCTGGCGATGGGTCACGTTGACTGCAGCCATCTTGTATCTCAGCTAAAGAAGTGTGTGATGGCGCAAGGAGGCCTGGCTCCAAGTTCCCAGATTTGCTCCTAATCTGCTGTTTCTAATTTGCATGTTTCCTGAACTCTTGGGCCTTAGTTCTCGCCTGTGCACAGGAGTAAAAGGATAGAAACAAGATGACTTCTGAAGGTCCTTCTGGCTGTGATGATCAGTAAGTCCAGGGAGGATGGCGACTGCTCAGGGTATCTTCCCCAGTTCTGCTCCTGGCTGGCTGCACAGCTGCCAGGCCCCGAGCCTGGAAGGCAGACACATTCCTGTGATAACTCATGACACCCAGGCTTTGTCTTTCGAGTATAATTCACACTGTGCTGCACAGGCCCAAAGAGCTCTCCCATCAGCCTAGTGAGAGGGTATGGAGAGCGCAGAGCGGGAAGGACAGGGCTGCTGGTGCACTCACCAAACTTTAATGACTGCCTACTGTGTGGGGCTGGTCTGGGCACTGGGTGCCCACACAGGGGACTGGAGGGGTACGGATGGCAGGGGGTGAGGGTGGATGTACTAGAACCCATTTGTTATTGAGCACCAGCCTTACGTCAGGCTGGATGAGTGGCTGAAACCCTGCAGGTTGATCAGATTGACTCAGGTAACTCCTTCTCCCATGGAGGACTGCCCTAAATAGGAAATGCTGGGGTATGAAATACACACATACACGTGCAGAGGAAAGACACTAGTCTCTGAGGAAAAACAGCGAGGGGCGTTTAATCTTAAAACTTAAGAGGTCTCAGAGACAAAGGCTTTGGGAGAAAGGCATGGGCACTTCTGATGCTTTACTTTCCATGGAAAATTACTGCACCATAATTTGTGAGTTTATTTCTTCCAACTAAGAAACAGAGGCAAGAAAGAGGGCTCTAGGATTCAGGGACCACCAGCCAGCTCAAGTTGAATCTCAGCAGTTGGGGCTGCCTGGGGCGTGCAAAGCTGCTGTGTGAGCAAAACGCTGTCGTGAAGACATTCCAGGCGGCTTCCAGGAAGCGGCTGTATGTGCTGACACGCATGTGGACAGGCAGTCTGGCTGGCCACCTCTCAAGACTGGTGTTTCCTAGAGTTTTCCATTGGCAAACGCTGCCTCCTGGAACTGAGGGACAAAGGTTTTGAAATAAGCCCTGGTGGGAAAGAAGGGGAGAAAAAAAAAACTGTGGTTAGCACAAAAACTTGAAAAAAAGTGCAACTCGGAGCTTTCAAGCTAACTCAGAACAGTTGTTAGTTATTGCTCATGCATCTGGGGTTGGAAGTGCCTCTGCTGAGGCAAAGCCCTCCGGGTTTTTCCGAGGAGTGCATGCGGTTCCACTACTGTGATATCTCTCAGGAACGTTGAAAGGGCCTGTACGTGTGCCCTCCTGGATGCCAGTTCCTAGGAGATATCAGCACTCAGGTCTTGCTGCCTTTTTTTCAGGACAAAGAAAAGGACTTGGTCTAAGCCACAAGACAGTGTGTGGAATTCAACCACGTGGCCACTTAGTGATCTGAAGTATCAGGAAGGTTGCATTTTTTCACTCAGTTGCACCTTTGACTTCATAAAGACAAGAGGGTCTAACAAAGTTTTTAAAAATTGTATTTTTTTAGAGACAGGGTCTCACTCTGTGAGCCAGGCTGGAGTTCCATGGCCCAACCCTAGCTCACTGTAACCTCCACCTCCTGGACTCAAGTGATCCTCCTGCCTCAGCCATCCACGTAGTTAGGACTAGGCGTGTGCTATCATGTCAGCAGTTCTTTTCATAGAGACAGGGACTTGCTACGTTATCCAGGCTGGTCTCAAACTCCTGGCCTCAAGGGATCCTCCTGCCTTGGCCTCCCAAAGTGCTGGGGTTACAGGCCTGAGCCACCACACTCAGTTCTAATAATTTCTAAATGATCCATGGTCTCCATTTATTTCCAAATACATATGTAGCCTGGTCCATTGGAAAGGAAGCCCCAGGTTGGGTGTTAGGAGAACCTTCCCCAGTTAGTGGAAGCAGGCTGGCAGGACCCGAGGCAGCTCATTTGGCCTTTCCAGCATCCAGCTTTCTAATCTGTGCAAGCAGGGCCACGGTCAACCACAGATGTGCACCGCTGAGTCCACACTGTGTCAGGCACTGTACAAGGAGTCGGGGTCGTGGGTGACCCATGACCCACCATCTGGGAGCGTGCAGTGTGGAGGGGATGGACACACAGGTAACCCCATGTCGGGGCGCCAGTGGCGGTCCTGCGGGCTGCAGTCTGCGCAGCAGGGAAGGGGCAGTAGAGGGGCATTTCCAGCAGCACTTGCTGTCAGCTGAGAACTAAAAGCCCAGCTGTGGGGTGAGGGAGAAAAGTGAGGGGAGGAGAAGGGAGGGGCTAAGGAGGAAGGAGGTGGGCACCTGTGACCCTGGTCACCAGGCTTGCCTTCTAGCCCTGCCCCCCCCCAACACCCATGTAATCATAGTCACACCTTACGTGTCCAGGAATCTCACCTCAGAGCAGTGGCAAGAACCAGACAGGGCCACCAAGACCTGTCTGTCACCTTCAGCACCGCAAAGGCCTCATTGCCTCACCCACCGGGAGCCTCCCACAGTCCATTTTATTTAGGATGCGGTCCTCCTGCACCCGGCTCTACTGGCTCCCAGGAGATCAGAAGCGGCAAATCCGGAGTGGACTGGAGCTAACCCAAGGCTGGGAGGCAGATTCACCGCAGCAGGGAGACGAGAACAGAAAACTGCTCAGGAATCACACGCGCTCAAGCCGGGATCCTGCGCCGTAGGGCAAGCCCCACGCAATCCAACAGGCCCTGGAGTCGGCTCTGGAGCAGAGCAAATGCAGCGGCTGGTGCCACTGGCTGCCGCCTCCCTCCAAGTCAGGGGCAGCCCTCTTTCGAATCTGGCCTCGGAATGCTCCGGCTCTTTCTCTGTGCTGGCCTCCGCCACGGCCTCTGCAGCACTGAAATGTCAGTTCCTCTCTCTTCCCCTGTAACTTCTGTGACATGACACACCACGGCTGTCCCACCTCTCTCTACCTCTCCCTGACCCTCCTCCACACTCGCACGTGCCATCTTCCTGGCTCACACAGAGCAGGTGGGAACTCCGGGACTGAGCACTCCCCACTCTGCATCTGTAACCCTCCCTTCCCCATCAAGCTTCCAGTCCCACAATTCCAACCACCCGTGGGACATCCAACCTGTCACTCTAAGGCAAACCAGTGTTCTAAATGGATGTTTTCATCACTTTTATGTATCTGAAAATGCTCTGACCAATTTGGTTTTCTGTAACAGAACCTTCAGTTTCCTTCGGAACCAGTTTCCATTCTTCCTGAACCCCTATGGGGAATTCATCCTCAAGGTTCCCACCCCTAAGTCCCGCCATCCTTAGTGACTCTCAGAGCTCTTGTCTTACCTTTCAATGGCACTGCCGCAGAAGCCTGCTTCTCCCCCAGACATGAGGCCTCTTTTGCCTTTGTTTGCAGCTACACTGATTCTGTGAGTCTCTGTCCCTTTCCTGACCAAGACCTTAATGTTCTCCAAACTCTCAGGCTGGCACTCAATGACTCTCATCACTATCTGGCTCCAAGTCCTTAAGAAGAAAATCTATTCTGTTCCTCTATCACAGTTTTTGAGATCATGCAACTCTTTGAGAACCTAAGAAAGCTAAGGATCCTCTCCCCAGAGAAACTGCAGATAAGACCCCCCGCCACCACTGCAACCTGGGGATGTCACAGACGCCCCAAGCCAGCCACGGCCCAGGATACGAGCCCTGGATCAACGACCTCTCCGTTCTTTCCATTTGACTACTTGCTGTTGCTCACACATGCCATTTGCCAGTCTGGGGTTATTCATGCTCAGGACAAATACCCTTGCTTCCATCAAGTCTTCCCTGGTCACCAGAAGGTCCTCTCCCTGCACGCTGTCCATGCTTCTTCAGGGGCACTTGTCCCATGTGCATGTCTTATCTGCCAGCCCCTGGAAAGCGGGAGCACATCCTGCTCCCAGTGACCACCAGGCCTGGCTCAGCGTAGAAAGCACTCAGTGATGGGCTGTGGCTTTAGTGAATGTAACTAATCATGACCACCAGTTTGTAAGAAGTAGTTACAGCATGTCCATTACAGGCTGTTTAAAAAGGCGGGTGAGGCGGGGCACAGTAGTTCACACCTGTAATCCCAGAACTTTGGGAGGCCAAGGGGAAATAAATCGCCTGAGGTCAGGAGTTCAGGACCAGCCTGGCTAACATGGCAAAACCCTGTCTCTACTAAAAACACAAAACTTAGCCGGGTGTGGTGGTAGACGCCTGTAGTCCCAGCTACTCGGGAGGCTGAGGCAGGAGAATCGCTTGAAAGCGGGAGGTGGAGGTTGCAGTGAGCCGAGATCGTGCCTGCACCACTACACTCTAGACTGTCTCAAAAAAAAAAAAAAAAAAAAAAGGTGAGAGAGAAAGCAACCCCAGAAAGACAACAGGTATAATATTTAGGTAACAAGGAAGAAAACTTGAGTCCATTCTCAAATTTCAAACTTTGCCAACAGTTAGGAAGATAAAAGCACCCTCCTCCATCCACTCATGATCAACACAGCCCTGGGCCAGCCAAACTGTCACCTTCTCTGACATTCAGGACCTTAAAGCCCTTACCCATTAACAGCACCATGTCACTGTCACCCTTAATGCAAAAGGGGAGCTGTGACAAAGGCCCTGGGCTGTGTTGTGTGCCCCTACGAAGGGTGGGGTTGGGGGTTGATAACGCCACCAGATGCCACACTCACATGGGACACTGGGAAGAGACAGTCAACTATTGGTGCCACTCAGACATGAAAGCCACTTATTCCTTCCACATGTTTCACCTGCTATTTCCCCCGCAACATGGAAGTGTGGCTGGAGAGAGCCTTGGGACCCCACTTTTCAGGGGGTCTGAGACCAACAGGCTGCCACGGACTCTGTGGCCTGAAGCGTGCTGTGAAGTCTGGCCCATCCCAGTACCACTTCCAGGGCGGGCCAAATGTGCCCCGAGTTCGAGGCGGTCACCTTACCTGACCTACAGCTATGAACATCAAGGGGATAGGGTGCAGCTGAGCTGTACTGTAGCCCCTAGGGTGCCTGATGAGTAGACGGTGCTAGAGCTGCTGCTGCCCTGGGCACTGACCTGCGTTGGGCAGGGTTCGGGTCCGGGGAGCGCTCCACCTACCTCCCCAGGCCCAGAGTCACACTGGGTCCCCAGGCAAGCCTCATCAGCTCAGTTTTTCCTTGGAAACTTCTAGGGAAGGGGGCTACATTTTGCAAGCTCCTTACACAAAGAGGCCTTGGCAAGAGGGAGCACATTTTAAAGGCAAGCTTTTTTCTTTTCAGAAAGTTCTAAAGTTTCCTGTTCTGTCCTGGGCTTTCCCTGCCAGAGCCAACTGCGTGCTGCCAAGGGGAAGCGTGGCGAGGGCTATTTAAAGGCATGATGCTACCAGCTGTTTTCAGTGAGTACTTCTCAACTTGGATCCTCATTAAGTCAGTCAAGGGAGGGGGAAGATGAGGAACGGGAAAATGACAACTGGCTCCCACCCATTTATAGATTTTTAAAAACACTGTTTTCATTTATTTCACTTTTTATCAGAGAAAATGGAGAGCTGCCCAGAGTACAGATTGCGAATGCCATGAGGTATCTGTCATCTTTGAAAAGACCTTTGACCCAGAGACAAAGTATGTAGTAAGCTTTAGAAGTGTAAGCGTGTTCTAGGGGACCGTGAGATCTCCTCACCTCCCCATTAACTGGCCAAGTGGGGCCCACAGGAGAGGACCCTGAGCCAGTCAAGCTCCTCACTGAACGCACACTGGAAGGGAATTTATTTTTAGATGGAATTACGGCTCAATATGCCTTAGGCCACAATGAGGTTCGGACCCTCTTCACTGATGATCTCCGTCTCTCTGCCCAGGGTTTCCTAAAATTACAACTCGGTCCAACCCAGGGGTCTCAATTAGGAGAAGAAAACATTAAGGACTGGGTAGGTTTTCCATGAATTCAGAGCAGGAGTACGGTGGGCCCAGGCTTCAGGCACAGCGTGGTGGAGAGAACAGAATCAGGAGTCAGTGGGTCTATTTTTGTGGGCCTTGGGCCCAGGGTAAATCTCTTCTGGGCTTCAGCTCTCTCACCTTGCTGTCCCTCAGGGTTCTAAGGCTGGTGGGCTGTGAGGTGAGGCTAGCCTGTGTGGGGCAGGCTCTGGGGCCAAGCGGACTGGGCATGAGGCCTGGCCATGCTCCTTACTGGTTAATCATGAAGGTGAATGAATTCAGCTTTAGTTTCTTCATCTAAAAGGTGTCAATAATTGTGCCTGCCTTAAAGGGTTCTTGTGAGGATTGAATGAGATGGTCTGAGTAAGCACTTGGCATGGTACCTGGCATAAGAGATGATCAGTAGACGTCAACTATTACCATGGGTACCAAGCGGGGGCCAAGGGGGAGAGGCTCTGAGTCTGTGGAAACAGCCAGAGGAATGTGTGTGTGCAGAAGTGGGAAACCTGTGAGCGGTATAGAGTCCTGGCCCTCAGTTCAGCCTTTCCCGAGGCTCCTAGGATCAGGCCCTCCCTTTGCGCTGATCACACTGAGTGGGCAGTCGCAGGCAGAGATGGCCAATCTCAAGGCTGAATGCTCAGCCAAAGGTCATGGGACACTTTGTGTCTTTTGCAATCCTGTCTAGAGCTGCTCGCGGCATCCTTGTGGCATCGAAGGACAAACTTTGCAGCTAGAGGTACCTCCAGCCCTTGCCTGTCTTCTGCCCCCGAAACCTGCCGGGTGTACTCCGGTGTGTGGTATGCAGTTTTGGTCGGGGCTTGATCAGGGGTGAGGCTGCAGCTCTTCCTAGAGGGGTATTTAGGAATCACATGGCTCCGGCTGCCATGAGCAGGGTGTTGGTTGGCTGGTCCTCAAACAGCTCTCCTGTCCAGGTCAACATGCATCGTAAAGAGAGGCAGTCAGGGAAGTGGAAAGCAGTGCACTAGGAGGCAGAGGACTCACAGCTCTTGCCCGGGCCCTGGCTCACTGGGTCATCCAGAACTGGGGCTCCATTTCCTCATCTGTAACAGGAAGATTTCTACTTAATGATATATGACCACCCAGCTACCGTCTGAGATATCATCCGTGTGACCTTGAACAAGCCACTTAACCCTTTTGTGTCTTGATTCTAAATTCAGACACTAGCACCTCTTTTTTCTTTTTTTTTTTTCAAAAATTTAAGTTCCGGGATATGTGTGCAGGACGTGTAGGTTTGTTACATAATGAAAGTGTGCCACGGTGGTTTGCTGCACCTCTCGACTCATCACCTAGGTATTAAGCCCTGTATGCATTAGCTATTTATCCTGATGCTCTCTCCCCTGGCCCCACTGACAGGCCCCAGTGTGTGTTGTTCCCTGCTGTGTCCATGTGTTCTCATTGTTCAGCTCCCAGTTATGAGTGAGGTTTTCTGTTCCTGTGCTAGTTCGCTGAGAATAATGGCTTCTAGCTCCATCCATGTCTCTGCAAAGGACATGACATCATTTCTTTTTATGGCTGCATAGTATTCCATGGTATATATGTACCACATTTTCTTTATCCAGTCTATTATTGATGGGCTGGATTGATTCCATGTCTTTGCTATTGTGAACAGTGCTGTAATGAACACATACATGCATATATCTTCATAATAGAATGATTTATATTCCTTTGGGTATATACCCAGTAATGGGATTGCTGGGTAAAATGATAATTCTGATTCAAGGTCTTTGAGGAATGGCTACACTGTCTTCCACAATGGCCAAACTAATTTACATTCCCACCAACAGTGTAAAAGCATTCCTGTTTCTCCACAGTCTTGCCAGCATCTGTTGTTTCTTCACTTTTTAATAATTGCCATTCTGACTCGCATAAGATGGTATCTCATTGTGGTTTTGATTTGCATTTCTCTAATGATCAGTGATGTTGAGATTTTTTTCATATGTTCCTTGGCTGCATAAATGTCTTCTTTTGAGAAGTGTCTGTTCCTGTCCTTTGCCCACTTTTAATGGAGTTTTTGTCTTATAAATTTGTTTAGGAAGATTTGGATATTAGACCTTTGACAGATGGATACATTGCAAAAATTTTCTCCCATTCTGTAGGTTGTCTGTTCATTCTGAAGATAGTTTATTTTGCTGTGCAGAGCTCTTTAATTAGATCTCATTTGTCATTTTTTGGTTTTGTTGCAATTGCTTTTGATGTTTTTGTCATGAAATCTTTGCCCATGCCTATTTCCTGAATGGTATTGCCTAGATTTTCTTCTAAGGTATCTATAATTTTGAGTTTTATATTTAAGTATTTAATCCATCTTGAGTTAATTTTTGCATAAGGTGTAAGAAAGGGGTCTGGTTTCAGTTTCCTGCATATGGCTAGCCAGTCTTCCCAGCACCATTTATTAAATAGGGAATCCTTTCCCCATTGCTTGTTTTTGTCAGGTTTGTCGAAAATCAGATGGTTGTAGATGTGTGTTTGTATTTCTGAGATCTCTATTCTGTTCCATTGGTTTATGTGTCCGTTTTTGTACCAATACCATGCTGTTTTGGTTATTGCGGTATAGTTTGAAGTTGGGTAGCATGATGCCTCCAACTTTGTTATTTTTGCTTATGACTGTCTTGGCTATATGGGCTCTTTTTTAGTTCCATATGAATTTTAATGTAGTCTTTTCAAAATTCTGTGAAGAGTGTCAATGGTAGTTTAATGGGAAAAGCATTGAATCTATAAATTGCTTTGGACAGTATGGCCATTTTCATGATATTGATTCTTCCTATCCATGAGCATGGAATGTTTCTCCATTTGTTTGTATCTTCTCTAACTTCCTTGAGCAGTGCTTTGTAGTACTCCTTGAAGAGGTCCTTTACTTTCCTCACTAGCTGTATTCAAAGGTATTTTATTCTCTTTGTAGTAACTGTGAATGGGGGTTCATTCATGATCTGGCTCTCTGCTTGTCTATTGTTGGTGTATAAGAATGCCTGTGATTTTTGCATATTGATTTTGTATACTGAGACTTTGCTGAAGTTGCTTATCATTTTAAGAAGCTTTTGGGCTGAGACAATGGGGTTTCCTAGATACAGGATCATGTCATCTGCAAACAGAGCCTGCTTGCCTTCCTCTCTTCCTATTTGAATATACTTTGTTTCTTTCTTTTGCCTGATTGCCCCAGCTAGAACTTCCAATACTATGTTGAATAGGAGTGGTAAGAGAGGACATCCTTGTCTTGTGCTGGTTTTCAAAGGGAAGGCTTCCAGCTTTTGTCTATTCAGTATAATGTTATTTTGAGGTATGTTCCATCAATATCTAGTTTATTAAGAGTTTTTAACATGAAGGATGTTGAATTTTATCGAAGGCCTTTTGTGCATCTATTGAGATAATCACGTGGTTGTTGTCTTTAGCTCTGTTTATGTGATGAATTACGTTTATTGATTTGGGTATGTCGAAAGGCTTGCATCCCTGGGATAAAGCTGACCTGATTGTGGTGGATAAGCTTTTTGATGTGCTGCTGGATTCAGTTTGCCAGTATTTTATTGGGGATTTTTGCATCGATGTTCATCAGCGGATATTGGCCTGAAATTTTCTCTTTTTGTTGTAGCCAGGTTTTGGTATCAGGATAATGCTGGCCTCATACAATGAGTTAGGGAGAAGTCCCTCCTTTTCAATTGTTTGGAATAATTTCAGAAGAAACGGTATCAGCTCCTCTCTGTACCTCTGGTAGAATTCAGCTCTAAATCCATCTGGTCCTGGGCTTTTTTTGGTTGGTAGGCTGTTAATTACTGCCTTAATTTCAGAACTTGTTATTGGTCTATTCAGGGATTTAACTTCTTCCTGGTTCAGTCTTGAAATGGTTTATGTGTCCAGGAATTTATCCATTTCATCTAGATTTTCTAGCTTATTTGCATAGAGGTATTTATAGTATTCTCTGGTGGTTGTTTGTATTTCTGTGGGGTCAGTGGTGATGGCCCCTTTATCATTTGTTATTGACTAGCACCTCTTTTCAGGGAAGTTGTAAGGAGAATTGATATGTGTATCAATTACCAAGCCTAGGGCCCGACACATGGCAAGTTTCAGTAGGAGGCAGTAATGCTGTAAAGGTGGTGGGAGTAGTTGGGTTATTATTGAATAGTTTTTATCTGGATAATTTTATACAAATGGGGCAGGGTTAGTGAACACTTCGGAGCCCTGAGCAGAAGGTGCCATAGACAGTTTTGGGGAGGACAGGAAGGCCTGTTCCTCTCGGCCACCCCTCTGCCCTCTGCCCTCTGCTTCAGGTAGCTGGGAGCTCATGATAAGTTATCAGGGCTGATGCCTGGATAATGACTTCACGGTTGGGTTCTCTAGAGAAGGGGATCTCGGGAGACTGAAGAAAGTTAAGACAGCGAGCCATCAGGGAAGTGCTCAGAGGCCTTGGGGTTGAGGCCGGTACGAACCTTTGTTCAACGAAGTCTCATTTTTCCTACTGGAAAGGGCATTTTTCCTACTGGAATTATAGTGCTTTATTGATTCAATAGATCTTTTGAAAAGAATAAAAATCCATAAAATAGACATCTGACAAACTGAATCAATATAGCTTTAAATAAATGAAAACAAAAACAGAATATACAACCCAAAGAGGCTGGGGACTCTGGGGACGGGAAGAGAGCATCTAAGGCAGTTCAGCTTTGAAAGGTGGTGCTTACAAAACTACTGGGTGTGGCAGCGGTCGTGCTCCCTATTTTGCAGGCGAGAAAACAGAAGTTTAGTTAAGATACCTGCCAATGTCACTCCAACCCCAGCGCCCCCAGAGCCTGACCGTGTGGACGAAACCCTGTGGACTTGCTGCTGTTAGCTTCCTTTACTTGGAACTTTTTTTTTTTTTTTTTTTGCTAGAGCCTAACAGTTGCCTTCTTCCAAAACAGGGCTTGAATTCTGGAATTCAAAAATGCTTTTCTTTGGGTAATTGTAAGATGAGCCTTATGATGTTTGCTAGAGTCAGGCCAATGTGGTGGTGGGGTGGGGTGTGGTAGGAGAAGTGGTTCAGGGACACAGCCCTCACTGTCAGGAAATCAAGGGCATAAATCAAGTCAGAGGTCATTTTTGCAAATAGAGGCAAGTTCCAACATCTAAGGCTCATTGCTTTTTCCAGTTTTCTTCTGCAGCTGTGACTTCAACTGGCACATGTTTTTAATCAGTCATATGAAAACCGATTGTGGTCTGAAAATCAAAGCAGTCCTGTAAATAGTGTAAGACAAGTCCTGCTAATCATGCCTCGTGGTCTTGCCTTGTCCTTATTGTCCTGAACCGCCACTGTAAATTCTGACTCACTTGGGGTTACTCACCTCATGTCAAAGGGCATTGTGTCAAAGGGTCATCCTCACAACAGGATGGCTACAAAGAGACCTGCTTCTGTTTCAATGCCCTTCACCCAAACCCTCCAAAGGCCCCTGTGACAACTGCCATCCAACTCAGGGTGCCTTGGCGAGTGAGTGGTGGGAGTATGTTTTGTAATTACGCCCCGGGCAATGGCAGCCTGGCTCTCGGGTGTGGGCTTTAGAAACAAACAAGTGCTTGTAACTGGTTCACGTACACAGTCAGTCCTGCTAAATGCGCCAAGCCCTGAGCATGCCTCGTTTGTTTTCAGGGGGTCTAAACTTGCAAAACAAGGAAATTAACAAACCTGAGATGCAAAGGCTTGATATCGCAGTGGGAACACAGTATCACATGCTCACAGCTTCAGGCAGAGGCCCTGCCATCAGCTGGAATCAATCTCCCCTCTGCTCGATTCCACAGCATGCTGGGCCTCCAACCTCGGGCTGGGCTATGTCTGCCTTGCGTTTGAGATGTTTAGATTGGTGTCTAGACTGCAATTTATACAGCTCGGCCTCCTTGCCTGTGAGAAGGCTGACTGTGGTCTCAGTATGCGTTGAATTAAATCAAATACCATTTTAGGAGGACTTCAACAGCAACCAACTGAGATCCATTTCTAGACATCAAAGTATTGGGTTGAATTCTGGTTCCTGCTAAATCACAGGGTATTTTTAAATACTTACCAAAGTGATCAAAATTACTGAGCAGTTCTCTCTCCTTCTGAGGCCCTCCAAGGAGGCCCTCTGGAGCTTGGCCTGTTCCTCTGGGGCTGGAGCAGTTTGCAGCCAGTTTTTGCAACTGGAAAGGCCAGGACTTTCTCCCAAGGCTGCAGGCATCTCTGCTCCCTTGGCATCCCCTGGTGCAGCAGGTGAGAAGGAGGAGAAGAAGGGAGGGCCAGCTGGCTACACAGAGGGAGGGACAGGGTAGTCCTGATGTGCTCCTGAGTCTCCATTGGCCATGGGACTGGCTTCCTTCTCTGGTGTTCATCGAAGATGTGTGCACACATCTACACATACCAACCATTCTCTCACACTCTGGGAGAAGCTCCCTGAGGGCAAAGCCCATCGGTTATGTTTATCCATCTTTGCATCCCTAGCCTGGTGTATAGTGCCCAACATATACCAGCTCAATAAATAGTTCTCAAACAAATGCAAGCATTTGGCTTAAGATGTACTTTAGAATGACAGAAGTTTGTAACAGAAGGAAAAAGGAAACCACCGAGGTCAAACAGTCCAATGATTACAGGGAAGGGGAGACAAAGGGCAGGAGTAGTTAGGATGGTTCCTGTGACACTGCCTATCCTAATGATACGTTAGCACAGGTCGTCCCTATAAGTGCCTAGAGGGCAGAATCTGGGGATGGTTCACCCTTAGTGCCCCTGATTCTCACCTTGAGAGAAGCTCCCAGCAGGTGAATGTCAGTTTGGTGCTAAATGAATGTCTGCCTGCCCAGGTGATTGGTCGGAGGACCCAGAATTAGTAGCTGGAGCGTGAGCAAGTCAACTCCATCCCCTTCCTCTCGGGCTGCCATGCCCATCATAACCTATTTGATGAGAGGCAGGAATGGCTGTGTGGCTCTGAGAAAGTCTGGGAGGATGGGTGCACCTGGCTGGGCTGGGGCTGGGAATGAGGCCAGGTAGTGGGTGTGGGGGGGCTAGGGAATGTGCTGTTGCCTGGGGCCTGGGAACCCAGAACAGAGCCCCAGCCCTGGGTTTATCTTGTCTTCCCATCTGTACCTGCCTGGTATGCCCAGATGGTGAGTCCTCTGCTCCCTCTGCCCAGGGCTGCAAGAACAGGCGCTCGGCACAGGCCATGATGTGCTAATGGGCATGTGGCTACCCGGGGTGGCGTGCAGGATCTCGCCACAGTCCTGGCCAGGAAGAGGGCTACTCATGCAGCTTACCTGCTGGGAGAAGTGGGCCACCTGTCTGATGGTGGTGAGTCACCACCAAGGTCATAGATTACCCTTCACTTCTTAGTCAACGAAAGGGGAAAAACCAAAGGGTGGCCCTCAAAGAGGAAGTGGCCAGGGACCCAGCAGAGCTGACCCTGGAATGTGGGTCCAGGCCCCAAGTCGCAACCCAGGTGGGACAGTGCTCTGAGGCTTGTGCACAGCACTGCCAGGCATCAGCCACCACAGGAAAGTGACAGATCCCCAAAGGAGGGCCTCAGGAATGCGTAGAGATCAGCTCTTTGGGGCCTAAAATAACCTTCACCTCCTCAGAGTCTCTCTAAGGCTCCGAAGTGTTGTTTGCCTGGTTGCAAGTTTGGTTTCTTCCACCAGATCTCAGCATCCAGAGGCCAGAACTCATGGCTTCCACAGGTGCTCGGGCCCCTGCATGCTGGCTTTTGGACACAGCTTTTGGTCACCCAGCACTCTGGGGCATTCACCTCCCTGACTGGGTGTTTGAAGATATGGAGGAGGGGCACCAAGATGGCCAGGGTCCTTCTTCTCTTCATCCTCATTCCCCTGACAGCTGAAATCACACCCCAGACACCTGGCTTTCTTGGCTTCAGACAGAAAAGCAGCAATTCCCAAAGAAGAAACTACTCAATGAGAGAGGTTGTCCAAGCTCCGCCCTCCCTGCTGGGGTATAGTGGCCTTCTGGAGACAATGGCCTTTGGTAACAAGAGTAATTCTCACAACAGGAACTTCAGGTGGGCTCTGCTGGGGTGGGAGGTGGGGAAATTCCATGCAGGCTGGCAACAGCAGAACTTACGGCAGTGAGGGGCTTAGGAGTCTTCTGAAATCACGCAGCAGAGAGGCTGGGGAGAAGCATGGGAGGAGAAGTGCACCTTCTCTGCTGGG
Organism: Callithrix jacchus; assembly: GCF_049354715.1. Taxonomy (NCBI): domain Eukaryota; kingdom Metazoa; phylum Chordata; class Mammalia; order Primates; family Cebidae; genus Callithrix; species Callithrix jacchus. Next base: position 86,726,271 of record NC_133515.1, read on the forward strand.
CTGCAGGGTTCACTCCACGCTGCACCAGCTCAGGCCCTGCACATGCTGTCAGCACATAGCTCTGTGGCCCCAGGCACCAGTTACAGAGAGGGAGGGAAGGAAGGAAAGGAAGGGCATATCTGCAGCATGGATGAATGATACCCCCACATGGTGTAAAGTAGGCTTGTTCAAACAGTGGGTTGCAAAATCCAGTCAGTGGGTCCTGAACAGTATTAAAATAAAGTGAAATAAAATCAGAGTGCATTGTCTGTGGCGCTTTGGTTTTAGTTGTATATAGTGGATTCAAATGTAAAATATCACGTGGATTGTGGTTTTAAAAAAAAAAGTTGGGGAGCTACGAGTATAAGGAAAGGGAGGCGCCTACTACACGCCAGATATTGTGCTAATTGTTTCATCTGTATGATTTTATATTTACTCCCCCTGACAGGCCTATTACCAGGCAGGTGATTCTATTTTTGACAAAAAGAAATCTATGATCAGAGATACAAAGTAAGTTTTCTTTTCTTTTCTTTTTTGAGACAGGGTCTCTCTCTGTCACGTAGGCTAGAGTGTGGTAGCGTGATCTTGGCTCATTGCAGCCTCGACCTCCAGGGCTCAAGTGATCCTCCTGCCTCAGCCTCCTGAGTAGCTAGGACTACAGGAGTGTGCCACCATGCCTAGCTAATTAAAAATCTTTTTTTGTAGAGATGGGGTCTCACTATATTGCCCAGACTGGTCTCAAACTCCTGAGCTCAAGTGATCCTCCTGCCTCAGCCTCCCAAAGTTCTGAAATTATAGGCATGAGCCACTATGTCTGGCCCAAAGTAACTTTTCTAAGACCACACAGCTAATATGTGGCAATGCTAATTATGAATTCAGAGCTACCTGACTCCAAAGGGCACCATGGTGGCATTCTTTCCATGCCACCATGATTTCCAGCAGAAAGTGCACTGTCCACTGAGTTGGGAGCCTTGGGTTCTGCCCCTGGCTTTCCTGTATAATGGCAAATCACTGCTCTGTTTTCTCCTATGCAATAAGGGAGTAAGATAAATAATTTCTAAAATTTTTTGATTTCGTGCTCGCCCCCGTCTCAAACCTCATTGTGGCTGTATTTTGGTCTCCTCCATTAAACTTTTCCTGGAGCTGCCAACAGCCCAAGTAATGAATTTTGAGGGCTTCTTACTGCCAACCCCCATCGCACCTACATTTGTTTTACAAAACCCCCTAAATGCCCTCCCTCTGGTAGCTCTGTGTCTCTGGCGGGGTTGACTGCTGAGGCTAGCTCTCATCTTGGGACCTGCATGGTGCAGCTTTTCAGCAGAATTATGATTGATAACAAGAGACAAAAGGGATGAACTTGATCTCCCTCTTACAGGCCCATGTGGTTCCTGGAAGTGCTAGGGCACCCTAATGAAGAACGAAGGCTACTCTGAGTATCTGGGAGAAGGAAAAGAAGTGCACGAAGGAGGGTGCATGCAGTCCCCCAGGTGACATGTGAGGCACCATAAACATTCTCTAAATAACGAACCCCAGAAGAGCAAAGGACACCCAGAAGCTTCCTGTAACATAAAGGTCATCTTAAACTCCTTAGGGTTGTTGAGGAATAATACCTCTGTGAGGCGCTGTCATAGGGCAGGTATCATCATCCCGCATATTCAGACTGTGGACTTGGCATGGGGAGCTTAAGCTGTGATTCCAGCTCTGCTTTTCTCTGCTACGCCACTTTGGAGAAGCCACTTCACCTCTCTGTACCCCAGAGATGCCTCACCTGCAAAGTGAAGGGATGGTTTCTGAGGCCACTGCTCAGTCTAATATACTATTATCCATCATTATTATTACCGCTTTGGTATCAATCCAACCACTTTAGCCAGAAGCAGTTTCTTAAGTGGAAGCAGTAATTTAACGAATGACCTCTCCCTGCGCTTTGCTGGGGGGGTTCCCTCAAGTGCCTTAGTGCATCATCAGAGATGCTGCACATGTCTGGACCATCTAGCTATCTCCCTTTTGTCTCCAGATCTGACTTAGGACCCCACAAATGCTGGCCAGTATCCGTCCTGGTCATGTTCCTTCCACCCTTCAAATCAGCAGACAACCAAACATTCATTCACGCATGCATGAATCACTCCTGTGCTAGTAATGGGCTGGCCTGCAAGGGTAAAGGACTGCAACTGGGCAGGGCCCTGGCCCTCAGGGGACACACAGTCACTTGACTCCCAGAGCAGAGAGAGCTGCATGCTAACCCTGGATGAGAGAGGGGAGCTCTGCTTTCACAACCACGAGCAGAGCCCTCCTTAGCCTGCCCTTCTTACTGCTATTGCTTTGGAAGAGCAGGGGCAAACTTCCTGCGTTGGGTTGGCTTTCTTTTCTGCTCAGAGTTATGTGGGGGCATTATCCAGCAGGCCAGACGTCTAGCCCCTTTAATGACAATAATGATAATTTACATTCATACAAGGCCTTTCATCGGGGGATCTTAAATTGTATCACAAACAATAATTAATTCCCCTTTGCGAGTCTGGCAGCAGATAAGCAGGAGCCCCTTTACTTTGCAGGTGAAGGGTGCTTTCCTGGGCCTGCAACATGCTGGGGGTCTCCCACCTACCTGGTACCTAGCGACCCTCAAGGCCTGGCCTAAGCATTGGGGCCTGCAGCCCCCAATCACAACCCATGGCTGTTGGTCCTGCCTCTGAAGCTCCACAGCACCAATTGTTGAACCATTCATTTGGTGCTAATCAGAGAACCTCGGTGTTGGATAAGACCTTAGGATCTTGTCCAAGGCAGGGCTTGCCCCAGTAGCACTTCTGGAGGGTGATCCTCAGCCGCTGACCGAACACCTTTTGTGATAGAGAGCTCGCTGCCTAAAGCCATCTCTGAGAGTTACAGTGTGCTTCTCGCTCCTGAACTGGAATCTGTCCCCTCGGAATTTCTGCCCACGGATCCCAGTTCTCCTGGTCAGGAATGAAGCAATCCTACATAAACTATCTGGAGCTGCTGGTTGATGTTTCTGGTGCACAAGTTGTCTACTTCTGTGGTCACCCTTGGGCAGAGCTTGGTGGCTCATATCTCACTGAAGTTCAGAAGTTCAGGGAGACTTGTGAACCGAGTGGTAGGTGTGGCTGGCAGCTCCATCGCTGGAGAGTGCCTAACTTTCAATGCAGCTCTTCAGACTACTCTGCCCCCACTCTCAGTGGTATAAACACTGGAGGCTTCTGAGTTCATTTCACTGGGGCTGCACCTCAGTGACACAGAAGTATCCTAATTTTCTGTTGACTGACTGAATGAATGAACAGCCTTCCTTCCTAAGGATCTATTACTCTTTTTTTTTTGAGATGGAGTTTCACTCATATTGCCCAGGTTGGAGTACAATGATGTGATCTCAGCTCCCTGTAACCTCCACCTCCTGGGTTCAAGCAATTCTCCTACCTCAGCCTCCCCAGTAGCTGGGATTACAGGCATGTGCCACCACATCCAGCTAATTTTGTGTATTTTTAGTAGAGACAGGGTTTCGCCACATTGGCCAGGCTGGTCTCGAACTCCTGACCTTAGGTAATGCACCCCCCCCACCCACTTGGCCTCCCAAAGTGCTGGGATTATAGGTGTGAGCCACTGCACCCGGCCAGGATCTATTACTGTTAATTTCACCCAACTACTGTCAATTGCAGGGACTGGGTTTTGGAGACCAAGCCAGACAATAATTGATTGGTTTATTTATTTATTTAAAACCCTACTTTATCAGAATAAATATTTGGTGCTAACCTTGAGAAACGGATGCATCAATGCTGAGCTGGGAATTGACCCAGGACAAGGAACTCCACAATCCTCCTCCTCCTCTCCAAGCAAGGGTGGGGGCAGAGGGGCAAATGAAATCCTTCGCTAAGTTTATTTTTAAAAAGCTAGATCTTCTGGGGAAACCAACAGTCCCTAGAGCAACTTCTGGGTCCCTGCTGGTTTGCTTTTTGCCTGAAAAGACACTGACCCTCCCTCTGCCAAGAGCACATTGTTTGGGTGAGATTTTTCTCACAGTGGCTTACCATGGAAGGAATTTCGAGCATGCATTAAAGGCTGTTGTTTTCCTAAAACCTGTGCCATATGAACAAGAGGTTTGGCTAGTAGTGATTCAGCTTCGTTCTGTTTAGATTTCACATGATTCCTATTTTCTGGCCTAGAATCAGGGGTGATCATTTTTTTTTTTTTTTTCTTTACAATGAGTTTGTGTCCTTTGTAGGGTGATCATTTTTAATTTGGATTTGGCCTGGGTCACAGATCTGGGGGATGCTTGGGAAAAGAAATATGGGTTAGACATGGAACCTCCTGGTGTCATTCTGTGGCAAGAACACCTGGCAATCATTCCCTATCTGATTCAGTGGGAAGAACCTGGATTTTGGAATAAGAGAAAACTGAGTTCACTTGTGGATCTATTACTTACTAGCTGAGTATCTGGAAAAGCCCCAGAGTCTGTTTCTCTCCAGTGATCCCATAGTGATTGTCATGAGGCAACAGGCACATGGTAAGAACCAAGCCTTAGTTTCCTTCCTGCCCACCCTCCACTGCCATCATACAGCTACGGACACACACACTCAGGACCTTCCGTTCCACTTTAACTCAACAACAGTTATTGAATAGCTCTTATTGACAAGGGCCTGGACCTCCTGGGGCCACTGTCCACCTAGCGTCTGGCACCAATAGCTATGTATGCAACATCTGTTGAATAAATGAGTTAACTAACTTGATACTTGCTATTTTATAGCTTATAATGTACTTTCAACATAATCTCATCTTAATCCAAACAACAATATGTGTATGAGACAGATCCCATTACTCTACTCCCCCTATCTACGTGAATAAACAGGCTTGGAGACGAGTAACTTGCACAAGGCCAGGCACATGATAAAGGCAGAATGGGACTTGGAAGCTGCAAGCTCGTGCTCTGATGACAGCATGCTGCCAGCCCTGGAGGGTCTTCCTGCCTTCTACAGCCACTGAGGGCTCAGGCTGAGCAGGAAGGGCATGGCTCTGGGCACACTTAAGTTGTACCAGAAGGGACCCCATTAAGTGATGCTGCCAACCTATGCCTGGCCACAGCAGGCTGTAGCTGAATGTGAGGACATCACCAACGGCCTGGTGATGTGGAGTAGTAAGTTTCTGAAATTGGAGACATTTGTGGGCAGGCAGGATTTTTTCTCTCAGGCCTTGGGCCCTGGTCTTGTCCTGATGTGCACACATGTTTCTAGGTTGACTTCACTGGGCTACCACTGCCCTTCTCAGAGTGTGTGACAGTGCACATACTGTCCTTTGCCTTCCCATCACAAAGAAGTGCTACGGGTGCAGGAGTCTAACTGTCCCTTAGCATGGGGCTCTGTACATTTCAGGGGATCAAAACAGGGACAAACTGCATTCCTTCCTGTTCCCAGAAGGCTTTTAAAACCAAGAAAGGGGACAGGACACAGATACTGGGTCCTGGGCTGCTGTCAGCTCGCTGCCTCTTTTATTCCCACTCCTCTAGTCTCTGAGCTGCTAAGAACCGCTGATAGATGCAGAATTAAAAGGGTAGGACAGAAATCTTTCAAAGTTTGCCCACACGGCTGGCCCAAATACAATTTCCAGCATGAATTGAGCGGTGGAAATCGGATCTGACCACAATGCTGAAGCGCCCACAGAGTTCATCACAGCCTTCTCCAAGCCACTCTGATAACACTCCCTGTCGAGGGTGGGTGTCCCGGCAGGATGCCATCACTGCACACTGCTCAGCGGGGAACCCAGTGCCTCGGGAGTGAGGTCAGCCCCACACCGGGAGCCTGTCTATTCTAGACCTCTGAGCACATTTCTCTGTGCTGTGAGTGTATTGCCTTTGAGGTTTAACCGTATGGAAAATCATGTGCACTCCTCGAGCTGAGCTGAAGCTGAGCCAGGGCTCAGACCCCCACCGAGTGAGCACCTGGTCTAGAGCAGGGCCTACAGCATCTGTGGCCAGAGGACTGACTCTGCTGTCAGCTCGGGGCACCGATCCTCCAGCTTTGACTCCAGTTACACTTACCTTGCAATGCTGCTGAAGAGGACAGGGATGAAGAGGCGTGCTGGTAGCTAGCCTGGTCTGCTGTGTCCTCAAAGACCAAGGCCAAGCAGAGTTCACCTGTTGTTGGCCAGCGAGGCCCCTGAGAGTCTGCGGGGTGAGAGGCTCCACAGACTTCTAACATGCTAGGTACAAGGGGCAAGGGGGCTGTGCCCCACACAAAGGCCTCAGGCCAAGAGAGCAAGTGAGAGCTGAAATCGAGCCTCAGTGTGCTTGCTAAGCTGTGTGCTCCCCCAGGGACAGAGGCCCAGACAAAGGGACAGCTTCTTCTTTATCTAAAGCTAACTCTGCACAACCCAAAGGGGGAGACTTTTCTTAGTTTGCACAAAGGTTTATTATCGGCCAAGGTGACCCCGAGAAGACTGTTCAGTTCTGTGTTTTGGGTTCCCTATCACACATCTGGTGCACTGACATGGGTATGGGGAACTTCACTGGGATGCAAATTCTGTAAATTAGAACCTTGTCTGGATGGGCTTTGGGGGAAGAAAGTGCAGATTACTTCCGTCCTAATTTGTACTTTTAAAGGCATCTTCAGAACCCATTCTGGTTCTGCTGACCACATCCTACTGCACTACCCCACACTTGTAGTTAATTTTTTCCATCCCATTGCTTAGACTCAGAAACAAAGGCAAACACAGACAGCCCAGGAGAAGGGTGGAGTTTGGGCAGCCCTACAGGTTCTCCAGGACAGCATTTGGCTACGAATCAGCATTCTCTTCCAGGTGGGTACAAATGGGTGTCCCACCTCGAACCATGCCACTGAATATAGTCAGACCTTCACAGCTGGGATATCTTTTCTCCAAAACTGGTGGACACCATGCATACCAGAGCCATCAGATCAATAAACAAATACGGACACACAGCAAAATAAACTCTGTAAAAATAAAGCAAAATAAGCCCCGCCCTTTGTAAAGTTCAACAATCTCAAAGCATGCTTTGTTTTGCTAACTGCTACAGGATGGAAAGAGGCCCTTTCCAGTTAGTTCCTATTCCAGGAGCTCTTTCTAGACGAGAATTGCCATAAGTTCAAGAGCCATAGAATGCTGGATCTGAAAGCCCTAGAGATCATCTAGTTCAGGGATCAGCAAACTCTTTCTATAAAGGACCAGATAATCAATATTTGCAGCTTTGCAGGCCACACCTGTATTCTATTAACAAAAATTCAGCTCTGGCCTTGTAGTGATAACAGCCATAGATGACAGGTAAATGAATGCATGTGGCTGTGTTCCAATAAAACTTTATTTATGAAAAGCTGTCTAGCTTTGCCCTCAGGCTGTTGTTTGCCCATCCCGTATCTAATCCAACCCTTCCCTATACAGAGGAGAATAGATGAAGTCACTCCTTTACAGTCACAGGGCCATTTGGATGTCCACCCAAGACCAAGACCTGACTGGCAAGGCTTGGTGGGAGGAACAGAGAGATACTACTGCTGGCCTAGCCACCAACGCAGAGGCCAAAATGGCCACTTGGATAACTGGAGATTGATTACCATGTTCAACCAGAGAGGACCAAAAAGCAGGTGGAAAATCACAGGTTAAAAATCTATCTACAGATTAAATCTACAGGTCAAAACCAAATGGGATTGGAAAGACAACCTACATATCAAGCTCAGCTGCAGAGATATAACCATCAGTTACAGCCTCGTAAGTATATGTTGCTAGTGTTCATTCATCAATTAGACTCAGGCACAATCCTAAAATGTCTCTGGTGAAGAAAAGGCTGGGAAAAAAAGGGAAACAGGAACTGGAAAGCCACTGGCACTTGTCTGTGAACAATATAAGAAGAAAACAGCAAATTCATTTTTTCCAGTCAGCAGCTAGTCTAACAGTACGTAAGTGGTCAGAGAGGACAAGCCCTCTCATCCAGGGCTGAGAACAGGTTGTTTTGGCTGTCAAGCATTTTCAAAACAAGTTTTCTTGGTCTCATGACAGGTTGTGGCAAGAATAAGAAAATAAAAAGAGTGGAAGATCCCATGATCACTGCCCTGGGCTTCCACGTGGGCTGGCCCTGCCTGCACAGTCAGGTTTGCCCTCAGTGTTCAGATAAACCTGGTCTTAGGGTTAATCCCACCTTGCCAGTGATACCATTTAACAAAGTGATTCCTCTAAGAACTCTCTGGCAGCCAGATAATTTCTCTGGTCTGGGAGGAATAGGTCAAAGTCACTCTTAAGCCCAAGGGTGCTATTCTGCCTGAACTACGCCCTGCTGTGTTTTAATTTTTACCTCATGTTATATGGACGAATTATTCCCCTGAAACTGAGGTGAAAATCTATCTGCTCTGAGGTGGATTTTTCCATCTCAACCGCAGAAAGCTTGGTCAGGGTGGGGCAGAGAAAGCAGTGAGGAGGCATTAATGGGGAGGGCCATGAGCAGGCGGGTTGAGAAAGTGCCATTAGCTCCTAGGAGCAGTGGTCAAAGCATAAAGCTGAGCGTGGCAGTGCCGAGGACACGCAGCCAAGCGGGGTCTGGGGGATACTCATCAGGTAATCCAGAGAAAATACCCAGAAATCAACCAAAAAGGGTGCCAAGAATTCCCAGATCCCCTGAGTTATTACTGGAGAACCCAAAGTAGACAGACACCTAGACCTGAGTTCAGATTCAACATTCTGTGACCTTGGGCAGCATTCTCCCTTGTTTCACCTAGAAAGTGAAGCAGCTGGATGATCTTTCTGGCTCTGATATCATGATCCTCAGATTCCCAGGGCACAGCGCGCTGAGTCTGTTACCATCACATGTGGATGGCTGGATCAAGTCGTTCACACACACATCTCCCCACAAGGGACAACTCAAGTTCCCGCTGTGAGTAATGTTCCTGGAAGGAACTTGAAGAGGACACTCTGCCCTGAGACCAGCTCGAATTCTATGAGACACGTTATCAGACACAAAGGCTGTCTTCTTTCTACCCGTTGTCTGTTGAAATGTTCTGAAGAAAGCGAAGAAAATCCCCCTAAGGCCTTTAAGTTGGAGGTAGGAAAGGCTGATGTGTGTTCTTGCCCATACAGAGAGCGCTGAGGATATGTGAAGCCTGAGACAAGACGTTCTTCCCTGCTTCACCCCCACTCTCAATCCCAAACATGCACAGTGGGACCCATTAGTATTTGATGTCTCTACCCAGGAGGTGATTCTAAGGTCCTGCTCAAAGCCTGCTGCGTGGAGCCTTTACCACCTGAGAGACAAGGCTGGAAGGCAGGTGAGCCTCCTTCCCAAGTATAGGAAACAGGTTTGTTCTGGCTGATTCCTGACCTGCCCCTCAATACAGGATGCCTCGTTAACATAAGCAATGACTTTTTAGTATAAGTATGTCCTAAATACTGCATGGGGCATAATTACACTAAATTATTTGTTTATTTGAAATTTAAATTTAACTGGGCATGTTGCATTTTTAATTACCAAATTTGGCAATCCTAACTCTGAAGATCCAGAGTGGAGTCTCTAAAAGCCCTTGGCATTGAGGTGGCAAAGAAGGGGTAAAAGAACCGAAGCTAAACATTCCTTTATAGTGTTCCATGAGCTTGACTCTTAATTGTTACTGTTATTAATATTTTCAAGGCCAAGAAGGATCTATTATGATTTGCATATCAACACCAAAGCAGACCATTATACCAAGATGTAATTTGTAAACTTACAAAAAATCTGACTGGGTGAGGTGGCTTATGCCTGTAATCCCTCCACTTTGCGAGGTCAAGATGGGAGGATTACTTGAGCCCAGGAGTTAAAGACTAACCTGGGCAACATAGCAAGACCCCATCTCTAAAAAAAAAAAAAAAAAATTAGCTCAGTGCTGTTGCATGCACCTGTAATCCTGGTTTGGGAGGCTGAGGTAGGAGGATTGCTTGAGCCCAGGAGTTGAAGTCTGCAGTGAGTATGATCGCACCACTCTACTCCAGCCTGGTAACAGAGTGAGACCCTGTCTCTAAAAAGAAAACAAACAAACAAACAAAAAACACCACCACACAAAGAAATACCTTATTGCCTACAGAAAAAAAAAAATGTTTTAGCATAGTGAACACCAACAATATGCCAGACATTTTACATTTTACAATCATTTCTGCATTTTGCACCCACAATCCTCTCTGAGGGAGGAGTGTTAGCCTCCTGTACAGATGAGAAAGCCAAAGCCCACAGAGATTTAAAAAAAAAAATCTACTAGAAAGTGGTAGAACAAGAACTTGAATTCCAGCTGGTCTGATTCCAGAGGGCATGTTCTCTATACCTGCATATCTCTGCTGCCTGTCTTCTTTCTTTTCTCCCCTACCTCCTTCCCTCCCTCCCACCCTTTGTCCTTTCCCCCTTCCTTTCCTCCCTTCCTCGCTTCTTCCCTCCCTCCCTCCCTCCCTCCCTCCCTCCCTTCCCCTACTGCTCCCGTCTTCAATGGACACTGGCTTACCTCCTGGAATCCCCATGCTTTCCACCTTCTGGGCCTTTGTGCACTCTGTTTCCTCTGGAGGAGTGTCCTGCCCTCCATCTGTGCACAGCAAATCCTACCCAGACTCCAATTTCAGCTTCCTAGGTCTCAGGAAACAGATATAATCTCCTTTCCTTGACTCCTAGTGCTCTTTCCCTGCACAATGCTGCCTTAAAGAGAATAACTTATGTGCAATTCTCATCCCTCCTCAAGTTCACTGAAAGCCGGGACTGTATCCTGTACATCACTTAACATTGTACCTAACACCTAGTATAAATTCAATAATCATTTGCTGAATGAATGAATGAATGGGAAAAGTGATCTAGCTTTAGTGATCTGGGAAAAATATAATCACATGTTTGCCACTACAAATCCACACTGGGCATGCCAAACCTGAGCGTCAACCAAGGCAAACAGCTTAGACCCTGCAGTTCTAAACAGAGGCTTAGCTCAGCTGCCTGGTGAATTTGGGATAACTCAGACCATTAATCTGAGGAAAAGAGGTGGTGCAGTATGAAAACCAGTCTACAAGTTGGGAAAGCCATGGTATATGCTCAGTTCCTACACTAAGCTACTCTGTGACCTTGCACAGGTCACTTCATTTTGCAGGGCCTCAGTTTCATGATCTGTAAAATAGGTGTAATAGCAGTACCTAGCTCATAGGGTTGTTATGACAATTACAGAAATTAAAAAATATAAAGCACTTAGAGCTATGCTGGTGTAATTATTCAATACATTTAAACATTGTTATTGTCCATAGAGTGATCAGGAGGAAGTATGTGGTCTTGCCTTTATATGTATGTTCCTATAATGCTCACTTTTCCGGATACCTGGAACAATGACAGTTTAAGGATTATCCAGTCCCCCAAGTGATCAATAATGCAAAATTGGGCTTTTCTACATTTTGATTTTGATTGTTAGAAGAACTACATAGCTTCCCACTTTGCAATTCGGACTGCACTCAGTCTGCTGAGCAGTTAATGCCATGGACAGCCTTGCTGTCAGAATGGAATCTCAAGCAGTGATGAACCATTCCAGAAATCAATCAGCGGCTTTGAGTTGGTGCTCTTTAAAATGTGTGTGTGTGTGTGTGTGTGTGGTGTTAGTCTTCAGTGCTTTGTATATATTCTGTATATAGTGAGCTCTTACATGTTTGCTAAAGGGATTTAGCAGTAACTTAACTGCAGCTACACAGAAACTATAGGCTTACCAGTTGCCGCTGCTACCTGGCAATTTAGCCCTGCCCACCCATGGTATACAAGGAGACAAACTATTTTTTTTCTTCATAAGTGACTTTGGATTGCAGACTACCCTAGCTCACCCTACCTCACTTCTGCTTTCTTGGCTTTGATTTTCCATTAGGCATGACTAAGTGCCAGAGGTTCTGTCTGTCTGGGAAGATAAGAGTCACTGGAATTTTCTGTCCTCTTCTCCATGTGTAGCCTCCCTGCTGCTTTGGAGGCAGCAGTAAAGTGGTGTCTTTCCTTTGGCCTGTTCCATCACAAAACTCCTTCTCTTTTGCCCACAGATGCTAGTAGTAAGTTTGGCCACAGGAGCATTTTACCTTCTCTTAAAAGTACTTGGTTTTTAGACTCTCAGCAGAGCTATTTCTGCTCACAAATGCCCTGGGTTTTCCCCATGGGCACAGAGGGCTTCAGCCTCTGGATGAGCCGCTAGGAAGAAGGCACCCATGTCCCACTGCTCCATGGGTAGGTGGATGGACACATGGTGCAGGCATGCTATACTCCTGCCCTTGACTTCTCTGTGCTGCTCCTGTGAGCAAGGGAGCAGGAAAGAGGGAAAGGTAGGAGGTCAGAGTGGCTTGGGCTGGGCTTTGGACCAGTAATCAGGCACACAGGGTTCTAATCTTGGTACTGTATGCCTTGCACAAATTCTTCCAGGAAATGAAAATGATGAACTGAAAATCAACTCTATGCCAATCACTCTGCTTAAAGGTCTATATCAATTATTTCACTGAATTTCTATCACAATGGTTAATGCTTACCATAATTAGACCTGGCCGTACTGATGCAGGATAGTACTAGATGATCTCTAAAGTTCCTTCCATGTTCCATGTTCTGTGACTGGCCCCCACTGTCACACTTACCTTCCTAGAATGCATTCCTGCTTGAGTCATCCAACTTACCTCTGCTGTTGGCTGTGGGTTTTGTAGGACAGTGGAGTAGAGGTAACTGCCCCAGTGAGTTTTCTAAATTTTGTTTTTAATTTTTGGAAGAACTACATGGCTTCCAACTTTCCTCTGCTGTTGGCTGTGGGTTTTGTAGGACAGTGGAGTAGAGGTAACTGCCCCAGTGAGTTTTCTAAATTTTGTTTTTAATTTTTGGAAGAACTACATGGCTTCCAACTTTGCAATTCTGAGCTGTACTCAGTCATCTGAGTAGTTAATGCCATGTGTGGCCTCATTGTCAGAATGGAATCTCAGGGAGTGATAGACCATTCCATCAATCAGTCAGCAGGCTTTGAGTTGGGACTCTTCAAAATATGTGTATGTGGTAGTCTCCAGTGCTTTGTGCATGTTCTGTACATAGTGAGCTGTATGGTACCTGCTTCCCATTTTTGCTCACCTCTGTAAATCCTCTATTTCAATAAGGCATGAATCTACTTCATTTTCACAGGTGGCCCTTGTGCCGAACGATCTGACAAAAGATAAGACAGAATCTTGTTTCTGCAGAAGCAAGGCCTCTGCTTGTCATTATGATAGCACACAATGGACAATCCTGATTGTTCTTTGATGCTTTCCTTTTGTTCTAGAATTCATGCCTTAATGAGAAGTGATAGAAACAAGCGGCCTGACCCTCCTGCCTTGGCTGGACTCCACATCACACGACAGCCCTGAGCAGCCCTGGCGGCACCTGTCAGAAACTCACACACACATCTGAACAGTCAAGCCTAATTCCCAAGAAGCTGTTTTAACTTGACATCTGAAAATGTATTGCATCTAGAATTGTTTTACTGGGTGTGTGTTCAGGGCATATGTGTGCACGTTCTGCAACTGAAGTGTTCTATAAATATCAGATACGAGCTGTACAAAAAAGTATCACGTACATGCTGTACTTAATTCCATTTAGTAATGTTTTCAATTTGTGTCTGACCTCTGGCAACAGAGATAGAAGTTTCTCAACATGAATAAAAAAGTATGCTCAGCTACCTTAAACAATTTTCACTTAAAATTCCAGAAATATATTAGAGCTTAGTGATTACCAGGTGGCTACTAGCCCAGTACTTTAAAAGGAAGGTACTGAAGTTCAGAGAGGTGACGTGTCTTTCCCATGATCACACAGACACCCAGGTCACTTGACTCCCAGGCCATTATCCCTTGCTTTTTCTTGACTTACTATATGTTTCTTCCCCCAACAGTTCAAAAGGAACTCTGATTCCATTAATAGCGCATGCTCCTACTATGGTTTATTATAAAAATCCCAAACCAGCTCCCCTACCTTTCTGACTCTATAGGGCATCTATTTTTTGAAGAAAGAGAATAATTGACCCTACCTCACAAGCGAGGAAGTCGCTGTTCTTGGTGATCCTGAACACTTCCCCAGTGACTGCTGGGGTAACTGCAACCCAAGCCTGAGCATTCAATTGTTCTTGAAAGGGCACAACTAAGTTAATTTCCCCAACAAAGATGTGCTGACCTTCCAGTTACTCTTTTTTTTTTTAGACAGAGTCTCACTCTGTCACTCTGGCAGGAGCGCAGTGGTGTGATCTCAGCTCACTGCAACATCCACCTCCCCAACTCAAGTGATTCTCCTGCCTCAGCCTCCCGAGTAGCTGGGATTACATCCATCATGCCTGGCTAATTTTTATATTTTTAGTAGAGACAGGGTTTCACCATGTTGCCTAGACTGGTCTTGAACTCCTGACCTCAGGTGATCCACCAGCCTCAGCCTCCCAAAATGTTGGGACTACAGGCATAAGCCACCATGCCCAGACCAGTTACTCTTTCCCTGTGACTATCCTGGTAAGCTCAGTTCAGTGCAGCTTCTTCTGGTTTGTGTGACTGAGGCCAGAACTAAAGCCTTAAGTCTGTTTTCCACTGAGAAAGCAGGATGAACGGCGGTGCAGTCTTTAAAATAGCTCTGAGAAGCTTCCAAGGGAATCAAAGGAATACAGATGCAGGACCTGGGAAGAGATGACCTGAGGGGACCTGCAGAAGGGATTTACCTGCTGCCTCTCCCCCAGGGGAGCAAGGAGGCTGAGCTGGGCTGTAAACACTCTGTGCCTGGTGCGGCCTGGTCTGCATAGCCTGAGAGGATGGTGAGAGGCTCCCTCTGGGATGAGGGCTGTATTAGCAGTAATTGATGGCCAGGCTTTTTAACGGAGCTTATCATTTCACTGCAACTGATGTCAGGTTCTAACAAATAACAGTTCTCACTGACCTATGCAATTTGGAGAGGATGCCTGGATGTCAGGCAGAGCTGGATTCCTCCCCATCTCTGTTGCTCTCTCTTCTGTAAGGAAAAACAAACCAAATCCCTTTAAGATACTTTTCAAAATGATTCTCTTTGAGAGTTCAAGGATCCATTAATTCTATGTTATTTATATGATTTGGTTTTCTCTTCATAGCTCTACTTCTAAGCCCCACGAGGAAAAGGCTTAGGAGGGCAGGGTGCGCTTGCTCATGCGGGAACCCAGTACGTGTGGGCATGGAAGGCCTTGGTGACCTCAGTTCCCAATTCCTCTGTTGCTCACCAGCAGTGGTCCCTTTATTGTCTTCTTGGGGGCTCTGATCACCCAAGCTATACTGGCATGGGCCTAGAAAATTCCCTCATCTCTCCTGTGGGGAGTTCAGCTGAGATGAGGTTGGGATTTTTGAGAGTTTCCTAGGAAACTCAGGGCAAAACAGAAGAAAAAAAGAAAACCCATGAATCATAGAAGCAGTTGGGCTTGCAGCTTCTGCCACTGAAGTCTGCTTCCCGATGGGTCCCATGGTACAGAGCTTTCTGGGAGCCCAGCCCTGGTCCCTTGCCTACCCCAGCACTCTGTCGTTCTGCTCCAGTTTGCAGAAGGGATGTGGGGGGTGAGCAATTGCAGCTGGCCATGATTCTGACCTTCTTGTTGTCTCTTCCCCCCACAACCCTTGGGTGCCCCATGGGAGTTCCAGGAGTACAGACATGAAGGGGAGGGACAGGTCAGGGGGTGAGTAGTGATGAAGGGGAGAGAGTGTTGAAAAGTCCCTATCAAGTTTTTCCTGAATAGTGAGTGGTGTCTGGATGAGGAGAAGCACCCTGACTGCTCCCGGGGCTCCAAAGCTGGTTCAGCCCAGGCTCCTTCCGGGTCACAGGGCACAGGGACTGCAGAGGCAGGCCCAACCCTGTAATGAAATCTCAGCAGAGACAACCATCACGTGAGCTGCCTTAAGGAGTTACCAACAGGGAGTGAAGAAGCGAGTAGTGATTAACTCCTGGTAAGACACACACACAATGGGCTCATATGATAACCTTTCACACTTCATGAACAGCCCTCCCCTGGCCCTACTCTACTCCCCTAGGAATTCTCAGCCTCAGGGATCCTAGGACCAGGAACTGGGATTTCCACACTGTGTTCCATGGAGTCCCAGGGGGCCAGTGGGGCCTCAGAGGACAAGGAAAGGGGTGCCGATGGGGAGCACATTGGGTGGGACATCTATATCTCCTTCTCTTCAATTAAGGGAAAAGATCTACTTTTTAATCTGTTTTATTTAGAGGACCAATGCATGAGACTAAATTGAAGCATCTGCAGCTAATGAGAAGTTCAAAGAAAAGAGTGTCTTTGAGAATACTAAGTAATGTATTAACAGTGAAAAATAATTGAAATAGCCCAGAATGCACACTTTAAAAAGATTCTTGAAGGAGAATTTTTTTCTGCAAAAGTTATTCTGCAAAGATAATTAGATAGCAAAATTTAAAAGTATGCATGGTGAGCAGCAACATATGAGCAATTAAGAACTGTTTTGCAAGGGTTTGGATAAGTTTTTAAATAAAAAAATAATGTCTCTTTGTGGCCTTGAGGCAAGAAGAGAAACAACAAATGATTTTAGGAGGCCCATAATGAATTACTCTCATGTGTTGACTGATAATCTATTTTTAAAAATATTTTTTATTTATTTCTACTTATACAATAACTTTCACACATGATGAGCCATCGTAGTAGGTGGTTTTGGGGTTAAATTCCAGTCTAAGATCCTACTAAGGCCTCTAGAGTCAACCAGATGTTTTATGCAATGAAATTCACAGAAAAATCACACCATCTATTTGAGATTCCCTAGAATAAAAAAGACTATGAAAAGTCATTTTGGTTCTACTAGAAAGTCTAGACCTATGTACAAGACATCACGGTAATCAGTGTTTTTTTTTTTTTTTTTAAGTAATGTTTGGTTTTATGTAGACTAAGCAACTGAAGGAAGGAATTTTTCCACTTTTCAGCCGGCTGTGCTGGTACCAAGAAGATACAACCACAGGGGATAACAGCCCATTAATGGGGTGCCTTAGGCTTTAGGAGCTTAGCCAAGTCACTGAGGTTAGGGGACTGTTTACTGGGGTACAATGTGATGGTATCAATATTGACTCTGTTTTTAATTTTAAAATCTCCTTTTTTTTTCTCTAGGGACGCTGCTGCTGATAGTTAAAAATGATCAAATTCTTGCCATATGCCAGCCCCTATGCTGGACAATTCACTGGCATTATCCCATGTAGTAGGCCGAATTCTAACGTGACCCCCAAGATTCTTCACCCTCTGTATAATCCCCAGGATTGGGAATATGATGGATTTCATCCTGGTAAACAGGTTTGTTAAATGGCACAGATGACTTTAAGACAAGGAGCCTTTAAATCTGTGACTAGCAAAAGAGACATGGAAGGCAGAGATTCAAAATATAAGAAGGATCTCATGCACCACTACTGGCTTGAAAATGGAGGGGACCACATGGCAGAGGACACAGGCAGCCTCTAGTTGCTGAGGGTGGTCTCCACTTGACAGGAGCAAGGTAACAGGGGCCTCAGTCCTATAACCACAAGGAATTGAACTCTGCCAACACACTGAAAGAGCTTGAAAGAGGAACGGAAGCCTCGGGTGACATTGCAGCCCCAGACAACACCTTGATTTTAGTTGTCTAAAACCCCCAACTGAGAACCCAGGTATCTTGTGTGGGACTCCTAACCCACAGAAACTATAAGATTAATAATTAGTGGTATTTTAAAAGGGTAAATTTACAATAGTTTTAAAATCAGCAACGCAGACAATCATACACCCCATGTGATATCCATAATAACCATCTGAAATAGGTGTCACCATTTTATAGACAAGGAAACAAACACTCAGGGAAATTATGAATTTGTCCAAAGTCACACAGCCTGTGAGTGGCAGAGACAGGTTTAAACCTAGCTATGTCTTGACTTTAGGGTCAGTGCTCTCAATTGCCTCATGCATTTCCTCTCTGTATGAGGAGAGAGCCTGAGACACATGGTAAAAAGAGTATGGAACTGTTTCTGTCTGCCTGGGTGTGGATGTGCAGAAGGGTCAGAGGACTTACAATTTTGTTTTGGTTTTCTCTTTCTTTCTCTCTCTCTCTCTCTCTCTCTCTCTCTCTCTCTCTCTCTCTCTCTTTCTTTCTTTCTTTCGAGACAGGGTTTCACCACATTGGTCAGACTGGTGAACTCTTGACCTCAGGTGATCCACCCACCTTGGCCTCCCAAAGTGCTGGGATTACAGGCTTGAGCCACCTCACTCGGCCTTTTTTTTTTTTGGGACGGGGGAGGGGTTTAAATGGTAAAAAGATATATAAGTAGAATTAACTAGCGGGATTCATTTTAGATGATCCCAATATGCCTTCTTCTCTCCATCAGGCCTGATCAAGGTGTTGGCCTTGGCCACATCAATGTCACAGAGCTTCTTCACAGCCTGTTTGATCTGGTGATTGCTGGCTTTGAAATCCACAATGGACACAAGTTGTGTTGTTGTTTCCTATCTTCTTCATGGCTGACTCAGTGGTTGGGGGAACCTGATGATGAATTATTGGTCAAGCTTGTTTCTCTTGGGTGTGCTCTTCCGAGGGTATTTCAGCTGCCTCCAGAGCCACAGTGTCTTGGGCCACCAGAAGGTGCATGATGTGTGGATTGGATCTTCTTTTTGTGCTGTGGACACCCTTACGCACTGCCTTCCTGGCCTTCAAAGTGTTTGCTTTGGCTTCAGCTTTGGGAGGGGCAAGAACTTCTTTTATCACTTTCGGTGCCATCATGTAAAAATGAGGACCTATGTTGAGCCCTCACTCCTCTAGAAGCCAGCTGTGTGCCCTCAGGAAAGTCAATTAATCACTCTGAGCCTCAGTTTGTGTACTCTGTATGAGGCATACTAAGCATTTCTGCGCGATAACCCTTGAAGGGCTGCAGTGATGATCCCATAACAGTGTGAGAGAGACCACCATAAATGAAGCCCACAGGGCAGACAGAGGCACCTGGATGTTACGTAGGTACCGTTTTCTTTTCTTGATGACACCCAATTTTAATGTCTCTGCCTATAGGATAAATATGATCACTCTGATGGCTTATTTTGAGGAAGTCATTTGAAGTAGGTTTTTTTGGAGAGGAAATTAATATTTATTACATTTATTGAGAAACTGCAGAATAAGAAGGAATGTAATTTTTCTTTTTTTTTTCTTGAATTCTTTAAAAGTCAGGTGACTATTAAAAGCCAAAGTAATAACAAAGTATTGTGGATTTAATAAAATACAAAGAATGTGTGAATATTATAGCACAAGGGTAAATGGAAGGCACACAGATAATTACACTGTTTACATTACACAGGAAGCATTATAATATTAAATCATGGTAGGCTGTGATAAGTTAAGGGTGTATTTTTAGTGTATAAATGACTAAAATGTAGAAGGAAATATAGCTAACACACCAATAAAAGAGAAAATGGTAAATGAAAAACTACTTGAATAAATTGAAAGAATACAGGAAGAAAAGAACAAAGAAATAAAAAAACCCAAGAAACTAAAATACAAATAGCAAGACTGTAGGGCTTAAACCCAGTAAGCTCATTATTTATGTTAAATGTACATAAACAAAATGCTCCAATTAAGGCCAGGCGTGGTAGCTCACACCTATAATCCCAGCACTTTGGGAGACCTAGGCGGGCAGATCACTTGAGGCCAGGAGTTTGAGACCAGCCTGGTCAAACTGGCAAAACTCTGTCTCTATTAAAAATATAGGTGTGGTGGTACATGCCTGTAGTCCCAGTTACTCTGGAGGCTAAGGCAGGAGAATCACTTAAACCCAGGAGGTAGAGGTTGAAGTGAGCCGAGATCACACCACTGCACTCCAGTGCGGTGACAGAATGAGACTCTGTCTCAAAAAAAAAAAAAAACAACAAAAAAAGAAATATTCCAATTAAAAGGTAGACATGATAAGACTAGATTAAAAAACCCAAGGTCTATAAAAGATTTCCATCAAATATAAAGACACAAATAGGATAAATAAAGGATAAAAATATATATATACCGTGCAAAATATACACAGAAGAAGGCTGGTGTAACAATTTGAATATCAGATGAAGCAGATTTCAAGTCAAAGAATATTGCCAGAAATAGAGACATTTCATAATGATAGAAGGACCAATTTATTAAGAAGACCTAACAATTCTAAGTATGTGCCTAAAAATAAAGCTTTCAGATATAAAAAGCAAAAATTAACAGAACTAAGGGGAGCAACAGACAAATCCAAAACCGCAGGTGAAAATTGTAATGCCTCCTTTCAATAACTGATATAAAATCCAGTAAAGAGCTAAAAGATTTGAATAACACTAACAAGTAATTTAACTTAATGTATATATAGAACACCATACCCCAGAACTGCAGGACACACATTCTTTTCAGGTTTACATGGAATATTTATCAAGATAGACCACATGCTGGTCTACAAAACAAGGCTCAACAAATTCCAAAGGCTTGAAATCATAGAGATTGTGATCTCTGGCCAAAACCGAATTAAATTATAAATCAATAACAATAAGCTATTTAGAAAAATCTTTCTAAACACTTGAAATTCAAGGACAATTATAAATAATCCATGGTTCAAGAAGAAATCACAAGGGAAACCAGAAAATATGTCTAATAAAATAATAACAAAAAACAACATACAAAACTTTGTGGAATGCAGCTTAAGCAATCCGCAGAGGGTAATTTTTTATTAAAAAAGAAAAAAGGATTAAAATCAGTGACCTAAGCTTCTACTCTTAGAAACCTGAAAAGGAAGACATAAAATGCCAATTTCTTCTTCTTTTTTTTTTTTTTTGAGATGGAGTTTTGCTCTTGTCACCCAGGCTGAAGCGCAAGGTGCGATCTCTGCTTACTGCAGCTTCTGCTTCCCAGGTTCAAGTGATTCTCCTGCCTCAGCCTCCCAAGTAGCTGGGATTACAGGCATGTGCCACCACACCTGGCTAATTTCATATTTTTAGTAGAGACGCAGTTTCTCCATGTTGGTCAGTCTGGTCTCAAACTCCTGACCTCAGGTGATCTACCCACTTTGGCCTCCCAAAGTGTTGAGATGACAGGAATGAGCCAATGCATTTGGCCCAATTTCTTATTTAAAAACATAGCTTGCTAAAATGAACACGAGAAGAAATACAACAATCTGAATATTCCTATATTTAGTAAAGACACTAAATATTCTTTGCACAAATAAAACCCTATCAAAACATTTGGAAGGAAATAATACTAAATCTGCATAAACTCTTTCAGAAAACAAGGGAAGAAGAAATATTTTCCAGTTTATTTAATGAAGCCAGCATAGTGCTGACACTAAAGACCTCACAAGGACAAACACGAGAAAAGAAATTTTAGACCAATATCATTCATAAATGTAGATGCAAAAATCGTAAAATTTTAGCAAATCAAATCTAATAGTATAAAAAAGGACAAAATCACAACGGAGAAGGGTTTATCTTTGGAATGCAAGGTTGGTTCAACATGTAAAACTAATTAATGTAATTCACATTAACAGATTAAAGAAAAACTATGATTATGTCGATGTCAAAAGATGCAGAAAAAACAATCTATAGAATTCAACACCTGTTCATGATTTAAAAAAAACTCTTAGCAAAGCAGTAATACAAGAGAATTCCTTCAATCTGATAAAGACATCTATTTAAAACCTACAGCTGACATCAACCTTAATAGAGAAACATACAGTTAGATTCTGCTCTTACCCCTTAAGTAAAATATTGTACTGGAGGTCCTTAGTCAGTGCAAGTAGGTGGAAAAAGAATACAAAAATATAAAGATTGGAAAGAAAGTAGTAAAGTTGTCAGCATAAGGCATGACTATTTATGTAAGAAGTTAAAAGAATTCTATAAAAAATCTATTAGACTTTAATAGTAATAAGTAAATTTAGCAATGTCACAGGACACCATATCGATATAGAAAAATCATTTGTATTCCTATATACTAGCAACAAACAACTGAAAAATAATTTTTTTAAAATTTTGTTTTTATATTTTTATATGTTTATAAATATTTTATATTTTTATATAATTTGCAATAAAAGCAAAAACAGGTGGGGTACAGTGGCTCATTCCTATAATTCCAGCACTTTGGGAGGCCAAGGTGGGTGGATTGCTTGAGGCCCGCAGCTCGAGACCAGACTGGCCAACATGCCAAAACCCTGACTTTACTAAAAATACAAAAATTGGCTGAGTGTGGTGGCTCATGCCTGTAATCGCAGCACTTTGGGAGGCTGAGGCGGGTGGATCATCTGAAGTTAGGAGTTCAAAACCAGCCTGGACAACATGGTGAAACCCTGTCTCTACTAAAAATACAAAAATTAGCTGGGCATGGTGGTGGACAATCGCTTGAACCTAAAAGGCAGAAGTTGCAGTGAGCCAAGATCATGCCATTGTACTCCAGTCTGGGTGACTAGAGCAGAACTCTGTCTTGACAAAAATAAATAAATAAAAATACAAAAATTATCTGGGCATGGTGGCACACATCTGTAGTCCTGGGTACTCAGAAGGCTGAAGCATAAGAATCACTTGAATGTGGGAAGTGGTGTTTGCAGTGAGCCAAGATTGTACCACTGCACTCCAGCATGGGCAATAGAGCAAGACTGTCTAAAAAACAAAAAAAAAGCTACAACATTTAAAAATATTTCAAGACTTCTACATCGAAATATTTTTAAAATTCTGAGAAACTAAAGACCTAAATAAAACCATGTTCATTGATTGGAAGATTCAGTATTATAAAAATGGCAATTCCTCCCTTGTTGATCAACAGATCAATGCCATCCCAATCAAAATCCGGCAGGCTTTTATGGGGGGAGGAGTAGGGGAGAGGTGGGAATTGACAAGTTTATTCTAAAATATATATGAAAATGCAAAGGACCTAGAACATCCAAAACAATCTTTAAAAAGAACAGGCTTGAAGAATTATCTTTCTTGATTTCAAGAAATATTGGTACACAAACCTATCAATGGAACAGAATAAGAGTATTCAGAAATGGACCCACTCACATGTGGTCAATTGACTTTTGACAAAAATGTAAAGGTAATTCAATAGGGGAAGAAAATTCTTTTCAACGAATGGTGTTGTAATATCTGGATATATATGAACAAAAGATTAACCTTGAATTTACCTCATTATCATACACAAAAATTAATTAGAGATGGTTCATAGCCCTACATGTCAAAACAAAAGCTTCTACAAGAAAACATAGGAGAATTTCTTCAAGACCTTATAGTAGGCTAATAATTTTGGGTACATAAAAAGCATTAACATAGAAAATAGATTTCATTTAAAAAAATGAAGATTTTCTGCTCATCAAAAGACACGCTTAAGAAAATGAAATGGGCCAGGAACAGTGGCTCACACCTGTAATCCCAAGACTTTGAGAGGCCGAGGCAGGAAGATTGAGCCCAGGGGCTCAAGACCAGCCTGGGCAACATTGCATAACCTTGTCTCTATTTAAAAAAAGGAAAAAGAGACTGGGCATGGTGGTTCATGCCTATAATCCCAGCACTTTGGGAGGCCAAGGCAGGTGGATCATGAGGTCAGGAGTTTGAGACCAGTCTGGCCAACAGTGAAATTCTGTCTCTACCAAATATATATATATATATATTAGCCAGGCATGGTAGCAGGTGCCTGTAGTCCCAGCTACTCTGGAGACTGAGGCAGGAGAATTGCTTGAACCCAGGAGGCGGAGGTTGCAGTGAGCTGAGATCATGCCAGTGCCACTCCCAGCCTGGGCAACAAGAGCAAAACTCCATCTCAAAAAAAAAAAGGAAAAAGAAAACGAAATGGCAAGCCACAGATGGAGAGACAATGCTCATAACAAATATATCTGACAAATATATAAATAAACTCATATATAAAACTCCTTAATACAAGACTAACAACCAAACTGAAACTAGGCAAGATTTGAACAGACATTTCATGAAAGAAGATAAACTAATAAGCACATGCCAAAATGCTGAACATCATTTATCACCAGGAAATGTACATTTAAAACATGAGATCTTACTTTATCCTCTCTAGAATGGTTAAATTTAAAAAGACTGACAATAGGAAGTGTTGGTGAGGATGTGAAGCAACTGGAACCCTGGCATACTGCTGATGGAAGGGTAAACAGATACAACTTTGAAAAAGCTTTTGACTTTCTTATAAAGTTAATCACATATATACTCCCACTCCTAGGTATTTACCGGAAGAAAGAAAACATGTCTATAAAAAGGCTTGTTCACAGCAGCATTATTAATAAAATCCTCAACCTGGAAGCAACACGAATATCTATACACAGGGAAACAGAGTAATACATTATGCTATATTCATATAATGGAATATTATTCAGCAGTAAGAAAGAAATGCCATAACAGATCAATCTTTTTTTTTTTTGAGATGGAGACTCACCCTGTTACCCAGGCTGGAGTGCAGTGGCACGATCTCGACTCACTGTACCTCCACCTCCTGGGTTCAAGCCATTCTCCTGCCTCAGCCTCCAGAGTAGCTGGGATGATAGGCGTATGCCACCATGCCTGGCTAATTTTTGTATATTTAGTAGAGACGGGGTTTCACCATGTTGGCCAGACTGTTCTTGAACTCCCGACCTCAGGTAATCTGCCCGCCTTGTCCTCCCAAAGTGCTGGGATTACAGGCATGAGCCAGCGCACTGGGCCACCATAATAGACACATCTTAATTATGTTGAATGAAATGAATATAATTTTCATTGTGTCAGACACAAAAGAGGATGATCTGTATTATCCCATTTAGAAGTATCTAAAAGGAAAAACTAAGACATGGGGGTAGAAGTTAGAAGAGTAGCCTTGAAAGTGAAACTATTTGGAAAGAGGGTATAAAGGTAGTTTTCTCAAAACTTTTCAAAAGATATACTTAAAACCTGTTCACTCCATTGTATGTAAATTACACTGTGATTTTAAAAAAGGATATATATGCAAAGCCATTGCCTTCAAAGAACTCATGGATTGGTTAGGGAAACAAAATAAATATGAAGATGTGAAAAACATCAAGAAAATACAAAAGAGATTCCAAAGCCCTATGTGATTAGAGTCAAAGGAGACGGGGAGGAGGGGAACGAGCTGCCAGCAAAGTAGGATGGATGGGAAAACCCATATGGGAGAAGGTTGAAGGATGTGCTGATTTGAGGGGCAGAAAGAGGGTGGGAGGAAAGGCACGAGCAACGGCACTGAGGTACACAGCAGAAGCTAAAACCCACAGTCTTCCACATGTTAACTTGCTGCCCAAGACCACAGAGCTTGCAGGATTAGACTTTGCAATAGCAACTGGGGCATGCATGACCCCGAAGCCTGTGTTCACCCTGTAAGTGGTATTTCACTTGTGAGGGACAGAATTTGCTGGACAGCCATGAGAAAGAAAGAAGCACATGTGGTAGGAACAGCCTGGTCAGTGCCAGGAAGTGTCCTTTCTGAGGTTACACTGTTTAGAATTTTGCTCTACAGGAGGGAATAAACAGCTGATTCCACTCAAAAAAGGCTCTACTGCTGGTCATAAACCGTGAGCGTGTTTATGTCATGGGCAGAGCTCCCCAAGTGAATTACAGCCTTTTACGCACTGTGTACATACAGTATTTTCACAGGACAAAGAAACAGGGTGTGGAAGGAATGCTACAGTTGACCTTCCTCTCTTTCCATCTTTTTTCTTCAAACTTCTCCACCAGTCTCAAGCCTATACTGCAGGACACTTCTTCTACCGTGTTTATCTGGCTTTCTGACACAGTCCAGAGAAGTTACTAGTTCAGTTAAAGAATGGAAACTTTAAACTATTTCTTCTTGCTAGCACGAGCTGCTGGCTTTCTCCTTTATTATATTTAAAATGGATTCATCCTCACTACAGTAGAAAGCAGATTTTTTAAACATTACTTCAGATGTTTTCTTTAGACTGGTGTTAACATAAAGCAAATGTCTCTTGAAACTCTGAACCAATCTGTTAAGATAAACAGCCTTCACTTATGATATTCCTACACTGAAATCACAGGCTCGTGGTCTGCAACTTCTTCAAGACTCAATTCATACATGCTAAAATGTCTACTGAAGAAAAACACACACACACACACACACACACACACACACACACATACACACACACCAAGATAGTTTTGCCATGGAAACCACAAAGACATGTCTGGTTCAGACTCCACAGCACATACCACAAATAATGCCCATCTTCAAAGGGTAAGTCCTATGTATACACAGGGAAAGCCCAGAAAATTAAACAATATCAATCCTTTAAGCATAAAACATCCTTTGTAACTCCTTTTTTCCACTGCATTTCAAGGTATCTAAGTCTTAATCATTGTTAATGGTTATATTTGCATATGCTTGTTTTTGTCCTTAATGGAATTTCAGACTTGGGTGTCATGGATAAAAAGACAAAATAAAGGGAAAGAAGAAGGCACATTAGTTTCAGATAACAACTCAGGATTCCGCATATGAATCTGAGGCAGTCTTGGTTTCTAGAAGACACCCTTTCATTATTTAAGAGTCTCAGGCTGGGTGTGGTGGCTCACACCTAATCCTAGCACTTTGGGAGGCTGAGGCAGGTAGAGCATCTGAGGTCAGGAGTTCAAGACCAGCCTGGCTAACATGGCAAAACCCTGTCTCTACAAAAAATACAAAAATTAGTCAGGCATGGTGGTACGTACCTGTAGTCCCAGCTACTCAGGAGGCTGAGGCAAGAGAATTGATTGAACCCAGGAGGCAGAGGTTGCAGTGAGCTGAGATTACATCACTGCATCCCAGTGTGGGTGACAGAGCAAGACTCTGTCTCAAACAAAACAAAAGAAAACAAAAAAAAACAAAGGGTCTCAAGCCTGCTATAAGTGAAGGTCTAGTACTACAGAAAAATACATGTGAGGCTGGGAGCCCCCATGGAAGCGAATGGAGTCTCTCTGGGAGGAGGAGGCAAGAACAAGTCCGATTAAGTTCTTGATTAGTCACGGCTATTCAAGAACATTCCAGATCTGGAGGTCCAGGCTTTGTTTGTAGGTACTTTGAAACTGTCAGAAGCTTCATATGATAAAGGCTTTATCTCCCTTGCTGGGCTGTAGATTCCATGAAGACAGGGACAATTTCCAATTTGTTTATCATTATATTCCTAGCATAGAGCACAATGCTTGGAACATGGTAGATGCTTAATAAATACTGGATGAGCAAATGAAGAGGATGCTTAATAGATAGTCTATATTTGTGTGATCCTTTGGATCTGAACATCCTTCAGCTGGGATCACAGGTGTGAAGCATATGGCTGTTCCAAGCGAGAAAGTAATAACCACATGCCACTCCATGATTTATTTTTGGAAACTATGATTTTGATCCTTCTTCAATCTAGGAGGCCATGGTTCATGAAGACTGATGTTCCAGACACCAAAG
Source organism: Callithrix jacchus (assembly GCF_049354715.1). Classification (NCBI taxonomy): domain Eukaryota; kingdom Metazoa; phylum Chordata; class Mammalia; order Primates; family Cebidae; genus Callithrix; species Callithrix jacchus. Next base: position 86,753,616 of record NC_133515.1, read on the forward strand.
TCTTAAATATAAAAAACACTCAGCATATTTCTATATTTACCTATTCTGGATGACTGAAGTGAGAGCCTTCCACACTGAGAGGTTCATGAGCAATAGCTGTACCTCTAAACTCCAAACTTTAGCCAACTTCAATCTCTATGAAATCCTACTTCCATATCTATTTTAATAGCCCTAAGCTATTTATTTGCATAGCTGTTTATTTGACCAAGAAATACACAGGTCTTACTTTAGGCAACTGGCTGTGGTATACACTGCAGAGATGCAATGAGGTATAGAATTCACAGAGATTCATTTCCATACGAAAGAGTGGCTACTGGCTCCAGGTATTGACTACTAAGCGAAATTCTGTTTACTGCCACCTGAAATTTTCCATTTTTAAAAAAACTATAAAAAAGTAGCTGCCAACATTTTAATCACTTATGCCATTTACCCACAACTTGAATTCCTACTTAGTATTTCTTCTCTACTCTAAATAGAGAGGTCTTTTCTGATAAATTCTTCATTCCATGAAAAAAATGCGGTCACGGCTAATTTTAGAGACCAACAGAAACAGTAGAAAAAGGAAACATTTTCAGATATAGATCAGTTTCTTCCTGATCAAGTTACAAAGGGCCATACAGTAAATCTTTTTGGTTTTCTAGGCCATACAGTCTTTGTTGCAACAACTGGCTCTGCCATTGCAGCATTAAAGCAGCCATAGATAACAAGCAAAGAAATGGGTGTGGCTGTGTTTCTATAAAGCTTTATTTACAAAAATAGGTGCAAGGCAGGATCTAGACTGCAGGCAGTAGCTTGCCAACCCCTGGACTAGATAAACAAAATGCTCTTATCTGTTGGAAATAACAGATTCACTTACTTTGCTCTTTTGGCCATTTCATTTCCATCCCATCTGGGGCTGTACGGATAATTTTTTTGGGCCTGGGAGTAAAGCTGTCCACTGTTGGTAAAGTGATAGACGGACTGAAATGTGAGCGTTGGCTGGTCTCGAGGAAAAAACAGAGGCAGGTCAACTGCGAAGACAGAAGAAAGAAAAAGACAGTTAGAGCATAAACACATCTTAAGATATGTTTTTGACTAAATCAGAATGTTAGGTACAAATCTCTATTTGAACTACAAATACTGGTTGAGGCTTGAATGAAAGGTGTGTTGTATAGAGAGGGACCAAGAAATAAAGTGACTTTTCCATCTTCAAGGAGTTTATAATCTAGAGAGGCAAATCACACGTGGGTGAAAATAGAAGGCATAATGTGTAGGTGCTGTGAGAATGCTACAAAATGGTCACAGAAGCTTAGGGAAGTATTCCTGGGTGTCTGCAACCAGGTGACGCTCTCCTCTAGCACTTCCCTGGATCACGATTCCACAGCAGAATTCTCTTTATATCTGGTTTAAGGGTCTATTACAGAGTAAACTCCTCAAGGGTTGGGCACTGTCTTCCACATCTATAATTTGATGGAGGAATTGGAACAGAGGCTGTTTTTCAAGAATGTATTTAGAAAAAAAGGTAAAGAGTGCAGGTGATAATCTTTCTACTTTATAGCATATGGCAACCAGACTACCAGGAAAAATCACTCTACTTCCAATCAAACAGTGAATTTTGATACTCAGCAGTTTCCATTTTTTCCATATGCATTACCACATATATTTATATCTCCTAAATCAGTGGGAGTTCCTTAATGGAATGCATCAGGGACTAATCTGAGCACTAAATATGTCTGCTGTGACAGTATAGGCTAATTCTAATCCTTGCTGTTAACATGTGTTAAAGCTTTATCTTTTCATTTTGGGGTTCTTTAACTAGTTTTTAAAAGTAAAATGATTTGTTATTAGTTGAGGCAAATCATCATTAAAAACACAGACTGTTTCAATAGCACATTCATAAAGGTATATAATGTATGTGTGTGTGAATGTTATCCACTTCTAGGAAAAAGAATAGGAACAGTATAAAAATAACAAGAAAAACAAGTATAGACTTTTCTAGATTGACAGAGTACCTTTACACACTGTATCTAGGTTGTTACTTAGAACTCCACAACAGAGACATTATCTTCAACATTTGTATTTAACAGGTGGGCAAACCTAAGGCTCTAGGAGGTTTATTAACTTTCTCATGTCACAGCTAGGCAGAGGCAAGACTCAAATCTAGTCCCATGATTCAAACACTAGGCTCCTACTATGCCCCATGTTGCCTTCTGCTCCAAAGGACACTGGCTTGATCTGCTTACGACTCATCCACTATGCCACAATTTAGGAAGCTAAAGTTGTCATTGTGAAGGGTGTATAAGGTTCATCTTTGAAGATATATTTAAAAATACATACCAGATAATTAGGCCAGGCACAGTGGCTCATGCCTGTAATCCTGGCACTTTGGGAGGTAGAGGTGGGTGGATCACCTAAGGTCAGGAGTTCAAGACCAGCCTGACCAACATGGTGAAACCCCATCTCTACTAAAAATACAAAAATTAGCCAAGCATGGTGCTGGGCACCCGTAATTCCAGCTACTCAGGAGGCTGACGTGGGATAATCACTTGAGGCGAAGGTTGCAGTGAGCTGAGATTGCACCACTGCACTCCAGCCTGGGAAACAGAGCAAGACTCCGTCTCAAAAATAAAGAAAGAAACAGAAATAATACTAGATAATTATACATCTATCAGTATTCCAGTCTGGGGTCACATTCAACTTGGACTAGGTCCTATCAGCACTCAATGAGATTTCTTGAAGGAAAACTTAGGTCTGCATCAGACTTCTAAAGAGAAGCCAAAAAACCCCCAAGAATCAAAAAACCATCCTGTTGGGAGGGACTCTTAGACCTCTGAGTACACTGACTCTGATGATGCCTGACTCAGTGCTGCAGGGGGTTTCTACAGATGAATCACACAACAACCAAAGAAAAGGGCACGATTTTGAATGTCCACTCTTTAGTCACACTTTTCAAGCACAATAGGGCAGTCTAAATGTGTCTATTGGTGCCAAAGCAGAGATTTCATAATAGATAGGAACAATACAAAATATGAAAAAGATGGACTCAAATGATAAATAATTTAATTCAGAAATCGCTTTTGAGTCCCTCCATTTTGCAAAGCATGATCTGTAACATCTTCCATCACTCTGCACAAATACTGGTTTCTAAAATTAACTTTATATATTTTCTCATTACTACTTCCATTTCTTCTGATTAATATGTTTGTATGTATGTACGTAGGTATGTATTTATTTTTGAGACAGAGTCTCGCTCTGTCACCCAGGCTGGATGGAGTACAGTGATGTAATCTCACCTAACTGCAACCTCTGCCTCCCAGGTTTAAGCAATTCTCATGATAATCCCAGCTCTTTGGGAAGCCAAGGAGGGCAGATTACCTGAGGTCAGGAGTTCAAGACCAGCCTGGCCAACATAGTGAAACCTGGTCTGTACTAAAAATACAAAAAGTTAGCTGGACATGGTGGCATGGACCTGTAATCCTAGCTACTTGGGAGGCTGAGACAGGAGAATCTCTTGAACCCGGGAGGCGGAGGTTGCAGTGAGCCAAGATCGCACCACTGCACTCCAGCCTGGGCAACAAGAGTGAAACTCTGTCCACCCCTCAAAAAATAAGAAAAAATAAAAGGTATTTGCATATACTTTGACTTCAGTTGTTTTATATTATTTACACTTCTGCAAATATAAAACAAGATATAGATTAATCTCCAAAGCAATCATTACTAGCAGACAAGTACCATGCAAGCTTCCTTACAAGAGAGCAACAATTTTAAACAGTAGAACTCAATGACAATAATTTATAAATTTAAAGCAAATACACTCATCACTCAGTATCCAAAGCAATGCAGATAATACCACAGGCTGTGTGATTTTCAAGCTACTGGCGTCTCTGGGCTTTGGAACGTCTTCTATATTTCGTTCTTATTATTTTGTTTTGTAGAAAATGAGCTGCTGGTATTAGCATTTTAATATGCTAAAAAATGATTTTTTCCCACCTACTTTGGAACCATCTTCTTTGACTCCCTAAATGTCCAAATAGCATCAGAAATAATTCAAAATGCAAAGGCAATTTATGTACCTGGGCAAGTGAGTTGTTCTGATTTTTAAAAAATGGCAGCAAGCTAATGTTGATATGTACCATGGTCCCCGAAAAGCACTGATTACATTATTTCTCCATGGAGATTTGTCTGACAAAGTGTAATTGTAGCCAATATTAAAATTTGAATACTTTCTCAGTGAACACAGTAAATGTATTATTAAGGGAGCAGGAATGGTCAGAGAACTTCAGAGATAAAATCGGCAATTCACATATGAGAAAATAAAATTTTAAAAATACAAATATCTTGCTTCATTCAGCTAAGTTGTAGCCTGTCTATATCAGTCAATGATCAACCAAACAATGGCTTATTTAAAAAAGTTCTGTGCATAAGAATGAGTTAATAACTAAAATATTTATGAGAAATACTTTGCATATTTCTGACAAGAATGATTTGAATGGTACAACTCAGTCAAGATTAAAAAAATTAAAACTTGCTTTCCTTGTCACCAAATGTTTCTGTCACTTAACTTTTGCCTGTGGGTTAAGCCATGCTTTTCTGATGCATAGTTAAATGATGACTTTAGAACTTCTACCAGCTGACCTGCTCTGAAGGAACCTCCCAAATTCCAAGGATTTGGGGCTCATAGTTTCAGCTATATCAAAATTGAACAGTTTAACCATTTGCTTTCTCTCTTTTTTTTTCTCTGTCACCTGGGCTGGAGTGCAGTGGTACGATCTCGGCTCACTGCAACCTCTGCCTCCTGGGTTCAAGTGGTTCTCCTGCCTCAGCCTCCTGAGTAGCCAGGATTACAGGCACCCGGCATTATGCCCAGCTATTTTTTTGTATTTTTAGTGGAGACAGCGTTTTACCATGTTGGCCAGGCTGGTCTCGAACTCCTGACCTCGTGATTTCCTCACCTCAGCCTCACAAAGTGTTGGGATTACAGGCGTGAGCCACTGCACCCAGCCACCATTTGCTTTCTTAGAACCTACAGGCTCAGGTTTGATTCTTAGAGCAGAATCATCCCATTTGATTCAGTTACTTATCGTCAGTATTATTTTGACAACAGCTTCCTCTTTCCTTCTTCCTGTCTACAGAGACTTGGTTGGCTCTTCATCTACAGAGGGGATGGTTTGTACTTGTTTAGTAGAATTTCAATAACCATTTCCTTTTTCTACCCCCCTTTTTTTCTTTTAGAGATAAGGGTCTTGCCACATTGTCCAGGCTGGTCTCCAACTGCTGGCCTCAAGTGATCCTCCCTCCTCGGCCTCTCAAAGTGTTGGGATTACAGGCATGAGCCACTGCACCTGGTCTCAATAACTATTTGTGAAGCTTTATTTTCTTCAAGAACTTGTTGAAACAAGTCACACCAAATGCTTCTTAATTCTGCACAAACCAGACTGTTCACAGGATGCATTCACAGGGCTCTGAAGCCCTGAGGGAAGAGAGGAAGAATTAAGCTCTGCAACAGCTGCCTCACTCTGGACAGTCCTTGCAGTGATGGGTTCTGCGGGTTACAGTCCCAGAACTTGTGGTGCTCTCCGACAACAGCCAACCGTGCAGCTTTGGGGGAAGATGCACTGATGAACTACATGCTGCCTCTCTGTGAACTCTGGTGAGGTTCAGGTAGTGGCTGCAGTTCTACCTTCCCAAGCAAACATGCTTACCTGCCCCTAACTGCTCATCTTTTCACTAGCAGACGACCCCAGTAAGGTGGTATCTCAGTTCATAAGACTTTCTAGAAACTTCTCACTTCTCCAAAAACCTCAACAATGGAAAAATGAATAGCAAAAATAAATGCCTTACCATGCATCTGATTCCCAGGATAGCCTATCAGACATTCAACATTTCAGGCATAGTTCTAACAAGTTTAATTATATAATTTTTCCAGAAAAAAACAAAATGTATCCAATTATGGCAAGATGAGGACAAGGCACATTAACAGCAAGTAGTCATAATTCATAGTCTAGCACAGAGGAAGAACATAACAAATACAAGCAGGGTTAGGAGGGCTGAAAGAAACCCAGTCTGGCCATTTAGCATAGGAACAAAAAGCTCCGTACACCCCAGTTGTCCCTTACACTATCACCACACAGTAAGTGATATTCACTCCCAGTCTTGGTAGTGGTGGCAGGCAGTTGTGGCTGCCTACCAAACACCCATTCTTCATTCTTCTTTCTTATGGGCAGAGCCTTCCTCTCGCCCCAGAGTCTGACAGTGCTGGATATCACTCTCTTAGCCTTCCATAAACCAAGACATGGAAATGTGACTCAGTCCTGCCAATATGCCCTGGAGGGAAGTGGGCTATGGGTCTTTTCAGAAATATTTTCCTCTCTGATTAAACACACGCATAAGGAGAAGCCCCCATCTCATTCTTCCCTTAGAGCTGATCATGTGAGATCTTGAGGCTTGGTGTTGAGTCGCCCATCTTGTGACCATGAGGGAAGGTCAGCCTGTCATCATTGTGTGACAATGATGGATTCACCATCCCTGAACTACCCAGCTCTGGATTTCTTGTTAATGTGAGATGATTACAAATCTTTACTATTAAACCTCTTGAAATTTGGGTCTTGTAATACTTGCAGTCAAATGTATCTAAGGAAATGTTATTTCCTGAAGCTTCCGTTCAAGATAATTATATAATCTATTTCAGAAATATTTCCACCAAGCATGGTTAACAAAGCCTTCAAGGCGCTTAAGTAGGAAAGTTTTAGTTGTCTGGAAAATTCAGTTTTGCGGGACAGTTCGATCCTTGAAAATGGCAAACAAATGAGGGGTCAACCATAATTGCTTCCCTGGGAGCCACATCTTCAAATATTTTCATCATTATTCACAAGTTGGCCATTATTTCATTTCTTCAAACCTTCCACACTATATATTTCTGGGCTTCCCCCTGTGCTCTTGGGTCAGCAGGGAAGATACTCATAGATTCGCTTTGTGGTGGTTATGGTTATATTCCCATTTCCAGGCCTATCAGGACATTCCAATTCCTCAAAGCCTCATTAGGAACCGTTTTAACCCCTTGTTGAATTGCCATAAAGTCACTCTCCGATGAGGATTCCATTTGAGGCTGATTCTTCCTGAAAGCCATTGGTACACAAGCAATGTGGGAAGCCTGCCCTATATTTACTGACCAACCCCAATCTTACTACCTACACACTAAACCTTTGAGACCTGTGGATTCCAACCACTGGAAAATTAACACTACATATCCAAAATACTCACTACAAGAAATAGAAAGTAACATTTTCCAATTCAGAAGTATCTATTCAAAGTATCTCCATTTATTATCACTGCCTTTCATTTAATTGACAAGAAAGACTAAATATTAACCAGATTTTGTTAAATGGGTTTGACTTTTCACTGGTTTAAACTGTTTGTTATATAACCATGTAAACAAATTATCCTTGGGTTTTTTTTTTGAGATGGAGTTCGCTCTTGTTGCCCAGGGTGGAGTGCAGTGGCACGATCTTGGCTCATTGAAACCTCCTGGGTTCAAGTGGTTTTCCTCTTCAGCCTCCCAAGTAGCTGAGATTACAGGTGTAATTACAGGCAGATTACCACCACATCTAGCTAATTTTTTGTATTTTAGGTAGAGATGGGGTTACACTGTGTTGGCCAGGCTGGTCTCAAACTCTTGAGCTTGGGTGGTCCATCCATCTTGGCCTCCCAAAGTGCTGGGATTACACGCGTGAGCCACCATGCCTGGTCTATCTTTGGGGTTTCAATATTACCAAACTGAAGCTTGAAGTTTCTTAGTTTTTTCTGCATATGCTAAAAAATCCTATAATGGAAAGAGCCAGCCTGGTATGCCCTTGAAGTCAGATAAAGTGAGTTCAAATCTTGGCCACACCATTAATTAGTGGTGACATCATAGGCAAAATATTTCACCTCTTTGAATCCTGATTTTCTCATCTGTAAAATGAGGATAATAATTTATATCTCATAGTGTTTTTTGAAAGGATTAAATAAAACCCAAACAGGTACTCAGTATAAGTGCTCATTTCTTTTCCCTATCACCCTTTTTAAAGTGTTTCTTTTCCATCTAGCTTTATCCACTGTTCCGTATATGTGAAATTTCTGGTAACTACAGCATACATTTCAGGTTCTTAAATTCTAATTATTTTGATGTAAATCTTTCTAAACTTCACATCTCAGTAAATATGATACACTGAAAATAAATTAGCCTTTTTTGGAAGACAGAGAACACATGAAAAGTTATACACAGTGGCCCAAGTGTTGAGGAAGACTGAGCTTACTATTTCACAAATACCTCCTACCTAAGAGCCCATATTCCCACAACCTCATTTCTGAAAATGCACCTCAAGCGATTTTAATTTACCTCCCCAGGTAGGAATCACTGCATAGAACTGTGAGGTCCCCAAGTGGAGGGGCCATGAATTAGTTATTTTAGTATTGCTAGCACTTAGCGCAGTGCATGACACATGAGAAACACTCAGCCTGCTGAACTGAAGGAAGGGCTCATATGAAAGACATGCAAATTAAAACCTCAATGAACTTCTACCCATACCCATTAGATTGACAAACATTTAAAAACTGGGAAATACCCAAGTGTTGTCAAACCTATGGAACATTGGGAATTCCCATTCCCTGATGATGATGATATAAATTGCTAAAACTCTTGTACAATAAAACTGAAGGTGTACATACTCCACGACACAGCAATTCCACTCCTAAGGAACTACTGCATGTGCGTAAGATCGCAGGCCTGATATAGTACCACCTGTGTTAACAAAAACTGGAAACATCTTAAATGTCTATCAGCTGGAGACTGGATAAATACATCACCCATATTCTTTCACAGGAATACCTTGCAGCAGTTTAAATGAATGAGCTAGGGCTACATGTATCAACCTAGTTGAATCTCCAAGACCTAATGTTCAGTGAAAAAAGCAAGTTACAGATGAACACTGTTCAGTACATATTTACAAGGTTCAAAAACACGCACACGTTACATATTTAGGAATGTCTAGTAATGAAAGTATAAAAACATACATGGGAAAGATATACACCAAATTAAGGGGAGTGGTTACCTCTGTGGGTTGGGAAAAGGGAGTGAAGGATGGGGATACGTCTTGGAGGGGCACTCAAGGCACTTCATCTGAATTGACAGTGTGCTATTGCTTTTTCTCTTTTTTTTTGAGACAGAGTCTCTCCGTCACCCAGGCTGGAGTACAGTGGCATGATCTTGGCTTACTGCAACCTCCGCCTCCTGGGTTCAAGCTGGGTTCAAGTGGTAGGATTACAGGCGTGAGCCACTGTGCCTGGTTTGACAGTGTGCTATTTCTTTCAAAAAGTCAGAAACGGCCAGGTGTGGTGGCTCACGCCTGTAATCCCAGCACTTTGGGAGGCTGAGGCAGGTGGATCACGAGATCAGGAGTTCGAGACCATCCTAGTTAACATGGTGAAACCCCATCTCTACTAAAAACACAACAATTAGCTGGGTATGGCGTTGTGCACCTGTAGTCCCAGCTACTTGGAAGGGTGAGGCAGGAGAATTGCTTGAACCTGGGAGGCAGAGGTTGCATTGAGCTGAGATCGCACCATTGCACTCCAGCCTGGGCGACAGAGTGAGACTCCGTCTCAAGAAAAAAAAAAAAGTCACAAGCGATTACAACAAAGTATGAAGATTTGATTAGGGTGGTTACATCGGTTTTTGTTTTCATAGTTGTTATAAACATGTGTAAGCTTTAAATAGTTATAATTTTTAAAAGTTTAAAAAGCAAGACAATATTCATAGAAGCAGAATCAGTATGATTCCATTTATATAAAGTTCAAAAATAGAAAAAAATGAATGATATATTTTTATGGATATATACTAGGTGGTAAAGCTATTGAGAAAATCGAGGGGGCAGTTAACATAAAGTTCAGGGTAGTGGTTTCTTCTGGGAGAGACACCCATAGGATGTCTATGATACTGGCACTATTAAATTTGGTGGTGTTTTATGAGTTTTTAAAGTGTGTGGGTATATTTTATATAATTGTGTGTGTGTGTGCAAAGGTATGTTTGTGTATAAACAGATAAATATTACTTTAAAATGGGGGCATTTATAAAAAAAAAAACTAAGAGGGTCAGGAAAAGTGAATAGTCTTCAGAAAAAAAAAAAAAAAAGAAAACACCACAGTAGGTAGAGCGCCAGGAATAATGAGGGTGTCCATGCCCTCGAGCTCATGGTCTGGAAAAGGAGACCTGGCAAGTTCAATAAGCAACTTCAGCCGAGCACGCCAAGACAATATAGGAGGCACACACGTGGTGTCATGCAGGGAGAGGGACAGCTGAAGAAGAGATGGACTTTGAGTTGGTTCTAGAAGGTTACAAGTTGAATTAGAATTGGAGCTTGGGGAGTATCTCATAGAAAGGAAAAGACTCAACAAAGCATTTGATACTATGTAAATATAATTCTCCACTTTTTATTTTGCTCTTTTGGTATCATATATTCAATGTAGAAAAGCCATAACCTAACCCAGCACTTTGGGAATCCAAGGTGGGTGGATCACTTGAGGTCAGGAGTTCAAGATCAGCCTGACCAACATGGTGAAACCCTGTCTCTACTAAAAATATGAAAATTAGCTGGCTGTGGTGGTGGGTGCCTGTAATCCCAGATACTCGGAGGCTGAGGCGTGAAAATTGCTTGAACCTGGGAGGTGGAGGTTGCAGCGAGCTGAGATCATGCCATTGCACTCCAGCCTGGGCGACAGAGTGAGACCGTCTCAAAAAAAAAAAGAAAAAAGAAAAGCCGTAACCTGTCCTATCTTACCAGTGTTTCCCACTACTCTCCTGACTTTTGTATCTGTGAAGAGAAATAGGTGGCACGAAGATGAAGGAAGCAGATGCTGGTATCAGGAAGTTCACAGGTCAAGTCCTTCTCCCTGTCTGGAAGGTGCCCCTTGTTTTTCTGGGTTTATTTGGTTTTACTCTCATCAAAGTTCAGATGATCAGAAATGCCTCTTCTCTGGAACTCTGCATGCTTTGAACCTGTGCTCCCAAGCAGGGCTCACTCAAGGTGAGTCCGCATGAGGACAAAAAAAAAAAAAGCCTATCAGTGGCTGAGGCTGGGATGAAGGGGTCCCCAGAGGAGGAACCCCTCTGTCCCTCTGCTTCATCCACTCCCTCATCCATCACACACTGAGCAGATTCTCTGTTCCAGGCCCCATGCTGGAACTGAGGGTCCACATTTCCTGGAGAGAGGCCGGGTGTGAGCTGTGACCCTCCTGCCTGCTATACCATCTAGGTTCTGTGCCCTCTGGATATGCCTCCTACTTGGATCCTAGCCCCTTTGCTGCTCTGAGATTCTCATTTCCTCAGGCCTGGCTCTGTGTTCATTGCTTTCAACCTGTTCTTGCTTCCAACTCTGTGAGGCAGTCCAAGCCCCACCTTTCAGGAAGCCTTCCTTGCATGCTCCATCACTCAGTGATTTCTCCAGCCTCCGTGTCCACGTAATCCACCTCTCAGCTAGACTGTTGACAATTTCAGCGTATTTATCTTTATGTTAGATTCCCACATGTGTGCCACTGGGGTAGACACACGGTAGGTAGTAGACGCCTATTTAGTGACTGGCATTGACTAGTGAGGAAATGGTAACTGCACTAGAAATGTACAAAGAAACATACTTTCATGAGATACAGAAAGAAATCGAGCAAGAGAAAACACCATAAATAGCATTTAGTACTGTTTTAACTTCTATTTTTAAAAGAATTGAGTCACAATAAATAAACTCCTGGCCTGGGAGGATTAAAAAAGAAATCTGGCTAAATTAAGGAAGAGTTTGATTAAAAGAATCCTTAAATAAATTACAATGTATTCAAATGCAAAACAGTTAGCACTTAAAAATTGGGCAAAGTCTTGAAAAAGTCAGAAGCTTATAATTTCAAAGAATTCACGGACAATGTACTAAATGTAAATGATAAGAAGGAAAAGGGCAAATGAGGTGTCTGTGGTTAAAGTAAGGGGTCAGTTTAAATTCCTGTCTTGAAAAATTAGAACAAAGCAGCTAGATACAAATTTGGGAATACTGTGACTACCCCAATGTGAAGGATGACTAATGTGGCTTTAGGAAGAAAAAAAAAGTTCCTCAAATGAATCTAACTTTTTTCCCTAAAGGATCTCGCTATGACCTTTATATTCTAGAGAAAATAACATGTATCCAAATCGACAAACATTTCCTGAGCACCTACCCTGGTCAGCTCTAGGGAAACCCAGCAGAGTAAGGCCAAGTCCTCCTCCCCACAGTGCCAGCATGTTCTCAACTCACTATTCTCAGGAAGGGAGGCGAGGATGAAGGTTGTAACAGAGGTGTTGACTCCCATATGGTAAGGGGCAAAGATAACTCCATCAAAGGGCTGCTAGGAGGCTTATTAGATGAGATGGCTTTGGGCAGGGCCTTGAAAAACAACTAGGATTTGGACAGGCAGTGGCAGTGGGAAGGCTATGGCTAGGAAGGGAGGGAGAGGCAAGAGAATCCGGGCAGAGGGAAAAGTGTTGAACATTCCCCAGTGCGGGAATGCGGCAGATCTGGGTAAATGGAATACAGGCTGAAGGACAGAAGCTAGAGCAGAGGAGCCCTGGATAAAGCTGTCAGACTGTGGAGTGTTTTGACGACATAGCGAAGGGCTGTGAATGTATTTCTATGAGCAGTGATACCCTTGAACATTTCTAGGAATAAAAGCCCACACCACTCATTCCAGTGTGGCAGACATTTTCCTATAATACCCCCAGCATGGTACAAATCCTCTAGAATGGAGAATGCTTTGGAAAGTATAATGTACAAATCAAAAATACGTTATTATTTATTACTAGAAGGATGTGATTATTTAATTCTCAGTATAGGAACTAATTCCTCTTTACAAAACATCTCCTAAGACTTATCAGCCAGGTGTGGTGGCTCATGTCTGTAATCCTAGCACTTTGGGAGGCTGAGGTGGTAGGATCATGTTCACGGGAGACTCTGAGTGGAGTCTTGGTAATGGACTTCCTGTGTAAAAAATCCAGAGTCAGGCCTCAAGTTTGGGATCGGGTGTAAGACTGGCGCAGGCCACAGTTTAAATCAAACATCTGGCAGAGGTATTACATGTTTCCTCATAAGACATGGTTAGAAGTTCTGGTTACCATGTCATTCCCCCATGCAGAAACCTTCATTAGCCTATTTTTATTTCTACATTATCCTTTCCAAGCAGTTTCTACGCTGTATTTATACCGTGCAGGGATATTACAATTGTAAGAAAATGTCTGACCCACTACAATGAGTGAAATGGGGATATTTTCCCAAGAAATGTTAAAAAGTAAGCCACTGAGTCTGTGAGATGGGTGGGGAACAGCTAATCTGGGTGAAGCTGGCTGCTGAGTGAGGAAGGCATGTGCTCTGGAGATGGGCGTGCCTCTTTCCCCATTCCTAAGACTGGAAAACCTTTAAGCTCAGCGTTGGAAATGAAGCAGGTAAAGCACGCCATACACTGTCTGGCACACAGGAAGTGCTTGCCAAATAAAGGCTGTAACCTAAAGGAACATAGGGTTGGGAGAATGGGATACTGGGAAGAAAATGGTGTTTGGAATTGGACAGATCTGGGCTTGATTCCTCCTCTGCCAGTTGCTACCTGGGTGACCTCAGGCAATTGACTAAACTCTCTGAGTCTAGGTTTTCTCATCTTTAAAATGGGATAATACCTACCTTGCAAGGCTGTTGGATGGTTTACATGACATAATGAGTATATGTGCAGAACACTTGGCACATAGCAGGTCTTCATAAGTGATACCTATTATTACTCACTTTTCTCTTAGAAGCAATTAAAACAAACAAACCTGACTCTATATAATTTCTTTTCTACCCTGATTTCCAGCTGAGAAAATACAACCAAGCTTTCAAAACAACTTTCAAAACAAGTTGAAAATTAAGCCTTCAACTTAGTTTTGTCCACCTCTTTATTTGAGTAAATTCAGAGTCCTTTGGAACTCTTTACTTTTAATTCTACAATCTTCTTCCATCAAATAAAAAATTGTAACTCTAGAGAATCTATGCTCAAAGAGGGCCCTGTAGCCAAACCAGACCACATATCAGAAAAAGTTCTGAACAGAGAGGAGGCCTGATGAAATCTTGGTCAGACAGTTTTCTTTTGGGCTTTGATTATGAAATATTCTCCCAATTCTCATAGGTGCTTTAAGATAAAGGCTTTTTCTTTTTTGCTAACCAATTTATTTGTGAGTGGTTTTGTTTTGTTTTTTTAAAAAAGACCAGCAGGCCGGGTGTGGTGGCTCATGCCTGTAATCCCAGCACTTTGGGAGGCCCAGGCGGGTGGATCACCTGAGGTCAGGAGTTCGAGACCAGCTTGGCCAATGTGGTTTAGTAGAAACCCTGTCTCTACTAAAAATACAAAAATTAGCCAAGTATGGTGGTGCGTGCCTTTAATTCCAGCTACTTGGGAGGCTGAGGCAAGAGAATCGCTTGAACCTGGGAGGCAGAGGTTGCAGTGAGCCAAGATTGCGCAGCTGTACTCCAGCCAGGGTGACAGAGCAAGACTCCATCTCAAACAAAAAAGAAAAAAAGACCAGCAATATAATCAATCTTTGTATATTAGGATTACCTGTTTGGCCTATGAATTATCCAGGTTTTTGTTTTCTTTTGTTGTTACTGTGTTTTGACTAGCTCCTTGGTCATTACTTCTATGAGCATGGGTGGGAGAGGCAGCAGGGGAATGGGAATTAATGTTCCTCTTTGACAGCAATTCCGATTAGAAATTTCATTTGAGATAAAGGTATGATTGCTGCCTGAAATACTGTTTTTAAATGTCATATTATTCTGAAATTTAACTAACTCAAAGAGAATAAACCGTGCAATCATAAGGTGATCATGTTGAGGCTAGCCCTCGACTTGGATGAGTTGCCTGACTTTTATTTAAAGGAATAAGATACGTTTCAGTCAAAGGTATTGAATCATTGTTAATCCTAAGAAAAGCATGCATATTCACACTCAGCAAACCATTTCTGACAGCAGTGCCTTCCAGATAACTGAAAGCTCTAAAACTTTTATTTTTCATTGTTTGTGATAAAAAATCTTTGTAAAAATCACATTTACTTCTGTGCTATCGCTTTCTAAATGACTCAAAGTCAAACTTATGAATATCAATACTTATAGAGTGGGCCATACAATTGTGACATCAAGGCCTATGTCATGCCAGTCCCTAAGCTAAGTGTGTCCTCCTCTATTTGCAGTTTCTTGGTTCCCTCCACACCTACCTCCTGGGCCCAGGCTATTAGGTTACTCTTCTCGTATTCTTACAATGTTAGTATATTTATGTACCACAGACCTTCTCTGGGAAGTTAAACTGCAAAGAACTTGAAACAAACTAACAAATAAACAAACAAAATACAGAATGTTCCAAGGGACTTGGGAACTAGCCACCAAGGTTACTAGAAGGTGAGAGTCAGGCCTGAGAGTGAAATACAGAGAAGTGGTGACCCACTTGAGTTACTTCTTCCTGGCTACCTTCTGACAAGTGTACTTACAGGGTGTATTGTAGCTAGGTGAGACATTTACTTAAAAATCTCTAAGTCTTGTCTTAACACAGGATATATTTGCTAAAGCGCAGTTCAGCAAGGAGCCCTGCAAATCAACTCTCCATTTAACAAATGAGGAGATTATGCTCTAGAGTGGTGAACTGCCTCAACTGCCTCTGCAGAGAGAAGCCCAGAGTCCAGAGAGCTACATCCACAGTACCAGGCCGCTGTATTTAACACAGTACATCTCCCTGCAGGAACACAGTAACTGCCACTACAATAGCTGTACAACTTTGGGTTACTGATTAATCTATGTTTGAGAAATCTCTTACTACAGACCATCGTTAGGCATGGGGTTTTTTAAATCTTGTTTTTCATTCTGATAAATACTTTCTTAATGTTAAGAAAAAGGAGAAAAATCAGCATTTATTGAATACCTACAATGTGCTGGGTGCTTTCTGCCATATGATTCCGCCTAGCCCCCTTCTAGGAGTATGCCTGCCCTGGAGCAAGCCAGAGAACTTGAAGCTGTGGCCAGGAGTCGACCCTGCCTGCTGGGTCTGGAGCCCATGCTCTTTCTACAAGTGCTATAAATGTGATTTGCCACTTGTTTCTGATGTGGAAGGAGCTTCTGCTTGGCTATTTTGAATCATCTACCATTTCAGCCAGGGGTTGCTATAGGCAAGCACATCTCTGGCTGTTGGTCAAGAAAGCGCAAATGTCTGAGAGACTGACAGACACAGTCGTACTTGGCAGTAGGAAGAGTATGATGTCTGTCTTGGTCTGAACCAAGTTAAGCTCAAGGGCACAATGATCTTGGACTTTTAAGAATTTTTATTTTTGATGTTTTCATGTCTTTGTTTTATACCTTTCGGTTGGGAAAACATCTTACAGTCATATCTACGCGGTCTTAATGGCATCCGACACTGTTGCTCACTTCTGTCCTTCTCCTATGGTTTCCATAACACTGTATTGATCTGCTACTTCTCTTCCTTTTAAAATTTTTACTGCCTCTTTTTCTCCATCTGCTTAACACTCCCTCAATCCCAAAACTCAGTTGAGGGACCTGTTAAGCCTGAAGGCTTGGCTTCAGTGCTCCTTTTTCAGAAAGTCTCATGTGATATTAACAACCTTTGATGACCTCAAAATATCCATATCCTTCCCTGATTGCTCACCTCTGCTCCAGTCTGATAATTTCAGAGGCCTGGAGAATGTTATCATATAAACTTTATGGGTCAAATATGTATTGTCGGCCAGGCATGGTGGCTCACACCTGTAATTCCAGCACTTTGGGAGGCTGAGGTGAGCAGATCACCTGAGGTCGGGAGTTTGAGACCAACCTGAGCAACATAGAGAAACCCTGTCTCTACTAAAAATACAAAAAATTAGCCAGGCATGGTGTCACATGCCTGTAATCCCAGCTACTCAGGAGGCAGAGGCAGGAGAATCACTTGAACCTGGGAGGCTGAGGTTGTGGTGAGCCAAGATCTTGCCATTGTACTCCAGCCTAGGCACAAGACTGAAATTCTGTCTCAAAAAAAAGAATGTATTGTCTCATTTGTGTCTTCAAGATGGGCATACCACCTCATTTACAGACAAGAACACTGAAACTCAGGAACAAAAAGCAGCTTATTTCGAATTAGGTGACAGAGCTGGCCTTGAATTCAAGTCCTCAGATGTTAAATCCAGTGGCTCTGATGTCACTAGAATGTTCTGCTACCAACCAGGGAAGAATCATACTACATGTCTGAAATAAAAGTTACAACCTGCTCCCCATTTGCCATCAGATTGGGTTGAATATTCTGCCAAATGGAAAACCTTTGAGTAATTTTGGGTGCTTTTTGTCCATCTCTGGAAAGGCTCCCATCCTGAAGAGGACAGGACACTGTCCTGCTGGGAGGGGGCTGGTGGGGCTGGTGGGTCACATTTACTTCCACTGTGGATAAACAGAAATGGGAATGTATATTTTTAAAAATACTGACCTACTTCATACAGCAATATATACTTTTGGTCAATCCGAAGAACAATTGGTAAGGCTTCCCACACTTACCATTTTAGGTCAGCTCAAATACCAATCAGTTCACACCAATTCAGTAAGCTTTGTCTGCCTCCAGGAATTGTCCTTCTATCTGTCCTACACATGGAGGCCAGTTTAATTACCTTAATTGTGCCCCTTGTCCTAGTCCACAGGTACTAGCCTAGGCCTTCTGGATAAAAATACAATCCTTGAATGCCAGTAGGGGCAGCTCAGGGGAGGCCTTGGGAGCCTTTCCTTCTAAGGTGTGGTACAGCCCATCAAGTTCAGGTTAAAAGACTAGGGACTGAATAGAGAAGCTGAAGTTCATATATACAGAGCATTTAAGCACAGATGAAAAATATCAGCTTAGAAATAAAAAAAGAAAGGCAAGGGGCTTTAAAATAAAGTACCTTAACCCTGGTCACACTGCAGCAGAGTCTGATGTGGACTCAACAGCTAACCCCTTCTCATTCAGCCTGTCTGTTGCTCTTTCAATAAAACAGCTGCTCTCACTGGCCCTGCCTTACTCATGACCCCTCACCAGCACTCTGTGATGGAAATCTCTTTGTTTCTGGAGGCCAAATGGCTCTTTCTAGATAAATTATGATTGGTTCCATGGAAAAACAGGTTTGGTTCTTTACACATTCAACTTGCTAAATCACCACTCGACCTTAGCTCATAGAAAAACTAAAGTGAAATCTGCAAAGTAGTGCCTGAGTAGGTGCCAGCATGGATCAGGAGAAAGGATTTGTGAATCTCAGGTCTAGCAGAATATTTTACTAAAGAGTGTCGTATTTTTACATGCACACACACACACACACATTTGTATCTAAATATATCTGTGTATGTGTGTATGTATTTGGTTTAAGAAGCAGAGCAGTTTAATACTTAAACAACAAAACAAGAGTTTGTCTGAAACTCAAAGAAGGTGACCATGAGCATTCTTGACCATGGGACTCTAGATCACTGAGTTAGAGCAACTTTTAGCAGAGCAAAGAATGGCCCATGAGATTTTAACTACTTAAAAATCAGTTATGAGTCTTGGCACAGCGGCTCACACCTGTAATCCCAAACTTTGGGAGGCTGAGGCAGGAGGATTGCTTGAGCCCAAGGAGTTTGAGACGAGCCTGGGCAACATGGTGAGACCCCGACTCTACAAAAAATAAAAAAATGTACAAATGTGGTGATGTGTACCTGTAGTACCAGCTACTTGAGAGGCTGAGATGAGAGAATTGCTTGAGCCCAGGAGGTCAAGGCTTCAGTGAGCTGTGTTCACACCACTGCATCTAGCCTGGGCAACAGATCAAGACTCTGCCTCAAAAAAAACAAAATTAGTTATGATTTGATATGAGAGTAGGACCAAATGCATTCTTGCAAGTCAAATAAGAAAGGGTATGCGAGTTTGTACATTTACTTAAAAAGCCTTTGAGTTGCCCTGTCTGCACTAACCCTTATGCTAAGGAGTTTGAATACAGAAGTTGGGGGTTTCGAGATGAAGTAAAAATGAACTCTGCCTCAAAGGGCTCAGCATTGGGGAAAGTCAGTGAACAAAATAATCCCAATAGAGTAGGAGAAGCGCTAAAACAGGAGGCTGCATGAATGGCTGCTGGGGTCCGGAGGAAGGACTGACTGGCCACTACTCAGGCATTGTTTTGTTCCATACTGTGCCATTTTTATTTAGGAGATAATCAAAGTGGAGATAACAAAAAGCAGCTCACAAGGTCGATGGCCCTGCTTTGCTGATGTGCATCACCCCTCAACTGTCCAGAGAGATAACTCCAGGTTTTACCTCCCAAGCTGTCCATTCACCTGCTGGTGGCAGAGAAAGCAAAAGGCAAATTCCTCAGTGGCTCCAAGGGGCCACTCAGGCAGTGGTAGCAGCTGCCCATTCCACTCTCTTCCACGCTCTTTGCTCAGAGGAAGCTGAACTCCATGCCAAGGAATTCCAACCTCTCCTCCACTGGCTCCTTCTCGTCATGCTGAAGATTCTCTCATCCTATAAAGTAGCCTCTTGATTATCACCCCTACTAGCTACTATCCATTTACTCTCCCTTTAATTCTCCAAATTCTCAAAAGAGGATGGGCTCACCTTCACTGTGAATGAATTCTGTGACCCACTCACACCTGGCTTCCATCTACACTAAAGCATGGGCATTTCTTTTACTATGCCATCCATGGGCACCACCATCATTACCAAAGCATATGCTTTTCACACTCCTCTCCCTTGCCACCTGTACCTCCCCAGATCTGGTCCTCTGCTGCCTTTGTGGTGCCCTCTGTCCTGGTTCTCACCTCACCCCTCTCTGCTGATTGGCCTCTATCAGGAATCTTCTGCCCACCACCAGTCACTGGCCTTTCCCAGAGCTGGTTTCAGTCCCCTCATCACAGATTCATCCTGTGGGAATTCCACCAGCTATGTGGCTTCCATTGCCACCACTATGTGGGTCATGAAGCTTTAGTCTCACATTTTTGGCTACTTACTGGATATCTCCATCTGCTTATCACACAAACACCTCAAACTCAATATATTCAAACTCACTCACTTTCCTCCAGATTTTGGTACTCTTTTTAAATTTCCACTCTTTCCTTAGTACCCTAGCTAGGAATTATATAGTAATCTGCAATTCCTCCCTCTCCCTCACTCCCAAAATCTGAGTGTTCACCAAGTCCTTCTGATTCTACTCTTAAGTATTTCTAGAATCTCTCCTTTCCTCTTCCTCCCTACTCCCACTGTTTCAGCACCTCATATTCTCTTGCCTGAACCAGTTTCCCCAAGTGGCTTATCAAACCCCAGCTTCTTTCCACTCAAATGCATCCTCCCCTCTGCCACTGGACTTACAGTATAATCGGGATAATGCCACATCCCTGTTCAAAATCCTCCCATAGCTCTCCGTCAGTAATGGGATATATTTTGAACCACGTACAAAAAAGGCACTTTGTAACTAGGTGCATTTCTTTCTTGCCTCTTCTCCTCATTACTCCCTTAACTCACTTATCCTAAAAATCCAATGTTTTGAATTATTCCCAATCTTCAGAATGCATTGCATCAGCCCATGAATATACTGTTCTCTCTGCCTTGGACATCCTTTCCTTTTTTTTTCTTTTGAGACAGACTCTCACTCTGTCCCCAGGATGTAGTGCAGTGGCACGGTCTTGTCTCATTGCAACCACTGCCTCCTGGGTTCAAGTGATTCTTCTGTTTCAGTCTCTTGAGTAGCTGGGACTACAGGCGTGCACCACCACGTCCAGCTGATTTTTAAATTTTTTAGTAGAGATGGGGTTTCACCATGTTGGCCAGGATGGTCTCGATCTCTTGACCTTGTGATCCGCCCATGTTGGCTTCCCAAAGTGCTGGGATTACAGGTGTGAGCCATGGAGCCCAGCCTCATCCTTTCCTCTTTATCTACCTAGCAGATCTCTAATTGCATTTAAAGACCGAGCTCTAGGACATAGCTCAGAAGGGGTTTATACACCTGTATTATAGCATTTTCCACAGTGTGTTTGTATTTATGTGTTTACACGCCTGCTGCCTTACCTGAGTACAAACTCCTTAGTGTAGCTATCCATTTCTGTGACCACACAGCTTCACACAGGGCTTGGTCCATAGTAGACACTCAAATGTCTGCAGAGTTGACTTGAAGGTACACAAGGCTTTTCTCCTTAACAACAGGACCAGACTTTAACCTCTGTATGCCCCAGTGCTCTTAGTAACAGTGCTACAGACACAGCAGGTGAGGAACGAAACAGTCAGCTGGTTAAGGAGGCAACCACCAAGCACCAGAAGTGGTTAAAAGTGGCTGTGAAAAGGCAGGCATGGGGCTCAGTATTCTTGCTTTTCATTATACATCTTTGTGAGGTATTTGCTTTTGCAACCATGCTCATGTTTCTTTGGCAAATACAATACACAAAATTCTTTGTTGGTTATGAATAATCTATAGATGTGTCTGCAAACTACAAGGAGCCACTTTCCATATATTTAAAAGGACAGGTTATGGGCACTTTGTGAGGCTCAGGCGGGTGACTCACTTAAGGTCAGGAGTTTGAGACCAGCCTGGCCAACATGGTGAAACCTTGTCTGCACTAAAAATATAAAAATTATCCAGGCATGGTGGTGCATGCCTGTAATCCCAGCTACTCGGGAGGCTGAGGCAGGAGAATTCCTTGAGCCCAGGAGGCAGAGGTTGCAGTGAGCCAAGATCCTGCCACTGTACTCCATCCTGGGCAACAGAGCCAGACTCCGTAAATAAATGAATGAATGGAGGGTTACGTTCCGAGGGCTTAACTCCAAATAGGCTGTGTAATCAATGTGTGTCAACGATGAGGGAGAAATGTGAGCATGAGGCTGCACAGTCACTAGGCCAGCAGAGCACTGCACCTGAGAACAAGCAATGGTGCTGCACAGAGAACATGCACTCACTCTGCCATTTGCTTATGTGCAAAGATAACGCTTATCAGATGATAAGCATGTGTTTTGTGTAGATTTTACTAAAAACATGAGAATACTGTTGAAAAATATGATTTTATGTCTTCTAACCCCTGACACAGGTAAAGTATGAAGGAGAGGAAGCCTTTGCAAGCTATTTCTGCCAGCTTATGAAAACTAGAATTTTAATATTTTAGGCTGAAGATTTTCATATATATAAACACATATATAGGAAACATATTTGGTTAAAGGAAGTGGGCCTTGGTGCTGGGGCATCTTAGTGTAGAAAGAGTGAGGCTGAGATTTCTATTGAGAACAAGTTAATCCTCGGGACATGAGCCACACGTGAAGAAGGTGGGCACCGTGATGTTACCAGAGGGCTGAATGGGCATGTTACCCAGTGTGGATCACAGACAGATTCTTTCAAAGGCCAGAGATGAAGATATATCAGTCTTTGCTAAAAACATCCCACGGCTGCACTTCACAAAGGCATATTTTGCTTCAGTATGTAATTTCCTCACTACTTAACTATAAAAGTATATCGGAATTGAATTCTAGGGCTTTTTCTAAATGAGAGCTGAGTCACAGGTACCTCGGTGCTGTGTCTGCAGACTAAAGTGGATGACTCACATCTGTAAAATTCTGAGAGAAAGTACCAACCGACCCCATGCTTAGTCATCTTTTGCATGGATGCTGGGTTCATGAGCTCTGTAAACTATAATGAGCGATCTAGCCTTTTACCATCTCTTTATTCTTTTCTAAACAGTACAAATTACATCTCTAAAAATAACTTCATCTACGCAAGTGAGTCACTTCAACCTAACAAGCTTCCACAAGTTACTCAGCTAAATTGTAATATTTACTTGTGAAGGTACAAATCTTGTTGTCATATTAGCCCCATTTTTTTTTTTTTTTGAGATAAAAATTTGGTAGACTTGGAAAAGGGAGGAGAGTTTCAGCAAAGTTTTCAAAAGACATACAATTTACTCCTAACCTCTCGCATGGGCAGGGGTTGTGATGGGCTGGAGGAAGTAATTCTTTGAAAACTATTTCTAGCAGTGCATGAAAATCACAATTTTTTTTCTTGAGACTGAGTTTTGTTCTTGTTGCCCAGGCTGGAGTGCAATGACATGATCTTGGCTCACCGCAACCTCCACCTCCTGGGTTCTCCTGCCTCAGCCTCCCGAGTAGCTGGGATTACAGGCACCCACCACCACACCTGACTAATTTTGTATTTTTAGTAGAGATGGGGTTTCTCCATGTTGGTCTGGCTGGTCTTGAACTCCTGACCCCAAGTGATCCACCCACCTTGGCCTCCCAATGTGTTGGGATTACAGGTGTGAGCCACTGTGCCTGGCTGAAAATCACAATTTTAATATTTCAGGCTGTAGTTTAATCAAAAACTCTGCACTTTTCTTTGTGCGAGCCCACGAGTACACGGTCCCCACTGTGGGGTGTTTGTTGGCTGTTGGAACAGATTTATCAGTAATTCTATTTGCTTTAAAATCCTGATCTGTGAATTTATGACTTTTTTGATGAGACCCAGCCATGCTAATAAATGCATATGTATTAAATACTAATCTTTGCTCTCCTAGGAGCTGATCACTCACCACGCCCTGAATTCTCTAGACACACAATTCAGCTTTAGTACTCCACCCGTTTACTGTGTCGCTTTCCAACCCCAAGGCCTGCCTGCTGGTCTTTAGCTTGCCTTTCTGGGCCTGGCATTGTCAGCTCTCAGCAGCCCCACCCCAGGCCTGTCCCAGTTAGGCAATAGGTACAATGGAGGCAAGAGCAGGTTACCTACATGAGGCTTATACCTTCAGAACCTAGGCAGCAATGCTGAAATATCAAAGTCCTGTTAATCTACACTCTGGCTTCAGTCAGAGCGAACTAGAAGGATTTCTCATTCATGTTTGGCAAAGAATGAAATTACAATACCAACAGGCCTAGAAAGTTTCCACTGCTGTTTCAGCTTCTCCTTTAAGAGATCAGATCCGTTGGCTTCATCCAGATGGCCATGTGAACAACCTTTCCCTGTGCATGGGGGTGCTTTAGAAGAGGAAAATGAAATCACTGGTCCATCTGAAAATTCCCCAGGAAATGGGCTGCAAAGCCCACTTCCTGACTCCAACCCGGGCAGAGGCTGAGTCACCTAAATCCCTCCCGACTAGTATTCACTTGACTTGCACGAAACAGGTCTGCTGGAGTCGCCTGAATTCTGTTCTCCGTCCTCGTGGACAGCCACCCACTGCAATGGAGCTACAGCAGCATGCTCTGTCTGGTCTCTTCTGTGAGGTCTTCCCTCAGCCTTAGCCCACAAGGTTGATGTGACATAACCCCCCTAAGCTTCTCTTTTCTTATTTGCGAAATGGGGAGAGTCACACCATCTACCTCTTAGGGCTGTGGCGATGAAAAGAGACACTGTAAATGGAAGTGCTGTAGAGACTGCAGGTATTCTGACCACTCAGCTCTCCCATTTCAGCAAATGGGTACTGAGTTCTCATCTAGTGCTTAACCCTGGGCAACGCACTGTGCATAACAGTTAAAACATGGTTTAGAAGCCTGGGCAACATGGCAAAACCTCGTCTCTACTAAAAATACCAAAAATTAGCTTGGTATGATAGCCTGCACCTGTAGTCCCAGCTACTGGGGTAGGAGGCTGAGCCGGAAGGATTGCCTGAGTCTAGGAGGTTAAGGCTGCAGTGGGCCGAGATCGCACCACTGCATTCCATCCTGGGCAAAAGAATGAGACTGTCTTGAAAAACAAAAACAAAAACAAAACAAAACATGGGTTAGACTTAGTCTTGGACCTCAGTAAGCAAATTAAGCAGAATAATGAAGCAAATACGTAAGACAATTAAGGAAACATTCAAGATAATAGATCTCCTAACTACGGTATTTAGATCAAGTGTTATTCAGGTGGGAGTGATCAGGTTACAGAGTGAAGCTGAAGACAGCTTTTAAGAAATGGTGCAAGAAAGATGAGGAGGTCAAGGAGAGAAAGCAAGAAGGGTCAACAAAGAGGCCAAGGTTGAGTGGGAGAGAAAGTCGGATGGGGAAGGTGGGTCTGTCTACTGGGGCAGGCCGTTGGATAAAGGTGGTGTCTTGAAATGATTAATGTGTTATCAGGGCACAAGGGCCAGAGACAAACCAGCTGGCCACTGAGCTAATCCTGTAGGTAGCAAGTTATAAGCAAGGGTGAAGGCATGGGAGTGGCAAACAGGAATGAGTAACACCTTGCATTTCTATAGAACATGATGCCTTCCTATTTGCTTTCAGGTGATTTAATCCTCTCAAACCTCTGTGAGCTAGGCTGGGTGTCAATCCCATTTCCCAGATGAGGAAGCTCAATCTGGGAGCCAGTGGGTGGTGAGGAGGCTGAGCAGTTTACCCAGTGTAGATGGGTGCCTGTGTAGCCTCCACACTTGCTAGGCATCAGATTTACACAAGAAGCTGTTTTATTTTTTATTTTTATTTTTTGGAGACAGTCTTTCTCTGTTGCCCAGGCTGGGGTGCAGTGGCACAATCTTGGCTATTTGCAACTCTCACCTCCCAGGTTCAAGCAATTCTCGTGCCTCAGCCTCCCAAGCAGCTGGGACTACAGGCACGTGCCAGCACGTACAGCTAATTTTTGTATTTTTAGTACAGATGGGGTTTCACTATGTTGGCCAGGCTGGTCTCGAATGCCTAACCTCAAATGATCCTTCTGCTTCAGCCTCCGAAAGTGTTGGGATTATAGGTGTGAGCCACTGCGGCTGGCCTTAAGGTGTTTTACTAAAAACACACAGGTTCAGCAACCAACCCTCCCTAGCCCCTTTCTGTTCAACAGTGGAGCAGGGAGAGGAGAGAAGAGGAGAAAGGCGGGAGGTGCTCAGGCTTCAGAATCTGTCAAGGCACTCAGGGGTTCTGATGTAGTCAGGGCAGGAACCAAGCTGCACCACACTGCACCATACAATGTGGTACCTACGTGGTCAATAAGGAGAAAAGAGAAGGGCAAATGAGACATCATTCCAAGGTTTGCAGCCTGCTCACAGAACCTGGTCCTGCCATTAAAAACTGGTTGGAACAGATGATGTTCATTCTATGGAGGTGGGTAAGAACTGTAACCTAAACAGGAATGTTGTATCAGCTCCATGGGCCTGGGTTAGCTCTTATTTTTACCTTTCACTGCCAGAGTAAGAAAGTTCCATGGCATTTCAGAAGATGCGCTGTGAGCAGTGTTATGGATGACTTCCCACACTTGCCCTTCTCCAGTGAGGCCGGGTTCTTCTGGGCTCTTCCAGCCTCTCCATCTTCCAAACTCGTATCCCTCCACACGCTGTCCCAGCCATGTCAGTCCCCAGTTCAATGGCCTCTCTGTGAAGCCTTCCCCAGCTCCCTGAGGCAGAGGCGGGTGCTCCCTTCTGATTCCCAACTGAAACTGAGACTTGAGAACTCATTTTAAATGTACCATTTTGAAACTGAAATGCAGAGTCTTTAAGTATTATCTTGTACTGTTAACCTGCCTGGTTGGCCCTTTCCCTTTCAACTAATGACTCCATAAAGGATGGACTTGGGGTGATACATGCCTTCTGTATTTATCTAAAATCCTTTGCAAAACTTTGGAAGTCCCTATCCCACTGTGGGCTCTCTTGGTCTCACAAACTTCTCTGCCAGGCAATGAGCAGCCTGACAGCAGGCACCATCTTGTATCATCCTGTACCTCTGGGATGGGACAGGCTCAATAACTGCTGGTTTATGTGGAGTCCCCCAAATATTCAGTCAAACTGAAAAAGTTCTGTCCAATTCTCAACTTTCTGCTATGCTCCCACCACTCTTTGGAGCAAAAGTGAGCTTCACAGAAGTTTGAAGCCACCTTCATTTGACTGTTCTGAATTACACCGAGGTCTGAATCTTTGAGTTGAGCCAGTTTGCCTTCCTCTTACCCTGCAGCCTAAGCAATAGGCTGTCCTTTTTGTTATATGGGGTTCCAATCCTACTCCACTTTCCACCCCAAAGCTACAAGTTTTAAAGGATTTTGTCTAAAGGATCATTTTCCCATGAGATGTCCAAATTATTAAACCCAGCAACCACATTTTTCAACCTAAAACAAAAAACTTGACATTTAATTTAGCTTTTACAACTTTTTCATGGATAAGTATTTGATTTCTATTTGTCTTTTGAATTAAAGTTCTGAACATATTATGGTCACAAACCCCTCACTGCTGCTTTTGTGAGCAGTAAGCTGGTCTAAATCCCAGAAGGAATCTTTTGTCTCCTGTTCATTATACTCAGCCTCCAAAGTGGAATCTTAAAACCACCTCCTTTTGGATGCTTTCCCAAAAGAATTCTCCCAATTCTCTACCTGCCAACAGGACTCTCCTTCCCCTCCCCTTTCAAAATGTATTTGTATCTACAACATCACTCCACACATGCCAACTGAACGTTAATGCCCTTGAAGGTAGGAACCCCCTCTAAATTCCACCATGGGCCTAGAACTGACTGAGTGATAATTAAACTGGGATAATTAAACATTACTGATTGGTATAAATGTCAAAAGGGTAATTACCAAGTTTGAGCATAAATGCATACATAAAATGAAACTGAGACTTGAGAACTCATTTTAAACATTACCATTTGAAACTGATATGCAGAGTCTTTCAGTATATATCATACTGTTAACCTGCCTGGTTGGCCCTTTCCCTTTTAACCAATGACTCCACAAAGGATGGATCTGGGGTGATAAATGCCTTCTATATTTATCTAAAATCTTTTTCAAAACCACGAGACTGCCTCTGGTTTAATATGTCAATGGGCTATTTGCTATAAAGGGCATGGATATTTAAGAGGTTTGTTTCCTTCACAATGTGTTGACAGAGCTCTAAAAATTTTTCTTTGAAGAAGAAAACTAGAAATTATTTGAAGACTGTGACGGAGTCATGTCACTGCAATTGGAAGTACAGTACAGCTGTCCCTGTGAGGGCCCAGGCCAGAAGGAGAGGAAATCATGTTGGTTTACTGCCTCGGCGGGGAATCCTTGAAGGAACAAATTCCAGGTGCAGCAGGAAGGTGCCCCCGTGGGAGGTAGTGGCTTTTGTCCCGCCTGAGACCTAACCAAATCAAACACACTCCACCACCTTGCAGTTACAAAAATCTCCTCTATTTGGGATGATGGGTGAAAATCTAAGACCTTAGGCCTGCGTGCTTCTGAAGAAGTCCATATATGCAAAGCGGCTGCCTCCTTTTATCACAAACACTGCCAACACCTCAGGCATCCCACTGAGATCCAGCCATGTGCTTATGGACAGCTATCTTCCAAATTGGGAAGAACCAAATACGACACTTCATATCCTTGTGCCCTCCAAGGCTCTGGAACATAATCTATACACATCAACTCAGTGTGCCTGCATCCCATGTAGACCTGCCTCCCGAATCCTAGGGAATAGGGCAAGATCACATCACTATAAGAATCAAGAAACACTGGCATTATGTCATTGTGTGAGTAAGATAAAGCAAGGCAGAACAGAAAGAGCTGCATTTGAATGTGGACATTCCAGACCTGGTTTAAATTTGGTTCTCACTTTACCACCTATGAGATCTTAGGCAAGTTACTAAACCTCGCTGCTATGGAATGGCAATCGTGACTTTTATGTTGCAGTGTTTCATAAATAACAACCATTAGTGTAATTCAGGGCTGAGACTCTTCTGTAGAAACAGCAGAAGATATCAACAGACTGAAGGAATAGTCATGCCATTTGGGTAAGCAGCGGGTCAACTCTTGGTTCAGGAAACATGAAGGTGGTATGTGGTTCAGGTATAATCAAATACAAGACCAGTAGCAGTAGCCCCCACAACTCTCTTCAAAGCATAAAGACCACACAGAGTGTGCACATAGGTGCCAGACACTTAAAGAGCTTGTTCCTAGGCCTGGTCCTTTTTAAAGAGATAATTTAATTTTTTAAGTTTCATGAGGGGCCAGGCAAAGTGGCTCATGCCTGTAATCCCAGCACTTTGGGAGGCTGTGGCAGGATGAATGCTTGAAGCTAGGAGTTTGAGACCAGCCTGGGCAACAAAGCAAAACGCTGTCTCTACAAAAAAATTAAAAAATTAGCCAGGAGTGCTGGCACACACCTGTAACCACAGCTACTCAAAAGATTGAAGCAGGAGGATGGCTTGAGCCCAGGAGTTTGAGGTAGCAGTGAGCTCTGATCACACCACTATACTTCAACCTGAGCTAAAGAGCAAGACCCTGTCTCTTAAATAAAAAATCTCATGAGGGAGAAACCATATCTTATTCATACCTGATACAGTGCTTAGCGTAACAATTGCTCAGTAAAATAATTTCTAATTAAATTATCATAATAGGCTTAACCATGTTTCTCAGCAGAGAGTAAAGGAAATAGAACACAGGCTATGAATAATGTCAAGGCAATATCCCTTGCGGCATTTTCCCAATATGTATAGTTGGCCAAGTACTACTACTAGGTACTCTCAGGAAAACTATTAGAGCCCCTGATGTCATTGTCAATGTAAAAAAAAAAGGACAAGGAAAAATCCAAAATATCTCAAGATTATTTTTACTGAATAGCCTCAGTTTGTTTTCAATTTTTCCACAGCCCGTGTTCACATCTGTGGCCTCCCTTTTACGAGCTTTGGAGCTGTAAATCTGAAAGAAGACAGATAAGGTAGAAACCTTGTTAAACAAAATCCCCATCAAAATGACAAACATTCAAACAGGAGTGGCTTGCCTTTATCTCCAGTTACCACCCAGTTTTGACGGAGTCTGTTTCCCTTTTACAAAAGGTTTGCTGTATGAGAAGAGAACATTTTACCCAGGAGACCGAAAGTCACTCCCAGCAAGGTATTTCCCAAAGGAGTTGTACTGTATGTTCCAAAGTGTGGCTGCTGAGCTAACTATCTGGGTTGCAATAAAATGTCTTGATTTTTATCGATGGTTGGACAGATTGGGTTTTCTGATAACCCCAGTCCATTTCCCACATTTTTTGTGGGTATGCATCCATATGCTGACTCATTCTGGGTGCAGAAAGCACAGAGTCTCTGCGGAGGGTGGAGATGGCAAGGCGAAAACTTCCAAGATGGAGAGGAGAAGGGGGAAGGGAGAGATCAAGAGAAAACAACACAGAGGAGTGTTCTGGATTGATTATTTACAGACAGTTTGCCAACAACAGATAAGGGATGGATCATGGCTGGTAACCATTACTGGGGTGGCTTCTTTGGGTCTTTCATTTTAAGATGAAAGAGATTTGACATGTTTATTAAGTAATGTGGTAACCCAAGAAGCTGGGCATGTACTTCTGGTGATAACTGTATAGCAATTACTTCTGTGTGTTACAAGCCTCAGCTTTTGTTTGCTGAAATGTTAGATTTGGTTATATCTTTGCAGGTATGAGATACTTTTAAAGGGACAGTGTTTAGTAAATTTAGATATGTAAAATTTGCCTTTCATCGGCAAGGACTGAAATACAGCTTTGTAGGATTTCTCTGCAGGGAAATAATTTCTACAGCAGACATCAAGACTTCACACTAAGATTCTGAAGATGATTGAGTCAATGGATGAGTATAACTAACTTTTGGAAACTTTAAGGCAATTTAAGGAAATTGTAGGAGAACCACAAAGCATCAAGATCAGGGCATGAGGGCTGATCCAAACAACGGGGCTGGCATTTGTGATCTTGCGTAGAACCACCCCAGTGTGGGTCACCTCCACAGTATTAGATAAACCAATTAATCAAAATTACCTTTTCAAGCAATGGATCTGTTCCTTGTCACATTCTTAGAACTAATAAAGACTTATCTTTATTACTACTAATTATAATGTTTTGGTTCATTCTTTTAAAAATTATGCAATATATGATACATACCAAAGAATACTTGTAATATACACTTACGATCTGAAACGTAGTGGAAAAACAGAACATGACTGAATCTGTGCTCCCTCTCAGAACAAAGACACAGCCACAAGCTGAAGTGACCTTGCCACTCCTTTGTCTCCTGTCTCCCTGCCTCTATATCCAGAGATAATCATTGTCCTAAAATGCCTGTTTATCACTCCTTCCAGACTCAGTTTCTAGGCTCAAGGGATCCCCTAGTCTCAGCCTCCCAAGTAGCTGGGACTATAGGCATGTGCCACTGTGGCCAGGATGCCTTCATTTTTTTAGAAACATGGCTTTAATGCAGATTTCTATATCCCTAAAAAATAAACGGGCAAACTGTCAGATTTTGCTTGTTTTTGAGCTCTTTATATAAAAATTCTATCATATGTCTCCTGGAACTTGCTTTTTCCAGTCAATATTCGGGCTCTTAAGATTTCATCTTTATTGTGTATAGATATAGTTTGTCATTTTCACAGTTGCATAATAATGTAAATTGGACACTATTCATTCCTCTGCCAGTGAACATAGGAGTCTTGGAGTTTCTTTTAGTTTGGTCCACAACTAGAGATGCTGCCTTGGCTATTCTTGAACATGTGCTTATTAACAATTCTTCCTTTTCCTCCTGGGCGCCGCCAAACACATTTCCCAGCCTTCCTGCAGTCAGGTAGAGCCAAATGACTAAATTCTCTGTGTGTGGGAGAGATAAATGCCACTTCTAGGCCTGACCCCTATGGCCTTTGCCATGCTGGCCTGAAGAAGACGGTGCATGGAGGATGCTGAGGCCATAGGGAATGGTAGAGCCACTAGACAGAGAAGTTAGTACCAGAACATCAGCAGGAAGCAGAGTCCTTCCTTCATCCCTAATGACCACCACTGAACTGACAGCATAGGAAATAAACCTTTACTATGCTAGCCACAGAGACTGGGGGTTGCTTGTTATAGGTGTTAGACTTTCCTAACCTCCATTTCAAAATACATTAGGGGTGTGTGTGTGTGTGTGTGTGTGTGTGTGTGTGTCTAGTCAGTGTAAATGAAGCAAGAGCTGGGCATAAGGTGGGCTCTGCCTCCTGCATTTATGGGGAAATGAGGGAGTTGTGGAGATAAAATGGCACCAGGAGGGTCCCTCCTCAAGGAGTTGTTCTGCCTGTTGATTGGGTCAATGTCCGTATCCTATCCTGGTTGTTGAGTTTGGACTACAGTTGTTCAAGATGCTACCATTGGGAGAAAATGGGTGAAGGGTGCATCCTCTCTCTCTCTCTCTCTCTCTCTCTCTCTCTTTTTCGAGACAGAGTTTCACTCTTGTTGCCCAGGCTGGAGTGCAATGGTGTGATCTTGGCTCACCGCAAACTCTGCCTCCTGGGTTCAAGTGATTCTCCTGCCTCAGCCTCCCGAGTAGCTGGGATTACATGTGCCCATCACCAGGCCCAGCTAATTTTTGTATTTTTAGTAGAGATGGGGTTTCACCATGTTGGCCAGGATGGTCTCGATTTCCTGACCTTGTGATCTGCTTGCCTCAGCCTCCCAAAGTGCTGGGATTACAGGCAATGAGCCACCACACATAGCCATCTTTTTTTTTTTTTTTTTTGAGACGGAGTTTTGCTCTTTGTTGCCCAGGTTGGAGTGCAGTAGTGGGATCTCAGCTCACTGCAACCTCTGCCTCCCAGGTTCAAGCAATTCTCCTGCCTCAGCCTCCCAAGTAGCTCGGATTACAGGTACCCGTCACCATGCCCAGCTAATTTTTGCATTTTTAGTAGAGACAGGGTTTCACCATGTTGACCAAGCTGGTCTCAAACTCCTGACCTCAGGTGACTTCCCCTCCCAAAGTGTTGAGATTACAGGTGTGAGTCAGTGCGCCTGGCCTTTTGTATTGTTTCTTACACCTACATGTAAATCCACAATTATCTCAAAATAAAAAGTTTTAAAAACCATGAAAGACTTATGTGGTAAATATGGAGAAGTATTAACAAAACTGTGGAAGGCAGTTCCTCCCTTGTTTTCGGAAAACAGAAATAAAGTGGCATCAGGTACAGAGGACAGCCCTTAGACCCAGATGTGTGACAATGCCAACCTCTTACCCTTGATTTCCTCACTTTAAAAACAAGGACAATACCTGTCCTGCCAACTTCATGGGGTTTGGGAAGGATCAAGTTAAATAAGATAATAAATGGGAAAGTACTTTGAAATACTGTAAGGTCTTATGACTGACATTGAAGAGACATTTCTAATAACACTTTGGTAATGACAGAGCATACTATCAATCCACTTACATTTATTAGTGAAGAAGAGCTGCAAAGCTCCAGGTGCTGAGCCTCTGTATTAACTCAGTGACCAAGATGGAGGGGAAGTTATGAACTGTACATACATGGCAATAAGATATCAAAAGCACTTGCTGCTGGTGCAGATGGGGTCTGTAATATACTACTTTTCATGTCAGAAAGAAGAAAGGTGGCTGGGTACGGTGGCTCATGCCTGTAATCCCAACACTTTGGGAGGCCCAGGTGAGCTGGCATTCAAGACCAGCCTGGCCAACATGGCAAAATCCCATCTCTACTAAAAATACAAAAAAATTAGCCAAGTGCAGGGGCGCATGCCCGTAATCCCAGCTACTTGGAAGGCTGAGGCATGAGAATCACTCAAACCTGGGAGGCGGAAGTTGCAGTGGGCCAAGATAGTGCCCCTGCTCTCCAACCTGGGTGACAGAGCGAGTCCTCATCTCAAAAAAAAAAAAAAAAAAAAGAATATGTACTTATATTTATTTTATTTACATAAAGAAACTCTATAAGGCCTAACTAAAAAAAAAACTAACACAAATGGCAAGAAGAAGAACAAGGTAGATTGGGAACGGTGGGGATGGGACTTTTCCTATTACGTATTTTAAAAATTAGGTGAATATATTGCAAATTCAAACAGTAAAATAAAAAACATTTTAAAGGCACATCCTTAGGGAGGGTCCCTATATTTTTGTATGTGGGATGGGGAAGGGCCCTGCTTTTTGTTTTTCTCAAAGCCTTAGTTAGAAGAGTATGGAAGTTAGCTGAGTGCTATCACTAGACTGTACGTGTGTATATGTATGTGCGTGCAAATATGTGCCTGCATGTGAATAGGACTGTACATGCCAGATAATTCTGGCCAAGCCCTACCTCTTTCCCATCACCCAACGATGGCAATGGCCAGGAGTCATGAAGAGGGGACCACTGGAGCAGCTACTCACTCTTTTCAGTTTTCTGCCCCTTAGGGCATTTTGTTTAAGAACACCAATTGATTTAATTGTGTCCTTTTTTGAGACAGAGTCTCACTCTAACACCCAGGCTGGAGTGCAGTGGCCCAATCTCAGCTCATTTGCAACCTCCACCTCCTGGGTTCGAGCGATTCTCTTGCTTCAGCTGCCCACATAACTGAGATTACGGGTGTACGCCACCATGCCTGGCTAATTTTTGTATTTTTTTGTAGAGATGGGTTTTGCCATGTTGGCCAGGCTGGTCTCAAACTCCTGACCTCAGGTGATCCTCCCGCCTTGGCCTCCCAAAGTGCTGGGATTACAGATGTGAGCCACCGTGCTTGGCCTAATTGTGTCTTGTATAGGGAGACTGAGGCTGATATAACGTACTTCATAGGGCGAAACAAGATCAGAATTAGAAGCCACAGTCCTCACTCCCACTCCTTCCCTATGCCCACTGGTCAGTACATTCTTGGGTCAAATGTGGATTAAAAAACTAATGCTCTCTCTGAGTACCAAAGTTAAGTCTGGGTTGTTTCAAAGGACTTTCTAGTTGTTAAAAGAATCAGACTTGAAAAACTGAAATCAAGAAGCAATTCTTTCGGATTACGTTGGTTTTCTGTGGCCCCCATGACCTCTGGAATCATGGAAACAATGAATGATGTTGGGGTAAACTGTCTTTGAACATTAGCATGTAAAGTCTTTGTGTTTACTCTGTGGAGTCCACTGAGTCTGCAATCTTGGGCTGTTTACCTCCCGGAAAAATGGGTCTTTTGAAGTATTTTGTCCCCTTGGTTAGAGGCCAATTCAGCATGTTTTCATCTTCTTGTAAATACAGTGTTCAAGCACCATCCCAACCAAATGGGTTCTACCTTCTCATTGACTGGTTGTGGTGAAACAGTATGAACTGAGGGTTTTGGCCCACTCCATTCTTCCAACATAAAACAAAGGCTATGCCATTTGGAGATGCTTTTGTTGAGACCACAATTCATTTCTGAGGTCTCAATCAAACAAAAGCTCAAGGATAAACTTTGCAAATTCTTTCTAATTTGCCTGACATAGGAGACAGTTTATAATACACATGAGGTTTCCAAGCATACAGCCAAATAAAAAATGAGAAATATTAGCTTAGCCAAAGAGATTTTTCTTTTTTTAAAGATAGGGAATCTGTGTACATAAGACTGTCAGTTCCTCTAGAAAAGGAATGTCCCATTCAGCCCTATATCTTTAGTATCCAGTATGGTACCTGACATAAAGAATATACTTCAATTCAACTCTCACCTGGGAGTATAAGAAAGGCAAACCCCATCCCTACAAATGTTAAGGCCTATGAAGCTAAGTAAGATTCCATGTTTAACCTGAAAACCTAGCTGGAAAGACTAGTATGGAACTAAACTTGTTTCTTTATTGGAAAACAAAGCTGAACTGAGACAATGGTTTAGAGCAGAAATTGATGGGTGGTTGGCATTTAAAAATATGAATGTAATTGCTTGTTCTCTGGCCTCAATCACACTGACTGATTCCTTTTTGCAATTATCTTCACTAGGCTTGCCTGTATGCAAAGTTTGCTGATTACTGGCAGGTACTATGGTTTCCCTGGAGACGGGGGAATCGTTAATCCACCTTTTCAACACTGGGGAGAGTTCAAAAGACTCACAGTACAAAGAGAAAGTTCCACAGTTGGGAGCATCAGAGGTAACACTGGGGAGCCCCATAGCACCTTATTTGTAGAAGGGAACTAGAACTTAGGATCCCTACCCACCACGTGCTCTGAGGTTGGAATTCTGACCATGTGTAGGGGCTGGTAATTGTTACAGAAGATGCAATATAGTTGTACTGTGCTCCCCCACTCCTTTTAAATCATGGCACTTACCCAGAAAATGGTACTACTTTTTTTTTTTTTTTTTTTTGAGATGGAGTCTCACTCTCACCCAGGCCGAAGTGCAGTGGCATGATCTTGCTTCATTGCAACCTCCACCTCCCAGGTTCAAGCGATTCATCTGCCTCAAACTCCCGAGCAGCTGGGACTACAGGTGTGTGCCACCATGCCCGGCTAATTTTTGTATTTGTAGTAGAGACAGGGTTTCACCATGCTGGCCAGGATGGTCTCAAACTCCTGACCTCAGGTGATCCACCCGCCTTGGCCTCCCAAAGTGCTAAGATTACAGGGGTGAGCCACCGCACCCAGCTGAAAATGGTGCTATTTTATGGCACACCAGGAAAAGGGGTAGGCTGGCAGAGGTCACTCACTGTGGGCTACAGGTTCCCCAAGAACTGAAGAGGTCAGCAGCCCATCTGTAACCTATCCCTAACCCATCAGTGTGCCCCAGCACATGGATTGGGAAGCTTTCGTAAACTGCTGAGCACAAGAAATCTGGAATCAGATGGTCTTGGTTCAAATGCTATGTCCTTCAGCTACTAGCTATGGGACTTCTGGCAAGTTACTTTATCTCTAGGTGCTTTTTGTAAAATGGGGATAATAAGTAGCCCAATCTCACAGGGCTGTTGAGAGAATTATATTTAAAAGTAAAGTATTTAGCACAGTACTTTGCATATAGTGAACATTCAATCAATTATTTATGAATAACAATGGTATTATTATTATTAATCTCCTCTCCTCCTCGCCTTCCTTTCTTCTTCTTCTTTTTTTTTTTTTTTTTGAGGCAGTGTCTTGCTCTGTCACCCAGGCTAGAGTGCAGTAGCATGATCTCAGCTCACTGCAACATCTGTCTCTCAGGCTCAAGCAATCGTCCCACCTCAGCCACCTGAGTAGCTGGGACTACAGGAACATGCCACCAAACTTGGCTAATTAAAAAATAAATTTTATAGCTATGAAGTTTCACTATATTACCCAGCCTCGTTTCAAACTCCTGGGCTCAAGTGATTCTTCTGACTTGGCCTCCCAAAGTGCTGGGATTACAAGCTGCAAGTGAGAGCCACCAGTGCCAGCTCATTTTTAACATTATAGTACAATATACATAATTCAAATTCACCATTTTTATCACTTCATTTTAATTTAATATAATTTCTTTTTTTAAAGAAAAGAAAGAAAAAAAAAGGAGTGAAGAGGAAGAAAGAGGAAGACAAAGAGGGAGAGAGAACAGGAATGTTGCTTTATACCAAGAACGGGTATTGAAAACCTCTTTTATGCCAATAATTGTGCTTAATAATGGCCGATCAATATTTCATTTAAACCTATGAGTAGGTGTGATGTGGTACTGACAAGAATGTGTATTTTATGTATTTAAAGTGGAGAGCTCTATAAATGTTTATTAAGTTTATTTATTCTGGATCTGAGTTCAAGTCCTGGATATCCTTATTAGTTTTCTGTCTCGTTGATCTATCTAATATTGATGTTGAAGTCTCCCACTATTATTGTGTGGGAGTTTAAGTCTCTTTATAGGTCTTATGTATCTGGGTGTTAGGATCATTAGCTCTTCTTGTTGCATTGATCCTTTTACCACTATATCTTTGTTGCTTTAAAATCTGTTTTATCAGAGGCGGGAATTGCAACTCCTGCTTTTTATTTATTTATTTATTTGGTTGGTAAGTCTTTCTCCATCCCTTTGTTTTGAGTCTTTGTGTATCCTTGCATGTGAAATGGGTCTGGATGTAGCATACCATTGGGTTTTGGCTGTATCTTTTGAGTAAAGGATTTAGTTGATTAAATTTAGGATTACTGCCATTTGATGTTAACTGGCTGTTTTGTCCATTTGTTGATGTAAATTCTTCATATGTTGATGCTCTTTACTTTTTGGTATATTTTTAGAAAGGCTAATACTGGTTGTTCCTTTCTATGTGTAATGCTTCTTTCAGAAGCTCTTGTAAAGCAGGCCTGGTGGTAATAAAATCTCTTGAGTACTTGCTTGTTCATAAAAGATTTTATTTTTCCTTCAGTTGTGAAGCTTAGTTTGGCTGGATATGAAATTCTGGGCTGAAAGTTCTGTTCTTTAAGGATGTTGAATATTGGCCCCCACTCTCTTCTGGCTTGTAGGGTTTCCACTGAGAGATCTGCTGTAACTCTGATAGGCTTCCCTTTGTGGGTAACCCAACCTTTCTCTCTGGCTGCCCTTAGTATTTTCTCCTTCGTTTCAACCCTGGTGAATCTAAAGATTATGTGCCTTGGGGTTGCTCTTCTTGAGGAATATCTTTGTGGTGTTCTCTGTATTACCTGCGGTTGAATATTGTCCTGCTTTGCTAGACTGGGAAAGTTTTCCTGAATAATATCCTGAAGAGTATTTTCCAGCTTGGATTCATTCTCTCCGTCACATTCAGGTACACCTATCAAACATAAATTAGGTCTTTTCACATAGTCTCATATTTCTTGGAGACTTTGCTCATTCCTTTTTATCCTTTTTTCTCTATTCTTGTCTTCTTGTTTTATTTCATTAAGTTGGTCTTCAAGCTCTGATATCCTTTCTTCTCCTTGATCAATTCGGCTATTAAAACTTGTGCATATTTTGCGAAGTTCTCATGTTGTGTTTTTCAACTCCGTTAATTCATTTATATTCCTCTCTATATTGTCTATTCTTGTTAGCATTTCATCAAACCTTTTTTCAAAGTTCTTAGTTTCTTTACATTGGGTTAGAACAAGTTCTTTTAACTCCCAGAAGTTTCTTATCATCCACCTTCTGAAGCCTACTTCTGTTAATGGAACACAGTCCTTCTCCATCAGGCCTTGTTCCGTTGCTGCTGAGGAACTATAATCCCCTGTAGAGGAAGAAGGGTTCTGATTTTGGGTATTCTCAGCCTTTTTAGGCTGGTTTCTTCCCTTTATTATAAATTTATCCATCTGTCGTCTTTATAATTACCATCTTTCTAATTAGGTTTCTGAGTGGACGTCCAATTTATTGATTCCCAGCACCGGAATCTGAGCAACCCACTGCGCCGGCCAAAACAGCAGCGTTAAGACTGATGGTGCTCTTCTGCCTGGGAATCTCTGGTCTGGCTTCCTTCTTGAGTCCGTAATAGGCGACTCTGCCTTCCCCGAGCTCCAAACGTCAGTCAGAAGGGGAACCAGTCCCGTTTACTCTGCACCAAGAGCCACCGCACCGAGGTACCGGCAAAACCACTGCGCCGGCCACAAGAGTCACGCTGGCAAACCATGGGGCTCCTCTGCTGGGAATCTTTTGGTCCGTGAGCGACAAAAATTTGTCTGAAAGTGTGGCGTCCTCTCGTTCTCTGTGCTTTCAGTGGGAGCTACAATCCCAAGCTGTTAGCAATCAGCCATCTTGGATCTCTTTATATAATTTATGAATTTTAAATTTAAATTTAAATATATTTAAACTTATTTGTATAAACTTAAATAAAATTATAAATAAATAATTTTATTTATTTATATGGAGTCTCACTCTATCTGATTATAGATATATCTCTATATCATAACTTACAAAAACAAACAAAAACTTCTGAGCTAGATGGCCTCTAACCATTCATTCTAGCGCTAAGAATTCTATTAAAAACTGGCACAAAGACTGGATGGCAGTGAGGTGCCATGGCTTATGCCTGTAATCCCAGTACTTTAGGAGGCCATGGTGGGCAGATCACTTGAGGTCAGGAATTCAAGACCAGCCTGGCCAACATGGTGAGACCCTATCTCTGCTAAAAATACAAAAATTAGCCAGGCATGATACACGTCTATAATCCCAGCTACTTGAGAGGCTGAGTCAGGAGAATCACTTGAACCCGAAGGCAGAAGTTGCAGTGAGCCGAGATTGTGCCACCACACTCTAGCCTAGGTGACAGAACAAGACTCCGTCTGCAATAAAAAAAAAGACTGAATGGCTCAGATTCTAAATGAAATAACTAAAAACAGTTTTCTCTTCTTTTCTAAAGAAAATCTTTCAAAATTCACGGATTCTAACTTGTTTAGATCCTGATTTGAACAAAGCAAGTGCTTAAAAAAACCACGTTTGAGACAAATGGGGAAATCTGAACACACATTGAGCAGTGGGCAATATTAAATAATTAGATGTCATAACATTATCATCAATACATCTTTTTTAAAAAAACCTTATCTGGGCTGGGTGCAGTAGCTCATGCCTGTAAGCCCAAGACTCTGGGAGGCTGAGGTGGGAGAGTCACTAGAGGCCAGAAGTTTGAGACCAGTGTGGGCAACACAGTGACTATCTCTATGAAAACATTGTTTTTTGAATTAGCTGGTGTGTGTGCACCTATAGTCCCAGCTACTCCGGAGGCTAAGATGGGAGGGTCCCTTGATCCCAGGAGTTTGAGGCTGCAGTTTGCCATATGATCATTCTATTGCACTTTAGCCTGGCCTACAGAGCAAGACTCTGTCTCAAAAAAAAAAAAAAAAAAAATTAGAATATTGAAAAATAATCCTTATCTGTTAGGGATACATACTGATGTAAAATGATATTTCCTTTGCATCAAGATATTCAGGAAAATACAAAATTAAAAAGGAGGCAGGTAGAAGAAACAAGGAAGACAAAACTGTGATATGGGTGATGGGGTTCACTGTATTTTTCTGTCTACTTTCATATTTGAAATTTCTATAACATTTTAAAAAAATTAATAGTTCCTCAGGACAGATCCAACCCACAGAAATACCTAGATTGTACTCAGTTAAAAAAACAACAATGGGCTGGGTATGGGCGTGGTGGCTCACACCTGTAATCCCAGCACTTTGGGAGGCTGAGTCGGGAGGATCATCTGAAGTCAGGAGTTTGAGACCAGCCCGACCAACATGGTGAAACCCCATCTCTACTAAAAATACAAAAATCATTTGGGCACATGCCTGTAGTCCCAGCTACTTGGGAGGCTGAGGTAGGAGAATGGCTTGAACCCGGGAGGTAGAGGTTGCAGTGAGCCGAGACCAACAATGAAGAGGATAGGAAGGAGTGTGCAGTTTGCCACAGTTCCTACTCCCCAACCATCTTAGAACCTGGGCTACTCCCACGTCTAAATCGCCTCTTCTTCAGGAGGCATTTGACCTTGTAAGTTAATATGAACTCTGTATGACAAATTATTAAAATCGACCACAGTCACTATGTCTAAACAGGCGAAATCATGTTTTTGGTAATCAGCAGCTCTTTCATTCTTTAATAAGCTGGTTAGTTTTGTTCTTTCAGTGTCCAAAAGTGAATCCCTACCTTGAGTCAGTAGTTTGTACCACTGGACAGGGGATTATAGGTGAACAACCTGTCACCTCCACTGAGGAACAACTCCAGCTTCATGCCCTGTTGCCTTCAGGTCAGTAATGTCTTTGCTGAGACATCCACTCACGTTCCTGAGAGATGAGATAGTCTTTACATCTCTCTGACTTGTGCATGGTTGCAGACACTGACCCTCTGCTCTTGTTCTTGAGGCTTACAGGGTCTCTGAGAAGCTCTAAAGGCTTCTGAAATTTATCACACATACTTGGGGATACTGTAAACAATTATCTGAAACAGTATAGTAATGTAGTTTAGCACACGGGATCTAGAATCTCTTCCTGGATTTAAAAACTAGCTCTGCCATTTAATCTTGCTATGCCAGTTTTGTAATTTGTAAAAAGGGGTTATTCTGGTAATTAACCTCAGAAAGATGTTCTGATTAGGGCTGGGCACTGTGGCTCAAGCCTGTAATCCCAGCACTTTGGGAGGCCGAGGCGGGTGGATCACGAGGTCAAGAGATCGAGACCATCCTGGTCAACATGGTGAAACCCGTCTCTGCTAAAAATACAAAACATTAGCTGGGCATGGTGGCGTGTGCCTGTAATCCCAGCTACTCAGGAGGCTGAGGCAGGAGAATTGCCTGAACCCAGGAGGCGGAGGTTGCGGTGAGCCGAGATGGCGCCATTGCACTCCAGCCTGGGTAACAAGAGCGAAACTCCATCTCAAAAAAAAAAAAAAAAAAGAAAGATGTTCTGATTAAATAACATAACATATGCAAAGTACTGAGAACAGCATCTAGAGCATGGTATACACTCCATACCATTTTTTTTTTTTTAAGACAAAGTCTTGCTCTGTCGCCCAGGCTGGAGTGCAGTGGTGCCATTTTGGCTCACTGCCACCTCTACCTCCTGGGTTCAAGTGATTCTCATGCCTCAACCTCCTGTGTAGCTGGGATAACAGGCGCCAGCCACCACACCCAGATAATTTTTGTTTTTTTTTAGTAGAGATGTGGTTTCACCATGTTGGCCAGGCTGGTCTTGAACTCCTGACCTCAGGTGATTTGGCCACCCAAAGTGCTGGGATTAAGGCATCAGCCACCATACCAGGCTTACACTCCATACCTAGAAATTGTTATTACTATTATCTTCAACAGCAGCATAACCAAAATATAATAATGCATGTGCTTCACCAATATCAATAGTACTTTAATATCAATTCTAAGAAAAGGTTAGACTGAACTAGATCAAAAACATAAGAGTTACTCTGCAGCAGCTTCCTTTCTTTCACTGGGTAAGAAGATCTCTTGAGTTATAGTTGTTAATTTGAAAACATGTCAAAAATCACCGAGAAGTCAAAATTGCTAATTTTTCAAGACCTTTCTTTGATCAGAAAAACTTGCTTTAGCAATTACTTAATCCAATAATTACAACTGAAAAGATTCATACAACATATATAAGATGGTACAGGGGAAAAATTCATCGCATGATTGTGCATCTGATTTACAACCTCCTTCCTTAAAAGAAAAATTTAAGATCATGTAAAGGGGTCATGTAATTCTTAGGTATTACAATGAAGACAATATTCCCAGTGAAGATTTATCCAGTAAATTCTCAAACTAGTGTCAGAAATTACAAAACAGGCTTTCTGGAAGAAAACTCTAAAGATGAAACGGAAGTTTCAATTTGAGTCAAAATAGTGACAGTGGTTGCTAAAGGACTAGAGCTCTCTGAACTGTAAACGGGCGAAGGGTGTGCCTGTGTGTATAACCAAAAGATGAAAACCGCTTTGCCTAGTAGAGCTAACCACTTTCAAGGAAGTCTCAGGATAAAAATTAACCAAAATGTAAACGTATCTAAAGGACTTAATAGTTCTCATAATTAAAGCAAAAAGACATTTAGTAAATTATATCTTTTTCCATATTCTTTTATCATTTGGAACAATATTAGAGAATTGATTGGTTTGATATTTTGTTGATAATTAATTTTAGTTCCTGTTGCTTTGATAGGTTTTTAAATACTTTTTGAGATGGAGTTTCACTCCTCTTGCTCAGGCTGGAGTGCAATGGCGCGGTCTTGGCTTAGAGCAACCTCCACCTCCTGGGTTCAAGCAATTCTCCTGTCTCAGCCTCCCAAGTAGCTGAGATTAAAAATTAGCTGGACATGGTAGCATGCCACCATGTCCAGCTAATTTTTATATTTTTAGTAGAGACAGGGTTTCACCATGTTGGCCGGGCTGGTCTCAAACTCCTGATCTCAGGTGATCCACCCGCCTTGGCCTCCCAAAGTGTTGGGATTACAGATGTGAGCCACCGCACCTGGCTCATACTAGAAATGATAAAATTAAACTAAGAATCTTTATGTCTGATATGAAGTAAACATGGTAATTCTAAAATAATATTACACTTTTTATAGATTTGGCTTGAAAAAATTCTAACACATAACCACTGTGGTTCTTAATTATAATTATTTTACTGATTCTGATTTGCTCTTCAAATATATTCCTTTATATAAAGATGTGATCTGTATCCAAAAGAGTAAGCAAGTTTTGAGCAACATCACAGTTTTGATTTTACTGATTTAGGTAGTAGCCATCTTGTTTGTTGCATGCTAAATATTCTACAACAAAACACTGTTTCTGTAGTGGGGAGATGAAAGCCTACCTCGCTCTGCTCAGGAACTGAGTGGCTGCTACTACGATAGCTTTGCGTCTTGGTGGTGACAGTGCAACATCAATGCAAACAATTTCCTTGGTTATACTAGGAATTGTAGAGCCTGACGAAATCAGAGCTTGGCAGAAGCATTTGTAGCAATAAACAGAAGCTTCTGATTTTTACTTAAAATTTCAAAAGCTGTCCTGATTTCTAATTTATTGGCTTTGATTACAGGCCTATAAGGAAAGAATTATTTAAATGACTACCAGAATTAGTCTGAGGTTGTTGATTTCCTCTGGCTTATAAAAAAAAAAAAAAAAAAAAGACTTACAAATAACTGTGTTCTCTGAAAAACAAAATAACTGTTTTCCATACTTAATGTCAACTTAAAACCAATGAATGAACAAATGAAGAGATAGATAGTTAAAGACACATACAGAAAGAATAACACTAAGAGATCTCTGTGAACATTAGTCATTTAAAATCAAGAAAAAAATCAGTAAGAACCTATCATTCATTAGACTGAATAAACACCGCCACCCCACCCCAGTCCACTATAACAGCTCTGAAATGAAGAAATACAGCAATCAAAGGCCTGCAAAGATACACTGGAAATAATGTGCAAGGCAAAATCCAAAGAGAACTTTTTCCTTTTACAGATATAAGACTGTTTATAGCAATAACAGAGAAAGCTCTATTGTTGTATTTACATTATAACATATATAGATGTAATATATATGACAATTAATAGGACAAATAAGGGAGAGGAAAAGGAGCAATGTTGTATTTTACCAGAATAAAGGCGTTGTTCATCTTAAGGTGATTACATTAAAGATACATATTGCAGGCTGGGCGTGGTGGCTCATACCTGTAATCCTAGCAGTTTGGAAGCTCAAGATGGATCACCTGAGGTCAGGAGTTCGAGACCAGCCTGGCTAACATAGTGAAACCCTGTCTCTACTGAAAATACAAAAAT
The DNA here is from genome assembly GCF_049354715.1 of Callithrix jacchus. Classification (NCBI taxonomy): domain Eukaryota; kingdom Metazoa; phylum Chordata; class Mammalia; order Primates; family Cebidae; genus Callithrix; species Callithrix jacchus. The sequence continues at coordinate 86,798,413 of NC_133515.1, forward strand.
TAGCTGGGCGTGGTGGCACATGCCTATAATCCCAGCTACTAGGGAGGCTGAGGCAGGAGAATCGCTGGAACCCAGGAGGCAGAGGGTGCAGTGAGCTGAGATCGTGCCACTGCACTACCTGGGCAACAGAGCAAGATTCCATCTCAAAATAAAATAAAATAAAAATTTAAAAAAGATGCATATTGCAATCTCTAGAATAAACCACTAAGAAAGTAACTCTGCATTAGGTAGCTAAAAAAAAAAAAAAAAAAAAAAAAAAATCAACAAATATCCTTCTTCTTGCTCACTGTGCTTCAGATATACTTGGTTAAGAAAAGTTCTTTGCTGCCTCAGGGCTTTTGCACCCACTCCTTTCCCTGGAATCAGCTTCCTTGTCTGTCTGAATCACTCCTAAGGTCTCAGCTGAAATGTCACCTTCTACAGGAGGTCTTCCCTACCATCCTCAGAAGAACTCCTTCTTATTCTCTATTCATAGCCTTTTACTTTGTTCCATGATGCTGTTTGTCACCATTTGAAATTTATATATTTGTTAAGTTTATGTCTTTATTGTCTGTTTTTCACATTCGACTTCATTAGGAAAGAAAAGATGCTGTGTGTGGTGGCTCATGCCTGTAATCCCAACACTTTGGGAGACTGAAGCAGGTGGATCCCCTGAGCCCAAGGTGTTTGAGACCCGCCTGGGCAACAGCAAAACCTTGTCCCTACAAAAAATTAGCTGGGCGTGGTGGCACATACCTATAGTTTCAGTTACTTGGGAGGCTAAGGTGGGAGGACACCTGAGCACAGGAAGTTGAGGCTACAGTTAGCCATGATCGCGCCACTGCACTCCAGTCTGGGTGACAGAGTGAGACCCTGTCTCAAAAGGAGAGAGAGAGAGAGAACACCTTCTCCAGAGGCAGACATAACATATGAGAGGCTCTCTCTCACAGAACTGTGTCTTGCATAGACAAGTCATAAAATATTTATTTTTAAAAATGCATACTATTGTACTTCACCTTGATCTAATCTTTTTTCTCATCAACTAGATAAGAAGTTGGCAAACTGTGAAGGGTCAAATATTTAAGGCCTTGCACACCATATATTACTGTCTCTGCTGCATATTCTTCTGCTTCCTTTTGTTTTCTAACAATCCCTTTAAAATATAAAGCTATCCTTAGGGCAGGGCCTAGTGGCTAACTCCTATAATTCCAGCACTTTGGGATGGGTAGATCGCTTGAGGCCAGGAGTTCAAGATCAGCCTAGGCAACTTGGTGAAACCCGGTCTCTACTAAAAATACAAAAATTAGCTGGGCATGGTGGTGCATGCCTGCAGTCCCAGCTACTTGGGAGGCTGAGGCAGGAGAATCGCTTGAACTCAGGTGGCGGAGGCTGCAGGGAGCCAAGATCACGCACTGCTCTCCAGCCTGGGCAACAGAGTGAGACGCTGTCTCAATAATAATAATTAATAATAATAATAATAATAATAAAGCTATCCTTAGCTCAAGGGCCCTATAAAAACAGGCTGACATGGGACTTGGCCCACAGCTGTAGTTTTCCAACTTCTGTGCTATGTTACTGTATCTTAAGGTCAGTTCTGAGTTATGTACTTATATCCTCTAATATCTGGCATAGTAATGAGCATGCAGTAGGTTCTTAGTAAACTCAGAACTCAGTTAAGTTGGAAGTAGAACCAAACAAGAGAAAAAAATGGTCAGATTTGGTCTAACAGGAATTTTTACCAGGGAGACAAGGCCTACAGCCCAGGCTGAATGACTCAAAGGGTCATTTACCAAAGATTTATGGGTAATGGAAAAAGACAGCTTGTCATACAGTCACAAATCTCAATACTCAACTGTCTCCCCTTCTAAGCAGCAACTCTGCTCCTGTAGACAGCTGCCTCCTTGTGTGTCTACTTATAGTGCAGCTGACTAGGACCCGCGAAAAAAGCACATAGCTTTTTTTTTGTTATTGTTCTGGAGGATTTTTTTTTGTTATTGTTCTGTTATTGTGCCTTGCTATCTGGTTCTCTTGCCACGCTGCATTCTGAAAAGCTACTAGTGGGCTGGGTGCAGTGGCTCATACCTGTAATCCCAGCCCTTTGGGAGCCCGAGGCGGGCAGATCACCTGAGGTCAGGAGTTCGAGACCAGCCCTGGAGAAACCCCAGCTCTTCTAAAAGTACAAAATTAGCCAGGAATGGTGGTGCATGCCTGAAATCCCAGCTATTTGGGAGGCTGAGGCAGAAGAATCGCTTGAATCTGGGATGCGGAGGTTGCAGTGAGCTGAAATCACACCATTGCACCACTCCAGCCTGGGCAACAAGAGCAAAACTCCATCTTAAAGAAAGAAAAAAGCCACTAGCTTAAAGGTAACATGTACCTCCAGAGGTAAGCATAATTTGGCAAATATGGATTACCTATACAACTGCTATGAATAATTCTTTCCTGCTCCATCACTAACTCACAGCCTGTCTTTAAATAAATTATTTTTACCCTGGCCTTAGATGATGGCCAGGAAACTTTCCTAAAAATAGTTTCTGGATGGGAGCAAGTTTCTGATCCTGCTACAGTTCCAAAATTTGAGACCTGCTGAAAATGAATGATGGAAGGAAGGAATAAAGGAAGGAAATGCTCCATGGCTACAGTCATGGCCACAGCCCCCCTCCTGAACTGCCAGAATGCCAGGTTGTTGTAATACCTCCTGAGAGATCCCGAATCTGTACAATGCTTTTCCTTAAGGCAATCTTGCTTTTGCAAACTCTGGCACAGTCTGAGGTCAGAGCTATCTGTCTCAAGAAGAGTGCCTCTTTCCTCAAGCATCCAAAATGTGTGTAATTATTGCCAGGAGCAGTCCTCTCAATAGCAACCTTCCTGGGCCCAGGGAGATAGGGAGGAAGGGGAGAAGAGAGATGCTATTTCATGTCCTGCTAGGTCTTCAACCTCCATGAAGTAGTAGAGGCAGCCAGAGGGGAATGGCTCTATTTCCAGGCATTTCCTTTTCACCCCTTGAAATCTCAGAATAATTCACTGCAATGTTCTTTGTTAAGTCTCTGCCACCTCATATTCCCCTCCCCATTTTCATGGAAAGGATAAAAAGGAACAAGTGGTCCCTTGGGCATTGTAACCAAGCCAGTAGATGCTTCTAAAGGAGGTAAGTGTCAGATGCTTAACTAACTGTGTGACTAAGTAAAACACATTATCTAACAAAGCTTCATGTTGAGATAGCAAGTCCTATATTTTAGATAAGAAAAAAGAAAATGGGTAAAAATAATTTATTTAAAGAGAGGCTATGAGTTAGTGATGGAGCAGGGAACAGCATCAAAGTCCTTTGATTCACAGGCAAGGTCTTATCTGCCAGAAGAGCCAAGTTGTTTCACTGGAAAAAGTAAATGAAACAACTCGCAAGGTCCCTGGTAGCTGTTCTAATGAATGCCGAGGGGTTCTATGTTTCTGAAGAAGGTAAATTCAAAATGAAATGAAAATACGACTCTGGGATTTAATTTTGCATGTCTGATTTGGAAAAGCTAAGATAGAAAGGCGGAGAAGGAGCTGTAAGAAGTACTGAACACATAGTACCAAGGAGAAAATATTCTGTGGGGCACAGACCTTCAAAAGCAACAGCAACAGCTATAATACTGAATGTACTGACGAGGGAGTTGGCAGAAGCTGGGAGGTGAATATTCTTTTATCCCTGACCATCACTGCAAGCGACAATTTTTTCTTGCTAGCAACCACCAGAATATTCATCTTTGAACTGCATGTGGAAAACACAGGTTATAATTGAGCAGTGCCATGAAATATATTTTCCCCCTTATTCTGATATGATCTGACATCAACAGAAAGTAGAACCATGGCTAGGAGACCAAAGATTCAGGAAAAACAGACTTGGGCTGTTATGCCACTTTGAGATGAAGGAACTGGTTGAAGCACTCATCTAAATTAGTGTTGGCAATCGTCCTGCTGTGATGGAGTTGTCCACAGCCACTCAGGAGGCAAGAGACCATCACCACCATCATTTGAGATAAGGCCAGGTCCCTCTTGAGCTAGGTTAGGGGAATCATACCAGGCAACTTTCCCAAGTCACAAGAAATATTAATAAATTAAGGAAGCAGTCAAGATCTGGCATTGGGTCATCAGGTTAGAGAAAGAATCACTGAGACCAAGGTAGTAAGGTAAAGTGAATACAGCAAATAGGAAGTGAGATTTCACAAAGGAATTAAGCCTCAGAATGCCAAACCAAAGCAAGGACATATAAGGTCAGAATCAAAAGTGGTGGTAGCAGTATCAGTGGTAGGCTCAGATCAGTAGGGCCATCGAAGACAGTGAGCAAAGAGGAGATTGCCAGGAGGCCTTGATTGTAAGGCTTCCTCCTTTACCTGGCCCCAGGCTGTCAGTTATGGTGGAGACAAGGTGCATGGCATCTTGAAAAGTGGTGATTGTTGGGCAACACCTAAAGGCAGAGAGGCCCATCTCCTTACAACTGTAGCCTATGCTCAATGATCTCTACATGAATTATACCATGATAAAGATTTACTTGGAGGTTTTCTTCTTTCTGCCACTACAGATGCTTTTTGTTTTTTTCCCTTACTATCTGTTGGTGTGAAATCAGGCAGAAAAATGAACTTAAGAACTATTTTAACTGAAGCAAATCACAATGAAGAAGGTAAATCTGCTGTGGAAGAAAAATCCCTTAAAGTCACTATCTTTATACTGTCTGATGCCTTGGTTAAATACAACCAAAGTTATTCCTCCTGCAGTAGTTTATTAAGGCATAGGGTAAGTTCTAAAAGCAGTGGGTTTGAGTGAAGTCAATTCAAAACCACTGCTTTTCTCTAACTCAAGCTGGGAAAGATAGCTCCTTTGCCTTGGCCTGAAGACTAAACATTGTACATACCAAATTACTATAGAGTGAAGGTCTCAGTTGACTTACAACTTGAACCTGACTCCATGAGTCACTGGTTCTTACATAATCAGGAAATAAAAATACTCTATCAAGAGAAAGCTGGGGCAATGTTTATGGACTGATTGATTAATATGTGACAACGATCATTAAATATGCCTACTATGCAGAAGAATGTCAAGAAATGACGTTGCGGATGCATTAAAACATTGCCCCATCTTTAAGTTATGATTACGTTTTATCAAAGTTTTAGACTTTTCATTTCATAGGGATGATAACCAAATGATCACAGCAGGTATGTCTCCAATAATCCTAAAAGTCTTGAGGCCTGATACCATAAAGATAATCTGAAACAGAAATCTGTTTAGAGTAGGGTTTCTCAAGATTGGCAATACTGACATTTTGGGTTCAATAATTTTGTGTTTATATGTGAGGGGCTGTCCCATGCACTGTAGGATGTTTAGCTGCATCAATGACCTCTACCCATTAGATGCCAGTAGCAAACTCCCACCCCCTCAGTCGTAACAATCAAAAACGTTTCCAGACATTGCCAAACGTCCCCTGAGGTGCCAAATCACTCCAGTGGTTGAAAACCACTGGTCTAGAGATATTTTCTCTTTAAGATCACACAATAAATATATATACACCACAGTAAAAGGAACCAAGACAGGTTACAAAAGGTTCTTGTACTGATTATGACATGTGGTTTAGGACATTTAAAAATGTATGCTGACATGCTGACAGCAAAAGTATACTCACTGTGTACAAGAAAACAAAAATCTTTCCACATCAGCAGCAGAGTGAGTTTTGTAAAGCCTTCTGCATCATATTCCACGACACCTCTAAGTAATAAAAACATACACACACAAACAAAAAAAGAACCCTCATAAAAATAAGGCATAAAAGTGATGAAACCAAGTAAAGAATATATTCATGAAGTCTTGAAGGCAAATGAGGATTAATGCAGGAAGGGACTGGGGTTTGAAATGACAATATCTCGGCTTAGGTCGCAGCTTTGCCATTGACTATCTACTATGACCTCAGGCAAATCACTTAACCTTTGCAGCCTTAGTTTCCTTACCTGCAAAACAAGTATAAAAATATTTGCAAAATTCATTACAGGATTGTGAAAAACAAATACGATGAATCATAAAATACTATACAAATGTTAGTTATTACATTAATTATGAGTAAAAGGACATATTAATAAATCAAGTCAGCAATGACACTATAATGCCAAATGTCAGCATACTACCTGTACAGTGATTAAGTCTGACTTTCACTGGGCACTAGACAGCAATACATGATTACACTATTACTAAATCTAGTATTATATATCACTTTTCTTCCAAAGTATGTGGAATCCTTTCACTTGTGTCCCCCCTCCCCCCATCCTTCTCACTGGGCTCAAGATAAAGTAGCAACATTAGATGGGTGGATGCTGGGATCAGGAGGGGAGATGCACGTGTCCTGTGTCAAAAGAGAACACCCCATGACCTCCGAAGGCGCCAGGCGGAATTCTGTAGGTTCACCTTATCCATTTCCCTTAAGAGCTGAGCACCTGGGGGATGCTGCCATAATGTGACAATACTAACCACACTAAGGACAGATAAAATTTTCTTTCTCATCCATACAAGGAGGACTCTGATGTCCTTAGAGATGCCCTACCCCTGACCAGACCAGGCCAATCAGGCCATTGATATTGATGTCAGCCCAGTTTAAATTGGAAGGAACAGTTATACCTTTGTAAAGGTAAAACAACTAAGATGCTGAAGGCCAAGTGATCTGCTACAAAATAGTTGGTATATCATTCAGATCCTAAGTCAACAATTCTAGTCATTAGTTGATATTTCTCTCTATGAATTTATTGATTTATTTAATTTAATTATTTTTTTTTTTTTTTGAGACAGAGTCTCACTCTGTTGCCCAAGCTGGAATGCAGTGGCATGATCTTGGCTTACTGCAACCTCTGCCTCCCAGGTTCAGGCAATTCTCCTGCTTTAGCCTCCTGACTAGCTCAGATTATAGGCACCTGTCACCATGCCCAGCTAATTTCTGTATTTTTTAGTAGAGACAGGGTTTCACCATATTGGCCAGGCTGGTCTCGAACTCCTAACCTCAGGCGATCTGCCTGCCTCGACCTCCCAAAGTGCTGGGATTACAGGTGTGAGCCACCGTGCCTGGTCTCTCTATGAATTTATAATTAGCCCAATAATGTTATAGTGCTGATAGTGAAACATTTTAGGTCCTGCATCCCATAGGCAAAGATAAGCATGTAATCTTTTTAAGTATATTACTATACTACATGCATAATGAAACACACACAAAAAAGAGCACACTAAAAAAGAATGAGATTTGAAAGCAAATGTAAATGTAATTTTCATAGTTTTCTTGTATTCCAATAGAGTAAACTGTGTAACTCCTGGGGTGTGTGTACTCCATTTTGGAGGTCACTGTGCTAGCTTCTTCATGTTCAATTATATATACCAAAGATCTTACTGAAAAATAAGAAGACCAGTGGTATTACTTATTAACCACTCTTTGTATCAAAAGTCCTTTCTCAAAATGTTCACAAATAAAGCTGAAAAATACCTTAAGTATTAAAGACTCGTGTGAGAAACAGTCATAGTGTTTGGGTAATGACAATTCTATTTTGGAGAAATGAAAAATTCATTTATGGGAATGAAAAAAAGTCTTAAAATTGGTTTGAGGAGTCAGAAATTTTTTAATAATTGTGCCACAGTTTGAAAATTATATCCCAGAGGGTGACAAATTCTTATTTTTGGTTTCATCTTCTCTTCCCTATTCCTAATTTCCTTTTTTCCTAATTTCTTTATTTACTTATTTAAATTTTTAATTTTATATTACTAGATATATTTATATATTTATAAGCCTTCTGTGGAATAAGGTGGGCTATCATCAGACTGTTTAAACCCTTACTGCCTAGTTACCCACAATGGGTAGAACGTTCTACCTTCTAAAGAGCATGAGGAAAATACATTCCCTCTTCCACTGAGCCAAGCCCAAGGAGAAGCTTGATCAGGCCTCTGATTTATTTAAGGAAACAGGGCTGCAGGGCAGCACAGCCATGGGCAGCCAGAAGGAAAGGGCAAAGGCACAGGGATGGGGGAGCCGGCAGCGCTCTCCATGTCACAGGCTTTCCTCTCCCATCTTGGTGCTTGCTTTCAGCTCCTAACCTCAAGTATGAGTCACTGCTTTTACATCAAATTCTGGATTTCCTCCCCAAATCTGTGTGGCACTGTTGGCAAATGGAGTCCTGTCAGGAGACCTGAGTCCTGGGAAAATGGGATTCCTGCCCTGGTTCCACTTCTTCTAGGGGTGTGACTTCCACTGGGCTACTGAACTTACTGCAATTTCTGAAGAATGACACATTCTTCAACAGAATGTGTCAGTGATGCCCACCTGGTTCACCCCATGGCTACTGTGAGGGAATGGAGGTGAGAATGCTGTGTAAATTGTAGGGAGTTCTACAACAAGTGACTGTTACCATCATTACTACTGCTGTGTTCAGGGTTGTCCTTGCTGCTGCTCTATGGAAGGTATTTGATTCTACCATTTGCCAAAGAATACAAAAAAGAAGGGGATCCTGGGAGCTTTGATAAAAACAGCATACCAAAAAGGATCAAAGTGGCATTAAAAAGATATCATGTGTAAGAACTAAGTGCTATTTTCTTAATCAAGCCCCCATGTTGAGGTTATCAGCAAGTGAGGGCATCACTGGTGTATCATTTAAACAGGGCAGAACTTACGTGCCAAAGTGACTGAGGAAAGCAGCAATATATTCTCTTCTTTTGTGATACCCTTGAATCACGTACTGCACCTGGAATAGAAACCCAAAGCTGAGAAGTGGAATGGGAAGCTTTTAAAGGCTTTATTATAAAAAATTTCAAAGATTCAGAGAAGCAGAAAGAATAGTAAAGCGAACACCCGTATTCCCACTACTTACGTTCAACAACTATGACTATTGTGCCTACTTGCTTCCTCCAGCCATCCATCTACCTATCAACTTATCAATCAACATTTCAAAGGAAATGAGAGACATCATGACAGTTCACCCCTAAATATTTCAGTATATATCTCTAAAAAAATAAGACTTTCTTCTATATAACCACAATACCATTATTGTACTCAAAAAACTTAGCAATCAGTCTCTGAATTAATATAGTACCCTGTCCATTTTCAAAATTTCCTAATTGTCCCCAAAATGTTTTAATTTTTATTGTTTACTTTGAAAACAATTTCTTTTTGAGACAGAGTCTTGCTCTTGTTGCCTAGGCTGGAGTGCAATGGCGCGATCTTGGCTCACTGCAACCTCCACCTCCTGGGTTCAAGCAATTCTCCTACCTTAGCCTCCCAAGTAGCTGGGATTATAGGAGCCTGCCACCATACCCTGCTAATTTTTGTATTTTTAATAGAGACAAGTTTCCCCATGCTGAGCAGGCTAATCTCAAACTCCTGACTTCAGGTGATCAGCCCGCCTTGGCCTATCAAAGTGCTGGGATTACAGGTGGGAGCCACTGAGCCTGACCCAAAATGTTTTTTAAAAAGCAGTGTACAATTAAGGATCAGCCATTTGTTTTTAATGCCTTTTATATCTAGAATAAATTGTACCTCCTTGAGTGTGAGTATGTGTGTGTGCCTGCATGCACATATATGACACTGACTTTTCAAATAAATTGGGCTATGTCCAGGTGCAGAGGCTGACACCTGTAATCCCAGTACTTTGGGAGTCTGAGGCAGAACAATTACTTCAGGCCAGGAATTCAAGACCAGTCTCAGCAACACAGCCAGACCTCATCTCTACAAAACATAAAAGAAATGAGCTGGGTGTGGCGATAGGCACCTATAGCCCCAGCTACTTGGGAGGCTGAGGGAGGAGGAACACTTGAGCCCAGGAGTTCAAGGCTGCATTGGGCTTAGATGGCACCACTGTACTCCAGCCTGGATGACCTCATTTCTTCAAAAGAGCAAGACCTATCTCTTAAAAAAAAAAGAAAAAAAAGAAAAGAAATTGGGCTAGTAGTCTTGTAGAACATCTCAATTCTGTTTTCTTCCTTTTTCTTTTACTCTCTGTATTTCCTATAAATTAGAAATTAGACCTAAAGGGTGATTAGTTGCAGGTTGAATGTTTTTGGCAAGAAAACTTCCTAGACAATACTGGGCTTGATCACTTGGCTAAGGTGATGACAGCCAGACCACGCCATTGAAAGGGAATGCTCCCTCTGCCACAGTGAATAGTCTATGGACGCACCTCCTGAAGCATGGAAAGACCTAGTTTCCCATCAACCTTTCACTTAGTGGTTTTTGTATTTATTGGAGATCCTTGTCTGAATCAATGATTTCATTATGGATTGCAAAATAATGATTTTTGAATCCCATCATTCCTTTTGCATACATCAGCTGACAATCCCTGTCAAGAGCTTTCTCTCATCAAATGGGGTTATTTGGTTACCTTGAGCTCCTATTAAAAAAAAAACAAACAGAATAATGCTTCTTTCTTTTTAGAATTCTAATATTCAGAATAAGGAGTATTACAATAGGAGATTTTATTTTGCTTTGCCTTTTTATATGCCTTGTTATCACCAAATGACAGTTTCTATTAAAAAAAAATTGAGAACTCATTAAGCTAGGCATCTGAAAGTTAGTCATTTACCCACTGGCTTCTAACACGAAAACGCATTCCTTATAATGTTCTCATGATGCCTAGAAGAAACAGTGGGAAGGACAGACCCCCAAAATTGTTTATATTGGCTATAGCCACATTGAGTTTCCATAGCTAACAAAAGCTCAAGATAAAGCGCTTGAAATAACCTTGACACAATTGGTACTGATAGCCACGTTGTACCCTTTAAATGTAAAACAATTCTATTTATATAATAGGGGTTTGTGTCAATTTGTAAAAACAGTGCTTACTTTGCAGGCTTAATGCAGGATCAGAAATGTTATTTTGGGAAAAGAAAAACAGATGATAAGTTTGCTTAAGTGGCTTTGTTTAAAAAGGGGATGAAAACAGTTCTGTATACTTGATTTTAAAAACAGAAAACCATTTTAACAGAAACCCACAACAAAACTGGCTATAAAGATAGATTCCAATATAATTATGGAAATTCATTTGAAGAGATTGTTTCTAAAAGCAGCCCATACTGTCCTCATTTGTGGCAAACAGAAGAACACCAATTTCAAAAGACAAGTAAAATTAATGAAAGGAAACCAGATAAGAAAAATTGACTGATTCTTATATTTCTGGGAAAACAGTATTATAATTTTTTTGAGGAAAATGTATGACTAGAAATTAATCTCAATTGGAGAGCTTTAAAAAGGCTTTTCTTCTCTGTTCTGGAAGGCGAAATTTGCATTTTTCTCCATAATTCTGGGACACAGATTTGAAGGCAGTGCAAAGCCCCAGAATGTAAATAAGAATTCTGTCCTCTGATCAGTTCTGCAGCGGGGCAGAGGCTGGGGGAATTTGGTCTGATGAGAAGCAACCCCTGTCTGAGCATTAAAGCCTGGAATCTGTGCAGCCCCACAAACTGCAGAGTTGCCAGATTTTAGTTTCTCTGACATTTGAAAAATAATACTGAAGCTTTTGAAATATTATTGTACCTTTAAACTATTTTCTATATAGAAATGAGCTATCTTTTGAGTGAAAGAGACAAAAGATCTATTTTCCAAGCCAATGTAAACAAGTCAACAGGAGCAAAGACAATTGCACTCTGGCACTTAAACAAACTGAGTCACAGTCCACGTGGGAGAAGAAAGAGAGTCAGTATTGCTTGTGCATCAGTATCGCTCGTTTTCAGCTAAATATACAGGCTGGACATTAACAAGTATATTCTTACACTTTTTGGAAATGTCTTACAAAAACCGTTAGAGTAGGCTCAGCTACTTCCTAATGTAATGGCTCCTTAATGTAGCTAAGAGAAGCCTTAGGTCATCTGACTGAGTACAAGACCAGCTGACTGGCTGGGCATGGTGGCTCACGCCTGTAATCCCAGCACTTTGGGAGGCTGAGGCTGGTGGATCACCTGAGGTTAGGAGTTCGAGAGCAGTCTGGCCAACATGGTAAAACTTCGTCTCCACAACAATATAAAACATTAGCCAGGTGTGACAGTGGGAGCCTGTAATCCCAGCTACTCAGGAGACTGAAGCAGGAGCATAGCTTGAACCTGGGAGGTGGAGGTTGCAGTGAGCCAAGATCGTGCCACTGCACTCCCACTTGTTTGAGACAGTGAGACTCTGTCTCAAACAAACAAAATACCAGCTGACTTGGGAATCTTGCCCCTAGGCACAGGACTCTAGTGAACTGCTCCCAGATATGACAGGAGGAATCAAAGTCTGACAATTAAAAAGTGAGGTACAGAAACAGAGAGAAAGAGATGAAGGCAATTTTAAACAATTACTCTGGTATCAACTAGTGGCAAACACATGCACACACACATGCATGCACTGGATAACTGGGAAGCAAGGGCGTTCCAAAGTTTTAAAGTTTAAGAAGATGCAAGATCGGACAAAAACTTAGGGTAAAGGGAATTCAAGAAAGAGGGACTTCAGGCATAAAGTTAAGAGATTAAGATAAGACTGGAACAGAAGGTCAGAATCCCTAGAAAAGGAAGAAGGAGGACAAAGAAATAGGGAGAGAAACAGATGAACCGTAATTCATAGTAGGAAGGGCAAGTGTCAGATGGAGGCTGAAACCAAGCAGACGGTCTAAGAAAGATGGAGCATGCACAATGATTCTGGGTACATGGTGAACTGGAGGAAGGAATCTCACAAGAGGGACGAGCCAGAGACTTGCTTTTACCTTGTTGGTGAGCAGGTGGCATACTTGAGGAACGTAATCAATGAGACATCCTCCTCCTGGAAAGGCTGGGATATGAAGAGCTGAGGAGCCTCCAAGTGCACTGAAAGGACAAGAGTACAATGAACACTTCTCTTAGGGCTCAAGCAACCTTGGAAATGATACCCCAAGCAGACTTGGCTTCTCTCACCGGAATGTAGCCACCAACTGCCCAGGTTAATGATGATGGGTATATGGGCTTCACTTTATGATTACATATCTGTATTTTAATTCATTTTATTAAATTAGCGTGTTTGCATTATACATCACTGATATCACACAACAGCACAAATTAGAAAGTTTTGATTGGCATGGGCAAATGTCTTACCAACATTAATGGGCTATAGGTATTATTGAAACATACACTTTTATACTCTTCATTATGCCCAATTCATTGCTGGGCACAGATAAGTTATTCATTAAATACTGTAACTGAACTAAAATGAATTGATGCAACACTGTAGCAGAGTACTAAAGAGACTGGTTCTACAGCTTATTAGCCATTACCTTGCATTCCAAAAGGTATATAAGAAGGTGCAGTCTAAACAAGAAGGTACAGTCAATAATCATTGATCCAAGCACTAAGATACAATGTTGATTCAGAAACAGTTTCCAGAACTTTCAGAAATTCCTTTTCTCAGGCTGGGCGCAATGGCTCATGCCTGTAATACCAGCACTTTAGGAGGTTGAAGCAGAAGGATCACTTGAGGTCAGCAGTTTGAGACCAGCCTATCCAACATGATGAAACCTCATCTCTACTAAAAATACAAAAATTAGCTGGGCGTGTGGTGATGGGCACCTATGATCCCAGCTACTCAGGAGGTTGAGGTAGGAGAATCACTTGAACTCAGGAGGCAGAAGTTGCAGTGAGCCAAGATCACGCCACTGCACTCAAGCCTGGGTGATACAGCGAAATTCAGTCCTAAAAAAAAAATTCTTTTTTTCAGTTTAAATTAACCAGCATAGAATTATTTTAAAAAATTGTTCAGAACTTTAAAGCATACATTTCATTTACTGCCCTGAATCTTGACTTCATCTTCTTTCCTGTACTCACTTTCCTTTTGCTTTAGTTTTTCTTTTCTTAATTTTATTTTAATGCATATATTTCTATAAGCCCTAACCTCTCTCTGTAATATGATGGGATATTTTTTTAAATCCCTAAAATCCCTTAATGTTGTGATTACTTATTACTGGTGTGATTATTTATAATGTTGGATTATTGTCCAAGACTCCACAGTTACAAGGTTTTAAGTGGAAGAAAAGGTGTGACAATAACTGCCTAAAAGATCATTTCTAAAGAGTTCTGGGTAGCTGGGTGCAGTGGCTCACGACTATAATCCCAGCACTCTGGGAGGCTGAAATGGGTGAATCACTTGAGTCTAGGAGTTCAAGACCAGCCTGGGCAATATGGGAAGACTCTGTCTCTACAAAACATTTAAAAAATAATCAGGCAGGGTGGTGCACACCTGTAGCCCTAGCTACTTGGGAAACTGAGGTGGGAGGATCATTTGAGCCTGTAGGCAGAGGTTGCAGTGAGCTGACATCGTGCCTCTGTGCCCTGGGCTGGGCGATAGAGTGAGACCCTGTCTCAAAACAAACAAACAAAGAGTTTGGGGCAGTCTGACTCGGTCTAGGGTTTGTGATACAGGGATAATGTGTGTGAATGTGCATATATATGTATAAAACACTACTATAAGGACTCCAAATCCATCCTGTCTTACTATTGACTACAGATTTCTGAAATTAATTTTCCTGGTAAAAATAAATTTTGTGTTTTCTCATGGAAATAAAAATCTAAATGAACAAAATCTTGAGTGACACAAGGAAGTCAATGTGGAGTGGAAATATTGACTTTTTCTACTCAGATGTTACCGAGAAGCACAACTCTGACAACTGAAAAATTATAAGACAGTGTTTGACTAAGTATGACATTAATGAATCATCTGCATTCCGCAACTGCACAGAATCAGCAAGACCATCATTTCCTTTTGCTTCTCTTAGAGTAGGCATTGCACTAGATTTAGCCTAAATTCTGAAGATGGCTAGGAAAATTCCTGTGACTTCCTATGAACGAAAGGAAGGCTTTCTGTCTTCTGTTTTTATGTACGAATTACACAGAGGCACATATCTAACCAGAAGGCTCTAATGCTTTCATTAAGATAGAAAAATGATGATGAAAAAAATCCATAGTACAAGAAAAATAAATACAATATTTATGTCCTGTAGCTACTGGTGGAATATCTATACAACATAGATAATGGCAAGATCTAAGCTATTAATAGCTCACTTAGAGGAACTATCCTTGGCATAATAAAATTCCAAAAAAGAAAATAATTTGGATGCTTCTCTGACGCTGACAGTAATAGGCTTTGACTTATATAAAATATTACAAGAGAAGTCTTTAATCAGTCATTAAATTATATACAAGGAAGGAAAACAGTCTGAATAATCCTCTAAAGGCTATCCCTCTCTCTGCTTGGATTGTGTCATTCTGAAATACAGCCGTTAGACAAAAGTTACCTGTAATGATGGAGAGAAGCAGAAAAGAAGTGTGAAAAGATTCAAAGACTAGCTGTTCACTGCCAGGCCCATGTTTCCACACCCTGCTTCTGTCACTACCAAGAACTAACATGTGTTGCTAGGTGCTTTGTCACATTATCTAATTTAATGTTATCCATAGTTCAAAGAGGTAAGAAGTAGAAGTATCATTGTAATTTTACATGTGAAAAAAATTGAGGCTCAGAGAACAGAAAATATGCCTAGGTTCCCACAACTAGACAGAGGTAAAACCAAGATCTGAACACAGGTTTGCCATGAGTTCAGGCTGTTTCTGCTGAAATAGGTGACTTCCCTAAAAGGAGGGGGATCTTAATCACAAAAGACTACAGGGATGGGAAAAAACAGTGGGTCTGGCTATCAGTGAGCCAGGCCAGCATGCCAGTATGATGAAGGCTTCAGACCATCACCTAAGTAGACACTTGTGACGTATGGCTCATCTCCCTTTACAGTTTACCACACAGCAGCAAGGCAGGCACTCCTCTTAATTTTGTTCATATCTCAGTACTCTCCCACCCCAACCATCAAACCATCAGATTCATTTGATCTCAAATTTAGGCCAGCCACTCTGACAGGTCTAATTCTGAATGACTTAGTTGGCTGCCCAGGGCAAGCCTCAATAGGTGTAAAGCACTTCGGGTACTATGAAATATAGTTTTAACTGAGAGTTTATTTTTTAAAGGATGTCATTTCACCCTGTATTTAACTCAGTAGTTTCTTAGCTTGTAAGGTACAAAATCTACATCCAGTGTCACACACTGATAAGTGCTGCTGATTCATGTATAAATATCCGCCTCATCGGTAAATATTTAACAGGCTTGCTATAGCCTGAATGCTGCCCTGATCATGCTGAATAAACTAAGTCAAGTGCCATGAAATAAAAGAGTCATTATGTTTTTACAGGGTGCAAGATGGTGGTAAGGCCTTGTGATCTCTAATCTTTAATATTCATGAATCAAAAAATATTGGACTGAAGATGTATAACAGGACACTCACCCTGTGCAGAGATTCCAGGGCTCACTCAAGATATTTCCAGGACTGCAGGGCTGGCTGAAGAGAAGGCAGGGCCTGACTAACCCACTAAGTGGCTGGGGAAGAATTATGAAGAGATGAAAGGGACCACACAGTGTTGATACTTCTGAGCTGCAGAGCAGGGCGGTGAAGAAGCACAGTGAGAGGTAAACTGGTGTGGCAGGGGCTCAGGCTTAACTTGGGAGGGGAAAAGGGTGAAAACAGCTGTTCTGATGAGAAGGCACTTTCTATCTCTTCATGGAATAAAATAAAACATGAAATAGAACTGAAGCTGCATCTGTGGATATAAATTGGAAGGACGAGGCCAGAGTTTTAAAAACCTTTCTAATGGTGGAGGTAATTAAATAGACCGAAACGAAACCAGAAAAGCATTTCCACGTCAGTCTTATTGGCTCTAAAACTCAAATGTAAGAACTATCAATACTGAATGTATTAATTAATCCTAGTCTTTCCATGGAAATGAAACTAATAGAGCCCTTTGTGACCTTTGCTCTGTCTTCAAATCATTGCGTCTCTCATACAGTCATGAGCCACATACAACATTTCAGTTAATGATGGACCCCATATATGAGAGTGGTCCCATAAGATTACAATACCAAATGTTTACTGTACCTTTCCTATGTTTAGATATGTTTAGATACACAAATACTTACCATTGTGTTACAACTGCCTATAGTATTCAGTAGAGTAATATGCTGTATAGGTTTGTAGCCTAGGAGCAATAAGCTCTACCAGATAGCCTAGGCGTTTTAGTAGGCTATACTATCTAGGTTTGGGTTGCTACATTCTATGATGTTTGCACAATGACAATACTGCCTAACGACACATTTCTCAGAACGTGTCCTGGCCATTAAGCAATGCATGACTATATTGAAGACTTAACTTGGCTGCAGCTTGACAGCATAAAGGAATTGCTTTTATTTTGACATAGAAAAATGCAGGAAGTCAGCCTGTCTGCAAGCTTGACTTGGGACAATGGGATTTTTATTTTGACCCATTATGAAACAGCAACTCCCTTTCCTCCCACGTGGGC
Source organism: Callithrix jacchus (assembly GCF_049354715.1). NCBI lineage: Eukaryota > Metazoa > Chordata > Mammalia > Primates > Cebidae > Callithrix > Callithrix jacchus. The sequence continues at coordinate 86,815,768 of NC_133515.1, forward strand.
TTTTACCTTACTGGTCAAATAAAATGGGCAAAATGTAATTGTGACTGGAGAAAACTAGAAGGGTCAGTGATTCTCAATCACAATTCTTGCTTCTGTCAAGTTTCCTTTCTCTGGTTCTACCCAACTTTCTCATTAGTGCCGTGGGATAGCACCACCCTCAAAAAGACCTGGCCAGGCACAATGGCTTTGGCCTGTAATCCCAGTACTCTGGGAGGCTAAGGCAAGATGACTGCCCCAGGCACGAAGTTTGAGACCAGCCTGGGCAACATAGCGAGATCCCATCTCTAAAAAAGTTAGAAATTAGCCAGGCATGATGGTATGTGCCTATAGTCCCAGCTACTTAGGAGCCCGAGGCAAGAGGATCACTTCAGGTCAGGGGTTGGAGGTTGCAATGTGCCATGATTGCACCACTGCACTCCAGCCTGGGTGAGTGAGTGAGAGACTCTGTCTCTTAAAAAAAAAAAAAAGATATCTCTCTCAAAGCATTAGAATGGTTAGAGTACCAATCAGTGTTACATCAACACAAAAACAGCACCAAGCACTCCAGGAGAGACTTTACTCTAAAAGTCTCTGTCCCAGGGTCATGACAAAGTATTGTCAGAGACACCTGGGTCAGCTTTAGCATCCTGCTTTTGCCCCTGAATTGGGTTCTCAGGAGAGGAAGCTGACCTGGCTGCCTCCTCCACAATATGATTCAGGGGGCTGTTGGAAGTCAAAGCATGGAAAGGGGAACTTCCAGGATGATAGAAACAGCCTGTAGCCTCCAAGCTAAGAAATCCTAAGGCAACGTGTGCTGCCTTCAGTCCAGTTCACCAAACACTAACTGTAAGCCTAACTATATCTAAGGACTTGAGTTTCCCATTCTGAACACATGACTAGGGTACCAATGGCAAGTCCCTCCAAAGAAGAGGAACGCCAGGGACCTCAAGAATCTGGGGCACTCTGTAACACCAGATGTTTCCTGGTGGCCTTCCAGGAGAGCCATCACCATGGAACAACTCACTGTTATTTACTGAGTACCCACTTTTGCCAGACACTCTACTGGGCACTTCATATCTCTAAACCGCACAATGACCCTGCCAAGTAGACCTAATTAGCCCATTTACAGATGAGAAAACCGACGTTCTAAGAGTCTAAGTATCTTATCCAAGATCACCTAGCAAGTAAGTGGCAAAGGTGGGCTCGAACCCAGGTCTTTCTGGTTCCAAAGCCTATGTCCTTTGTCATTAGGAATTATTTCACAGAAAGATGAAATAGAATTTTAAAACATCTAATCCCTACTAATATACTGAAATAGTAGAATAAGTGATTGAAATTATCTATAAAACATTTATCCATAAAATTAATCCCCTTGTCATCTCACTTTTTATCATCTTAAAGATATGACATGTCACAACAAGGTAACCAGGTGGGAGTAAAAAAAAATCATGCATAGTTCTGAAAACCCAGAAAAATATAAATATTAAACTAAGGAGAGGCTGCTGCTTCCTCCTCCTCCTCCTCCTCCTCTTCCTCCTCTTCTTCTTCTTTTTCAAGACAGGGTCTTGCTCTGTTGTCTGTGCAGTGGTATGATCACGGCTCACTGCAGCCTCAACTTCCCAGGCTCAGGTGATCCTCCCACCTCAGCCTCCCGAGTAGCTGGGATCACAGATGTGCACCACCATGCCTGGCTAATTTTTTTGTATTTTTAGTAGGAAAGGAGTTTCACCATGTTGTCTGGGCTGGTCTCAAACTCCTGGTTTCAAGCGATCTGCTACCTTGGCCTCCCAAAGTGCTGGGATTATAGGCATGAGCCACCACACCTGGTCTTGTTTTGTTTTCTAGCTAATTTTTTTTTTCTAGCAAAGCATTTTCTAGACTCGTTGTTAGCTCTCAACTCATTTTACAGATTCAACTTTGAGCCATCTCAAGAGTGTCAATCCTTCAGTTACACAAAATCAGGGTGTAATTCCATATGGAAAAAATTTAAATGAGTACAAGAGGACAAGAAAATAAAAGACAGGAGATGAGAAACACGAGTTTAAGTATATGAGTGGAAGAAAATCTATATATTCACACTGAATCAGAGGCTCGTGGAAGCATTGATGCAGGTCTGACCATGTTACATTTGTGATTAATCTAACATTTCTACTAAACACACTTTATAGCATAAGTAAGGTCTTTGTGAGAGTATCGTATTCCACTTTTTGTCTCTTACTTTTAAAGGGATATATAAAATTGGAAATGTCCTGAGACAATGACAACTAGATTAAGCACTCAGAAAACATTCCTCCTTGGAGCAAAGTCTAAAAAAGTTGAAATTGCTAAGTTAAATTTAAATAACTTTAAATAAAATACAGCATTATTAAATAGAGTAAAAATATGGGCCGGGCACGGTGGCTCATGCCTAAAATCCCAGCACTTTGGGAGGCCAAGGCAGGTGGACCACTTGAGGTCAGGAGTTTGAGACCAGTAGGCCAACATGGTGAAACCCCGTCTCTACTAAAAATACAAAAACTAGCCAGGTGTGGTGGTGACCTCTGTAGTCTCAGCTACTTGGGAGGCTGAGGCAGGAGAATCACTGGAACCTGGAAGGCAGAGGTTCTAGTGAACTGAGAACCACTGCACTCCAGCCTGAGTGACAGAGCGAGACACCGTCTAAAAAAAAAAATATGAAGGCATACTACTATATAGATAATTTTGATCAGCTGTTCTCTGATTAGGCACAGTATAAATGAAAAGAGTTTAAAAGGCATTAAGAGGAATTTGGTTGGTAAATGAACTCTCCACAGAACAGAATAGTGAATAACTCCATCTACTAAGAACTAATGCATCATGTCCTATATCAAGTGCTTTTCCTCTACGATATCATCTATTCTTCATATCAACCTATGACAGAAGTGTTATTCCATCTTACAGATGAGAGCACAAGAACTTCAGAGAAGCTAAAGAACCTCTCTAAGGTCATATAGGTGGTGAATGACAAAAGAGGCATCGAACCCCAGGTCTCTCTCTCACCTAAATCCACCCCACTCTCAGGTCTCTGGTTGTCACTTTTGTGACTTCTATGTCCTTATCTGCATACTTGACATCTGGTTCCACATGTGTCTTGGGTGTTTCAGCAGATGCCTGGGCTGATCCAAGTCCTTGAGGGTGTTTCCAGGAATATTTATTAAACTTATTTTGGTACCTGAACTGAAGTGATTAGTTCAGGGCCAGAGAACTTGGTAGACACTTCCTAGCAGAAAGAAGGTGGAATGCAAGCAAAGTACTTTACGTTTTAAAAATGCAAAAGATGAGACTATAGTAATTGCAGACAGAATATGTCTAATGGCATGAACATTAACGAAGTCTTTGTTCAGAAATGTGTTTTGTAAGTTTGTTAACATCTCAAACAAGCCTTTAAGAGGCAGTAATCTTACCAGATGTCCACCATCAGGATTTTGTTAGCATATGGAAAAGCATTTTAAGTAAGCCCCCCAAAGCGAAAATGGACTTAGCAGATGTTGTTCTACAAAGAGTTGGTATGAACTACTTCTGATGATGCCCAGTCACTCAAGACACAAAAAAGGTAAGAGGAAGAAAAGGTTTTTTCCTCTTGTTGCATCTTGATTCCAGGCCTACTACCTGCCATTGATTCCATTACAGTTTCTTTTCTTTCATTTTTTTTCCCTTTTTCTTCCTTTTTTTTTTTTAAGGAGTTTGGCTCTTGTTGCCTAGGCTGGAGTGTAATGCCGTAATCTCGGCTTACCGCAACCTCGGCTTACCGCAACCTCCACCTCCCGGGTTCAAGCGATTCTCCTGCCTCAGCCTCCTTGAGTAGTTGGGATTAAGCATGCGCCATCATGCCTGGCTAATTTCGTATTTTTAGCCAGAGACAGGGTTTCACCATGTTGGCCAGGCTGGTTTTGAACTCCTAATCTCAGGTGATCCTCCTGCCTTAGCCTCCCAAAGTGCTGGGATTAGGATTACAGGCTTGAGCCACCATGCCTGGTTCTATTCATTTCTTTAAGAAGTGAAACTATTTTAAAAAATCAGTGGTCAGGAAAGAATTTACTATGAGTTTATTATAAATGTACAACTTTGAAACTCCAATGAATGGCTTTACTGCTCTTAAATAGGTACGGGTTACTTTTCCTATAAATTACCTTTAAAACATTTTCCCTGGAGGAGAAAAATCAGTGCATACAATAGTTATCCTAGATTAAACCTACAAACATGTTTCTAACTCCTTCTTTCTCTCTGTACACAGGTTTTAATGATGGTCAAATAAAGATGTAGAAAATAAGAAAAAACCTTCTGCCTTTCCAGGACACAGAATAGTGTCACCTGATTTCTGTTAACTGGTATTTACTAAAAGCTCGGGCACATAAACAGCACGAGGTAACTTCACGCACACATCGCTGGTCTCTGCGTTCAAGGAGCCAATCTGTAGGTAGCTAAAGCTTGACTTGCACACAAAAATGAAAAGATACCAGAAGGTGAGATTAGCACAGGTTTCCAAAGAGCTCTTTGCTTGAGTTGTTACAACAGCTTTACAAAGTAGGTAGCAAGTGTCAATATACTCATTGTAGAGAGAAGAAAAAAAACCTGAGGTTTGAGATGGATGATTTGTCTAAGCTGGAAACAGTAGAACTAAAATTATAATCTTTCTCTGTACCTGGAAGTTTCATGTTTGCTTAAGAATAATCTGAGGGGGCTTGTTAAAAACTCAGATACCCAGACCCTACCCCGAAGAAGGCAATTTACTAGGTTCATTCAGCAGCAGGTCAGAGGTGAGACCTGGGAATGTGCATGCTCACCTGTTCCTCAGGGAACACAGGTGGTCGTCACATCACAGTTTGAAAAAATACTGCTCTAGACCTCACGCAATGATGCACAACTGGGGCTGGAATGAGAAGGAGTGTGGTCAATGCAAATGAGCCTCCCATCTCTCACTGACTACTTGAAGGGCACTGTGGACAACAGGAAGGTAAAGAAAACACAGATCTGCTCTTAAGGTCTAGTATGGGAAATAAGACATTTATGGAAACAACCTAAGGTGGTTTCTGCTAGATGTGTACATGGGTAAAATGAAGAGTGGTTATATTCAGGTAAACAGAAGGCAAGGCAAGGAAGCAGTCAAATCAAAACTGAGGCTGGAAGCAAGGAAGACAGAGACACTACTTAACAAGGCAGGGCAATGGATCCAAGGCTAGGATCTCAATGTGGATGGCAGACCATGGGTCCTGGACCACACTGAGCAGCTTTTAGCCCAGTGAGAAAGGTATATTTCATATTTCAGGCTGCTCAGGGTGCCTACTGGTCAGGTGTAGCTACCTAAAGAGGAAGCAAGAAGAACAGGGGTAGATCCTGATGCAATGCCAACGGTGAACTGGAAAGGAAAGAAAATGTGAGGTCAAAAAAATGAAAGTTCTGTTTAGTCATAAGGTGAGAGATGTCCTAGAGATTCAAAAAAAAATCTGGGCTTTGGGCTTTGAGATTGAATCTCACCCAGGTTCACTGCTGAAATTTCTCCTTTACTCTATCAAATTCTAAATGTATCTCTCTGGCTCAGACCTTTTTGGAACTCAGGATGTGCATAGCCCACTGCCCTCTCCCCACTGCCACTGGTTGTTAAAAATGCACCTCAAACTTAACCTGCTCACAAGCAAACCTGCCCCCAAAACCTATTGCTCCCATATCCATCTCAGCTCAGAAGATGGCAGCTTCGATTTCTTGGTTCCCAGACCAAAAACCTCAGTCATCATTGACTCCTTGCTCTCACACCCCACAATCAATTGTCCTGGTTGGCCTAAGAGGCACCAGCTGACAGCAGGGCTCAGAACCTACCAGAACTTCTTATTGGGATTAAAACCTCCCTGGTTAAGCTGGGGTGATTTCTACCTCAGGACACTGGCCCAGTTCTCCTGCTGTTCCTTCTGCTTGGAACTCTCTTCCCAGTCATCTGCGGGGTGGGCTTCCTCACCTGCTTCTGAGAAATATCAACTTCTCAGTGAGGCTTCCTGAACAATCTATTTAACATAACCCCCTGCTATCTCTGATACTTGGTCTTCTGTGTTGCATTTTTCTCTGTGGCATAAGATATGCTACATGTATTCATTTATCATCTCCCCCTACATGAGTTCTCACTAGAATAAAAGCTCCTCCAGAATGAGGATCTACATCTGTTTTGGTCACTTTTATAATCTCATTACTCTTGCCAAGAACAATGCCAAGTACATTCGGCACTTAATAAATATCTGTAGTATGAAAGTCCAATGAATATGGGAAAAGATATGGAAGTCAAATTTCTAAATGGAAATTAAAGGCCAATAAACATATATATCTTTATGGAAATAGTCTTTATAGAAAAGCAAGGTTTAAAGGTCTTGGAAAGGGGTTGGCAAACTTTTTCGGTAAAAGGCCAGGTAGTAAATATTGTCATCTTTGCGTCCATAATGCCTGTATTGCAACTACTCGGCTCTCTTGCAGAAGTGCAAAAGCAGCCACAGATGACACGTACATGAATGAGCATGGCTTTGTTCCAACAAAATTTTCTTTATGGAAACTGAAATTCCAGTTTCATGGAATTTTTACAAGTCACGAAACATTATTATTTAAGTATTTTTCTAACCATTTACAAAATGTAAAAGTCATTCTTAGCTGTGGATTGGATTTGGCAAGGAGGTTTTAGTTTGCTGACTCTGGATCTAGGATTATGGGAATATCTGACAGATGCTGAAAGTAGGAAAAGTGCCGGGCGCGGTGGCTCCTGCCTGTAATCCCAGCACTTTGGGAGGCTCAGGTGGGCGAATCACCTGAAGTGGGGAGTTTGAAACCAGCCTAACCAATATGGAGAAACCCTGTCTCTATTAAAAATACAAAATTAGCCAGGCGTGGTGGTGCATGCCTATAATTCTAGCTACTCAGGAGGCTGAGGCAGGAGAATTGCTTGAACTCGGGAGTTGGAGGTTGCAGTAAGTCGAGATCATGCCTTTGCACTCTAGCCTGGGAACAAGAGTGAAACTCCGTCCCAAAAAAAAAAAAAAAAAAAGGAAAGTAGGAAAAGTATCCAGGAAGAAATATAGGCAAAAAAAAAGACCTGCATTAGATTATTAGCAAAAAATGAAAACAGGCCCTTTGGTCAAACTTCTTAGAGGGCATATTCCATTGGCAGGTAAACCACAAGAATTAGCCTTTTTCAGGCAAGGGTGAGGAGAACATTATTAGGCAGCTCGTGGACTGTGGGAGTTCTCACAATGATACTAGATTGTAACTGTGCAAGAGGGAGCTATTTATATGATTTTGAACGAAGCTTGAGGCATATTCTGGTGCTTTTTAACTTCTATGTTAGGTGAAAAAGCTGCCTACAAAAGCCTTCCTCCCACCCAAAATACTAGCTGTTAGTTGGTGACTGATCCTCAGAAATATTAAAATGAATCATATATGCTCTTTTCACAGCGCAAAAAGAGATAATTTTAAAACTCAGAAAATGTCATAAACCACACAATAGAGAAGCTATCCAGCCTTCAAGTTGTAAATAAATAAAATCCTGTTCCTGCATGGAAGCCTCTTCCTCCTTTGGATCCCAACGCCCGCAGGGCTGGCTGGCATTAACCGTGTTCAGTCTGATGCTGACGGAGCCTTTGCTCTCCATCTTTCTTCCCTGGGGCCTACCCTTGTCAGCCTGTCTGTCCTTGGGAACCCACAGCACTCAGCCTTGCCGTTTCTCAAGTTGCTGCTCTTCTCACCTACAGGCAGTTTGTGGCTTCCCTGTCTCTACTGCACTCAGCCCAGGTTGGCCTAAGCAGCACCAGCTGAGAGCAGGGCTCAGCCTTTATCCAGGCTCCCGGAAAAAAACTCCAGGGTTAAGTTTCTTCTTTCTATTCGGAGAGACAGGTATTTCTGTCTTTGATCCCTAAGCTCTATTTTCTTTCTCTTGTTACTAAACAGTTCACTCCCTATCCACCCCCCTTTTTTTGCAACTTCATCATTTTTCCGCGTTGCACCGTTTGGCACAGGGGAAGGAAGGAACCACATCAAATAAAGGAATGCAACCGCAAAAGCTGCCTTGAGAAACAGGGCCCCAGATTTTTTTTTTTTTTTTTTGTCAATTTACCGTTTTTGGACTTGTTCTCCCATAATCAAATCCTCCCTATCGTGCTAACAATGTGGTGGTGTGTCAAAACATTGGAATTCTGCTTCAATCAGCAACCCAGAGCTTAATAGGAAAATGAAGCAACAAAACGTTGCTCTTACTGTTAACCTCAGGCTAGGCCTGTCCTTACGATGGGTACTGTTTTCTTCTTTATGGTAAATGGGCCAAACGCTCAGTTTGATGAGGGCTTGCATTGTCAGCAGAGGCCCGCAGCAGTGTCTCCAGCATCATTCTGGCACACTTCTAAAGCAAGAGGGACAGTCACTTCAAGTACCGCAAACTGAAGCAGGAAGCATCCCACAATTAGTAAGCAAGAGAAGAGTTAAGACTAAATTTGTTTGCAAAAATTTAAAAGATACATTTATTTTACTGGCAGCAAGTCAGGGGTCTGGCTCTATGTCTATAGTTATCACACAAGGGCTTGTGTGAAATTAAAGTGGTTGTTTTGTTTCGTGTTTTTAAATTAAAAATGTGTGCAATATGTAAACCATTTAGGGACAACAATAAGGTGCCACAATTCCAAACAAAAACATTTCAAGTCATTACTCTATGTCCTCAGGGAGTATGTGATTCAGTTAATGTTTATAATATTCATCATCAGTGAAAACATCAGTTACAGGTAGAGAGTTTTTGATGTAGCCATTTTTCAATCTTCTGTGATTAACTTGGTAAATTAAACTGTTTGAAGCTAAGTATTTTTGTTGTTTTGGTTTGGTTCACATGGAGTCACATGCCACTTTGGTTACTGTCAGAAGCAGCCTCTTCTTCAACATCGTCTGTTGTATATACAAGCAGTGAATAGAGCAGTATTTGTCCCTGAACACTAAAGTAGTGTGACTTCCCTTCAGAGATTTCTCTTGGGGAGAGAGGAAGGGGTGGGAGGAGAAATACCTTTTCTCCCACCCTTGTTCTAGCATAGCATATTGGAATCTCAGGGTGGAGAAATGTGTTATTTGAAAAGAAAGGAAAAAAACTCATAACTGGTTCTGATATGGACAAAAGGACAGATTGTCCTACTCCTCCCCGCCGCCCCAAGAAATGCTGTTTCAACCATACTGAAGGAGTCTTCTCTCCTCAGAAGTTAAAGACCTCAGTTAATAGGTAAAGTTATTGCTCTTCTAATTTTGGCAACATTCAGCCTGGCCCCAGTTCTACCTTGAAGAGCCAAGTCGTTGGTGTCATTCCAACTGCCCACTGATCTTCCTGTCCCCTCTTGAGCCCCCTACTCTTACCCTCTCCATAGCTACCCAATAAGCAGAGAGTATGATCAAGTCAAGGCGGTGAACCATGAAGGAAAGAAGGGTGGAGGCAGTATAAGGGGCTGCAGGCAGGTGCTTGCTTACAAAAATCCTCTCTCCTCCCCATTCTGCTCATGCGGCTCAGGTGCCAAGCCCAGGTGCCTGGCCCTGGTGCCAGCTACTGCCCCAGGAAATGTCCATGAAGGTGAGCATGGGGAGCAGGACATAGACACTGGATGGGGTGCTGTTCCTCTTTGCAGCATGCTCCCCAAACCAGCTGGAAAGCAGAAGGAGCCATTTTCTGGAGCAGACTGGGAAGAGGAAATTGAGGAGGCTGTAAGTGTAGTTAGTGTTTTAACAAAAATAAGATATATTCAGTAGATTCCTATGGTTTCAAAAACATTTGATCTTACTAAATATATTGTTTACTTAGTAATGGGGAAGTGGGAGTTCAGTTCTGTTAATATCCATCTGTGCAAAATTAGAAGCCTATTTCTGAATAACATCATTTATTTACCTGTATATTTTACTTTTAAAAAATATCCACTAACTTAAATACTATTTTTTAATCCATTTCTCTGAAATAGATGATTCAAAACAGCCACAACAGTAACAAGGGCCCACACTTCCCCAAACAGAGTGCGGGGGAGGCCTGTGGAGAAACAGGGCCAGGTGTCTCATGGTCCAGGCTGCCTAGAACTCAGGGGAACCTGTGCTGTGGCGCCCGGATAACTCCAGAAGGTGGATGTTTGCATCTTTAAACCAGTGATACAAGACAAAACAGAAAGGGAAAGGTTTCATAAGGAAGAGAATTGGTTCTGGGAACTGTAGAAAGGACAATGCCAATTTAACTGGCCAAATGTAATTGAGGTTGGCCTAGTAACTTTTTTGGAAACCAGTTTCTTGGTTGCTTAAGAATTTGGATTGCTAATGTTTTCTTAAGCCTTCAAAACCAAAACACTAAACATGTACTAATAGAGCAGTATTAATAACACAGAGGGTAATGTAAACATGGCTTATGAGAAAAGTTGTATGGCTGGCCCTAGCTATTATCTCCTGCCCCTGAAGCATATGAATGCATCAATACTGCATCCATGGCATCAACGTGCCCAAGGTAGTTTCACTCAGACCCACATGGAATGACATGCTGAATATTCATAACTTCACTTCTGGAAGCTACGAGTATTTTACCCTATATGGCAAATGGGCCTTTGGTGAGATGTGATAAAGGTTAAGGACCCTGACATGAGGAAAGTATCTTATATTTTCTGGTTGGGCTCTCAATCAATCTAGACTCTTGGTGTAAGGATTCAGTTCAAGACACTCTCAACTCTCAGGATTCCTGGTACTCTCTAGAAATAACACTTCCACAGAACTCTGGGTAGGCACTTAGAGTCTTAGAGGAGAGGGCAGGGAAGGATTCACAACTTCTGGGCTGTCTGGCAAGCTCTGAGCAAGAGAGTACGCAAGGTCCACCACAGAGCTTCCGGAAATTCATGGGGCCCCAGACTCCCATCAGCACCTCCCTTTCTCAGTCAGACTGAGACTGCTTCTCAATACAGTCTGGGGTTAACTCAGGACAACTCACTTTTCTGGATGTTTCCTCACTTCATTAGGAACTAACTTGGGATCAGGGTCACTCTGGAGCAAAGCGAGCCCTTAAGCTCGCTCCCATCACATCCTGAAACTGTTAAGCTGCAGGCATGCTCATCACCTGAACAACAAACACACCAACCAAACTCTAGACTTGACATAGAGATTGGTCATGTTCGAGTGACTTCTGCTTCCTAGGCACGGGAAAGACAGAAGCAAACACTGGAGAGAATAAATGACAAGTTCACATGAGTAGAACCAAATCACAAATGTAAATGACAAATTTCAATCAACAACAGAGGAGCTGAACACATTACAACAAAGTCTCCCAGTGGAGCCCCACACAGTCCCCAGGAAGGAGAGCAGCCTTCAGGTCCGGATGGCCACTTAAAAAATACATCCATCATTTCCACTCAGACAAGTGGCCATGATATATTGGAAAGGAAAAAAAGGTGCAGAATAGTATGTAATATGTCATACTTTTTTTGTGGCTAAATTAAAGCAACAACAACTAAATAAATCAATACCCCAAACTGATTTAACAGGGAAATACTGCAAACATACTAAATAGATGTACTTTGTGTTTCCCCTCTACACTTTCACTGAGGCTAAGACTTGAGGCCCACTGTCCCAAGGGAGAGGGTGGCAACACCCAAGTCAGAGAAACGCCAGCACAGGGAAGAAGGAGGATGTTGCACCAGATGAACACATCCCTCAAACAGGAACAGAAAGAAACAAAAGCAGAAAGCGGAGAAATTCAGAGAGAACAGGGCCTGCCTGGTGTTCCAGAGGTTTTCCTTGGGTCACAGTAGAGAGAGAGAGAGGACAAAAGGGAAAGAAAGAGAGAAGCAGCGGTGGTAGAAGGAGAGATACCTGGGTTAATGGGGGAAATCCAAGTGAAGAGTTTTTTGCTCCACTTCCCACTTGATGAGGTCATCTTGCAGAGTAAGGGAGAATTATAGTAAGACGCATGCTCACATTGCACTTCGAATAGTTGTTCTTTTTTTTTTTTTTTTTTTTTGAGATGGGGTCTTCCTCTGTCACCCCAGACTGGAGTGCAGTGGCACCATCACAGCTCACTGCAGCCTTGACCTCTGGGACTCAAGTGATCCTCCCACTTCAGCCTCCTCAGTAGCTGGGACTACAGGCACATGGCACCACGCCTGGCTACTTTTTCTATTTTTTTGTTGAAGCAAGGTCTTCCTATGTTGCCCAGGCTGGCCTCAAACTCCTGGGCTAAAGCAAACTACCTGCCTTGGCCTCCCAAAGTGCTGTGATTACAGGTGTGACCCACTGCACCCAGTTGTATACTTGTTTTCTGTTGGTATTAGAAAGCTATAACTGACACATATTACTTTTGTAATATGAGAGACAGGTAGAGATAGAATCAGACATAGAGACAGATAGACAGAGAGAGGCATTAAGGTATATAAGCACACAGTTTGGTTGTGAGGTTGAGCTTTTTTTTAATTCCCAAGGACTATGGAACTCTATGTTATTGATTTAAAATCTACTACTATTTAGAAGAACATCAATAACAGCTAACACATACTGAACATTTTCCATGAGCCAGGCATTATATTAAGAGCTTCATTTATTTATCTTTATTTAATCCTTACAAAAGCCCTATAAGGTTGATATATTTTACAAGCAGCAGTAAGGCTTGGGAGGTTAAGTAACTGACCCAAAAGAACTCATCCAGTAAATGATGGACACTGGGCTGAACCAGGCCATCCAATTTCTGAACCCACACATTCCACCACTGCGCCACACGCTGCCTCCCACCACCGACCAGCTGGGCTTTAACAGTAAGTTCGCTTTGCTGGTGCGTATAACAACGAAAGATCCATACAAACTTTCTTGGCCCCAAATGAAGAAATAGTGACTAGAGTGAAAGCACATCGTCAGAAAGAGTTTCACGTGCTGAGACAAGTGAGGGGCTCAATTCAGGAAACAGGAGCACTGAGCCACAACTCATCCAGTATCATTTTTCTCACCAGCCCGGATTTTTCTCACTAAAATGCCTGCAGCCAGCACATCACAGCTTCATTTTGCAACACGGACAGTTGGGCATTAAACCCTCCCTGCTTGCCTGGCTCCACAACAGCTCAAGCAACTTTCAAGCACTGTTTTTGAGGCTCTGTTACTACAACATCATCTCCTCAGCCCCCACTCTTGATTACAAGCCTATTTCTTTTAACTAAACATAAACCAATTTCTCACTGAAGTTTCTTTGCTTGTAATCCTCTGCCCATTTTTTTTTTTTTCTGATTAAAGAAAATAAGTAAGCTCCTAGCACAAGCCCTGAACACAAGTAGGCATTTGTGGTAGACAAAATGATGGCTCCCCAAAGCTGCCAAGCCCTCATTTCTGGAAGCTATGAATATTTACCCTACATGGCACAAGGGACATTGGTGAGATGTAATAAAGGTTAAGGACCCCGACATGAGGAGATTATCATGAATTATCTAGTTGGGCTCTCAGTCAATCTAGACACGCAAGTCCTTAAAAGTAGAAGAGGAAAACAGAAGAGCGAGTAAGAAAAATATGATGACAGGAAAACTTGAAGCATAAGAAGGACTGGAGCTGTCGTTGCTGGCTTGAAGGAGGAAGGGGGCCATGAGCCAAATACAGTCAGCAGCCTCTAGAAGCTCAACTGACCTCCACTAAAGAACAGATTTCAGTCCTGCGACTGCAAGGGACTGAACTCTCTGAACAACCTGAATGGGTAGGGGAACAGATTCTCCACTAGAGTCTCCAGAAATGAATGCAGCCCACTGGTGCCTTAACTGTAGCCCCAGGAGCTCTGCACTGGACTTCTGATCTAGAGAAGTGTCTGATAATTAATTAGCATGGTTTTAAGCTGCTAAATTTGTGGTAATTTCTTACAGCAACAATAGAAATCTAATATAGCATTCAAAATACAACTGTTTTTTGATGGAAACATGATGAAATAAGCTTTGTTTATGCAGCAAAATAAATCATAACAGTAACGGTGTATATCCCACTGAATAAAACAGAATCAAGAGATCCTCTCTGATACACACGTTAATGGATAAATAAACAAATGAAGAAAGCTCTTCTTTACAGTAGAAAGCCAATTAATAAATGTAGAAAGATGCAGCTGGAGAATCATCAATGCCTGTCAAAACTCGTGGGCAAAAGTCTGAGGAGGACATTTACATAGTCTCAACACATCACTCCAAAGAGTTCTTATTAAAGAGAAAGAATGCAGAAACCTCAGAGACACAGCCTTAACCAGGTGGTCAAAGTTACCATCACCAATCCTGGGACAAACTGACATCATGTGCCTTTTGATATGATATACTCAGGAAAGATACATTATGTTACACATATAAATCCGATCATGAGGAAGCATCAAATGAACCCAGATTAAGGAACAAAATGACTGATCTGTACTCTTCAAAATGTCAAGGTCAAGAAAGATAAGGATTGAGAAACTGTTCCAGATTTAAAAAATAAAGAGACATGACAGCTAAAGGCAGTGTGTGATCTGGCTTGGATCCTGGACCAGGGTAAAAAATGGCTAACAGGGTTATTATTAAAACAATTGACAAAATTAGAATATGGACTGTGGATTAGATAATAGTACTGTGTCAATAATACACTGTCTGATTTGATAACTGCACTGTGGTTATATAAGAGAATGTCCATGTTCTTAGGAAATATACTCTGAAACATTTAGGGGTGAAGTACACTGTGGCCCCAGCTTACTCTCAAATAGTTTAGGAAAAAAATGAACAGATGCAAAAATATAAATACATAGAGAGGATAAGGCAAAGGAGGCAAAATGTAAACAATTAGAGAATTGGTGTAAAAGGAATAAGACAGTTCCTTGTTCTAGTCTTGCAACTTCTTCTAAGTTTAAATATCAACATAAAATGCTACATAAAAAAACCCTGAAAACTACCCTTAAAATTTTTGTGTTTGTATTAGATGCACTGTTACACGATATAGAGAATTTTAAAGAAAGAAAATATGAGTTCAATTAGTTTAATTTTCTCGAACACAGTATGTAATTGGCTAGGTGATTTTTTTCAATCAATGCTGTTACTATGCAACAATACCTTGCATGCAGTAGGTAAGCAATAAGTACCGGTAGACTGAACATCAAGTAATTTACTTCTGGTAGGAAAGTCAGCATCCCAAGTAAAAACATGGAGATATATGGCATGATATGAAATAAAAATTAAAAAAATTAACCTAAAGTGTGAATGAACCAGAAAATGAGGTGGTTAAGCACCCTTGCTTTGAAATTGGACTGGCGATGTAGATTTGAAATTCAATTTAATCACTTAGTATACTGCCTTTGGGGCAAGTTGTTTAAAACATCCCTAAGCCTCAGTTTGCTTATCTATGAAATGGGGATAATAATAAGGTTCACAGGGCTACTGTAAAAAGTAATCACTCTCTGAGTGGTCCCTTCCTTACAGTTTAACCTGATGCTCACAAATGGTCTTGTTGAACAAACTAACCTATATAGTACTTAGCAGTATAGATCGTTCCTCACACATAAAATGCCTTCTGAACATTATTTACACCCAGCCACATCCACTGTCTTCCAAAGCACTTAAATCAGTGCCAATTCATGAAACCTTTCTTGACCATCATGATATTCAATCACCCTATGACTCATTCATTCGACAAATATTAATAGATATGGCAGTAAACAAGACATTGCCATATCCTACTCTCATAGAAATTATATACTAATAAGAGACAATGCAATAATAATATAAGAAAGTAACAAATATCATAATGTCAAAGAGCATGACAATGGATGAGGGCAGATGGCAAGAGGCAACTTTAGGGCAATTGGGGAAAGCTTCTCTGTGAAAATAAATTTAAACTGAGACCCAAATGATAAAGTGGAGCCAAACATGTAAACACCTGGAGAAATGACCTTCTGGCAGAGGGAATGTGAAGTGCAAAAGCCCTGAGGTGGAAAAGGGGCTGAAGGGTTTGAAGCACAGAAAGGTGCCAGTGTGGCCAAAGTGGGGGGTGTGGAGGAGGTGGGACAAGAAAGGGTCCAATGTGCAGGAAAAGGCCAGATTATGAAGGAGAGGGTAAGTTACTGGGGTTTTATTCTACGTCCATGATAGGGTTTCATAACTGTTTCTTTTTATGGTGGACATTTCATGGGCTTCTATGAGCTCTCCACGAAACAGGTGCTTAATAAATACTTGCGAGGTGTATAAGGTAGAAAAGAAGCCAGGAGGGAAATGGAGTCAACACTCTAAGACAGTGGATGATGGCTTCTGTCACTAACATGTACACATGCTCCATCAACCTGAACTTCAGATCAATAGGGCTGTTGTACTGCATGAAAACAGAGTTGTCATGGCAACTCTAATTAAATGGTTTTCATTCCAAGGAAGATGAACTAAATCCTGCACTTTTGAGCTGGTTTGGCTCTCTAAAATACCTGCAAAAATTGCAATCCTCTATAAGTTGGAACATTTAGTACAGGAGTACCCAATTTACCAACAATAGGGGCCCCTAGAGTTTGCTTATTTGTTAGGAGTTTGCAGAATTCATTTCCTCTAGAAATAATATTATAAAGGAGACAGGTTCTTAGGAAAACCCACAAAAGCTTCTTAAAAATTCATAAAGTGGCAGAAATACTGAGAAAATATTTGCACTGAGAAAATAATAGAAATAAGTTTTTTTAATATTGCAATTAAACAAAAATTAAGTCAGAGCTTTTAACTTATAATGCTGTTATCTTAAGAAAATAAGTTTAATTAGAAGAAAATTAGGAGAGAAGTGCAAAATTTAGTGAAGATTCCATTAAATAATTCTGGGCACCATTGAGGCTTTTAGAGGTTAATGTCATTAATTTTTAAATTAGTATTACCTTGGATTCAGGTGTCTCTGAGAACTTAGTCATGATCATGGTCCTTTCTGGCTCAGAAACAGGGGAGTAAAACATGAGGAAGGGCTATCCTGAGGTTCCTCAAGGAAATGGAAAACATTAAAGAAAGCTGGCTTAAAATATAGTTACAGGTAACTATGAAAACCTGAAAAAGTAAAATGAGGGAGAAAGGGAAGGAGGAACTCCCATAAGAGTAGAAAAAAGCAGAGGTGTAGAAACTGGTTCACCTATGACAGCTTGGGTATTACCTAAAAATCAGAGGGTGAGAAAGAGAGAGGGAAGGAGGTAGGGGAGAGAAGGAGAAAATAAATGACAAAGGGAAGGAGTGGAAGGGTAAAACCCAAAGACTGGTCATGGATAGATGTAAGAGAAAAAAGTTTTCATTCATTTATTAAAACAATGAGATGTTTGAAAATTAAATGGCACATTCTTCTAAAATGAATTATGTACTTCATATAACTCTGTGTCATCCCAAATGCCTAGCAGACTGCTTTGAATGTAAGAGTTTAATAAATTGTTAAACATATCAGTGATGCATCAACAAGAGCTAAGACATATTAAATGCCCATTATGTATGAAGCCTCTTACATAGATTATCTTATTTAATTTTCACAACATGAGATGGTTATTAGACCTATTTTAAAGTTAAGGAAACCAAAGCTTAGACAAGTTAAAGAGTTTGCTTAAGGTCCCACATAACTAGTAAATGACAAAGGCCGCATTAGAACAAAGTCTGGTTCCAAAGTGCATACTCCTAATCCCTTGTTCTCTATCTACCTCTGTAAATATTACTAAGAAAGGCAAGAACTACAAAATCAAGAACCTTACATGAATCTATATTTTGGATTAAATTGCACAAAGCTACACACACATACACACACACACACACACACACACATAAATGCAGGTGAAAAAGATGAAAACTGAATAGGGTCTAGTCTAGTTAGGAGCATATAATCAATTCTGCTTGACATTTATTGATGTAGAATTAACAATAATATGAATTCACATCCCCAATTGCTTTCTCTGGAATCTTTCTCCTTTTATCATATTTAAACACTGGAAACATGGGGCCTACAATGAGTGCTTGGGGAGGGCAACAATTACAGAAAAAATTTCACTTGCCGAATTGCATGAGCATTATCAGAAAAAGCATTTCACAAATCCAACACAATTTGTGTTTTTTTAAAAAAAAACCTCAGCAAACTAAGAGTAGAGAGAAACTTACTCAAGTTGATAAAGAACATCAACAAAAATCTTACAGCAAACAAAATACTTAATGACAAAAAGACTAAATGTTTCTCCACCTAGGACTGCGAACAAGGCAAGAATGTTTGCTGTCACCACTCTTATTTAAAGTTGTAATGGAAGTCCTAGCCATTACAATAAAGCAAGAAAAAAGGCATACATATATAGAAAGGAATAAATAAAACAGCCCTTATTTGTGTAAGACATGATTGTCTATGTAGAAAATTCCAAGGAATTTATAAAAAAACTCGCAGAATATTCTCATGAACACAAGGTCAGCAAGGTTGTTACAAAATCAACATAAAAAAGTTAATTGTATTACTATATACCAGCAATGAACACATGGAAACCAAAATTTAAAATGCAATATCATTTTGATTTGCTCTCAAAAAATAGAAAGAAATAACTAAACATAATGCAAATACAAAGAGGCAGCACAAGAGAGTTCTTTTGTGGTGCTAGAACAGTTCTGTATCATGATTGTAGTGGTGTTTACATGACTCTATATGATTAAACTGCACTAAGCCACACACACACATGCACACATATACCTATACACATATGTGAATACAGGTTAAAAAGATGATGGAAACTGACTAAGGTCTAGTCTAGTTACCAGTAACATGCCAATGTCAATTTCCTGATTCTGATTATTGCACTACAGCCATATAAAATGTCACTAATGAGGCAACCAGGAGAAGGATGCATAAGACTCTGCACCATTTGTGCTAACTTCCCATGAATCTTTATTTCAAAATAAAAAGTTTTTTTTTAAAGCAAGTTAAAGCTCTAGTAATGGATATTTTCCATTTCTAGAGTATTTTTTTTAAATACAGAAAACCAAGTAAATTTAACCTCCTTGTTTCCCTTTACAGATAAAGAGGCTTTTTATATGCAAGCAATTAATGACAGAACCAGGCATGGGTTCCAATAAAGGAAGAAAGAAACAACAATAATAAGAACTTTTAAAAAGTGCTTACATTAGAAATGTAAACAAACCAAAAGTATATTTTAATTCTGATATCCCATATCTACTACTATTTTTTAATCCTATAATATACATCTTAAGTTCATGTTTTAAAAAAGAGATGGTATAAAAGCATATTTTAATAAAGTAAAGCAAAATTTAAATAATTAGTGGAAGTTAACTAGGTCTGATCTGGCAAGAAATTATATTCCTTATTAATATTATACACTCTCCCTTTTGTCAATATAATACAGCATTTCCCTGCCTTGGTCTCACTAAATGCTTTATGTTATGTTACTCATATATTAAGTTATTGAAATTCCATTATTTCCAACAATCTGCATGTATGTCTCAAAAGTGGTAGGCAAATAAATGCCTCTATTTCCTATGCAAACGACCTCTGTAGATTAAGAGAGTCCCTACATAGCATCCACTGAGTTCTTGGTAGCCTCTTTAGTGTTCAGTTTCTTACCTGGTTCCCAAATAGACATTTCCATATAAAAGCTTAATAATTATATATATATTATATAATTATATATATAAATATATATACAATATATATATATATTTTTTGAGACAGGGTCTTGTTCTGTCATGCAGGCTGCAGTGCAGTAGCACGATCTGGGCGCACAGCCTCTACGTCCTGGGCTCAAGTGATCCTCATACCTCAGTCTCCCAAGTAGCTGGGACCACAGATGCATACCACCATACCCAGCTAATATATATATTTTTTGTTTGTAGAGACAAGGTCTCACTATGTTGCCCAGGTTGGTCTTGAACTCCTGGCTGGGCTCAAAAGATCCACCTGTCTTGGCCTCCTAAAGTGTTGGCATGAGCCACTGCACTCAGCCATAAAAGATTAATAATTGCCTACCAGCTTTTGGTAAGCCTCTTGCGCTGTAGCTCAAATTAAAAGTTCTAAGAATTACAATCCCCAGTAAGATTTTATGATTTCAGGAACACAGTTCTAATACTTCTCATCTTAACAGCTTTGTCAATCACATGTTAAGTGTCACCTGATATTGGACAATGTTTTCTAGAATAAAAATCTCTACTATTTTATATTAAAAATTGAACTACCATAATTTGCCCAAAAATGAGGGGGTTGGGAGCAGGAGATAAGGAAGGATTAGTTTCAAGGATAGAATATATACCTATCAATTGGCTCTGGACTTAAAAACTACTTTAATGTTGATGCTAAAGATAAACTAGAAATATTATATTTTTAGAACACACATTCATATTATCTGGTAAATGTAGAAACAATTTCAAGAAAATACAAGAAAATATATAATTATTTGGGGCTTGGTCTGATGAGGGAGAGGGTGTAAGAGAGACTTCACTATATCTCTTTTATAATTACTAAGATTTGAACCATGAGAAAGAATGGATGAAAAAATCTAAATTAAAAAACAAGTGTGCAAATGAATTGCTAGGAAAACAAAGCATAACCCAAGAAGCTTAGAACCTGGAATAGTACCTGGTGCATAGGAGGCACTCAAATGTTGAATAAATAAATGGTTGAAATGAAATTTGTGAAATATTTACATTTCCTTAAAAAATGGGCAAAATCTTAACTGGGTGTGGTGGCACATGCCTGTAGTCCCAGCTACTTGGGAGGCTGAGGTAGGAGAATTGCTTGAACCCAGGAGGCAGAGATTGCAGTGAGCCGAGATCGCGCCACTGCACTACAGCCTGGGCAACAGTGCGAGACTCCATCTCAAAAAAAAAAAAAAAAAAAAAATGGGCCAAATGATGGGCAAATATCTCAAGCAGAGGATAGAATAAATACCACCATGAAAAAATAGGCAGACACTTCCAGAATATAGAATATTCTACAGGACAACTGATCTGGTTTCCTCAACAAGTCAATTTTATAGGGAAAAAAATAGTAAGAGAGTGAGGATTGTTCTAGATTAAGAGACATGGGAAAACAGAATCTAATGCTATAGACTATTTGAATCTTGATTTGAACAAACCAACCATTATAAAAAGACATTTGAGAAAAATGAGGAAATCTAAATGTAGACTGAGTTAAATGGCAGTAAAGAATTACTGGTAACTTTGTTATATATTAATATCAGTATTGTGATATAAAATTTTTATTTGTTTTTAAAAGATACACAGTAATCTATTAAGTGAAATGACGATGTCTGTGATTGGATTTAATATATTATAGGCCCCCATCCAAAGAAGAAGAAAGGAAGAAAGAAAAGGAGGAAGAGGCCAGGCACAGTGGTTCACGCCTGTAATCCCAGCACTTAGGGAGGTCTAAGAGGGTGGATCAACTGAGGTCAGGAGTTCGAGACCAGCCTGACTAACATGGTGAAACCCAGTCTCTACTAAAAATACAAAACATTAGCCAGGCGTGGTGGCAGATGCCTGTAATACCAGCTACTCGGGAGGCTGAGGCAGGAGAATTGCTGGAACCTGGGAGGCAGAGGTTACAGTGAGCCAAGATCACACCACTGTACTACAGCCTGGGCAACAGGAGCAAAACTCTGTCTCAAAAAAAAGAAAAAGAAAATAAGGAAAAAACGATACATGGGTAAGTATGATCAAATTATCAAATGTTGTTAAATATTAAGAACGACTATCTGGGGTCCATTATACTATGTTCTTTGGTTCAATGTATGCTTGAAAACTCTCAAACAAAAAATTATTCTTAAGTCCCAAACTAACTCAACATAAAGAGAGCAGTTGATCTCTTGGAGTCTAGAGTTTCCAAAACCAACTGACAACTCTCTTTTTTGAGAACCAATGGGAAATCAGGATGACAGATGAAATTCTGTGTCCCCTCTGCTTTTGGCAACTATTTGCTCAGGGAATATAAACTCATTTTAATGATCCAAGAAAAGTACATGATACACTTAAAGAACCAGATCATATAGATTGCTTTCTGAAATCAGATTTAAAATATTTGAATTGTCTTTACCACTGGCCTTTAGTTGCATAAGGAAGTAAGAGTTAACACTGGGATGAAATAACTTTATATTTCCATTCCAAAATTTCTGTTAAGTGTTCTGCTCAAACATTTAAACTGTTTTGTTTAGAAGACATATAATCATTTCAAGAAATCTGCTCTGAGGAAGCATTCTTACCCATTATTCTTTTGGAGATACATTTTTAAGGGACTAGCCAAAAATATTTCATGACAGCTTTGCTACTGTACTTCAGTTTCATGGAACACCTAATCCAGGACCTTCCATTGACACTATTTGGAGGAGGGAGGCTTGTTTGTCTTCACTGTTTCTCTTGCATTTTATAATGCTTTCTCTCTTAAGGGGAAAAACAGAAAATGATTCTTTTTTCACTGAAAACCAAAGTCCCTGGAGCACATGCTTTTGGAATCTTTCTCCTGAGTTGTGAAGGTGAATACTATCTCCTGCTACCACCTTTGCCAAATGAAAGACTCTAAGGCCTTCTTTAATACTTAGCTCAACCATCACCATCCCTCAATGAAAACTCTACACCCTGGCCTTTCTGGAAGTTACAAGCACTCTCTTCTGTTCTTCTGGTGCACTGCATTCAAAACGTGCAGTAGTGTAGCATAATTTAGTATTTCTTGTGTTGTTTTCCCTCCCTAGATTGTGAGCAGCTCATGGGCACAAACTTGTCTTTCCTATTCTCCAAGTTATAGGACTAGGCTCCATCCCAGGCACATAATAGGTACTGAATACCTTATAAATTAATAAAAGGCAGGGAAGCAGGGAGGAAAACCAGGGAGGACAGGCCTCCCCTTGCAGGGTGTACTTTTTCAAGAGGCTAAGTACTGAAAAGACTTAAGTACTGAAAAGATTTAAGGGAAGCCATAGTGCCAGTGAGCCATATATAAGCCCAGGTACTTCTTTTTTTTTTTTATTTTATTTATTTTACTTTAGGTGCATACTATATCTGGCATTTCTCCCCATATTTTCCCTGCCCACCCCCCCATTGTCTCTCCCCTACCCCTGCCAACTGTCCCCTGTGTGTGATGCTCCTCTCCCTGAGTTCACGTGTTCTTGTTGTTCAGCACCCACCTATGAGTGAGAACATATGGTGCTTGGCTTTCTGTTCTTGGGTCAGTTTGCTGAGAATGATGCTTTCCAGATTCATCCAAGTCCCTACAAAGGACACAAACTCATCGTTTTTTATGGCTGCGTAGTATTCCATGGTGTACATGTACCACATTTTCTTTGTCCAGTCTATCATTGATGGGCATTTGGGTTGGTTCCAGGTCTTTGCTATTGTATACATGGCTGCAATGAACATACATGTGCATGTGTCTTTATAGCAGAATGATTTATAGTTCTTTGGGTATATACCCAACAGTGGGATTGCTGGGTCAAATGGAATTTCTAATTCTAGATCCTTGAGAAGTCGCCACACTGTCTTCCACAATGGTTGAACTAATTTACACTCCCACCAACTGTGTAAGAGTGTTCCTATTTCTCCACATCCTCTCCAGCATCTGTTGTGTCCCGATTTTTTAATGATCGCCATTCTAACTGGCGTGAGGTGGTATCTCAATGTAGTTTTGATTTTCATTTCTCTAATGACCAGTGATGATGAGCATTTTTTCATATGTTTGTTGACCTCATATATGTCCTCTTTTGAAAACTGTCTGTTCATATCCTTTGCCCACTTTTGAATGGGGTTGTTTTTTTCTTGTATATCTGTTTTAGTTCTTTGTAGATTCTGGATATCAGCCCTTTGTCAGATGGGTAGATTGCAAAAATTTTTTCCCATTCTGTTGGTGGCTGGTTCACTCTAATGATGGTTTCTTTTGCTGTACAGAAGCTCTGGAGTTTAATTAGATCCCATTTGTCTATCCTGGCTTTTATTGCCATTGCTTTTGGTGTTTTAGTCCAGGGACTTCTGTCTTCTATATTCCAGGAAGGAAGTGCAAAAAGAATGGCTAGTTCTTCTTTTAGACACAATGGGAATGGAATCACATTTTAACAATTATAACAGTTAAGGGTATGTGAGTTAAGTACCTAAGTATACCTAGACCTTTGTTTTCTGTTAGATTTCTCTCCATATTAATTATTTAAAATATAGATATTTAACCTTAGAGCTTAAGATTATTTTACTATAATTTTATTTCCAAAAAGGAAAATCTCCTAAAATCTCCTTCCCAGGTAACATATGCCTATATCTCAATCCCTAGGATTGAATTGCATAGCATGATCAACTAAATCACTGTCTCCTAATGGCAGAAACCTTAACTGCAGACCAAATATCTAAGAAAAAACATACAGTCTTCAGTACTGGCTCTGAGGAATAAGAAACTTCTCAGTGGCTGGATGAGTGTCTGAACATGGGTGTCCAGTGACTGCATGCTGAATGGATGAGCAACACGACAACAAAACCGTGCACTTACAGCATATATGTCAGCCTACTGATCTGGCAGGCCTCCCTCCTCTCTCTCAGTTGGCAATGCTTATAATTCAGTGTCCAGAAATATAACAATTATTACTGTTCCTTATCAAGGTAACCCTTTTTCCTCAGGCCACACCTTCCACCAGGAATCTGAAGATCAGGCTAAAGTCCAAAGTCTCTATTATCGTCAAAGGCCCCACCTCCAATTTGTGGGATGACAATCCTAGCAGATTGTTAATAGGTAATTATAAACTTCTCCACCCAATGCAGCTACTGTAGAAAACATTACCTCACAGGTAAACCAAGTAATCATCATCCCCACTCCACCTCCATTCTGAGGAAGAAATCAGGAGACTGAGAGAGATGTTGACTTCTGCTATGGACACGCACTCCTAGCTTACCCACCTTTAGCCAATAAACGGTCTCTGAGCTGTGGAAATGAGGAATGACAGCAACTGTGAATAGTGAGCTGGTCATGAATGTCAAAAGTTGTATTGTTGCAAATAATTTGTGAGGGACCCTCAGATGGAATTTAGCCTCATTGTACATTTTAGGCAACTGAGGCCCAGCTACATTAAAAGAGTTGCCTGAGAACACCAAGCTTGAAGGCAGAGTTGGGACTAGAACAACTTGCCCATGCTTCCAATTTCTGGGGAGAAAGGGTGCCGAGGAACAAACAGAAAACAGGGGTGAAACCTACAATCGTTCACCAGGAACTGAGGCATTTAGATACATGTCATAGGTTGCCATTCCATCACCCCACTGGGCAACTCCAGAGCCCCTGCTCACCTGGGAATGTTTGGTGAAATCCTACATATGTATTCAGAGGCTACGACTGTTAGTAAGCTAGAACTGTTCAGGAGCTTACACGACCTGAAGAATATGAGAAAAGGGTAAGCACTCATGCAAGTATGCAAGAGAGAGAGAGGAAAGAAAAGCAAGGGAGTGAGGGAAGGGGGAAAGGGAAAGGCAAGGAGGGAAGGGGAGGAGAGGGGAGGGGAGGCAAGGAGAGGGGAGAGGAGGGGACAGAAGGGAAGGGAGAAGAAAAGGAAGAAACAAATTATAGGAAAGGTACAATAAAGGAAGAATTTGCCTAGAAGGCAGTGCCTCAGGGGACCCCTTCTGGATATGAGAAAGACTGGGTCAGCAGGCAGTCCCATCAGGCTGGGTTCTGATTCTAAGTTGTGCAAACTAGGGTTAGAATCTTTCTTTAAATAAACAACAAAAATTTTAAAGGTCTCAAAGCTGCTGTCCTACAGAACTTAAAAATTAAACTCAACCATCTAGCTTTCTTTTTTCTTTCATAGCAATATTCAGTTAGGAAACATTTCATAAACATAAACACCCTGTTATAGATACAACATCTTGAGCTGGGATCCCTCTGTCTCACCCCAGGTCTGCTCTGACTGCAGCCAGGCTGTCCTGGACCTGCATTAACTCTAGAGAGCAGTACCAGGAGTTAACCACCTGCCTGAAAGTATCTTCCTATCATGAAATCTGCTGCAGGTAGTCAATTCATTCTCACAAGTGTCTGTACGTGCGTAAACACACACACACACACACACACACACACACGCACGCACACACACACCCTTTAATATCCTCTCCCCTCACACTTCTTGATGAAATGCTTAGAAAACACGTATTCTCTTTGTGTACATGTATGATCTCTCTTTCTTCCATTAGTGAAGGAAAGAAACAAAATGAAACAAAAATGAAAACAATAGCAAAACTTAGGGTCCTAAATCACAGAGAAGCATACCAGTAATTAACAGTAACCTAGACATACCTATATTTAAAAAGAAGAAGTGAAATTAGATCTTATTAACAGGCTATCCAATCAAACTTAAAATCCTTTGGAAGTATCCAGAAATAACCATCAAAATGTTCATAAAAATATTTAAATATTCTCTGATTTAACTTTTTTTTTTTCCCTCAAGTGCCAACATTCAAAATATTTATCTGTGCAAATCAAGTTAAATATTTTCTGAGCACCTACCGCGACACAGTACTGGATTAATGCTATTCCTTGCTCAAGTTGGTTGCTTTATTTTTATTTATTTTTTGAGACAGGGTCTTGCTGTCATCCAGGCTGGAGTGCAGTGGTACAATCATGACTCACTGCAGCCTCAATTGCCCTGGGCTCAGGTGATTTTCCCACCTCAACCTCCCAAGTAGCTGGGACTATAGGTGCACATCATCCTCCCAGCTAATGATGTTATTCTTGTTTTTTTCCCAGAAGCATTATCCTAGGATTTTTTTTTTTTCTTAAGTAGAGAGAAGGTCTTGCTATGTTGCCCAGGCTGGTCTTGAACTCCTGAGCTCAAGTAATTCTCCCACCCTGGCCTCCCAAAGTGCTGGGATTACACGTGTGAGCCATCACACCAGGTCTCAAGTTTGTTGCTTTAAATAATTTTTGTAGTTTTATGTGACTTCTCATAGACCAGTCATTTTGTCTTCTAAGATATTTCATGCTTAAGTATTCAGGGAAGATATTAGTGTAGTGGTTTTAAGTCCTCAGATTTGGAATCTGAACAACTGGCTTCACTTCCTATTCTGTCACTTGGCAAGAGAGTAACAGTACCTACCTCACAGGGAGATTGTGAAGATTAAATGAAATAATACATGTGAATAACTAAATACTGTGCTTGGCACATAGCCAGCACTCAAAGAATGTCAGATGCTATTCTTTCCCTCTCCTCCTTCATAATAGCAGCAGCAGTAGTAGGGGGAGTAGCTGTCGTAACGGTACTAAATACTGGCGAAGACTTGTAAGGGTAGCGGGAAATAAAGTTGTAGAAGTAGAAAACACTGGCACAGTCACACAGGATTTGGAGTTAGGTAGGACTGGGGTCAAATCCTAGTACTGCCATTTAATCAGGGCTGCTGCAGGCATATAAGGAATCTTTGTGCAAATTCTGAAAGACGTCACCCCTGGAAGATAGGTGACAAAGAGACTCCCCTTCCTTTGGAGAGAGGAATGTGCCAAAGGAAAGACACAAGACTTGGCTGGAAGAGCAGCTGGGCAAGTGGAGCACTGGTGGGGTTTCGGCCTCCACTCACCACCTCATCCATCATCATCATCTCAGTATCATCATCGCCACCATCAAGAACCCGGAAGAAAAACTAAGGCTCTGAAAAGGCATGGACAACTGTGGTCAATATTTAATTCTCCATTCCTAATCACTCTAATATTCCTGAATTCTGTTTGTCTAACATAGAGTCTTAGGCCACAGCTCAGATCATGGTACCTCCCCCTTTGCAGAGTCTCCTGGATCTCTACCTCTTGCTGAATTACACACAAATTCCTCAGGCTGGCATTCGGTTTTCCAAGGGCACCTATTTACCTTTGAGCTTTATTTCCTCTATGGCAACCTGGCAGCTTTGCAAATAACTGCCCTATCCTTTCCTACCTTTGCTAGAATATAGATACCACAAAAACAGATTTTTGTCTATACTGTTCAAATACATATTCCAAGCACCCAGAAGAGTGATTGGTATATAGTGGGTGCTCGACAAATACTGGAAAATAAATGCATTTGCTCATTGTAGGCCCATTTGCCTGGGAACCTCTCCAGCCATCAAGATTTTATCCTTCCTTCAATCTCAATCCTACATGAAAGCCTTCCTAAGTACTACTTGATTTTTCCATGGAATGAATTAAACAAATGGAATAATTTTAACAAACTAATTGGAAAAGAAAGCCAGCAACAGAATTTTTAATATTTTAATAGCTGAAGTATTAATAAAAGCATTTACACCTCTAGAACTAGCCAAATTATGCTAGTGCTCTTTAGGAGAAATAAATTCCTATTAATCCATTATTGCTGTAAGTCAGATACATTTATCTCTCTCTCTCTCTCTCTATCCAGACATACATATAAAATAAACAACATAGATTGCTAATGATTATTTAACTAAAATAAGCAAAGTTACTTAGCTTCACTCCATACTCTACATAAGGTTTGGGACCTAACTGAGCTTAAACTTAAGACCGTATTAATTTCATAGGAAGAACTGCACTGAGGCTCAGATGGTGGGCTCTGGTATCAGACATACCTTGTGAGAAACTTATGCAAATTAATCTCCCTATGCTTTCTTTATCTGCAAAATAGGGGTAATAATAGTACTTACTTACTTACTTAACTTTTTTTATTTATTTGAGACGGAGTCTCACTCTGTCACCAGCCTGGAGTGCAGTGGTGCGTTACCAGCTCACTGAACCTCCACCTCCTGGGTTCAAGCAATTCTCCTGCCTCAGCCTCCCGAGTAGCTGTGACTACAGGCACACACCACCACACATGGCTAATTTTTTTTTGTATTTTTAGTAGATACAGGATTTCACCATGTTGGCCAGGATGGTCTTGATCTCTTGACCTCATGATCCACCTGTCTCCATCTCCCAGAGTGCTGGGATTACAGGCATGAACCAGCGTGCCTGGCTGTACTTGCTTTTTTAGTTAGGCTAGGTTAGGCAATGCTGCAGTAACAAAAGCCCCTTTTTCCCAATATCAATCAGAGAATGTCTTATTAAGACAATCAACCACAGAAAGTCAGCTACTTGCATGAATGACCACCCAGGGCAGTTGTCTTCAGTGACCTAGTGATCCAGTTTGGCCAGCAGAATCTGATTTTAAAAAGAAGTTTTTTGTTTGTTTGTTTGTTTTAACCAGCTCAACCTGAAAGTGATGCTGTCAACTCTGCTTGTATATCACTGACAAGAACTAGTTACATGCAAGGTCCAGGCCCATACGGGGGGGCGGGGGGCTGGGAGTTACAGGAGGTATCATTTTCTATGTTTCTAGAATGGAGGAATACGAAATGGGATTTGGTGAATTCAAAATATTACTTCTGTTATAACTACCTGATAAGGTTGATGCACAGACTGAATGAGATAATAAATGTATAGCTCTTAGAACATACCTGATACACTGTAAGCACTCAATAAAGTTTTGCTAAAGCTAGAAAATAAGTACTACTATTATATGATAACACAAGATACTTATATTCAAAAATTTCCCACCGAGTGAAACTTCAGGCTGAATTAGAATTTAGTGACTAATTTCTCTGCACTTATCTGGGTATCTGAAAGGACCTTGTTCGTAAGTATGTTGAGAAAACATAGGCCAAAGAACCAGGATAGTCCCCACAAATGACTCCAGCCCTGGCACATACCGTGGGTAACTGGTGAGTCCCCCATCCTTATACTTCTCCTGAAGATTCGTAGAAAATGCACTCTGTAACACTGCTTCTGTTTCAGAGATCAGAACAGTTCTGGAATTTTCTGAGGTCTTGACCTAAACATCACATTTTCATAACCTGCCAGCCTCTAGCTTAATGCAAATACAAAATTACATTTTTCTCTAGAAAGCTACAAAAAATTTAAGTAAGATAAATAAGGATTTTTGTTCCAAGATGGACATTACCGACAAAATGAACAGACTGGTAACTTACGGGGAGAAGAGAATAACAAAGACTCAAATAAAAGATTAGTATCAGAATATGTAAGTAAGTCCAATAAATAAGAAACAAATGTAAAAATAGGATTAAAAAAAAACAGAAGGGGAAGCTTAAATGGGTAAAAGCAAACAAACAATGATCAGCCTACCAGTAATCAGAGAAATACAAATTAAAGCAAGATACTGTAATGATTGGCAAAAATGATAAATTTGGGTAATACAAAGTATTGGCAAGGATACAGGAAGACAAGCATCCTCAAGCGCTGCCGGTGGGATTCTAAACCGGCGCAGCCTTTCCAGAAGAGCAAT
Organism: Callithrix jacchus; assembly: GCF_049354715.1. Classification (NCBI taxonomy): domain Eukaryota; kingdom Metazoa; phylum Chordata; class Mammalia; order Primates; family Cebidae; genus Callithrix; species Callithrix jacchus. Next base: position 86,845,958 of record NC_133515.1, read on the forward strand.
CTGGCGGTGCTCAAGGGATGTTCATCCTAGCAAGCTAAGACAACTGGGCTGTTTATCATCATGGGAATGGAAAGAAGAGTGTGGTGGATGCCTGCTATGGAACCCCACATGGCAATCAGGTTCAACAACGCAAATGTAAAAGGAAAGCTTTTAAAAGCATAAAGCCAAGTGAATGTAAGAAACAGAATGAGAATTTCAGTATATCACCTATATAAATGAAAAATATCTCTTATGTAAAGTCCACAAAACAACCCACTATATTTTTAAGGGCATATAAATAAATAAGAACATTGTTAATGGAATGGGAATAGAGTGGAGACGAAAGCAGAACCATGTACAGACTGGTGGTGATGACAGCGTGCTATCAACTAACAAGTATGATGGATTCAGCTCTCTAACCCAAGGTGCCAGAGACACCCACCCTCACACAAAAAAGCAGAAAACCATTTGCCAAAATTATTTGGTACTCATCCATGAGGGTCTTCCTGAAATTCATGACTGACATATGTAGCTAAATGGAATAAAATAGGCTGTGGGATGACAGTGATCTGAATTGAGTTTTCTAACTACTAGAGATCGCAACTGTTTCTCAGCAGGCTTTAAAAGCAAGCCCTTTTCTTGTGGAATTAATTGATAAATGCTTTGAGATGAGAAACCCAGATCCTAAAATATAATGCCAAACATATTTAGAGAGAACTAAAATAAGTAAATTAAGTGCATTCATTATAAAGGTCAAGGTACAACCCGTCACCTTAGCTCACTCTGACACTTGATTTTGGCTTTTTTAATTCTAGTACGTCTTAATTTGGGCACATTCTTTTCCTCCATACAAGAGAGGATGCGTCCTGTAATGATACATCAGTAAGAAGGCATTCTTTCTGTGGAGGTATGTGAGGACACAGGTGAGGTTAAGATACAAAATACATGCTGGTGCTCGGCCATAATCGACTGCAGTAAAACAGGGGAGGAATAGTTCCGTGATTGAAGCACTCAAGGCATATATACTTGAGGTAATGTTTTACAGGCTTTTTATATTGTTCTACCTGTTGAAGATTTTTATTTAAGTCTCCGTTTTCTCTCTTTTTAAGTCTAAAGAAAGGACGAGAGTCCTGACTCTTTGTATTCACAGGTTCCAATTATTTTTCATATTTAAAGACACTCTATTAACAAGTTAAATAATGCCATTTCCTCCCCCAGCTGCATGTGCCGAATGAACAAAAGCCTCCAACTAAAAGGTTCTCATTGCATAACTAGAGCAACATTACTAAGTCCAACTTGGGTAAGTCCAATTTACCCAGCTGTTTCTGAAGCAACTAGATGCCGGAACTAAAGTGGATTTTTCTATTCTTTGGGGAACTTCTTACTCAACATTACAGGAAAGTAGTCCTTGATAAAGCTACTGAGAAAAAGTCACATTTTAAAGGGGAGGGGGAGAGAGAAGATAGGGAAGGGGCAGGGGGGCATGGGAGGGAAGGAGGAGGGGGAAGGCTCCAGGAAAGGGGGGACTCAATGGGATGTGGGAAGAGACAGGAAGGGAGAGAGGCTGGGATCAAAGTTGAGGACTACTAATAGAGCAAGGCTAAAATAATCCAACATTAGGAACATAGTAAGTACCCCAGTCACAAATTTTATTCCATTAAGTAGTGCTTAGCCAAATCTTTCTGGCATCTTCTCTAGGATTTATTTTCACTCTCTGACCCAGTAGTGCTTTCCATCTGGTCTCACACTCCTTATCAGAGTGGAGGTGTAAATTGCATCCAGAGATTGTTCTGGGATCTCTGAGCACTCCCAGTTCTAAAGGCTTTTAACTTCCTCTGGCAAAGGATGCTCCTGACCTGCAGTTCGGAATTGTTCCCCTGGCCAACTGGGCCCCATGGCTCACCCCACATGATTCCCCCAATGATGAACATCCAGCTCTGTATCTGTAGTGTGACCTCAGTGATCTTTCACCATTTGGGGCTTCATCTCTGTTTCATGGCCTGGCCTCTATTAATCCTCCTGTGTCTTGCCAGAGGCTTTGTCTTCATTTTGCAACCTGTTCCTGCTGATGCACTGCAGTTTTTTGCCAGCGTCTTTATAAGTCTTAAGACTTAAGAAATCTCTGGCAAGAAGCTGTGGAGGATTAGTTGAGGCTACGAAGCGGAGACGAGACTTCTGACAGAGCCAAAAGTTAAGAGTTTGGCCAAACTCTTGATTTTTTTTCTTCCCTTTATATTAAAAAGCCACCTAAACACAACAGAAGAGCTTTAAGCAAAATTAACAATGGTCTCTTGGTGACAACTAAGGCCACAAACAAATAATAAATATAAATGGTAAAAATAAATTTCTTCCTACGCATGTAGAGTATTAGGGCACCACGTAACACCTAGACCGGCTTCATATCCTCTTTGAGTGCGCACTGACTTCCTCAGAAATATCATCTCTCTTGGCATTCCACTTGAAGATCCATATATAAAAATAAATAAATAAATAAAAATGTGTGTGTAAGGCAGCAAACAAATGTTGAGGAGATTGGGTCCACATTAGCCATATGGTATTTTTGTATAAAAACAATCATTATGTGATATTAGGACCAAAGAAAATGAAATTCACATTCATTTCCAAAAGCTGACAGCTTGTTTACTTCTGCCATCATGTTGCATACTAAAATTTCTTTCCTTATTGTCAAATCCTTAAAAAATAAAAAAGACAACTTTAATACAACACAATAATGTACTACTTTTTATCTTTATTTTTTGAGACAGAGTTTTGCTCTTGTTGCCCAGGCTGGAGTGCAATGGTGTGATTTCGGCTCACTGCAACCTCTACCTCCTGCGTTTAAGTGATTCTTCTGCCTCAGCCTCCCGAGTAGCTAGGATTACAGGCATGCAATACCATGCCTGGCTAATTTTTTGCATTTTTTTTTTAGTAAAGACAGGGTTTTTCCATGTCAAGCTGATCTTGAACTCCTGACCTCCGGTGATCTGCCTGCCTTGGCCTCCCAAAGTGCTGGGATTATAGGTGTGAGCCACTGTGCCTGGCCTACTTTTTGAAAAATGGAACACAGGACACAGATCCTTGGTTATTACCAAAATTCCCTCCTCTTTTTCTCCCTATTAAAAAACCCATAGAGGCTGGGCGTGGTGGCTCATGCCTGTAAAATCCCAGCACTTTGGGAGGCTGAGGCAGGAGGATCACTTGAGGTCAGGAGTTTGAGACCAGCCTAGCCAACATGGTGAAACCCTGTCTCTCCTAAAAATACAAAAAAATTAGCGAGGCATGGTGGCGCACACCTGTAGTCCCAGCTACTTGGGAGGATGAGGCAGGAGAATCGCTTGAAGCTGGGTGGCAGAGGTTGTAGTGGACCAAGATTGCATCACTGCGCTCCAGCCTGGGTGAAAGAGCAAGACTTTGTCTCAAAACAAACAAACAAACAAACAAGAAACCCCATAGAAACCTGGTGAACTAGTAAACAGCGTAGAGCTTTTAGTAAGACAAACGTAGTGTTAAGTCTGTTTTTGGAAAGGTCAATGATGCTATCTATTGCTTGAATCTGATTGGCTGTTTCAGTCAAGTAGGCAAGAGGAAGTTATTTAAACTATTACTTATAGACAACAAAGCCGATTCATTGCTCCAGCAAACTCCCAGGCTGGCTACTAATATGCACTTTACCCCTCTGGCTAGTTAAGTGTGTGCACAGTATGATTACAAATGGATAGGTCCTGGGAAATGATGTACTGCTTTTATTAACAAGGAGCGAAGAAGAGAGTTAATATTTACACATGCCATTATATTTCGTTCACTTCTCTAACAAATAAGCTTTTGTAGCTTTCCATTACTAGAGGGTAATAAGGGACAAACATGTATGGAGAGACACTTGGACTCAGTGAGATGCAAATGGTGAATGATGATCAGTGAAAAATGAATACAGGAGACTCGGCAATGACTAATGAAGGGAAAAGAATTTAGTGAAGAAATACAATGTCCTGTCCTGGCTTCTCCTTCTTTTAGCCTAGAAGATAGGAAGGATTGTTTTGGAAAGCTGATTCTAAACAAGCTACGTATGAAGAGGGTAAACAAGAATGAAAATGTGTATTATATTTCCCTAAAAGACATATTTCACACATTTAGTAGAAAAGACACAAGTGCTAACTGTGGTTAGCAGTTCACTTTCATTAACACATACAAAATGAATAGGGGTTTCCTAATATTTACTTTATAAAATAACAGGTGATAGGAACTCCACCCAGTTCCACCCATTGCCTTGGTGCCAATCCTAGATAAAGAACACTTGTTTAGGTCTTAGGGTCTAGGATGTCTCGTTCCATACCTGTCAACAATGGCTCCTAAATTTTGGCCAGAAACTAATCAGTCTGCAGGTCCTTCAAACTCCCAACTGCTGCCCACCGCTGCCTTTATAGAACCCAATCTATGGGCCCTGGACCACCGCATGAGCTGATTCTCTGTTCCTCACTTGCCAACTAAAGGGTCAACACAACTCCCGAACTCTTCTTCTGCCTTAGCTTAGAACACTAGTGCCTAGTGAACCTCATCTCCTTAGGCTAATACCTAGTTTCAATCACATCTTCTGGGCCCTAATTGCAGTCTAAACAAAATAATAATCATTCAAAAAAAATCGAGTGCTTAGTATTTGCCAAGCACAATTCTAGGAGTTGGGTGAATTGTAATGAACAAAGTCACTTACGAATTTTTAAAATTTAGAAACAAAGACTGTTATCTGCTAGAAAAACCCACAGCCACTCAAACAGCAAATACAGGCTGGGAACAGGAAGAGCTGGTTGGTACTTACCTGTGCCAGCCTAGCCAAGAATATGCACGTAAAACATGCAACTTGCTATAAGCACATAACAAAAGAGCAAAGGATATGTGTCGGCTAAGACATCAACTCAGCATGCAACGGCACACACGCCACCCCGCTTCTGGGATTACACCAACTGGCACAGTGCTTCTAAAATCAATTGTTTGCCCTCGATGCTGACCCAGCAAAGAGATTAGCACTGCATTATAAAAAGGAATCCAAGAAGTGCAGAAACAAGGCACTTAAAGATAGGCTGGGATAGAACCATGGTAACAGGTATACAAATTCAAGCCAACAAACCAAAAATTCTAATAATCTTAGGTAAATTACCACACTCGCAGCCCACACTGCCTGGCTTTCCTCCCTAACATTCAGAGTGGACTTGCTTTAGGTATTTTATAGGTTTTGTGAGGATAGTTGGGGGAAGGGGGAGTGTTATTATTAGAACAGATTCTAAATACAGGTAAGGCATAAAAAGTTCTCTTCTTTTTCCTTTCCTTTATATTTTCCTCTCCTACTTGTATCCCGCAAGTCAAGACCAAAGACAATTGATGTCACAGTGGGTCTCTTCTTACTGAAAGGGCTGAAGTAACGCTGATATTAATGAAAAATATTTTGGCCAACTATACAATCTAATTTCTCAGGGGCAACAAAGGCCCAGTCTCAGGTTTCCCTGGTATTTAGTCACTGGAGCTAAAGGCAAGGAGGATAAGGAAGGACAAATACTCTGGATCCACAGCAGCAAGGTACCTCAGGTGCCAACAGTTCAGGACTATGCTTAAAGAACACTCTTTGGTTGATGGTTTTCAGGCCATTCTGATCATTGTAAATCCAAGCTGCAAATTTTCTTTAAAGCTGTCCTATGGTGGTGAATGTTCAGGAGAGAGCTTTTTCTCCTTTCTACCCCAAACCTAGGTCGATATAAGCATATTTCCTTGCATTATCCCTCTGTAGCACAGACTACCTTCTACTTTATCTTTAAATGGAGGGTATTGCACTTTGGGGGTCTCAACTTCATATGGACTTACTGGGCTCCCCGCCTTGGACAAAACCTTGGATTTAGTCCTTGTCTCCCATGTCTAATTAGGTTATCAGAACTTAAGTTAAAGGACATGGTGGCTAGGTAGATGTCTGGGTTTTCTGAAAGCTGTCTTTAGTGCTAACCTAATCTTCTGGATCTTGCTTAAACATTATTTCTGGCCTCTGAGGTTATGTTACTTTCAGTTTTTATTTTATCTTATTTCATATCCAGGATTTTTAGCTAGAGGGTTGCTCAGGAGAATCATGCATACTGGGAGAAATAGAAATTGAAACATGTTTTTTTTTTAAAGTTCCCCAAATGATTCTGACGTGGAATGAGGCTTGCTTACTAGTGCTCTCTACTATGGCTGTAGCAGACACAATTCTTTGATTCCTTCTAACAAAAATAGCAATTTATCTATCTCATCCCTTTTACTCTATTTCCATGTCTCATCTAGGTTTAAGGGTAGGACATCTAGATAATTGTAAAGAGGAAATGTTTTAAATCAATGCGCCATGCCCATTTTTTAGCAAGTGATTTTGGTACTTTTAAAAGGTAGAAAACAGGCTGGGCACAGTGGTTCACGCCTATAATCCCAGCACTTTGGGAGGCCAAGGCGGGTGGTTCACGAGGTCAAGAGATCGAGACCATCCTGGTCAACATGGTGAAACCCTGTCTGTACTAAAAGTACATAAATTAGCTGGGCATGGTGGCACGCGCCTGTAGTCCCAGCTACTTAGGAGGCTGAGGCAGGAGAATTGTTTGAACCTAGGAGGCAGAGGTTGCGGTGAGCCGAGATTGCACCATTGCACTCCAGCCTAGGTAACAACAGTGAAACTCTGTCTCAAAAAAAAAAAGGTAGAAAACATTGTTGGGCACTTGCAAAGCACAAAGTCCTCTGTTTTATGATTTCATAAACACTAGTTATTTTGTAAACTTAGTAAGTTAAATATTATTAGATGCACATTTCCAAATAAAAGAACAAGCTCAGAGAGGCTACAGAAATTGGTCAGTATATATATCAGCAGGCATTCAAGCAAGGCTTTGAACCAAGAGTCAATGTATCTCAAAAGAAAGTCTTCTTTTTAAACCTGATTTTGTTTCTCAGGAGAATAAAATAGTTTCTTACCCTACTTTTACGAGACAGGGTGTTGGCCAGGTGTGGTGGCTAATGCCTGTAATCCCAGCGCTTTGGGAGGTGTAGGTGGGCGGATTACGTAAGCCCAGGAGTTTGAGACCAGCCTGGGCGACACAGCAATATCCAGTCTCTACAAAAAATAAGAAAAAAAAAATAACTAGGTGTGGTGGCACACACCTGTAGTCCCATCTACTCAGGAGGCCGAGGTGGGAGGATCCCTTGAGCCAAGGAGGTAGAGGCTGCAGTGAGCTGAGATCATGCCACTGTACTCCAGCCTGAGTGACAGAGCAAGACCCTTTTCAAAAAGAAAAAAAGAAAGACAGGGTTCATTCTGTCACTCAGGCTGGAGTGTGATCACAGCTCACTATAGGCTTGAATTTCTGGGCTCCAGCAATCCTCCTACCTCACCCTCCTGAGTAGCTAGGACTACAGGAACATGCAATCATGCACGGCTAATTAAACAAAATTTTTTGTAGAGATAGGGTTTTGCTATGTTGCCCAGGCTGGTCTCAAACTCCTGGCCTCAAGTGATTCTTCTGTCTTGACCTCCCCAAATGCTGGGCTTACAGACACTGAGCCATTGTACCTGACCTGGAGCTTACATTTTCACTGGTAAACTGGTGTGTCAATTCAGAGATGAAGAAACTGAGGTGAGAAAAGAAAAATGAGTCAGTGACAAGCTCACAGATATTGTCACGTTAATGGCAGACTGGGTACTTTAACTAGAGTCCTTGGTTCCAAATGCCATCTTAACCTAGTCATATACACACATACATGTACACATGTTAGGGTTGTTTTTGTAAAAAATTCTTAACATCGAGTTCATCATACACTGTTGTAAGAAACACTGTTGATGCTCACCCATGTGGAGACTGATGCCAACTTATAATTATGGCAGGGCAGCATACCATCTTCTTTCTTGTTAGGTACTATTAACAGTATCCTTTGAGATATTGTATGGCTGCCGTGTTTTGCTTGTTTGAAATAATATTTCTTATGTGCATTAGACTTGCTCAAAACTACTTTTGAATTAGGCAGACTTGAATTTTCACTATTTTATAAGAAAACTGTGCTATGTCCAACTTGGCACTCTCATTTCTGCTGATGGTCTGTGCCAAATGCACTTACTGTCCTATGATAGTCACTTTTATACAGACAGGCTGTCTATATCTGAACTGTATGTGTATACATATATACATATATTACAGCTATGTATACATATATATAACATATATATATATATATCAGCTATGTAACTATGATCAAAATAGACACTAATATTTTGTTCAACAATTCACTGTGCACCTGAAGACCCTGGCCCTCTTGATAGACTTCTCCACCCAAAAGGATGGAAACCATTCCTTCAGTTGCCACAGTATGAATCTGAATTTGTCACACTGTGCTCATGTCCTTTAAATCTTGGAATTCTCATGTCATAGAGATTTTTTTCCCCAGACAGATATTTGAATGAAAAACAAAAAGACAATAAGCTACCTTGACACCTGGGGGAAATTCTGTAAAGATTTTATGTTCTTATTATGTATAGGAGAGCAAGACATTTTAAAAGTATAGTAAGAGACTCTGTCCAAAGAAACTTAAAGCTATAAAATAAAAAGATAAAGGAAAGATCAACACAAGCACAAATAACCAAAACTTGCAGGCACATTCTTAATAGTATTCTTGCGGACTGCTGAAGTTAGCACATCTTCCCAGGGCATGGTGTTTCCCCAATGCCAATGTAGCATTGGGGAAATGAAAACAGAAATTAATTATCCTACTGTGAAAAAAAATCTCATTGCATTTAAGCTCAGAGAGGTTCCACACTATTCAAGTATTTCTGGTCTTCTCTGCTAGAATACAATTTTCTCTCTGGTATATGATCCCCATTTAAAATGTCTATGTTGGCTGGGCATGGTGACTCATGTCTGTAATCCCAGCACTTAGGGAGACCAAGGAGAGGATATCACAAGAGGCCAGGAATTCAAGACGAGCCTGGCCAACATGGCAAAACCCAGTCTCTATTAAAAATATAAAAATTTGGCCGATCCCAGTGGCTCACATCTGTAATCTCAGCACTTTGGAAAGCAAAGATGGGCAGATCACCTGAGGTCAGGAGGTCCAGACCAGCCTGGCCAACATGGTGAAACCCTGCCTCTACCTAAAATACAAAACTTAGCCAGGCATGGTGGCACATGCCTATAATTCCAGTTACTCAGGAGGGTGAGGCAGGAGAATCACTTGAACCCAGGAGGTGGAGGTTGCAGTGAGCGGAGATTGCGCCACTGCACTCTGGCCTGGGTGACAGAGCAAGACTCCATCTCAAAAAAAAAAAAAAAAAAAGACTATATGAGTGGGAGGCTAAGGCACAAGAATTGCTTGAACCTGCGGGAGGCGAGGTGCAGTGAGCCGAGATTGCGCCACTGCACTTCAGCGTGGGCGACAGGGCAAGACTCTCTTAAAAAAAAAAAAAAAAAGACTATGTTGCAACCATACAACAAATCATGAGGGAAACACTGAAGATTACAGTTTCACTAACCAGTTTATAACTAATAGTCACTGTTTATTTAGAGAGGTTTCTGTTTTCTTGGCAGAAAACAATGTAAACAAAGTCAGTTGGGTCACCATAAGCTAAGTTCTATCCAAGATAATCTTGCCTAGAAAGAGGTCAGCAACCTTCTTAATCTTGAGGACCACCAACACGGATTCACAAGGAACTCTGGGAGCTGCGAGCAGGAAGCCTTACTGCAGAGACAGTAAACTGGCAAGCCAGTCATGTCGATTTCCTGCTAAAAACTATAAGCAGGGAACCAGATGGCTTTCTGCCGCTCTCACCAAGGCTTACAAGGCCCCAGCACCATCTGTCCTGGGAAACTTCCCACTCTCCTCTCACTGACCGGCCTTCACACTCTCACTCCAGCCACATGAAGCTCTCCTCCATGCATTCTGCACATGCTGTTCCCTTTGACTGGAACACTCCTGCCCGCTCTCTGAGTGGCTAACCCTTACTGATCCTCAGGTGTCCTTCCCCTGAGCCCCCAAATCTAGGTTAGGGGTCTTCCTAGGTGCTCTCTAGCCCCTCGTGTTTTTCCTTTCATAGCACCTGTTAAGCTGCATCACAACCTCCCACTAATATGTCAAAGGCAGTGACTCATCTGCCTTCTTCCTTGTTTTATTTCTATTGCCTACAGGACCTGACATTTGCCAGGCACTTGGCAAGTATCTGTTGACTAAATGAATGGAGCAAAATGAGAAAGCAAAGGAGGGAAAAGAGGGAAGGGAGAAAAAACTGCTTTTGAAGGAGCAAGGTGGTATGTTCATCACCATAGTGTCATAAGTTTTAGTGACATCGTCAGTTACATCATGAGATAACTTCTTTTCCTTCTTGTAAACTGAAAAGAGTATATACTTTTGGTTTTCTTGAGCAATGGATAAGCACTTTGGGATCCAGAGCAGGAGAACAACAGAAATAACAACTCCTTGTATTTTCATGCCACTTTACAGCTTTCAAAGAGCAGTATGCTCTTGTATCAATTTGGAGGCAAGCGATATAGGTATTATTATTACTCCCATTTTACATGAAGAAACTGAGGCTCAGTGACACATGACTTGCTGAGATCACATGTTTATTAAGCATCAGAGCCAGAGCCCTTGACCAGGCCTTCAGATCCCTTGGTGAAGGCTGATTGGGCCCACTTAGCATGGTGCATAAATCCAGCACCTTGCCTACCACCTGGGGCTCAAGAGAGCAGAGGTTCAAGAGTACAGAGGTATTAGCATCTATTTTGAACAAACTAAAATCTAATCAATCTAATTTTATAATATGCCCAATTTATTCTCCATAGGTACCATATACAGAATACTATTTCTTAAGAGCAATTTTCTTGAAACAAATGCAAACTCACGCTATAAAAGGGAGTTATAAACCTAGTCCAATAAACAAAGACCCACAAGTTGTGACTGCATTAGCTTCTCTATTTAACTTAATATACAATCTCCTGTCGACATCAATGGGACACTGAGCTCATGTTGAAAACAGCTCTTTGATTTCTGTCATCATGCAAATGAAAATGGCCATGTAGGCAATCAATAATAATAATTATTATTATTATTATTATTGAGACTTGCTTTGTTGCCTAGGCTGGAGTGTAGTGACACAATCTTGGCTCACTGCAACCTTCACCTCCTGGGTTCAAGCGATTCTTCTGCCTCAGCCTCCAGAGTAGCTGGGACTACAGGTGTGTACCACCACGCCCGGCTAAATTTTTTTTATTTTTAGTAGAGATGGGGTTTCACCATATTGGCCAGGCTGATTTCGAACTCCTGACCTTGTGATCTGCCCAACTTGGCCTCCCAAAGTGTTGGGATTACAGGCAGAAACCACCGTGCCCATCCTATTTTTTCTTTTTTTATAGTTTTGGGAAATAACTGATCTACAATTGCACATTTCAAGTTTTAATGACTTTCGACACCTGAGAAATCACAATAAGGAAAATGGACACATACAGCATCTTCCTAAAGTTCCTTCTTGTACTCTCTCCCTTCCACAACTATACTGCTCCTGTTCCTGGGCAACCATTGTTCTGCTATGATTAGAATTTGCATTCACTAGAATTCTACATAAATTTATAATTATATAAATAGTACATCATGCAGCATGTACATTTCTTCACCCAGTTTCTTTCACTCAGCATAACTATTTTGAGATCCATCCATTTTGTTGTGTGTACTCCTTTTTATTGCTGAGTAGTATTCCATTGTAATGGATATCCCACTATTTGTTTATCCATTCCTTGTTGATGGACTTTTGGGTTGTTTCCACCTTTTAGCTATTATAAATAAAGCTGTTGTGAACATTCATCTGCAAGTCTTTGTGTAGACATATGCTTTCATTTCCCCTAAGTACCTGAAGTAGAATGGCTGGGTCATCTGGTAGGTGTATATTTAACTTTGGGAAAAACTAACCGTTTTTCAAAGTCGATGTATCATTTTATATTTCCACAAAAGTTCCAATTCTACATCCTTGCCAATGCTTTTTTGGTCAAATTTTTAAATTTTAGCCATTCTAGTAGGTGTATAGTATTAATTTCATTGTGGCTTTAATTTGCATTTCCCCAATAGTTACATATTTGTTCAAATCTTTTGCCTAAATTTTATTGAGTTGTTTGTCTTCTTATTCCTAAGTTGTAACAGTTCTTTGTATAGTCTGGATAACAGTTCTTTGTCATATATATGTTTTGCAATTTTCTTCCCTCTGCTCTGCTCTCTGGCCGTTTTATTTTATAACCATGCTCTGAAGAGCAAACATTTTGATTTTGGTGAAGTATAATTTATTAATTCTTCTTTTATATTTAATGTTCTTTTATTTATCATAATTAGGAAATCTTTGCTAAGCCCAAATTCACTAAGATTATTTTCCTATGTTCTCTTCTAGATGTTTGTCATGGTTTGAATGTTTGTGTCTCTCCCAAATTCATATGTTGAAATCCTAACCCTCAGGTGATGCTATTAGTAAGTAGAACCTTTGGAAGGTGATTAGATCATGAGGGCTCTGCCCTCATGGAATTAGAGCCCTTTCAAAAGAGACTACAGGGAGCTAGCCTCCCCTGCCATGTGAGGTCACAGTGAGAAGATGGCCATCTACGAAAGAAGTGAATCCTCATCAGACATTCAATCTGCCAGTGCTTGATTTTGGACTTCCCAGTCTTCAATTTGTAGGAAATAAAATTCTGTTGTTTACAAGCTGCTCAATCTATAGTATTTTGTTATAATAATCTGAATGAACCAAGAAAATGTCTGTAATTTTAGCTCTTACATTAGGTCTATAAATTCATTTTGAGTTAATACTGCACATGCTATGGGGGGTTATGGATTGAGGCTTAACTTTTTGGTTATGGCTAACCAGTTGTTCCAGCATCATTTGTTGAAATAATTATCCTTTCTTTATTGAATTACCTTGGCAACTTTGTCAAATATTGAATGTCTATACTCGTGTGGGTCTATTTCTGGACTCATTATAAAATTCAATTTCATTTACCTATTTTTCACTCTTTATGCCAGTAGCATACCGCTTTGATTATTGTAGCTTTATAATAAGTGTTAAAATCAGGTATTGCAAGTCCTTCCTCCAACTTTGGTCTTCTTTTCAAATGTTGTTTTGGCTATTCTTGGTCCTTGGCATTTACATATACATTTTAGGATCAGCTTGTCAATCCCTAAAAAAAGAATCTTGTGAGAATTTTGCTTACTTAATCTATAGATCTATAGATCAATGATTACTCTGGGAAGAACTGACATCTATATACTGAGCCTTCTGGCCCACTGACAATATATTTCTCCACTTATTTAGGTCTTCTTTAATTTATCTTTTACAGTTTTTGGTATATAGGTTTTGTACATCATTTGTCAAATGTATCCCTGAATACTTCATATTTTTGACGCTACTATAAATTGGTGTTTAATGGCCCATCCTGTGTTCAACAGCTATTTTCTGTGCAAGTACCACATGCCAGGATCCAAAGACTCTAGTCTATGCCAATGTTTTCTCTTTTGCTTTTACCACCTGTAATACTTAATCAGTACCATTGTACCATGCAACTTAAGTAATTTTTTTTACATGCTGCTATATTCTTTAATTCTACCCAACGAAATTGCAAGCCCTTTGGGAATGAAAACTATATATTTATGTGTAAATCCATAATGCTTAGAGTATTGATAGACACAAAGAAGAGAAATCCTTTTTTTAATGAAAGGACTCATAAAGTTAAGCAAATAAAATTTGAAACTAGTCTGTGTTCAATACTAACTTATAATTAAGTAGATAAAAACAATATTAAATATGTGTTTGTTGTGTTCAACTATAGCTTAGGGACTAAGGGGTTTCAAGGAACTGTGGATTTGCTTCCTTGTTTTAGGGAGCTCATGCGGGAGGAAAACACTGAAGAAGCCATCCCCTATGTGTCTAGATGGCAGAACCCAAAGAGCCCCAGGGCCTGTTGTTGGGAAAGCCTAGCTGCAAAATGGCTTATGTCCACTTTCCATTTCAATCTCTGGCATGTGCAATTCTGACAAATATCTGTTAGCATCTGATTGAGTCTGTTTACAAGATACAGGTAGCTGTTTACAAGACATAGGCCAAATTATACCCTTCAATATTCAGGAATTATTTTCAATGATTTCAGATCCCTTATTGGGTTCTGACTCTATCCCCTTCTCAGTATAGTAAAAAATATAACCAACTTGTTTTCAAGCCCTTAAAATGTAGGGTTCCTTCCCACCCCGCTGCCCCCCGCCCCCATCCCAGGGTAAATCAGTTTCAAACGTATTCATCACAAAGAATACAAGGCAGTTTAAGGAAGTAGTCAGCAATGCTTTTTAAGTAGTGAGCCAACGTATAGGTAGAATGGAGGTGATATATGCTTAGAAATGACAGCATGGGAGCCTTCTAGAAAAAATACACAAGGCAGGGATTGTGGTATGGATTATGCAATGGCACATATCTCAGAGGCTACCTCGTCTACAGATTAAAATTTCAAACTTGAATTCAACCCCAAAGAATTCATATATATCTACTGCCTGTGCCAGGGGAAAAAAAGTTGAGTCCTTTTAAATGACAAAAGTGGTAGAAAAGCATCAAAGCGTCTTTAAAAAATAATTCCAGGCCAGGAGTGGTGGCTCACACCTGTAATCCCAGCACTCTGGGAGGCCAAAGTGGACAGATCACCTGAGGTCAGGATTTCCAGACCACCCTGGCCAACATGGTGAAACCCAGTCTCTACTAAAAATACACAAATTAGGTGGGCATGGTAGTATGACCCTGTAATCCCAGCGACTTGGGTGGCTGAGGGAGGAGAATTGCTTGAACCCGGGAGGCGGACGTTGCAGTGAGCCAAGATTGTGCCGCTGCACTCCAGCCTGGGCCACAAGAGTGACACTCTGTCTTAAAATAAAAAATAAATCCAGGCCGGGCGCGGTGGCTCAAGCCTGTAATCCCAGCACTTTGGGAGGCCGAGGCGGGTGGATCATGAGGTCAAGAGATCGAGACCATCCTGGTCAACATGGTGAAACCCCGTCTCTACTAGAAATACAAAAAATTAGCTGGGCGTGGTGGCGCACGCCTGTAATCCCGGCTACTTGGGAGGCTGAGGCAGGAGAATTGCCTGAACCAGGAGGCGGAGATTACGGTGAGCCGAGATCACGCCATTGCACTCCAGCCTGGGTAACAAGAGTGAAACTCCGTCTCAAAAAAATAAATAAATCCAAACTTCTGTTTTAGAAAAATGGTAATGACTACATTGTGTATGTGAGTGTGTTTCAATTCTGTTGATAAAAGCCAGAGGCCATTACCAAATTAGTTTTTCAAGATTTCAGATAAATATATACATTTCACACTGAAAGACTCAAAGCACAAAGAATCGCACAAACTGTTCCTGGGACTCTGCTTTGTCTTTACAGTCCTCTGGTGGGGGGAAGTGTATATGGAAAGAGCTCTACAACTCTTCCTGCACTCACTCAAGTGAGAGTTCCGTGGATGGAAGAATCCACTCATGCAACAAATACGTGCAAAGCACTGTGCAAGTATAGTGCCACCCCAAACAGACATGGCTCCTGCCCTTAAGATGCTCTAGTGGCCGTTCTCTATGGGTCTCTAGGAGCTTAACAGCTTCCCTCTGCCACTTTCATAGGCAAGATTCAGGCTGAGTTGCAGAGGTGCTCGTGAGATATAGAAAATAGGAATTAACTCACGTACCATAGTTGCAGTGACATGCACAATCAAAAACCTATGTCCCCATTGTTAAAAATGTGAATTCCCCCATGACGTTATAATAGTATAGGATAATGGGATATACTACCACTCTTCTTTACTACTGTTTCAATTGCCTTGCCTTGCTTTGCTTCTCCTCCATTTTCTCCTTCTTTCTTTTCTTTTCCTTACCCCCACCCCTTCTCTCTGTCTCTGTGTCTGTTTTGGAGACAGAACTCCTGGGCTCAAGCAATGCTCCTGCCTTGACTTCCCAAAGTGCTGCGATTATAGGGGTGAGCCACCATGCCCAGTTTTCTTTAGAATGTACTTCTCATCTTTCTTTTGCTCTCCATGTGGGTGATACCCTCCAAAGTGCAACATCCTCTAAAATGTTCCCATAAAGACAAAAATTCTTACCACATACTTTTGAATTTGCATTAAAACAATCCAGTGAAGGGGACTGAGACTGTGAAGCGAGTCGGGTACAGGGCTAACCCCAGACAGAAGAAGTGGGATGATGGGTATCAAAGGTTCACTACACTGTTCTACTTTTCACATATTTTTGGTATTACCCCGTAAAAATTAGAATAAAATAAATAAATTAGAAAAAAATTTACCACATGGGCATTTTGCCCTGAAAATATGGTGGTTATGCTAAGGTGGGAATTAACCATGAATCTGCAAGCATAACAGAAATGCGTTCATTTGCATTCATGAGTCACTGTGTTATAAAATAAGGAAGCCATGTCTTCAGCTCTCCTTCATTCCTCCTTACCCATTCCCACACTAAATCCTACTTTGGTACTTTACAAGTTTGGGTATCCACCAGCTTTTAAAGAAAGAAATCAGTGATCAGGGAAGATCAACTCTTTTAGCAGGCATTTTAAAATAACTTTTAGGAAAAGGATATATTTAAAAGAGCAAAAAAATAATTCTTCAAATATTTTTGTGTAATGAAAGAAATGTGGTGATCCGGGTAACGTGCTTTACTTTCTAAATAGTTCATCCCACTCTCCTTTCATGATAACCGGGAAGACCTCACGCACTGATGCTGGCCCAGGGGATTACTGATACAAAAAAATGCATCCAGACAGAAGTCTCAGGGAAAGGAACAGAACCCAAGGCCTAGTATATTTTCAGTATGACTAAAGTTTAGCATTACAGGAATCCAAGTCACTCCAAAACTGTGCCCAAGGTTGCTTCTGGCAGACGTGCAATCTGGATCATCCACGAAGCTATTTAAATTACTTGAGATGTTACCACGACAGATTTTAAAGATCAAAACACAGGTGTGTATCAGTGTTGCACAATTCTGTGGTAAGGGAGAACATGAGATCATTCCACCTAGAAACAGACCCAAACACAAACATCCACCTGGAGTTCAGGTGTATGGCTGTCTGCAGGCAGATGAATTTATCTCTGGAGTTTTGTTCTGCTATAAATATGCTCAGATAAGACACAGGGTTTTAATATATTAATGTTATTCTAAATTGGGTGGGTCTTTTTAGCTGACAAGCATCTTGTACATGCCTTTATGCTATTTTTAACCTCTTCAAAGGCTTATTTCTCAATATAAATGGGTTATAATCACCATAGGCATAGTTTAAATAGCCTTATTTATTCTTTTCAGCTTCAATGCACCTGTGAGAGTAACATAAAAGTTTCAGAAGAGTCAGGGCACAAATCTTTTCCATTTCATTATGAACCAAGAAAAAAAATCATTAAGATAAAGTCTTAAGAAAATAAGTGACTTAATTAAAGCCATCTCATGAAGTAGTATATTCACTTTATCTAGTGATTCATTTAACATTAAATAGTTCCTGTATATAAACACACTAATTGTTTCATGAGTTTTAAAACTACCTGGGGTGAGAGAGAGAGAGAGACAGAGACAGAGACAGATAGGGAGACAAAGACATGCATCTGGATAATTGAATACTAGGAGGCAGTCCTAGTTCTTGATGCCACCATGGTCCTGGATCTGTAAAATTTTCACAGTAAGCCGGAGATTTATTTCATTTACAGAAGAAGGCTAACTATAGTCAAAGTGAGCAAGTGTGCACTTATCTCCTATGCCCAAATGCAAACTTTCATTGTTCAACAAAACAGGAGTTAGTTTTGTGTGAATAAAAGCATGAAGAAAAGAGTTGTGTGTGTGTCTCTATGAGCAAATAACAACACTCTGACTCCCTGAAGTTAGGTCTACCCAAAGGAAATGAAAAACAACTACAGAAAGGAAAAGCACACACACAAACATAAACAGGACATGCATGTTGTATGCCACCATTTGGTTAACAGATGTTGGTGTCTGCCCTCAGCTCTCACAAACAAATCAATGTACTCGAGTGTGTGTGTGTGTTTGTGTGTGTGTGATCTTTAATCCAAAAGTAACATGAAATTCTGTATGGCTAGTTCAACAGTGTGTCTGCAAAATCCATGTAAGAATTCTAACGGAGTGAACACCTGCTGAGCCTGTTTGGACGCTGTCTGAACCAGTGATGGGCTCTATGATAAGGTGGCTGATCTGGAGAGTGCTGTCTTTTGTAAAGTAAGCCCAGGCACCACCATCTGTCCCGCCGTGCAGCTACTGCTTGCTTGCTTACTTCAGGCCTCACTATTATATGACATTCATTTATGTTGAGGGAAGAAATATATTTTGTGAATTCTTTTTTTCTTTTTTGGAGACAGAATCTTGTTCTGTTGCCCAGGCTGGAGTACAGTGGTGTGATCTCAGCTCACTGCAACCTCTGCCTCCCAGGTTCAAGTGATCCTCCTGCCTCAGTCACTCAAGTAGCTGGGATTACAGGCACCAACCACCACGTCCAGCTAATTTTTTTCTATTTTTAGTAAAGATGGGGTTTTACCATGTTGGCTAGGCTGGTCTCAAACTTCTGACCTCAGGTGAGCCTCCCTACTCAGCCTCCCAAAGTGCTGGGATTACAGGCGTGATCCACCATGCCTGGCCATATTTTATGAATTTTTATAATTCATAGGGTTGTTCTGAATTAATGGGAACCATTAATATGATGCACTTAAGAAGAAAAAGAAGCACTCACTTTTGGATCCTCTAAAGAACCAGGATCTGGTCCCTACTTTATTACTGACAATCTTCCCAACCCTAAGGCAGTAAGGGAACCCCCACAGACTTTGGTCTCCTATCTAGTAAAGTAAATGGAAGGGCTGGACTAGATGTGTGACTCCCAATCTTTTCAAGCACGAAGGACACTTCACACATCAAAACCTCTCTCAGACTAATCAAACAGCAGATATACTTTAAGAATCTGTGCAGTGAGAAAACAGAAGGACAAAAAGATGGAGTACTTTGGATACAGTAACAGTTGAAAATAAACTTCCAATTTATTAATCACGCAGAGTCAACAATCATTACTAAAGAATGGTGCACAGATGTTAGATGTTATTTATTTAGTCTACAAACAACAGTTGGTGTACATATGAATTTGCAGTCTGCAGTAACTGCATAGCAGGTCCTCTTCTCAAGCCTGGGAACCCTGAATGACATACAGACACTCTAAAGCCTTTCTAGCACTGACCTGCCATAATTCTATTCCTACCACTGCCATTATCTAGTCTGTGTGACTCTGAATCCTAGAGGATGACTCTGTTCTGCAGTTTCCTACCTGTACGGGGAGTAGAGGTGCCCTAGTGATGTTTCATCACAGCACTGTGCAGCTAGGATTCTATAGGTGTGATATGTTTCAGCAGAAACTGTGAGATCCCAAGGAGAGTGGCTCTACCAAAATCTAACATAATTGCCCAACTCTTTTTGGTATTTTGGAAATGTTTCTATACAGATCCTGCAATATCTTCTTGCAGAAGAACTTCTGTCCCTGAGTAGGAGATATCAGCTCTGACACATCCCTGCACACCCTATTTTTCCCCAAATAGGGGGATTCCTGGGGACAATCTTCTTGAGCCTGCTTAAGACACTCCAATGAGTCACTCACAGTATAAGCCAATGTCCTTAGAGTGGCTTGTAAGGCCCTACATGATCAGCACTACTGCTACCTCATCTTTCTCCCTGGTTCAATGGCCACCTCCCCGCTTCACTCCACTCCAGCCACACTGGGATACTGAGCCTGGATCACTCTCAGTAAGCTCCCACCCCCGACCTTTGTGCTCACAGATTCTCTGCCCTGGAGAACTCTGCCCCCTGAAATACTCATGGCTCACACCTCCTTCTGTTCAAATGTCACTTTCTCAATGAAGCTTTTTCCTTGCCACCCTATCCAAAATAGCTACCTCAAACTGCACTCCAACCCTAATCCCAACCCCAACCCCTAATCCCTCTCTTCCCTGCTTTATTTTTTCTTTCTTTCTTTTTTTTGTTTTTAATTTCTATTGGTTCATATGATTAGGTTGGTGCAGAAGTAATTTCAGTTTTTGCCATTGAAAGTAATAACAAAAACGGCAATTACTTTTGCACCAACCTAAATCTGCACTTTTTAAATGGGATACTTGTGATATTTTGTTACATGCATGGAGTGTGTAGTGATCAAAATCAGGGTATTTCGGGTATCTATTACCTTGAGTATTTATCATTTCTATGTATTGGGACATTTTAAGTCTTCTCTTCTAGCTATTTTGTACATTGTTAACAACAGTACCCTACTGTGCTATCACACATTAGAATTTATTCCTTCTCTCTAACTATATGTTTGTACCCATTATTCTACTCTCTACCTCCATGAGATTAACTTTTTAAGCTCCCAAATATAAATGAGAACATGTGATATTTGTCTTTCTGTGCCTGGCTTGTTCCACTTAACACACTGACCTGCAGTTCCATGTTGCTGCAAATGATAGAATTTCATTTTTTTTAAGGCCAAGTAGTATTCTATTGTGTATGTATACCACATTTTCTTTATCCAGTCATCCTTTGATAGACACTTAGGTTGATTCTCTATCTTTGGTACTGTAAATAGTACTGCAATTGTTTTTTTCTGCTGCAATAAATATGGGGGTACAGGTATCTCTTTGATGTACTTATTTCCTTTTCTTTGAAAAAACATCCAGTAGTAGGACTGATGGATCATGAGGAAGTTCTGTTTCCAGTTTTGCAAGAAACCTCCACACTGTTCTACATAATGGCTGTACTAACTTACATTCCAACCAACAGTGCATAAGGGTTCCCTTTTCTCTGCATCTTCACCAGACATCTGTTGTATTTCGTCTTTTTGATAATTGCCATTCTAACTGGGATAAGATGATATCTTATTGTAGTTTCAATTTTCATTTTCCTGATGATTAGTAACATTATTTTTTATATATCTGTTGACAATTTGTATGTCTTTTTCTGAAAAATGTATATTCATGTCCTTTATCCACCTTTGAATGTGATTTTTTTTTTCTTTTTGCTGTTGAGTTCCTTGTATATTTTGGTTATTAGTCCTTTGTCAGATGAATAGTTTGCAAATGTTTTCTTCCATTGAATAGACTGTCTCTTTATTCTGTTGATTTGTTTCCTTTGTTGTGCAGAAGCTTTTTTATTTGATAAAGTCCTGTTTGTCTATTTTTGTTTTTGTTGCCTGTGCTTTTGAGGTCTTAGACTTAATCTTTGCCTAAACCAATGTCTTGTAGTGTTTGTGCTATGTTTTCTTCTAGTAGTTTTATAACTTCAGGTCTTAAGTTTAGTCTTCAATCCATTTTGAGTTGATTTTTGTGTGTGACAAGAGATAAGGGTCTAGTTTCATTCTGTGGCATATGGAGATCCAGTTTTCCATTGAAGAGAATGTCCTTTCTGCAATGTATGTTCTTGGTGACTTTGTCAAAAACCAGTTGGCCGTAAATACAAGGATTTATTTCTAGGTTCTTTACATTGTTCCATTGTTCTGTGTGTCTGTTTTATACCAATACCACGCTGTTTTGATTACTATAGTCTTATATTTTACAATTAGGTTGTGTGATGCCTCCAGCTTTGTTCTTTTTACTCGGGATTCCTTTGGTTATTCAGCCGATTTTTTGGTTCCACATAAATTTTAGGATAGTTTTTTCTAATTCTGTGAAAAATGGCATTGGTATTTTGACAGCGATTACACTGAATTTATAGATTGCTTTGAGTAGTATAGTCATTTTAACAATATTAATTATTCTGATTCATGAGTATAGGCTGTTTTTCACCTTATTTGTATCCTCTTCAATTTCTTTTGTCAGTGTTTTGAAGTTTTCATTGTAGAGGTCTTTCATCTACTTGTTTAAATGTATTCCTAGGTATATTTTTGAAGTGATTATTAATGAGATTGCCTTCTTATTCTTTTCCTCAGCTAATTCATTACTGGTGTATAGAAACACTATTCATTTTGTATGTTGATTTTGTATTCTGCAACTTTACTGAATTTGTTTGTCATATCTAAGATTTTTTGGTGGAGTCTTTAGATTTTTCTAGATATAAGATTATATTATCTGCAAAGAGAACCCATTTGACTTCCTCTTTTCTAATTTTTATGCCTTTATTTCTTTCTCTTGCCTGATTGCTCTGGCTAGGACTTCCAGTACTATGTAGAATAGGACTGGTGAAGGTGTGCATCCTGTCTTGTTTCAGTTTTTTGTTTGTTTTGTTTGCTTGTTTGTTTGTTTTTTGAGATGGAGTTTCACTCGTTACCCAGGCTGGAGTGCAGTGGTATGATCTCGGCTCACTGCAACCTCTGCCTCCTGGATTCAAGCAGCAATTCTCCTGCCTCAGCCTCCCAAGTAGCTGGGATTCAGGTACCCATGCCCATTAGCCACCATGCCCAGCTAATTTTTGTATTTTTGGTAGAGACAGGGTTTCACCATGTTGGCCAGGCTGGTGTTCTAGTTTCTTAAAGAAAAGGCTTTCAGCTTTTTCCCATTCAGTATGATATTAGCTATAGGTCATATATGGCCTTTATTATTAAGATATATTCTTTTAGTGCCTGATTGGTTGAGATTTTTGTCATAAAGGAATGCTGAGTTTTATCAAATGCTTTTTCTTCATCTATTTAGAGAATGATATGGTTTTTGTCCTTCATTCTGATGATAGATATGTCTTATCTATTGATTTGTGTATGTTGACCCATCCTTGCATCTCTGGGATAAATCCCACTTAATCATGCTATATTAGCTTTTTGATGTGCTATTGGGTTTGATTTGCTAGTGTTATGTCAGTGATTTTTATGTTTGTGTTAATCACTGGCCTGCCATTTCCTTTTTTTGTTACATTCTTGTCTTGTTTTGGTATCAGGGTAATGCTGGCTTCATAGAATGAGTTACAGTGGATTGTTTCCTCTTCAATTTCTTGGAAGAGTTTGAGAAGAACTGATGTTATTTCTCCTTTGTAAGTTTGGTAGAATTTGGCAGTAAAGCCATTCTGTTCTGAACTTCTGTGTTGGGAGAGTTTTTATTACTGATTCAATCTTGTTGTTCATTATTGGTCTCTTCAGGTTTTCTATTTTTTCCTGATTCAATATTGTGTATGTATGTGCCCAGGAATGTATCCATTTTCTCTAGGTTTTCCAGTGTATTAGTGTATAGTTGCTCATAATAGAATCTGATGATCTTTTGTATTTCTATGGTATCAGTTGTAATGTCCTCTTTTTTGGTTTCTGATTTTGTTTATTTGGGTCTTCTCTCTTTTTTCTTGTGTAGTCTAGCTAGGGGTTTACTGCTGTTGTTATCTTTGAAAAAAAATCCTTTGTTTTGTTGATCCTTTTTATTTTTTTTTAGTTAATTTAGATCTTTATTATCTCTTTCCTTCTACTAATTTTGGTTTGTTCTTGCTTTTCTAGTTCCTTGAGGGACATCATTAGATTGTTTATTTGAAATCTTTCTACTTTTTGATGTAAGCATTTATTGCTATAAACTTTCCTCTTAGCACTGCTTTTGCTGTATCTCATAGGTTGTGGTGTGCTATGTTTTGATTTTTGTTTCAAGAAATTTTGTGATTTCCTCCTTAATTTCTTCCTTGACCCAGTGGTCATTCAGGAGCATGTTTTTTAATTTCTATGCATTTGTACAGTTTCTGAAGTTCTTCTTGTTTTTGATTTCTAGTTTTATTCCACTATAGTCTGAGATGATACTTGGTATAATTTCAATTTTTAGAAATTTGTTGAGACTTGTTTTGTGGCTTAACATATAGTCTATCCTGGAGAATGTTTCACGTGCTGATGAGAATAATATGTGTATTTTCTGCAGCTGTTGGATAGAATATACTGTAGATGTCTGTTAGGTTCATTTGGTCTAAAGTACAGTTTAAATTCAGTATTTCTCTGTAATTTCTCTCTAGATAATATGTCTAATGCTGAGTGTGGGATGTTGAAGTCTCCAACTATTATTGTATTGGAATCTATCTCTCCATTTAGATCTAATAATATTTGCTTTATAACTCTGAGTGCTGCAGTGTTGGGTGCATATATATTTAGAATTATAATATTTTCTTGTGGAACTGATCCTTTTATTATTATACAATGACCTTCTTTATCTCTTCTTACCGTTTCTAACTTAAAGTCTGTTTTACCTGACATTAAGATAAGTACTCCTGCTTGCTTGCTATTGGCTTCCATTTGTGTGGCATATGTTTTTCTATCCCTTATTTTCAGTCTATATAGGTCTTCGCAGGTGAAGTGAGTTTTTTTAGGCAGCACATAATTGGGTCATTTTATTTTAATCCATTCAGCCAGTCTATACCTTTCAGCAGAAAACTTAATCCATTTACATTTAGGATTATTACTGATATTAGAGGACTTACTCCTGTCATTTTGTTAAATTGTTTTCTGGCTGTTTTATATATCCTTTGTTTCTTTTTTCCTCTATTATTGTTTATCATTGCAGTTTGATGATTTTCTGTAGTGGTAACACTTGAGTCCTGTCTCTTCCTCATTTGTGTGTTTGCTTTACCACTGAGTTTTATACTTTTGTGTTTTCATGATGATAGATATTGTCCTTTCACTTCCAGGTGTAGAGCCCTGGTAAGCATTTATTGTAGCACTAGACTAGTGGTGATGAATTTCCTCTGTTTTTGCTTGCTTAGGAAAGACTTTATCTCTCCTTCATTTGTGAAAGATAACTTTGCTGAGCATAGTATACTTGGCTGACAGTGTTTTGTTTCTTTCAGTACTTTGAATAGGCCATTTTCTCCTGGCCTGTAAAGTTTCTGCTGAGAAATCTGCCGTTTAGTCTGATGGAGTTTCCTTATATGTGACTAGACAGTTTTTGCTTGCTGGGTTTGTAGAATTTTCTGTCTTTGACTTTTGATAGTTTGACTATAATGTGCTGTGGAGAAGAACCTTTTTAGATTTTATCTATTTGGGAATCTGCGAACTTCTTGTTATTTGAATGTCCAAATTTCTTGCTATATTTAGCAAGGTTTCAGCTATTATTTCATTAAATAGGAATGCCTTTGGGCTTCTCTTCACCTTCTGGACACTCAAAATTTGAATTAGTCACTTTATGGTGTCTCATATGTCATATATGCTTTGTTCATTTTTTAAAATTTCTTCTCCTTCTTCTAAAGGGTTATTTCAAAAGAGCTACCTTCAAGTTCTGAATTTTTTTCTTCTGCTTGATCTAGACTACTGTTGAAGCCCACAAATAAACGTTTTATTTCACTCATTGAATTCTTCAGTTCCAGGATTTCCATTTGGTTCTTTTTTATGATATCTGTCTCTTTGGTAAATTTCACATTCATGTCCTGAATTGTTTTTCTGATTTCTTTGTATTTTTTATCTGTGTTACCTTATATCTCAGTGAGCTTCTTTTTTTTTTTTTTTTTTTTGTAGATGGAGTCTCACTGTGTTGCCCAGGCTGGAGTGCAGTGGCACAATCTCAGCTCACTGTAACCTCTGCCTCTGCCTCCCAGGTTCAAGTGATTCTTGGGCCTCAGCCTCGCAAGTAGCTGAGACTACAGGTGTGTGCCACCTGTAGTGGCAGCTAATTTTTGTATTTTTAGTAGAGATAAGGTTTTGCCATGTTAGCCAGGCTGGTCTCGAACTCCTGACCTCAGGTGATCCACCCACCCTGGCCTCCCAAAGTGCTGGGATTACAAGTGTGAGCCACTGTGCCTGGCCAGTGAGCTTCTTTAGTATCATTACTTTTATATTTTTCTGGAATTTCATAAATTTCTTTTTCATTAATATCTGTTGCTGGAGAACTATTGTACTCCCCTAGAGGTGTCATTTTCCTTGCTTTTTCACATTTCATGTGTCTTTACATTTTTATTTGCTACATTTGGTGCAAAAGTAACTTCTAATTTTTTGGATTGATTTTCATAGGGGAAGACTTTTTTCTGAAGAGGTATGTATGGTGTTAGTTGGTCAGAAAACTTCAACTTTGATTCTGGGTGCAGGCAGTGGTATAGTTTCTGTATTATTTCTTCAGCTGTAAACAGTGCCAGTGGTATTTATAATCTCCTCAGTGGCTTACACTGCTGTTAGTAGAGGCTTTGGTGAGGTTTTGCTGAGGATGGGGACACCAAATGAGCCAGTACTCTGGCAGCAGTGGGCCAAGTGTATCTATCCTCGGGACCCTGGGCAGTGTATGAGGGCACTGGTGTTAATGAGTCCAAGTGGGCCAAGTCTTGGTTTTCCAGGTGGCTTGCTCAGTGGTAGACTGGGGTGTGGACAAAATCTCACACTCTTAGGCGGCATGCATAGCATGGATGATGGCCACAACAGTGGTAGGACAGCCCTGGGGCTCCCAAGTGGCACACACCTGTTTTAGCAGTGGCCACAACAAGCTGGGTGGGCCAATCCCCAGGCCTCCCAGTAGCACATACAGGTGGGTTCTGGCTGTGATGGTGGTAGCAAGCTGGGTGGGCCATCATCAGGTCCCTGGCACTAGTACACAAATGCTGGCAGTGGGGACAGTGTGGGACAATCCCCAGGACACTGAAGGTGTGCTTGGGTATTGGGAGGAGGTAGCAGTACCAGGCTGGTTGGGCTTGTACTCAGGACCTCCTGTGGTTAGTATGGGTGCAGGCTATGGTGGGCAGGGTGAGGTGATCTTCAGGTCCCCAGGTGGAGTGCTCGGGTGGTGGCGGCAGTGGTAGAAAGCAGGAAGAGCCTGTCCTCAGGGTCTGTGCAAGTGCTTTGCAACCTTGCTGAGGGTAGACAGAGTTGCTGTCAGTAGCAGCTGGTGCAGGTAGGTGGCTCTCAGGCTCTGGGGAGCATGAGCTTTGGTTCCTAGTGGTGGCAGCTGTAGCAGTAGCTGCAGCAGCAGCAGGAAGAGCCAGTCCTCAGGGCACATGCAATTATACGGCAGCTCTGCTGCTAGTTGGGATGGGTGTTGCTGTCAGTGGCAATAGCTTTAGGAAGGCAGGTTTTAGGCTCTGGGATGCATGCATTTTGGCTTCCTTTGTCCTGGAGGCAGATCTCCCTGGTGTACTGCATTGTCTGTTTCCTGGGAGGCAGGATACTGTGTGCTGCAGTGCTGGGGCATCACACCACTGTTGCCTTCCAGGTAGGTGCAGAGGGATGTCAGTGGGGCTTGAGAGATGTGGAGGTGCAGGTGCTGTTAGGCCCTAGGAAAGGATGCTGTCTGGTGGGGGCTGGACTCTCAAAATGGTACCATGCTACAGCTGCGTAGGACTCAGGAGATGCACGTGGGACACAGCGTGAGCTCCCTCCTTGGAGCAATTCCTTAGCATGGTGTCCAAGCAGCTGCCTGTGTTAGTCTGAGAGGCCCCGAGGGTCAAGAGGGTCTCCCATAACTAGGATTACAGGAGTCTGTGGTGGAAATATGGACCCCTGGGCATCTCTCCCCCTTTCCTCACACTGAGGAGCCTCTTAGGGCTCCTAGCTGATCCCGGCTGTGCTTCCCTCTCCTTCTTTACCTTGGGTGTTTCCTGTCACTTTTCTGTTGAATCTCAGTGTTCTCTCTTAGATGCTCTATTCAAAGTGTGATTATCTACTTGCTATTTTGGTTCTTCTTTGTGGAGGAGGCAAGTGCCGGATGCTTCTAGTCAGCCCTCTCGAAGCCTTGCTTTATTTTTCACCATATTTCTTTTTTTTAATATAGTGTCTGCCTCCATAAGAATGGAATCTCCACAAGGACAGGTATTTTTGTCTGCTCTGTTCACTGCTGTATCACCTTTGTTTAATTAGTAAAGGAATGGTCTTCCCAAAGGTTTAGAACATAGTCCTAAGAAAGCTACATTTATGATTTTGTCATGAAGACTAAGAGGAAAATTAAAACTTTCAGAGAAATGTGCTTTACACACTGATAAACTGGCTGAAATTGGCTGGAAGGTCAAAAGCAAGGGATCTCATCCCTCAATAACTTTTTCGTTTGTTTTTCACCTGAATATCTGTATATTTAGGGTATTTATAGTTAATCTTTATCTTGCCCTTCATCCTCCTAATTCTCTCAACCCTTATAAATCCTATTTATCAATCTTGTCTTCATTTTTTGTTTTTTCCTGGATTATATCCAGGGTTTGAAAACTCAAAGGTCATGTACCAACCTGTACTATCACATGCTTTAAGCTGTCTGGACTTTTCATTGGCAATACAGAGCTGTCACTGATTTCTTGACAATATACCCTCAAATGATGCATTGATAAATCAAACAGAAAGGACAACATCACATCAACCTAACATCTAGACCTAAGCTGAATTAAAAGTCTAAAACGAAATATCAGGGATGCTGTAGTCCCAGCACGAAGTCAGTCTGTGCACGTTGAGGCCATATGCAGTGTGATCCAGAAGTCTTGCTCTCTGCTATACTCAATGGCCTGGGAGCCAGATTACTGGCACTATGCTGGGTCACTGCAGTTGCTGTAATGATTGCAAGTCCATCTTACACTGCTCTGAACCATAGGACATCCCAGGTTTCTAATTTTAAAAATACTGTCCCTTTCCCCTCTCAGGGCTGTTTGGATATGGGGTAATTGGCAGCCTACCTGGTCCTGAGCTGAAGTCTTGTGAGGCCTAAAAGCTTGGACTACACTGGTAAATTGTATGCACCAAATGGAGAAAAGGTAAATAAAGTCACTTATTTATATGTGGTTAGTCAATTTTTGCCAAAAGTAAATTAGAATCATGTCAGAAGTAAATGGTAACCTGTACCAGGGCAACCCCTACAAGGCTAACTCAAGGGAGGTGTTATGAAATGAATGTGTCACCCCCAAATTAAAATGTTAAAACCCTAATCCTAAATGTGATATTTAGAGATGGTGCCTCTGGGATGTAATTAGCATTAGATAATGTTATGAAGGTGGGGCCCTGGTTCAACGGGATTAGTGTCTGTAAAAGATCAGAAACCAGACGGCTCACAAACTTTCTCTGCCATAAGAGGACATGACAAGAAGGCGGCTATCTGCAAGCCAGGAAGAGAAGCCGCACCAGAAACCAACCAGGCTGGCACTAGGATTTTGGATTTCTCAGTCTCTAGAACTGTGAGAAACACATTTCTATTGTTTAAGCCACTCAGTTTATGGCATTTTGTTATGGCAGCCTGAGCTGACTAATACACAAAGTTTTAGATTTTTAAAACTGCTTTAAATCATAAAGTCCCAGAAAGCATATTTGGAATGCTCTGCTCATGATACTCTGAACTTGAGTTTTTTCTTCTACTCACAGGAGGTTACAGGAACACTTGTTCATCCCCATTACACATACACACACCTACACCCACCCATGTGCATATACACACAGTACTCTGAGAATAGCCACACCTTGCCAAGACAAGATTTTCTACACAGGGAAATAAATATAAGTTGTTAGAAAGTTCAGCTCTAGGATACTTTGGTGAAAACAGACATGCCTGGGCAGTCCCGCAGCCCTGGACTTCTGGCCCAGTCACTGTATAGTGCACTTCTTGTCCGAAGGAGCTACAGAAGCAGGACAGGAAAGAGATACACACAGGATGGAATGTACTAGCACTACGTGGGGTGGGTAGGGAGCTATGAAGCACATGCCTCTTCCCTGCTCTGTAAAGCTTCAGAGTAGAGGTTCTAACTCTCCTAAGAACCTCTCCTTGTCCTTTTGATGAGAAAAATTAACAGAGTGAATATGGAGCAATTAAAGATAGGGAGAACAAAACTATGTATATTATTGCAGATGATGTTCTTCAAAGCCTTAAATGAATGCACTCATCTGATCATGCTATAGATCCAGAAAAAAAGGAATGATCAATTCTACTAAGGGTAGTATGCACACACACACACACACACACTTTAAACAAAAGAAAACACAGAAGAAATAGGTAATGTTTAACAGGGTTACATTTCCAGCTTTCCTCTGGCTTCCATTCCCTTTTAACCACATCCCTGAACTAAACTCTGAATAGCATATAACATATTAAGAAAGTCCTTTGCCCTAAAATTATACATACAAAGAAATCGAGTAGCCCCTGTTTCCAAGTTAGTTGAGGGGAAGAAAATGAAATTAATTTTAAAATTTGAAGAACAAAAGGCTCCAATCCATAAACTTCACTGACATGCCTCCTGACAATCACTAAAAATGTTCCAGGTGCTACACATACCTAGGAGAGCCAGCCCACATATCCATGACATAATTTATTAATTAATATAGAGTTGGAAGACACTCTAAGCAAAGGGTAAATGAAAATCTCAACCACAAAAGTCCAATTAAAAATAGGCATAAAGCACTAAACATGAAGAACAATCAGAACACAATGGATTTCCCTCCTTTCCCATGTCTTCAAGATAGTATTAGTAAGAAAACCAGCTGCTTAAAAATGCCTTTTATGGGAAGATCTACTAGACAGGAAAGCAGGAAAGGACAGCCCCACCCCTCCACTCCCTAGCCGGAAGGCACCATTCTGGAACTGATCCTCCCCTCATAGCAACCTTGTAAATGCATGAAATGATTGACCACTTCCAGTAGTGGGACACTAACCATTCTTGAAGGCAGATCACTCCAAAACAAAAAATATATGGGAAGTGCTTTAAAAGCTATATCAAGTATTATCAGGATATGAGAATCCCATCATCATCTCACATCATCTGACAGATGCGACTGTTAGAACGGTAGTCCTCAGTGTATGTACAAAGATATTCATCATTAGTTGTATGTAGTAAGATGGAAAGTAAACGCATAGGTCCATCAGTAAGGATGATTAAACAGCTGTTATAACCAACTAGTGAATCTGTATGGAATAATATGGTACAATCTCCAAGAGATATATATATATATGTATGTATATATATATTTTAAAAAGCAGGCTGCAACATCGTATGTACAGTATGCTACCATCCAAATGACAGAAAGGATATGTTCACATACATTTGTATATTCCCGGAAGGACACACATAGGTAACTGACTGCCTTTGTGAAGGGGAGCTGAAAGATGAGGGGACTGGGGTTGGAGGAAATGTTCTCTGCATCATATATATACTTTTACACTGTTCATTACTTAAAAAATATTTTTTAAAAAATCTGTAATCCTTTAATCCTACTTGATTTTTCTTTACTCTAAAAAATGTTATAAGATGTAAGGAGAAATGAATTTCTTGCGAAGTTAAATTCTTTTTCACTCTAGCTTCTACTCATGAACCTTTGTTTAATCTCTTAGAATGACACAATACAAAATAATAATAACAACAAAAGCCCTCTAATCCCCCTTTACAGTTATTCCCTTTATATGATTCTCTTATAGTTCATAAACATCTAAAAATAACTTCTTAAAAATGTGATACTATCAATCAAACATAAAGACATGCATGAAGCATAGCTTTTAGCTATTTTAGGAGGAAATATTTCTTATATTTAATTGTTCTTTACTTTCAGTATTGATAGCTAAATTAATTACTTTAATGGCAATTGGTAGATGAAGTTAATATTCCTAGCTTTTTATATACACTAACAGTGATACTTTGACTCAGAATAAGTCAAAATATTGGCTCTATTCTTTAAAGTATTTAAATGACATTTTTCTAAATAGAAATTAGTAGACATTCATTGTATAAAACTTGAAAAATAGAGAAAGCAAAGAGAAAAATTAATATATAATCATACCGCTCCAGAAACTACTATTAATTTGGATATATAGATTTCCTTTTTAAATTCCAACACATGCATGTATGTGTTATTTATATAATCAGAATCAAGCTGTAAATATTATTTTTAAAGTCTGTTTTAATAAATTATCACCTTCACTTATCTTTTATTTTATAAATATTGTGACTAAGATTATAAAACACATTATTTATAAAATTTCAAACATAAATTTAATTTTTTCTTTTAATCTCTGACAAATGTTAACTAGAACAAAAAAATAAAAATTTATTATCCAAAATTCATGAACCGAAATAAATATTAAAGAAATTTAAATAAACTTTCAAACAAATGTTTTTTGAAAGTTTAAAGCATTTATATTTCTGAAGTTATTAAAGCTTAAAACTGTGCTGGGACTTTTGTAACACCCTGTACTATAAATATGTTCCCAGGCTATGGTTTTTGGTTTTTGTTTTTTTAATGATGAATAGGATTCTGTTATGCTGCTATACTGTAATATACTTATCTAATTCCTTATTACTAGACATTTTTTTTGGAGACAGTCTTGCTTTGTCACCAAAGCTGGAGTACATTTGTGCAATCACAGTTCACTGCAGCCTTTACCTCTTGGACTCAACTGATCCGTCTCAGCCTCTCAAGGACTACAGGCACACACGCCTTGCCATGCTCAGCTATTGTTTTTGCTTGTTTGTTTGTTTTAGTACAGAGAAATCTTGTTATGTTCCCTAGGCTGGTCTCACACTCCTGAGCTCAAGTGATCCTCCCACCTCGGGCTGCCAAAAGTACTGGGATTACAGGTATGAGCCACCCCACCTGCCCTGGATATTTATATTGCCTCTTTTAAGAGGTCACAAAGAACATAAAAATAGGTGAATAAATCCTTGTTAGGTAAAAACATTCCATCCAGGTTAGAATTACAATAATATACTGAAATCCTAGAGCAATAGGTATGTAAGTATTAAAGGTTTTTAACACATATTGTTAAATTATCTTCTAGATCGATTAAACATTGCCACCTAAATTGGTGCTAGAGTAAAATAAAAATATCTTTAAAAATAAAAGTGATTTTTTTTTTTTCTCTTAACCAAAGACATCTACAACAATAATTAAAGTAGTATGCTTCAGGCTCACTTTGTTACCACAGCTCGAAATAAATCTCCATGATGTGGTTCAGAAGAGCTCTTTTAAAAACTGACCTAAAATCCTTACTGGAGTTTGAAAGAAGTAAAGTTTTAAATAAGCCCATAATGAAATACAGTTAACCAAGTCTTATACATGAGTAGTGGGATAACACATATTGGAGCTAAGCTACATCTTTCATCAGCTTGGTCAGAAGCTGATCACAGGAGAAGAGGGTACAGGTGGCCAATAAGGGAGTAAGTAGTAGGTCTCAACCCTTACCTACAGTGTTGCCATCTTTCTGGAAGTTGGATTGAATTAACTGATTAGGGACCAGGGGTGAGACTAACTATCCTGCTCTTTGTGAAAGTTACTGGATCTGTGCCCAGATGAAACATGAAGGGAAAAAAACTGTGAAGACGCTAATTAATTTTCCTGACGTTTTCAAGTCTGACTTGAAATCTTTCAACTTTAAGGCAGGGCCTTCAAATCCATTTAAAACAGAAGTTTCAAATATTAGAAACTTGATCAGAATGAAGGTTTTGGCCCTCTAAGAATGATAAGTAAACTGCTGTCAACAATGCATTGGACAAAAAAAGTAATAAAGGAGCTTGGGCCATAACCATTTCCTTTTTATATGCCCCTCGCCTTTCAAACCTCAAAAGGCAGGAGAATTTGGCATAAATGAAAGGAAAAAGTTCATAGCCACGCAGTGATCACAGCCCATACAAAGCAGACCAGGCAAGCTCCTATGATGCAACACCATGCCACACACAGACCTCCAGAAGAAGCAGGCCACAGCCTTCCAAAGTGCCAAATGTACTCTTGATTACACTATGTGAGCCTATGAGAAACAGCCTTCCAAGAAATTCAGATCCTGGTTGAATCATTCCACTTGGCCAAAGAATATAACTTTTATACTAGCCAAAGAGTAGAAAGAATATATTTTATGCATTCTACACAGGCAATTCTGGCCCTTTATAATAAAATGGTTCCACCATGTGCTAGTGGACCTTTGTAAAAGGTAGCTTCTAAGTCTAGACCATGGGAACACCTTTTAGTTGGAAGTGCTTTCCACTGGGCTCCTTGAATTCCTCTGTAACAAAAAGCCGTTGGATGAGGTCCAACAAAGTCTTTTCAGGTATTAGTGAAAACTCTCACTTATTCAGATAAATAACAGAACTTGGCTCCAACATTTACTAACTGTGTGGGCCTGAGAAAATTACTAACTTCTCTAAGCCTCTCTTCATAGTTGTGAGAAAGATAGATATTAACAGTACTCACCTTATAGAAGTAGAAATACAGATTAAATGAGACAGTGCAGGCAAAACACTTCGCATTTGAACATCATGATTCTCTCAATTTTATAGGTAATATAGGTTAACTATTTTAGAATATAGAGAGTAACCAAATCTTAGCCATCAAAGTGTTGTCTACCGGACATAGCAAACTGCCTTATTTATGTATGTATGTATTTATTTATTTATTTGAGATGGAGTCTCACTCTGTTGCCTAGGCTGGAGTGCAGTGTCGCAATCTCAGCTCACTGCAACTTCTGCCTCCCTGGTTCAAGCAATTCTCCTGCCTCAGCCTCCCCAGTAGCTGCAATTACAGGCACCTGCCACAATGCCCGGCTAATTTTTCCATTTTTAGTAGAGACAGGGTTTCCCCGTGTTGGTCAGGCTGGTCTGAAACTCCTGACCTCAGGTGATCCGCTCTCCTTGGCTTCCCAAAGTGCTGGGAACACAGGTGTGAGCCACCGTGCCCAGCGCAAACTGCGTTATTTAAAAATAACCTGCTATTAAATACAGATTTAGAAATAAATACATTTATGAAACTCTTAAGGATGCTTAAAAATGTTTTCCTTAATTATTCCTATTTACTTATTTTCTCCAAAATGGTTTCACTACTCATTGACTATCAAGTCCCTTCTTGAAAACAAAGGCGAACTTCAGTGCCTATATAACTAGTGCCTAGTACAAGTATTCAGTCTGAATTATTCACATGGAATTTTTCACACAATTAGAATGGAGAACATATGCATAAGTGAGATTCTATTAGCTGCAGAAAATGTCCATTCCTGAAAAGTTTATCTTCTCCAGCATTCCAACCAAGAACCTTTTTCTCTTTTCACACTATATTATCGGCAGCTCATGGTTTCCATACCCACTAACATGTTAATACTAAAGCTATATCCAATCTCAATCTCTTTCCAAGTCCCTAAACCTAAATTTCTAACTGCCTCTTGGATATTTCCCCCTGGATGTCCAGTAGGCATTTAAAACTCATCAGGGTTATGGCAAGAAACAGATAGCACACTGAAAGGGGAGACAGAAGCAAGTCTGATGAAGGCATTCGTTACGAGGTTGTAAATAGGGGAAGGGAAATTGAAGAGAGACCCAGAAGCACCCTAGGGCTGGCGACAAAGGAAAGGCTTTACTTATCATTGGGCTCAAACCAAAGATAACTGGATAATCAGGAGTGGGCCTACTAATGGAGTTGTGTCCATAGGTAGAAGACTGCAACCACAGCCATGCCAGTGCAAAGAAGGGAGGAAGCCGGCGGAAAAATATCCCCCCCAACTCTCTTCCACCCTCAAATCTCTAGCTGCTGAACCCAATCAAAGAAAGTTCATTTTGATGCAGCCATCCAGGGCACATACCAAAGTGAAGTGGTCCAAATCCAGATTTACTAGTTTGGCATTCACCCCTCCCCAACTCCCTCAAAATGTGTCCTTCCTATGGTATTCACTATTTTGGTTAATAGGATAACTCACTAGAGTAGTTTCTGGTCACTCAACCTTAGTGTCACGACCTAGACCTCCACAACATTCTTCTATTGCAGCTCCTCCTACTTCAAGTTACTCTTCTCTCCAGGCCAGCATCCTCCATGGACTCTAGTTATCTTTACAAAACTTAATACACCTCAGTGTATTCACCTCCTAGGGCTGCCATAATAAAGTACTACAGACTAGGTGGCTTCAACAACAGAAATTGATTTTTCTCACAATTCTAGAGGATGGAAGTCTAAGGGGTTAGCAGGGTTGGATTCCCTTGAGGCCTGCTCAGTTTGTAGATGACTGTCTTCCCCCTGTGTCTTCCCTCTGTGTGTATTTGTGTCCTAATTTCCTCTTATTATAAGGACACTGGTCATATTGGGTTAGGGCCCATTCTGATGACCTCATTCTGATTTAATTACCTCCTACAGGCCTCATCTCCAAATACAGTTATATTTTGAGGTACTAGGGGTTAAGCCTTCAACATATGAATTTTGAGCAGACACAATTTAACTCTGAAGCATTTTCTCTGCTTAAAAGCCTTCGGTGTGGCTGGTTGCAGTGGCTCATGCCTGTAATCACAGCATTATGGGAGGCTGAGGTGGTAGATCACTTTGAGGCCTGGAGTTCAAGATCAGTCAGGCCAACATGGTGGAACCCCATCCCTACTAAAAATACAAAAATTAGCTGGGTGTGGTAGCATATATGCCTGTAATCCCAGCTACTTGGGAGGCTGAGGCAGGAGAATTCCCTGAACCCAGGAGGCAGAGGGGAAAAAAAGCTTCAGTACCCCTCCCCGCCACCATTTTCTCTAAGACATACTCTTGATTTTTAAACCTGGCATGCAAAAAGACCTTATCAATTTGTCTACTCAACTTAATTTTCCAGCTTCATCTCTTGTATCTGCTGTTTTTGCATTCTGTTATCAAGCCCCCCGTGAACCAATGACCATTTCCAACCATATTTTATACATCCTCACCTCTGTATATTCCGTTCTGTCTGTGTAGAATACTCATATGTCCAGTATTCTGTGGAGTTATTTTTGATGCCTGAGGCAGAGCCAATTATACCTTCCCATTCCTCAAAGAAACTTGAACACCCTACTATTATAGCATGTATCACCCTGAATTGCAGTTAATTCTTTACGTCTTTCTCCCGAAGTAAACTGGCAATTCCTTGAAGGCAAAGACGATGTCTGTTTTTGCTTATCACTGATTCCTCTGCACCCAGAGCTGTACCTGGGACACAGCAGGAGCTAAACAAATACTTCTTGAATGAAGGAAATGAAAAAATAAGTGAAAACATGAACAAACCAATAAAAGAGGAAAGGATTTAATTTCTCTTTTGATACCTAGTACAGTGGTATGGTACTCACCAAACTTAAGAATGTGCTTAATAAATGACTGCTGAATAAAATCCTGACTGAAGCATACAAGAAAATCTGAAACCATGAAAGGATCTGGAGTTATTTACTTGAAGAAAAGTAATGGAAGCTGATTATCTTTGGGGTAAAAAGGAAATGGATTTTAAAAAGCCTATAAACTTCAGGGAAGAAGCGCCAAGATACATGTGACAAGGCAATCTGAGCTCCACTCAGATCCAAGAACAAAGGGTTCCTGGTTTAAGCTATGGAAGTATCTGTTCCAGAAAGCAGCTGGGCAGAATTTCCTCACACGAATAGCTCTTAATGTATGGGAAAAAGAAAAGAGCAAAACAAAACAAGCAAAGGCAGCAAAAGGGAATAATTAGTGTAAACAGTTTAGGTTTTTTTTTTTTTTTTTTTAATGCACTGGACAAACTCCAAGAAGCAAAAAAAAAAAAATGTTGCGGTATAAACATCTGTTCACTCGGAACATGACAGAGCCCTTGACAGGCTCTGCGGCCTGTGTGTGTCCTTATGTGCCCGAGGTTTATATTTATGCTTCCACTGCTCAGACAGCCCACAGAGTGGCCCAGAAAGAGACCTATTCCAGGCCAGGACGCACTCCTCTAACTCCACGCAGGGATGGAGGGGCAACTCTCACTCGATTGTGTTTGACACAACAAAAACCACACTGAAGGGAAGAAGAGCAAATACCAATTGCACAAACAGAACTGCCCTGTTCCACCTGCACTGGTTTCCATCAACACTGTCTTTTATTGACTGCATGGAAGTGACCAGACCCCACCCGTTCATGGGGATTACCACTGTCTTCCATCCCTATGATCCTTGGTATCAAGATATGAAGTGCAACAAGTTGAAGGAGTCTGTTTTCTGGTGCCAGATGTGCCTTTTGCAATCTGTCACTGAGTCTAGGAGTTTCTAAGAAGAGAACTCCATGAGAAAATTCATCTTCAGTTTTCATTACCACCTGTTCGTTGCTACCTCCCCAACTGAGTAGAGGTGCATAGCAGCGGGCCGAGAGATGAAGCCAAATGAAAATGATCTAGCAATTTGCAATAGGCAGTGCCCTGAAAGAAACACCACAGGGAGTGGATGGCCTCAGTTCTCACCTCCACGGTGCTAGATCACCTTACCTTAGAGCCTTGGGCCATGTGAGTCCAATTCTGAGGCCTCTGACCCAGCTCCATCAGCCCAGCCAATCTTACGCAAGTCTCACCCTTAGGAGTACATTGTGTTAAGAGGGGAAAGACTGCCTCACCCTTATCTTTCTTTCTGGCTGGGTTCACAACTCCTCTTGCTCTATTATCCAATTTACTACCTTTCCTCTTCCTAAGGCCCACTACTCTCAGTTTTTCATTATTCTTATGGCATTCATGTCTAACTCTGGCATTCTGTTAAATATCTGGCAGGGGTGACTGCCTTTTGCTTCATTCCTAGACCTTTATCCCCAGCACTATGTATACATTTTCTGTGACCTGCCTCAAGACTAGAAAAATTTATTTTTCTCCCCTTAGGCATGTAGCTCTCTGGGTCTCTGAAGTCCCCAATAGCCAGCTACTGACTTACTCCACATAACATGAGAGGTCACATTTAACAGAATTATTTTGAGAGTGGCCAGTTGGGGCTGTTAAGAAAACTAATTCTCAAGCTGATCCTGGTCCACCTGCTGAGTTGGCTGGAAGAAGCACTGGCACCCAGAGATCACACTCAGAGAAAGGTCATGGGGGAAGCAGAGAGTGGCTGCCGGCTGGGAGGGATCTGGGGAGAGTGAGGATTTCACCAGGCTGGCCACAAAAGATGACACCATCATCTTCTGGGGGGAGGAGCACCTAATTCTGTCTACACACAGATATCTGTCTACACCCACAATAAAAACGTTTATAAATAAAGATATTTGGTCCCAGTTTTGATTTTCTACAGAATTGGGACTGAAAAACCAATTTATTCTTACACTTGTGGATTAAATGGTAACTCTACAGTTTAATTTTATCTGAAAGGGGAAAAAAAGCTGACATCTAGCAGTTAAACATGTCTTTGTCACTAGGGGCCTATGACACAAATCTCGATGATATTTTATGAGAACATGTATAGCTTTTCTCCACTTGTGGCTATAATTGCTGTTGGAGAAGCCCCAACATGTAAAGGTTGATGCTTCTGAATGTGCTGAAAGATGCTGGAACTAAACCATGCAGTGACAGCTATCAAAATGTCACCAATGCAGTGTCATATTCAGTCAAGATGCTTAAAAATTCAAATGTTCAACTAACACTGCTCTAGCTGTGCAAGGAAGAGGATCACCTGGCTGGTTGATAGGGAAATGAAATGAGGTAATGTGCATAACAGCACTTAGGAAGAAGCCCGGTATAGGGTCGGCTGAGCTAAGGAGAGCTATCTTCACCGGGCGCTGACTCCACAAAGTAGTATCTGCCAGACACTAGTCTCATTACGCAGGTTTTAACTCCATCCTCACAACTGTGAAGTAGATACTATCCTCATGCCTGGATAAAAGGTGACAAAAAAGAAGCCTAAGAGAATACCCCACTACTCAGGATCGAAGGCCGGATTCAAATCCAGATCTGACATTGGAGTTTCTACTTTAACCATTACTTAAGTTCTGGTTTCTTGAAGCATCCTGTAGAAAGCCGTGTACATTTCAGGAGTCCTTTTTCTTTACTACCCATGTGTGAGGCATGCGATTCAGGGCCCATTGATGGACTCTTTACCTGGGCCTAAACACCCACTGGAAGGAGCATTAAAAAAAGGCAAAATATGATATTTTAAGTTTCAAAATAATTTTTATTGAAGTAATCACAACTCCTTGCCACTTGACCATCAATTTAAAAGGTTTATTTGAAATCACTAATACTTGTTCTAGGAATTAGTAATTGATTTGAAGAGATGGTCGCAGTAGTTAAAATGTAAATTTATACTAAATTTAGGGCACAGGAAGCAGTATATAATATAGTGAACTATGTTTCATATGGAAAGCAAACAAAAAGATGTCCAAATGTTTCATCCTATATCTATCAGAATACATTTCTGGTGCTAAATAAAATAATTAAAGATCTCAGCCCTCAGTTTACCCCAACTGCAAAACAGAAATAGTACCTCACTCAACAGATGAGTGATTAAATTAGCTGCAGCTGGGCCAGCCTGGCATTAAGTAACTGCTGTACAAGACTTTTCGACCGCAAAAGAGCAAAGTGGAGGGCAACAAGTGCCAAAAAGGACACACCCACTCATTTGTGCTCCCTTTTGTACTAGGAATGCAGGGCGTCAGCACGCCCAAGGGGTTTCAGGGTAAGATGCTGGACAGGTCTGCTAGACAGCTCTGGCTAACCCTTGCTTAAAAAGTGGAAGAGTTTGGGTTCTAAGTTGTTTCAGAAAAAAATGAAGAAGGGTCTTTGAGACACTTTGAGAGTTTCAGCCAAACCAGAGACTCTGAAAATGGGGAGACCAATTAGAATTTCCTTGAAGGCCTATCTTTAATTTCTACTTTCTACCTACTCCCAACACAACTCTTACTCCCAAGCCATGGAGTCATTTGACTGGAAATGGGTTCAAATTCTGAGTGAATCACTGGTTGACCCTAGTACCTAGAGTCCTGGAGCACCCCAGGAACCCGAGGAGCCACAGTGAAGCCCTGAGGTATAGGCAACTCAAAACGAGAATGTGCCAACTTCCCAAATAAAGGCAATGGTTGGGCATATGCTCTCTGCTCCACAATGGCATTCTTCAAATGCTTTATAAGCCACTTAAAAAGAAAACTGCCTACCCATAATTCCCTGAAGATGTCTGGCTGATTTATGCAATTTCCCAATTATGTATCTTTCCTGTAAAGAGAAATCTTTGGGAAAGCTGGCTCTGCATGATTGGGAAACCTGGGACCATCATGATTAATCATTAATAAATTCACAGAGAACCTCACCTCATGGTTTAACTCTGCGGTAGTCTCCAGAAAATTTGACTACATGATGCTAAATATTTTTTAAAAGCATAAACAGCAGCAATCTTTCATGTACTTTCTGACAACTCTTATGCAGAGTACACATTTCTGTACTTTCCGGACTCCCCCATGCATCCACCATCTACCAGACTGCATCCTTTGCTCATTGCCCACACTCACTATTTCATTATTTCATCCCACCTACCTACTCTTTTGTTTATTTATTTTTTAAAAGATTTATATGTTCCTTTCCATGTTAATTTAATTCAGTTTTCTAGATCCATGTGTATGCAGTATTGGCACATGCTAGATGCCACTGGTGGGGAAAAAAAAAAAAACAACATCCCAGCAAATATTTAGAAAGTAGTGCCCATGGGTTCAACTTTTTATTAAGAATAATGAAAGATAATACAAAAAAAGCCATATTTGTGTGATCGTGTACACTGCATAAGTATGTGAATGTGTGGGTGGTGATTGTGCATATGTGTACTTCTGGAGGCTCCCTTAAATTACTGCCTCTGCAGCCTAACACTGTGGCTGACTGAACAGAAGAGAATGTTCTCAACACAATGTATGATAAGAGAAATTATATACCTGGATAGGTGTCTGAGGGATCCAAGGGGGATTAGCTATCACATAATCATATGCTAAGCTCCATGCACAGGACCAGCTAAACAGAACATACTAAAAATCAATCATGGCCAGGCACAGTGGCTCATGCCTGGAATCCCAGATATCTGGGAGGCTGAGGTGGAAGGATCCCCTGAGGCCAGGAGTTCAAGACTAGCTTGAGCAACATATCTCTACAAAAATAAAAATACTTAGTCGGGCATGGTGGTGCATGCCTGTAGTCCCAGCTACTTGGAAGGCTGGGGCAGGAGGATCACTTGAGCCCAGGAGTTTGTGGTTTCAGTGAGCTGTGATTGGCCCACTACACTCTAGACCGAGTGACAGGGTGAGACTCCGTTTCTTCAAACAAACACCCAGTCATTTTCTGGGTTTCTCTGAGGATGTGAAACCTTTCTAGATTATTACCTTTTACCTAACTAAATTCTGGCAATTTTTTTTTTTTTTGAGATGGAGTTTCACTCTGTCACCCAGGCTAGAGTGCAATGGTGCGATCTTGGCTCACTGCAACCTCTGCCTCCTGGATTCAAGCAATTTTCCTGCCTCAGCCTCCTGAGTAGCTGGGATTACAGGTGCATGCCACCACATCCAGATAATTTTTATATTTTTAGTAGAGGTGGGGTTTTACTGCATTGACAGGCTGGTCTCGAACTCCTGATCTCAGGTGATCCGCCCACCTCGGCCTCCCAAAGTGCTAGTATTGCAGGTGTCAGACACCACTCCTGGCCAATTCTGGCAATTTTTTAAACAACTATATTGTTCTACTCACAGTTCCCTAAAAATGATAAGCACACTCTTGCACGCCTAGTTCACATGTCCCTTTTGTCTGGAATGCCCAACCTTTCCTTTATCTCCTAGAAAACTTTTATTCTTCCTTCAACATGCTGTTCAGATGTTGCCCTTTCTTCTAGTCCTTCTTGGATCCCACAGCAGACAGAGCTCACAGCTCTTTCTGCTGGGCTCCTATGGTTCTATGTGCACACCTCTATTACAGAATTCATCACACTCTGAATTAGTTACTTCTGTGCCTACAGTAGACTCTACTCTTTTTGAATGTTGGACATCTTCAACCTTATTCCATAACCTCCTACCCTGACTCAAAAAGTGTCAGTACTGTGTCTGACATATGATAGGCACTCAAATAAATGTTGGTTGAATGAATGAATAATGACATATTAAATCAGTTCTTTAGAAACAAACAGAAACTCCTGAAATTGAAATAAGTGAATTCCCTGAGAATGCAGGAATTTGAGATAAGATGATTTATCCTTTAGCCATTTAAGTGAAAGAGAACTTGATGATGTTAAAGTTCTAAAAAAATGCTTTCCATACCAGTAAAATTTCCAGACATGCACTAAAGCAGAATCAACGCCAGACAGCTTAAACCACCGGTGATAACTTTGGACAAAAAGAAAAAGGACAAAGGAATTAATGAGAATAAAAAAAAAAATGAGAGTCCTACTGTGCCAACTTAAAATCTCTTTTCAATTTAGAAAACCTCCCACAATTCCTACGTAAAAATTCAAGTGTAAATCATGCAATAAAAAACAATAATGCAGGCAAAAGCTGTATTAGGCAAGTAAGATCAATTAGTGTAGAAGTCTCAAGCTACATTACGTGGCCTTATTATAATAATGAAAGAAAGAACTGGACTTCCAAACAATGAAAGAGACAAAGAGCGGAATCATCCAAGAAATGGAGAATACAAATTCAAGCATGTATATTGCCAGTCCTAACAGATGAGCATTCCAAGGAGCTCATATTGGCCCTGAGATCTAGAATGGGGGCAGATAGTCCCACTTGGAAGCCACTTTTCCTGCTAGTAGTTTTAGGGCCTCCATGAGGCATAAACTGAGGAGCTACCTGATTACTACAGTGATGTGTATTTCAGTACTTTTTAACTTTCTTGTGTTGATGAAGTTATTCAAGTGGTCATTTTTGTTTTTCCTTTGGAATCTGCCTTTTCTCCCTATGCGAGCCTCTTCATTTAGAGTTTATTGGTATAGTTTTACTATCTTGCTGATTTAAACCTGATGTAACTATTTT
Organism: Callithrix jacchus; assembly: GCF_049354715.1. Taxonomy (NCBI): domain Eukaryota; kingdom Metazoa; phylum Chordata; class Mammalia; order Primates; family Cebidae; genus Callithrix; species Callithrix jacchus. The sequence continues at coordinate 86,889,503 of NC_133515.1, forward strand.
GTTGTTTTTATTTTTTAATTTTTTGATCATTAGGTAAGTGTGAACATTGTTCTATGTTCATCAGTGGTTTTATTTCTTCCTCTGTAAACCGAATGACATTGCTCTTTTGTCTATTGGGATTTTAAGTAATTTAAATAGAAATGCTGTTAACTTTTGATTTTATTTGTGATTGATATCATATTGTTTCAGTTTGTTTTTTAAATAGTTGTCATGTTATTTCTGACACACAGAAGAAAAGCTCAGCTTGAATGGTTGTATAATTACTCATGATTATATCATTAGTAGGTGAGATATCAGAGATTAGAACCCAGGCTGGCTGGGCGCGGTGGCTGACGCCTATAATCCCAGCACTTTGGGAGGCTGAGGCGGGTGGATCACGAGGTCAAGAGATCGAGACTATACTGATCAACATGGTGAAACCCTGTCTCTACTAAAATACAAAAAAAAAAAAAAAATTAGCTGGGCATGATGGTGCACGCCTGTAGTCCCAGCTACTCGGGAGGCGGAGGCAGGAGAATTGCTTGAACCCAGGAGGCGGAGGTTGCGGTGAGCCGAGATCCCACCATTGCACTCCAGACTGGGTAACAAGAGTGAAACTCCATCTCAAAAAAAAAGAACGAACCCAGGCCTGCCTGACCCCCACAGATCAGGTCGTTAATAATTTGCTGGCCAAGCACAGTGGCTCACTCCTGTAATCCCAGGACTTTGGGAGGCCAAAGCCGGCGGATCACGAGGTCAAGAGATCAAGACCATCCCAGCCAACATGATGAAACCCTGCCTCTACTAAAAATACAAAAATTAGCTGGGTGTGGTGGGGTGTGCTTGTAATCCCAGCTACTCGGGAGGCTGAGGCAGGAGAATCGCTTAAACCAGGGAGTCGGAGGTTGCACTGGGCTGAGATTGTGCCACTGTATTTCAGAGAAACTCTGCCTCAAAATAATAATAATTTGCTGAACAGGATTAATACATTTGGGTCCAAACTTGATTGATGACATGTGGCCATCATTGGGATTATCAGTTAATATATTTTCTACTTGACTTTGTTGTAGCTGTCTATTTTTGCTGCTATCAAAGCCTGTTTATCCACAGCAGACTGCCTGCCTTAAATCTGTTGTTTCATATATGCTGTGGGTGTAAAAATAAGCTAAGTTTGCCAGGGCAGTATAAAACAAAATGGCTAACTGCATTTTAAAAAATGGGGTCTTTGGCTCTTCAGACTCCCTTTCTTTCAGTCCAGGGATCAAGGCCCTTTTCCAGGGTGTTGCTAGGAGTCTTACCTTTCGATAAGTGGGGTTTTTCCAGGGCTAGTAATCTGATCTTCTTATAGTAGGCACTTGTTTGCTGAAGATAATGAAATCCTTTTTTTTTTTTTTTTTTTTTTTTGAGATGAAGTCTCACTCTGTTGCCCAGGCTGGAGTGCAATGGCTCGATCTCGGCTCACTGCAACCTCCGCCTCCAGGGGTCAAGTGATTCTCCTGCCTCAGCCTTCCGAGTAGCTGGGATTACAGGTGCATGCCACCACGCCTGGCTAATTTTTTGCATTTTTAGTAGAGGTGGGGTTTCACCATGTTAGCCAGGATTGTCTCGATTCCTGACCTTATGATCCACCCACCTAAGCCTCCCAAAGTTAAATACTTTTCTTTGATTTTCTAAATTGCCCAGGAAACACTTTCCTAGTCAAGATCAGAGACACAGAAATTTTCCACACACAGGGAAATAGTGGGATATTATTTTCATAAGGAAAAAAATATTAGTTTTCTGTAAATAAAAGAGCATCCTACTTTCATTCTCATAGACCAATACATTTGTTTTCTAAAGAGAAATATGTAGTTCACTTTAAAGAAAAGTTGGCTATGAAACAAGACTTCTATCAATTAAATTGAATGGTATATCATATTTTCCCATTAAGTTCCATTTAAAAATTTGTAATATAGAATCGAACTTGGCCTTCTGCTCAAAGATGTCCCTAGACTATTTAAGGAAAGAGGCAAATTTTTTTCAATTCAACCAATTAAAAAATGTAAACAAGTCACAAAGTTAAAATTCCAAATAAGTCTTAAAATTCCATAAATCTACTTCATTGAGAGTAGACCCCATTGTAGGATAAAATAAGCCTTTTATGGTCTTTGTAATTAATTCGATAATCCTTTCTCTCTTAAGGTAAATATTCCTTTCTAAAAGTCTTCTGAAATCAATTATTTTGTAGGATAACTCCTGATAGCTTATATATATGATGGGGACAACTGCTCAGAAACTATTAATAATTTAGTATTCTTTAAATAGACTTTGAAAAACCATAATTTACAAGTATTTATAACTTGCTTATTCTGTGACTAATACCTGCCAGGCTTTGTAGTCAGCAGTGGGTATAGAAATACAAATAATATATAAATAGTACATGGTCTCAAGAATCTCCCTATTAGTAGCAGAGAAAAGCAGAAAAATTAATTTAAATTCAGTACCATAACAATTATTGAACACAGACCACCATGTAGGAATACTAAAAGGGGCATTATTAACTGTTTCGTAGAAAATTCAGTATCATAACAATTATTATTGAGCACAGACAGCCATGTAGAAATACAAAAAGGGGCACTATTAACTGCCAAAAAATGTTTCAGAGAGGAGGTGACATTTGCCATGAATCTTGTAGGAGGAGTAGAAATTAACTGGGAATATAAGATTACAAGCAGAGAAAAACAAAATAATCTTCTGCACACTAACTCTCTTAACTCTGGGCACACATACTCAGAAAAATACATCTGTTCTCACCCCAAAAATAAATTTGCAAGCATTGGGAAAAAAAGCATTACTAATAACCAGCATTGTTTTATTAACAAATCTAATCAAGTTACTCTGTTTTTCCTCTCAGACAGAGGAGGTGATCTAGAGAATAGAGGTAAATATTTTTCCTAAAATGTAGGTATCTCGTGTTATAAATTATCCATATACGCAATAACTAATTTCACACTTCCTACTAACTTCCACCTCCTGCAATCCAAAAGGAAGCCCTCTGGAACAGCAACTGAGCTGCCTGTGCCTGACAGCCCCATCTGGTGGTCGGTATGGGGAACTGTGAGGCATAGGGTTTCCATCCTTCTACTTTTCTTCCCGGAAGGAAAGAAAATTCTGTTTTTTCTCATTGTCTCTACTTTTCTCCTTATGGCTCGTTATCTCTTGCACCTGGCCCTCAGCACACAAATATTTGTTTTTAGATTCCCAACTAATATTTATAGAACTGAGTTGTTCTGAATAAGAAATCATTAACACAAAGCTTTTGTACAGCCTTTTCCATTTTTCCTAAGCACTTTTACATTTATCACTTCAGCACTTTTAGCTCAGTAATCTTAGTATGAAGATGAGGAACAGTATTGCGTAAATCATCAGAATTCTCATCTGCTTGCATTAAAATACAGTGTATTCCACAAAGAGACAATCCCTCTCTATCGATCAATTATTTATTGAATAAATGAATAAATTTCTTATCTTTTTCTCTGCAAATTCTTAATCTGGTAACTTAAGAACTGTTCTTCATTTTATTTGTAAGCCAAGAGCCACCATAAATCATCCATTTGAGTTGTGCTAGTTAAACATATACTTGCAGCTGAGCAAACAGAGGGTAAAGATGGTGATAATAAATAACTATCTACTTCTACAGCTGTTGAAGTAGTTTTTAAAAAGAAATCAAATATTTCAGAATCTCCAAGTACTTATTTCTTTATCTTTTAATTTAGCCTGCCTTTTCTAAGATGTTGACCTTCAAGATTTTTTAAAACTTCAATTTTATTTTTCTATAATGTTAAGGTACTTAGGTTGCAAAGGTATTAATTTACAGAAGCAAAAGAGAGAGAAGAGAGATATAGGAAGAATACAGATAAAGCAAATGAAAGAAAATTTAAAAGACAGGAATAGCATGGAAATACTGTAGGGTTGAAAGTTTAATTTGAAAAAAATAATATAAAAGAAAGGAAAGTAGGGGAAAATGGTGATAACTAAAACAAGGTCTGTGAAAGACTTCGACTGATTCTCAACTATAAAGTGTATCCGTACAATATATACTTCTTTAAGAAAAGGCAGAAAGAACACAAATACAATAACTCTGTTAATAGTTCCACTGTTGGCATGTCTCCCATACCCACATTTTCTGAGCCATTTTGGGCAAACCTTTTAACCTTTTCTATTCTCAACTATCTTGCCCTGTAAAACAAAAGGGCCTGACTATATGATTTTTAAGGCCTCTTCTAGCTAGAAGTTTGTTGTTGTTTTGAACATTCTCTGAGGCTATGAATGATTAAAAAAAATATGTAAAGAAGGGAAAGGAAAGGCAAATGAAGGCGCCAGAAAGAATATAAGATTTCATATACAGAAATGTAAGAATTATGATACTTTCCAGCTAAACACCTCTACTTATTAAAGGTATTAATTAAAGTAACCAAATACGGCTGTTTTCACTCAGGATATACCCTGCAATGCCAAAATAGCAACCACCTCACCACTCCCACTCCCCTGTTCCCCTAAAATCATAAATGTTTCCTTTGAAATATTCCTGTTTCTCCAAGTTGAATGTGTCATTATCCAAAAGAAGTGTCTAAGCTAAACTTCCATTTTCAGCTTCAGGTTTTGAATTCATAAAATGAGGAACGTAACACTGACCTCTCTTGCCAAGGTGTTACCTACTTTGTTTAATATGGCACTTTAAGGCCTTCAGTTTTAAGACACTTGAGAAGCACAAAGTATCATTATGTTAATTACTATTATTATAAGGCTCCAGAGCTTAGGTGAGCTATATGCTAATGTCTAATGTACTCGGTAGTGATCTATGACCCAGGAAGGTGATTTCCAAGCATGACATGTCAGCCTGTTGTCCTTGTGTAACTCCAAAGATCCACACACAATAGGCAGAAGCAGGCACAGTGACTTGGGCTTTGCTAATGTTGCTGGAGTCTAACTTTCTCTGCAACTCTGCTAAATACGAAGAAAAATGTGACCCTACTCTTTCCCCTAAGGGTATTCTTTACAGAATTCAAACAAAGATAGACCGCACAAAGGCCAAAAACTCAACCGTGCATATCCTGGAAAAAATTAGGTAGTAACTCCTAAATAAATAAGTACTTAGCCAACTTCAAGACAGACCTTCTTAAAGTTTAGCGTGTGTTCAACTACCTATGAAGCTGGTAAAAATGCAGATTTCTGAGCCCCTAAAATTCTGATCTGGTAGGTCTGACATGGGTTCAAGAAGCCTACCCTGTTAACAAGTTCCCAAGGCCAATGCAGGTGGTCCACTGACAACATTCTTGAGAAGCACTGCTTTGGGCTTCCAGAAAGACAGCTAATAAAATAGCAAAATTCTGATTTGACACATTCAACAAAGATTTAGAGGTCTTAAAGATAGCAATACCAAGTGTAATGTACCACAGTTTCTACTAAACAGCAATTTAAGAGGCTAAGATTTAGACTACTAATTCCAAAGTTTTGACCAAAGACAAGTTGAACTGATAAAATGTTTAAAAAATGCAATGTTCAAGAAATCTATATATATATGAACAAAATAAGGCAGAAGAAAAGCCTTAGCAAAAGTGGTTGTTATACACTCTGTATTTTCTAATACACCAACTAGCAGCTTAGAAAACAGATGTGGCAAACAATGGACCAATTTAATGCCTATTAAGTAAAATATATAAGCAAAAGTAAGCCATTTATGAATAAGCCTCTGTAAGGAGGAATATTCAAGGAACAGGATCCGAAATCCTAACATGTCTTTGCATTCTTAAATGCTAAAGTCATGGGGGAGAAAAAAAACAACTCCAAGTGAAATGCTATGAGGTGTTAATGTATCAAAGTGTTACTCACCAAGAATAACACAAAACTGCTCAAGTGATTACCACAGGGTTTTATTACAAAGACAAATAGGGATACAAGAGACATAGCTGAATGAACAAGATGGCTTTGCAGAACAACAGAAGAACCATCTACCTCCCTCCCAACCCCCAACTAAATGAATGACGGAACCATTGGCAAGAAATAGTATATAAACTTTATATAAAACTCCCAGTCTAATCACCAGCCAAATGAATGGGATCTGTACTTAGGGCTCAATGCCTAGTAGCTGATGACCATCCTTTAAGACTCAGTTCAAATCGCATCTCTTCTGTGAAGCCTTCCCTTCCCTAACTCGGCAAGATAAATTTACTAGTGACTACAATATTGGCTTTGGTATTCAGGTATTGTCCTATTTTTATAAACCAAAATACCAGTATTTCTGTTGGCATAGTAGCATGATTTCAGAGTGGGTAAGCAGTTTCATTCATCCTGGTCGCTCTCCAGTTCATCCCGTGCCCTTTTCTGACCCCAGACACCTTCACAGTAAACCTGTGAAGAATCCCAGCTCCTGCTTCCCATCATCAGCTCCTGCAATTTCCCCTCCCTGTGCCAAACCCAAAAAAGGCTGAGGCTAGACTTGGAGGGGGAGAAAGATCCCTTGAAATTGAAGGAACTCTTGCCTGGGAAAGGGCTGGCCTAGAGAGAAACCAACGCTGGTACTGAGGCCACCAACAAGAGCTGAGAAGCTGCCAGAAGATACCAGTGGCCCTGAAAACTCCACAGCCCCGTTGCATCTAGTGTGGAAATTCTGGGAGGCCCAGGGCAGAGGGGCTGTGGTCAAAGCTCTTAAGAGGCACATGGCTCTTCACTCTCAATTGTTTAAGGCAAGAGTTTGAAACCGTGAAGAGATGGATCGCTAAACTTCAGATGTGGCTCTTTGGGGGACAGAGAAGTGGTGCTATAGACAGACTGTTACAGCTTAAAGGCCACAGGAAAGCATCCTCATGCAGAGTTTATTCTTATATATTCTAACATGACAGATTTAAACCATTCTTTGAAATAAAAACAGCCCCTGGCAGGACTAGGTTTATCACTTATTCATAGTGCCATGTAAATAATTCAGTCATCACCCCATGCAAACCTGCCCACCCTCTGGTGAGGTGTCAATGCTCATGAAAAGTGGGGAAAATATGTGTGTGAAGACAAAGACTATAGATACCAAAAGGGGTCTGTTGTCTCAAGAAAGACCTGGAAACTCTCCTTGCCAAGAAAATATTTGAACTGAATTTTCTTTTTTTTTTTCTGACTTTTTAATTTATTATTTATTTATTTATTTTTAATTGTACTTTAAGCTCTGGGGTATATGTGCACATCCTGACATCCTGCAGGATTGTTGCATAGGTACACACATGCCATGGTGGTTTGCTGTCTCCATCCCCCCGCCGCCTACATCAGGCATTTCTCCCAGTATTATCCCTTCTCAACCCAGAGATAAATAAGTAGCAAATAATAAAAATTTTAATTTTAAGAAAGGGACCAAATGTTATCAAACCATGTCTAACTATCTTGCTCTAATTTATAGTTATTCTCATGTTTTTAAGTATTAGTAATTAGTTTTAAGTCACTATTGAAGAATTATTGTAGAAAAATTTAGCTGTAGAGAGGGAAAGGATGCCTTTTTCCTTTTCTTTTTTTTAGATGGAGTTTTGCTCTTGTCACCCAGGCTGGAGTGCAATGGTGTGATCTCAGCTCACTGCAACCTCTGCTTCCTGGTTGATCTCAAGTGATTCTCCGGCTTTAGCCTTCTGGGCAGCTGGGATTACAGGTGCCTGCCACCATACCCAGCTCGTTTTTTGTGTTTTTTAGTAGAGACGGGGTTTCATCATGTTGGTCAGGCTGCTCTTGAACTCCTGACCTCAGGGGATCCACCTGCCTCAGCCACCGCACCCAGCCTCGTTTGTTCTTTTTTCCTGGGTACTCAATGGCTCAAGAGGAGCTGGTCTGGCTGGACCATGTAGGCATAAGTCATCTTGAGTCAGCAAAAAGAGCTGTAGGTGTAGTGACTGAGAAATTAAAAACCTCATATATGTTTACTTTGGAATCTACAGAGTAAAGTAAAAAATCGTAAGTATCATTAAAGATCCTCAGTGCACTTCACCCATCATTAACTACTATCGATAACCATCTTACCCACAAATCTGATTAGAACACTGCCTTCTGGCCTCTTAATTTCCTTAAAAGAGTCAGAGCTGAGGGAGCTATTACTCTAGGTTCCCTATCAAACTATCATTGGCAAGGACATTGAGTAGTGAGAAGCTTTTCATCATTCTCACATTGTTTTTTTTTTTTAATAAATACATTTCTTTAAAGACAAGGAATGAAACTGCAGTTGCTGGGAGGGTCATCCAGTTCACTTCTCATGTTTTACAAGTGTAGGAACCTAATGAAGGGAGGTGACTTACCAGCCTCAGGTCACTTGGCTAGAGTGAGAAGGAGAAACCAGGGCCAGAACACGGAACTCCTGACTTCACCGGCTGGTGCTCTTCCCCGCTCTTACTGTCTTTCCAAGAAAGAAGCACAGCTCTTCCCCAGCAGCTTTCTAACTGCTTGGGAGAGGGTGATGTCTATGAACTGGTCCTCCTTCAAGAGCCACTAAAATACTTACAGATTGCCCCATTTGGTTTATCCTAGTTCCACTAAGTTACAAGTTCAAACTTCTATCAGAACGTGTCAACAGTTCCATGATCTTTAGAGGAAAGACAAGGGAGTAAATTCTCTCCTTTCTGGCTGTTGTCAGGAAAAGGAGATGGCAGTACTCCAACATTCCCTCTCCCCACTGTATCACCATGTACCCAAGGCATTTTTTTCTTTGTTACTGTAAGATACCCTGCAAAGGGCAAGAGGAAGCCATGTGGGACAGCAGATAGAACATGAGACTTGGAATCAGAGAAGGCTAGATTATAATATTCCCTCTACTTTTCATATGTAGGGTAGCTTGTGCAAACTACAGACAGACAAAGCTTGTCTGAACTAGAGTTCCTTTACTTGTAAAATGTAAAACATCACCTACTCCACAGTGTCTTGGTAAGGATGAAACGAGAGTCTATATACAAAGCACCTAGTATGGTGTGTGGTTCACATAAACTCCTCAAAGAAATTAGTCTCCTTCTCCCTTCTTCTGCTGTTATAGTTAAGATTTGAGATAAGTAATTTAACCAGTTAGCCTCTCCTATATAATGGACTATAATATGTACTTATGAAGAAAAGATACTATATAAAACAAAATATGACTATTAGCCACCAAGATGAATACCTAGGAGCATTAATTCACTTTATAAAATATGCAAAGGTACCAATTCACTAATAAATACATTATGGCAGGAGCTTGTCCCAAGATGCCAATTTGCTGAAGTGAGGGGTCCATGCTAGGGCCAAAGTGCCAGGGACACTGACTAAAGCAGCCAGAGAGGGAAGGCTACTTCCCTACTAGAGAAGTTCAGCACTGAGTACAAATCCAAAGACAGCTAACAACCACCTGTCAAGGAATAAGCAGAGCTAAAGAAGTGGCAACCAGACAGGAGTGATACGGTGAAAAGAGCACAGGAAAACTGGGCCCTGGAAACCCTGTGTTATACCTCCAGATCTGCTGGGAGTGGATGCGAGAGTTTGTCAAGTCCTTTAAGATGTCTGAGTATTCATTTTAACTCTGGGAAACTGAGATGACAATGCCTGCCCTATCCAGCTTGCAAAGAGAATGTGCCTTGTAAAGTAGAAAGCACAATATAAATGTAAAGTTAGATCGCTGTGATTATGCAAACATACAAAGATAGGAAATAAAAGACTAAACTAAGGAAGCCCCAAAGGGTGATGACAAGACGGGACAATGAAAGCCATCACTCTGATTAGGACACCAAGTCAAGGTTCCAAGGAAGTAACACCGAGGAGCTGAGTCTTCAGACCCAGTATGCAGTGTGTAGAATACAATTCATTATACCAAGGAAACAGGGCAGTGCTAGTTATAAACAGGCATGAGACCTCATATATGTTTACTTTAGAACCTACAGAGGAAAGTCAAAAATCATAAGCATGATTAAAGATCCTTGGTGCACTTCATCCATCATTAACTACTATCGATAACCATCTTACCCACAAATCTGATTAGAACACTGCCTTCTGGCCTCTTAATTCCCTTAAAAAAGTCAAAATTAATTAAAAGAATAAGATTATATTTTAAAAATGCAATCAAAACACTACAATAATAATTGCCATTACCATTTCCATTCCTTGTCTTTGGAACAGTACAATGGGCTTAGCATTCTCTCTTCACTGTGATGAGTGATACATTATATAACAGGAAAATACCTTGCTATTAATAAAGAACTTAGATCATGGGGCCATAAAGTTTTGTGGACAGGCCCCACACCCACTTTGAGCTAGTCGGCTTTTCCTGCGTGACACTGGGTCCACACAGACTATTTAGATGATCATTTATTGCAAGGACATTTGAAAACACGAGGAACAAAAGCAAGCACTTCATGTGCACTGTGCTCACTCTGGCTCCAGCTCTCCTGGCTCTGGGATGTGGACTGGGATCATAAGCAAGGAGGGAAAGTTGCTTAGTGCTGTTCGAGGTAATAATCCAGAAGTAAGTGACTGTGCAGCTGTCGTTTGCCCTCCACATCTATGTTACAGAGTGAAGATCTCACTTGACTTTTTGGGCCTCCTGGTATATAGACTTGTACTGGGTGAACTGAGCGGGTCCAATCTGCTATGGCTGGATCACCGCTAGCTCCTGGCCCATCCTCCAACAAGGCAAGCGGCCCAACTGACAGCTACAAAAAAGAAAGAAAAAGGGTTTGGTTCTGTTCCCCAAAATGTAGTTATGCATGTGGCAGGCACTATGGCTTGATGGACTCCTTCAGTACTTCCAGTTTCCTTGGTAACCCAACTATGTACTAAATGGTTTCCATGGCAAAACACGTTCCAGAGTCCAAATAACCATTCTACACATACAATTTGGAATGTAACTTATTAGTGGGGGGCTGCCCGCACTTGAAAAAATGAGTAAGCTTAATAAACAGTCCTGGTAACCTTATTGCAGCACCAAAGCACATGCCTCTGTGGAGCCCATTCAAAGGGCATCGTATCAGGGAAGGGGCCAGGGAATGGGAGAGCCAAACCTCAAATGTGCCAGACTGAGTGATGCAATACTGTTTCTGCAGTACATAGTATTCTGAGAGATGAGATCTTGATCTGAAAGTAATGGGCCAGACAACCACAGAATAAGAGTAAAGTATTTCTGGTATTCTTAGAAATCTCTTCAAAGAACAGAAATAAGATTCTCAACCTTGAACAAGGTGTTCAGTTTACAGTCTTGAACTCAAAGCAAAAGAAGGTACTACCTTCTTTTTCAGTTGGGGGTGATAATACCCCATTACGGGGTGTATGAAATGTAGGGAGGTATATTAAGCAATCTCAATCCCTAAGGGGTCATTCATCCAGCAGGCAAGGACCATGGATGCCAAATGTCCTAGACTGCACTGGACCAAATCACAAAACAAAATGAGTATAACATCCACGTTGAGACATGTGTCCTATTATTGAAAGAATTTTCTGAAGGGAAAAATTATAAATTTTTAAATGTGTTTCTTGTTACTTGTCCTTTCTTCTTTAAAACAAAAAATTAAGTGGGGGGGAGTTCTATCACAAAGATGTGAACTTAAGCAAACGATGTAAAAGAACATTAAAAATGGTTTGTCGAAATAAAGAAGGAAGCAACTTGACTTTCTAAGACAGGACAGCACAGTATGAACAGAGGCTCCATTCCTGGGCTTGGGAGAGTAAACCTATCATGGCGCCTACTGTAACCTTAGAGTTCATAACCTTGTGGCCCAAAGTCAGGAACTACATCGGCCTCCTTTTCACTCTGCAACTAACCTAGATTTTCTGACTTACATGCCAGTAGTTAGTGATTATGTAGAGGGCAGTCATTAAATGCAAAAATCTCTCATGTCACATCTCCAGAAAGGCTACTGAATTTTAGGTCGGGGACAGGCAGATCCTCCAGACCTTACTCTGTTCTGCTCCTAGTCTAATTTCAGGTTTAGGACCATCTCCTGTATTCAGAAAACTTCCTTAATTCCAGTACTCCCTTCAGGGGACCTGAACATCTTTAAATTTGAACGGAACTGAAAAGTCCCATGTTATTTTTTTTTTAATTCCTAGAAATAGCTGAAAATGTTATACATGAGAGTTCTACAGATTAAGATCCAAGTCAGGATTAGAATGGATTCGCTAGGAGGCTGAAGACCCCCTAGGCCTCCAGTTCTGACCAAAAGCCCAGTTTGGCCTTAAGATCCAAGAGACTGAGCAACATCCAGAGTCACTCAATAGTTCCAGCCACTCAGCATTCTATGGTGGCCTCACTGATGATACATCTTTTCATACTTTATTCGTCACTCATATTTCCTTGTCTGTGAAACATGTTCATGGTTTTTTGCTCACTTTCTATCAGATTCTTTGCTATTTTCTTAATTTTAAAGAGTTCTTTATTTTGGATATGAATCCTGTACCAATTATTTTAAGTTTATAATTTGTATTTTTAAATGAAATGAGACTAAGAAGTGGCAATTTGGATCTTCTATCAGGGACATAAATGATCTAATGTAGAAAATGCTGAATATGCACATGAAAAACCTTTAAAGAACGATGAGGGTGGGAAGTAGACAAGAATTCTAACCAAGATAGTGTGTAGAGGCCAGAGATGCTGCTAAACATCCCTCAGTGAATAGGAGAGCCCCTCAACAAAGAAGAATTATCTAGCCCAAAATAGTCAATAGTGCTGAAGTTGAGAAACCATGTGGTAGATGAGGCAGATTACAGCATAGTACTTTAGACAACTACGAAATGTTCAGCAGTCCTGCAAACAATAACATTCATTCCACTGGAATGTAGAATGGAGGTTCCATCGAAAAGTACAAAAGTCATTAATAACTTTGTAAATATCTAGTAAATTTCTTCCAAGCTAATTACTTTAATTTTTTAAAACAAGTAATTCTAATTTTCTCATTAAAATGCCTAGAGTCACCCACCTTGCCCCCAATTAAAACATTACCAATAGGGCTTCCCTTCGACCTCTACTGTTAATTCTGTTAGAGTCAAACTGCTTAGATTCAAATGGTGGTACCACCACTTGCTAGATATATGACTCAGGCAAATTTCTGACTCTCTCTGTTTTGTCATCTATAAAATTGGGGCAATAGTGGCAAACAACCTCATAGGGTTGTTGTGAGAACTGAATGAGCAAACAGGAACAGAGCGCTTAACACATGTGACATGAGTGTTCATTGGTATTAGCCATTAGCAGTATCCAGCATCTGTACCCACATCCACATACATAGATTTTCCTATAGAAATAGTCATTATGAGGCTGGGCGTGGTGGCTCACACCTGTAATCCCAGCACTTTGGGAGGCCGAGGCGGGTGGATCATGAGGTCAAGAGATCGAGACCATCCTGGTCAACATGGTGAAACCCCGTCTCTACTAAAAATACAAAAATTAGCTGGGCATGGTGGTGCGTGCCTGTAATCCCAGCTACTCAGGAGGCTGAGGCAGGAAAATTGCCTGAACTCAGGAGGTAGAGGTTGCGGTGAGCCAAGATCGCACCATTGCACTCCAGCCTGGGTAACAAGAGCAAAACTCCGTCTCAAAAAAAAAAAAAAAAAAAAAAAGAAATAGTCACTATGGCTTAGATGTTTAGGTTTTTCATTTTAATTGTATATATTTAAGGTATACAACATGATGTTTTTGATAAACATACACATTGTAAAGTGATTACTATAGTAAAACAATATATTCATCACGTTCCATAGTTACTTTTGTGTTTGTGTGTGTAAAAGCACCTAAAATCTACTCTCTTAGCAAAATTTCAGTATACAATATAACATTATGAACTATAGTCCTCATGCTGTATATCGGATCTCTAGATTTATTCATCCTGTATAACTGCAAATTTGTATTCTTTGACCTATTTCTCCCGATTTCCTACTTCTTCCCCACCCCGGTAACCACTGTTGTATTCTCTGTTTCTATGTATTTGACATTTTGTTTAGATTCCACATATAAGTGAAATCATGTAGCATTTTTCTTTCTATGTCTGGCTTATTTCACTTGGCATAATGTCTTCCAGGTTCATCCACATTTCCTTTATTAAGGCTGAATACTAGTTCATTGTGATATATATATTTATTTCTTTACCCATTCATCTGTCAATGGATAATTAGGTTGTTTCCCTACTGACAACCATTTCAGTTGCTTCTACCATCTTCACTCTTAACATTAAATTACAGGGCCAAATCTAGCTAGACTTTTAAGAAAGAGTTTGAAAAAAGTAAATGAACAGTCACTGGTGAACAACTCTAACAGAGTAGAAATAATAAAGACCAATCACCAAAATATCTATCTACATACAAACATTCTGAAGGTTTTCATATTGAATGAACACAAAAATCTAAAAATTTTTAAATATCATGCTCCATAATCTGTTTTTTCAAGGAATAATATATGATGAAATTATAATTAATAAATCCTTAAAAGCTCTCAAAATAATTTTCTTTAGCTTTAAAACACATTAAATTGGTTGTGCTAAGCTCTGACAAAGTTAGGAAAAAAGTACTAGGTCAGAGGAGGAAATGAAAACATGGAAGTGTTATCACCATTTGGTCATAAACTCCTTTTCTCAGAGAAACATGGCTATAAAAATCTGTTCCAGGATAAAAACTTGGCATAAAGCAACTCAATCTGACATCATACTTTTTAAAGATTGGGGTGGAGTAGGGAGGGGAGGGATTAAAAAGTGAGAGGGAAAGTTCTTTGCATTTAGGAAAAAAAAGGTTGTCGGTAAAGTAGATTTTCCACTGATATGTATAACTCTTTCAAATTAATGGTTTGGTTCAGCTGAAATTTGCCAAGGTAGATTTCAGGCTTTTTCAAAAATGACCTCTATTTTGTTAAAGCTGTCTATAAAAGATAATGTTCACAGACAGGAGGTTGATTCCCTGTTATGGTCCTATTTACAATTTTATGTTAACCCATCATTTGTTTTGTTTTAAACTTAAGGCTTCCCCATTCATTAAGTCATTAGTGTTGCTAGTGAAAGACAGCGTGTTTGAATTTTAACAAGTCTAGAAAAACTCCAATATGATCATTAGTCCTTATATTATGGGACTCCAATCAGACATACCAGGATCAAATTATATGCTCTTTAATAAAACTTCACACAGTAAAATCTGAAAACACTGATGTTAGACCTTTCCTCCAACAACAACAGTGTAAAGAGTTCCACTTTATATATAAATTTTACACATTAAGAGCCTTAGTCACTACCTACTTACACCAAACTTGTAATCAAGAACCATATCATTACTTTAGATACTAAATAATTACCCTTTGAAACCATGCTGTGGACATAATATAACATATACCTTTTACAGGAAAGATGAAGCAGAACAACTTTATTTTAAAAACACACCTTACATACTCCCCATCCACATCGATATTCTGCCCTGAAAACGAAGTAAATGATACTTGATTAATACAACAGACCAATTCATTGATCATTGTCTATACAGAAACATACTGATATGAGAAAATTGTAGAAAATCTGAGAGCCAGGGACTGTGGAAGAACCAGTGTTCTGAACAACATGAGCTTAAAGAGGTCATGGTCCTAACACAAGAGGAAAGCTCCTAAGTGTTGGTTTCAGTACTCTAGGGCCTGTTACTTCTTCTGTCCCCACCATGAACTAAATTAGGAAACCTAAGTGTTTCTGTGTGGTGGGGTGGCAACAGAATAGGAGAGATGTTCATGAATTTCTCATTCTGTTATAATAGGGGTTAAAAACTGCTTCCTAACATCATAAGTGTTAGTTATTAGAGCAAGAAAAAAGTTAAAAGTGTGCTCTTACTTAAGCAAGTATCAGTATATGAACAATACAATTCTTAGAAAAATGATCATTTATTACACATCCTTTATAACAAATGTTTCCAATCTGTTGGCTTCATGGCATCTTGGGGCTTTAAGTTTGCTAGAACAAGTTTACTAAACTATTACACATGAAGCATTATTTGAAGACTGAATAAATGCTCTGTGTGTGTGTTACACACATATACATATGGGTGTATGTTATGAACTGAATGTTTGCACCCCCAAAATTCACATGTTGAAGTCCTAATGCCCAATGTGATAGTATTAGGAGGTGGGGCCTTTGGAAGGTAATTAGGTTTAGATAAGGTCATGAGAGTAGAGTCGCCATGATGGGATTAGTACTTTTATAGGAAAAAGAAGAGATATGAGTGAAAGGCACATTTTTCTTCAGTGAAAGAGATATGAGTGAGGCTTCTCTACCCTACTGTATGAGGATACAGCAAGAAAGTGGCCATTTGCAAGCTGGGAAGAGGGTCATCACCAGACACCAAATAAATATACTAGCATCTTGATCTGGAACTTCTTTTTTTTTTTGAGACGGAGTTTCACTCTTGTTGCCCAGGCTGGAGTGCAGTGCAATCTTGGCTCACTGCAACCTCCGTCTTCTGGTTTCAGGCGATTCTCCTGACTCAGCCTCCCCAGTAGCTGGGATTACAGGCACATGCCACCATGTATGACTAATTTTTGTATTTTTAGTAGAGACAGGGTTTCACCATGTTGGCCAGGCTTTTCTTGAACTCCTGACCTCACGATCTGCCTGCTTCAGCCTCCCAAGTGCTTGGATTACAGGTGTGAGCCACCACGCCTAGCTGATCTGGAACTTTTTAGCAACCACATTGTGAGAAATAAAATTCTACCATTTAAGCTACCATTTAAGCTATAGTATTTTGTTATGGCAGGCCAAACTAAGACAATGCATACAATGTATAAATGATATATGTAGTTATGTATGTGTGTGTATACATATAACTACATACATAACTACATATATCATTTATACACACATGTCACAAGTGTATATATGCTCACATACACACAGCACATACATAATATGTGCATATATACATGTATATATGTATTCATCTTTCAAATATATACTCATACTGTTTTGATTAAAAAATACATGTATATTTAAAAGGCATTTTGAATTCATTTATTAATATGAAATGCTAAAAGTATTACTTCTAACTCTAAAAATCTATGAAACGTTTTTGAAATGTATTTTTTACCCATAGTAAAATTCACTCTTTGTGATATATAGTTCTATGGGTTTTGACAAATGTGTAGAGTTGTATATTCACTGTGACAACAGAGAATAATTCTCCATTCTAAAAAAACTGCCTTGTGCTGCCTCTTTGTAGTCAAGCCCGTCTCCCATCCCCATATAAAAGGTTTTGACATTAATAAAAGGTCCTTATACTTGGAAGATATTGGAATAATGGTCTCAGAGTGTTGATGACCATCTGTTTTATAACCTGAAGCTACCTTTTTTATACATTGGTTTCTACTTTCATGAAGGGTTTGATGTAAAGGATTGAAGGAAAAAGTCACTGGAACAACAACATAGGAGGAATTAAAGACTTAAGAGTTCAGACTTTAAGATAGCACAACGAAATCAATGCTAGAACTTGATGACAGAAGACATATAGGTAGGAAAAAAAATAATATGCCTGAGATACAGGAAAAGCACTGAGTTGGATAAAGCTGATGAGTGATCATCTACGATGAAAAGTCATAAACTCTGTTTTTAAAAGAGAATGATAGATCAGATCTGTGTTTTAAGAAGACCACTCTGTCTGTAATGTGGCAACTAGACTGAAGTGGGAAAAAAGGAGATGGAGGGAGACCAGTCCTGTTGAGAGATGTCAGTAGCTCAGGTAAGTTATCTCAAAAGACAGAAGTTTAATATAAAACCACGAGAAGTAAAGAAAAACAGGAAAGTGTTTCAACAGCTACATAGCTAAAATATCTCTTGAATGTCATTGAGATCACATCTGCAATCCCAGTCAATTAGTGAATCCTTGTAGAAAACTGGAATCATTAAGACACAATACAGAAAGACATCTAGCAATATGGCTAACTGGATAATCTAGAGTTCTCTTGCTACAAAACACTAGGTGTTGATTTTTTTTTTTTTTTTTTTTTGAGATGGAGTCTCGCTCTGTTGCCAGGCTGGAGTGCAGTGGGGTGATCTCGGCTCACTGAAACCTCTGCCTCCCAGGTCCAAGCAATTCTCCTGCCTCAGCCTTCTGAGTAGCTGGGACTACAAACATGTACCATCACACCCAGCTAATTTCTGTATTTTTAGCAGAGACGGGTTTTCACCATGTTGGCCAGGATGGTCTCGATCTCTTGACCTCATGATCTGCCATCCTTGGCCTCTCAAAGTGCTGGGATTACAGGCGTGAGCCACTGCACCCGGCTGAATAAAAATTTAAACATAGTTACACTTCCCCTAAATTAAGAAGAATTCCCAAGACTACCTATCTCTGGTCCTACTACCTATGGCTCAGGTATCTGGGACACATGGCCCACAGCAGGCTGTGAGTGTGGTGGGCACTGAGGCTTCTCAAAGAGGACAATGTTGTATGTAGTTTTCCTGCATGATCTGTCCTGCAAAGAGGCATAAAGGCTGTTGAAACAAGGAAGTGACATGGATCAAGCTCTGTTTTATTAAGATTAATCTAGCAAAGAATAAGATACCTGGAGGCTTGAAACAGGCTGGGGCAAGAGGGAGGAGATGAACATGAGAGATGACATGCAAGCAAAACTAACTGGCATTTGATTAGATATGGGAAGCAATAGCAAGAGGTCAAAAGTAGGGCGCCTGGGTTTCATGTCTAGGGTCATTAGAAGAAGGGTAAAGCCATTAATGAAAATAAAGAACATGGGAGAACTGTAGATTTGAGGAATGGGAAGACAGGAAGTGTTAGATGATAATTTATACTTTAAATATTAGATATGAAGACAGACAGTGACTATTCTAGTTTGAGACAATATGGAAGACATTAAAAATGCAGAAGGGAAATGTAGAACATAGATCCTTAAATAAGGTTTATGAATTGGCTTTAGGGGAAGGTGTGCTATTCTCCAAACTATATTTAAACTTTTTATGCCTACATATTTTTCTGGGGTGAAGTCTATGGTTCTTACTAGATTTTCAAAGAGGTCTGTGTCAATCTGCTATTCCTTTAAACATAATGTGTCAACTTTGGATACTTTTAATCTCTGGTGTTCTACAGTTTATTACAGTATGTCTAGGTGTCAATTTGTTTTTGTTTGGCCTGTTTGAGATTCATTGTGCTTTCTCAATCTGAGGGTTGATATATTCCATCAGTTCTGGGACTTTCTGAGGGCATTTTGCCTTCCACTTTCTGATTTCTTTGCTTAATGTTTTTGTTAACTACCACTTTGCATCTCAGACCTTCCACTGAGGAATGTTTCCCTACTTGTGAATAAATACAAATGAACAGCAACTGCATAAAACAGTAATGATCGGTGTGAAGAGCTTTGCTGTTAAGAAATAGTGTTAAACTGGAAATCATGAATTTCTCATCTTCACGGCAGAAAAAAAAATCTGCACAAAACCCTTGAGATGTTTTGCAGAAAGGTGTTAGGCCTGATTTTTAAAATTAAGATATAGTATGTCTTATAGCTTTAGACTAATTATTATGCTATAGAGAGGGGTATAGCATTTAAGAGAAATAAGGCACAGAACTTCCCCAAGACTCAAAATAAATTTAAGACAGAACTTAAGGGTCAAACAAGTTTAAGAAACATATACCAGTGAGATTTGAGTTATCACAGATTTATATACATCTTCTTTCTAAATGTGTATTTTCTGCCTAAAAAGGAAGCTAGATAAAAACACTGAGATATCACTAACTTAAGTGGCTAGGGAGGTGGGAGTTCTACACCAGAATGTTTCCAAAAATACGGTATTTTGGGGCTGATTGATTTTCTCCCCCAACTAAATTCTGTTCTGGTTCTTTTTTGTAATATTTCAAAGCAAAGGCTGAGCTCTTGATCTTTTGGGAGGCATAGGCAAGACAACAGGCCAAACTCACTAATGAAAACTTGCTGAACTTACTTTTCAGAATTCCATTCTAAGTCACGAAGAACCCTTTTGGCCCTGCTCCCAGACTAGTAAAACGAACATCTCAAGTCCCTGGAGGATAAGACAGCTCTGTCTACCAAAACCAAACACATATCTTCTCCTGATAGCTGGCTCTCTTAGCATACTCAGGACCGTATATTTATCAAAGGAGAAAAGAAAAAACTCTCCAGGAGCACAATATTTATTATAGGATTATCTCAGTGACTCAAGTAAACACAAGTAAGGCTAAATTAAACCCTGTTTACTATTAAGTCCTATTACTTAAATCCTGACACGAAATCAGCCTAAGAGATCTGGAAGGTCTCTTTTTTGAGATGAATGATGTGAATTTTTTTAAGGGAAGAATTTTTTTCTTTAAAATTTATCTTGTGTTAGTTATACAATTTTTCTAATTGTTCTAAAAATCTTTTAAGCATCTAAAATGAAAATTTTCCATTCTGTTATCAAATTTGGTGGTAAATAAAATCACATGTACCAATATATTGAATATATTGAAATTGCTTATTGCTTTAAAAAATGTATTTGATCCTATTTATCTGAACTTAAAATCCTTACCCATAATTTTCAGTTCCCCACATCCTTTCCCTAAGTCCTTTATCCATGTTTCACTTTATCCCAGCCCTTGTAGATCCCAGGCTATCCAAATGTTCCAAGAGACCAGACCATGTTTGCTGCCAGGCATGCTGTGGGGTAAAGGTAGGGGAGGGGAGGCTGGAGACGCCAACGGGACTACATTAGGTCACCTAGGTCACAAGAGATCAAAGTCATATTCCACCTCCAGGATTTAGCTGATAAACCACACTTATGAAATAGAGTTCCACCTCTCAGAAACCTAAACAAGTGACCATAAAGGAAACTATCCTCCTGGCTACCCACAAAGCACAGCAACAAGAAATGACAGTGAAAACCCACTACCTTAACATGCACATAGTATCACATCTTTCTGCCTCTCCAGCCAGTCCTGTTGATGGAGACTGTGGCTGAGCTTGCGCAGGGGCCTGGGGAGGGCAGCTTGGCCAAAGATGGGCTGTGGCTCACCATCCCTCAACTGCTGGAAAAGAGGCCCAAGCCTTAAACAGTTTAGAGTCCAGGGAGGCAGTATGACCATGGAGGCACATACACAGAAGGAAAAAAGTGTGGTCCCACTGTGGAGGCAGGCAGTGGTGGTCAGGAAAAGTTCCATGGAGGAGGTGGTGATTGAGAAAATCCAAGAACATGGACAGAACTTTGACAGATCCTGTGAGGGAGGTAAATAAATTGTTCTGCTCTAAGGAATAGCCTGAGCAAGGTATAGAAGTGAAAAAAACGCAAGGTGTGTTCAGGAAATCATAAAATTATCAGTTTGACTGGACAACAGGATACACATAGAGTCCAGCCTGGGGTGAAAGGGTGAGCAGGACCTGTAACACGGACTCTGAATGCCAGATGGAAAGCTGTGCACTTACTTCACTTGGCAACAGAGAGGCACCGAAGCTTCTGAGCAAGGACATTACAAGACTGGAATTTACTTCAGAAGACAGTGACAGTTCCGCATGGATAAACAGAAATAGGAAGAAACTAGAAGTTAAGTGCCCTCAGGAGCTATAGCAACTGAAAGACTGAACTAGGTAACGAGATAGGAATGACAAGACTCAGAGACTTGTGGAGAGTGGGTTTTTAGTATAAAACAACTGGCTGGCTAAGAGGGGCAAGAGGTATGGTCAGTGCTTTTAAGATGTACCACCTGGGCACCAAGAAGACAAGAGTGTCATGAATAACATGGGCTGTAAAGAAGAAACATTAGCCTATTGGGGTAATGATGAGTTTGGTTTTAGGCCCTTGGAATTTGAAATGTCAACTGAACACACAGATAGACATGCCTATCCAGTGGTCAAAAAAGCAGATCTGTAAGCAGAGGGAAAAGTTGAGATTAGAAACGGGGATCTATAGGTCATCCACAAACAGGCAATGCCACAAAAGTGTCTAGAGATGTAATCATAGGAAGCACCATTTAGCATAACTTAATGGGTTGAAAAAATGAAGTAGAAGCAGTGAAGGAGACATGGAAGGATTTAAAAACTCCAAGTGATAGAAGAAAAAAGCTGTATTATAAAACACATGATAGGCATACTATCATAGGGATCAGATGGGATGGTAAAGTAAAAAGTTTAAATATTTTAAAGTACTAAACAAATACGTATCTGTTATTGTTACAGTATTGTATATTTAATCTCTAGAAAAGCCAGTCTTTCCATAATCTTCCAAAGCTCCCTCTCCACCAAGTCAAATGGAAATGTGATCTCCCACGCTCCTGAACTCTACAGCGCTTAATACATATTTTCTCAAGGAGCACTAAGCATCAACCATGGGCAAGCACTACAGTAGGGCCTTTCTCGTCTACCTCGCCACTTGGAGTACAGGAAACTGAAACAGATTTATTCCTCTTCACAGAAGATGAAATGAAGCTCAAAAAGGTTAACTGACGCCAAGATTGCCAGCCAGTAAGTGAAGGAACAGGTGACTTCTGATGCAATGTAGTAAAATGCCTTTTCTATTAGACCACGAGTTGCAACTTGCCATTATTTGTTCTTATCCCCCTTACTATAAGGAAATTAAGGGAATGAGCCACATTTCATTTATGCTGACAGCCTCTGGAGTACCCAGCTAATAGCCTCACACGTGGTCAGTTCTCACTGGGTTTCTGTTGCCTGAGAGAAAAAACATGCATATTGCAGGTACACAGTCCTCACTCACAGTGAGCGTTTGTGGGCTGGTAAGTTTTGAGTACTCATTTCCAAGGCAGATGTAACTTAACAAAAAGTTCTAAAAACAAATTCTGTACTTGTGAAAAATGCCACCTGGTCTGCCTTGGGGCTAAAGTCCTCTTTTTATGCACCAAGTGGGAACAGCACAGGGAATGAGGAAGCTGGTTGTCTTCAAACCACTCCCACAAAGTGGCTCAAGCCAAGAAAAGGGCCCACACCTTTCGGAAAAGAGTGCTATGTAGACTCCTATGCCCATATAACCTTTGGTTTCACTACTACAACTGCCAACAGTCTGGGGAAGAGGGAAAGGTAGAGCATGTTTCACGCCAGCTCTGATGATGTAACCTTAAAGCTCACAGCTTTTCTGCCAGGAAAAAAAAAGCAACTAGTTTAGAAACTATTTTTTCCCCTTTTCTAATATTCAACCAAAATCTAATTTGCATCACTGACTACTAGCATTTTTTTTTCTGCATAACTCACCAGATCTTTTTTTTTTGTTTGTTTGTTAATGAACAGAACTTAGTGTCTAATTCAACTGATTGGTTTTGCTCCCTTGGAAAACAAATGTATAGGGCCAGAAATATGTTTATTTCATAAATGTCCCTTGTGCAAGAACACAAAGTTCTTCTCAGAAGCACTTACTCTGCAAGCCATAGAAAATGCACAGCAGGGGACTGGGAAGAATATGCATCTAAGCAGCGCAAGGGCAGGCAGCCATGTGCGGCAGGGCTGCCAGAGACACCAGACAACTATTCCAGGACCCTGGGCAAACAGACTTCAGAGTACAATCACATTTCAGAGCTTCATCAAATTAGAATACAATTGGGAATACATTAGAATACAATGAATCTGACAGATGTTCCCTATTGTCAGGAATGTCTAATTTGGAGTCTTTTTAGGGTACAACAAATTGATATCTTCTCCTACATCAGATAACAAGACCCAAAAGTAGCCTTTTTCTTTTCCTATTGCTGGGACTAGTTAATGTGAGTATAATATCTTTGCCTACTGCACTGACGAGCTGGAACAGAGAGATAGACTGGAATGGGGTTCCTCCCAGGCCCATGATATCTTTCTATGCCCAAGGTGGAGATGGTGGGAATGCAAGCCTTCTCTTGATAATTTTTACCCAGTGTGGATGGGGCTGTTGGTCTCCCCTGAGCCTCTCCCTGTCAAATGTACTGCATGGGGCTTGGGACTTCCTAGAAAGAGCCATAGCAGAAGCCAAAAAGAGTACAAGCCTCAGCTAGGGCAAGAATCTGACATCAGCTTTGGGCAGGTCCACATGGGATGCTTTTCCCATGACTCCTGAAAGAACTCTCCAAGTCTGAGTCTATAATCAATGCTTGGATAGCTAAGAGTTGACAAGATAGTATAAAACACAAAAAACAAATGAGAGTTTAGCACAGTCCGTTCTCAAAACCTATCCCATGACTATGGCCTTCCTGAAATGGCATTATGTCTGTTCTAAGCTATGAACCCTGGAAGAATTAACCAAAACTATTAATAACTTTAGCAAATATCTAAGCCCTTACAGAAATCATACCCTAAGTTTACTTCTATCATGTTCATCTTTCTCTAAAATCTCATTTTGAAAACTTCTACTTAAAGATATAAGAAGGTTTGGTATTTTGTTTTGGTATTATAAACATAGTTCTACCAAGTGAATTTGTCTCAACCAGGAAAAGTATAAGACTATCAGTGAGGCATTTACCAATATTTTGGTGAGAACTACTTATTAACCTAGAAGACTGCCAATTAGGCAATCGATAACTGTGCATTGCATTTGTGCAAGGCATTAAAGGAAAGACTTGTTCCTCACCTCAATAAGTAGCTTGCGATTCAGCAAAATATTTTAAAAAATCCATATCAACAATTAATGCTATGACGGGTAAATTATAATATAAATATAGATTATAAGATTAATATAAATTCAGTGTTACAAAGAGCTCCAGGGAAGGCTAGACTAATTGTCCTCAGGGAAACGGTTGGTAGAGAGGCATTTGAATAAGGCCTTAGAAAAAGTATAGTATTTCAACAGGAAGAGGGGGTTAGAGAAGGGCCCTGTACATGGAAGGAACAGCTTTAGCAAAGGCACAGAGGCAAGAGAGTGCTGGCAATGTAAAAAAACTTCAAGTGCTTCGGTCTGGCTGAAGAAACAGTGTATGAGGGGAAGCAACAGAAAAATGATCTATAACAATATACTGTAGAGAGTTCTTAACATAAAGAGGGAGGAAAAACATGAGAAAGCTGGACTTCAGAGATAGGAAAAATTATTTTTAAAATATACCCTTCCCCAATCATTTCCCACACATCTTAGATTTTTAGAGTGAGAATATTTTATTAGCAAGTTTATCTGCAAATTAGGTGTAGTAACTTCCAGGAAAAACAACCTAGCTGCTGGAACAAATGCTTTTCTGAGCTGGCAAGTTATTGCCTGCAGCTTAACTAACATATTCATATTACCCACATCTTGCAATTGTTACATTAACTCTTTTCTCATCACCAAAGCACCCTTGTAATTTAACTCATTAGTTACACAGTGAGTGGCTATGCTAGAATTAGTACTTGCTCCCTTATTTACCCATCCTCTTCTTTTCTGCCCCAACTCATCCCTGCTAAGCACTCACTCGTTCTTCTCCTATGAACTGTATCAATAATAATATCATTCATGGCTACTACTTGCTGAGTGTTTGCTATAGTGCCAGGCACTATGATTAATGCCTTATGAACAGTATTAATATAATCCTGAAAACAACACTATAAAATAGGTATTATTATGTCTATTTTATGACTGAGGAAACAAGCTCAGAGAAGTTATATTTTGTGCCAGCTGAGTGGCAGGAACCAGGATTAAACCAGATTTGCTTGACTCAACGCCCTTGCCTTATGCCACGTCATTCTACTGCCTCTGGTACTCATTGATCACTTACTAATAGGGGTCAGCATTTTCAATTAAAAAAATAAAACATTCTTTGGGCCAGGCACAGTGGCTCATGCCTGTAATCCCAGTACTTTGGGAGGCTGAGGTGAGTGGATTACCTGAGGTCAGGATTTTGAGACCAGCAGGGCCAACATGGCGAAACTCTGTGTCTACTAAAAATAAAAGAAATTAGCTGAGTGTGGTGGCTTGTGCCTACTTGGGAGGCTAAAACCCAAGAATCACTTGAACTCAGAAGGTGGAGGTTGCAGTGAGCCAAGATCGCACCACTGCACTACAGTCTGGGTGACAGAGTGAGACTCCATCCCAAAAAAAAAGAAAGATAAAACATTCTTTGGGAGGCTGAGGCAGGAGAATCACTTGAGCCCAGGAGTTCGAGACCAGCCTGAGCAGCATAGTGAGACCTTGTCTCTACAAAAATAAAAATTAAAAAATTAGCCATGCATGGTGGCACCTGGAGTCTTAGAAACTTGGAAGGGTGAGGTAGAATATCACTTGAGCTCAGGAGGTTGAGGCTGCAGTGAGCCATAAGCAGGCTGTTACACTCCAGCCTAGGTGACAGAGTGAGACCCTGTCTCAAGACAAAAATTAAATAATCATTGAGTGCCTGCTACTGTAAAATCCTGTTCTAGGTGCTGTGTCAGATACATAAATAAACAAGAGAATGCCTATAGATTATTGATGTTCATAAGCTCCCGTATTCGAGTATAAACAGCTGTATGATATCAGTTTTTAAGATCATGTGTCCATGATTCATAAATTAGAGCAACCAAGGTCGGAAGGGGTAAAAATGGCTCAGTATTTTTACTAAGAATGCTAGATAGTGACCACAGCTACTCACAGACAGAAATCAGCCAACTGTGACTAAATAAATCACAGAGAAGTTTAATAATACATTTCAATCAGAGTCTGTAAAAACTCTCTCTGCTGATGAAAAATCTGTCCTGTCAGAAGTTCCCAACCAAATCTGCTTATAATCCATTTTCAATGAACCTCAGCTTCCTTTGAAGTAGAATAAGCTACTAAAGCATTTAGCCCACAATAAGCACTCTGTGAATCCAGGCCTTATAAAATTCATTACTGATGAATAAAGTTACTTCATTAGAACACAATGCGATATCAAACTACTTCTGCTATGTAGCCTGAATGTTGAGTACAATTATATACAGCTGTTTTAACGCAGCAAAATAAAACAAGTTTCATTTTAAACTACCTACTTTTAACACTAGCTTTACTAACTTCTGAGTAAGTTTTTGCTAAATATTTTAAAGAGACTAGTTATGTTTTACAAATACCACTAATAGTTACAAATATGTGAGAAACCGGGCCAGATGTTTAGCAGCCCACCATAGGCTACAACCACTCATACTCAAGGGAACATCTGGAGGGAGTCCCAATTTTGGACTCAGCCTCTCATTATTCTCTCTCTACAAAGGTGCAGCAGTATTCATGTCACTAACTGCATAGTAACACTCACCAAAAGGGTGGAGTGGCAAGTACTAACTGCATTTACTCGGCAATCCAAATTCTTAATATGATGAATCTTTTAAGGAAACAAAAGTCAATGAAAAGAAATAAATTTAAGAGTTTAAGAGTGGCAAAAGGAAGAATGACACATATTGGTTAGCAAGAAGTAGCACCAGGCTACCTAATGTTAATGACACTTACTGTTCAATTCGAGGTGACAAGTACAGCTTGGGGTACACCTGGGTGGCTTCAGTGTCCTCAAAACTAACAGAGAGGAGGGCCACATCTTCTCCAGGGTCTTCATTTACATCCTTAAACAAGAAGTGAAAACACAACATCAGCAGCTGCTCTCCTAACATCTTATCAGTAACAAGCTCACAGTCCACGGGCATTGAAGCCATGACTGTGAGTTACCCTTATTCCACTTTTGCTTAGCTGCTTAGCACATCCTTTCCACACACCTACACAGGCCTCTAGAGGGGTGGCTTTTAAACTTTCTGAGCAACATCCACCACAGCAAAGCAAAAGACTTCCACCTATCTCACTTGTTCCCACATTCAGGGGGTGGGAGGAAGGTAGTGAACCTGGTGGTAACAAAGAACTCGGCAAAAATATAATTAAGTTGCAGTAAACATATTACTATAAACATAATTTACATCCTAAAACATCAAAAAACAGTAAAATATCCAGTAATTTTCTTACACCTACTTTTACAGTGTGTTGCAAGTTATTTAAATAGCAAAATTTCCCAGGAAACATGTCACCATGAAGTGTGTCACCATACAAGCAAATGACAAGGGGGTTAGGTACACATCTACTTTGGCAAAATAATACCGGATGATCCTCTTATGAACCACGAGACATACATATCTTAAAAGCCTAGTTATAAGAACACAATAAGACAAAACATTATTAATCCAAGTATGTACCAACAAACATTGTGAGGTTAACCAAATAACACACAATAAACTAAATTGATAATGATAAAACTAAACTTACTGTA
Organism: Callithrix jacchus; assembly: GCF_049354715.1. Taxonomy (NCBI): domain Eukaryota; kingdom Metazoa; phylum Chordata; class Mammalia; order Primates; family Cebidae; genus Callithrix; species Callithrix jacchus. The sequence goes on from NC_133515.1 coordinate 86,917,580, forward strand.
ATTTATAATTAAAAAGCAAGAATAGCAGCAACTGAATATTATAACCAACTCAAGCCAACACTGATGATACACTGACGAAGTGTCCTGAATCAAAATTGTGGAATTTACAACTATGTGCATGTGCTTTATGATTATTGCCAAGCACCAAGTGTCTGCCAGACTTCTGAATAAAATACTGAATTAAAATAAATCTAGTAGCACACATTGATTTAAATGTGTGAATACCAAATTTTAATAACCCTTAATAATTTATTTTTGGTTGGTAGTGACTCCAAGTCAAATATAAAAATGTTAAACACTTAATTACTAATCACTTAATGCTTGTTAAACACTTAACATCTTTCACTCACAGAGACTGGTAAGAACGAACCTATATAAATATTTCACATTTATTTATTGAGATGGAGTCTTGCTCTGTTGCCAGGCTGGAGTGCAGTGGTGCGATCTCAGCTTACTGCAACCTCTGTCCCCCCGGGTTCAAGCAATTCTCCTGCCTCAGACTCCATAGAAGCTGGAACTATAGGCGCACACCACCACACCCAGCTAATTTTTGTATTTTTAGTAGAGATGGGGTTTTACCATGTTGGCCAGGATGGTCTTGATCTCTTGACCTCATGATTTCCCTGCTGTGGCCTCCCAAAGTGCTGGGATTACAGGCATGAACCACCACGCCTGGCCAAAACAGACCTGTATTTCTGAATCAGGTTATAGATCCTCAGGAGGGTACAGTGGCCACACCAGCAACAAGAGAGGGAGGGGTCACACCTAGACTTTAAGACTCATTACTCATGAGCTTGACATTGTATCTTGAACCTCAAACACAACGTCTTTCGTCTGTCTAAAACTCACTCCACCCTTTCTTTTCCTTCATCCTGGGAAGCTGGCCATCACTCATCCTGCTCAACTCCAAAACCTTTAGTCTCCTTGCTCTGCATTCTCTTGTGCCTGTAAAATGCACAAATGTGACATGTATACACAGGGACAACGACTACAAGTCTCTCCAATCTTAAAAAAGAAACATTTTTAAAAGAAAGAAAAGAATTTTGCTGAACTCTGCAGAGCTCCCTGGATTCTCTCTCCTCTCCCTTCTCCCCTTCACAGACTAATTGGAAGAATTATCTACATACTCTCTCTATTCCCTTCCCTTCCACTTATCCCTTGGCCCACGACAATAGCCTACTACTGACTCCAGGAGTTCATGAAGACTGTTTCCACCAAGGGTACCCACTAAAAACACCAAATGCTTTTCTGTCTTTTTCTTACTTGATATCTAAACATTATTTGACATGGGTGACTACTTGCCTCTCGAAATGCTGTTTTCTTGCTGGTCTTCTCCTGTCTCTTTGGCCACTTCCCTTTCCACTTTCTTTTTTAAAAAAATTTAGATTATAAAATTTAGGCTTGTCTTAATAAGTAAAACCAAACAGAAATTTATAAAGAAAAAGCTCTTCCACCCCTCCCTCACACCCTACTTTTCAAAGTAACCAATATTAACTGTGTACATAGGTAACTTCAAACCCCTTTCTTTATGCTCATAAAAACATATACACACTTGCATATAAACAGCTCTTTAACCTTCTGTTTTGTTTTCCCTAATGGAATCGTATCACCCAATTGCTTTTTAAATAGCTACATAATATTCCATGGCATGAATTAATTTTTTTACTAAACCATTTCCCTCGCAACAAACTTTAGATTGTTCACAATTCTTAGCCACTTGATAGTGCTGCAATAAATATTCTTTGTGTGTGTGTCTGTGTGTGTGTGTGTGTGTGTGTGTGTGTGTGCATGCGCACGCATGCATCTGTTAGTAGTGGGACTTATATTTTTTAATAGAGAACTAAAATTGAACTTGTTGGCTCCAAGGTTATGAACATTTTACATTTCAATAGAATTTGACAGATTATTTTCTAAGAATTTTGCAACAACTCACATTTGGACCCATGAGTTTGTATGAGTATAAGCCTACTTTCCCTCATCCTGAATCACTGGATAACACTGGCTATTGTCCCTCTTTTTAAAATCTGGAAAAGGATATCTCCATTTAGATTCAATGAATGAGGCTAAGCAACTTTTACTTATTACTGGTCATCTACATTTCTTTTGTAAACTTCCTGATCAAATCTATTATCCACATTGTTTTAAGGTTCTTAGTCTTTGTTGCTGTTGTTGTTTATTAGGGTTCTTAACCCTTTTCTGTCGCATATGCTAAAATTATTTTCTCTTTTTGACTTTTTACTTCATCTGAGGGCTCCTCTGACATCACAGAAAATTTAGATTTTTGCAGTTAAATCCTGTCAATAACTCTGAGGTTTCATAACTATTTCTCCGGTTTTTCACCTTATATTGTTACAATTTTGTTTTTACATTGTAGATTTGTAATACCTCTGGAATATATTTTTAGGTGGCATGACATAAGAGGTAGAGCTTTCTTTGTCTTGTTCTGTTTCTAACTGGGTGAGGAGGGGGACGAGTAAGAGCAGGATCTTAGCACAGCACCTGGCATATGCAAACCACTCAATCAATGTTAGATGAATAAATACATCAGTGAACGAATGAGTGTTCATTCCTAACTCTTATTCTCTACATCTAGAGATTTTTCAGGAACCTGCTTTACAAAATGTTTTGTCACCAATGATGTCTGGAAACTAAATGCTAGCTCCTGGCTCCTGGCTCCTGGCCTTGTTAATACACCAACTCCTCCAGAACTAGTAGCTTCAAAAGGAGAGCCCAGGTCAGCAGCCTGAGCTTATTGATCACTTCTTGTTCTTTAACAGATGATAAAGTATTCAACCTTGAACTTTCCTTTCTGTAAAATGAGAATGAAAGTTGTAAAAAATACTCAGAGTCTGCAACAAACAGAAGCTACTGTTGAGTATATAATATGACTTTAAAACTCATACAACATCTAAAACTAAGGTTAAAGCTGAGCTTGAAGAAACATTCATAGAAACAAATTCATTTTGTGATCTAAGTGTAGAAGAGTCCTATTTAGAGTTAGATTGGTCACCTTAAAAAAGACAATTGAAAAAGAAATAACATTTACTTTCAGAAACCTTTCCCCAATGACTAAGTTTTCTTATGTAAGGTCAAGGCTAGAGACTATGATCACAAATCACATAACCTTGCAAAAATACCCTGCAAAAAACCAGGGGCCACCAAAATCCTTTATACCTGAGGGCTTTATTCTGTATGCCTATGGAAAATTTATAATTATTTCCAACTTTTAAACTTTCTATTTCACTACTATTTCAATAAAGAGCAGGAATGCTTAGAGACAATCCTCCAAAGAAATGGAATGACCCTGGTTTATATAATCAACATTTATCATCTGGCATCCTGAAAAAAGTACATAAAACATTAGTCTGAATATGAAACTAGTTATTTCCAGAAGTTCATTTTATAACTTTTCTTCCTCTTGGTGTGGCACATGAGATTTCCCTGAAATGGTATTTGATTCCTAATGGATATCTAAGTTTGATTTTGAGTGCTTAAACAAGCCCATAGAGTTCCAAAAATACAAATCCACGCAGTGCTGTTTCTAGTTTCTGCAACTCTAACAAGCATGTACATGTGTTCCCTCCCATCTGGGAAATTAGAAAAGAAGCTCTTGTACCATGGTTCTGAGAAGCTAACATTACAGATGATTACTGTAACCGCTAATGGCAGCATTTGGAAAACAGGGGGTGGTTATAGCATAGTAGGGGACATTTAAAAATGTACAAGTATACATTTTCGGGGCTCTCTATCTGCACCATTTGAAACTGCAAAAGGCTGAAATGGGAGGAAAGATGCCGAATCTGCTAAAGCTAAAGAAGAATATTGTCTCCCACCTTTACAAAAGTGTGCCAGGCACTGACACATACCGTGAAGCAATAATGGCCATGATCTTCTGCTGAGACGTAACAGAGGATCTGGCTCAGCACTTGATTAAAGAGAAAAGGAGTTCCTATGGCTTATAATGAATATTCACTACAGGTGAGTTCCTGGCAGGCTGGGAGATTTTCCTGTTCATTTTTGCACCCCAGTGTCTGGAACATAGTACATACCAAGCAACTGGCTTTAAAAACTGAATTAATACAGAGATGACTAAAAGAATGAGTAAATGAATGAAATAAACCGCTGAACTAGCCTTTCTAAACAGGAATATTTGGGTTTCAGGATTCATAGTATAAATGATGGAATTAAGTAGAAAATGCTTTCAATAGGAAAGATTCACAGTATTTATCTCTTTAATTCCTTAAGTCTATGACTACTTCAGGTTTTATTTTTTAAAAATTCAAGTCTCAACTATGTATTGCCAAGGACATACCTATTAATCAAAGAGAATATTTCTTGTTAGATCATAATGGTTCATTTATATAACTATTCTCAATTGAGGCTCTTTGCATATATCAAAAGAGTATAGAAAACAACAACAATTAGCCTTGGAAATGAAAGTAAACCAAGTACAGTTTATCATTATGCTCTACTCCTTTAATATGCTAATTATCCCAAGCAAAGATAGCAGTCATTAAACAAGTCCCCATAAGTTGAGAAGATTAGTGTCAGTCAATATAGGTACAAACTACCAATTAACAAATTGCTGATAGACATTAACTGAACCATAAATACTGCAAATAACAGGTGAATGTAACAGGACAGTAAAAAACCATTGTATTTCTCAACTCAAAAAGACTTAAAGTTATAACTGTTACTAGCAAAACCACTGGGTGGGTATAAATGGCTATACAGAAACAATTACACAGTATGTCAAAAATCAAGTAAGTGCCTTTGTGTTTGTTTGTGTTGTTTTGTTTTTAAGAGATTGGGTCTCACTATGTTGCCCAGGCTGGCCTTAAACTCCTGAGCTCAAGTGATCCTCCTGGCTCAGCCTCTCAAGTAGCTGGGACTATAGGCATGAGCTACCACACCCACCTAAGTAAGCACCAACTTGAAATGGTATTAAGCTAGACTCAGAATTAAGTGTAATTCCTCGAGTAACCAAAAACTAGGTCTAGGTAAGTACCTCATCATATAAAAGTTATGAATTTTTGATAAACTACATGCAAATTTGCAAAACAGAATCCTATTTGAAAATATACAAAGTGAGGTTTGTATTTTAGAGGCTCCAGTATTTTGATAATATTCATCACCATCAAATTATATAAATTTACATTTTTCAAATCAAGTTTTATCAAGTGGGAGAGAAGACTATCTTATAGTACTACCATTCATTCAAGCATTTAACAAAATAAATAAAATTACAGTATGTTACAAATGTTATAGAGAAAAATTAAAGCAGGGAAAGAAGATAGGGAATGAAGAGGAAAGAATGTTTAAAAGGGTGCTCAAAGTTGGCTTTATGGAGAGTCAGCAGCGGCCTTTCATTACTTCACAGAGATTGAAGATAAAAAGTGCTCTTGCCTCACTATGTTACATATCAGCATATGCAGCCTCAATTAGAATTTGAATTTGTGTTCTACTGGCATAAAGACATGACAATGTCTTATGGTAGAAATGAAATAAAATCTAAGCAGAAGAGATAGTTAAGAACAAGGAGAGTGATATATATAAGACCTTGGTCTCACTGCTAAGAGGTCTCTGTCTTATAATGACACTGGTCATTTCAGTAATTAGGTGATTTCCACTTCATAAACATACTAGGAAGTGTACAAGTGCTGGGGAAAGCAGTATAGTCAGAAAGCAAAACAAATCCAAAAGTAAGGGAATAAAGTTGAGCCAAACAGATGAAAAAGAGCAATAAATGGATCCCTTGTGGTTAACCCTGGGGCTTTATTCCCTGAAGGAAGGTGTTGCAGCACTGCACTGGGAGTTCCAAATCCTAGTTACAGCCTATCTCCATCATATACTGAGTTCTTGGTTAAAAATTATCTTGATATTTTGATATCCCTTATGAAGGCAGCATTTAGTGGAGTTACTTCTGATTTGGTTCCTACAAATGGAAATGGGAGTAAAAATATTCTCCCCACCTAGTCCAGATAAAATGGGCCACTCTTCATACATTAGTAGAACTTGACTAACATCTTTGCATTTGCCATTCCCCTTCTTAAAAAGTTCTTTCTCTCCTTCTTTTCTTAATTGGTATGGCTTTATGTTTCTTTAACTCTGATTGTAAATTCACTTGCTCCATTAAGATTCCTTTCAATTACAATCTGATCTATGTCCTCCCTCAGTAGTTTTCTCCATGTTGCTTCCTGAATTTCCCATGCTGTTTGAGCAATATATATTTTATATTCCAAATAGACTGTGAATTTCTTGAGGGCAGGGTAGAGATCTCCTTCTTCCTACTAGGCCCAGAAATAAGTTAACATTTATTCTGTGTTTACTCAATAGTCATTGGCTTCCAGCTGTATATGCATTATCTCTAATCTTCATAACAACTGTGTAAGGTAGGAACTATTATTATTCTCACTTGCAGATGAAGAAACTGAGGCTCAGAGAGATTAAATGGTGAAGATGAGTTCTGAACTCATGTATGCTAACTCAGATCCTAGCTTTTTAATCATGATACTATATCCTCTAGCATGCTATTGGGCACAAAGAAGGGACTCAGCACCAGTGCTCAAAGAAAGGTATAAATAACTTGGAAACTCATATGCAGGAAAGATTTACTACACATTTACTTGTTCTACATTTAGTTTCTAAATACTGTAAGTCCCAAAGATCATGAGCAACTTAAGAAACCTTTTCTTATTCCCTTATTATTCAAGAATAAACGACCTTGTCTGCACCAGGCACACAGTAGATATTCAAAATAGGTTAAAGAGTATATGCTTTTTGTGTTTTAATGTCTACTTTTAGAAAGTACAGAGCAAGAAATTAAAATTAATAAATGTATAAAGACTAAAGGCTACAAAAGTCACTGTGCCAAATTAAATGTATTCACCTGATATCCTTCCATGGATTCAGTTAATTAGGGAAGGAGAATGGCTTCTCTAAGGACATCAATGAGGACCATGGCATTCTAAGGTGGTAATATCAACCTTCCTTCAATAATGTACAGTTAGGGCCATTCATGACTAACTAACTATATTCAGTGAAAATAAGAAGCACTGATTGTCAGGTCAGGAAAGGATAACTGCAATGTTCTTGAAATAGCTAGTTCCTACAGGGTGAGCCCAGGACACCAGGACAGAGCGGCTGCTACCTTCCCATATCTTCCAAAAGTGACATCTTGAGCTCATTACTACTAGATATCATCAGACAGAATAGAATACGTTTTTTTTTAATTCAATCTTGCTTATTATTTTCATAAACAAAGATGATTTGACTGCTCTTACTTATGCAGGAATATGCTTGTGAAGCTGTACTTTTCCTTAATCAATTGGTTATAGCTACTGTTTATAAAGCTAAATTGAAACACATGTTGTACAAATAAACTTTGAGGAGGAAAATCCTGGTTCTTTTAAAATAATGATGATCAAGATATTGTTGATCAAATACTGTCCCATCAGTTATTATACCCAACAGACACAGCCTTGAGAATCACCAGCTTTTGAATAGTCACAGCATTAATCTAAAAGGTGTGTGAAACGGAGCCTCTACTCTGGAGGCCAGAGAGGTTCCAGGTGAAGGGAAGCCTTTGTAGTATAGCCAGCGTTGTCACTGGAAGCGAACGATGATTCCTGGCTTCTGCCAACTTCTCTACTCATAAAAGTTTTTAGAGAAAGAACCTGAAGTGAAGTGAAGTTTCTCCTACTGCCCTAAGAATGGTCTTAATGAGTTTGATAAGCTTGCTCTGGGCTTATTTAAAGTATCAATTTTTGCCAAGACAATCCTAAGCAAAAAGAACGAAGCTGGAGGCATCATGCTACCTGACTTGAAACTACACTACAAGGCTACAGTAACCAAAACAGCATTATTACTGGTACCAAAACAAACATATAGACCAATGGAGCAGAACAGAGACCTTAGAAGTAACACCACACATCTACAACCATCTAATCTCCAACAAACCTGACAAAAACATGGAATGGGGAAAGGATCTCCTATTCAGTAAATGGTGCTGGGAAAACAGGCTAGCCATATGCAAAACTGAAACTGGACCTCTTCCTTACACCTTATACAAAAATTAACTCAAGGTGGATTAACGACTTAAGTGTAAAACCTAAAACCATAAAAAGCCTAGAAGAAAACCTAGGCAATACCATTCAGGGTATATGGGCAAATACTTCATGACAAAAATGCCAAAAGCAATTGTAACAAAAACCAAAATTGACAAATGAGATCTAATTAAACTAAAGAGCTTCTACACAGCAAAAGAAACTATGAACCAGCAACTTACAGAATGGGAGAAAATTTTTGCAATCTACCTATCTAACAAAGGTCTAATATCCAGAATTTACAAGGAACTTAAACATATTCACAATTAAAAAAAAACCCTATCAAAAAGTGAACAAATGATATGAACAGACAGTTCTCAAAAGAAGACATTTATGTGGCCAAGAAGCATATAGAAAAAAGCTCAACATCACTGATCATCAGAGAAATGAAAATCAAAACCACAATGAGATACTATCTTATGCCACTCAGAATGGCGATTATTAAAATGTCAGGAAATAATACATGCTGGTGAGGTTGTGGAGAAATAGAAATACTTTTACACTGTTGGTGGGAATGTAAATGAGATCCACCATTGTGGAAGACAGTGCAGAGATTCCTCAAGGATCTAGAACCAGAAATATCATTTGAGCCAGAAATCCAATTATTGGGGATATACTCAAAGGAGTATAAATCATTCTACTATAAAGACACCTGCATATGTAGGTTTATTGCAGCACTATGTACAGTTTTGCAACTGTTTCACAAATCATATTGAATTACATCATCGAGTTTCTCTGAGTTGCGATTTTATGCATTCCTACTGATAAAAACCTTGTGCCAGACTTTATTTTTTTTAATTGCATTTTAGGTTTTGGGGTACATGTGAAGAACATGCAAGACTGTTGCATAGGTACACACATGTGTGTGTGCTGCCTTCCTCCCCATCACCTATATCTGGCATTTCTCCCCATGCTATCTCTCCCTAACTCCCCACCCCTGCCGTCCCTCCCCTATTTCCCCCCAACAGAACCCAGTGTGTAGTGCTCCCCTCCCTGGGTCCATGTGTTCTCATTGTTCAACACCCACCTGTGAGCGAGAACATGCGGTGTTTGATTTTCTGTTCTTGCGTCAGTTTGCTGAGAATGATGGTTTCCAGGTTCATCTATGTCCCTACAAAGGACACAAACTCATCATTTTTAATGGCTGCATAGTATTCTATGGTGTATATGTGCCACATTTTCCCTGTCCAATCTATCATCGATGGGCATTTGGGTTGGTTCCAGATCTTTGCTATTGTAAACTGTGCCACAACGAACATTTGTGTGCATGTGTCCTTATAGTAGAACGATTTATAATCCTTTGGCTATATACCCAGTAATGGGATTGCTGGGTCAAATGGAATTTCTATTTCTAGGCCCTCGAGGAATCGCCACACTGTCTTCCACAATGGTTGAACTAATTTACACTCCCACCAACAGTGTAAAAGTGTTCCTATTTCTCCACATCCTCTCCAGCATCTGCTGTCTCCAGATATTTTAATGATCGCCATTCTAACTGGTGTGAGATGGTATCTCAATGTAGTTTTGATTTGCATTTCTCTAATGACCAGTGATGATGAGCATTTTTTCATATGTTTGTTGGCCTCATATATGTCTCCTTTTGTAAACTGTCTGTTCATATCCTTCACCCACTTTTGAATGGGCTTGTTTTTTTCTTGTAAATCTGTTTTACCTCTTTGTAGATTCTGAATATCAGCCCTTTGTCAGATGGGTAAACTGCAAAAATTTTTTCCCATTCTGTTGGTGTCCAATTCACTCTAATGACTGTTTCTTTTGCCGTGCAGAAGCTGTGAAGTTTGATTAGGTCCCTTTTGTCTATTTTGGCTTTTATTGCCAATGCTTTTGGTGTTTTGGTCATGAAGTCCTTGCCTACGCCTATGTCCTGAATGGTTTTGCCTAGATTTTCTTTTAGGGTTTTTATGGTGTTAGGTCTTATGTTTAAGTCTTTAATCCCTCTGGAGTTAATTTTAGTGTAAGGTGTCAGGAAGGGGTCCAGTTTCTGCTTTCTGCACATGGCTAGACAGTTTTCCCAACACCATCTATTAAACAGGGAATCCTTTCCCGATTGCTTATTTTTGTCAGGTTTGTCAAAGATCGAATGGTTGTAGATATGTTGTGTTGCCTCCGATGCCTCTGTTTTGTTCCATTGGTCTATATCTCTGTTTTGGTATCAGTACCATGCTGTTTTGATTACTGTAGCCTTGTAGTATAGCCTTGAAGTCTGTTTTGGTATCAGTACCATGCTGTTTTGATTACTGTAGCCTTGTACTGTAGCCTTGAAGTCTGGTAGTGTGATGCCTCCCGCTTTGTTCTTTTTGCTTAGAATTGACTTGGCTATGCGGGCTCTCTTTTGGTTCCATATGAAGTTTAAGGTGGTTTTTTCCAGTTCTGTGAAGGTCACTGGTAGCTTGAGTGCCAGACTTTAATACAAGAGCCCAACAAAACAAGTTTAAACAATAGTGAGCTTTTATTTAAGCACATATGAAACAGTCATGAATACCATTTACCACATCCTTAATACATCTCCATAACTTAAAGAAAAGCCAGAAGAGGTATTTACCTAAATCGTTTTGGTGGCTCTTTTAATAAATAGAAAGATTTAAAGTGGCAGTTGATAGAGTGGATATGTGTGATATTACTTGTCTGACAACCTCTCCTCTCTCAGGAAGCTCCTCTGTCTTCTCGACCCCACCCCCAGGCCCCCATCCATTGAGCCCCTCAAAGAGCTGCCTTTTCTTAATCCCTGGGAACAGCTGATGGGTCTAGGAAAAGGCTGTTCCTTTCTTCAAGATTTGTGACTAAATGTAGGCCAGTCTCTGCAGATGCAGAAGAAACTGTGAGCAGCCATATTTCCCATATATAGAAGAGACCAGTCTGTAGTAAGAAAGAATAAAGCCAACCTGCTGGGAGAAGTGCCGGCGAGAGAGGGGAGAGTCCCGGCAGCATCCATATCCTTAGTTCCTGTGGGTCTTGGTGCAGCTGTGTCCCTGCTTTCACTGTGGTTTGACTATTCAATCTGCTCCTAGCTTTGGAAAGCTAATAAATTGCACTATATGCCTAAGCTGGTTTTCCTTCACTTACAACCATCATTACTCTGGTAAATTATTAAACTAAGACAGATGATACCACGGAAAATCAAAATCTACAAAATTAAGTGCTAAAAAGGGCTTTCACCTCTGTATTATTTGAATACTTACTAAACACTATGGAATGCTGGGCCCTCCTCAGAACCTCAAAGGGCTCTGAGGACACAGAGAAGCTGTATGCCTCCTCACATGCCAGAGGAAAGCTTTGCTAGAGCAATCTGCCTGCAGCACCAGGCTCTGGCTATAGCTAGGCTAGTTCCCTGGACTTGCCTCTCATCTTGGTGGACTTAGAACAGTACCATAACACATCCCTGGGTCTTAGAACACCTTGCACTCACTGCTCCTCTTCAACCATTGAAGGAAAAGGTATCAGAGGTGCCAATGCTAAAGGCAGAAAATCCATAGGATTCCATTTGAATACATGAAACGTTTTGCAAGTGTATCATGCAACTTAACAACTACAAATATAATGATCTTCTAGCTATTTTTGTCAAAGAGATTACATACTTTCATTTTTTTCCATATGACAGGCTAAATGTGGGTATTTGGAGAAGCAAAAGGTTTATACAACTTTTGCAAATGTATGTGGAAGAGCCCAGCAAGATCCAGGCATGAAGAAAGTGCTCAGTAATTCAGTTTCACTTCCCTTATTTCTTTCAGACTCTTGGTCTGATTATCCTTCTCAGAACCATGCTATTGTCTCTGCTATTAAAGCTATACCCTGTCCTCTTCTCTCCAGGTTGCTTTGAATTCTGGAGTTTCTAGATTCTTCCCAGGTGGTTCTGTGGGTGATGACAGAAGGGAAAGCCACCGTAGAAGCTAATAACACCTTTGTTCCAACCCACCCAGCCAGCAGGTCACTTGGCTCAGACTATCTGTGCCCATGGCAACGATGCAATTGGTTATTTCCAAGTTATTTCAGATACCGGGCACCACACACTCATTAACTGGAGACCATCACAAACCGCAAGTGTTAGAGAATGGAGCCCACTAGAGACTCTCCCCTTTATGTGATCAGAGGTCTTTTGATTTGCATATTGTTATCTATAGAACCTAAAGGGCAGCTCAAAGTTGAAAAAAAGAGGCCTGGAGCCATATCCCTCTGGAACTGTCTCCGGGAAGGTCCTATATAGAAAATGAGCTCTGAGAAACAGTGTATATAATATATCTTTCTCCCAGCCTTAAAAGCCCTCCCCCATCTACAGTAGCCTGACATTGAAGCTCCTCAAAGCATCTTCCCAATTTCATTTTTCAACCACCCTGCTGATACACCCTAGCTGAGGCAAGTTCCCACACTCCATGTTGTCACTCCATCAGGTCTCTGCTCTGCCGCTCAATCCTGTATGCCTTCTCCCAGATCTACATCTCCCAACCCCAAATCTCCAAATTGAACCTACTCATTTAAGTTCAATCTAAAAGTCATATCCTCTCATGAGACTTCCTTGATCCTACCAGCTCATGTAATTGTCTCTCTTCTAAAATCCTACAGGTCTAAAATCCATATACCCAAATATGATAGTATTTGATTGGCTTGTGTGTATTTTTAAATTATTTGCATATGTGTTATCATTTATCTGATTGGGTTCCTTAAGAGCAATGACTGTGTTTCAGTTTTTTTGTTACCTCGGTGCCAAGTATGGTGCTTACCACACAAATAGGCACCCAATAAATATCTGATAAACAAAGGGATGAATATGTGTATGAATGACTACATATGTTTGCCAGTAAATTACTATTTCAAAATTGGGTTTCAAAAGTAGACTTCCTTAGTAGACACAACAGAGATCTATTTAAATTATCAACTTGACCTTCCAATGTAGGTCAGTTGACATAAGTTTGGGCAGAATAAGCCATTTCTCCGCAGGTTTAGATCATGCCCTGGAACAAGAGGAAAATTTGGATCTGTAAACTTACCTGAATGAGCAAACCCTAGAGCACAGAAAAACAACAGCAATCTTTTTGCCATAATCTGATTTCCTAAAACTAAAGCTAGTAAACTTATAAACAACACATTATATGGCATTCACAGAGTCAACACTCACATATGATTTGCCAACCATGTGCAAGGCATTGTGACAGGCACAATAAAGAAAAACAAAAAGATTTCAAGAATCAGTCTCACCCCTCAAAGAGGTCACTATAAACACGTGAAAATGAGAGAAGTTTCTTCTTTCTTCTTCAGTAGGAGATCCTACAAGGTAATACATTATTAATTATCAAGAGCCTTACGAGGAAAGATGAAGAACTTAGTTGTTTCTATGTATGGAGAATGAATTCATTAGACTCTTTCCTGCCATTATGCTTTTAAAAGAAAGGAGATAAACAAAGCATAACTTTGCTGAAGTTGCTTACCAGCTTAAGGAGTTTTCGGGCTGAGATGATGGGGTTTTCTAAATACACAATGATGTCATCCGCAAACAGAGATAATTTGACTTCATCTCTCTCTATTTGAATATCCTTTATTTCTTTCTCTTGCCTGACTGCCCTGGTCAGAACTTCCAATACTATGTTTACTAGGAGTAGAGAGAGAGGGCATCCTTGTCTTGTGCCGGTTTTGAAAGGGAATGCTTCCAGCTTTTGCCCATTCAGTATGATATTAGCTGTGGGTTTGTCATAAATGGCCCTTATTATTTTGAGATATGTTCTATAACTATCCAGTTTATTGCATGCAAAAATCACAAGCATGCCTATACAGCAATAATAGACAGAGAGGCAGATCATGAGTGAATTCCCATTCACAATTGCTACGAAGAGAATAAAATACCTAGGAATACAACTGACAAGGGATGTAAAGGACCTCTTCAAGGAGAACTACAAAACACTGCTCAAGGAACTATGAGAGAACAAAAACAGATGGAGAAACATTCCATGCTCATGGATAGGAAGAATCGATATTGTGAAAATGACCATACTGCCCAATGTAATTTATAAATTCAATGCTATTCCCATCCAGCTACCATTGACTTTCTCCATAGAATTATTTAAAAAACTACTTCAAAGTGCATACAGAACCAAAACACAGCCTTTATAGCCAAGATATTCTAAGCAAAAAGAACAAAGCTGAGACATCACACTACCTAACCTCAAACTATACTACAAGGCTACAGTAACCAAAACAGCATGGTACTGGTAGCAAAACAGATATATAGACCAATGGAACAGAACAGAGGCCTCAGAAATAACACCCCACACATACAACCATCTGATCTTTGACAAACCTGACAAAAACAAGCAATGGGGAAAGGATTCCCTATTTAATAAATGGCATTGGGAAAACTGGCTAGCCTTCTGCAAAAACTGAAACTGGACCCCTTCCTTAGGCTTTCTACAAAAATGAACTCAAGATGGATTAAAAATTTAAATGTAAGACCTATAACCATAAAAACCTTAAAAGAAAACCTAGGCAATACCACTCAGAACATAGGCATGGGCAAAGACTTCATGACTAAAACACCAAAAGCAATGGTAGCAAAAGCTAAAATTGATAAATGGGATCTAATTAAACCAAAGAGCTTCTGCACAGCAAAAGAAACTATTATCAGAGTGAACAGTCAACCTACAAAATGGGAGAAAATTTTTGCAATCTATCTATCTGACAAAGGGCTACTATCCAGAATCTACAAGGAGCTCAAACAAATTTAAAAGAAAAAAACAAGTAACTCCATTAAAAAGTGGGTGAAGGATATGAACAGACACTTTTCAAAAGAAGACATATATGTGGCCAACAAACATATGAAAAAAAGCTCATCATCACTGGTCATTATCAAAACCACAATAAGGTATCATCTCATACCAGTTAGAATGGCTCTCATTAAAAAGTCAGGAAACAACAGATATTGGCAAGGAGGTGGAGAAATAGGAACACTTTTACACTGTTGGTGGGTGTGCAAATTAGTTCAACCACTGTGGAAAACAGAGTTGTAATTCCTCAAGGATCTAGAGCTAGAAATGCCATTTGGCCCAGCAATCCCATTACTGGGTATATAAACAAAGGATTACAAATCATTCTACTATAAAGACATATGCACATGAATGTTTATTGCAGCACTATTCACAATAGCAAAGACTTGGAATGAACACAAATGCCCATCAGTGATAGACTGGATAAAGAAAATGTGGCACATATACACTATGGAATACTATGCAGCCATAAAAAAGGATGAGTTCATGTCCTTTGCAGAAACATGGATGAAGCTGGAAACCATCATTCTCAGCAAACTAACACAGGAATAGAAAACCAAATATCTCATGTTCTCACTGATAATTGGGAGTTGAACAAGGAGAACACATGGGCATAGGGAGGGGAACATCACACACTGGAGCCTGTCAGGGGTTGAGGGGCAAGGGAAGGAATAGCATTAGGAGAAATACCTAATGTAGATGATGGGTTGATGGGTGCAGCCAACCACCACGGCACATGTATACCTATGTAACAAACCTGCATGTTCTGCACATGTATCCCAGAACTTAAAGTATAATTTAAAAAAACAAAGAAAGAAAAAGAGTAATGGGTATTCCATGAAAAACTTCTAGAAGTGGTGCAAGGTGAGGAAAGAGGCTCTGGCTTTCCCAGCCTGCATAATGTTAAACAGTAAACTACGGATGTTTTTCAGTGAAGATCATTTTACCTCTTCCAGTTTTCAGGACATGTTGTTCAAAATGCCCAGAGACAAGAGGACTAGGACAAGCCCCCAAATGAGGGTGTAGCATGAATTTGTGAAGAGCAGGTAGCTGAAGCCTGGACGAGTGGATGACTTGATTTAGAGCCTCACTGCCCAGAGCAACAACATCAGCTATACCCGGAGGATACTTTAACAAATTCCTAGGTTATTTGTACGTGCACTGAAGTTTAAGAAGCTCTAGCAGACTAGCAGGCGGCAGCAAAACACACTGCCATGTGTGTACCTATGCAACTATCTTGCATGATCTGCACATGTACCCCAAAACCTAAAATGCAATTAAAAAAAAAATAAAAATAAGAAAAAAAAAAAAGAAGCACTAGCTTAGAGGACTGGCAATTAAGGAAAAAAAAATGGGTCCAAAGATGAAAAAAAGAACTGAAGAGCAACACACTGAAGTATTTTCCTATGATGAAACAGGAGAACATAGATGAACTGTGATGTTTCACCGGTCTAGGAGAGTGGAAGATACTTTAGACAAAGTTAAAGAGCTATCTGCATACCTGTGTTTATGATATCATTACTCATGTTAGCTAAAAAGTAAAAGCAACCCAAGTGTCCATCAATAGATGAATGCAAAAGCAAAATGTGGTATATACGTACAATAAAATATTATGCAGCCTTATAATAAAAGAAAATTCTGACACTCCACAACATGGATGAACCTCAAGGACATTATATTAACTAAATTAGCCAGTCACAAAAAAAGACGAATACAGTACCTCACAATTCCACTTATCTGAGGTAACAGAGTAGTCAAAATCACAGTGACAGAAAGTAGAATGGTGGTTTTCCAGGGGGATGGGTTATGTTTAACAGGTTTTGTTTTTTGAGATTTTTTTTTTTTTTTTTTTTTTGAGATGCAGTCTCACTCTGTCACCCAGGCTGGAGTGCAGTGGCACGATCTCAGTTCACTGTAACCTCTGCCTCCCAGGTCCAAGCCATTCTCCTGCCTCAGCCTTCTTAGTAGCTGGGATTACAGGCACCCACCACCATGCCCATCTAGTTTTTTGTACTTTTAATAGAGATGGGGTTTCACCATGTTGGCCAGGCTGGTCTTGAACTCCTGACCTCATGATCCACCTGTCTCAGCCTCCCAAAGTGCTGGGACTACAGGCATGACCCACCATGCCCAGCCTAGTTTTATAAAATAAAAAAAGTTACAGAGATAGATGTCATGATGGTTGCACAGCATTATTATTAATGTACCTAATATCACTGAACTGTAATTAAAAAAATGGTTAAGATGGTTAAGTTTTATGTTATATGTATTTTATCACAAAAAAATAAAAAAGAGAATAAGCATCTATGGCATATTCCAAAAACTTAGATAAAATGGAAGAAGAATCACAGTAGAAACTGAAAAGTACAGTAAGGTGCTTATCAAATACTTTTCTTACTGGTCACATCCATATACCCTGGATGAGCCAGAGAAAGGGGCCAGGTGGAGAGAGCTTGCAGGGGCCAGACTGTCCCCTTTGTGTCAGTGATATCAGTGAAGCTGTGCCATTGGTATAACGGTGTAACCAGGGATGCAGAGTGAAGAAAATCAGAAAATGTTAAAGGTAAAAAGGACCTTAGAGATCTGGTCCAGCGGTTGATAGCCTGTGTTGTTAAAAGTAGGAATCATATGTAACTTAAGAGTATGTGTCTTCAGGGAGGGGAACATCACACACTGGGGCCTGTCGGTGGATCAGGGATGGAGGAGGGACAACAGGGGGTGAGGGTTTAGGGGAGGGATAGCACTAGGAGAAATACCTAATGTAGATGATGAGGTGATGGATGCAGGAAACCACCATAGCATGTGTATATCTGTGTAACAAACCTGCCTGTTCTGCACATGTATCCCAGAACTTAAAGTGTAATTTAAAAAAAAAGAGTATGTGTCTTAAGAGCAGCCAAGGGGAAACCAAATGGTCCCGATGTCAGCCCTTCCTCCCCATGTCAGCTGTAGTGGCTACTATTCTGTTTTATATAATCAGTATAGGAGAAAGACTCATTTGTAAAAATATTTCTAGTATATTAAAAAGTGAAGTTTGTAACTCTTGATTCCAACACCAAAATTTCATAAACTTACAAATAAACTGAGATAGTGAAGTGATCTGTCCAATATGTAGAGCTAATTAGATACAGAGATGAAACCAAAACCCACGACTGCTGATTCCTGCATCAATGCTTTTTTTTTTCACATCGTTCTGCTATATTGAAATTTGCTTTGAAAATTCTTTGTCACTTACTAAATGTGGTCTGTGTGAATAAAAAAGGAAATGCAAGATCCCAAAGAGGAAGAGAGATCAAAAGTGTCTCTACACTGAGTTATGAAGAATAGAAATATTCATAAAAGGAAGAACATATTATATTAATAGCTCCATAAATGAAAAACTATAAATGTTGGACTTAGCATAACTATTGAGTAGGTGGCTTTGTTAAAACTTTACTAACTATAGAAGTGCTGATGAACAGATTTAGAAGAACCATAAATTCAGTTAGACTTTATCACTGGCTTGGGTTAGTAAGAATATTTCTTTAATTTCTAAACTAATGACAGGTTTAAGATAGACCAATTGATGAACATTTATAGTTTCATGCTTATGAACAGAAACTGTGACATTTCACGATGCATAAATGATGATGAAAGTATTGAAGCATCCTAGCAAGTTGCAATTCTCCAAGGAAGCTATTAACAGCTTAACATTTCTAGTTCACTTTGGAATGTGGATTCAACTTACTCGAAAAATGTTATACTAAATGGCATGAAAGAATGCAATTAAGATAGACGACTAGGTTGGGCCCTTAAGCTAGGTTTCTCAGGTATATTGCTAAATCAAATGTTGCTATATATATGAGAAAACCTGTAAAACAGTACAAAGCAGGTTTCACAAATTATGTTAAAAAAAACATAAAAACAAACAAAACTATGTTAAAAAAAAAAAAAACCAACAGAACAGTAAAATAATCCTTCCCAGTGCTTCAATAAAATAAACTGGACTTTCCCCTCAGAAAAACCATGGCTGGAACCACTACCGCCTATGCAGCGTGGACAGTATATGTTGCTGATTCTTTTTCTTTTCTCCTGTCTTCAATTCCATTCTCCTGCCATACTGAATATATGTTTTGGGGCCAGCCTCAGGATTCATTAATATAGAATTCATTCGTTCATTCATTCATTCATTCATCAAACATGTATTAATGCCCCACTATGTGTTGGGCAACACCTAAAGGCACTAAGGATATATGCCCTCAAAACCTTCAGTCTAGTGGGAAAAATAAACAACTAAACTAACCATTAGGCTGAAACTGTTACAATAAAGGTGCATTATAAGAGAGATGTGTACCTGTGGCAGGACAAAGGAAGGATGCAAGAGAGGGCAAGACTGGGCATCACATAAGGCTTTTCGAGGAGGAGGTACTATTCCTAGTTGGAAGGAATCCAAATGATCCAAGGGAGTAAAAAGGTTAAGGGGGTGGAAGGAAGAGATGACAGCACATGGAAAGTCACTGAAGTGAAAGGGCACATGGTACATTCAAGGAGCTGTTCAGGAAGGACTAAATACTGGATACTAGTCAGAAGGATGAAAGACAAAGCTGAACACGTTTAAGGGCCAGAGCGTAAACAGCCTTCACGTATTTTAGTTAAGGAGCTTTTTTTATATCAAGGGCAATGTGGAAAGGGATTACAAAGTGAGTAGTGACATAATCAAACTGTTTTACAGTATTCTAAGAACTTTGGAAGCTGGATACAAGGAGGACAAGGCTGAGCATGGTGGAAGAGGGAGCTCTAGAGTAATGCACAGGAGAGCAAGAAGGATGTCCACATAGAAAAGCAACTTGGTGCAGGATGTCAGACCCAGGCAGAGTGAGGAGGGTGCCCACACAGGGGAGGGGGCAGCAGCGTGTAATATATTAAGGATAATGAGAACGAAATTTATCACTTTCAGAGAAGGAAGTTACAAACAAGCATAAAGAGAAAAACAGAATGAACCTGGTGTGTTGAATTGCAATTGGAGGTATCAGTATGCAAATGGTTGTTTAATATATTTGACAGATACACAGAAGTAATATTGAGCATCAAAATAATGACAGTAACTGACTATAATCCATTAAATGAACTAGAAATTAATAAGTCCATGCTAAATAAATTGAAAACCTGATGAAAAATGGGATATTTGGGCGGTTTCAAAGGACCTTTCCGAAATACCAATGACAAAGTGGGGAAAAACAACTTTAAAGTGGAGACCCTGATGGACACTGCCTTTAGTGTGATCAGTGTGAACACATCAACAGTAATGAGTCAAACAGATACTTTGTGACACTTAAGAGAAGGCATCAGAAAAACGTAACATCACTTCTGTGATATTCCTTCCACAGATGCATAAACAGAATCTAATCAAGAGTGAATATCAGACAAATCCAAATTGAGAGACATTATACAATATAACTGACCTATAATCTTCAAATATGTTGTAAATATCAAGGAAATACTGAGGAACTATTACAGACTAGAGAAACAACTAAAATAACACATGATTCTAAACTGAATTCTGAACCAGGCATGGTAGGTCATGCCAGGGGAGGCTGAGGTAGGAGGACTGCCTGAGCTCAGAGTTCAAGACCATCATGGGCTATAGCAATATCTCATCTCTTACAAAAAATATCAATGATGATAAATAATCTAAAACTAAACTGAATTCCTCTACTACAAAGAAATCATTGGGACAATTAGTGAAATTTGAATGGGATCTTAGAATTGGAAGGCAGTAATATGTCATGTTAATTTCCTGATTTTTTTTTTACAATATTGCAATTATTAGTATTTAAGAGAATGTCTTTATTTCTAAGAAATACACACTAAAGTATTTGGAGGTGAAGGCTATCACATCAGCAACCTCAAGTGGTTTTTAAAAAGTGCTTTTATTGTTCTTACATTTCTGTTACAAATGTGGGATTGTTTGAAAAAATTTTTAAAGGAAAAGAATTGAAAGAGGACTAAAAACAATAAAAGACAGAAGCTGGAATTTTAAATCAGAAACCCACTGCACATGCTTTCAAGTTTTATGGTATATATTTATAATTAGTTGCATAGTAAAATATGTATAATTCCCCCAAATATAATTATTTTCCCCAAATTAAAGAATCTCACCAAGTTTGGTCACAGAAGTCTACCTGGAATGGTCTCCACTGGATCCTGTAGTCAATATTGAAGGCCCAAAGTAGTCTAAACTAAGTCAGCAGTGCTTCTTATCGAAATTGCTTAATAAGGCTTATTTCTGTCTGGGTGCTATGCATCGCATCTTAACATACATTGCCCACAATGCTTTAAGATAAATACTGTTATTATTTCTATTTTGCAGATTTGAACTTTTCTCAAGGAGATCAAGCAAAATGTTCAGGGTCTTCCTCTAGTAAATAGAGCACTAGAAAAAAACTTCAGTCTTTTTATTTATTTATTTATTTTAAACGGAGTTTTGCTCTTGTTACCCAGGCTGGAGTGCAATGGCAGCGATCTCGGCTCACCGCAACCTCCGCCTCCTGGGTTCAGTCAATTCTCCTGCCTCAGCCTCCTGAGTAGCTGGGATTACAGGCACGCGCCACCATGCCCAGCTAATTTTTTGTATTTTTAGTAGAGACGGGGTTTCACCATGTTGACCAGGAAAAACTTCAGTCTTATAACTCATGGCCTGTGCTTTTCCCACTGCCATCTAGTAGCTCCCTAGGTCCATGGCACCACACTAATCATTGTGGGAGAGACAAAGATGAATGAGACAAGTTCTCAGAGAATTATTTCTGCCTTCTCTTTATACCACAGTCAGAATCTTCTGCCTCTTCCCTCTCACCAGGACTCTCTCACATACTATGGATTTACCATCAGTGGGTAAATCCAGGGACACTATTTAATCTACCTTTTCCCTCACTGAAGAGATGCTAAAGCAATTCTAACGGTTTAAAAATGTGCCTTAAAATATAAAAGTTAAAAAATGCTTTCTTAATGCACTGTGTTAAATGAGTTTATAATAACCACTTAGCTAAAAATGGAAAGAAAAAATGACACAGGAGGATTATAAAGATAAACAGTACAACCTGTGAATAATTTGATGTTGAATAAGAAAAGCCAAAGGCCAACTTATTAAATATTAGGAGTTCTGGATAACTGAACTGCGGACTCCCGAATTTCTAATGTCTCACTTGATAGAAGAGATCACCTAAGAAGGTCTCATAAATTGGAGTCAGGTCCCTGACTTGCAGAAATGGGACTGCTGCTCTCTGGAGAAATAACAGTACCTTGACCTTTTCATCTCTGTGAGAAGTATGATAGTCTTCCCACTTCAGTGATGGTTGAAAAGAAACTGATTGCTCGATAAAAGCAGAGGGGGGAGAATAAGATACCACTTTATGCCAGGTGCAGTGACTCACGCCTGTAATCCCAATACTTTGGGAGACTGAAATGGGAAGATGGCTTGAGCCCTGGAGTTCGAGGCCAGACTGGGCAATATAGCAAAACTCCATCTCTACAAAAAATACAGAAATTAGCTGAGCATGGTGGCATATGTCTGTAGTCCCAGCTACGAGGGAGGCTAAGGTGGCAGGATGGATTGAACCCTGGAGGCAGTGGCTGTAGTTAGCTGTGATCACACCACTGCACTCCAGCCTGAGCCAGAGAATGAGAACCTGTCTCAAACAAACAAACAAACAAAAAAAGATACTACTTTATTAAGTCAATAATGAATTCTCTCAACCAAGCTCACAATATAAAGTAGAACACGTTGAATATCACTTTCATAATTCTGCTTCATCCATCTGGAACACCGGCTATCAGGCCTTGCTAGAACTTTGAGAAGCTTATTGAGTAAATTGTTTTTTACTCAATATGCTCAAGTATCCAGTAAATTTTCCCAAAAAACAAACACCCTAAAATGAAAGATATCATATAAGGACCATAAAATTACTTTCAGCATTTTATGGAAAAGGATAAAGGAAACCTTCCTCATAAAATGAAACAAAAAACTATAGGCTGTTTATAGATTATTCAAACTGACATAATTCAGGAATGATTTTAACATAGGAATTTAGAAGATAACTCAATTCAGTTATATTTCTTGTCGTTACTACTGTTTCAGAGAGGGCAATGGCTTTGGTTTACCTCCAACGGTCTCTCTCAAAAACACCAACTGACTGAGTCTATTCCTGGAATTGCTCTAAGCTCCCCTAGAATTTTGTCCTTAAGCACATTGTAATGCTCAAGGAACAGTGGTAACAATGTGAAACAAGTTCAAAGACCCCAAAGTGGAAGATACTGTTTTCCTGCATCCTACCTACTGTAACTGAAAACTGGGAATTTACTGGAATTGAGGATTTATTATGAGTCAGATGGCTGATAGCCCTTCCAACGAAAACATCTGCTCTACAAAGGCACAACTGCTCCAATCCATTTCCTCTTGGATCTGGAGAATGACCAAGCTTAGCCCTTTCCTTAAAGACACAGGGACTTGAAATGAGAAATGAAATCAAAGTGGATCTCTATGTCACCTTCCAAATTCTGCTACTCTTTAATCGTTTTAAAAATATAATACAATATGATAAGAAATATAAGTTTTAGACAAAAAAATTGCAGTTGGTTCAGTGGAATAACTAAGGATTTTATCAGATCATTCAAATTTACAACGGCACAGCTGAAACTAATTCTTTCTCTGGTATTGAGGAAAAATGGACATGTATTACCCAAGCCCAGCGAAAAAGGGGTTTCATTATATATTCATTTATTCAAAAAATATTCATTGTGCACTTCTATGTGTCAGGCACTGTTCTAGGAACAAGCGGTGAACAAGCTAGATAATGGCCCTCCCTCTTGGAGCCTACCTTTCAGCAGGGGATAACAAAGAATAAAACAAGTCAGCCAATTCATGAATAGCCTTCAA
The DNA here is from genome assembly GCF_049354715.1 of Callithrix jacchus. Taxonomy (NCBI): domain Eukaryota; kingdom Metazoa; phylum Chordata; class Mammalia; order Primates; family Cebidae; genus Callithrix; species Callithrix jacchus. The sequence continues at coordinate 86,941,363 of NC_133515.1, forward strand.
AACACTATAGGAGTTGTCTTGTTTCCAGTGGTCTATTTGCAACAATTTATACCAAGATTTTTCTCTAGCAACTACAAAGTACGTCATAAAATTGGTTTCAGAGAGCTAGTGCAGTGGTTCAAGTTCTGGCATTTGTTAAAAAAACACACATTCTTAAACCCTGCCCTGGGGATTATGATTCAGTAAGTATGGGTAAGTCAAGGAAATATGATTTTTTTAACTTACAAGGGGATTAAACTGCCCATCCAGGTTCGGGGTCTATTGCCTTAGAGCAATAAGAAATGTCTAAGCTTCATATCAATATGTTTATATGTATTTACTTATAAGCTATACACATGAACTCTGTACTAATGCACTATGAGCATCACAAAACATGCACAAACAGTAGAAATTCTAAGAGGGTGAGATGAAAATCAACACAACTGCATGGCTTGCCTGCACAGGCTGTAGCTTACTAAATGAGGCATGCCACGAGGTCTGCAGGTTCCCCAAATAGACAGCGGATTGATAGGACAGCCACAGGTGAGGCTGTGTGATTCACAGCTTGGAAAGAGAGACTCTTATCTCAGCCCTCACTCTGCTCCATAAACTTACAAATATCACTTCCAGCATGGATGCAGAGAACTGGGCAGAGGAGCATTAAAATTATCATCATCTCAGTGACAGGAATTTGGAAGGCTCTTTGTCTCTCTTAACATGCCAACATATACCTGCCCGTTTTTGTTAACACACACTAAATATGGTAAAACCAGATCTAAAAAAAGACAAACTCTGTCCTAGGTTCAGCAGCCATAACCCTGTTGTGTCAGAATTTGAATCATGTGTGAATGAGTCCATCCTGCATGTTAGATATCAGGCAATATGGTAGAATAGAAAGATCACAGACTTTGGAGTTGGACTAGTGAGAATCATGGCTTCATTGCTTACTGGCTATGCCAACCTGGCTGGATAAGTTATTTAAAACCTGGATGAGTCTATTTCCTCAACTGTAAAATGGGAAGTTATAACTATTGTATCAGTAATAGTAGCCACCATTATCGGCACTGTCATCCCAGATCATCTTGGGACTGGCCCACCTGTTCCCTGCTATCTGTGGACACTGTGCTTGGCCTGCTTCCCTGGAAATGATACCTACCTGTTGCCTTTTTTGTATGTAAACTCTCTTGTCAAATCCTGACCTGTCTGTACAAAATCAGTTTCTTCCTCCTGACCATGATGAATGAGTACCTCCACAACCGCTGTTCCCGTTAGAACCTACTCCCTCCTGGCCAGGCCCACATACATGCCCTTGACTTTGAATTCAGTGTTACACCTCATGGACCAACAGCCCTCACTTGCCCCTTCATTTGGCATCGAGCTTTCTAGTCGTTATGCTTCTGCAGGCACAAAATCTCAATAAGTAACAACTTCTCTCTTCTCGTCATGGTATCCTTTCCAGTGTCTCGTTTGTGCTTCCTGATAGTATTATTTGAATAGTTACATGTACCAAAATCATTTATTGAGTTTGGAGATTAGAAGGCAATACACAAAAGAATCTGCTCACAATGGCAGGAATGGACATACACATATATACAAAAGCATAGTTTTTCAACTAGATTACTTTTTAAAGTCAGGCAGTCATCTTTTTTTCTTTTCTTTTCTTTTTTTTTGAGATGGAGTCTAGCTCTGTCACCCACACTGGAGTAAAATGGCATGGTTTCAGCTCACTGCAACCTCCACCTCCCAGGTTCAAGCAATTCACTTGCCTCAGCCTCCTGAGTAGCTGGGATTACAGGTGTGCACCATCACACCTGGCTAATTTTTTATGTTTTTGGTAGAGAAGGGGTTTCACCATGTTGGCCTGGTTGGTCTCGAACTCCTGACCTTAAGTGATCCGCCCCCCGCCCCCCGCCCAACTTCCCAAAGTGCTGGGATTACAGGTGTGAGCCACCATACCTGGCCCAGGTAGCCAGAAAAATCAGGCCTCTTAGAGAAAAAATCAAAACAATTAAGAATCTATCTAAAATAATTTAGAAAAAGAGCAAATAATATCAAGCCAAAATTAGAAAAGACAAAAAACAAAATGAAGAGCAAAAATAAAAACAAGCTAAGAACATGCAGCAATACAAAGGAGAGAAAAATTCACATTAAATCAAGGCTATAGGTTAGAAAATATTTTTTAAATTAGGGCATTATAAATCATGATTACATGCTAGTCAATTTGGTAATTAAATGTAAATGGATAAAAATTCAAGACCACAAGAGGATAAAAAGAGAGGTATCAGGAAATAGCAAACCTGAATGGACAACTTACAACAACAGAATGAAATGTTATTAGGATTACTGTTTTAAAAGATGTCTATAGCCACTGAGTGTGTTGAAGAACGTTTTAAAACTTTCCAAAAATAAGTAAGGATGTCATGTTTTTCAATCTACCACATAAGGCAAATATAGTCTCATTTTCCAAAAACAGACAAGATATGCACAATAATTTTTATGAGTATGTCTATAACAACTAAATAAAAACCCTAGTAAATAGAATAAAAGATCACATTAAAATAATTTTCCTATGAATAAGCAGAGTTTTATTCTTCGACTGTATAACTAGACACAAGGGAAACAATATAACTCATTATACAAAGAGGGACAGTAGAGGAATCATATCATTAATGCAACAAGTGCTCACAGAAAACAGAAACACCCATTCTGAGCCACTTGGCAATGCAAACACACTACAACCAGCTTGTCGGGTCCTCCCCAAGAGGCCTCGGGGGGTGCAGTTTATGTTCTTCACAGACAGAGTTTGGCCTTTTGGGCCCAGAAACTCAAGTTTGTCTGCACACCAATTGCACAGCCATGGCCCAAGGATAGGTGACATTATACAGCCAGAATGCTAACTCATTAGTTTACTATTAAAATTAACTTGGTACTAAAATTCTCCATGCTCATATGATTACTTCATTCTTTCCCCATAAGAAGTCAGTTTATTACTTTGTAATAATAAATTATAGTCACAAGGAATGGAATACTCCAAACCCCTAAGATCAGTGTATTATCTGCCTATGAGGAAGCTTATGTGGGTTTCTGAGTGAACAAGAGATCAGAACAAGGGGAGTTACGGGACTGCATTTTAATGACCTTGTTAGTATATCCAAAGGGAATACCAAGTGTGTTTAAAAGTCTGTGATCTACATTCACTCCTGCATTTACCTCTACTTGCATATTACTCAAAATTCACTGGCGAAACCATCCTTTATTTTGGATAATGCTGGAATAGCTACTGCCAAATTCTCTAACATTATTTTTTCTTATTCTTTCCCTAGCTTTAGTTTGATACATTCTTTCTTCAGATATGTGAACACATTCCGACAAGTCCAATATTGCTCACTTGGGATCCATTTCAACTCCCAAAGAGAGTATCACATTTACACCTTAATCCATTTATGTGCTGGCTGCAAATTTCATGGAGTAATCTGATTCCTTTATTTCTTAGTTCATAACTGAATAGGCAATTAGATAGTGGAGAGGAAAAGGAATTAAAAACATAAACATGGGGAAAAATGTATTTTATAAATGACATAGTTCTATATCATCAAGTTATAAAGTTATATGATTACAGAACTCAATAAAATCGACTTAAAATAACTAGTGTTAGCTAAATGGTTTCAGCAAAGTTGCAGGATAAAAATCCATCTAAAACTACTACAAGCCTGTATACTATTGGCCATAGCCAGAAAATGCAGTAGAAAAGACCCCATTTATAATTCCAACAAAAATTCAATAAATAGGTATTAATTTAAATCAGAAAATTAGAGGCTTATTCAAAGATGACATAAAGTCTGACAGAAGAATTAAAGAAAGATAGATAAATGAAGAAATATGATTTGCTCAATGCTGGGAAAACTAAACACAGTAAAGATGATGACATTCCCTAAATTATTATGTAGATTTAATAAAACACTGATTGTACAGAAATTGATATTGGTACAAAAACATGTGTTGGAAAAGTAGGCAAAAATACCAGAGGAAAAACACCAAAGTTATGATGGTGGTTTCAAACTATGAAATTATAAAATGTTATAGAAGAAGAATTATTTTAAAAGAAGACATGGTATTAAGTTGAAATAGAAGAAACTCAAAATAGAATTCAGAAATAAAGATGAAGGGGAGGACATGACAAGCCAGAAGCAATCGGATTACAGAGGAGAGAGTGCTAGTGAGCAACTGGAGAGTAAACAGAAAGACAACGAGTAAGTTAGAGCCTTAAGCTCACACCATACGTGCAGGCTAGAGAGTGAAAATATATGTAGAAGAAAACAGAATAGCATATTCACTCCAACTGTGGAAGAGAGAGAACTTTATAACTGCCAAAAAAGTAGAATATTATCACAGACATTTTCAAATATAAAAAAAGAAAATTTCTATACTCAAAAATATAGCAAATATAATATGAAATATCAAAAGGACAGAGCTCACAGAAGAGCTCAATGTGACAAATGTAAGTGATAAAAGGTTATCATCTGCTGCATATAATTAAAAAGAGTCAATAACCCGATTTACTTGAAAGAGTGGTCCAAAGAAATGAACACTGAAAAAAATGTACAACTTGCTAAAGGTAATTACAGATCATTTTAAGGTATCATTATATAACTATTAACTTAGCAAAAATAAATAAAAATGACAAAAACCCAGTGTAGGCCAGGGTTAGAGTACACAAGCTTTGCTTCCTAGCCCCACATGCCCACCCACCTCCCAGCTAGTCTTAGATTTTGGTACTAGTTGAATTTGCAGGGTCTTATATGGTTACTTATGGTCAAGAACTCACTTTCTATACATTCTGGTAAATGTGTAGAAAATAAAATCTGCATTTTATTTTCCTGTCCCCAGGTCCTTTGCTGCCAGACACCATGGTTTCCCTACAGGTATGGTTCCCCATGGCTCTTATCCATGTTCTTAGTCAATTACCCATCTCTCTTTCTGCCAGCTTGAATCCCCTGTCATTATTCGATCTGTTACCTTCCTAGATTGACCATCCTGCTTAATAGACTGTTTTATTTTCCAAGTTAGAGTTTTTGGCCCTACCCAACCCACAGAAAACAGAGTCTTGATTAAACATGGAGATACTTTTTCATATTGTTGGGAAAGTTGTTCTAATCTTTCCTGAATACAACCTAAAATATGTAACAAGCTCTCCTTATCCTTTGACCCAGTAAGTCTACTCTGGGGAATTAGTTCAAGGAAATAATTCAAAAGAAGAAAGAAATTAGTGCAAGATGTTCTCAACAGCTCTGTTAAGAAATAAAATGAGAGAGAAAATGAGGGAGGGAGGGTAAGAAGAGAGGAAAGGAAGAAGAATTTAAAGAGCTAATAGCATGAGAATGACTGACAAAACTATGACATGCCAACATAATGGAATGTTCTATACTACCGAAAAAATGGCAACTACATAAACAAGATACATGGAAGTGGTTATGAAGAGCACTGGAGAGATGGTTTAGTGCCATTAGAAGTGAAAGGATTTAGTAATTATTTGCTTCAACCCCATGCTCACCCCAAAGCCTAGGACATCTCATATTCTTTCTGTACCTCCCCTTGACTCCACTCCCACTTAGGTGAGAAAGCTGTCCTTTATTTTCTCCACCAAGCTTAATATTTTATTTTGCTGATCAACAATACCTAAAATTGTTGCAACTTTCCTATTTCTAAATGAGGATCTAAATGTATGACAATAGGTTTCCAAGCTTTGCACAACTCATGTACAACTCACTTTTTAAAACAATGGCATTTTAGACAGATGTCAGCTATTCAAACTTTGCTTTGACTGAACACTTCCCTGCTAGGTCCCATCTATCCCTGCTCACTCAGCTGTGAGGACTACTAGATTCAAACCCATCCAGTCCTAAACCAAAAGGAGCCTCGCCTAACCTATTAAGAGTCCCTTTCCCATTGTGAACAATGTAGAGAAAGACAATGAGTACAGGGTTTAAGAGGACAGACTTGCTTTGAATCTAATCTGGATTTGAATTCGAGTTCAACTACTTAATGTCTGAATCTTAGAAATACTTAAGTTCTGCCGGGGCAGTGGCCTGTAATCCCAGCACTTTGGGAGGCCGAGGCGGGTAGATCACGAGGTCAAGAGATCAAGACCATCCTGGTCAACATGGTGAAACCCCGTCTCTACTAAAAATACAAAACATTAGCTGGGTGTGGTGGCATGTGCCTGTAATCCCAGCTACTCAGGAGGCTGAGGCAGGAGAATTGCCTGAACCCAGGAGGCGGAGGTTGCGGTGAGCCGAGATCCCGCCATTGCACTCCAGCCTGGGTAACAAGAGCAAAACAAAAAGAAGAGATATTTAAGTTCCCTGGTCCTCAGATTTCTCATCTATAAAGAGAGACTGTTAATGTCTACTTCTTTGGACTATGGAGAGCACTGAATGCCAAGCACATGGTAAGTGTTTAATAAGTGATTACATCACCTCTTTTCCTACATCAACAGCCCTGGTTCTTGAACTGTACTTGGAAGAAATTCAGATCGCTTACTAGCCTGATCACCTTCCATTTTTGGTTCTCTTCTTCACCTCCAAGCCTCTTAAGATGCAACACCCAGGACTATACTACTTAAAATCTCAGAGACACCTGTCAGAACTATTACGTCCTTTGTTCTTAAAACGGCATTTCCATTAATGAATGCTTGTATTACATGAGATTTGGACAGCTGAATTGCAAATCTTTTCACAAGAACCCTAAACACCCCAAATCATTTTTACATGAATTGTTCTAAATAGATATCTCTCCATATTCTACATTTATTTATCTGGCTGATATGTTTTTTGTTTTTTCTTTGTTTGTTACATTGACTGTAAAGGCATGAGATGGAATATAATGAGTAGTGGACTGTGAACCAGACGACCTCGCTTGTCTCCTTTCATTCAACAAATATTTATCAAGCACCAAATCCATACTAGCCCCTGTGCTAGGTATTAGAGCCATAATGGTTAACATGTAGACATGAGCCCTGCCCTCACTCAGAGAACTTACAGTTTAGTAGAAAGACAGGAAAGTAAACCAACAGTTACAACAAAACCTGTGATGCAGGCTCTGACAAGGAAGGTATAGACTAGTGTGGGAGCATGGAGGAAGGGCATCTGACCCAGACTTGGTCTGGAAAGGCCTCCTGGAGATACGTCCTGGCTTCGCCACTCCTAATGGTTAACTTAATTACCAATGCCTTAGTTTCCTCACCTATAAAATGACGGGACTGCTATGGAGGAAACTTGCTATCAAAATTACAAATGCATTTCCATTGACCTGGCAATCCTACCATTGGGAATTGGTCCTACAAATCATATCAGCATACAGAGGAAACAATGCACTTACAAGGTTATTCACTTGCAGTACTGTTTATGATACCAAAGATTGGCTGTCATAAATCATAAATCATTCCCCTACAGAGGGTGGTTTCAGAAGCTATGATACAGCACATAATAGACTGGTAGGCACTGTGAAAAAAAATTAGAAAGAGGGAGTTACATAGCGGTATGAAAAGATTGCCAAGATGCATTGTTAAGTAAAAACACTGAGATGCAGAGTAGTGTATATAGTATGCCACCTTCTGTGGAAGGAAGAGAATAAATGAGAACACATACTCATATTTGCATAAAGAAATCCTGGAAAGATACAGAAGAAACTAATAAAAGTGACTGCCTATAGAGAGAACTGGAAAGGGAATAGAGTAGAAGGAGGTGGGATAGGAGTGAGATTTTTTCCAATGTACATCTTTTTAAATATTTTTGAATCATGTAAAAATATTATCTAACTATTTTAGGATGGGACTAGATAGTTTGTAAAGCTCTCCCATTCTTAATATTCTATAATTACATAACAATCCACATTTAACTTGTAATAATACAGTCAAATATTCATCAGCTTCTTTGTCTATCTGAAAAATGCTTCGTTTATAATTTTTAAAATGTCATACTTATGTCAGAACAATATGAACATATTAAAAACACTTATTCAGCAAACTCAATCACTGCCATCTAACTATATTTACTTTTTTAATCCTCTAAATTTATTAAAATCCAATAAATATGTACTGAGTACCTACTCTGGGCCAGACACAGCCATGAACAAGACCAAAAAGGTCTCTGAAGAAAGCATTAATTGTAGTGACCACGAATCATCCTTATTACAGATGTTTATAATGAATTTAAATATAATGATCTCTCTCTACATACAGACATTTGTGTTATTTTAAATTTTTTAATAGAAAATTTTGTATAAAATCTGATTTAAATGTTTTAAGTTAAATTTGGGGAGGGGTCAGTCCATTGTTCTAATAATCCAACCCAGACCTGCCCTGAACAAGCTACAAAACACTTCTGGCTATTTCAATGTGTTCTTCAGCCTGGCTCAAGACAGACAAGAATTTGGTTATCATTTCCTATATCAGCCCCTTAGCCTGGCTTCCCATATACTATCTGTACTCCCAATTTCTCAGTAATGTTAATGTTTGATTCTCATGTTTGGTCCAGATATTTCACAAGGCAGTCTGTACTTCTGTCTTTATTATAACAATTGATTTCTTATCTTCTTCCCTCCCTAACTGTGAATACTGTGAGGACTCAGGCCCAATCTTATTCAAAGCCTGAGATGTACATAGGAGATGTTCAATAATCATTTGCTGAATAGATTTAAAAATGAACAAGCAAACAAACAATGCAATAATTAATTCACAACAAAACTAAATTCTGGCTAAATAAAAAAGTTGTAAAGGAACCAAGAAACCATAAGGAAATTAATGTTCTATCTTTATTCTTATTTCATGTATACATCATAGCTGGCTCCCAGTCCCAAAGGCAGGGTATGGCCATGCAAGGAATAAAGGTTGCAGAGTGCTGACATGCTGGTGACATGCTGTCTTTGCCCAAAAAAGGCAAGCGTCTCAGCTAAGATGCGAGTGACTGGTATGGTACAGTAAAGACTACTGAATTTGAAATAAAAAGACTTAAGTTCAGATCCCACTTTTCTACTTAACCAGCTATGAGACTCTGAGCAAGTTGTTTAACCTTTCTCAGCCTCCCCGAGCCTTTTCTTCTCTGAAAATGGCAAAAATAAACCCCCAAAACAGAAAACAAAACAACCCAAAACCAAAACAAAACAAATCTGTCCTGCCTACCACATGGAGTTGTTGGGATGAGCATAAAAAATACTCTTCGTGAAAGAGTTTTGTGATAGCAAAGTGGCATACAAATTTAAAGAACAGAAATGATTACTCTTCAAAGCTGGATCAAGATAATTTTAAATAATGATTAAAATTCAATGAGACCAATGTAATATGGGAAAATTACATTTTACCTAAAGTGTAAGTCCCTCAATAGCTACCTTTTAATAATTTGACAGTAATCTTAAGAATAATCTGAAGATAACACCAGCAAAACAGCAGAGATCCTATATAGACAGCACACTCAGTGCTAGGTGCCCAGGGACTGTCAGATGCTGAGAGTATGAAGACAAAGAAAACATGAGCCTATGATCTTGACCCTATAAGAGCTCACAGTCCAGTGAGGATGGCAGGAATAAGTACAAATGATCAGAGGGATGTGTGTGTGTGTGTGTGTGTGTGTGTGTGTCAGAGACAAAGAGAGAGAGAGACATTGAGATAAAGGGAGTGAGGAATTGGATATATTAAGATTAATTGATTAGGTACAAAATACTATCAAAGAATTAAGAACCATGCCATGCTATTCTTCAACCAGGCTTCTGTTTCAAAGCATCCTGGGGTGCTGTGAAGATTCCTGGGCCCAGCCCATGGTATACCTCTCTCTTTATTTAGAATTTGTATAATCTCCCTCAGCAAAATTTTACAAATTTCACTGTAGAGCTCCTCTGTATCTTCAAATAAATTTGTTCATATTTTATGCTTTTTGATGCTATTGTAAATGGTATTGTTTTTCTGTTTAATATGCTTTTCCAGTTTTTCTGTAAGTATACAGAAATACTATAAATCATTTTTACTACTACCCTTGTATCCTGTGCCCTTGCTAAATTCACTCTTTGTCACAGCAGTCTTTCTGTATATTTCGCTAGATCTTATATATACAATTACAGTGTCTGCAAACAAAGACAGTGGTACCTCTTCTTTTCCTCCAATCATGTCTTTTATTTATTTTTCTTGTCTTACGGCATTGATTACAAAGCTGAATAGCAAAGTCATGAGAGTGTATGTACATCCTTGCCTTCTTCCTGACTTACTTGGTCATGATGTACTATTATTGTTACTACCTTTTAAAAAATAATAATCACTTACGTTTTCTAGTGTTTTGCTAAAGCTTTCTGTATCTATGTCTTCATTCATGAGAGATAATGGTTTGTAATTTTCTTGCAATATCCTAACATCCTAGACAGATTCTGGTATGAAGAGTTATTCTTACCTCATAACAACTATTGAGGTTCTATTGAACTACCTTGATAGAATGAAATTCATAGCTGATTTTAGTAACATGCAGACTAAAAATACCAAGCCTAGGGAATAGCTGTTACATTTTTACGTATAAGGTAATTCAAGAAATTATTACATATGCACATTAAATACAAAGTATTTATTGACAAAATATTTTTTCCCAAGTATGCATAAGGAAAAAAACTAAGCTGTATTTCACTTTAGCTTCATAGTTCCTAGTTCTAATCACTTACCCTCATAGACAAGGAAGAAAGGTTTGTGTTTATTTACCTTTTATACCTTTATAGTTCTCTGAGACTCAGAAAGAAAACCTCTCCAAGTTTATTAATATTTTCAGTTCAAGTACAATTCTCCCATATTCTCTTGATATTCATTTTAGATTCAGCAAAGTCTAAAGCTGGAAAGAGCCTTGGAGATCACCAACTTAACGTCTTCAATATTTTAAAGATGGATGAATTGGTCAAGGTGAGAAATGAATTGTCCAATGTCATCCAGCTCTTTGATATCACAGGCAGGGATGAAACTACTTCTTACCGACCCTATAATAAAAATGGTCTACTCTCCCCATCCCCCACATTCTTTTCTGGTATGTCCTATGCAAGTGCAACAAAAGATACTTTGAAACTGTGATCTAGTAATAGCTGTGTATCACCTATTCATCTGGTTAAAAGACTCTCTATTGGCCGGGCGCGGTGGCTCAAGCCTGTAATCCCAGCACTTTGGGAGGCCGAGGCGGGTGGATCATGAGGTCAAGAGAACGAGACCATCCTGGTCAACATGGTGAAACCCCGTCTCTACTAAAAATACAAAAAATTAGCTGGACATGGTGGCGCGTGCCTGTAATCCCAGCTACTCGGGAGGCTGAGGCAGGAGAATTGCCTGAACCCAGGAGGCGGAGGTTGCGGTGAGCCGAGATTGCGCCATTGCACTCCAGCCTGGGTAACAAGCGTGAAACTCCGTCTCAAAAAAAAAAAAAAAAAAAAAAAAAAGACTCTCTATTAAAGGAGTATTTTTTTCACACCATTTAAAATCAAGGACAGTACAGACTGGCATAAGGCCCCATTTTAATTGTTTCAGGACTAGAAAACAAAAGGTTCTGATGGATATTAAAGCTAATGTGAAAACAAATTTACTTTCCTATCATTATAGAAAATCTGAAATGAAAAACTTCAATTTATAAAGTTAGTATAAACAGGTAAAAAATATGTTGTTAAGGCTTAGGTATTGGGAAAATAACATTATCATTAAGGTAGATGAAAAAACACCGACATTCAATATTTCTATAGCACTTGGCAGTTAAGAAAACATTTTTTGTAGAGCTCATTTAATTCTCCCAAAATGTAAAAAAATAGAAAAGTAAATAATGTATCCTAATTTTCAAAGTGAAAAAACCGGTTCAGAAAGTTAATTTACTCAAGTTTACACTAACAGCAAATGGCAGATCTGGAACTTGAACCCTTGTCCTCTAATTCCAGAGAAGAAAATAACTTTACTAAGCTCTGGGCCCTTTGGTTGGCTATATATAAAATTTACACACAAATATGTCCAGAGGTAAACCAGAAGACCTTTCTATCTTAAAGAATAGAGATTTTAAAGAAGTATAATTCCTGTGGGATGGCCCTAAGCTAGAAATATAGCTATCTATTTCAAGTTCAAATTAAATATTCCGATATGTGGTATCTACAGGAAAGAAAATAAGAACATGAAAACAACAGCTAGAACAGAAACTACAAGAGATAATTTACCTTTCTTAAAGACCTACATTCTTCGTGCCAAATATAAGCACTCTGTCATTTGGCTGTGTCGTGATTACTACCTTTTACTCACGTACTAGTAGTTAAGAAGTTAAAAGCATAATACCTGTTAACAAAGACAGGTAAAAATTATTCTAAGATTAATCTGAACACTGGAAATGGAAACATTCTGACTAATGTATTATATCTGTGGCTCTGCCAACTTGTCTGAGGACACAGAAGACTGTCAGAATAATCTAAATAATAATAATATAAATAATAAATCCCTAAATATTTCTATAAAACAATGGTCGATCATAAAATATACACACAGGAAAAAAAAAAAAAAACGCCACAGGGTTTAACAGTGATAACTGCTAGTAATTCCAAAACAAACATTAATCACATTGAAGGTAATTTATGGAGACTAAATTTTTTAACACCATATTTAACTTTACTGCACTGAATACAAAATCAGAACCATTCTGCCATTATGTAACTAGTAGAGCATTAAGCCTTCTTAGTGATAAGATTTGAAATCAGAGGACCTTTACTGAAGTAGCTGAGCTAACAATGCTGGTTTATAAGCCTGGGCAAGTTACTTAAAGGACACGAAGTGTTTCAACATCTATTAGATGTAGATATTCTAAATATCATTTTTTTCTTGTCAGGTTATCATAACTTCAAAAGTAATTATGCATTTCATTATCTATTACAATGCCTAGAAATCTATCACTTGGGATCTGGCCAAAAATCTGTGAGGAAAAGAAAGAAAATCAGGCTCTGAAGTTGTATTTTAAAATCACTTAGCAAACTGTCCTCAAGACTTCCAGCATCTAGACTAGTGCTGGCTGAGAAAGAGCTGGCCAAGATGTATTTGTTAAATGGAGAAATGAGCTGGTTCATAGTGATTTTCACTTTTAAATTGCAATATTTGTTATTCTTCCATAGGTTTGCCTTTCCGCACTTTATTTCTCTAGGTACAATGTCTGTAGATGTTGGTTTGATCATAGCCATCCAAGCCTTGTGTAAACAATGGGTAGTCAATATATTCATGTCACAGGAATGAAGGAGAGATCTTTCCTCACTGAATCACAGACACCTGGGGCCAGTAGAGTTCTTAAAAATCAAGTAATAGGAAATGACATTTTGACTACTTGTCTTTGTCCCTTTTCAATAAAAGGAAAAAAAAAACCTAAATGCAGTGATTTTACAATATCTTTTGATAAGTTACTGGGCCAGGCACTGTTTTAGAAACTTAGGATACAATGGTAAATAAAAAAGGCTGCCTCTCTTCTTAGTGCTCAAATTTGTCACATCAAGGCAGGTACGCACACACAGATGAACACAGCCTACTAGTGGTTATAGAATCCCTACAATATATGTATCAAGATAACAGTGGGTACAAAGATTGCTTTTCCAATTGGCCCTCAAGATCCAAATGGATTAGGAATGAAAATATTTGTTGCTTTAAAGCAGCAGGTCACACCCTCAGCAATACATTGAAATCACTGGAGAGCTTTAAAAACTATAGATGGCTTGGTCTCCTCCCCCAGAGATTCTCATTTAATTCATCTGGGGTACAGCCTAGATTGGGAGTTTTTAAAGATCCCCAGGTACAGCCATGGTTGGGCATCACTGGCTTAAAGCAGCTCACAGTTTCCTAAATATCCACCTTGTCCTACAAAAGTCTCCTCACCTGGGAGAACAGAATAACTGTAGAAGCCCAAGGGCCATCTTTATCTACCTGTATAGCTCCAGAGCAGTCAGCTTTAAGCCCTAGGGTTAGGCAGGGGATCCTAAGAGTAAGTTTAAGGCAATCACTGGAGTTGTAAAGAACTATGGCAGTCACCAGCTTATGCAACCAAATGGCAAAAGTCAGGAGAAAACAGTCATTTAGGATCCTGAACATCTAAATGAGGACAAGCTGAAAGAAAACAAACCAAAAACAGAATATTTTAAATACTAGTGATTAATTATAGATACGTACTTGTTTTCTGAGAAATCTTAAACACTTTTTACAGTAGAATTGTAAAAAAAAAAAAAAATAAGGAAATACAAATAGAGGGAAAATATCACCATAATCCATGACATCTATGTATGTGAGTCATATTTATTTCCTGTGTTTGTCTATGTATACATATAAACAAAATTTAGAGATTTATGCTACAAATTCTGTTTTGTAGTGTACTATTTTCAGTAAACAAGATATTGTGATGGAGACTTCTGGTTGAGATGACAGGTTAAACCACAGAAAGCATGACTGATTTCTTAGAAGCAAAACCTCAGTCAGGTGTGATGGCTCATGCCTGTAATCCCAGCACTTTGGGAGGCCAAGGTAAGCGGATCACTTGATGTCCAGAAGTTCAAGACCAGCCTGGCCAATATGGTGAAACCCTGTCTCTATTAAAAATACAAAAACTAGCCATGCATGGTGGTGCATGCCTGTAATCCCAGCTACTCAGGAGGCTGAAGCAGGAGAATTGCTTGAATCCAGGAGGCGCAGGTTGCGGTGAGTCAAGATCATGCCACTGCACTCCAGTCTGGGCAACAGAGTGAGATTCTGTCTAACAAAAAAAAACCAAAACCCTCAAATTGAGGAAAACCCCAAAGGTAAAACAGGGATATTGGCAGTTGCAGTGAGAGGCAGGGCTAAAAAAGAGGAGTAAAAATCTGTATAAGCTTGCAAGGCAGTGAGAACCCCTCTTACAACAGAGGGCCCAGAAGCTTCATTTTCTCATTAGCTTCAGCCTCCAGCAATTCATAAAAATTTCTAGTCTTCCTACAAGGATGTGGTGGCTTCTGCCTCAGGTAAGCAAATGTTGACATCCCAGGACTCACTGAGGGCTCTTGTCTCCATCCGCGTTTCAGGATAGCTGTTTGTTCTGTTGCCTTAGTTCTCTGATGAGTCCATGAAAATCTGTCTGTCCAGCTTTTTTCTTGTGGTAAAAATGGGATCTACATCATTCCAGCTCTTCAAATCACAGAGCTGAAACCAGAAATTCACTCCTTGGCCACCAGGAGCCAGGCCTTTTATGTTCTTACACCCTACATCCATCCCCAGATATGAGACCAAAAATTTATTTTCTGGAGAAATTGAAAACTCCTCCAGAAATCACCGACTGATGCTGGCAATTGAAGATCTCTCAATAAAGAAGACAGCTCACTCCTGGTCTTCTCACAGTCATTATGAGAAGACCAGGAGTGCTAATTAAGATTTGCTTAAACTGATATTAAAATTAATTTTGCATTCCCAGAACAAAAATAGATTAGGAGATTGCTCAAGTATGGTGGCAAATCAGAGGCAAACCAAGATGAGATAAATGTTTCTTTTGTCCTAAGTTAGAAAGTAGGTGATCAGAAGTGGACTATACAGATATTTTGAAGATACGTGAAGCAACGGGAAACAATTCAAGAAACTAAATTAGAAACAGAAGATGTACCAGCGATTTTGAAGAGCATCGTCATGCTTAGGTGAAGAATTTTTGAAATTATTAACTTGAATGGAAGGAAAAGTGCATCTTAAATAAGCTCTTATATTGTTATTGCTGTCTAGGTGCAGTTTTACAATAGTTAAAAGAATCATAAGACTAGAAAAACAGATAAGGCCATACTTCAAAATTCTCCTTCTTTCAGGCAAAAGAAGACCTCAGTCAGCTCACAAAAGTAACTATTTGCCACGTTAGACTCAAAAAACTTTTTTCAATCCTCAAACAGGTATTCACATGCATTGAACAAGTATTTATGCATAAACTCGTCCATCTGTAAAGTAAAACCTGTAAATTCCCCCAAGATGAGAGCATGTTTTACTATGGGGTCTAAATTAATTTGCTATGGTTAATAAGAAAGTAAAAATATAAAATTAATTAGAAAGGAAAAAAGACCATTCTATAAACGCAAAGACAAATTATTTATTTTTTTAAAGCCCAAGTTAAATTTTCTCTGTACTTGGAGATTGTGTAAATGTGTTAGTACATTGGGTCATATACAAATCAGCATATTCTTGGCTATGAGATTTTCACAGATAAATTCAAATTCTTCCTTCTATTTGTCTAAGCTCTAAATTCTATTTTTTCTGCACTTGGGCATATCCTGTCTACAAATTACAGACGGACAAGTTCATTTGAAAATTGACTAATTAAAATATATTGATCATAAAATATGTACTGTTATCTTTTTTCCTTAACACATCCTAAAGCTAATCTTAGCTGAAAATGTGTAAGTACTTATCCCTGTACAGCATAAGACAAGAATATAATTCAATGAAACCTTTACAAAATGTCAGATTAATTACATTTTTTCAGTGCAGATGGATTTAAGGAAATCATCTTTGAAAACAGTACTTCATTTAAAGTAAAATAAAGACATAATCTTCTCTGATAAGTCAATGTGTAGGAGATGCCAAAATATTAAAACTACCATATATTAAAATGCTTTGGTATGAATTTTTCAAATAAATACAAGTAGCGTATGATGATCCTGAGGCAACACCCTAGAAACACTAAAGTTTTTATGGGTAGCACAATATTAAGGATCAACTGCATAACATATGAGAAATAAACTAAGTCATGTATGGCTAACACTCTTAAATTTCAGAGAGATCATTAGTATATAAGTCAAGTAATATGTTAAATATTCATTCCTTTGACAAGCATTTATCATGTACAACATGTAAGTATTCAAATATTTCTGTAACTCTGAACATTAAGTTAATATGAAGTTGACCACACAGGCAAAGTTTACGTCTCCTTCTACACAGGTCAGCTTGACATTTCTCTAAAATGACTTCTTTATGAGGTTTTGAAATTCAGTGCCATAAAAGTCAGATGCATAAATCACTTCTGAAGAATACATTTGTAATGTACCATTCATTGTGCAATGACCTCATGTTTTGGTGGACTTAAAAGATTTACTGCTACTTGAGTTAAACATTAACAGAGACAAAATATTTATCTCTTTCTCTAATAAAGCTTAATATGCACCTTAAAACAGTTTACATTTATGCATTTGTTAACACATAATGTACAAGTAATGTTCTATTCGTCCCCAACTGAAATTTGTTGTTTAAAATATTTCCTATGTCATGACTAACTAAGACTGGCATTTTAAAGCTGCATTCAAGTTAAAAAATGTACAAAATAGAGAAGTTAAAAAGTATAAAACTGGATAGTAATGTCTGCCTTTTATTGTTTCTAGTACTGTTACTCTTCATTCTGTAAGAGCTATTTTGTTTTTGTTTTTTTAAAGCCCAAATAAATAAGCTAATTTTGTTTACTTCTAATACTTCACTAAGTAAAATGACACTGGGAGTGCCTGAATACACATTCTATCTTTTAAAATAAATCACACAGGTCTGGCAAAATGTCAAAAATGTAGACAGTTAAGATTACCTTAAGTTCCTCTCATTTTCCTGGTTTCCTAATAGATTCTGAGAAGGCAGAAGGGATCCTCAGGCCAAGTTTTCACATCTCATGGCCCCTAAACTATTGTCTAGAACTGACAGAGTCTACACTTGGCTCCCTGGATTCCTTCAATGGATCAAACCTCCAGGATTACCCTTTCCAGAAACAGATGACAATGCTAAAACACAAAAGGCATCACCACTCTCTCTTCAGGAAACTACCCAAAATGAAGACACCCAAGGGCACTTGTATGACAAACATTTTTTCTTCCAGTACCCCCTGGCCTCCCTCAATAACCATAACCCTAGAAAAGAGGAAAGTAATTGATCCATAGATTTCATCCAAGTTCTGCTTTCAAATACAACTCAACACACACAGTGGTGACCAAATTTTATCTGTAAGCTTCTATAATAAATGAGTTTCATATTTTCTTCTGGAAAAATGCCCTATCTGCCTTTACCACTCACATCCCTGAGGTGTCCTATGCACACTGTCTCACCAAATGACACCTCTCCCTTCCAAGCCCAGCTATGATTTCTCTCTCAATGCGTTCTTCAGAGGTCTTTCCAGGCCTGTTATTCTAATCAACCTGCTAGTGCCTACTACTGTTCTACCTTTAGACCCTCTCTGAGTCCTTAGTACAAGTATAAAAATCCTGTATGGTTACTGCTGTCTCTCTATCATCCATGTGTACAACAGCAACTATCATAACCCTGGAGTGAAAAGGAAAAGACAGCCACACTACCCGTCAAGGGCATCAGACTACATAGAGTAGTCTGCTGTGCATCACAAGAGAGGGAAGGACACCTTTAAGGTAACCAAAATTCATGGTTCGAACCAAGTGTATGATATCAAAATGTTACTAACATTAGGTAGGTTGTCTTCTTCATTATTAATTCACAGAAAGGGAAGCTGGGCTGTGTGTTTTATTCTCTTTTTTTTTTATTTATATATTTTTATTTTTTTATTGCATTTTAGGTTTTGGGGTACATGTGCAGAGCATGCAATACAGTTGCATAGGTACACACATGGCAGTGTGTTTTGTTTGCTTTCTCCCGTTCACCCACATTTGGCATTTCTCCCCAGGCAATCCTTCCCCAGCTCCCCCTCCCACTGGCCCTCCCATTTTCCCCCCAATAGACCCCAGTGTTTAGTACTCCCCTCTCTGTGTCCATGTGTTCTCATTTTTCATCACCCGCCTATGAGTGAGAATATGCGGTGTTTCATTTTCTGTTCTTGTGTCAGTTTGCTGAGAATGATGTTCTCCAGATTCATCCATGTCCCTACAAATGACACGAACTCATCATGTGGCACATATACACCATGGAATATTATGCAGCAATCAGAAATGATGAGTTTTATTCTCTTTCTAATTGTCCTTACTACCTACTTAATACAAGTCACTGCACTCAATAAATGCAGATCACCAAATGACCAAATACATAATACAAGTAAAGAAACATCATCTGTTTCAAAGATGGCCACGTGCTGGGACAAAGACAAGAGTCAGATGTCTAGTTACTCACAAGGCAAATCAGACCTCAGGAACATGAACACTGCTAGTAAAGTTGTATTCATCAATCTCCCAGGGACAATGATAGTACATATACAGCAGCAATAACATCAATTGGTTCAGTAAAAATAAGAGGCCAGATGACATCCCAAGAAAAAGGGAGGGCTGGTTAGGACTGGAAGCATAAGGAGACTAGGAAATAGAAAATATTTAATAATTATTAAAGCAAATGTGCTAAAGAATTGATATGAAATTACTGTTAAGTCATATGAAAGGCCCAAAATAAAATCAGAATCACAAATTTATAGTGGGCCAAAACAGTATGGTTCTAGGGATTGCTTCTAAAATGTTCCAACATCAGATTGCAAAAAGGGAGAAAGCATGCAGTGACTACCACAGTGGATGAAGAACATGAATAGGAGGCCTAAGGAGGTGGTACTGAAGTAGCAAGTCTTTGAGACAAGGCCAAGCATGCAATCGGCAGAGTCTAAGAGTGAATGACTGAAGGCACAGATCCAGCTCCACAGATGTGGAGGAGTGGAAGAGATAGCAGTTCATGGCTTGGTAAGTAGAGAAGGAGAGTACTGATATTTTAGAAACAGAACAGTAATGATGAAGTACAAGGTGCAGTAAAAAGGAAAGGTGGGAAGCAGAGATGGAGCTGGAAAGATTCTAACAGGCTGAAGAAGGCTGAATGGATCATCTTCTTACACGCCAGAATTGGGGAGGATGATGGCAGAGGATGGGGAGAAGATATGACCCAGGTATTAAGGTTGTCTAGCAAAGTGGGAATGAGTCTAGGGTTGACAGAGTCAGCAATGATTACTGAAAAGGGTGGCACATGTGGACAAATTATAGGTTTTAATATTTTCACAATGTATCAGGAGAAGTGAGAAAAGGTGAGGCCTCCACAGAAATGAACAGAATCAATTTTCACTAAAGATAAGAGGCAGCAGACAAATTACTTACAAATGAAAGAATTACATCTCCAGATGAAAGAACACTATTTCTGGTTACTATTATGTTGAATGAATGAATTAAGCATAGAGTCTACTAGTAAAATACTCTGGAAACCTTTAAACTAAGGAACCATAAAAGTAGCAACCATCAAATACCTAAACTGTGATCATTATCTGAGGACTTACATGCCAAGCACTGTGGGAAGTGCTTTGCAGGCATTATTTTATTTCATCCTTACAACTTACACTATGAGATAGGTATTATATTCATTTTAGAGAAGAGGATACAAAGGCATAAATAAGTTAAGTAACTTGCCTAAGGTCAGAGTCAGTGACAAAGCTGGGACAGGAACTCAAGTGTAACTCATAGCCCTTGCTATTCTTAAGCGCCAACAGAATTCAGATGACATAAAGTATTGCCTTTTTCAATATTTCTGTTCTTTTTATCTTTAAAAGCTATGAAATACCAGTGCTCAACCACATCAGGCAACTAATACCACAAAACTATTTGCTTTATACTGAGAATGCACTGCAGAGTCTTCCTTGAAATGCAATACTTTTAACGTAAAACTGAAAAATATGTCATGCTAAAAAATAATTGCTCTTCATTTTCAGGTTACTGATATCAGGGTGAATGGCTTGTTCTTCTGTGCATGGTTGTTTTTTTCCCCCCCATAGCAATATGCCATTGTCACATCATGAAATCTGAGGCAGCTACTATTGCTTACTTTCAATATGTTTCCTTACTTCCAAGGAAAACAAACAACTAAGCTTTCTCCACTTCATTACTAATAACTTATTACTAAAAAGCACAAAATATGTTGGACATTGTTACTTTAATCCTTATGCATAGTAGATAATTGTTTTTGTTTAAAACCGCATGTAAAAACATCTTTAGAACACTTGATAAACCATATCCCCATGCGTCTTTGTTAGCGGTATCATGTCCACACCAAGAGAATGAGGCTGGATTTACTTTCTGAAAGGTGATGGGTCTGAAACAAACTAAGGAAATCATGGGCCTCTTCTCATTCAGCTTAAAATATTTATGGTCATTTCTGCTCAACAACCTAAATTCTTTTAGGGCTGAAGTGAGGGAAACAGTAGGAAAGGAAGTGGGAGTAGCATAACATTAAGAAACTCTGAGAGGGGCCCAATGTGAATTAAGCTAGTGGAAATACAAACTCTTAAGATGTGCTAAAGCCTGATAACCACTTTTAGTGTTTTCAAATCCAGTTTCCGTGCATTAATCTTATTCAGTGGTGATGTCTGCAATGTTAAAGTTGCCACAAGATACATTGAAAGCAATATTTTCTGTACTAAGTAATTTGATTCATAGAAAGCATTTTCTCAACATAGTGGACCTTGCCTGGTCTTAAGTACAGATTGGGAATCAGGTAAGTGTGGCTCTAGCCTGCCTACAATTGTCTGCAACACAGACTTGGTTAAGTTCGTTTTCCTAGAAAAGCAGCCCTTCCTACTTGCCCTGTATATCTTAAATGGCTGTGAGAAGAAGCACATGCAGGCGCTTTGCCCTGGGGACTTACATGTAGTAGCAATTCTGTGGAAGCAGGCACTCTGACCAGCCTGAGAGTATGTGGCTGCATGATGTTTTCCTGCCCTCCTCTCCCCAACTATAGGAAGATTGTTTTGTAGGCTCATTATTGCTTCACCAACTGCTAGGAAGGAAATATTTCTATGCAATAAAAATTCTTTTGGTGTTTTTTACTCCCTTTTCATCCATGCAAAACAGGAAAGCATGACACATTGCCTTTTATGGTAACAAAAGATCCAGACGAAGGTTCTTAATGTTCTTAGACAATTGCACTCACATTATTACCATAACACTTTCCTAACTTAACACTGTTTGAATAGGAAAAAAGATGCCTTACATGCTCCAAGCTTAATATATCTCCAGGGAAGATATATCCTGAAAAATGTTTACTAAATCAGGTCACGGATTAATTGAATAGGGAGTTCACTGAAATAATAAAATTAATATGCTTGCAGATGGCTACTTAAAAAATGCCAAGGTAACTGTTAAGTGGTTTTAAAGCAGTTTTCTTTTCTCTTTCAAATATTTGATCCATGCTCTTAACAATGTAGTCTACAGAACACAGACAATGTAAGGGCACATACTGGTCTCTTCTAACAGGATTACTGGTTTTATTTAAATGTTGTTCAACAGCCATCACCAAGAAAAGCCATCATCAGACTAGTAGCTCATCTCAAGAAGAAACTACCATCTCTCTTATTATATCTAGAGATTTTTAAGGCAGGTAGTCTATAAATTTTTTTGCCTAACCAGGTAGTCTACCTGATAGACGAATTTTGGTACTGAAATCTCTCTCTCCTGCTCTTTTTAATGTTCTGATTACATAAACTGAATCTGTTTTCATTTAAGGATACACATGTCCTTAATGCTTTTTCTAAAATGCTGGATGGTACAGTTATTTTTAAATGCGTATCACAGAATTTTAAGGCGGAACCTCAGAGATTATCTAGTCCACTTCTGAAATTAAAGATGAGACTGAAGCTCAGAGAGGTTTCTTACCTTCCCCCAGTGTCACATCATTAATTAAAGACAAATATGATAAAGAGTACCCAATTTAACTACTTTAAAAAATCTAATCTAAAAATCTGAATGTACAAATATTATTCTTTGTATAGAAGGACTGGCTGAAAGGTTTCTTAAATAACGAGCTCCTATAAGAATTCTTTTTAAGAATTCACTATGCAAAACAGTGTATACTAAACCTGCAGAAATATAACTACAGTATAATGTTAACTATGAGTCTAGATTTGTAATTTATTTTTTAGGTAACATGCTTTTCAAATGGTATAAAATAACTTTTATTGTTAATGCCACTACAAATAAAATATTAGAATTCTGGCTTTTTCGAAGAGTTTATGTGAAAACATAAACACTAACAGTTTACTTTCTAATGTCTATGACACTGTCTCAATTAGTAAAATACAATCTACCCACCTTTACTTCAAATTAAAGGTACTGCTTACATATACAGAGAATTATGTTCCTTAATAAGCACTATAAATACAAACAATTCAATTAGACTGGACTTCCCCTGAAAAGAAGTATGAAAGTGAGGTACCTGACCAAAGGCATAGAGTTCAATTATATTTCAAAAATATACAATGATCAGACCTTACCAACAGTGAAATAATATGCTTATTTACTGCAATTCAAAAATTAATTTAAAACTTTTCTTTAGTAAGCTATATATACTAATAAAGGAAGCAAAAAGTTTTTATTTTACCTCTAATTCCTGCCTTACTTGTACTACAACAAAAAGAAAACAAATAAACCTTGTCATTGGACTAATCAAATTCTGAAGACGTTCTCTAGAAATATGTGCAAGAGTTTAGTTTTTCCCTTCGATGACACAGTACAGTCACGGATACAATGAATACCAATCTAGCCACCAGGCAGATAAAGAAACAGAACATGAAATACAAAGGAAGGGCCTGCGTAGCCCCTTAGCTTTCTCATCCTACCTACTACCCCTGCCAGGTATCCACTATTCTGAAATTTCTGTTTTGAGGAAACTCTGGCACACTTAATGGTTCCTGAGAAATGATTTTATTGCCATTTTTTCTTTCTGCAAATTTTTCTATATAAATTTAGAACATAAGTTGCTAAAGAAGTTGTATCAGTATTTTCCAATTTCTTTGAGAGTATGTATTAATTGGTGTGTTCAGCTGACATAACAATGAGAGTTGAAAAATTGGTTCATGCTGGAAATATGATTAACTGTAGATAAATCTAAAGGAGAACCACTTGTCTAATGATTAACAAAGGAAGGACAAAGGACGGAGGAAGGGAGGAAGGAAGGGTGACCATTCCAATGGATGTAAGAAATGCCTTCATGCTAAACCCTTTCAAGTTTATAGTTCCACCTCAGTCTCTCTTCTGAATGCCACATTTGCATATTCTAGCTACTGGACATCTCCATCTAGATGTCTGAAAGACAATTCCAAATCAACAGTGCCAAATTATTATAGAAATCTTGATCAACACCCTAATGTGCTCACTCCCACCAAACCTATACCCCACCCTAATCCCCATACTCCCATCTAAACATAATAGTCCTTCCTTAACCATGGGAAATATGTTCCAAGACCCCCCAGTGGATGTCTAAAACCATGAATAGCATCAAACCCCCTTTATGCTATACAAAAAATTCATTTTCCTTCTTCATAATTTCGTGGATAGTTGATTCATTCTTACTGTAAAGCTTAGCAACCTCAGCATAGGGGTTTTTTTCTCTCATTATAAATTCTAGAACTTTCACCTTTTCACTTAAAGGAAGCACTTTATGGCTTCTCTTTGGCATGTGTGAATTGCCAGCATCCCTACTCTTGCACTTTGGGGCCATAATTAAATAAAATAAGGGTAAACTTAACTCAAGCACTGTGGTATCAGCAACAGCAGATCTGATATTGGTTATATCAGACATCCATAATGCGATATGATATCACTAATATCAGATATGCCAATTGGCTAGTAAGTGACAGAAGGGCACATAGTGTACACAGCTAAAGCAAGGTAGCTTATACATTCTAGAGATGATGACAAAAGGACAAATCACATCCTGGGTGGGACAGAGCGGGACATCATGAGATTTCATCATACTACTCAGAAGAGTACAAACTTTAAAATGTACAAGTTATTAATTTCTGGAATCTTCCATTTAGTTTCTTCATACGACAGTTGACCCAGGTAACTGAAATCCCAGAAAGTGGAAAAGAGGATGGAAGTACTACTGTAAATGGCATAACCATCTACCCAGTTACTCAAGCCAGAAACCAAGTGGTCATCCTTGATTCCTCTCTGTCGGTATTTCATTTTCTTAATATAATCATGAATTTTATGAAAACTATGTTCAACATTGTCCTGTTGTCTTTTCATGACATTGGCACTCTAGAGAATTAAGAAGAGGAACTCTGATAACATGATATAGTGTTTTTTATGTAATTCCTGAGAATTTTCCTTAGAGTGCAGTTGAGGAAGTGAGAGGGAGGTTAGGAAAGAAATTAGAGAAATGATCAAACATGGTATTGCTGGAAATTCTGGGTGTCACAACAACCAACAATAAAGAATATTTGTTTTCCTCTCCCCACAAAAAAATCCTAACTTTAATCTTTCTCTAAAATAGTATTTATTTCGGTTTAAATTATCTCAAAAACAACAGCCTTTATCCTTAGAAGTTCTAGAATCTTATGAGAAGTTTTTGTGAAATAAACAGCTCCTCTGTACACTACCTCTTCTGGAGTCTGTAATCAAAGATAATTATACTATGGAATAAAAGCCAAAAGTTTATACAATTTTAATAGCAGCTTATACACTCCATAAAAATATTTTAAATTCATAAAACATATCGGAACAATGCAGTAGTCTTAAAACTTTACTTCTTAAAAAGGAAAAACTTTAAATATGCTATAAGAAGATATTCAAATATAGCAGGTTGTGCTTATTGTTACAAACATTTGTGTACTTTTAATACTAACTTGTCTCTCCATTCTTATCAATTATTAATTACATTTAATACTATTGTTAGAAGGTCGGCAAAGCTCTGGGTAATTTTAGTGTTTGCCTCAAAAACCTAAAGGCTGAAAAGGCCTGTCAGCCTCTAAAATTGAAGGACAGTAGCATTTGAGAGAATATTTACAGATTTTCTGAGTCATTTACTCCTATTGCCAATTTCTAATTAATGAAAGTTGATAAAATCTTCCTTAGCACCTAAATTAGGCAATGATGCACAGACGAATAAGGCATGGAGCCTGTCCTTACCTTCATACAAAGTAAAAAGAGAAAATTGGGATGACAAAATTTTCTATTAAAAATGTTCAATGGACATGATTGTATATTTAGAAGATCCCATCGTCTCAGCCCAAAATCTCCTCAAACTGACAAGAAACTTCAGCAAAGTCTCAGGTTACAAAATCAATGTGCAAAAATCACAAGCATTCCTATACACCAATAACAGACTTAAAGAGAGCCAAATCAAGAAAGAACCGCCATTCACAATTGCTGCAAAGAGAATAAAACACCTAGGAATACAACTAACAAAGAATGTAAAGGACCTCCTCAAGGAGAACTACAAACCACTGCTCAATGAAATAAGAGAGGACACAAACAGATAGAGAAACTTTCCATGCTGATGGTTAGGAAGAATCAATATCGTGAAAATGGCCATACTGCCCAAAGTAATTTATAGATTCAACGCTATTCCCATCAAGCTACCAATGAACTTCTTCATGGAACTGGAAAAAAACACCTTAAACTTCACATGGAAACAAAAGAGAGCCCACATAGCCAAGTCAATTCTAAGCAAAAAGAACAAAGCGGGAGGCATCACACTACCAGACTTCAAACTGTACTACAAGGCTACAGTAATCAAAACAGCATGGTATTGGTACCAAAACAGAGATATAAACCAATGGAACAGAACAGAGGCCTTGGAGTCAACACCACATATCTACAACCATCTGATCTTTGACAAACCTGACAAAAACAAGCAATGGGGAGAAGATTCCCTGTTTAATAAATGATGTTTGGAAAACTGGATAGCCATGTGCAGAAAGCAGAAACTGAACCCCTTCCTGACACCTTACACTAAAATTAACTCCAGATGGATTAAAGACTTAAACATAATACCTAACACCATAAAAACCCTAGAAGAAAATCTAGGCAAAACCATTCAGGACATAGGCATAGGCAAGGACTTCATGACTAAAACACCAAAAGCATTGGCAACAAAAGCCAAAATCGACAAATAGGACCTAATTAAACTCCAGAGCCTCTGTACAGCAAAAGAAACAATCATTAGGGTGAATCAGCAACCAACAGAATGGGAAAAAATTTTTGCAATCTACCCATCTGACAAAGGGCTGATATCCAGAATCTACAAAGAACTCAAACAGATTTACAAGAAAAAAACAAACTAGCCCATTCAAAAGTGGGTGAAGGATATGAACAGACACTTTACAAAAGAAGACATATATGAGGCCAACAAACATATGAAAAAATGCTCATCATCACTGGTCATTAGAGAAATGCAAATCAAAACTACATTGAGATACCATCTCATACCAGTTAGAATGGCGATCATTAAAAAATCTGGAGAAACAGATGCTGGAGAGGATGTGAAGAAATAGGAACACTTTTACACTATTGGTGGGAGTGTAAATGAGTTCAACCATTGTGGAAGACAGTGTGGCGATTCCTTGAGGACCTAGAAATAGAAATTCCATTTGACCCAGCAATCCCATTACTGGGTATATCCAAAGGATTATAAATCATTCTACTATAAGGACACGTGCACACGAATGTTAATTATGGCACTGTTTACAATAGCAAAGACTTGGAACCAACCCAAACGCCCATCGATGATAGGCTGGACAGGGAAAATGTGGCACACATACACCATGGAATACTATTCAGCCATCAAAAACGATGAGTTCCTGTCCTTTGTAGGGACATGGATGAACCTGGAAACCATCATTCTCATCAAACTGACACAAGAACAGAAAATCAAACACCACATATTCTTACTCATAGGTGGGTGTTGAACAATGAGAACAAATGAACACAGGGAGGGGAGCATCACACACTGGGGTCTGTTGGGGGGAACTAGGGGAAGGACAGTGGCGGGTGGGGAGTTGGGGAGGGATAACATGGGGAGGAATGTCATATATAGGTGACAGGGAGGAAGGCAGCAAACCACATTGCCATGTATGTACCTATGCAACAATCTTGCATGTTCTTCACATGTACCCCAAAACCTAAAATGCAATAAAATACATATATTTTTTAAATGCTCAATGGTCATCTAGGATTTAAATGATCTCAAATACAGTGTATGTTAAATGATTGAAGTGTTGTCGCCATAAAAAATTTTTTCGAAAATATTTTATGTAAAAATATTTTATCTAAAATTTCATCTAAAAACAGGGATGAAATTTTCCTTTTTTTTTTGAAACAAGGTTTTGCTCTGCCACCCAGGCTGGAGTACAGTGGTGCCATCACAGCTCACTGCAGCCTTGACCTCCCAGGCTCAAGTGATCCTCCCACCTTAGCCCCCTAATATGCTCAGAATACAAGTGCGTCCCACCACATCCAGTTAATTTTTATATATTTTTATTCTTTGTTATAGAGAGGAGGTCTCCTTATATTGCACAGGCTGGTCTCAAACTCCTGGGCTCAAGTGCTCTGCCCACCGTAGCCTCCCAAAATGTTGGGATTATAGGCATGAGCCGCCACGCCTGGCCTGAAATTACCTACCTCAAAAAATGTTAACTAAATCTAATAAACCACAAAATACAACATATTTATATTGTATATTGTATCAATATAAAATAAGCTATACAAAGGAAAGAAAAAACACATGAGACAATGTGGAAGTACAGAGTCTCTCATTCAAATGAAGTGAAAATAAGAATTTTATTATAGTTTCAGGAATCATAAATTCTAAAAAACATTTGAACTAGCTACCTATGTACAGTAACTTCTGAAATACAAGTAGCAAATACTGCATACTGCATTAAGCAATTAATCAGAATTATTTTCTATCATCTATCAACACTAAACATTAGATTTCTACAATAAGGCCCCTAAAAAGACACACTGCATGCACACGCACATGTGCGCGCGCGCACACACACAGACACACACACAGAGAGACAGAGAGAGAGAGAGAAAGAAAGGGAGGGAGGGATGGAGGGAGGGAGAGAGAAACGTGGTGTTTTTGTTTTTATAGTGGCTGTACTTTGAAATTTACCCTTACTTTTATCCTTTCTTACCTAAATACAAATATTCCTTGCTTAGAAGGGAATAGCATTATGTACTGGGAGCACTGTTTACTAGAGGTGTAGGGCCTCAAAGTTGTTTATACAGTTCCATTACTAATTTGTTAGGAGCCTGAAGGCCCAGTTAATCTGCACTTAAAAGAAAAAACAACAACAACAAAAAAAACCCTAAACAGCTTTCTCAGCTTTTACAGAGATGCAGTCCAATCCAGACAATTGTGTGTTCCAGCATAGTCTGCTAAGTCCAGAGTTTCCATTGTGATCAAGGAAAAAGGCTTGCTTGTTGGAACTTGTATTAGCTAAATTGGGTGCACTCCATATTAAGAATGGAGGCAGGCAAGGGCAACAGCTGCCTTAAGACTCTGTAGTACGGAAAATCTTCAGGCATCAATGCAGATGTGTCCCAAAGGGTCTGTGAACTGAAAAAAAATCTGACTACTCTAGGCATCTCCTAGGGAAGCTCATCAAAATGCCCTCCTTTTTCTTGGTCTATATCAAACCTGCCACTTCCAAAAATTCTTGAAAGAAGAATGAACTTCTTTAACGAATATCAATTTAGTGAGATGTACATCAGAAGTATAAATAAAGCCTATTATGTTGAAGGAAAATTTACATCTCAAACAAAAGCTTGAAAATCTAAATTCACCTAAATAAATGGAAGGTTTCCAGGTGGTAAACAGGCACCAAACACTGGTCTTGGGCTGCTTGGCTGACTATTCTGTCCCATACGTACTTCACACTTTTCACCTCCCCTCGCCCCAACCAATGCCATGGAGGTCAGTAAAGAAAAAAGACAGTGAGAAAGTCCACAGAAAGGAAAACCACTCCACTGAAGATTTATCAATAGTATAATATGGCATTACTTCTTAGATAAGGGATTAGGGAAGTAGAAATCCTGTTTTATTCACAAACATACAAATACATAAAAGCACTCTGTATCTGTTGAATGAAGAACTATTCAGTGGTTTTCAACCAGGGGTAGTTTTGCCCTCCAGGGGATATTTGGCAACATCTGTAGATATTTTTGGCCGTCACAACTTGGGAGCATCTAGCAGGCAGACGCCAAGAATGCTGCTAAACATTCTGCAACACACAAGATAGCCCCCAGCAAAAATGAATTATCTGGCCACAAATATTAATAGTGCTGAGGCCAAAAACACCTGGTATGAGAATAGCGATCTGTCACAAATAAATTTATGTCTACCCTCTGAATTGCCTACTACCCCAATTCCTAATGGCCCCAGCAATTTGTTCCAAGTATGACCAGAACTTTGAGCGCCAGTCACAAAAAGTATAAGAAATGTAAACTGATAAATCTTCTGGGAGTTACATATATGTATATAAATATGTATCTATGTATATGTAAATATATTTGTATATAAAAACCTGATATTACTTGACCCAGCAATACTACATATAAGACTTTATCCTAACTAGCAATTAGATATATATGCCTGTGTGTTCATGGATATTCACCGTAGCACTCTTTGTAAGAGTACCTCCCCCAGCACCCAAAAGTTAAAAACAATCTTAATATCTAGCAAACATTTTATTCCCCCCAAAGGACGTGGTAAGTCCACAATACATAGTTAACTCAAAGAAGCCAATTAAGAAAATGACCGAGAGCCTCAATTGATGGATATATTATTAACAATGGTCATTTCTAGGGAGTAGAATTTCATGAGTTTTTCCTTTCCTATTTTACATGCATTCATACATTTTTTACAATGAACAAGTATTTATAAAAAACAAAAAAATGTAAACAGATTTCTTATTGATTATTTA
Source organism: Callithrix jacchus (assembly GCF_049354715.1). Classification (NCBI taxonomy): domain Eukaryota; kingdom Metazoa; phylum Chordata; class Mammalia; order Primates; family Cebidae; genus Callithrix; species Callithrix jacchus. The sequence goes on from NC_133515.1 coordinate 86,972,025, forward strand.
GAGATAGGGTCTTGCTCTGTTATCCAGGCTGGAGTACACTGGTGCAATCATGGCTCACTGCAGCCTTAAACTCTTGGGCTCAAATGGTCCTCCTGCCTCAGCCTCTTGAGTAGCTGGGATGACAGAAGCACACAACCACAACTGGATAATTAAAAAAAATTTTTTTTGTCAAGACAAGGTCTCACTATGCTGCCCAGGCTGGTCTCAAACTCCTGACCTCAAGCAATCCTCCTGCCTCGGCCTCCCAAAGTGTTGGGATCACAAGTGTGAGCCACTACACCCAGCAATTTCTATTTTTTAAAAAAGAACAATGGTTAAAAAAAAATAAAATAAAATAAAGAACAATGGTTAAAGGTGTAAGAAACCTTGGAAATCATCTAGAACAGTGCCTTACTCAAAAAATGAGAAGGGGAGGACTAGAGAGCTTAAGTCCTACCTGATAGATGGCAGTGCCAGCTCAATACCCAAGAATTCAACCTCGGAGAGAAAGAGAAAGAAAGGTAGAATGGCATTAAAAACTGAACAGGAGCTGAAGTATTTACAGATAGAATTAAATGTATGGAATTTGTTTCAAAATAATCCAGTTTGGGAGGCAGGAGAGGAGACAGAGTTGAAATAGATTCGCCTTGTGATAATTATTGAAACTAGGTAATAGGGTATGGGACAGTAGTCATTCTAACTTTGTATATGTTCAAAATTTTCTATATTTAACAGGTCAAATATATATTTTCCAGCTCTGTACCATGAAAAGACCCAGAAACTACAATCAATCTGGTAGCAATGAGCATACCAAGAGCCTAAACTGTGATAGTGAAATATTTCCCATTAAAAGAATCCAGGCTGGGCAAAATGGCTCACATCTGTAATCCTAGAACTTTGGGAGGCCAAGGCAGGAAGACTGCTTGAGGCCAGGAGTTTGAAGTTATAGTGAGCTACGATAGTGCCACTGCACTGCAGCCTGGGCAGCACAATGAGACCCCATCTCAAAACAAACAGAATCCAGGTTTGAAAAAAAAGTTTAGTCTCAGATTTGGGTCAGGAAATGCACAAAATGAATTTCAAACATGTTGGCATAGCAGATAGCAAAGACTACTAGGGCCATGTCAAAAGAACTCAGGAGCTAACCTGAAAGGGCTACCGGTGGCCGAAGATGAGAATGAATTTCAGTAAGGGTAAGAACTGCAATAAATTGAAGCCCAAATATATTTAAAGTCATAAGTTCAAATTAATTTAACATATAAATAATTAGTCAACTTTGAAGAATGACAGACCACTTCATTACCTTGAAAACTGAGCATATAAAAGAATCAAGTATTTACCCTGCCTTTCCTATATGAACTGTAACACTGGATAACCAAATAGTAGAGAAACATGTCCTTACAAAATTCTTCCAGCTAATAAATGAACAGAGAATGATAAAGTGATAGCATCACCATTTTGCAACCCCCAGTGAATTAATGGATCTAGGTACTATGCACCAATAGCTACTACCACCACAATAAACAAGTGACAATCACACAATATGTGCCTTCAGATAAAAGAACACATCACCACCAATAACACTGCCAAAGGAACTGAACTCAGATCTAATTAAGCCTTTCCATCCAGCTGCCAACTGGCAGTAAATACATAGGAACATGCTGAACTGCACAATGAGCCTGCAATAAGCAAAATCTAGACTGTGGGAAACTAAGTAAATGACCTGAGTTCTTCAACAACAACAACAAAACTCTAAGAAAAAGAAAGAAATAGAGGAGGAATCTATAAATGAAAAGAGACTCAGAAGACATCAAATTTAAAACAATGGGTAAGACTGAATCATAGCTGAGGGATATCTCAGTGAGCAAAACAAAGAAGTTCAAGGGCTTCATAACAGTCAGAATGGTGGTACTTTTAGAGAGAGGAAGAAGGTTATTACTCAGGTGGGGCACATGGAGAGAAGGAAGAACTCTCTAATAAGGTGACATTTGGGACAGATCTTATTCTCATTTAATAATTAAGGAAACTGAGGCTTGGGGTTGAGTAACTTGCCAAGGTTACACAGTAAATGGTGTATGTGCTATGATCTCACTAAGAGCTTGGTGGTATGTGCTATGATCTGACTAAGAGCTTGAGCTCTTGCTCAGGGCTTAACTGTGATTTAACACCTTTTTTTCTAAAGGTATACAAAAACTAAAGTGCACAAATCTTGAGTGTATCTTTACTTGAGAGTAAAGTTCAATGAACTTTACAAATTAAACAGTTTTGTTCTCACGGTTTTAAATGTTCACGAAGTAAGGAATGCTTAACCTCTTTTAGAAAACATCTTTCAGTACAAAGCCAACTTGCTGACAAGTTAAGATGGATAAGAAAGGTATTTCAAAGACTGCAGCAGTAAGCAAGCTTTACCTGGAGCTGGGGAATAGGAGAGTCAGAAACGCTGCTTCTTTCTTTACTGAATGAAATAAAAACCTCCCTGGGGATTTTTGAAGAGAGCCAGTGTATGGCCATTGGAGGTGAGAGATGACAAAGTAGCTTCACTCCACAGAAAAAGACACGCATGGGGCATTATAATAGGAGCTTCAAAGATGAAAACTTGCAAGTTACCTTACAGAGGGGATAGTTTTCATAGCACCCTGAAGCAGGCAGAAACAGACACTAGAAAGCTGTTGTGCAAATTAAAAGATTTTCTTAGTAGAGAGAAACAGGGAGGGACAGTGGTGGGGTGGGGAGTTGGGGAGAAAGAATATGGGGAGAAATGCCAGATACAGGTGAAGGGGAGGAAGGCAGCAGATCACACTGCCACGTGTGTACCTATGCAGCAATCTTGCATGTTCTTCACATGTACCCCAAAACCTAAAATGCAATTAAAAAAAAAGATTTTCTTAGAGCAATAAGGAAAGCTAGAGTGTAAAAGCAATTTGATTATAGTTAGGTTTAATGAAGCCATCTGAAACTGTGCCTAACAGTAGGTCTAATTCTTTTAAGTGGATTCCATTTAATATCTCAAATTGGATTTGATGCATAAATCACAGAAATTAGTAAATATTTGTCCTGTTACTTTAAGAATTAATTTTTAGCATGGTGGCATGTGCCTGTAGTCCCAGCTATTCTGGAAGCTAAGATGAGAGGATTGATTGAGCCCAGCAGTTAGAGGCTGCAGAGAGCTATGAATGAACCACTGGACTCCAGCCTGGGCAACAGAGTGTGACCCTATCTCAAAAAGGAAACACTCATGAATTTTTATAACAATCATAGAAACAAGAATGATAACAGATAACATTCACTGAGAGCTCTGTGGTAGTCCGAATTAACCAGTTACATGTATTAATTCATTTAACCTTCACAACTATTCTTGGAAGTATGTAGTTACAGCCTCATTAATTTTTTTCAGATGAGGAAACCAAGCCATGCAACCAATAAGCAACAGAGATGAAATACTGACATTACTGTGTGTCTGCATTTATCCACTGCTTCATTTACTTGGCAGTCAATATTCCCGTTGGGCCAATCCTGCTCTAAAGTAGCACCACCATTTTCATGGTGGCAAGGAAATCTTAATGGAATTTAGAAAGAACTAAGAGCTCTCTAGAAAGAAGGCATATCCGAATTGATTCCATTTCAGGGAAGGAAATGTTAGAAGTAGGCTTGACCTGTAAGTTTAACTTCTGCAACTCTTTAATCCATTATATTCCAAGGATATCTGGAAGTACATCAGACAGGATATATAGCCTGTAAACTATGGATTTCTCTAGTTCAGTGCTTGGTATGGAGTAGATACTCAACAAATATTTATTGCATGAAAAAGTGAAAATGAATACATGAGTTAACAATCACAGAACATTCTGACATATTGTATAATCTCCTAATAGCAAGTAAGTAAACCAGATAATTGCTAGTGGACCCTTTATTTTTAAGCAGCTGTTGAAAATGCAAACTGAAGAAGGGATATAAGAGAAATGCCTAGAGAAAACAGAGAGGAAGAGAAGAACAAATGCAGGGGTATAATGTAGCTGAGAGAACCAATAGGCTAATAGGTGATGATGAAGAAACTATTCTCACTACTATGTAAATTTACATGGATAGTTATCTTTACCCTCAGTTTGCCAGCAGTCTCTATTATCCTGAAAATTGAAATGTAATTAAGCTGTACCCCTTTACACTCTCATACACAGACATATGCACATTTATTTTCCATTAAAACATCCTTTGAAATAAAAGCGGGGAAAAAGTCAGAGCAGAATTTTTTAAATTCACGCACTCATTTTTTTTAGTTTTTATCAACCCAGTTATTTTGGGTTGCTATTCACTAAAAACTATAAGATATGTCGGTGTCGGGGCCATATGTTGAAAGTCAACGGGATTCTTTTTCTTCTAGCATTCTCTATCTTTCATTGGCAGGTTTTCTTAGTAAGATCTGTCATCTGGAAGAGCTCATTCTGCACAGTTGATTTTCCATAGGTTATGTTTTCAGGCTGAATCATAATCTTTTGTAGTTATAATCTGCTGAAATTCTCAGTATACTCATACAATATTTAAAACATTTTGTGAATTTTTTTTTTCTAAAACAGAATATAAGAGTTTTTCACCATCTTCACAATTAAACTAATATCAAATTTTCTTGACAGAATCTTTAATTATGGGGTAGGGAGCAATTAAGTTTTAGAACTTAAAATCCCAAATCCACCACAGAGTTGTAAACCTAGTATTTTATGTATTCTTAACAAAGGTTGTCTGCGGCAGCCAAGGGAGGTCACAAATGTTATATTGTAGGCTTTGATTCTGATTTATGGTAAGGATTGTTACAACTTGTATTTTGTGCCCTTGCTACACATGTACATTGTAAATATTGCATAAGAAAACTGGAATGCAATAGCCATAAAAATAATTGCAGGCTATTACATAATCAGGAGTCGTTCCTATTCTTTATTACGATAGTCTCATCATACCAAGTAATAAATATGTACTGAATAAAAATAAAATGAGCTCTGGCATTATATTCCCTTTTATGTTTCCTTTAGATTTAAGATTTTAATTGCTACAATTGTGGATCATAGTGCTTCTTTTTTTAAAAAAAGAAGAAAATGCAAGGTCCACTCAAATAATGTAAGAACTCGTCTACATTATCATTAAATCATTTATACACACACACACACACACACACACACACACACACACACACACATATTATCTTTTCTTTAATAGGAAATTTTTTAACAAAAGGGAAAAAAAAGGCTGGGCATGATGGCTCACCCCTGTAATTCCAGCACTTTCTGAGGCCGAGGTGGTGGATCACTTGAGGTAAGAAGAAATTGAGAGGAGCCTAGCCAACACATGGTAAAACCCTGTCTTTATTAAAAAATACAAAACATTAGCTGAGCGTGGTGGTGGGCACCTGTAATCCTAGCTACTTGGGAGTCTGAGGCAGGAGAATCACTTGAAGCCAAGAGGTGGAGGTTGCAGTGAGCTGAGATTGTGGCACTGCACTCCAGCTTGGGCAACAAGAGTGCAACTCTTGTCATCTCAAAAATAAATAAAATAAAATAAAATAAAAATGTCCACAAACTCTTCAATATTCCTACCTTCAAATGGTGGAGATAATTCCCTTTAAGTGTGGGCTAGACTTAAATAACTTCTAGTGAAGTGAGTAAAAGGAAGTGGCAGTGTAGGACTTCACACTAGGTCCTAAGAGGCACCGTGGTGTCCTCCTCACTCACTCTCCCTTGGATTGCTTGTTCTGGAGGAAATCAAGCCCCATGTTGTGAGGAAGGAGCCTTTGGAGAAGCCGATGTGATAAGACACAAGCCTTCCTAACATCGGCCATGTGTGTGAACCATCTTGGAAGTGTATCCTCCAGCCTGAGTTAATCTTTCAGATGACTACTGCAACCACTTGAGAGACACTGAGTTGCAACTTACCAGCTAACTCAATCCCAAATTCCTAACCCAGAAAAGTTGTGAGATAATGAATGTTTATTGTCTTAAGCCACTACGTTTTGAGTAATGTATTATCCAGCAACAGATAACTAATATAACCCACTGATACATGTCTTCAAAGAAGGATATCAGTGATTTCAAATATAAATATTTATAATAATATTCCCAAACAATATACTAAAGAATAAAAATCCTTTTAACCTGTCATATTACTGATATGACTAATAAGTAGAGGACACTGACCACATTTATCATATTTACCAACATATATACCTCAGCATCAAATACAATACCTGACTCAGAGTAAAAATTTAATAAATTATCGTTGTGGTTTTTTTTTTTTGTTTTTTTTTGTTTTTTTTTTGAGATGGAGTCTCACTCTGTCACCCAGGCTGGAATGCAGTGGCGTGACCTCGGCTCACTGCAGCCCCCATCTTCCAGGTTCAAATGATTCTCCTGCCTCGGCCTCCTGAGTAGCTGGGACTACAGGCACGTGTCACCATGCTCAGCTAATTTTTGTATGTTTTTTTTTTAGGAGAGACAGGGTTTCACCATGTTGGCCAGGCTGGTCTCAAACTTCAGACCTGAAGTGATCCATCTGCCTCGGCCTTCCTAAGTGTTGGGACTATAGGCACGAGCCGCTGCACCCAGTCACAATTCAATAAATACTGTTTAATAAATTGATGGATCCTTTTCCCAGGATGGCTCTGAAGGAGATTTTCTTACATTATAAAAGATTTCATGTCCTGAGTTTCTTAACAAAAGACAAAAAAAAGCAGGGCAAAAGGAGAGAAAATATCATTCTTTAAAACTTTCTCTATTCCATATATTTCTTTTTAAACGTACGTTGTTATTGCAAAATAAAATATAAATATGGAAAACTTACCTATAGCTTAGCGAATTACTAAAGGGCAAACAGCCTTTAAAGAACCACCAAGGTAGAGAAACAGAACTTTATCAGCTATCCTAGAAGCCCCTCCAAGCTGTGTGTGTATGGATGGACATAGTTTCCTTTCACTCATCCCAGACTACTCAGGCTTAGAATAACAGAGGCGATATTAAAGGAGAACCAGACCCAAGGAGTGGCTCCTGTCACAGCCAGGACCTCATGAGCACAGTTCTTCATGGCATTATGTATAATATGCTGCTAGCCATAGTACCTGTGAGTGGAAGCCACAGCAGTCTGGCTGGATCATGAATAGAAACACTCTCAGTGTAAACTTAGTATCTTTTTTTTATTTTTAATACACGGCATAAAAGAAGCACCAGTGGAATTTTTTTTTTTTTTTTTTTTTTTTTTTTTGAGACGGAGTTTCGCTCTTGTTACCCAGGCTGGAGTGCAATGGCGCGATCTCGGCTCACCGCAACCTCCGCCTCCTGGGTTCAGGCAATTCTCCTGCCTCAGCCTCCTGAGTAGCTGGGATTACAGGCAAGCGCCACCATGCCCAGCTAATTTTTTGTATTTTAGTAGAGACGGGGTTTCACCATGTTGACCAGGATGGTCTCGATCTCTCGACCTCATGATCCACCCGCCTCGGCCTCCCAAAGTGCTGGGATTACAGGCTTGAGCCACCGCGCCCGGCCACCAGTGGAATTTTTAAGTGAAAAGGTGATAGTGGTAACAGGTGCAGACCTCAAACCTATAAACAAGTCAGGATTCTTGCTTTGTAGATTTTAATTTGGGATAGATTTATATTACAGCATTGACTAAAGTTAATCTGCCTTGATTTGTTGATTGTCTAATAATAAAACTTCTGAGGGTGTGCTAAATAAATGAAGTTGAACTTTTAGTTGTGTGCCCTCAAGTATATGGCTTTTTTTTTGGAGACAGAATCTTGCTCCATTGCCCAGGCTGGAGTGCAATGGCGCGATCTCGGCTCATTGAAACCTCTGCGACCCTGGTTCAAGTGATTCTCCCTGCCTCAGTCTCCCAAGCAGCTGGGATTACAGGCATCCACCACCACACCCAGCTAATTTTTGTATTTTTTAGTAGAAACAAGGTTTGCCATGTTGGCCAGGCTGGTCTTGAACTGCTGACCTCAGGTGATCCACCCATCTCAGCCTCCGAAAGTGTAGGATTACAGGTACGAGCCACCAGGCCTGGCCACATATATGTTTCTTTACTACAATTATGGATTGCCTGGGTACCCTAGCATAAAACTTCAGCCTCGTGCATGTCAGTTCTCAAGTATACGGTTCTATGACAGTTTTCTAAAATGAATCGAGCATCAACTGAACATTAGAGTACAGGAATCATTCAAAAGGCTGTTTCTGAAAAATGAAAAAGAATAGCTGCATGTAGATTTACAGCTCTTTGCAACACCATTTATGGTAACTAGAAAACACTGAATCATTCTAAAATTATTATGGGAATTTGTTTAACTTCACTTAGGTTGGAAAACAGATCATACACAGCCTTAACAAGGCTTCTAAGTCTTGCCCTTTAATGACGTAATTGTTTAGGGGTGCTAATAAAGTTTCCTGGACAGGCCAATATATTTCAAATGAAACAAGATTAGATGACTCCACCATTTTACAAGACAGCATGCAGATGCCCACAAGGTATGTAGTACCAAACTAGGTTCCATTCAGTGCCAAGTAACTTACTAACATCACTTTTTTAGAAAGAAAAGAAGGTGAAATTTGTTTACAGGACTACTACAGGTCCCCACCAAAAACGTTCCTGTAAAAAAAATAAGCATTTTCACAGTACCCCTGTATCAGAGGCTACAACGAATATGTGAGAATTGAAATCCTGACCCTTCGTGCAGTGAGAAGGGCTTGCTCTACGGAAACTTCCATGGCAGTTTCTTGGGGTAGAAAGAGCGGGGGCTTTTGAGTGAGACAGACCTGAAATGAAATCCAGGCCCTGCCATATACACTTAGGATAACCCTGGGTACCCATTTAACTTCTCTCAGCTTAGGTTCCCTCATCTTAAAAAACTGAGGATCATAATGCCTTACTGTATGAGTAAAGATTTTTTTGATTACAAGTGATAGAAACCCAAATCATACTCACATAAAAAAAAGGTTAGTTATTGGAAAACTATGGGAGGGGCTCAAAGATTCCAAAGAAGAGCTGCTTATAGGAGCTGGAACCAAAATAGTTCCTCATATCTCAAGGATCAAAACAAAAAACCTCACTACTGACAGTGCTCTTTCTCTCTAAATCTTCATCACTCAGCATTTTCCATGTTGGATTCCTTCATTCGCACTGTGTAGAGCTGCACTGTCCAATGCTGCAGTCACTAGCCAAATGTGGCTACTGAGCATCTAGAATGTGACTAGTCTGAATTAAGAGATGGTAAAAGGTAAACACGCTGGATTTTAAAGACTTGGCACAAAATATGTATTCATAAAATGAGTCATTAACAATTTTTATTTTGATTACATGTTGAAATGATATTTTGAGTATAATGGGTTAAATAAAACATTATGAAAATGAATTTCATTTTAGTTGTTTTAATGTGCTACTAGAAAATGTTCAATTGCATATGCGGCTTGTATTATACTGCTACTGGACAGTGCTGTCTAGAGTCTTTTCCCACATGATGAGAAACACAGCTGCTTAAAGTTCTGGACTCAATTCGAGCTTACAAACATCTCAGCAAAGAAAAGGATTTTCCCTTCCTACTTCAGTTTGTAGATGTCTAGGAAGGACTCTGACTAGGCAAGCTTAGCTCATATATCCAGTTCTTAAACTAAGCCCTGCCAGGCAGAAGGGGAACTGTGCTAGACAGTAGCAGAATCACACGGATGAAGGAGGGAAAATAACATGGGCATGGACTACTACTACAAGAAGAAGGGGAAGAGAGGTGCTAGGCAGACAAAAACAACAAACATCCACTGTGCCCCCTTACAGGGTAGCTGTGAGGATAAAAGGTAAATGTGTAGCTTTGCCCTCTATAACAATGGTAAGATTCTGACCAATGTCTGCCTCTTAAGTGCTAGTGGTGACATTAAACCACACACCCTTTGAATATGTAGGTGGCTGTAAGTCATAACACAGAATGGCAGACATTAGAAACCCTCAGGACAAACACTTCAGAGTTCCACAGTGGAGTGTTCATCAAATGTACTTAAACCAATGACACTAAACCCTAGATGTTGACAGCTTTTAAGAAGGATTGATTTCAAAGAGCAATCGGTGAAGCTCTCAGTGTTACTCTACGTTGTTGTGAGCTGATTATGCCTTTTTAGTACAAATATCATTGCTGATAATGCAGAAGTTTTATAAAGCAGATAACAATCCTGGAAATGTGTGGGTTTTTGTTGTTGTTGTTTTTTTTTTTTTTTGGAGTTTCTATTTATATTTTTATTTATTTTTGAGATGGAGTCTTGCTCTGTCCCAGGCTGGAGTGCAGTGGCGTGATCTCGGCTCACTGCCACCTCCGCCTCCTAGATTCAAGCAATTCTCCTGCCTCAGCCTCCCAAGTAGCTCCGATTACAGGCACCCAACAGCAGGACTGGCTAATTTTTGTATTTTTAGTAGAGACAGGGTTTTGCCATGTTGGCCAGGCTGGTGTCAAACTCCTGACCTCTGGTGATCCATCTTGCCTTGGCCTCTCAAAGTGCTGGGATTACAGGTGTGAGCCACTACACCTGACCAACTATCCTGGAAATGTTTATATGCTGTTTTGAATCTACTACGAAATACAACGGGCCAAAAAGTCTACAGCAGCAGTTCTCAAAGGGTTTGGGACTCCTTTTTACAAGTAATGAGAATCCCAAAGAGCTCCTATTTGTGGGTGCTATCTCTGTTGACAGTTAGCGTATCTGAAATTAGAACTCAGGTTTTAAAAAAAAAGTTATTGAGGTTTTATCACGTTTTCTTCTAGAAGTTATATAGTTTAAGGTTTTACTTTTAGGTCAAGAATCCATTTTCAGTTAAACTTTACATATATATATGTATATATATCTCAGCAAATACATACATGCCTTTTCAAGGCATGGATTGAAGTTCCTTTTCTCTTTTTTTAATATATATATCCAACTGTTCTAGCATCATTTGTTGAAGATTATCTGTTCTCCTCTGAATTGCCTTTGCACCTTTGCAAAGATTAATTGTCCATGTATGTGTGGATCTATTTCTGAATATTCTATTCTGTTCCAATGATCTATACTGGTATATCTTTCTTTTTTAGACCATCATCACACTGTCTTGATTACTGTTGCTTTATAATAAGTCTTTGAAATCAGGGAACATGAGTCCTCCAATTTTGTTCTTCTTTTTCAAAATTGTTTAGGCTATTCTAGGTCCCTGGTATTTCAAAATAAATTTTAGAATCAGATTGTCAATTTTTACAATTTCTGCTGAGATTTCAACTTGCTAGAATTGTGCCACATCTATATGCCAATTTAGGAAGAACTGATATCTTACAAGATTAAGTCTTCCAACAGATGAACATGACATATCTATTTGTTTAGAGTTTCATTAGTTTCTCTCAACAATGTTTTATAGTTTTCAGCATAAAGGTCTTTCATATCTTTTGTTAGATTTATCTCTAAATACTTCATATTTTTGATGTTATTATAAATGATATCTTTAAAATATCAAATTCTAATTACTTGTTAGCATATAGAAATATAATTGATTTTTATATATTGATCTTGCAACCTGCAACATTACAACATTTACTTATTAGTTTTAGAAGCTTTTTTGTAATTTCCTTAGGTTTTTTGACATAGACAACAGTATCATCTGTGAAAAGATAATTTTACTTCTTCCTTTCTACTCTAAATGTCTTTTATTCCTTTTTCTTGCTTTATTGCACTGGCCAGGCCCCCAGTATTGAATAGAATTGGTGAGTAAACATCTTCACCTTGTTCATCTTAGACAGAAAGCGTTTGGTCGTTTACCTTCAAGTGTGACATTAGCTATAGGATTTTCATAGATGTACTTGTAGCAGGTTGAGGAGGTTCCTTTTCGTTCCTGGATTCCTGAGAATTTTTATCAGGAATAGATATTCGATTTTGTCAAATACTTTTTCTGTGTCTATTGAGACAATCACAATTTTTCTTTCTTGGTTTGTTAATATGATTAGTTATATTGTTGATTTTTGAATATTCAGCCTACCTTACATGCCTAGGATAAACTCCACTTGTTCATAATGTATCATCCTTTTTATGTATTGAGTTTGTTAAAATTTTATTTCAAATTTTGCCCCTGTGTTTATGAGACAGATTCATCTGGAGTCTTCTTTTCTTGTAATACCTTTGCCTGAGTTTTGTTATCAAGTAGTGCTGTCCTCACAGAACAAGTTAGAAAGCATTTCCCCTTTTTCAATTTTCCCAAAGATTTTCTGTATTATTTCTTCCTTAAATGACTGGTGGAATTTACTAGAGAAGTCATCTGTGCCTAAAGCTTTCATTGTGGTAACATATTTAACTATAATAGACACAAGGCTATTCAGATTATCTACTTTTTCGTGAATAAACTTCCATAAAACCTGAGAAAATTTCTAAAATGCAAGAACACACAAGCAAATATGGCCTGGGCTATCAGAGTGATGATATAACACACCATGTAGCCTCTGGAAAACTCCACTATTCACTCATGAGGTATGTAAATTCTTAATTTTATTTTGAAAATAGTTTTTACCTCATGGACTCTCTGAGTCTTCCAGAGACCTGGAAATACCAGCAGTCCTTGGACCATACTTGTGAGGTGCTGGTCTATGGAAAAGAGACTAAGAATGCCAACACTATCAATATTCCAGGATCTTCTGCTAAACAGTATTTTCATGAAGTACTTACATGTTGAACAGACACTGAAGGCATTGCAGACTACTTCCTAGAGTTAACACAAAGTTTGAACAAATCTAAACCAAGTCCCATCTTGCTTCAAGAGAGCCAAACTGCTTATCAGCAATCTTGGGACAAAGAGAAACACCAATCTTATTTCTGGGTTTCACACATGACAACTCTATGATATGATCATAATAATGAAAACAAATCTGCAATAAATAGATACAAGGAAGAAAATGGATCTTCAGAAAAATGAAAGAGGCTAGATTCCTTTGTGACATTATTTTGTCATTAAACTAGATCAAGGTATGCGTGTACTGTTGAAATCTGTTTTAAAATATTTTATAAAATAAAAAAAAATCCCTCTCTTCCAGTTCTGTATTAAATGTCATTCAAGTCAAGGGCTGCAGGCTCCTTCTCCTATGCCAAATGCTGGGAATGTATTTATAAATAAAAATTAAAAGGAGGGGCATGCTGAGTGACAATGAGTGTAAAACTAAGCTAGGCAAAAAGAATAAAACCGAAAAACCTCAGAGACACCCTCAGACTGCTGCATCCAAGGATAAGGGAGGCAATGGCAACCAGGAGCCACAGAAGGCATACAGCAGAATAACGGTTCTCAAACTATCCACACTGAAGGAGCAGTTGTTCTTTTGTTTCTCTCTAATCCATCACCAACTGATCAATTTCTAAAATACATTAAAAGTGAATTACTAGAAAAAGAAATCTTTTAAAACACACACAAAATACAAACCCAACATTTCTAGCATTAGATTCAACAAATATATGATTATTCTGTCAACTACTTTCTATGTTCCTAAACCCTCCCAATGCTGTGCTTGTTTCATCAAGAACCAAAACTGATGCACTTTGGGTAGTACTGGTTAGAAAGTTCTGGCACCTTTCCTCTCCCTCATTCTCCCAGGTTGATCATTGAGTTAGGCAACCACACACCCCAGCTGGTATATCAAATTAAATTATACGTGTATATATTATACACACTTCAGCAAATCTAAAACATGTGTCACCTGAAGCCCTGATGTCTTCTATGACCTTGAGCCCTGACTGTGATAACAGGTCTGGATTCAGGCTCCAGCCCCATTGCCTCCTTCCTCCTCTCCATCATTTTCTATTATGTTTCTGGCAGATTTCTCTTACTAAATACAATTCCAATTGTAGTACTACCCTACTCAAAAATAATGACTAAAATATGAGTCAAGTATTTAAGGCTATATCATTATGTCTTTAAAATGCCTTTCCTTTCTTATCTCCTGCTACTTTGTATACAAGTTCTAGGATTTAGCCAAAATGGACTGTTGGACTGTTTGCCAACTGTGCTACTACTGCCACCTAAAATAATACTTATTCTTTATGTCTAGTTTCTCTTTATCAAAACCAAGTCTTTCAGGGCCCATTCCAAATGTTACGTCCTTCATAAAGACTTTTCCCAGCCAGGTGTAATCCTTTCTCACCAACCTAGTAAACTTTGTACTTTTCTTAATAATTATTATTCTGACATGCATTACACTATTATCTGTGTAGTCACCTTACACTGCTAACCAGCTTTTACTTTTATTTGAGTTGTAGGTCTGCTGATTGATGAAACTGGTGTAATGAGAACAGATGACAGAAACAAACTGGCACAACCTCTGTCAGGTGCCAAGTGGCACCTTTAAGATGTGGGTGAAGAAAACACAACCATGGGCCGGGCGCGGTGGCTCACGCCTGTAATCCAAGCACTTTGGGAGGCCGAGGCGGGTGGATCACAAGGTCAAGAAATCGAGACCATCCTGGTCAACATGGTGAAACCCTGTCTCTACTAAAAATACAGAAAATTAGCTGGGCGTGGTGGCGCGTGCCTGTAATCCCAGCTACTCAGGAGGCTGAGGCAGGAGAATTGCCTGACCCCAGGAGGCAGAGGTTGCGGTGAGCCGAGATCGCACCATTGCACTCCAGCCTGGGTAACAGGAGCAAAACTCCATCTCAAAAAAAAGAAAAAGAAAACACAACCATAGAGAAAAGTAGTTCCAGATAAAAAATGGTCACCTATAGTGATCACATCCCATAATCCTGTTAACCTCACTGTGCTACCTGGTTCTAATCTATACGTCCCTTTCGGATTATAGGTTGCAAGACTTCCCTCATAAATGGACTGAAAAAAATAGGGCAAATCCAAAAACCTGATATGAAGGGATTAAGTTTGCACACTGGCTTAGAAAAACTAACTGCATAAAACTGGATTAGTAAGACAAGGAAGTATGGTCTTTTACAAACTTAGTAAGTATTAATTAATGTTGATGCTCAGAGTCTTAATAAACACTGACCTGATCAACCCTCCCTGGAGTTTTGTGCTTATTTTTAGGCACCACAGTTTAAGAGAGATGCTGGGAATCTGGAACACTCCCTAAAGAGAAGTATGAAGACGGAGAAGGATTTAAAAACCTGCGACATATATGGAAAGTGTAAAGGACTAAGAATTCCTAGCCTATAAGTTTTAAAATACAAGTGTTGCTGCTATAATATGATATATGCATTCCTTAAAAAATTGCATTCTAGTAAATTACATGCTAAAAATAAGAGACTTATGAGAAAAATATAGACCACTTAAGGCCTGCACAACTTTGTAAGAACAGCACTGACAAAACCCAAAGTAATTTCAGTAAAATATTAATGTACTTAAGATGCTATATTCCCAATAATAAGTGATACAATATATAACACAATATGCCTCCAAAGCTTGCTCTGTTCATCTATATTAGCATACTTTGCATTTAGCTGCTGTTATCTAGTGGTCAAAATAATTAATGTGCTAGAGAAAAATCAACTATAAGCCATGGTTGCTTTTGCATTATACTAATAGGCTTCCACTATTTACCAATTGTGAACGAACTAATTCATGTTACAGAACAGACTGTACTTAAATGACAGTCACTATAAATGGGGACATGGTAGCAAAGCAGGCCAATCATTTGAGATACACCTACATTCTAAAATTGAAACTTTGAAAGATAGAAGCACACCATTAAAAAAAATTAAAATAAACTGTAAAACAATACGAAAAAGCCAAAAGAGGAAAGCTCTCTTTTTTCAAAAAAAAAAATTTTATTGTGCATATTTAAGGCATACAATCTGATGTTATGGGACACATACAGACAATAAAAAGGTTACTACAGTGAAGGAAATTAATATATTCATCATCTTACACAGTTACCCACTTTTTTTGTTGTTTTTATGGCCAGAGCAGGTGAAACCTACTCATTTAGCATGAATTCCACGCACAGTACAATTTTAGAACCTGTAGTCCTGTTGCACATTAGAGTGCTAGACTTGTTCATCCCACACAGGTGCTCTTTGTACCCTCTGATGTACACAGAAGATGTATCCTACATCGCCCCATTCCCCACTCACCACCACCCCGAACCCATGGTAACCTCTATATTGTTCTCTGCATATATTTGAATTTTTTTAAGATTCTACATACAAGTGAGATAGTGCAATATTTTTCTTTCTGTGTCTGGCTTATTTCACTTCGCATCCTAACCTTCAGGCTCACCCATGTTATGGCAAATGGCAAGATCTCACTCTTTTCAGGACTGAATAATATTTCAAAATGTATATGTACCACAGTTTCCTTATCCATTCAACCACTGATGAACACCTGTAGGTTGTCTCCATATGTTGGCTATTGTGAGTAAAGCTGCAATGAACATGAGTGTGTAGAGATCTTTATGAGGTGGTGAATTCATTTCCTTTGGTTATGCACCCAGGAGAGGCATTACTGGTAGTTCTATTTTTAATTTCTTTAGAAACCGCCATTGTGTTTTCCATAATGGCTTACCCCAATCTACATTCCAAGAAACTACCTGTGACTTCTTTTTTCCAAGAAACTACCTGTGACTTCTCTATTTTTAGTAAAAACAATATATATACCATTGTCAGAATTATGATAAATCATATTTGGAAACGGGGAAAGTAAAAATTTAAGTTTTGAATTCTATATAAGGGAAATCAGAAGAGAGGAAAATTAAATAGTAAATATAACTCTATCATAATCTCAATGAAATTCTTTCTTCTTCTTTTTAACTTTTATTTTCGGTTCAGGGGTATATGGGCAGATTTGTTATATAGGTGTACTGCATGTCATTGGGTTTAGTATACAGATTATTTTGTTACCCCCAGGAAATAAGCATACTACTTGACAGGCAGTTTTTTTATCCTCACCCTCCTCCCACCCTCCACCCTAAGGTAGGCCTTGGTGGCTACTGTTCCCTTTTCTGTATCCACATATACTCAAAGTTCAGCTCCCACTTACCAATAAGAACATGCAGTATTTCGCATTCTGTTCCTGTGTTAGTTTGCTTACACAGGATAATGACTTCCAGCTCCATCACTGTTGTTGCAAAGGACATGATCTCATTGTTTTTTATGGCTGCACAATATTCCCTTGTGTATATGTACCATATTTTTTTCATCCAGTCTACCACTGATGGGCATTTAGGTTGATTCCATGTTTTTGCTATTACGAATAGTGCTTAGTCCGACAATACATTCAATACTTTGAAATAAAAATTAAATGATTTGGCCGGGTGCAGTGGCTCAAGCCTGTCATCTCAGCACTTTGGGAGGCTGAGGGGAGTGGATCACGAGGTCAAGAGATCAAGACCATCCTGGTCAACATGGTGAAACCCTGTCTCTACTAAAAATACAAAAAATTAGCTGGGCGTGGTGGCGCGTGCCTGTAATCCCAGCTACTCAGGAGGCTGAGGCAGGAGAATTGCCTGAACCCAGGAGGCGGAGGTTGCGGTGAGCCGAGATGGCACCATTGTACTCCAGCCTGGGTAACAAGAGCGAAACTCCGTCTCAAAAAAAAAAAAAATTAAATGATTTAATGAAATCAAAACAATTTCAATTCTGCACCCGCACCAAGCTCAGAAGTGTTTTAAGTAACTTCACATTTATTATCTCATTAATATTCCCAACAATCCTGTGCGGTGTGCATAGTTATCTTAGTTCCAGTTGCCATTACAAAATACTATAAACTGTGTAGCTAACAAAATACTATAAATTATGTAAAAAACAGGAAGTTGTTTCTTACAGTTCTGGAAGCTGAGAAGATGCTGCCTCCTCACTGTATCCTCAGGCCTGCTAGCCCTCTAGGGTTTCTTTCATAAGGGTGTTAAACCCATTCACCAAGGCTCCACCCTCCTGACTTAATCATCTCCAAAGGCCCTAACTCCCAACACCATCACCTTGGGGGTTAGGATTTCAACATACACATTTGGGGGAAGGTGGGCACAAAATTTCAGATCATATTACTCACAGATTATTTAAAATAAGAGAGAAAATAGAATAAATAAAAGAAGGACGGTTAAAAAAAAGTAGGGTGGAAGAGGAAGGCAGATTTCAGCAGAGCTGAAGGTACTAATCAAATATAAACAGAGACCATGGTATAAAAATCACTGAGCCAAATCCCTTTACTTATCTATTTATGATGCACCAGGTCCCTTTGTGAAGAATCACTCCCCTCCATAATCAAGAAAAGGGATCCGCAAACTAATTACTACCCACAAGCCAAATTCAGCCCAATGCCTGTTTTCAAAAATCAAGGTTGTTTTGTTTTTGTTTTTAGAAATTCGTATTTTTAATTGACAAATAATAACTGTACATATTCATGAAAAACATAGTGATGTTTCTATACACATAATGTATAGTGATCAGATCAGGGTAATTAGCATATCCATCATCTCAAACATGAAAATAAAGTTTTATTGGAACTCAGCCACACTCATTCATTTACATATTGTCTGTAGCTGCTTTCATGCTATGAAAGCAGAGTTGAGTAGTTGTGACAGAGACCATATGGCACCCAAGTCTAAAATTTTACTATCTTGCCCTTTAGAGAAAGCCTGCTGGACCCTGAACTACAGTATATTTTTCCTAAGTCCTGCCTGCTCTCTAGAGAAGGGAAGTGGAACAAGGACGATGAACTGAGAGCAGCCATGGGTCCGCTGCTTAATAAAGAAAGAGACAGTAATTCCCTGCAGAGTAAGTGTTCAGACCATCTCACTGCTTTCTTTGTAATTAAGTCTCAAATGCAAATTTTAGCTCAAATTTAGCAAGGATAAATTAGTCTTATTACAGGGATAAACAGCACCCTGCTTTAAGGGCACTGTCTTCCCCAGACTCGTTTCTACTTTTAGAAAAGTATGCCCACTCCTATTTCATTAGACAGAAATTATTTCCTTTAAGATAAGAATGAGGGTTCTGTGTGAATTCTTTACGGTCCTTCAAGCACCAGACAACTATTTTGCTTTAAAGCCAGATTTCAGAAGGGTGTGTTAAAGCAGTCTTTCTCTCTCAAAGCTGATTATTAAGTGTGACTTTACTGAATCTAAAAAATTCCCTAAACTAAAAAGTCTCAAATTCAGAGAAGCTATTTAATCGTGGTATAGAGAAAAACTTGTGAGGTCAGCCTTTGAATTTATACTCTTATCAGAATCAGAAAGCTTTTCAGTGTTTCTATCTTACATGTGCTAAAAAAGAATTACAATCAATACATACCACCCTAACAAGCTTGCTGGATTTTAAATAAAGAAAATATTTGGGGGAAATTACCAGTTTCCCTTCTAGCAACTATGTAAAGTTAAATGGGCTTTAAGCATTACCAAACAGTAAAAGACAATGCAAGAATTCATCCACAAAATTAATCAGTCCAATGTTCTTCTGGGTGCAGAGAATGCAAAATCCTCCCCTGTTCCCAAGGGAAGATGAGAAGAATGAAAAATTTCAAAACTCTGTCAACTTATTCAATCTTTAATGGCAAGTCACAAAATGTGACTGTCATACACACACTTTGTTTTTTAACACTCATGCCGTTACCTACTTCTCCTATATGGAAGAATGACAGCACCACCTGAAATGGATTTTTCCAGGCAAAATTTCCTTTAAACTTCATCAGGAGAGTACATCAATACAATTATCACATTTAAGCATATCACAAATTAAAACAACTTTTTCGTTTTTGAGATGGAGTCTCATCTGTCACCCAGGCTAGAGTGCAGTGGCACAATCTCGGCTCAATGCAACCTCTGACTCCCAGGTTCAAGCGATTCTTCTGCCTCAGCCTCCTGAGTAGCTGGGACTACAGGCATGTGACACCACGCCTGGCTAATTTTTGTATGTTTAGTAGAGACAGGGTTTCACTATATTGGCCATGCTGGTCTTGAACTCCTGACCTCGTGATCCGCCCACCTCGGCCTCCAAAAGTGCTGGGATTACAGGTGTGAGCCACCACGTCCCACCCTTAAAACAACTTAAGAAACCTTCTCTATGATTACGGCCAGGTGCAGAAAAAAAAAACCCTTGACTTATATAACTCTGAGCTCCTGTTGGCCTTCTACATATATAACAATTCTTTTCCACTGGATCCTCCAAATTCACACTTCTCCATAGTTGTGTGCAAAACCTCCTCCTTCAAAAGGTTCACTTTGGTTTCATTACCCTGCTTCTTTTCCACCTTGACCTCTTAGCGCCTCTCTCATTCCAGCTGCCAATAATCAAAATGAGATATTCTGTCAACACCTCCAAATAAACACAGTCTTAGGCAAGTAACCTGAATTTCTTTGGACTTCTCCTGATATTTATATCAATTAAGTGAATTCTCCATAAAAAGATGAAAGAGTAGGAATTTCAAAGCCAGAAAGAAGAGCGTGAGCAAAGTGACAGCACCGGGAATTCTCACGGCACTGGCGGGATACTGCGGATGGCTGCCTTTCTGAGACTAAACACACATGTTAGAAAGCTGCATAAAACAACACCGCATGGGAGAGTAGACTCTAGAAGCAGAAGCCAACAAGACAGTATTACTCATTTTGAGATACGTTAAAGGAGACTAATAGTAATACTTCAGGAAGATTGGGCACTGAAGAGAATGGGGCCAAGGAAATAAAATAGGAGGCTCTTACCATGATAACCCAGTTATAAGGGGATTAAGACTAGCAGCTAAATAAAGTCTAAAATCAATCTCCCAGCATTCAATCTTTCCAACTTTTTTTTTCTGGTTTGATCTCTCAGTAGTCTCTTGCAGGAAATTTCTCTTGCAACCTAGATTACTACCTACTCCCCAAATCAAGTATGTCCACACAGTCCCACCAGTGACTGCATGATCATCCATCCCTGATCTGTTCCTCCTCCCTGTCCAAAAGCTATGCCACTTAGAAGTCTAGCTAATGCCCAAACTTGGTCATAAAAACTTACTCTTTTTAAAAGTCTACTGGGCAGGCAGTGTACAAGTTAATGCTTAACCATGTTTCAGTAAATTGTCTTATCAATTATATTATAAGGTCTTTCAGGACAATGATGACACTTGAATTTCTTTTTTGTTGTTTGTCTAATCCCAGTATCATTTTATGGCAAAATCAGTACTTACGTGTTCTGCATAGTACTGTACTCAAAAACCAAGCCAAATTCATTCTGGGCACTCTGCTGCAGTTCTGATAAGCAGCTCAGGACACTGAGTGGAATTCCAGTTCAAGGTTCTCCTTCTCTTATCCACTGGATCATAGTATGATCTCCCTGAATACCACACTATATAGTATAAATCAAGGAAAGCAAATAAGAGCCTTCTGCCACCTACCTGGTTACAAGACTGTTAGGTTTTAGAACAAGGGTCACAAATGAACCCACAGGCCAATGCCAAGACACAGAAGTGTTCTGTTTGGCTTGCACAGTGTTTATAAACAACATCTATCATTGCTATCACTTAAAAGATAGTATTTTCACATTAACAACAACAAACCCTGAGATTCTGGGCTCCTTTTATTAACATCTGGATATCTGGCAACACCAGCCCCATATTATCTAATGGAAAGTAACTCTGTAGCTGTATAGTAGCTGCTGCCTTTAGATGAAGCCCATATATGCTAGTTCATTACAGTCCCTACCATTTCCTATGGTATCAAGTCAGATTCACTCCTTTTCAGTACTTGCCTGGCTCTGTGAATATCTGCATTTGCTACAAGGTTTAATTAGAAAGCAAACTGTAAGTAGGTAACCTGCTCTCCAATGTCAGGCTGAAGAGACTGCTCTGACATCAGATAACCTCAGCACACAAGGACACTCAGATGCTCTCTTCCATGTGAGTGATCTGCTTAGACCACTATGAATAGTTACCTATTCACAACTCTCTGCCAATCCTGGACTCCTGAACACGTCCTGATACTCTGAACCGAATTCCTACTTTTTGCCTCTGCTTGGCAGAGTGACCTGAGGTCTGCCCTGATTGTGCCCTGACTGATCAGTACAACCACAGTGACTTCAGAAGAAGGATGAGTGCTTCATCTCTTGATACAAATAACCTATTTTAGCTTTTTCACACCCAATTCGTTTCCATGTAGTGTCATGATTCAGATTCCATAGTGGAACTAAATTTCTGCAAGCTATCCATCAGGATGAATGGGCTCAGTGTGTGATGTTAAATAATGATAATAAAAGTTCAAGTACTTTAGTCATAGTAAATTGATTATAGCCCTACTTCTAGCCTG
This sequence comes from Callithrix jacchus, assembly GCF_049354715.1. Taxonomy (NCBI): domain Eukaryota; kingdom Metazoa; phylum Chordata; class Mammalia; order Primates; family Cebidae; genus Callithrix; species Callithrix jacchus. The sequence goes on from NC_133515.1 coordinate 86,994,229, forward strand.
GGCTAGGGCTCAGTGATTTCTAGTTTAGAGATAATCCAACAACAACTTAGCCTACATAAACAATATGGTCTTTTCTTACACAACAACAAAAAAAATTAATGTTGATTTTCTTTTCAGGCTTATATTTGCCATATCCACTATCAGCAGGAAATCAGTGCTATTTAACCCTTCAATTCAGTGGGATCCAACAATTTGCCTCCATATTTTTGTATGATGCTACTGAAGGGGTTCCTAGCTCTAGGATTTTAACTTCACTATATTCTATATAAAACTGGCTTATTGTTCTAAGTGACCAATTCAAACACACATCACATTTGAAAGTAAGCCTCTCCTCTCCCCCAAAATACTATATTCTTAGTTTCTGAGCTTCTTGTTCAGAGAATGAAAATTTTAGTATACAATTCAAACCTTTTCTTTGGCTACTTCTTTATGAAGTATGGTTTTTACAGAAAACAGAAGCAAAAACAAAAACATAGCCTTCTTAGCATCACATTGTTAAGTTCACTAATTCTTAGGACAGAAATAAAGACAGGAATACACATGCAGCACTTTTCACCACACTCTAAGAAAATTAAGAGCAGCAGCACCTAATGACTAGCTGTTCGTTAAGAGAAAGTATACAATTATAAAACCATCTTTCTTCAGTTCGGTAACTGTTGTGAATACTTGCACTTTGATAATTTCTGTAATCTCCTCTTTATGATGGGGATGATTTCTCCCCACAAATACACCAGTTGAGAAGTTCAGGGGTACACAACTGAACACAGTGGAACAGACATAAGAAAGCTGGTCTATGCCTGATCTGTAAAGTACTGAGTATGGACTGTTTCCTGTCATACAGACTTCAGAAGAAGAAGATCTGTATTAAATTTCTCATCTGGTCTACATGAGCTCATGCTGGATTTCTACCACCTCCAAAATAAGAATAGTAACAAATACAGAAATACTTTTTGTTTTTATGTTAGTGATTCATCTGACCCTTTGATTTACCTCAACCAAAAGTAAAATCCAGACTCTAAAATCAGGCTTCATCTTCAGAATAAATACACTCTATCCCCTGTAAGAACCATATGAATTTACAGTACAATATTAAGGGAAATCATATAACTGAATATTGAATGGCTTTTTCATTTTAACATAAAATAATTCTATTAGTGGGTAAAATAGGCACACTTGGTAATATGAACTTATGAACAGATGATGGCTTCATCATAGTGTAACGAAATTTCACTGTAGCAAATCAATAGGGTACGCAGTCAAACTCCATGCTATCTCAATATTTTAAAGCTCTACTTTCCCTTTAATTTGCTTGAAATGATAAGGTAAAACTAGTAATGCTGGTGAAGAGTATCCTAACCCTAGGAATTCAGGAGGTTTATTTTTGTAGTTAGACTCTCAATTATAGGCCTAGTAATTAGATGAGGAGCATTGAAATGCAAATAATACATAAAGCAGCACCTATGGCAAACTTCCTTTGAAAAGCAAAGCCAAAGGTTACAACAACTTTAGGAACGTAGATCTTAAAACCCTCAGCAAGTATTCTGGATTGTTTCTGGTGTGCTGGTAGGTTTCTGTTTTTGTTTTTTGGCTGTTGCTTTGTGTTACACAAGAGTTTCTTCTTTTGGTCCTTGTTTTACTCTTTTTGCATGAACTCTAAAGATCCAGAAAGACATAGTGTTGCAATGTAGATATTTTATCTATAGAAGAGACATCACTTCACAGTAATGTTGGGGTTAAAAAACTACAGTACTGGCAAATAGAGTCCACCCTTCTCTTAACTTACTGTCAAGGAAAATAAGAACAGCATATAAAGTTAAAATTCTTAAAATAAAAAATATGGTAATTTGATACTGAAGAGATAAATATGAGATTCTGAGCCAACAAATATTTTTTTCCTTTGACTCTCAAGAATATGAGCAGAGGTAACATCAATTGCAAATAAACAGGAAGACTGCTGAAACTGATAAGGCACAACAAATTAAAACAAAAACACTAACTGTAAATTGTGGATTAAGGTGATTATATAAATCATGTACTTTCATATGCTTTTGAACTTGGCTCTAAATGAGCTGAAAGAGAGTTTTAACTGGAATACTTAAAGGAGGTCCTGAGTATGTGCTGCAAGGGTTTCTTAGAAGACTGCTTACTAGTCTAACAGAGCACAGTAATTGCCAAAATCAAATTATGCTTGGTAATCACAAATCTAATATATATATTTTCCACAACAGGACTGTAGAGAAACTGACAGAAATTGATGACTTCCATTCTTACCTGGACTTTACAACCCTTGGGTAAAGAATGTAGAACCAGTAAACTGGATACTAAGTTTTTAATGAAGTATAAAAATCCTATGTTTTACTTAGAGAAAAAGAAAATAATTTTCTTCTTTAGATGGACTGTGTAGGCCAGGAACAGTGGCTCACACCTGTAATCCCAACATTTGGGGAAGTCGAGGTGGGAAGACCACTGAGACCCTTTCTCTACAAAAAATAAAAAATTAGCTAGGCACAGTTGTGCACACCTATGGTCCCAGCTACTCAGAAGGCTGAGGCGGGCGAATCACTTGAGCCTGGGAGTTTGAGGCTGGGGTGAGCTAGGGTCACACCACTGCACTCCAGCTTGAGTGACAGAGCAAGACCACGTCTCCAAAAAAAAAAAAAAGATGAAATTTATTTTTAAAAATTCTCTAACCTTTTCTATGGTCAATAGTTTATATTCTACTAAATCATACTTATGACTATTATCAAAATTAGTATCTAATATTATTTACTAATTAGTACAATATGCAGGCAAACTTGTACAAAGAGTCTGTCTTCTCTCTACGCACTTATAAATATCATTAACTCTCTGAACAACATCAAATTAGGAAGTTAGAAATTTTTCTTACACGAGATTGCAATTAAACAACCGTAGGTTCAAATACAGGGCAGAGGAAGGCAGCCAAATCTTAAATCACAACCAAATCCTCATCTATGATGAACCTAGGCCTTTGTCTTAAAGCTTCCTTTTCAGAACTTGCTCCCTAGTCCTTTGCTTTCTCTCACACCAACCACAGCCGAGTGACTTGGATGCTACTTCTCTGCAAAGCAGTTTCAAGCCTCTCCCCAAAACAGCTGTTTCCCAGGCCACACTTTGCCTGCATCATATTTTAAGGAATGTCATATATGCTGTTCTAAATGGATTCTGGGTCTCTTCTGGACAGCCTAACTCTGAAGGTGCCTGAGAGCAACTGCTAACATAAAGAAAATGAAACACCCTTTAGTGCAGCATGGTTAATATGCAGTGCTACCTACAGAATATTATCGCCTCAGCCTCCCGAATAGCTAGGATTACAGGCACGTGCCACCATGCCTGGTTAATTTTTGTATATTTTTGTGGAGATGGGGTTTCACCATGTTGGCCAGGCTCATCTCAAACTCCTAATCTCAGGTGATCTGCCCACCTCGGTCTCCCAAAGAGCTGGAATTACAGTGTGAGCCACCATGTCCAGCCAAGGGACAGAACCTTGAAGCCATTTGCTAGGGTGTTTGTAGAATGGAGTGGTGACTAATTTGCAGCCCTAATATTGCATATTAGATAATTTATATGAGAGTCTTTCATTCCAATAACATTATTAAATAAAAGTGATTTTTTCCCAGAGTTTAATTCACTTATAATAATTTTACTGTATATGAAAAACTCACTTCTAAATAACTTTTGAAATTACTATTTTAGCTTTTAGGAAACAAAATAGTTCAATGGAACTTCATATAAGAAATATTTTTAGTAGAATTCATCATGTAAACAAAATGCTAACAAACCAGTCATACAAATACTGAGTTAAATAATTACTTAAAAAGCTTACTTATAGTCTCAGACTGATAATCATATATTTTTACCTTGAGGAGATATGTGGGGATATTGCTGAAATCCACTGGCAACTTCAAAAGAAAACGAGCTGAAAATTCACCAGTCTGTAAAAAGAAGGTTGTAATAATAAGATTAAAATCAAAAATAGATTATGAAGTGACAATTATAGCCAAGGCCACAAGTTCAACCTGTTCAAAACATTAGGCAAGAAAAGAAGGTTGGAAAAGTAGGGGAGGATCAAAAAGAGTTCTTAAATGATTAGTTATTATTTTTAATAACACAATTAGAATTTTTAAAATCTGGATTTTAAATGTACACTAAAATTATAATGTAGCAGTATTGCCTTTTTGTTTCGTAAAAGTATGAAAAGAATATATGAATGTATGATTTTTTTTTAATCTGAAACCATAAAGACAGACCTACCCATTTGATACATTTGTTTTTATTAAACCATTCAGACCACTTCACTAATATTTATAAACAAGGCTGAAGGCATACACCACCATCCTTTCTGTAGTATGTCTGGAACTATATGCAAAGGTCAGACTTCTACCTATCAGTGGGTATCCAAAATAAGTTTCCCATCTCTGGACAGTCCACTATATGATTATCGATAACTGACGTTTTTTCATAATTCCCTCCAGGAACTAATCTCTATAGGAATGAGGTACAGAGGTTTGTCAATTTAAAACATTTAACTAAGCTATAAATAATAGCTTCTATTTGCCAAAACAGATAACTCATTTAAAAGAAAAACATTTGCCTCTCAACTTTTATGATAGAAAAAGCTAAGGAATCACATTTTTTTTAATTTTGTCATAGTCTAGAGGAGGAGTTTTCCAAGTAGGTCATGCCAAGATCTTGGCATGCTAGAGAACCTCTGTAAAGGCAACAAAGATGTGTCCTGAGCTGGTGGAATCCTGTCTTCCATTCTGTCTCACTGCAAGTGTGCAGCTCAGCCTGGTATTTTACTTAGACACATTTGAAAAAAGAACTCCAAAAATGATCCAGAACTACTGAAAGTGGATGTCTATCCTTTTCATATTGTAACTACCAAAGAGTTCCCACTCTTTAAAAACTGAGCAGCACAAACTCCCCCAAACACATCTTAAAACATAGCAAGTATTTACAAATATTTTTATGAGTGGGTGGATGAATGCACATAGGCACACATGCATAGCACTTCAGACAATTTCACAATAGTTGCCACTCCATTCTACAAACACCATAGCAAGTGGTTTCAAGGTTCTGAGCCTTGGTCAGGCATGGTGGCTCCTGCCTGTAATCCCAGCACTTTGGGATGCTGAGGCAGGTAGATCACCTGAGGTCGGGAGTTTGAGACCAGCATGGCCAACATGGTGAAACACCATCTCCACTAAAAAGTACAAAAATTAGCTGCGTGTGGTGGCACATGCCTGTAATCCCAGCTACTCAGGAGGCTGAGGCAGGAGAATTGCTTGAACCCAGGAGGCAGAGTTTGCAGTGAGGCCGTATTGCACCATTGCACTCCAGGCCAGGCAACAAAAGCGAAACTCCACCCCACCACCCCCCCGGAAAAAGGTCTGGCCCTAATTTTAAAACTCTGATCTAAAACCTTGAAAACGCAGACAGAAATATAAACCTTGGCTCTGAAGATAACAATGATAACTAATACCTGCCTAATTGTTTGTTTTACCGCTTACATTTTTTAACTTACATCAACCTCTGGCTAAGGACAGAGCATTTCTTCATTACCGTAACTCTAACCCTGTGACAGAAAAGGCAAAAATGAGAATTGAATGGACAGATTCAAAGCTGAAGCAAGCCGGTGTGTGAGTGACAGAAGCCACTATGCCACCAGAAATGCCAATGGTAAGAAACAGGACAGATGCTCAGATTCTCAGGATTGAATGCCATTATGTGCAGGCTACTCACAACTCAACACTTGGGAGAATACTTAAGAGCCACTAAGGATCTACAGATAGCTCATCATGGTGGGTGGGAGAAGGTTTGTGAGACCCTATTATAATTCTTGCCTTCTGTTGTATAGTCCAAGATTACCAAAAAGGTGTGGTTTTAGTATTATGTTAAGCTCCTACAGGTCTCTAAAACTAACATATTCTGTTAAGTGTGATTCTTTGGATCAAGACACAGCTGGACCTAAAAGGGTCTGTTTTTAAGTACAGGGGGTCATACTTTGAAAGAGGCAAGTGCAGAGGCAAAAATAATACCACAGAGTTAAATGAGAGTGTGTAAGAGAGACACCTAGCCAAGGGAGAGTTTGGGGCTGTAAAAGGAAAGACAGAAAAGTATTCCCTTAGTGCTGCGTACAGTGCTACAGAAGGACCACTCATCACAGTGGTCATACCTGTAATTCCAGCACTTTGCGAGGCTGAGGCGGGTGAATCACAAGGTCAGGAGTTAGAGACCAGCCTGGCCAATATGGTGAAATCACGTCTCTAATAAAAATACAACAATTAGTCAGGCATGGTGCACATAGGCACACGTGCATAGCACTTTAGACAGTTTTGCAACAGCATGCCTTTATTCCCAGCTACTCAGGAGGCTGAGGCAGAAGAATCGCTTGAACCTGGGAAGCAGAAGTCACAGTAAGCCGAGATTGCACCACTGCACTCCAGCCTAGGTGACATAGTGTGACTCCGTCTCAAAAAAAAATGTTCCCAACAACTGTCCACATTCTTTCTCCTATAAAATCAATTTTTCCCTTGTTTACTCAATCACTCCCATCAGCACGTAAACATTTTTTAAATGTCTCCATTCACTTCGTATCCTTCTTCAGCTCCCATTTCATTTTTGTTTTACTTTAAAAAATAATTCCTTATAAAAAATTAATCTGTATTTCAGATCTACATTTCCTCATTTATTATTTTCTTAAGCCCTCTCCAGTCAGCCCTTCCCCAACACTACTCCACCAAAACAGGTCATCAATGACCACCCCATTGCCAAATTCAATGATCATTTCTTGGTCTTCATCTTAAGTATTCTCCCAGCAGCATTAGGACACCGCTAGTCACTCCTTTCTTTTTTTACTTGGTAAAACATTCTTTACTTGGTTTCTAAAGTCCCAGTTTCTCTACCTCACTGGCCCTCCCTCTGGTCTCCTCAAGCCCTGAACATTGGAATTTGGGGTATGCCTGGGCTTAACTCTAAGATCCCTTTTCTTTATTTCATGCTCAGAGGATCTCATCCAGGCTCATGACTTTAAATAATATATATGCTGATGACTCCCAACTTGTGTATCTCCATCCCAGACCTTTTTTTAAATTCAAATTCCATTTATCGAATTCCTATAAATAAAACAGAATTCCTGATTTTGTGCTCTTCTCTTGATACTTATTCCTCATTTCAGTAAATGGCAATTCCATTCTTTCAGTCACTCAGGCCAAAAACCTAGAATCATTTTTGACTCATATCTTTCCCTCTCACTCCACATTGAAAGTGGCAGCAAATCCTGTTAACTCTCCCTTCAAAATATATCCGGAATCTCCCTTCAAATTATTGATGTTTTGAATCTCCCTTCAAAATATATCCTGAGTCCAACCATTTTTCACCACCTCCATAACCAGCTGAACTGATCTCCTGCCTGGACAAAGGCAATTGCCCCTAACTGTGTCAGCCATTGTTCGTCTGCAGTTATTCTCATGACAACAGGCAGAGTGATTCTTTCAACACATCACTTGGATTCTGATCCTCGTTTGCTCAAAACTATCAAATGGTCAAGATTTAGCTCCTTCACAGAGTAATTTGACAAGGTAACAATTGAGCAAAGATGGAAAGAGGGTAAGAAACAAACTATGTGGCTCTGAAGGACAAACACCCCAGGCAAAAAGAACAAGTATAAAAAGGGTTGATGCAGAAGTATGCCTCCATGTTCAGGAGATGGCAAGAAGGTCAGGATTACAGGAGCAAATAAGCACTAACATGGAACAAAGTCGCCCAGAAACTCTCTCCTCGATGGTATGAGCAATTTCTAACCCCCTGGAGGATGTGCAACAACCATTCATAAAATTAGTGAATATGAAAATGGCTACTATGTCTATGTGGAGCAACTGTTAAGTCATTCCTGGGGGTATTGAGGCAAGCTTTTAAAAAGTACCATGGAATTCAAAGAGTTTGGGGAAGGGAGTTGGAGAGATGCTGATAAACCAAACTCAAGTTATTTCTTCATTTTCAGTGTATAAGTCAAACAACCTACCAATAAACAATAACCATTTCTACCTACTAGTGTAAAATGTCAACCTGTAAGTTAATTTTATATAATTTTTGTTGTTGTTAAGATGGGGTTTCACCATGATGGCCAAGCTGGTCTTGAACTCCTGACCTCAGGTGATCCACCCATCTCGGCCTCCCAAAGTGCTAGGATTACAGGCGTGAGCCACTGCGCCTGGCACATTTTTTTTATTTTATATAATTTTTTTTTTTTAAGGTGGGGCAACCTGTAAGTTAAAATGCAATTTCAAAACTTTTGGTTTGTTAAACTCAGTGGTGTGTGTGTGTGTATATATATGCCTGTTTTTTACATATACATACATATATAAACAACAACAAAAGTGAAATGTAGGATTTTAAAAGTTAAAATAACTCTTGTACATATAAGGTAACAAGAAAGATAATTACATATTTAGCACTTGGACTCATTTGAACTGCTAGTTATTTTAGTCCATGCACTGCATTTTAGCTCTTTTGCCCTATTTTAGTTTTTACAATATATTTTTATTCTACCAGCTATTTTAGACCAACATTCTTTTAAAAACTCTCAGATGATCCCTACTTTATTCCTTCACAAAATGTTGATCCTAGAATTAATATAAACTTTTGTCTATTGACAGCAGGCTGATTTATACAACTAATGTCATACTGAAAGAAATCCTGGTCCCAGGACTAATATAAATTTTTGTTTATCAGCAACAGGCTGATTTACACAACTAAATTCATAAGAAAAGAAATGATACTATGAAGGGAATTTGGGAACCATAAAAAGCACTTATGATTGCCAACTTTCAAGGCTACCATACATTCCTTATTTTGCCATTGGAAGAACAAAGAAAACTCAACACTTGTTTCTGACAGCACTGGAAATGCTGAACACTAAGACTCAAGAATTCAGTTTTCCATTCTGGCACTGATTTTCCTTATGACCTATAAGCTAATTGTCTTCTCTAAAACTGAGTACATGATAAGTTTAAAACAATCTTAATGTAAAATTAAGTTATAAACAGTAAATGAAGAGCAAAACAAGTGAAAAATCCTTGTTCCACCACAGATAACGACTTTCATGCGGTTTTATATTTGAATTTCCAACAGTTATTCAAGCAATTTATGGTCACTGGGTTGTAATGTCAAAGATTGCTTTAACAGCAACCTTTCCTGTAAGCTGAAAATGAGACATTTAGATGCCGCCAAGTGAACAGAATAATTTGATTTTTTTTTTTTGTCAGTCCTTGGTCAAAATCTTCTCTTGGATAGATGCAGAAAATTATCTAACCTATGACTGTTAAAATGTCAGCCTTTCTGCCAACTGCCTTAATGGCAATTTCCCCAGCATTAGCAATAAATATGTGCATCTTTCCTTTTTTCAAGTTATAGTATGTTGGCAAGTAACTTAAACTAACAAGACTCTCAGTTTGGGCAGTTTATTAGGTCTAAGCTTTTCTTCTGGTAATCATAGCTGTGACCATTTTTTTTCTCCTTTTAGAAGTGACAGGTAGACATTTTGTGCAGAATGGAGTCCAAGTGCAGGTTGCTCTGTAAGGGAAAATTTTACTCCCTTTCTTAGAGACACTTCCCTTGTCAACAAACAAGCTTTTATCTCAAATTGACGGCTCTTACCACTTAGATAGCTAAAAGCTAAGAAACACTCAAGAGTGATTATAACTTTAGCTGCGTGACAAACTGGTAAGGCTGATTCTTCAAATGGACTCTGAAAACCAGTAAGCCTAAATCTGGAGATTGTTCCTTAACACATGCATAAATATACACTACATGTGAAAAGGAAAGTCAAAGTTAGTCTAATTAGAATTTTATAATTTACAAAATGTTTTCTAAAATATGTCATTTAACTATCCCCAAAACCCTGTTTGGTAGATACAATTTATTTATATCCATTTTAGAAATGAGAAAACTGAGGCTTAGAACAGTCAAGAAACTTGCCTATTGAGAGAGCGTAACAAAGAGTCACAGAGCTCAATCTCAAGACTCAAGGTGTATTCATCCATTCATGACTATGTATTAAGGGCCTAAAATATGTCAAGTAGTCTGCTAGACATTGCAAACAAGTAAAAGACACAGGACCACCGCCCTTATGGAGCTTACAGTCTAGTAGGTGAGTCAGACATTAATCAAAACAATCACTCCTATAAATTATAACCTGTGTGGAGAAATGGAATCACTTAAACACTGTTAGTGGGAATGAAAGTTAATTCAGGCAGGTGGGAAGCAGTTTGAAGACTTCTCAAAGAACCAAAAAGAACTACCATTTGATCCAGCAATTCTACTACTGGGTACATACCCAAAGGAAAATAAATCGCTCTACCAAAAGGACACCTGCACTTGTATGTTTATTACAGCACTGTTTACAATAGCAAAGACATGGAAACTACCTTGTCTTAAGGGTGCCCATCAATGGTAAATTCGATTTTTTAAATGTGGTACTTATACACCATAGACTACTACACAGAAATAAAAACAGAACAAAACCATGTCCTCTATAGCAAAATGGATATAGCTGGAGATCATTATCCTAAGGAAACTAATGCGGAAACAGAAAACCATATACCACATTTTCACTTTTAAGTGGGAGCTAAACACTGGGTACACACAGACATAACCATGGGAACAACAGACACGGGGGACTCCAAAAGGTGGGAGGAAAGAAAGGGAACAAGAGCCGAAAACCTTCCTATTGAGTACTATATTCACTATTTGGGTGACAGAATCAATAGAAACCAAAACCTCAACATCATACAACATAACCCTGTAGTAAATCTGTACGTGTACTCCCTGAATCTAAAATAAAAAATTAATAAAATAAATCATAACCTGTGATAAACGCTATCAAAGGGCACAGTGCTCTGAGAGCAAATTCCAGGAAGAAATGAACCATCTAGGGTTGGGGGCTCATTACTTTGAGGGAATTTTTTTTAAAGCTAAGTCAAAAGACCACAAGGAAAAGTAAATAACACCAGGCAGGAAAAGTCTAAAGAAGAAAAGCAATGAGAGGGAACTGCATATAAAGCATAATTCTTCCCTGGTCACTTATGATTTTCTCTTTGTTTGGTTGTCAGTATTGTTACCATAATGTTTTGTTTTAGTTTTTCCTTGCATTTATCCCAGCTGGGGTTTGTTGAGCTTCTTCAATCTGTACATTTGTTTTTCACCACATTTGGAAATATATGTGTTATCAATTATTTCCTGCTTTCTTGCTTTCTCTTCCCCTTCTAGGACTCTAGTTTCTTATATAGTAAACATTTTGATGCTATCCCATAATATCAAGACTCTGCTTTCCCTTCTTCCAAGTATCAACGTCCATCCAGTATTTGCTTGCTTTGATCACTCTCTAGTGTTTTCAGACAAATGGCTTTACATTTTGCTCAGAGCTCTGAGCTGTTACTTGTGAAGAGTAAGGAGCTAGTTGGCCATTACAAAAAGTAAAACTTGACAGAAATCTACAAGTATGTTAATATACTATTGATAATACTGTGGAGAAACAACCACTTTCATGCATTGCTGCTGGATTAATAAACCTGTATAAACTTTATAGAAGTCATTTTGACAATAAAATTATGAACACATAATCTTTGATCCAGCAATTCCATTTCTAATGGTTTATCTTACAGACATACCTGAACACATGCAGAGTGACATATATACAAGATTATTACAGTATTGTTTATAATAGTGAAAGATAGAAGCAACCTTAATGTCCAATAATAAAGTTCAGATTTAATAAATTATAATTCAATTGTACACTGTGATAATATACAATTGTATAAGAAACAAGGGAGTTCTATACATGTTTATACAGAAAAAAATCTCTGAGGCAGGGTGCGGTGGCTCAAGCCTGTAATCCCAGCACTTTGGGAGGCAGAGGTGGGTGGATCACGAGGTCAAGAGATCGAGACCGTTCTGGTCAACATGGTGAAACCCCATCTCTACTAAAAATACAAAAAAATTAGCTGAGCATGGTGTCACATGCCTGTAATCCCAGCTACCCAGGAGGCTGAGGCAGGAGAATTGCCTGAACCCAGGAGGCGGAGGTTGCGGTGAGCTGAGATCGCGCCATTGCACTCCAACCTGGGTGAAAAGAGCGAAACTCCGTCTCAAAAAAAAAAAAAAAAAAATCTCTGAGCCAGATTAAGTCAAAAGAAAGGTCCAAGACAGTGTATAATAAACGTTACCATTTGCATAAAAAGGGGGAATATATATTAGTATTTGCTTATATACGCACAAACTAACTAAAAATTTATACTAGAAAAAAAGATACATTCGTGCTTACCTGGATAGGAGGAAAGTGGTACGATTTGGGTGGACAAAGGACAAAGATGGGAGGGAGACTTTTCACTATGTTACTTTACATAGACTGGTTTTTGAACAATATAAATATATTATCCATTCAAAAAAATTTTTTAAGGAATTAAAAAAATAAAACTAAAAGCATATATAATAAAATGTCCACAATTCATGCATTATTCATTCATTCATTGATCAAATATTTACTGAGCACATACTTACTGTGCCAAGTACTAGGCTAGATAAAGTAGATCTTAAGACAAAACAGTCTATGTGTCCTCAAGGAACTTAAAGTCTATTTGGACTAGACTGGCAATTAAACAAAATAGTACGACGTAGTAAGTGTTTTGACAGAGATATTCACAGGACGCTTTGGAAGTAATTCACTTGGGACACTTGGTTTCCAGTGACAGAACTCTAATTCAAACTAAGTTGAATAAATAAAAGAGAATTTATTGAAAGGATATGAGGGATCTCATGAAACCTAAGGGTAAAAACACAGCATGGCCTCAGTTCCAAGGATTCTAATGCCTACAGAATTTTCTCTTAGTCTCTTGTCTCTGCTGTGTCTGTACTTCATTTTCCTTTCTATTTGCCAGCTTCTGATTCTTTTGACTAGATGTTATTAGAAAAAAGGTCCCAGATTTTCATGTTACAGACAAATTACTCATAAAGAAACCAATCTCATTCCCTCAGCACTAACTCCAAATTCCCAGGGAAGAATTCTGTTTGGCGTAGGTGAGCCTCCCTGAACTAATCAACACATTTCCACAGTTCTTTGAAGTAAGTAAGTTAATGGTACCATAATTTCTTGAAAATAACTGAAAAGCTAGGAAACTCTTTTCTGAGGAAGGAAACAGATTGAATCATTCGTACATCTCCAAACAGAAGTTTTTAAACACCTGAAGACTTTTCTTATGGCATACTTGAAATGTAGAATTCTTTGTCTTTTAGTACATGAATAAAAGGTATTAAAACCCAATTCAGCTGGTCCTTTCACAACAATTGTCCATTTCTTTCACGGCGAGAACACTGTGCAAGGAGTGCACACTACATCTAAATGGTCACTAAAGAGATGGGGCAATGCACCCACAATTTCAGAACAAATGAGTGGCCTCACAAAGATAAGTAAGGTGGCACAACTAGAGTCATTCCCCACATGCTGTTCTGAAAGTTAGGCAAAGGAAATGGAAAGGATTTCCTTTGTGTTTCGTATGCTTCCTGAAAATAAAATCTTTTCCACGGGATGCATCCTGCTGCTGAAAGAAACTTGAATTTTCTACTGATGCCTCTACAGTTTAAAACACAATAACAGAGTTCTTTTGAATGTCAGCATGATTTTAAAAGTTATCATTTTCATCTTTAATGTCTTGAGGTATAAAGGAATTTAGGTATGAACATACTACTTTCTATTAATAAGGTTAAAAACCAAATATAATAGCTATCTTGTTTGTAAGCAAGATCTTAAGTATTTCCACTGACCTACAAGTCAAAATTCAGTACAACAAATTCCATTACAAAAGCAATTAAAAAGGGAGCCACTGTCATGGTTCATTTGTTTTAAATAATGTCCAACTCCTAACAGTTCCATGTGGTTAAAAACAAAACTAAACAAATATGGTCAGTTCCTCTGACCACCACACTACACCCTTTTCAAAGGAGCCACCACTTGTTAATCCCCAAGTCAAATGCCAGCAGGATATAACTCCCAAGCAGCAAAAATTAAAGGGGAATCATGGGCGAAGACCCCTATATGCCCTTCTCTATATAGCTGACTGGCATGACCAGAGCACCTACTATATCCTCATGGCCAGTAGGGAAAAGGCCATCCACTTACAGGCTCCCCAGATATTTTGATCTTTTCTTAGCAACTCTGGCCCTCCTCTCCTATCATACTAGACCAGTGCTGTCTGAGGAAAAAAAAAAGCAAAGCACAAAAGTGAGCCATATATATAATTTTAAATTATTTAACATTTTCTAATAGTCACATTTTAAAAGGCAGAAAGAGACAGGTAAAAAGTTAATAATACATCCCAATATATTTAAAATATAACCATTTCCACATGCAATCAACATAAAAATTATTAATGAGATTTTTTTTGACTAATCCTTCAAACTCTGGTGTGTATTTCACATGCGCACACATCTCGGTTCGGACTAGCAACATTTCAAATGCTCAATAGTCACATGTTTAACTAGAAGGTCCTGTATTGGACAGCACAGTTCTAGACATTTTCCCATTAACATTAATCCCCACATTAAGCTAAACACTCCCTGCCACAAATACCTAAAGACCTACATAAGCTACCAAATACTACAAACCTGAAAGATTACTCACAAGCAAACTGATAAATGCCAGCTGGTTAAGGGGAATGACTATGGGACAGCATCTTTTAGCCAATGTCTTTTTCTTTTTCCTTCAAAAACCGTCTAAACCTATTGCATTTACTTCCTCTTCTCCCCCTTTCTTCCTAATACTCTGAAATCTGTTCTCCCATCCTCAGAAGACCATCAAAACTGCTCCTGGTAAGAAAATTTTCACTTTCACTTTGCTTTCTACACTTTATCCACACCTTAGAGGTCATAGCTTCTATTGGTCCATATATGGTAACTTCATGACTAACAGCATTTTTGAGGGGTCATACAGGAACAATCATTGAATTGGCACTTATTGAACACCTGTTATAATAACTTACTTGAAGGATATACCAAAAAGAGCTAATAATAATATTTTGTATTACTTGACTCCATATTTATTTAACTCTCAGTTTCCTACACAAGAGCTGATTTAACCTTTGTGTCAAGGTCCAGACAACAGTGCAGTTTTCTCCAGGAAAGTGACACATGGAAAACCTATAGTCACACAGAAAGAACTGGTGGCAGAATGAAAACCCAAAGCTCCTGCCCCCTAGATCACTCTCCCTCTCCAACATATCTTCAAATGGCCTCTGCGTAGAGGAGCTCACACTCAAACACTGCTCAGATACTTTCCCTTTACACATAATATTTCAGCACGATGACATGATGGAAGCTTAAGACATTAATTCAGGGGAGGAGATACCATAAAATGGCTCCTTTCCTTTCTGTACAATATTTTTAATTGTTGCCAGAGCTTAATGGATAAGCCAAAGATTTTTAAAATCTTACTAGGATTTGGGTCAAATATAAGCAAAAAAGTTAACTGTCTCACATCCCATTATAAAGCATAAATGATTATTAAGGAAAAAATATGCTTTAAAAACTGCTTTATCTCACAGATCATCCATTGATGATATTTATGTATAAACTATGTAGTTTTGGAATATCTCAAAACTTACATTTCATATCTCAAAAAATAACACTTTAATCAAAATGTTAGGTACAATAAGCCAACTTTAAGTTCTGGGAATCAAAACAAGGCAAAATAAAATCCACAAATTTGCTTATTGTGCTTTGTTGCAATTAATAAACACTGTGTTTGAATATCTGTCCTCTCCAAAACTCATGCTGAAATTTAACCCACAATGTGGCAGTATTGAGAGGTGGGGCCTTTCACGGGTTAATGGGTTAATGGATTCATGAGTTATCATAGGTGGGGACCTAGTGGCTCTACAAGAAGAGAAAGAGACCTGAGTGAGCATGTTAGCATGCTTAACTCTCTTGTTATGTGATGCCCTGCACCAGCTCAGGACTTTGCACAGAGTCCCCAACAGCAAGAAGGCTCTCACCAGATGCAGCCTCTCAACCTAGGACTTCTCAACTTCCATAACTATAAGGAATAAATTCCTTTTCTTTATAAGTTATTCGTTTCAGGTATTCTGTTGTGAGCAACAGAAAATGGACACACCGGTTCTTCTGATACACACATCCATGACAAAAATATTAACAAGGCAAAATAAAATAGAGATAATAAATAATAATAATAATAAAATAGAGGCCATGTAAAATGAGACCTTAGGATTTACCCATTGAGAAAGTGTAGGCTGTATCATTGTTTTGATATGTCATATCAAAACAGGATATATGCTTTTAATAGTTCTTACATTATGGGAATTCATCACTTTAAAATTATGATCTTAAAAATAGCTCTGCTCAAATGGGTAGCAGTAGAGATCTTTGTGGTAATGGAATATCTGCATCTTGATTTCAATGGTGGTTACAGGAAATTACGTGTGTGATGAAATGGCACAGAACTATACACATACATTTTACCAGTGTCAATTTCCTGGTTTCTTTATTATAGTTACAGAAAATGCAACAACTAGGGGAAACTGAGTGAAAGATATTCAGGATCTCTACTTTGCAATTTCCTATAAATCTATAATTATTTCAAAATAAAATGTTGGACAAAATATAAAATAATACATTTTTAAAAAACGACTCCAAGCATGGGCAGGCACATAGTGTTCTTCATTCTTAACACATAAGCTTATATTCCAATATGCATCTGTTTTCACCTGTTTAAAAAAAAAACAGGTGTTTCCTAAACATTATAGTTTTATAATTATTATTACTATTTCTTAAACATTATAAAACCAGCATAGACAATGAATAAAATACCTAAAAATCATTAAAAGAGATGAGCAAAGCAATAAGGAGAAATGACTTGATAAAAAGAGAAAGGTCAAAAATTAAACAATGAAGAGTGGGTATTTTTTGTTAATGTGTACTTTCAAAAGTGTGCTTCCTAAACTCTAAGTGGAGGTTCAGGGGGCAGGGAGAAGAGTGTCTGCACAGGGTGGGAGAATGTATATTTCAAATTCGCAGGCTTGTCAGAAGACTGATAGCAGATCAGAGCGCTTTTCCTCTTCTACATGGTAACATTTTCCTCATGCCAACTGGTAGTAAAAGGAAGAAGTATATCAGGTTTTTCAACGCTTCATACTTTTAGAGCAGAAATGTTTTTAAGAATATAAATATATGTGGCAGAAAGAAAAATTCAGTGATGACAAGAGTAAAGACCATCCTCTCTAATACACAGAACTGCGTAATGCAAAGGAATTAAATAATCATTCCCAGTCTTAGATTCTTCAGAGCAAACGTTTATCAGATGGACTACTTGGAACAGAAGAAACTAAAATACCTGAATTTCCATTCAGATCAGAAGGAACCTACTGATTCTTGTAATGTTTCATTTAGAGAATATACTATGTTCATGATTTAATTAATAAATATTCATTTATTTCATATAAAAGTGTCCTCATGTTTCAAAATGCCACTAAGACATAATAGATGTGTTTTACTGATCACAGCCAATTGAATATGTGCTTACAATTCTTGTTCCCCATGTAAGTCATGCCCCTAAGTTTTCCCCAGTCATACACCCCACTAAGCGTCTCTCCTGACAGAGCCATCTATGTCCGCCTTCCTTCAGGGTCTAGGTCAGCAGTTGACCAGTAAAGGCTTTCCTTGGTCACTCTCTTCCTCAGTCACTGGCTCTACTGCTGAATGCTCACACAGCTGCAAATTCCATTTGAGTTGTAATCTATACAGTATTGTTCAAATTCATTTTACAGATATAGATTGAACCATCTTAACTGGATTTTAACAGCCTCAGGAGCCAAAGCCATATCTGATCTACTTTTATCTTTAAACTCAAAACCTAGCATAGTAGACTTTCCATAAAAGCTACTAGTCCCATAGTGGCTTGGCCCTACTAAAGCATATCATGTTAGTGTGGTGCAGCATTCCAGCACATAAAAATAATTATTAATGCTGATTCTGTTATCTCTCATAATATCTATCTTTTTAAGCTCTGGGCTAGCAGAAAAAAGAAACACTTACTTTGTATGGCTTTATTCAAGCCCCTAACAAAACCCTTAACAAGACAGGGTCAAAGGAAAAGCCCTGTGACATTCCACAAAACACCTGAGGCTGACAAGAGTTATACCCAAACTTTTAGGTGGAACGGTTCCACAGATCCCAACAACTAAGAAAAGAGCAAAAGTCAGTGGAATCCTAAGAAAGAATAACCAAGTGCTTCACTGAAAATGAAAATATCATCTAAGTCTATGATATTTACTTACCTTAAAGAAGTCAAGTAAGTTTGTCATGACAGTTTTCCATTTACCCAACTATTTTTCCAATTGTCTACTGCAGCATTCTTATTTTAATTTTTGCAAATCATCTACTTAAAGATCTGAGCTTAATTTCTTAAAAAATCTCCAGGATATTTTTACTTCTAACAGTCTTCTACGATTTTTCTGCTTCTCTAAAAGATAATGTCCCAGAGAGCCTATCTGCAAGTTTCTTCAGTATCCTGAAATGGTTTCCTTTAGAGCCTTCTGGCATGCAGCCTTGCCGCCACCTTGATTTTCGCCCAGGGAGACCCATTTCAGACTTCTGCCCTTCAGAACTATGACATAATAAATGTGTTGCCTTAAGCCAACCAAATTAGTGGTAATTTTTACAGCAGCAGTAGGAAACTAATATAGTCCCTGATCCAAAAAAATCTTGGCTCAAAATCAAGCTCCTTTCTTTCTGTCAGGGTCCAGTATTTATCTCCAGATTCTTGATTTAGATTTTGATTCCACTAGCAGGCTGTGGAATCCTTTAACATATTCCTGAACCCTCATGCCAAGCTCTAATTTGTTCATCCCTCAAGACTCACTTTTATACCCTGTTTCTTGACCTGCTCCCTGGTTTCAACTCATATTTTTACTTCTATAGTCTCAGGTGCCATTTCTACTAGGCCTTCCCTAGGCCTGGTCTACTGTAAGCTTAACCTCAGTCTACTTTGCCTTGTTATAGGATTCTGTTTCTTTACTTGAACTGAATCTATAACCATTGCCCCAATGTTTAAAAACTTCTTAATATCCAATCAAAATAAACTGGGATAAGTATAGCAGTAGTAGGTTTTGTAAGTAAAGAAAGGAATATCAGTAACATTAAACAGAAAGTTTAAAAAATACTATAAATACAAACTATCTGCCTGAAATGAATTTAAACTTCTACACCTAGATGAACTACAGCTCAATTATTAGCTGGGCCACTGAACATTTTGAAAATTATTAGGTAACCAAGGGTGCCATAAAACTGGATTCTATTCAAATTCAGCCTTAATATTAAAAAGAGGGAATAAGGCAGAAAAGCAAATCCTAAAAACTGAAGACTGGTTAGTTTGACAGCTATTCCTGTTTTCAGATGAGCTTGTCAGCACTAAAGACAACACAGGTTCACCAAGAAGTCATGCCAATTAACATCCATTTATGTAAGGGTAATTAAGTTGATTATTGAATAAGAAAAATGCTGGGGATAGAGGATAAACCAAGTTCAACAAAGTTTTCCTTACTAACCATATAAACAGATTAACATTTCAAAATAATCAATAGTTAAAGCCTTGAACCATGCATTGTTGGCAGGAATGTAAAATAGTGCAGTCATTAAGGAAAGCAGTAGGGAAATTCCCCAAAAAATTTAAAATAGAATTACTATATAATCTAGAAATCCTTCTTGTAGGTGTATATCCCAAAGAGCTCAAAGCAGAATCTCAAAGAGATATCTGCACACCAGTGTAGCATTATTCACAATAGCCAAGAAGTAGAAACAACCCAAATGTCCACTGATAGATGAATGGATAAGTAAAATATGGTAAATACACCCAATTGAATACTATGCAGCCTTAAAAAGGAAGGAAATCCTATCACACGCTACAACGCTGATGAACTTCAGACATCATGCTAAGTGAAATAAGCAGTCACACACACACAAAGAAACAAATACTATACGATTCTCATACAGGTGTCTAAAGGAAGTATCTAAAGGAGTCAAAATCATAGAAACAGAAAATAATAAAGTGATTGCCAAGAGCTGGGGGCGGGGAGGAATTAGTGTTTAATGGATTAGTTTGCAAGATGAAAAAGTTCTAGAGATCTGTTGCACAACAATGTGAATATAGTTAACACTACTGAAGTGCACACTTAAAAATAGTAAAGATGGTAAATTGAGTGTTATGTCTTTTACTGCAATATAAATTTAAGACTTTACAAAACGAAAAAAACCTTCAACTGAACAAACAACATGATTTGTAATAAGAAAAATTTTAGTCATGCTGATTCAAAGGTATTAATCACATGTAAAACCTTGAAATCATAACCTTTAAAAAAAAAAAGTCAAAGAGGCCAGTGGCTCACATCTGTAATCTCAGCACTTTGGGAGGCCGAGGTTGGGTGGATCAAAAGTTCAAGACCAGCCTGACCAATATGGTGAAACCCCGTCTCTACTAAAAATACACAAATTAGCCAGACATGGTGGTATGCACTTGTAGCTCCAGCTATTCAGGAGGCTGAGACAGGAGAATTGGTTGAACCCATGAGGCGGAGGTTGCAGTGGGCCAAGATTGTGCCACTTCACTCTAGCCTGGGCAACAGAGCCAGACTCTGTCTCAAAAAAAGAAAAAGAAAACGCTGAAGAATAAAAGGGAGCATGTATTTAGCCGAAAAAAGACAGTGAAACCTAAAGGAATTAGCAGAGATGAGCACCTAAACTTATTCGTGCTTAATGCAAGTTTATTCATTCATTCATTCGACAAACGTTTATGGAACAGCAATGAGGTGGGAAACACTGCTCCAGGTGTTTGTGATTTGCCAGTGAACAGAACAAAGATCCCCACCCTCATGAGATTTTATATTCCAATGTGGACAGACACACAATTAACATAATAAATAAGTGTGGTAGGCTCCCTCTAAGTGGCTCCCAATGGTCCCCAGTATTCACATTTATATGTAATTCCATGTCTGTCTGTCTGTGTGTGTGTGCGTGTGTGTGTGTGTGCATGTGTGTGTGTGTGTGTAGGGGTGTGTGTAGGTGTGTTGGGAAGGTGTAATACTGGACCTAACAAATAGAATACAGCAAAAGTGATGGCCTGTCACTTTCAAGATTTGGTTATAAAAGACTGTGACTTCTATCTTGCTCACACACTCCCTCTTGCTCTCACCTACTTGCTTGCTCCAAATCTTGTGCACTACCCTGTAGAGAGGCTAGGAGCTGAAGGCGGCCTCCGGACAACAGCCAGCACTGGAACTGAGGCCCTCAGTTCCACAGTCCATGAAGAATGGAATTATGCCAACAACCACATGCATGCATTTATAATGACTCCATCTCCAGTTGAGCCCTGAGATGACCAGAGCCCTTGACAACACTTCAAGCACAGCATGTAAGGCAAAGGGCTTACCCAGATTGCCGCCAAAAAACTATGATAATAAATATTACTGTTAGAAGAAAGTTTTGGAATGATTATTTTACATAGCAACATATAATTAATACATTAATTAATTATATGGCGTGCTAAAAGGAGATGAAAAAAACCATGTGGAGCAAAGTAAAGAATACAGGAGAGGGTACAGGTGCAAGTCACAATGTTTAAAGGGGGTATTAACAATACTTACACATGAATGCTTACAGCAGCATTATTCATAAAAGTCAAAAGGTGGAAACAACCCACGTGGCCATTCATTGGTAAATGGATAAACAAAATGTCAAACATCTATTCAATGGAATATTATTCAGCCATAAAGAGAAATGAAGTAGTGATACATGCTACAACATGGATGAACCTCAAACACAGGCTAAGTGAAAGAAGTCAGTCACAAACAACCACATACTGTAGTATGATTCCATCATAAAAAATGTTCAGAAAAAAACATTTATAGAAATAGAAAGTAGTTTAGTGATTGACTAAGGCTGGAGGTGGGAACAAGATTAACTGTAAGTGGACATGAGGGATCTGACGGGGGTGATGGAACCATTCTAAAACTGGATAATGATGGTGGTTGCTCAAATCAGCAAATTTTTTTAAAAATCATTAACTGTACACTTGAAACAGGTGAATTTATGATATGTAAATTATACCTCAAAACAGCTGCTGGGGGTGTTAACAGGGCATCATTGAGAACATAACATTAGAAGTTTGAAGGAAGAAGAGTATTAGCCACGTGCATATCTGAGGGAAACATGCCTGACCACAGAGAGCCTATGCAAAGACCCTTGGGCAGGAGAATACCTGGTGTGCCTGCAGCACAGTGGGGCACCAGTGTGGTTGGAGCTGAATTTAAAAGAGGAAGGTAGGAGATGAACAGAAGGAATTAATGATGGATGGAAGATGGTGGTGATGGGAATTACAGCTTTTTATACCACTGGAAGGACTTTAGCTTTTACCATGGGAGAAAAAAGAGAAGTACAAAAGGTTCTGGGAAGAGGAGTGGTAATATTTGACTTCAATTTTTAAAGGATCATGTAATTATAAATTACAAAAAGAAAATATAAAAGGCACCATGTAAACTAGCTGCTTCCAGACTGACTGACCTCTCTTACCTGACCAGGATATTAAAGAAGTCTTCCATTCAAAGGAAGGGGAAACTTGTTAGTGTCTCAAAATGTGACCTGCAAGCCATATACATCAGAACGACATGGAGGTTGGGACCAGGTACAGGCCCTCAGGCTCCACCTCTGATTGCTAAATATCTGGGGCTGAGGATGAAACTCTGAATCTTATAAACTTCCCAGATAATATCTTTAAGAAACACAATGAACTAGACAAGCATTAAGGTCTCTTTAAACTCTAAATTATGAGAAACATATAGGCTGCCTAGACCACATTTATCTGAAGAAATGACTAGGATTTACAAATGGACATCTGAATTGATTATTTTATTATAGATGAAGTCATCTTTTTTCCCATTCTCAAAGCTCCTTACCCAGTTGTTTTTTTTCCCAGCATAAATTTCCATGTTCTCTCCATATTGTGGCTCTTCCAGTAATGTCTGGTATTCAAACATGAGGCGGGAGCTCTCCCGAAGGCGGCTACATTGGAACTGGTGATACTGTTGCACAAGTTCCTTCACCACAAGTAAGAGACATTCAGGATTTGAAGGATTCCAGGAGGCAAGATTCTGTAGAAGTCAAAACAAATAAAAGACCAGTCAAAAATGATATTTCATATAAATCTAGTATCACATTCACACATTGATGTAGAGGAGAAGAGTAATAGAAATAAATCTAAGAGAAACAGACTACTTCTAGTTAGCCATAAACCCAGAGAGGAAGTTAGAGAAATCTTTTGATATTGGCAATTTCTCCTGCCTTCTAAAAAATCCTTGCAGAAAAATCGAGGAGGAATTCCATCATGAATAGGCAGAAACAGTGAAGTGTAAAACCGGGTAGTAACAAAACAAGAAACTTAAATATCCTAGAAGACCATAATTTTAGCCCTGGAAGACTTAATTTGTTTCTTATTCTTTTATAATTTTAATTTTTTTCTATCTCTACCTAAATTCAGCATTATATGCTAAAGTAATTCAACTCAGATCCACAGACCATCTGTATCTGTAATACCAGATATAAATAAACGCTCTGTAAACACCAGAGCCTCACAGAAATATAAGCACAATGGTGACAGGCCTGAAAAAGATAGGAATAAAATAGAGACAAGGGAAAATGTCTTCCAAATGCGTAAATCTGAGTAACCATAGTTCATCCATCAGTCACTCTTCCAAGTAAAAAAGGATAAGGAAAAAGCAGCTAGTTCAGCTTGGAACTCAATCACCTCATGATTTTCCTTGAGACAACGTATTTTGGTATGCAGTAGCCCTCCATGTGTACTTCTCATTGTGCCACACAGAATATTGAAAGCATGTGTACTCAAGGGTTATGACTTTATAAAATTCATAGTTTTTATTACTTAATCAAAAACATTCTTAAGTGAACTGTTGTTTTTTTAACTGAGTATGTGTGACAACAGAGAATAAGATAACTATGAGTACAGCTTGATGTCTGCTGTGGTGAATGCCAAGTCATCAGTTTTGCCCACCACTGCTTCTGCAAAGTAAATGCAAACATTAACACTGTAAAAAAGAAGTAATAATATCATAATATGATTATGAACACAGTTCTGACTTTGCTGACCCCTGAAATGGTCTCAAGGATCCCAAGAGGTCTGTAGACTACACTCCGAGAACCATCAGCACGACTTTATATTGTCTTAAGGGCAAACCAGGCATCATTTCTATCAAAAGAAAACAAAGAAAAAGTGGCTGGGCACAGTAGGTCACACCTGTAATCCCAGCACTCTGGGAGGCCGAGGCAGGTGGATTGCCAGAGCTCAGGAGTTTGCAACCAGCCTAGGCAACACAGTAAAATCCCATCTCTACTAAAAGAAAAACAAAAAAATAGCCAGGTGTGGCAGCATATGCCTGTAGTCCCAGCTATCTGGGAGGCTGAGGCAAGAGAATTGCTTGAAACCGGGAAGCAGAGGTTGTAGTGAGCCAAGATCGAGCCACTGCACTCCAGCCTGGGCGACAGAGCAAGATTCCATCTCAAAAGCAAAACAAAACAAACAAACAAACAAAAAACAAAGAAAAAGTAAAGGAATGCATTTTTGTTTTTTTTGAGATGGAGTTTCTCGCTCTTGTTACCCAGGCTGGAGTGCAATGGCGCGATCTCAGCTCACCGCAACCTCCGCCCCCTGGGTTCAGGCAATTCACCTGCCTCAGCTTCCTGAGTAGCTGGGATTACAGGCACGCGACACCATGCCCAGCTAATTTTTTGAATCTTTATAGAGATGGGGTTTCACCATGTTGACCAGGATGGTCTCGATCTCTTGACCTCGTGATCCACCTGCCTCGGCCTCCCAAAGTGCTGGGATTACAGGCTTGAGCCACACAGCGCTCAGTCCTAGGAATGCATATTTTTAAAGAAATTACTTTGCTCGACTGAGTGGGTTGATTTATAGGAACGAAATGTCAATGGGGAAATCAGTAAGTGTTCTTTCATTTATGGGAAAAGTAAGTCTTAGGATGTTCCAATAAAGACAATGAACAGAAGAAAAGGTAAGAGCTTCAGCATTATACAGTGAATAAGAGGGGTATCTTGATATAAAAGTGATTTGATAAGTACAAAGTTTTCACTGGCAAATCTGCTGACCTCAATAGCTGGAAACCCCTGCATAGCTGTTGAAGACTAAATTCAAAGTATCAACAGGATATAACAACATTGTACAAAACTTAAAATAATCTTATCATAGCTTGCTATGCATTTCCTTCAGAGAGCATTGCTAAACACTTATAAGCAAGAATAATACACAATATTCCATTTCTTGGTCAAGTATTCCTTACTAGTCCTTGCTCCCTACTAGAGCAAAAAGAAAAAGCTTTAGTTGTCATGATTTATATTTTTAAAATTCTGTCATTTATCCTTAGCTGTTTGGTAAGTTACAAGCCTATATCCAAACAATTTTTTTAAAATTATGAAAACACGTAAGTTGGCAACATACCTTACCAACTTGAATTCATTTCAAGTGATTCAAACTAATTGTTGAAGACATACCAACCAGTCTCCTTCTACTAAAATATAATTTCCTTTTTGATCTCCTTGCCATTAAAGGCATACTCACTGGAAAACACTCCCATCAAGGATAGTTTAGCTATACTAAGCAGGATAAAAAATCCCCATCAAGCTACCATTGACTTTCTTCAAAGAACTGGAAAAAACCACCATGAACTTTATATGGAACCAAAAGAGAGCCCACATAGCCAAGTCAATTCTAAGCAAAAAGAACACAGCGGGGGGCATCGCACTACCGGATTTCAAACCATACTACAAGGCTACAGTAATCAAAACAGCATGGTACTGGTACCAAAACAGAGATATAGACCAATGGAACAGAACAGAGGCATTGGAGGCAACACAACATATCTACAACCATACAATCTTTGATAAACCTGACAAAAACAAGCAATGAGGAAAGGATTCCCTGTTTAATAAATGGTGTTGGGAAAACTGGCTAGCCATGTGCAGAAAGCAGAAACTGGACCCCCTCCTGACACCTTACACTAAAATTAACTCCAGATGGATTAAAGACTTAAACATAAGACCTGGCACCATAAAAACCCTAGAAAGAAATCTAGGCAAAACCATCCAGGACATAGGAGTAGGCAAGGATTTCACGAACAAAACACCAAAAGCATTGGCAACAAAAGCCAAAATAGACAAATGGGACCTAATGAAACTCCACAGCTTCTGCACGGCAAAAAAAACAATCACTAGAGTGAATCAGCAACCAACAGAATGGGAAAAAACTTTTGCAGTTTACCCATCTGACAAAGGGCTGATATCCAGAATTTACAAAGAACTCAAATGGATTTACAGGAAAAAAACAAACAAGCCCATTCAAAAATGGGCAGAGGATATGAACAGACACTTTACAAAAGAAGACATATATGAGGCCAACAATCATATGAAAAAATGCTCATCGTCACTGGTCATCAGAGAGATGCAAATCAAAACCACATTGAGATACCATCTCAATGTGGCGATCATTAAAAAATCTGGAGACAACAGATGCTGGAGAGGATGTGGAGAAAAAGGAACACTTTTACACTGTTGGTGGGAGTGTAAATTAGTTCAACCATTGTGGAAGACAGTGTGGCGATTCCTCAAGGCCTTAGAAATAGAAATTCCATTTGACCCAGCAATCCCATTACTGGGTATATATCCAAAGGACTATAAATCGTTCTACTATAAGGACACATGCACACGAATGTTCATTGCAGAACTGTTTACAATAGCAAAGACCTGGAATCAACCCAAATGCCCATTGATGATAGACTGGATTGGGAAAATGTGGCACATATACACCATGGAATATTATGCAGCAATCAGAAATGATGAGTTCGTGTCATTTGTAGGGACATGGATGAATCTGGAGAACATCATTCTCAGCAAACTGACACAAGAACAGAAAATGAAATACCACATATTCTCACTCATAGGCGGGTGATGAAAAATGAGAACACATGGACACAGGGAGGGGAGTACTAAACACTGGGGTCTATTGCGGGGAAAAGGGGAGGGCCAGCCGGGGGGGTGGAGCTGGGGAGGGATAGCCTGGGGAGAAATGCCAAATGTGGGTGAAGGGGAGAAAGGAAGCAAAACACACTGCCATGTGTGTACCTATGCAACTGTCTTGCATGTTCTACACATGTACCCCAAAACCTAAAATGCAATAAAAAATAAAAAAAAATCCTCTAGTATTGCTAGATGACCACTTTTAATTGTTAGGTAATTTGTGGTTTGGACCACTTTGCCTAGAAGGGGAGAAAACAGAAGATACATAAAGTTTCAGTTGCTACCTAAGAATAGGGCATATTTTTTTTTTATTGCATTTTAGGTTTTGGGGTACATGTGCAGAGCATGCAATACAGTTGCATAGGTACACACATGGCAGTGTGTTTTGTTTGGTTTCTCCCCTTCACCCACATTTGGTA
The DNA here is from genome assembly GCF_049354715.1 of Callithrix jacchus. NCBI lineage: Eukaryota > Metazoa > Chordata > Mammalia > Primates > Cebidae > Callithrix > Callithrix jacchus. The sequence continues at coordinate 87,021,825 of NC_133515.1, forward strand.
TTTCTCCCCTGGCAATCCCTCTCCACCTCCCCCTCCCACTGGCCCTCCCCTTTCCCCCCTATAGACCCCAGAGTTTAGTACTCCCCTCTCTGTGTCCATGTGTTCTCATTTTTCATCACCCGCCTAATAGGGCATATTTTAAAAGCAGGTAGCTTTTACAAGGCTTCGGAGCTTTCCATTCTCGAGTAGGAGATAGAGAAAAATGTCCAAAGCTCCTTCAAGGAAAGACAAGGAGGAGGCATAAATTAGCAGGTATCTATGAAAAATAGAAAAATAAGTGTTTCTCTCTCTACTCACAAAGTTCTTCCTCTACTTCTTTTTAATAATGCTTGAAGGAAGAAATCTGAAATCAGGACAGCCACAAAGAGTAGCCACAGGGCACATCACATATTAACAGAGAAAAGAATACCAAGAGGATTCCAAAAATGAGAAATGAAAAATGAATTCAGAGAAAGTGATAAAACATAGTCAAAGAAAATAAACAAAAGGAAAAGAAAATTCACTACTATTTTATAATAGAAACTTCATGGATTCTTACTAAAACACCTATGAAACAGTTGAGGGAAGGTATCATGCCAATTCTTTTTAAAGGCTAGTTAACTAGAGAGATTAAATAACTGCTCACATTCAAGTGTAGACAATTGAGACTCTGTAGAATGTAAATTTTCCAACTCTTCCTCCAGTCAGTTAACTAAAGTATCAATTTTAAATCAACAAACTGGCACTTACCTCTTTGACAATGAGGGAACTCATACATAGTGGTAATTTTCAATTCTTTACTTTGGCTACCCTGACTAGGCTGCCTGACAGGAGAAGTGCTCCCAGGTCATGTGACCCTTCACCTTCCCACATTGCACTCTCCAAATACATTCCACCACATACCTATGGCCTCCCAAATCAATGGCCCCAAAGACTTGAATAAGCCCAACCAATCCTCAGAGCTCCTCCTTATCAGAGCTTCCTTCTTCAGAAAGACAGTGAGGAATAGTAGTTTCAAGGCCTAGCTCACCCTCAATTCAGGTCCCACTTACTAAAAACCATAGTTTTTCGGCCACAGTGCCGCAAACTCAGACATGCACGAGGAGACAATAAATGGGAAAACAATGTAGTTGGTTCATGTCTTTGGGGAGATAAAAGAGGAAAATAAGCAAATGAAGAAATGAGGCCATCTCTGCTTAATAAGGAAAGGTAAAAATCTTTTTTCCAGGGAAAAAAATTCTTTAATAAAATTAATCTTATGATAAAAATGCTCAACTAGTAAAAGAATAAGGTACAGGAATACATTAGAAATATAGCAAGAAAATTATCTAAAACTTCTTACTACAAAATTTTGCCCAACTCTAGCATATCGATAAAATAAAAGGAAATTAAAAGAGACTGACAATATATGAAAAGTATGCAACCCCATTAGTAAAGAAGTATAATTTTCCTCATTTCTCCTTTTTAACAAACTAATTTTTCATTGAAAAAGTAATATATGCACATAGTAAAACAAATTTTTAAAATAGTATAAAAGAATGTAAAAAACAATACTAAGTCTCCTTCCAACCTATATTATTAGATCCTCTCTCTAGAGAAGACTACTTTCACCCACACAGGGTCTGCATATGACACCAATGTCTGACTCTTCCTAGGTTCCTCCACATGACCCATGGCTCTGCCTGCTCTATGCTGCTTCTCCTACTTTTTGAAGCTCCAAAAATGTTCCCATGGTTCATGCTTCCCTTGGATCAGTGTCTTACTTTGAACTTATTATCCTTATAGTGCTTCAACTCCACAAATTGTTTCTGGCTCCCATGGGACCCTGTGATTTGGCCTGTCCTTCACCCAACATTTCCCACAAGAGAAGAAAGTTGGGCAAAAATTATGAGAAACAATGTTTATATCTTAAATTAGCCAAGCTCTTTTTTTCAGCAAACAGCTAATACTGAAGATATAATTTAATGGACCTTTTTACATACAGAATTGTAAACTGATACAAGTAGTTTAATTATATCTGCGGGGTGTGTGTGTTTATGTGTGTATGTGACACAAAGAGAGAGAGAAAGAGACAGAGAGACAAAGACAGAGAAAAAGTCATAGAAATGTTTATTCTCAATGCTCCTACAAATCTCCTTTCTAGGAATCTAGCTAATCTGCAAATAACTAAAAATAAGGGAGGGGAGGAACTCTATAGACAGAAATACAGAGTCATTTGTAATATCATGAAACTGCAATGTATATACCTGATAATAAGAATTGTTTTAAAAACTGTTAAAGTAACCCAAATGAGTGATCTGCAACTATGTTTCTATACTATTACACCATGTTTATAAAGAATTATGTATATACATATTATAATGGTACAGAAAATACTTTTGTTAAAATATTAAAGGAGAAGAGATATAAATCTGCATATACATTATAATTATAACTTGGTTATGCCCATCCCCTCCCAACCTTCCACAGCAAAAGCTATCTATACATGGAAAACATATTGGGGGAATATTAATAACTGATATCCATAGTTGGAAGCTATTTAAAAGTTTTTTCTTCTTCCTATTTTTCCATATTTTCCAAATTTTCTGAGTATATCTACACGTATATGTACGTATGTATACATAAGACATGCACATACTTTCATAGTGAAAATGTCTTTTAAGAAAACATAATAGCATACTTCACATATTTTATTTCATACTTCACATATTTCATTTCAAACTGTTTTTCAATCTCAAAGTTTAAGAAATTCCACTTGTCATTTACACATTTTATGAGGTCAGACTCCAATCGTCTCTTCTACACAACTAAAAAAGTTAGCCAGTGCCATAACCTTCAGGAAAATAAATCTTGTATCATTTAGTCCTAAATATGTATGCCTCAAGTAACTTTGAATTTACTATTTCTTAAATTCTGAGCCTCAAAGAACATTTCCAGAAAGCTAATGCGACATGCTAAAGTGTAGTGGTCACAGCTGAAGCAGTTTATTATGCTTCCCTTTACCAAAACTCTTTTGTGTTGCATTCATCTAAATGGGAAGTCTTACTAAGCAAAAAGAACAAATCTGGAGGCATCACATTACCTGACTTCAAACTATATTATAAGGCCATAGTCACCATAGCATGTTACAGGCATAAAAATAGGCACATAGACCAATGGAACAGAATAGAGAACCCAGAAATAAAGCCAAATATGGAAAAATAGGAAGAAGAAAAAAACTTTTAAATAGCTTCCAACTGATCTTCAATATAGCAAACAAAAACAAAGTGGGAAAAGGACACCCTATTCAACACATGGTGCTGAGATAATGGCCACACGTAGAAGAATGAAACTGGATCCTCATCTCTTACCTTATACAAACATCAACTCAAGAAGGATATAAGACTTAAATCTAAGACCTAAAACTATAAAGATTCTAGAAGATAACATAAGAAAACCCCTTCTAGACATTGGCTTAGCAAACACTCCATGACCAAGAATCCGAAAGCAAATGCAACAAAATCAAAGATAAATAGATTGGACTTAATTAAATTAAAAAGCTTCTGCACAGCAAAAGGAACTGTTACAGAGTAAACAGACACCCCACAGAGAGTGAGAAAATCTTCACAATCTATACATCTGACAAAGAACTAATATCCAGAATCTACAAAGAACTCAAACAAATCAGCAAGAAAAAAAACAATCTCATTAAAAAGTGAGACACATATACACATATGTTTACTGCAGCACTATTTATAATAGCAAAGACTTGGAACCAATCCAAATGCCCATCAATGATAGACTGGGCAAAGAAAATGTGGCACACATACACTGTGGAATACTATGCAATCATAAAAAAGAATGAGTTCATCTCCTTTGTAGGGATACGGGTAAATCTGGAAGCCATCATTCTCAGCAAAGTAACACAGGAACAGAAAACCAAACACCGCATGTTCTCACTCATAAGTGGAAGTTGAACAATGAGAACATATGGACATAGAGAGGGGAGCATCACACACTGGGGCCTGTTGCGGAGTGAGGAGAAGGGTGGGAGACCATTAGGACAAATACTTAATGTGTGCAGGGCTTAAAACCTAGATAATAGATTGACAGGTGCAGCAAACCACCCTAGTACATGTATACCTATGTAGCAAGCCTGCATATCCTGCGTATATATCCCAGAACTTAAAGTAAACTTTTTTTAAAAGTAGACTAAGGACATAAATAGACAATTCTCAAAAGAAGATATACAAATGGCCAAGAAACATATGGAAAAATGCTAACATCACTAATTACCAAGGAAATGAAAATCAAAACCACAATGCGATACCACCTCACTCCTGTAAGAATGACCAAAATAAAAAAAAAACAGATATTGGTGTGGATATGATGAAAAGGGAAAACTTTTACACTGTTGGTAGGAATACAAACTAGTATAACCACTACGGAAAATAGTGCGGAGATTCCTTAAAGAACTAAAGGTAGATCTACCTTTTGATCCAGCAACTCCTCTACTAGGTATCCACCCAGAGGAAAAGAAGTCATTATATGAAAAAGATACCTGCACATGCATGTTTACAGTAGAACAATTTGCAATTGCAAAAATCTGCAACCAGCCCAAATATCTGTTAATCAAGTGAATAAAGAAAATGTGCCATATATATATATACACACACACCCCATGGACTACTACTCAGCCATAAAAAGTAACAAAATAATGGCATTCACAGCAACCTGGATGGAATTGAAGACTATTATTCTAAGTGAAGTAACTCAGGAATAAAAAAGCAAATATCATATGTTCTCACTCATATGTGGAAGCTAAGCTATGAGGACACAAAAGTGCAAGAAGAGAACACAGAGGCATAAGAATGATAAACTGGACTTTGGGGACTCAAGAAAGAGTAGGAGTAGCAAGAAATAAAAGACTACACATTAGGTACCACGTACACTGCTCAAATGATGGGTGGACCAAAATCTCAGATATTACTACTAAAGAAGTTATTAATGTAACCAAAAACCACCTGTTTCCTGAAAACCTATTGAAATACAAAAATTACAAAGGAAAGATCCAAGATGGCCGATTAGGAGCAGCTCAGGATTGCAGCTCCCAGTGAAAGCACAGAGGGTGAGTGGACACCGCATTTCCAGACAGATTGTTGCCCACAGACCAGGAGATTCCCAGGCAGAGGAGCCCCACAAGTCACCAGCACGGCTGTTTTGGCCAGCGTGGCTGTTTTGCCAGCACAGCAGTTCTCCATACAAAATACGCAGGTCTGGGTGCCCTTTTAGCTGGCGATTGGAGGTCCAGGAAGGCAGAGTTTCCCATTCATCTGATTAAAAGGGGGACTGAAACAGGGAGACAGTCCAGGAGATTCCCAAGCAAAAAAGCTCCACGAATCTTGGCACCACAGTTTCAGCCATCACAGTGGGTTGCTGCATGGGAAATCACACAGATCCCAGCGCCTTTTCAACAGGCGACTGGAACACTTGGGAGAAAGTTGACCATTCAAATAAAAAAAATGGCTCTGAGGCAGGGAGCCAGGTGATCAGGCTCGGGAGGTCCCACCCCCAGAAAAAAACAACAACTGGAAATACTCTGGGTTGAGAGTTTCACAGCAAGCACAGCTGAACCCGGGAAGGTCCGCTCTATGGAAGAGGGGAGTCCACCATTACGGAGGCAATCCACAACTACGGAGGTAGTCCGCCATTGCTGAGGCAGCCTGCCGTTGCCGAGGCAACCCGCCATTATAGAGAGAGTCTGCCATTACAGAGGTGGGCCACCATCACCAAGGCAGTTCTAACTACACCCATATAAACAGGACTGCAGGGAAGTTCACACAGCAGCTGGGTGGAGCCCACAGCAGCTCAGCAAAGCCTCTGCAGGCAGACAGTGACTAGGCTGCCTCCTTGCTGGGTAGGGCAGCCCTGAAAAAAAGGGAACAGTGCAACAGAAACTCATAAATAAAGCCCTAACTCCCCGGGACAGAGCACCTGGGGAAAAAAAGGGGTTTATGAGTTCTGCTGCAGCAAACTTAAATGTACCTGCCCACCAGCTCTGAATGAACAAAGGAGCTGATAGCTCAGCACTTAAGCTCCTATAAAGGACAGACTGTCTCCTAAAGCAGCTCCCTGACCCCCGTATATCCAAAGAGTCACCTCATTAAGGAGACCTCAGACTGATGTTTGGCGGGTATTCTTCTGGGACAAAGATAGCAGAAGAAGAAACTGGTAGCAACCCTTACTGTTCTGTAGCTGCTGCAGGTGATCCTGATGCAAGCAGGGCCTGGAGTGGACCTCAGCAATCCTACAGCAGAGGGGCCAGACTATTAGAGGGAAAACTAAGAAACAGAATCATCAACAAACAGGATGTCCACTCAGAGACCAAATGTGAAAGTCAGCAACTACAAAGATGACAAGTGGATAAATCCACAAAGATGAGAAGAAACCAGCGCAAAAAGGTTGAAAACACCCAAAACCAGAACACCTCTCCTCCTACAAGGGATCACAACTCCTCACCAGCAAGGGAACAAGGCTGGATGAAGAATGAGTGTGATGAATTGACAGAATCAGGCTTCAGAAGGTGGGTAATAAGAAACTTCTGTGAGCTAAAAGAACATGTTCTAACCCAATGCAGTGAAACTAAGAACCATGAAAAAAGATTTGATGAAATGCTACCTAGAATAGACAACTTAGAGAGGAATATAAGTGAACTGATGGAGCTGAAAAAGACAACACGAGAACTTTATGAAGCATGCACAAGACTTAACAGCCGAATTGACCAAGCAGAAGAAAGGATATGAGAGGTCGAAGATCAACTCAATGAAATAAAACGAGAAGGCAAGATTAGAGAAAAAAGTGCAAAAAGGAATGAACAAAGTCTTTAAGAAATATGGGACTATATGAAAAGACCTAATCTATGTTTGATAGGTGTACCTGAATGTGACAGAGAGAATGAATCCAAGCTGGAAAATACTCTTCAGGATATTATCCAGGAAAACTTCCCCAACCTAGCAAGGCAGGCCAATATTCAAGTCCAGCAAATACAGAGAACACCACAAAGATATTCCTCAACAAGAGGCACATAATCGTCAGATTCCCCAGGGTTGAAATGAAGGAGAAAATGCTAAGGACAGCCAGAGAGAAAGGTCAGGTTACCCACAAAGGGAAGTCCATCAGACTCACAGCAGATCTCTTGGCAGAAACCCTACAAGCCAGAAGAGACTGGGGGCCAATATTCGACATCCTTAAAAAAAAGAACTTTCAACCCAGAATTTCATATCCAGCCAAACTAAGCTTCGTAAGTGAAGGAAAAGTAAAATCCTTTGCCAGCAAGCAAGTACTCAGAGATTTTGTCACCACCAGGCCTGCTTTACAAGAGCTCCTGAAAGAGGCACTACACATAGAAAGGAACAACCAGTACCAGCCATTCCAAAAACACACCAAATGCTAAAGAGCATCAACAAAATGAAGAAGCTGCATCAACTAATGGGCAAAACAGCCAGCTAGCATCAAAATGGCCGTACCAAATTCACACATAACAATATTAACCCTAAATGTAAATGGACTAAATGCACCAATCAAAAGACACAGACCAGAAAATTGGATAAAAAGCCAAAACCCATCAGTGTGCTGTATCTAGGAAACCCATCTCACATGCAAGGATACACAAAGGCTCAAAATAAAGGGATGGAGGAAGATTTATCAAGCAAATGGAGAGCAAAAAAAAAAGCAGGAGTGACAATTCTCATCTCTGATAAAACAGACTTTAAAACAACAAAGATCAAAAGAGACAAAGAAGGACATTACATAATGGTAAAAGGATCAATACAACAAGAAGAGCTAGTGATCCTAAATATATATGCACCCAATATAGGAGCACCCAGATACATAAGGCAAGTTCTTAATGACTTACAAAAAGACTGAGACTCCCACACAATAATAGTGGGAGACTTTAACACCCCATTGTCAATATTAGACAGATCAACAAGATAGAAAATTAACAAGGATATCTATGACGTGAACTCAGACCTGGAACAAGCAAACCCAATAGACATTTACAGAACTCTCCACCCCAAATCACAGAATATACATTCTTCTCAGCACCACATCACACCTACTCTAAAATTGACCACAAAATTGTAAGTAAATCATTCCTCAGCAAATGCAAAAGAAAGAAAATCATAACAAACAGTCTCTCAGACCACAGTGCAATCAAGTCAGAACTCAGAATTCAGAAACTAACTCAGAACCAGACAGCTTCATGGAAACTGAACAACTGGCTCTTGAATGTTGACTGGATAAACAATGAAATGAAGGCAGAAATAAAGATGTTCTTCGAAACCAATAGGAACAAAGACACGACATACCAGAATCTCTGGGACACATTTAAAGCAGTCTCTAGAGGACAATATATAGCAATAAATGCCCACATGAGAAGCAAGGAGAGATCTAAATTGACACCCTATCGTCAAAATTGAAAGAGCTAGAGGATCAAGATCAAAAAAACTCAAAACCTAGCAGAAGACAAGAAGTAACTAAGATCAGAGCAGAACTGAAGAAGATAGAGATACAAAAAACCCTTCAAAAAATCAATAAATACAGGAGCTGGGTTTTTGAAAAGATCAACAAAATAGACAGACCACTAGCCAGATTAATAAAAAAGAAAAGAGAGAATAACCAAATAGATGCAATAAAAAATGATAAAGAGGATATCACCACAGATTCCACAGAAATTCAAACCATCATCAGAGATTATTACAAACAACTCTATGCACATAAACTAGTAAACTTGGAAGAAATGGATAAATTCCTGGATACCTGCATCCTCCCAAGACTAAACCAGGAAGAAGTTGAAACCCTGAATAGACCAATAACAAGGTCTGAAGTCGAGGCAGGAATTAAGAGTCAACCACACAAAAAAAGCCCAGGTCCAGATGGGTTCACAGCCAAATTCTACCAGACATACAAAGAGGAGCTGGTACCATTCCTTCTGAAACTATTCCAAATAATCCAAAAAGAGGGAATCCTTTCCAAATCATTTTATGACACCAACATCATCCTGATACCAAAATCTGGCAGAGACTCAATAAGAAAAGAAAACTTCAGGCCAATATCCATGATGTACATAGATGAAAAAATCTTCAATAAAATACTGGCAAACCAACTGCAACAGCACATCAAAAAGCTTATCCACCATGATCAAGTAGGATTCATCCTGGGGATGCAAGGCTGGTTCAACATACGCAAGTCTATAAATATAATTCACCACATAAACAGAACCAAAGACAAAAACCACATGATTATCTCAATTGATGCAGAGAAGGCCTCTGACAAAATTCAACAGCCTTTATGCTAAAAATCCTCAATAAACTAGGCACTGACGGAACGTATCTCAAAATAATAAAAGCTATTTACGACAAACCAACAGCCAATATCATACTGAAAGGGCAAAAACTGAAAGCATTCCCTCTGAAATCTGGCACTAGACAAGGATGCCCTCTCTCACCACTCCTATTCAATATAGTATTGGAAGTTCTAGCCAGAGCAATCAGGCAAGAAAAAGAAATAAAGGGTACTCAAATAGGAAAGGAGGAAGCCAAATTGTCTCTATTTGCAGACAACATGATTGTATATCTAGAAGACCCCATCGTCTCAGCCCAAAATCTCCTGAAACTGATAAGCAACTTCCGCAAAGTCTCAGGTTACAAAATCAATGTGCAAAAATCACAAGTATTCCTATATACCAATAACAGACTTAAAGAGAGCCACATCAAGAACGAACTGCCATTCACAATTGCTACAAACAGAATAAAATACCTAGGAATAGAATTAACAAGGAACATAAAGGACTTCTTCAACGAGAATTACAAACAAACAAATGGAGAAACATTCCATGTTCATGGTTAGGAAGAATCAGTATCGTCAAAATGGCCATACTGCCCAAAGTAATTTACAGATTCAACGCAATCCCCATCAAGCTACCAATGACCTTCTTCATGCAACTGGAAAAAACCACCTTAAACTTCATATGGAAACAAAAGACAGCCCACATAACCAAGTCAATTCTAAGCAAAAAGAACAAAGAGGGAAGCATCACACTACCAGACTTCAAACTATACTACAAGGCTACGGTAATCAAAACAGCATGGTACTAGTACCAAAACAGAGTTATAGACCAATGGAACAGAACAGAGGCCTTGGAGGCAACACAACATATCTATAACCATCTGATCTTTGACTAACCTGACAAAAACAAGCAATGGGGAAAGGATTCCCTGTTTACTAGATGGTGTTGGGAAAACTGGCTAGCCATGTGCAGAAAGCAGAAACTGGACCCCTTCCTGACACCTTATACTAAAATTAACTCCAGAGGGATTAAAGACTTAAACATAAGACCTAACACCATAAAAACCCTAAAAGAAAATCTAGGCAAAACCATTCAGGACATAGGCATAGGCAAGGACTTCGTGGCAAAACACCAAAAGCATTGGCAACAAAAGCCAAAATAGACAAATGGGACCTAATCAAACTCCACAGCTTCTGCACAGTAAAAGAAACAGTCATTAGAGTGAATCGGCAACCAACAGAACGGGAAACAATTTTTGCAATCTACCCATCTGACAAAGGGCTGATGTCCAAAATTTACAAATAACTCAAACAGATTTACAAGAAAAAAACAAGCCCATTCAAAAGTGGGTGAAGGATATGAACAGAGACTTTACAAAAGAAGACATACATAAGGCCAACAAACATATGAAAAAATGCTCATCATCACTGGTCATTAGAGAAATGCAAATCAAAACTACATTGAGATACCATCTCACGCCAGTTAGAATGGCAATCATTAAAAAATCTGGAGACAACAGATGCTGGAGAGGATGTGGAGAAATAGGAACACTTTTACACTGCTGGTGGGAGTGTAAATGAGTTCAACCATTGTGGAAGACAGTGTGGCGATTCCTCATGGACCTAGAAATAGAAATTCCATTTGACCCAGCAATCCCATTACTGGGTATATATCCAAAGGATTATAAATCATTCAACTATAAGGACACATGCACACAACTGTTCATTGCAGCATTGGAACCAACCCAAATGCCCATCGATGATAGACTGGACAGGGAAAATGTGGCACATATACACCATGGAATATTATGCAGCCATCAAAAATGATGAGTTCGTGTCCTTTGTAGGGATACGGATGAACCTGGAAACCATCATTCTCAGCAAACTGACACAAGAACAGAAAATCAAACACCACATGTTCTCACTCATAGATGGGTGTTGAACAATGAGAACACATGGACACAGGGAGGGGAGCACCACACACTGGGGTCTGTTGGGGGGAAATAGGGGAGGGACAGTGGGGTGGGGAGTTTAGCATGGGAAAAATGCCAGATAATAGGTGAAGGGAAGGAAGGCAGCGAATCACACTGCCACATGTGTATCTATGCAACAATCCTGCATGTTCTTCACATGTACCCCAAAACCTAACATGCAATAAAAAAAAGAAATACTAAAATTAAAAATTAAAAAAACCTTGTAAACAAATGTTCCTAGTAGCATTATTCCTAACAGGAATTAGGAATAGCTATTAGGAATAATAGCTAAGGAGTACAAACAACCCAAATGTTCATCAACTGATGGATGAGTAACATGCGTACATACATACAATGGAATATCATTCCACAATAAAAAGAAATACTGATTCATGCTATGACAGGGATCAATCTTGAAACATTAAGCTGTGCAAGACGCCAGACCTAAAGACCATACACTGTATGAATCCATTAATACAAAATGTCTAGAATAGCCAAATCTACAGGGACAGATTGTAAATTAGTAGTTGACAAGGGCTGGGACTTGGGGGGCAATGAGGACTGCTAATAATTACATGGTTTCTTTTTGGGAATGATGAAAATGTTTTAAATTAACTATAGTAATTGATGACTGCACAACTCTGGATATAGTAAAAAACAACCAAATTTTATACTTTAAATGGATGAGTTATATATCAATTAGACCTCAATAAAGCTGTTAAAAAAGAAAAAATAAAAATCTTTCATAGAAAGTAATAGCATATGAGGTGATTTCTAATTTTAAACTTCTAATGTCTATGATCATGAATAAATTATATAGAATATCCAGGAAAAAATAAAATAAATGAGAAGTCTTAGGAAATCACCAATAACATTTTATGTTTCTAACAAAACTAAAACTGAAGAAGCATGATTTCCTAAAATGTCACTCCATCTAAAGAATACTACGGATAACAACAAAAATAAATTTGCTATTGACCTATTTGTAAGAGGACCAAGTATTATCAGCAATAAGCATTTACACTCCACATTTTGTTAAGTATGTATAATTCCTCTAATATATCATCTAAAACAATTGAAATGAAATCATTTTAAACATATTTTCCTAATTTCTTCAAATATAACAATTTCCAAATTTTGTAAAGTCAAGTGGACATAACATTAATTTGAGGACTGGTGAAACAGAAGCTTGATTAAGAAAAACTAACTTTGGGACTAGTCAGAGCAAGTCTACTCCTTCTTTCATGTAAATACCCTTCAAATATTTATAGTCATGTGGCTAACAAAAAAAGGTAACATGGCACTGCCAATCATATCCCTTATAGTTTTAGCTTGCACATTATACTTTGAGATTTTGTTCTTGAGAAGATTCAAGCATTAATAACAAAATGGAGACAAAAAAGAATATCATAGTAGTACTCTTCTCTACTACAAATTGTAGTATACACATAGAAATAAATACTAGTAAGGCAAAAAAAATTAACGGGGTAGTTCTGTGATCCTTAGTGGCTTTATTTTCAAATATTCTAATAATGCTCTTCCCCATTGTAAGCAGAGGCTATAGAGTCTGAGATATGATGAAATTGTTGCTCTGATGTTTGAAGTTGTTAATTAGAGTCTAAAACACAGAGGATTCTGGGATGCACAAAAGCTAATTAGAAAGAAATGCAAATGTCTGACATCCGAATGAATAGCTAAGTAGACGCCAATAAATCGCCACTTCTGGGATTAATTTGGGCTAGGTAAAAGTATTCCTAGAAATAGAGTTAGGTTAAGCCCTCACACTTACTTAGGAACTATGTCTGACAAGTAAATTCAATGTATGCCAATAAAACGTGGTGATTTGTGACCTGTGTTCAGGAGCTTCTGCTGGAGCCAGAATTAGTCTGAACAGAAGGCACTTCAGACTTTCTAAACCCTGCTGCAACCAGAACATCTCTGTTCTTCTGTTTTTTGTTTGTTTTGGTTTGGCTTGGTTGGAGTTTTATCAAAGATGATATCTGATTTTGAAAAATTGATCTAGTCTAATACATAATGAATAGTTCAGTGAAATCTTATTACCTCTGCCCATCCAATACTCGACCTTCATCTCAATACCAGAATCCCTGCTAAGTGGAATCCATAATCATAACATGGCCTTAAAGGAATGGCATATAAAAATGTGCTGAAGAAAAGCATGTCCCTTCACGTTTTTCCTTTCATTGTTTTGTCTTTAAGACTTTAGCCACAAATCATCAAATTAGTCAACAAATATGCAGCTCATGCTTGGAGTAAAAGGGATCTATCTTCTTAAATCCTACATATATTAACTATAAGCAGAGTGGAGTTGGCAGCGGCTCCAGAAAAAGTCATCCACTTGGGAGCAGCCATGGAAGCTTCTAATTGTGGTTCTGCCCCTCTTTTATCTTGAGCTCTCCAAGGTTCTGGCCTGCCTCTTAACCAACAACCAACTTCCCTGGGAGCCACACGTACACACACACGTGTGCGCGCATGTGTATATGTATGTCCCCTTTTAAAAGAGGTTTTTGTTTTTTGATTTGCAGGATAAAGTTGATCAGACCATTCCCCAGCTTACAATCAATAAAATCATCTAGCTACCTGTGGTAATGTGATCCTGACTCTCATATCAATACAGAACATGACAGTTATATATTCTTGAGGAGGACACATGTCTTGGGCAAAATGCACACAAATACCATTGTAGCTAAAAAAATCACTTTCCAACAAAAGTTTGTGATAGGACTGGAAAGACTCATAATGAAGAAAAAGCAAAATAGAAAAGTGTAAGTCTGAACTTTTCAAAATGCCATTCAGTAGGCAGCCTCACCCAGTTGCTAGATGAGCCAAACTTCCAACTAACAGAGGAATTCTAGGGCATGTTCAAATATCTATCAAGAGATGACCTACGGGTGGAATGTTATCAGAATTTATTAACTCAATTTTGTGCCAGGGTCTCAGAATCTTTGGAGGTGGCATACTTCACACGTCTAGTTTCTTCCATAGGCAAATAAGCGTTAAACCGAAAACATGTAAAAGTATGCCAAAATGATACCTAATTATAATTATTGCTCCATTTATAAAATTCAAAAGCCTGTAATGTCCCTTCTTGCCCATCATAAGTTGCTATATAGACTACCTTTCAGTTCCTCTTAAAAGAAGGTGATCAGTATGCATCCCCATTCCACCTTGAATTTCTACTCCAAATGAGTCTCTAGGATCACCCAGCTTATTTCCAACTTGTTTATTTCTTAAGAACTGGGGATGGATAAATGGGAGGAAACAAAGGTGAAACAAGTAGAAAAGGAAGAAATCTTAAACCACATCTCTTGATCCAATCTTCCACATTTATTAAGAGGAAGAATGTAGGTAGATTCCTTTCTATCTTGGAAACTCCCTCAAATGGGACAGAAATTAAAAGAAAAGAATACCCTCCAAAGGAAAAGAATCTTAATTAGCCATTCTTCTCTTAAAACTGTAACCACTCAGAGAATAAAAATAACATATTTGCCAAAACATGTATTAGAGAACTAAGGCTAGGAACACTAAAATTATTGAATATAAGCATCTTCAAGAGTACTAGAGTGACTAATGCTAAATGTACTCTATTTCTTCCATAGGTGCTGTCTTTATCCTCACAATTTTAAGGTCATATCTTTTAAATACAAAATAAAATCTATTTGGGGCCAAAATGCTCAAGTTTTAAAAGAGAGGTTTCTTAAAAATATATAAAGTAATATATTGTCCTAATAATTTAGGACAAAATGTCAGTGTAGGATGAAATTTGATTTATGAATCCTAAACATTAAAACTTTTTGTGGCCCCAGGTTGGATGTAGCTCTGAAATGAATTGTCACCATTTACCTGAGCTATTGATGCCACACACCTTCTCAATTAATGCTACCCAGACCCAGAGAATGAAAGGCAATGGCAGAAAGGAAATTAGCAAAGATGATTTCTAACTTAATTCAAATTGTTTTTCCTGGGAATGAATTTAAATTTTCCAGGTTGCTCGAATATCATCCAGTGTGATTTTGAAGGAGACAGCTTGTTACTGTTTTTCCTGGCTGTACTACAAGAAACAACAGTGTGAGCTTATTTTAAGTTAATGTGTGCTTCTGTGTTTCTTTACAAGAAATTAACTGAAATCATTTAGTTAAAGCAAACACTTTGTTAGTGTTACACTTTTCATTAGAAAATGTCTTCAGGAATCTTTCGAACTTACAAAGTTAAGAATCCCAATTCTGTCAGAAGATTTTAAACTTGGAGCAAATTATTTAAATCACAATGAAAGATCATTCAAGCTTAGTGACCCTTTGCTGGCACTGAATATTTTATAGCCAGAGGGGACTCCTATCCATTCTCACAGATCAAGATAGTAACTTTTTTCCTGTCTCAGTTGCCACTAGACGCCATGGTACATTCTCATTTTCTTCTGACTATGATAATCACACAGAAACCCATAGGAATGGGAGGCATGGAATAAGGAGAGTAAACAGCTTCGACCAAGTTGTTATGTACAACTGGAGAAACATCTGCAGGCTCTGATACCTGGTTTCTGATCTCTGACCTAGGTGACTTCGCTAGTGAGACTAGGTCCCTTAGCTACAATGATTTATATTATGTAACTATTTCTCCTCACCTTAGCTGAGCTCCTTGGACTTAACTCTAGACCTGCAGTATTTGTCAGACCCTCTTCCTCTTAGTCAAAATCCCAGTTAGAGGCCTTCCTGGCCAGTTTCCTTAAAACCACCAATGTCCTAGTAACACAATTTATGTGTAAATGGGCCTAAGAACTTTCAATATCTTTACTCTTCCCCCTAAAAACTCTACCTCCTGTCCCCAGATCCATATAATACCCTTGGTCTAAGCCTACATTTAGTAAACATCCATTGTTTCATGTTCAATATCCATTTTCCCTCCTGCTGCTAACATCAACCCAATTTTGTGAGGGAGACCTCCCTTCCACATTCTCAGGCATGAGTTTTGAGTGAGAAGCTCCAGTTCTCTATAAGCTCTATAGGTCCTCACTAACTACCCCCATCAATATTGCCTATGCACTTAGCCTCAATGTTTGATTCAGCCATTGGGCACATATGCAATCAAACCCAATGAGATAAATAAAGACATCACCTAGGACTGCTGAGAAAAAAGAATATAAAGTCTGAATTGGAGTAACAACTTTGTATTCATAAGGGAAAGGACTTGTGACTTTGTGTGGATATGAAGACTAAAAGCCAATACAATGGGAGGCAGAGCAGAGGAAAAAAAGAAATGAGAATAAACCAGGTCCTTAAATGACATTATTTCAGCCTCTAGACCAAGCTTTGTCTGATGCTCAATTCTGGACTGTTAGGTTCTGTAAGACAATTCATTCTCTTTAAAGTTAAAGCCAGTTTGAATCAGGTTTCTGTCACTTTTAAAAAATGGCAAAAAGAAAAGAGTGCTGACACACCACAACACCATTATCATCATTTTACCTCTTTAGGGGAAAGATCAGAAGGAGAGGCACATGAGCTCTCACTAGGCCATGTAACTATTCAAGAGCACTTCAACCAAAATTATAGATTTGGTTTGGGTTTTCTGCCAAACCAAAAGTTGAGTAGCTTCCTACATTTATCTGCAGAAAATCTACATAGAGGATTAATCTGTTTCTACTAACCCAACAATGATTATAATCATTTCTCTTAAGGGAAAAATAAACAGTAAAGAAGGTAGGAAAAACACAAACTATATTTTTGTATATTACAACTCATTCAATAAATTTAAGTTAAGATAGATCTGAAATAGGCCTCTGAGATGTTCCCCATCCCAGAGCTTTTCAAACACCAGTAAATTATTTGATTCAGTGGGTAATCAAGTGAGACATCTAAAAAAGCCAAGAGTCCCACTGAAGGACTTAAAGGAGACAAATGAACAACTATTCCAGACTAAATAAGGACCCTTTGATTACTGACACGCATACAATGAGCAGTACACCAGCCCTTTAGCACTGAGCTTAGATAGGAGGCCTTCACTGGCTTCATGGTCCCTTAAACAGGAGATATTTTTACCTTTCCTCCACTTGACTGGAACACGTTCAGCACGTACAAGCTGTCCTGCGGTATCATATGAGCACTGGCTCCATGCCAAGCTGGAAATGTGTGCCTCTGGCCAGTAAACCTTTACATCTTTTGCATACATTCTCTCTCCAGAGAGACTCAAAATGGGTCCCCAGAAGGCAGCCATGGTGACTGCCTTCAAACCATTTATCAACTTAGCATATACAGTGATTACTGTTTCATCAGCTGTCTCTTCCTTAAACTACTGCCATCTGTCTCTAGCCCCCAAACCCATCCCTTACCAGTTCTTTCAAAATTGTGGTGCCTCTCAAAGTAAACTAAATAAAAGCATCTGTTTCAAGTGGTACCATCCACACAGCCTTTCCCGGGTCTCAGGGTAAATAATCATGAAGATATACTCTCTCCAATGAGTGCTTCACGAACCTTAACAAAGCCCTAATATCCCAAGCTACCAATTTATATTGCCATCAACTCATTATCAAACAGACTAGGTTTCTTTTTATTAATAAAGAGCATTTTATTTTTTAAAAAATCCCTTAATGGAAGGCTGTCAATGTTCAATCTTCATTAACCAGGGAAGCCTGATCTTTCCCTACAAGTATATACGAACCTTTCCCACCTACAACCCTAGCTTCCACACTGGCTATCATCAGAATAACTGTAGGAGCATCTTAAAAAGACAGAGTATCACATCCAACCCTCTGATACACTGATTAAGTATGCCTGGGGTGAGACCTGCTCCTTGGCCCTAAATAATCTTTTCATGATTTTGGAGTCAGGTTCAGGCATTCAGATAGCAGGTGAAATCCAGAATACTTAATTGTTTTTCTGATGAATTTTCTCATTGTGATTAAGGGCCCAAATAATTTCATATAAACTTGATAGACTGTCACATACAATCCACCGACTAAATGATGGCTAAAAGCTCCACCCACTAGAGCTTTCCACTAGTTGCCCCACAAGTATCCCAGGAAGTTACAGATTGTGTCTCCAGACCTCTGGTCTACTTCTAACAATAATTAACACCTAGACTCCAGAGCTGTCAATATCTAAGCGAGGGGAAACATCTTCAACAATGGAGAGCCAACATCACTCTTGCTCATTTCTGCTTCTCCTACAGTAGTGAATTTTACTAAACTTGATCCTTTCGTCTGCCTAGATCTGTAATATCATCCAGGCTCCCCCTGAGATCCCAGCACACCTGATTTTATATCACTTGTGCCCTAGAGGGGAAAGTGCCAAATAGCTTGCTAAATGGTGTGATTATTCTCAAATCGGGCATATTTATTTGTGTATAATTTTAAATCATCGTTTCTCTCAAATGTTTTTGTAATGGTTTCATTAAGAGTAAGGAATTATGGAGCATTTGCAAATTGGCCGCCTCAGCCTGCAGACATGCTTTCTTTGACCCACACAAATTTTTATTTGAAAATGTTTCGACAAAGCATACACATTTTGGCAGGTCATAATCCCCACCAACTCCAACTGTTTTATATCTACTTTCTCATTCATGTGTGTTACCCGAGTACACTTGACTGGCTCCTTCAGACATTTGAGTTGGTAGCCCCAGCTACAAATAAGATTATTGAGATTTTAGGGCATCTTCTAAAAAAACTATTTCCTCCCATGGTCTCTTCATTTATGGTAGATGCATCAGGTGTTTATTGGTGTCATGTAAGCAAAATGCCACAGAAAGTATAGCTGAAGTTTCTCAGTCATTGATAATTAAAGATAAAAAGAAACCTCTCCTATTCAATGCATTTAGTAACGTTAATAAGGAATCACTGATTGTCTGGGTAATGTAGTTACTTATATCACCTTCCTTCTAATAAGACTATAAACTATTGGAGATCAGGAACAGAATCTTATTCATCTCTATGCAAATACTGTGTTAGACATTACGGGCTATTCAAAGTGGGCACTCAAATTATTTTCCAAGTGAATGATCACCACTATTCAATTCATTATAAACTAAATTACGCATATTAAAGGATCCAAAAAATGTTCCGGGGTCAATAAAGATATTGGCTACTGGGAGCCAAGTTAATCTGTGATTATTAGCAGAAGTAGACAAAAGAAAATTGGAGAGCAATTCTGAAAATACAATATTGCAATAAGACTAATTACAGTCATCAATCACAAAAAGTTTGAACAGTCTGAAAAATAGCATCTTAAAAGCATTCTAAGACATAATTCCTTTCCAAAAGCTATCACACTTAAAATAAGAATGTAAAAAAAGTTATAAAAATGAAATGAAATTATTATGGCTCAATAGACAGGGGTCTAAGAGATACAAAATAGCACATTAAATCAGTTCCCAGTTCATAAAACCTGTATGTGATGTTGATCTTCCTGTTTTTCATAAACCTTATAATTGTGCTTCCAGAAAGCTACCAAGCATCTGTCTCTATGTAGCTAATTCTTTTAATCTTGGAGCTCTAACAAGGAAATAGAGAGTATACTGTGCCAGGATCACTATCTTCTCCAGCCAAAAGCATTATGTCTTGGAGCCAATTTCCTCTTGGTAAATTTTGATCAAATTCCTTCCATTTGCAGCTTCCTTAGTACTGGTAATGGCTACACATGTCACAAGTTGATATATATGTATATATGTTTAACAATATACACTATACGTTTAACAATAATATGTACACCTGTGCACATGAGAAAATACAAGTCTATGTATGCAGCCACACATATATATGCATCCATAGTGGTTACTGTCTCTTTATGTGATTCCCTGCGACTACCATTCAGGCTTTCTTAATCCAAGCCTGGTAACAAACATTACTTTGGAACTCTGCATTAATCAACTCTGCTATGCAGCTACAATATAATGACAATTAAGGTTAATAATAATTCTGATGCTATCAGATTTCTTAAATGCTTCCAAACCATCAAAAAAAGATCAAATTATGTTCTACCTTTAGTGTAAGGGGTATTTTATTAAAAATCCAATTATTTTAAAAGAGTTGGTGATCCATATAAATCTTTTGTAGTATATTCTTATGAGTCTAAATATTTGACTAAGCAGTGTACTTTGTTTCCCAACTATTCTCAATACAGAAGAATTTCCGTAATTTTTATATATGACACCTATCATCAATATGCACACATTAAATATATCATAAACAGAGGTTGCAGATTAACCAGATCAGCGTCTTTTTCAACTACAATATATAATTCCTTAATCCTTCAAGTGCTAAACTAAACTGTTAACTCTCTAGTTTCTCCTGTTACTGTTTAAAATAAAGCATATTTAGTATAATTCACCTTACTTAATGAACAGGGGTCATTATTGTAAAAACAGATAGACACGTTTAAAAAGAGTGATATGGTTAGGGAAGTTTTCAGTGAATAGTCTACCTGTCCTTAAAATAAATGACACCAGGATACTGTACCTGTAGAATCCTTGTTGCTTTTGATAGTTCTATTTCCTATACACATATTTGTCTCATTTTGCTCTAAATAATGTCACTGCAAATTCAAATCTTCAGTCAAACATTATATACAATTAGCTAAATAAAATCTAAAGATTCCTGTATATGTCATGTATAAAATAAAGCACATAGTCCTTATTTCAGCTATTTCACAAAACTCAGAGCAGGGGTGTACGGGAAACCAGGGTTACTGTTGGTTTGTGACTATGTACCAAGTAATTTAAGGTACAAGAAATTTGGGACATATATCCAACTACCAATTTATATGAACTGCAGAGGAACAAAGAAACATGTTAAACTATACCACAGAGACACAATCAGCAAAATCTAGTCTGTGGTAATTTTCTAGGACAAATGGCCTAGTTTCTGCGGCCATGAATTGTAAAAAAAAAGGGAAAAAAAGATGGAGAAAACCAATAAGTTAAAAGAGACGGCCGGGCACAGTGGTTCACGCCTGTAATCCCAACACTTTGGGAGGTTGAGGCGGACAGATCACAAGGTCAGGAGATCGAAACCATCCTGGCTAACACTGTGAAACCTCATCCCTACTAAAAATAAAAAAAAAAATAAAAAAAAAAAAAGGCCAGGCATGGTGGCACACATCTGTTGTCCCAGCTACTTGGGAGGCTGAGGCAGGAGAATTGCTTGAACCCGGGAGGCGGATTGCAGTAAGCCAAGATGGTGCCAGTACACTCCAGCCCAGGCAACAGTGCAAGACTCTGTCTCAAACCAAAAAAGAGAGAGAGAGACAGAGACAGAGACAGAGACAGAGACAGAGACAGAGAGAGACTAGACATAACACTCGCAATGCATAGATCTTAATTCAAACAATTAGGAATTTGAACAATGACTGGTTATTTGATGACACTAGCGAGTTACTATCAGTTTGTTTAGATAAGATAATGGTATTTTGGTTAGGCTTTTAAAAAGATTTCTTATCTTTTTGAGTACTATACTGAAATATTTACAGACAAAATATCATAATTGTGGGGTTTGCTTCAAACTATGATGCTAGGCAGTAAGTGAATAGAAGTATAGATTGTGACGTGGCAATTATTGAAACGAGATCCATGGAGATTCATTATACAATACTCCAAAATAGAAAGTTTTTCAAATAAGGAAATTCGACAGTTGTAATTAATTTTGTGTTTTGATTTCTCAAAATTATACCCAAGAATTATGATTTGATTTCTAAAATGGCTAGTTAGAAATTTATAGCTCTGACATGATGCTAACAGTTAAAGAAGCTATGTAATTAATCTTAATTCTTTAATCTGGCTTTAAAAATTATCACTTTTAAATACTTCTTAGTCCTTTATTCTAAATGTTACAAACATTTTTAAATGCATTGTTTCCTTGAAAAACAGAAGTTTTTACAGGGCATGTTGCAAAATAGCACCAAAGTTTTTATCTCAAATTTAATAATTACAAATTTAAAAGTCCAAAAAATACTAACAAAACATAAGAAATGGCCTTTAAGTTCTCTTCAGGAAGTCAAAATTCTTAGATTAACAGATAGTATTTCAATTGTTTACATTTCATATTAAAAGGTTGAAAATTACTATTACAGATTTTCTAACTCAGTAAAACACAACTAAGGTTGTCTATAATATATTCACTATGAACTAGACAAGATACCTACATAACATAAATCTATAGCTAATTCCAAAATTATTTCTATTCAGATATATTCATATACCAATAAAAACATAAAAACTCAAATGTTTGAAATAGTTTTCTTTTTTTCCTGACTTGAAAATGCTTTCAATTTAATCTGTGTAGATTCACTGACTTTGGAGTAGAACCTAGATAAGAGCTAAAAGTAAAATAAACAGCTAACTTATACTTTTACTACATTAAATTAATTTTAAATTACAGTCAAATCTCATTAAGACACATTTTGCCTTTTAAAAATAATTCCCATAGGTGCTAACTAGGCTAAAGTTTATGGTAACCTTGGAAATACCTTCAAATTCCTAAAATCAATAAAATAAATCTTTTAAAAATATATCTTTAAGCTAGGCATGGAAGTGTGGTCCCACCTACTCAAGAGGCTGAGGTGGGATCACCTAAGCTCAGGAAGTCGAGGCAGCCGTGAGCTATGATTGTGCCACTGCACTTCCAGTCTAGGCAGCAGAGATCCCTATCTCTTAAGAAAAAACAAAAATAAAAGTATCTTTAAACACACAAATGACATATAATTGTGATGTCAATTAGTGTTTATGCAAATCAATTTTTTAATCTCCTAATGAACAGTCCTGTTTGATTTTTAAAAGTGGCTGATAACCTCTGGTAGACTATTTTAGATACTGTAAGTAATTAGCTGTCCTTTTAAAAATTCTATAATAATCCAGACTTTACTTTTCAATCTGTCTTCTTCATAAATGTTCTTGAAACATATTCAAGAAACTGTATACAATGTGTTGAATGTTTTGTTTAGAATAATGTTGTATTCTATTTTCATAATCCTACCTACTTAAAAACATTCTTCAAATGTATACAAGGTCCACTGAGTCATTGTCAATTCAAGGCTAGAAACCGTTCTGTGGTTAAAGGATTACATCAAACCAACGTAAGGGTTGAGCTGGCGTTGTACTTCACAGGTTTAAATATCTTGGCTCTCCAAAGCTTGTGTGGGGGCTGCAGTTTGGCATAAAATTCTCAGCAGGATGCAGATAATTTCCCTGAAATGTTTTTTAATGGCTAAGGTTTTTTTTTTCTGGCTTTTTAAAAATGTTGGAGAAAACATATATTAGAACCAGGTTCAAAATTTATGAGACTCTTCCTCTGTAATGTGCCTGTAGATAACCCAAGTACAGCAGAACAATCCCAATCCTAAAGACTTCAGCAAGTACAAAACCTCATTTCGATAGGAGTTGAAAGATAAGTACAAAAATCAAACAAACTGCTTTAATTATAAAGGTAAACTTAGGCCTTCTTTGAAAATACATCCACATGTTAAGCTCTCTCTGATGATTGTACATTGCTCTTGGTCATTTTGGCCTCCACATCTCTGGTTTTCTTTTCATTTCTACATTTGAATGTTACTGTCTTTACTCCCTAAAATGGCCCTGTGAGATAGGTACTTATCAGTTTTAACAATAAATAAATACATAGATCCACCATAATACAACTAGTAATCAATAAAACTAAGTCTAGAATTCAGATCTGTCTCACTTATATTCATTTTCAAAATCTGTAGTTCTCGACTCTGGTTATAACACTAGAATTGGCTTTGTTTGTTTGTTGTTTTGGAGACAGGGTCTCATTCCGTCACCTAAGCTAGAGTGCTGTGGTACCATCTCAGCTCACTGCAGCCTCAACCTCCTGAGCTCAAGGGATTCCCCCACCTCAGCCTCCCAAGTAGCTGCAACTACAGGTGTAAGCCACCATGCATGGCTAATTTTTGTGTATTTTGTAGTGACAAGGTTTTGCCATGTTGCCCAGCCTTAGAAGTGGCTTTCTAAAGCCATTGATACCCAGGTTCTACCCCAGACTAAATAAATAAATTGAAATCTTTGGGAGCTAGGAACCAGCAATCAATATATCCTGATGTCCCCATGAAATAATACTACACAGCAATACAAGAAGATAAATGTAGAAAGCAGGATGGCAGACATGGTCAACATTAAATTAGCCACTTGCGAAGCCAAGCTTTAGTGTCATTTTCTTTTTTCACCCTACATTTACCCACTTCCCCACTCCCAAACCAGTAAATACCAAATAGTCACATAATTTAATATCTACCTATGTGAAGTATATTGGGAACATAAATCCTAACGACCACCAGAATGTATAAAACAATTCTAGCTGAAAAACCCTCTAGATGATTTATAATTTTCTACCCTCTTTAACTACTAGCTCCCTTTATTGTATTTTGTTGTTCTTTACTCCTATCTGCATCTCTAATCTTCCATCTGAGATTTTTATCTTTCATTTCCCTGAAGAATTTGTAAAGGTTTGCTAATGATGAAGTCTCTGCTTTCATTTACTTGAAAATAGATTTATTTCACTTAAATTAGTCAAGAATCTTTTTGCTAGATATAGGATTTTAAACTGTTTTTAGTTTATCACTTCAAGTATATCGCTAAACTATATTCTATCTTCCATTATTGCTATTCAGAAGTCAGCTAACAATCTAATGGTTGCTCTTTTGTTTTCTCTGGTTGTTTTCAGATTTTTCTCCTTGTCTTTGGTTTTCTGTCATTTGCCATGATGTGTTTAGGAGTAAGTTTCTTTGTAGATAGCCATCTTAGGATTAAGTGGACTACCTGAATCTGAGGAATTATACTAATTAATATGTATATGCTAAATATATTTAGCTCTTTTAAAAAAAATTGTAAAATATAACAAATACATGGACAAGTTCACAAAACAAAAATGAATACCTTAATTAATAATAATCACAAAACCAACATCTGTGAAACAGATGAAGCATATGTACAGAGCTAAGCTCATCAGCACATTCTGTGCCCCAGAGCAATAATGTTCAGGATACAATGACCTATATGAAAAGAGTCAAGACAAACAAGTCTCAGTTACAAGACTCTGTGATACCAGACATTCTCTTCTCTGGAACTATGTGTTATGATGTTCACCTAGAAGTATTAGGAGATACTAGGAAGAGACTAAGGATAATATCAGCATGAGCAGAAGGCAGAGCAAAGCCCTCATAACACTGTTTAAGCCCTAAAACTATTCACACCCCAAGCTAGTTCTACTCCTGGTCTTTACTGTTATATGAACCAATTAATTTTTTAACCTGATTGATTGTATTTTCTGTCATTTGCATCTCACCAGGTTCTAACTGCTAAATTCATCATGTGACTGTCTTTCCTGAAGTAATTTCTTCTTCATTTGAACTTTGTTATTATCTTTCTGATATAGTTTGGACTTCCGTCCCCTCCAAATCTCATGTTGAAATGTGACTCCCAATGTTGGAGGTGGGGCCTGGTGGGAGGTGTCTGGTTCATAGGGGTGGGTCTAACCTCATGGTAATGAGGGAATTCTCTGAATTCACATGAGATCTGACTGTTTGAAAAAGTATGGCCACCCCTCCTCTCCTTCTTGCTCCTGTTCTCACCATGTGACATGCCTACTTCCCCTTTGCCTTCTGCCATAATTGTAAGATCCCTGAGACTCTTTCCAGAAGCAGATGCCACTCCATGTTTTCTGCACAGCCTGCAGAACCGTAAGCCTAAAGAGACTACTCTCTTTTATAAATCACTCAGTCTTAGCTACTATTTAAGCAACACAAGAACATACTTTTTTCCCACCTTGTATCACAGTTACATTTTGCCTTATAGCATAATTGTTGGTAGTCATATTTTCCCCACTACTAAAGTGTGAGAACAGAACACAGTGCTAAATATGAGGTATTCAAACAGGTATTGAAGAAATTGTGAAGGTATCAATGAATCATTCATTTTTGTACCCCTTGCACATAGTGCAAGGCTTAAATATAATATAGACTCAATATATGTTTGTAGAAGGAATTAACTAATAAAAAGATAGGAATAATATCACAGGAAGGCAGACATCAGTACATACACAAATGAGATCTTAAAATAATCCTTCCTGGTGACTAGGATGATGCATGTGGAAGTGGATAAGAGTTGAAGACAACAGTATGAAGTCATGTTTCCCTTAATATAGGTACAGATGGCTACATATACAAATATTCATGGATATGCACATTTCCTTGTTCTGTGAGCTGAAAGCACCTAAATAAAAGCAATGACATCCCAGTAGCAACAAGCACACCTAGCACTCAGATCTTGGTTTCTAAGACCTTTCTCCAATAAAAAAGAAAAGGGCTCCTCAGAGAAATGGCTGATACTAAGACTGAAGCAAGAAACTGACAAGATGAACCTAGATCATCTCATAGTGCCAGAAAGTAAGAAAATGTTACAAAAAAACAAATAAATAAAAACCCTATAATGATGGAGGCATGTCAAAGGAATACAGAAACCAAGTGAAAGAATGTCCAATGTCCAAAGCTAGAAGAATTTGAATAACAAAATAGGTAACATAGTATTGGACTGTAACCCAAAGTATAAAATAAATATCTGTAAGTCCATGCTGATATAAAGAAATGATTGGATAAATTAATAAATGGGGAGAATAGACGAATCTCCCATGCAGAAAAATTCCAAATAATTTATTAGACACTGTCCTCAAAGAGGGTATAACTCCCCACTTCTATGGGTTACACACAGTGAGTCCCTACCATAGTACAGTATAAAAGGGGGAAAGAAAGAATAGCTTTACAGGGTAGCAAACACTCCCTCAAGCCAAGTGATTAAGGTCAACAACACTGAAAAGTCCTATTGATAGTACGTGACTATCAATATGACTTGATATGCAATGAAAAAAGCTTCGTACCTCTGAGGTCTTCCTCTGAGTACCAAAAGCCCATAACCAGAGCCTAAACATGAAAAAAAATCAGACAAATCCCAACTGAGTGACATTCTATAAAATAGCCCACCAGTTACTCTGCAAAACCATCAAAGTTATCAAAAACAAGGAAAATATGAAAAACTGTCACAAGAGGAACCCAAAAGGACATGACGACTACATGGAATATGGAACCCTAGAACAGAAAAAGAACATTAGGAAAAAACTTTAAAAGTCTGAATAAAGTATGGACTTTAGTTAATAATAATATATTAATACTGATTTATCAATTGTCACAAACATACCATAGTAATATATTAACAATAGGAGAAACTGAATGTGGGGCACTCAAGAACTCTCTGCTCTCTGTACTGTTTTGGCAATAATTCTATAAATCTAAAACTAAAATTCTAAAATTAAAACTTTATTAAAAAATAAATAGCCCTTTCCTCAAAAGACCCTCTATACCAAAAGCACACAAAGCAAGCTAGTTGTAAGACCAGCCTTTGAAACAAGTGAAGAATATGAAATAATTAATTTAAAGATCCTGAGGGAATATAGTCAACAATCAACTGTACATTCTTTTTAAATATTAATAAAAGTCTGACTCCTCTGAAAATCTAATGTATACACATGAAGTTCATAACTATTTCAGGAAGCTTACTTAACAGCAAGTGGCTAAAGAGGCATTAAAAATTTCTGAAATCCTCAGCATCATAAAGGAAAAAATATTATCCTCAAATCATGAACATCTCACAAAAGTTTCAAAGTCTGGGTAAATCATATTAGAAAGAAGAAAAAAAGGAAAACAAAACCTAAGGCTGTGGAAGTTTTTTTAAAATCACAGCACAGACTAGCAATGAATAATCCTTGGCATTGTATCCTAACCCCTTACAATTCTATATCAACCTACCTTTGTAACTGTATTTTCTACTATTTGCCTATGCAAACTCTACTCCAAGCAAACTGGCTTGCTCAGTGCTTCCAATATGCCATTCTTGGTGTGTGATGCTTCTCTGTAGTTTTGTCCCCTGTCTACAGTGCCACCCCCTCCTCTCTTGTCTTCTAAATTCTGCTCTTTCTTGAAGACTCAGCTAGAACCCTTCTTCTTCCATAGTCTCAGATCACCTTAGGTACAATAATCACTACTTTATCAAACTTCCTGTACCCATGAATGTGGTGCTCAGCATATTCATTCATTTAAACAAACAAACAAAAAAAAACCTTGGTGTGCCTGGTACCACAAATAGATGTTAGGAAAACTAAAGACAAGTAAGATAATAGTCTTTGCCTTCAAGGTGTAGTCACAAATGTAGAGGAGACAAAAAGGTAAACAACCAATTACTAGACAGAATATAATGCAACAAAGATGTATATAATGTGCTATGACAATACACTATGTAACTTGCTACAATATTTCCCTTTTAATGTCTAAGTCCTGATTCTCCAATTAAACCAAAGTCCTAGTGAAAGGTTGATTCTCTATCTTCTACTCAATGGTATACATATATTAGCCAGAAACAATTTTAATGTTACTAAAACCTTCATTTTTCCCTTATTTTCTTAAGAGAAGCAAAGGTAGAATCCCTGTTGACAGACATTAGTCTTAAAATGATGAATTAATAGATTTTTAGTAAGTTATTAACGATAACCAACTATTAGTCAGGGTAAGGGGAAAGGTGGTTAAGAATTCATGAGTAACCACCATTTCATTTAGCTTCAAGTGGAACTCTCTAAGAGTAACAAACAAAAATAAAGAAAAAGGACTGGTTTGAGATACATCTTTCATCTTCCTGTAGAGGTACTAGCAATCAGGAACAGATCAAAAGAACAGAAGCCAATTTTAAAAGGTGCTTATGATAAATCTGTAATGTCATAGGAAAAATGCTATGACAATATACAAAGTAAAAAAAATATTGAAAAATGTACTGTACATATGTCCACGTAGCATAGGCAGAAAAACACCGGAAATAAATATCTACTACACGGTGAATATTCATCTTTAACTCATGTAGGGTTAGAGACTGGTTTTTCTTGGTACTTATTTGCATTTTGAATGCTAATTATTATTATTACTATTTAAAAATCCAGCTCTTTGAAGACAGTGGTGGAGAGAATAGGAGGTGACGAAGAGTAGATGGATGACAAGAGATGACCAACCAAAGACAATGAACGGGTAATCTTCAAAACTGATTAAATAACTCCTCTGGATAAGCATATTCTTGAATTGCAATGGTTTACGCTCAACTCAATACCTCATTTTCCCAAAAGCTGTTTTAAAAATTCAATAGAGTAAATCAAAACTGGCAACATCTGCTAAATGTTATATTTGCCATTGGATTTCAAAAAATAACTTGGTTTGCCTTTTTTTCATTTGTCTTATGAGAGTGAACATTTTTAATGTACCTTGTTTGTGCTTTCAAGATGTTGTTTTTCTACAACTATGCTTTTAAAGCCTTGTTTATAACACATGCTTTCAAATTATTTGTGTATGCATATGTGTATATATTAATACTCTTTTTAATCTATAATTGGCTATAATATAATAGCAACATCCTTGGAAAACAGATGAAATCATGCATCATAATTTTTAACGAGGGTTCTTCCACGTCTTCCTTTAGGAAGTATATTCTTAAAATAATAATAATAATAACTTTCTTCCTACCTCATAAAATGTTTCCCTGGCTGAGAAAATAGACATGGTAGAAATACAATAGTTTTTAGTTCATCAACACATAAACCAGTTTTCCACCAAAATTTCTAGTAATTTTCTCATATTCTCTTTGGTAATTTACTGATGATGTACCCTTTGATTACACACTGCATTAAAATCAAGAGAACCAGAGATGCCATGCTAAATAATGTTCTTATTTCTACCTTAGGAAAGTATACATTGGAAGTTAACATCTAGGTTTTCATAAAAAATGAAGAAGTACTGTTATCTTCATTTTGTTAATTTTTATTAATCTTAAACATTTTATTAATATCAAACATTTTCATTAATTATTAACAATTAACTTTATTAATTCTGTATTCCTACCAAGGTATAATACATGTACACTGTATTTTATCTGCTAAAGTCTTTTGTACTATTACTTTGAAAGTAAATTGTAAAATTATGTGTTCTCAAAATATAATACAGAGCACTTATACTTCCAGGTGGGATGAAGTAAGCTCTACACAGACCAGCACTTTCAATAAAAACAACTAGAAAGCTAAATAAAATATAGAAATCTATCTGAAGGTATTTGCTATCTATGGAAGCAATGAGAACTGGGAGGCTGAGAATCAAGAGAGAAACTCAGGGAGAGGAACTGATGTCTCCAGCTGCTAAGGTACCCGGGGGACATTAGCAAATTCTGGGTACAGGAGGGAGGCTGATAATCCAGGCTATGCACAGTCACAAAACTGCTGCTGAGGCTTAGAGAAACCACCGGAACTTTTGGCAGTGTTGAGAGACCTCAAACATGCAGCCAGCTTCCCTCAAGACTTTGAAGAATTTTAGGGTAGCCCAGGTCAAGAAGCTAAAAATTAAGAAAATGCCTGTGAAAAGCAGAGCAAAGCAATCAGCAGTCTTGTAAGACAACATTTAGAATTTGGGATCCATATTGCTTGTGTGTTTAAATATTTGACAAATGACAGAGAATTCTATCCTAAAGTATATCGTGGGCCAAGGCACTTAGAATTGTTTAGGAATACTGGCCATTCCAGCCTCCCAAGTAAAACCCTGAAGAACACTACCCCAGGACAGAAGTGAACCAGAAGTAAACAGACTCTTAGCAAAGCCATAAACCAGCCTCGACTCAGCAAAATCCCTGACTGGATTAAAGTGATCAACCAATCACATCAGCCTATGTCCCTATCAGAGGGGACAATAAACCCTCTTTCTGGAAGAAGATAGCGTTATCTGGAGCCTCTACAGTTTTTTAACTGGAATATCTGACATTCACTCAAAACTACCAGAAACACAAAAAATAGAGCCACGTGATGGATAACCAAAAAAAAAAAAAAAAAAAAAAAGCAAACAAAACAGCCCAAGTGTATTTCAGAAACCAGAATGAGCTCACATGGACTGGAAAATGAATATGATTTACATATACAAGAAAATGGAGAAAGCCATTTAGAATA
This sequence comes from Callithrix jacchus, assembly GCF_049354715.1. Lineage (NCBI taxonomy): Eukaryota > Metazoa > Chordata > Mammalia > Primates > Cebidae > Callithrix > Callithrix jacchus. The sequence continues at coordinate 87,053,127 of NC_133515.1, forward strand.
TAGATGAAAAGATAAATTAACCAGAGAACTGGAATTTATAGAAAGGAATCTAATGGAATTGTGGAACTGAAGAACATATTCTCTAAACTTAAGAACTCATGAGGATAGGTTTAATAGGAAAAATAATAAACTGGAAGATAAGTTTGGCATTATCTAGTTGTGCTATTCATTCATTTACTGCCTCTCATCTCCCAAAGCCACTCTGCTTTACCCTGTTTATGAAGCTGGGGACAGACCCTGTAAACAATTTTCCTTTGCTAACAGGTACAGTACTCAGCTTGTTAACAGAAAGTGATGGAGAGACAGTGCAAGGCACAGCAGAGAGAGGAGCTTCTTATCTTGGTTCTGTGTACTTTCCTCCTTGCTCCCATGGTGCAGTCACCAGAGCCATGCAGGAGACCCATTAGTGCCCTTCCTCCAGCCTGTTTCACTGAAACCAGCCCATTTCCACTTTGCCAGCCGTGGCTTACCAGCACCCAGCAGGCCACCTGCATCAGTTCTGGCCCACAGCACCCCCAGTGAAGGTCTTCATCTTCCGGCAGCCTGCAGCCATACGCTCTCCAACAAGGAGGTGGGAATCTCAGCTGTGACAGGGGCATGATGGGGAAAGGAGAAAGGGTCTTCAAAGTTTGTTACCTTTTGGGTACTCTCCCTTAGCCCTAGTATAGCTGCTCCCTACAACTGCTAGTCTTGCATTCTTTAGAGATGTCCTTTACCCCTTTAGGTAAATAATTCTCTATATTAAATGTTCCCTATTCAAATTACTGCTATGGTTTCTGTCTCATGACTGGACACTGACTGATAAACTAATAAAGCTGAGAAACCTAAAACTGTCCTATCGTCTATACTATATGACCGAGCAAGCCCACCCTTCAATATATACCCATCAGGAATGGATATATATGCATTAACCAAGACATGTACAAGAATGTTCATAGTAGCAATATTCACAACAGCAAAAAAATCTGAAAATAACCTAAGTGTCAAACAATAGTAGAATGGATAAATAAACTGTGGTATGCTCATACAATAGAATACTATCAGTAATGAGCATGAACAACAACCAAAATAACTACATGGGTGACACTCACAAATAAATAATGAGTAAAAGAAAATAAGCATATAGTTTGATTCCATTTGTATGAAGATCAAAAAGAGGCAAAAATAATGATGTCAACATCAAGTCAGCATAGTGTTTACTCTGAGGCAAGGTGATCATAGTGATGGAACAGGATAGGAGTGAGGCTTCTGAATGTTTGAAATATCATTTCTTGATCTAGGTGCTACTTACACATGTGTGTTTACCTTTTGAAAATTCACCATGCTATGTTCTTGTGATTTGTACACTCTTCTTTATGGATGTTATTTGTCAATAATAGTTACCTAAGATACATATATTATTTATTAAAAATCAAGTATGTGTCCAAGTTGCTGGTACTTACCACACATACATGGATCTGGTAAAGTGCCCCTCTCCATGTTCCCACAGTGCTCTGTGCATATACCTCCATCTTCACACTTGTCACTCTATGCTGTAATTCTGCTTACTTATCTGTCTTAAGCACTACGTCCAGCTTCAGGGCTAAGGACAAGTGATTTATAGGTCTCAAATGAGGCATCAAACAGAGATTTGAAAAATGAGAGAACATTCTATTTTAAAATATGCTGTAGGCCAAGGCATTTAGAAGTGCCTAGGCATCAAGCACCATACATCTGGATAGCATTTTTCAAGTGTGTTACGTGCAGTACATTTCAGCTTAGTGCATTCTTTGTATATGTTTTGTGTACACTAGGGATGGGAACTATTTTGCAAGGACACATTCAGAAGATGTCTTTCTATAGGTAATGCAGTAAACATCAGAGGAGGAAAACTGACAAGGTGTTGGTACTCTTACATTCTACTCCAGCAAAACAGTTACTGAAGGAATCATACAACCAGTGACTAATACCTGCAGTAGCATTAGGTTCACTACTCTGAAGCTGCTTGTCCCAAACACTAAATTACCCTCAGCTTCCTCAAACCAGGAAGTCAGACAGCAGTGCTTTCCAATCTACCACAATTGCAACATGCTTTTCTCAATTAAATTTATAATCCGCCCTTCCTCCTTTATGCAACTCTATTTTAAATTAAAGTGAATTATCATTATTACTTTAGGGGTAAAGAATTTCATAATATCCTTTGAGGGAGCTGAACATACCACAGGGTGTTGCAAAACAGAGGCTGAAAATCATTGTTTCAGAGGTTCTGTTAACTGATTTTTATCCCTCCAAATTTCTCCAAAACTAAATTTTTTTCTACAATTTTAAATTTTAATCTAAAGGGTATTTTCTAGTCCTAGAAACTAGAAAGTCCCTTCAGGAATACAGAACCTTAAAGGAAATCTGTTCATCTAACAAATATGCATTGTGAACAAATTCCACTCTCTCCTGAAGCTTTCATTCCAGTGAAAAGACAGGATGACTCATTATCCCAGTTTGCCTGGGACTGTTCTTTTTTAACCTTGAATGTTCTGCATCTCAGAAAACTCCTCAGTCCAAGGCAAATGAAGGCAGTTGGTCATTCTGGCAGACAGATAACAAACAAGCAACCAAAAATCATCAAATGATGATAAGTGCTTTGAAGAAAACAGACCATGAAAAAGATGAGAGTGTACTGAAGAGAGTATTACTATTTTGCATACAGATGTCAGGGAAAGCCTCTCTGATATAACAACACTTCAAGAAAGGAGAGAACAAGCCATTCAGGTAAGTGGAGTAAGGGTTACAGGTAGAGTGAATAAAAACCGTCAATAGCAAATGAAAAGAATCTAAGGTGGGAGTGTGTTGAGAATGCCTGAGGAATAGCAAGGGGGCCTCTGTGGCTGGAAAGGGGTGAGCAAGAGGCAAAAGAGAAGAAGTTTAAGTTAAAGAAGCAATTGGGTGACAGCTATAGAATAACCTACCCATCATTTAACTTCTTCTTGATGATTTTAATTGCATAATTCCAACCTACAATAATTTTCCTTTTTCATTATAATGGAGACTCTGTCTTAATTTATTGAAATTCTTTCTTCTCACATCATACGTTGTATTTAAAAAACACTATTTAACCATCCCATAGAATTGCTTTTGTTTCAATTATTCCAACATTTAATTATATACTACCTGTGTGTATTTGCTTTTAGATAGCTATAACTTACCTCCCTAAAATTTACTGATGGATTGATTGAGAGACAGGGTGCTAGAATTGCAAGGCATGAGCCGCTGCGTCCAGCCGCCTCCCTAAAATTTAGACGTCTTGAGGTCAAGTTCCATACTGAACCGTGTTTGGTGCATAGTATGCAAGCAATAAATACTCATGGATATGACTCTTTGTCTTTTGTTGATTTTCATGCTCAGAATAAAGAACTCTTACAATTGAACAATAAAAGACAACCCAATTTTTAAATGGGCAAAGGATCTGAATAGACATTTCTCCCAAGAACATATACAAATAGCCACTCGACACATGAAAAGATGCTCAGTATCACTAGCCATCATAAAAGCACATCAACACCGCAATGCAATACCACTTCATACCCACTAGGATGGCTATAATTGAAAAGACATAATAAGTGTTGCTGAGAATACAGAGAAACTGAAACACTCATACACTGCTGGTAGGAATGTAAAATGCCACAGCCATTTTTGAAAACAGTTTGGTATTTCCTCAAAAAGTTAAACATTGAGTTACCATTTGACCCTGCAATTCCATTCCTAGATATATATTCACGAGAAATAAAAATATCCATACAACAGTAGTTATAATAGCTAAAACATGGCAACGACCTGTAGATCCATCAACTGGTGAATGGATAAATAAAATGTAGTATATGTACGTGATGTAATTGTATTTGGCAATAAAACAGTAATACATGTTTCACTGAAAACATTACGCTAAGTAAAAGAGGCCAGTAACAAAGGACAACATATTATATGATTCCATTGATATGAAATGTCCAGAACAGGCAAATCCATAGAGACAAAATGCAGATTAGTTGCTGCTTTGGGTGGTGGTGGATAGAGGTGGGAAGACAGGGAAGTCACTGCTAAGAAGTTTAAGGTTTCTTTTTGGGATTGTGACAATGTTTTAAATTTGTGGTGACAGTTGCACAATTCTGTGAACATACTAAAAACCAGTGAATTACACACTTTAGGTGAATTGTATGGCATATAAATTGTCTCAGTAAAGCTGTTATTTAAGAAAACCTTTGAGCTATCTTCAAGAATGGAAAATGATACTTCACTGGAAATAATGTTAAACAAAGGCAAACAGCCTTCTGTTGGAAACATTACTATAAAAGATGGATTCAGTCAGTTGTTCCCAGTAACAGTTCAGAGTAATCATAAAAACATCCCAGAGAATTTAATAAGTTCTTGGGCTCCCCAAAGAATACAATTCAGTAGGTCCAGTGGGGTCCAGGGATCTATATTTTTAAAAGGCTTTTCAATTTATTTTAATGTATATCTAGAATTGGGAACCACTGGACCATTATTAAGGTCCTAACTCAATGATTTTATGAGATTTTATCTTTGGTGTCTATGAGATACCGATCTAGTATTTTACATTTATTTGAAAATGTCAAATTCCTTAATGAAACTCACCTCCCTAAATGGAGAGTCTGAGTTTAGAAACAGGTGGCCTCATCGGAAGGATTACAGCACATCACATATTCCTATTAACCTTATGTGTGTCCTTTACTTACGCTACTTTAAATCCTTTTTTGGGGGAAGGGGGGAATGATTTGATTTAAATAAATTGAATAAATAAAAGATGACATATATTACATAAATTCTCTGAAACTATATTTCTCAAACTGAGACACACTGGAGAGTCCTTTTTTCTCAAATATTTGTAATTTAATATATTTTTGTTTTGAAAATACAGGTATATTATAGATTAAATATAAAATTGTCATGAATTTTTAAGATAAAACCCAGAAACTTCAAAGAAATTCCACATTTGCCACAGGAACTACTTCAGACTACACTCCCAGATTCTAAGGTCATATACTCAGGCCCATGTGCAAGTTTTCCAAACTTCAGGAAAAACCCAAGAAATCTAGGTATTCTGTTTTCCACTCCATGGATGATGAAATTTGTATTCCCCCTTCATTCAGAATGTTATGGAGACTAGTCAGCTTACTAGTGATTACGCTCTGAGCTCTGAGCACTTCACGAGGGGAAAAAAATATCTGAACTGAATCCAAGAATTAAACCAAAATCTGTTCATGAGTGAGTGAAAAATCTTTCATAGGCAAGCTACGCTCAGAGCAACGTCTGCTGGGGATCAGGCCTTGTAGTTAACCTGTCTAGTGTTTTAATCAGGCAACAATGAACATCAGGTGCAACCTCCAGAACTATTTGGACATTGCCCAGCTAGTGGAGAGTACACTCTGGTTGCTTATCTGGAATGCTCAGCCCACTGATCCATGCAGAAGTCCTGGGTAGTCTACCCAAGGCTGTAGATGAACTATCACTAAAGAGAAGGTATTCCCCTAGATTTGCAATCTTTCACTTAGATCTAGTGCTTTGATTTTTTGGCTGTCCTTTTTCAGCTAATTTCTCAAAAACATTTGTGATAACTTTACTCAGGGACTAAACATCTTAAGAGTGGCATTATAATATTGACTCTGACATAGAATTATGTAAATCTTAGAGGTCAATTTCCTCGATATTAAAATGGAAGAGTAGAATAAAATGAATCTTAAGATCTTTCTAGTGTTTAAATTCTACACTCATACGATACTTGCCCATATTAAAGATATGTGCTATGAATTTTAAATGCAATTTCAAAAAAGGAAGTTGTAAACTTTACTTTTTTATTCTTTCCATTATGCTGTTTCTTCTTGCATCACCCTAGCTAAAAGCCCTTTCTCCCTCCACTGAATTTTTATAACCGTCCTCAGTGCTGGTCTTCAATCTCTCCTTATTCCATTATACTGACCACACTGCTATTAGATGATTCTCCCTTTATCACTTCCTTCAATGGCTCCTAGCCCAGCATTCAGTGTGCTCCACAGTCTCCCAATTTACCTTTCTAACCTTGTCTATCCCATCCTTATATTAACTTACATTTCAGCAAACCTGTCAGTACCTTCTGAAATATATTAGACAAATCCTAGCTTCTTCCAATGTGCTTATGTCATTCCCCTACCTGAAATACTCCTGTCGTACCTCCCACTTTTGTTACATTCTTCAAGAATGAGTACAAGTCTCGCCTCAACTACAAAGCTCTTTCTGGCCACCTTCTTTAAATTCCTGAGGCACTTAGCCTATAATACATCTTTGGCATCTGGCATATGCTTCCCTCCTCTGGGCAGATTTAATACAGAATAGGAAATCTCTGTGTAATTTTTTTCAGGCAAGACTCTCAGCTTTAATACAGGGTGAATATATAACACATAGCATCTAAAGGGGCATATTCAATTCAGACTTTTTTAATTAAAAAAAAATTACAGCTCATGTTAAATTACTAGAAACTTTACCATGAATCCACCTTACTCTTGCCAACAATATTTTTATGGCTGTGTTCTAATATTTAAGACAATACTTTAGCTTTGGGTTACTACTTCCTGTTACCTTTAAAGGGTGGAAGCGGGGCAAGAGTACAAAGTAAATAGTCAAAACTTTTCATTATAAGATTTGAACAAGATAAAAAAAAATTCTAGAAAACAAAACTAAGAGTATGGTTTTGAATAACAATCAAACCTCTTCTAGTATAGGTATCACACCAAACTCAAATTTGAGAAGAAATAAAAAGAGACATTTTGTCTGGTCAGAACCATTTAAACAAAATGGCACATTTTTCTCCATCCAGCATGCAAAACACACAACTTTTACTAAAGCACATGTGCTCCAACAAGTACTGCCACCCTTTCCCTATTGGTGAATATTTCTGCTTTAATTCCAGAAATATTTTATTTTAACTACAAAGTTTTTGGTGTTGCTTAATAAAGAACGTTTAATCTGGTCTTTACCCTTCTGATAGTAATACTGAGATAATGCGGATACAAGTCCAAATTTGCCACTTTCACTTCTATATAAAAACAGCCTCTTGAAGAGCCAAGAAATACTCTCCTAACAAGCCCTGTAATGAAGTGTTAGTAAACTTTAGAAAATTGATTGCAGGCATGAAATATTACATTAAAACAAAGAAAATGTTTTCAACATGTCTCTTTAAAATGAAGTAAACATATTTCAACCAATATGCTAGAGACTTTCATTAATTCAAAATAGCCTGAAACTAAACGGCAATGAAAAAACTCTCTTATTTAACTATTTTGGCACATAAAGAATTCCATCTATTTCACAGGACAGGGAAAAGAGGGGTCAGAAAAGAATGCAGACATGTGACAAATCTGTCTGTTAAGCAATTACCAAAAGCCAATTTTGTTTTCTTTCACCAAATAAAGATCATCCAAGCAAGCCTGCAGTGCTTACCTGCAAAGCTGAGGGGTCTGGCAGGAATTCAGCATCCTCTCCAAAGATAAAATCAGGAGGCAGCTCTGGGTATTGGGCATTGAAAATGATATCCCCTGAAATAAAAGAAAATGACAGGTCCTTTTTATTTCTTTTCTAAGTATATACTCTGAAGACTGTATCAGAAAAACTTCTAAAAGAAATTTATATTAGCTTAAGAAAAACATTTGAAAAGCACTTTCTGGATGATTAATTCTTCAAATAAACTGATTTTTTTTTTTTTGAGACAGGGTCTCACTTTGTCACCCAGGCTGGGGTGCAGTGATGCCATCTCGACTCACTGCAGCCTCGACCTCCCAGGCTCAAGCGATCCTCCATCTCTGCCTTCCAAGTAGCTGGGACTACAAGAACATGCCACCATGCCCGGCTAATTTTTGTATTTTTATTAGAGACAGGATTTCACCATGTTGCCCAGGCTGATCTCAAACTCCTGAGCTCAAGTGATCCCCCCACCTTAGCCTCCCAATGTGCTGGGATTATAGGTGTGAGCCACTGTCCTTGGCCTGATACCTTTTTTTTAATTTAACATCCACAATTAGCAATCAAAAAAGCTTTATTTCCAAGTACATAATAAACGTACATATCCAAGTAGAAAAGTAGAAGCAGCCAAATCCAAAATATGTGCTGATTATTTTTGCAGGTAACATAACCAATCACTGCCTGCTAATTAATAAGCCTTTATGAAGATTGATTCTGTATAGACATAGTCCTTGCCTTGCAGAAATTAAACATACATACCTTTGGTATAATGGAGATAACCTCTGGCTTACAGTTCACAAAACCTTAGATTTATATCCACAAGGTCTCCTCATTATTTATCAGCTCAAGTGATCTTGAGCAAGTTTTAACTTCTTTAGACTTCAGTTTCTTCATCAGTAACAAGGAGATATAATAGTACTAAAGTCACAGATTTGTTGTGAGGATAAAAAGAGACAACATGCCTAGCAATGTCTGGCATATAGTAAGTTCTCAACAGGTGATAAAGGGAGTATTACTGTTGTTTTGAAACATAAGACAAATTTACAAAGTCTCACTAGCAAATTGATGCTGCAAATTCTTGTTTCTTTTCTGAAACCTTCTGTAACTCCCTTTTATGCCTCTGCTCATCCCAAGAATCAGTTATCATTATGCTAATATTAACAAGTAGATTATTGACAATCTAACACACACATTGAGTTGAAATGTATAAAAGTATGTATACTTGTGTACATGTACACAGCCTTTGTACACATACATATAGCTTTATCTATCCAATCTTTTTTACTGCTCAAACAATATCTATATAATTATATCCAAGTGTAAATATTAAAACTTCAGTTCTCATTTGAGTCCTTAAATCTCTGCGTACTAGGCATTTCAATGTCAAACTCAGCAAGTCTAAAAGCATGCTCATGACTCTACCTTTTCTCACTCCCCTCATTCTCTGATTCCATGCTGAAACTTCGGTGTCATCTCCAACCTTTTGTTTATCCTATATACTCTTAGAAAATGTCATCTCAATTTTTCCTCCAAAATGTCACTCATATGGATTTTTCCTACTGTTAGCCCCTTCCAGGCCCAGAGCACCTAGTCCATATATTCACTCATTGAATAAATATTTAAGCTTTGCCCAAGGCACTAGGGTAGGTACTCAAGATCAAACAAACAAAAAGCCCTGCTATTAAAAGTTGACACACTGAAGAAACTCAATCATCATCTTGATTGAGTTTCTTCAGTGTGTCAACTTGATTGAGAAGACCATTTTAAAATGGTCTTCTAATACCAGCTGCCCTCCAGTCCATAATATATATTATCACCAAGTAAATATTCTTAATGTGCTATTTTGTTCCAAAATGTCCCAACTCAAGAAACTTAAATGAGTTTCTAATATCAAATGGAGTATGGGCAAACTTTTCAAACTGATATTTAAAGTCTTCAAAATACTATGTTGCTACCTATTTATCCATCATTCTCTTTGGCTATAAGCCAGTCTTTCAGTTTTTTCTGTTTTGTTTTGTTTTGTTTTTTTTTTGAGATGGAGTTTTGCTCTGTACAATGGCATGATCCCAGCTCACCACAACCTCCGCCTCCCCAGTTCAAGCAATTCTCCTGTCTCTGCCTCCCAAACAGCTGGGATTACTGGCATGTGCCACCATGCTTGGCTAATTTTGTATTTTTATTAGAAACAGGGCTTCTCCATGTTGGTCAGGCTGGTCTCAAACTCCTGACGTCAGGTGATTCCACCTCGGCCTCCCAAAGTGCTGGGATTACAAGCAATGAGTCACCACACCTGGCCCAAGCCAGTCTTTTCTTCCAGTCAATATGATCTGTTCAGTGCCCTCCAAATACTATGACACCAAATACTATGACATCTCTCTCCTTGCTCAGTTCTTACCTTCATGAGCCCACTAAATTGTCTCTTGCATGAAGCTTGCCCTCATAAATCCAGAACACACAGATCATTGTTACTTCTGAAATTAAAATGCTGACTGGTTATGCCATTCACTTAAGTATTTAATTGTAAGTAGTCTTATATTGTTTTATTGTTCAATTAATTTTAAAAAATCATAATAAACACAAGCTACCTGTGAGATACTGTGATACATACTGTATCAATACAAAGATAAATATCATCAAGGAGCTTATGTTTAGTGAGGGATATAAGACATAGATCCAGAATCACAAATACACAGCAGTGCAAGGTAAGTACACATAATTGATCTTCCTAATTATATTGTAAGCATCCAGAAAACAGACATGTTTTTATACTTATTTAATGTTTCTGACAGGACAGAGTATAGCACAAATAGCATATATTTAAGAAACACTCATAAAAGAAAGAAATTCTATTCTCTGTACTGAATGTCTAATTGCTGAAAAAATCTTCAATGAAGAATAAGGCATTGCAACAAACATATGAAAAAATGCTCAACATCACTAATGATCAGGGAAATGCAAATCAAAACCACAATGTGATTACCACCTTACTCATGCAAGAATGGCCATAATCAAAAAAAATCAAAAAAATATTAATAATAGATATTGGCGGGGATATGGTGAAAAGGAACACTTTTACACTGCTGGTGGGAATGTAAACTAGTACAACCACTATGGAAAATAGTGTGGAGATTCCTTAAAGAACTAAAAGTAGAAATACCATTTGATCCAGCAATCCCACTACTGGGTATCTACCCGGAAGAAAAGAAGTCATTATACAAAAAAGATACTTGCACACGCATGTTTACAGAAGTGCAATTCACAACTGCAAAAATGTGGAACCAGCCCAAATGCCCATCAGTCAACAAGTGGACAATAAAATTGTGATATTAAAATCACACACACACACACACACACACACACACATATACACTATGGAATACTACTCAGCCATAAAAAGGAACAAAATAATGGCATTTGCAGCAACCTGGACAGAACTGAAGACCATTATTCTAAGTGAAGTAACTCAGGAATGGAAAACCAAACATTGTGTGTTCTCACTCATAAGCGGGAGCTAAGTTTTGAAGATGCAAAGGCATAAGAATGATAGAATGGACTTTGGGAACTCAAGGGAAAGGGTGAGAGGAAGTGAAGGATAAAAGAATACATATTGAGTACAGACTACACTGCTTGGGTGACGGGTGTAACTAAATCTCAGAAATCATCACTAAAGAACTTATTAGGCCGAATATGGTGGCTCACGCCTATAATCCCAGCGCTTTGGGAGGCCTAGGCAGGTGGATCACAAGGTCAGGTGTTCGAGACCAGCCTGACCAACATGGTGAAACCCCGTCTCTACTAAAAAACACAAAAATTAGCCAGATATGGTGATGCAAGCCGGTATCCCAGCTACTCAGGAGGCTGAGGCAGGATAATTGCTTGAACCTGAGAAGTAGAGGTTGCAGTAAGCCAAGACTAGGTCATTGCACTCCAGCCTGGGCAACAGAGCAAGACTCTGTCCACCATCCCCCCCAAAAAAGAAATTTATTCATGTAACAAAACACCAACTATTCCCCAAAAACCTATTGGAATAAAATTAAAAATCAAATAGAATGTGAGAAATGCAACATACACACACACAAATAAAAACTAAAAATAAAATATTTTTTATTAAAAAAAAAAAAGAAGTCTAGCAAAGTCATTCCTGGAGCTTTCTGTAGGGAAAAAGTTTAAACAAGAAAATGTATCTTTCAGCAAACAGGTATAAAATTAAATTCTCAAAAGTAGTACAACAACCACCTCTCACCCTGCCCACTATGATCATTTCAGATGATCAGTTGTATCTATGATAAATTATAAAATTCAAAAGTGCTAACTGTAAGACATTAACTCAGCCTTGGCTAAAAAGCACAAGTAGAGACTAATGAATGTCCTATACTCATTCTTTCAAATATACCTAGCAAGCATATTCTTGAGAAAGGAATATACTTTAGAGATGTGTTTTTAAAAGTCCTGTATGGGGACTTTCAAAATTGGGCATTTATGGCCAATTGATTTTTGACAAGGGTGCCAAGACAATTGAATGTTGGCTTAGTTACTTTAGAAAAAAAATTCAAAAAGTTAACAAGCAAAGATATCAAAGTTTTGAAAAATGCCAAGTTGGGATCTGTTGTGCTTTGATATTCTAAAAATAAATTACATGCTAAATTCCAATAAAAGAAATTTTATCACTTTTGCTACTATAGAAGAATGGCTGCATTTTCAGTTCGCAAAAGAACAGTTAGTAATAAATATTTCCATACGGGTAAACACTGAAAAAATCTACTTAAAGGATATTCATTCTGGCTGATTCTATTCAACATTATACTGGAGGCACTAGCAAGAAGCATTTGGAAAAAAAAAAAAGATACACAATAGAAAAAAGATACATTGGAACAAAAAACAAAACTCTCTGTATTCACAAATGACATAAATCGTGCTTGTACAAAATCCAAATGAATGCGTACAAACAATTAAGACAACTGCGATATCCATCACCTCAAGCACTTATCATTTCTTTGTGCTAAGAAAATTCCAATTCCACTCTTCATTTTGAAATACGCAATAAATTATTGGTAACTATAGTCATCCTATTCTGCTGCCAAACACTAGATCTTATTACTTCTATAGCTGATTTTTCAATAAATTTTAAGGCAGCTAACCAGTATTTGAATATACAATAAGTTTCTTTTTTTTTAAGGAAAAGATATGTACTAAAAAGGGAGGAGTTTACTACATTATATATAATAAAAACATTATATGAATATTTTTCAAAACAAAGAAGTTAGTTTAAATAACTTTCAGAATCTCACACACTTATGTTCCAGAATTTCTCAAGCTTCCTATCTTCAACCTCAAAGAACTCTGAAACACTTTGCCTCAATATTCTATAGCCTCTTTGAAATAACTGTGGCATTGTTCTCTTCTATGGAGAACAGTCACTAAATCAGTCAAGAACATTTATTAAAAACCCACAACACAGAGATGTGCATACTGGACACCTGGGGAGTTATATGGGAAGTAGAAAACATAGTACCGGACCTTAAGGCAGAGATGGTAGAGAAAAGACCAACACAAATCATACAGAAGAGCAATAACATCACATTTCCTTTATTTCACCCTGGAGAAGATGATATGAACAAAGAGTACAGATTACTTGGACACTGCTTACTCCAACTTTTCACAAAATGGGAGAGTAGGCAGAAGAACAAAGAAATAAAAGTAGGATCAGCGGTGATATAACGTGAGGTTTAAAAAAAAAAAAAGGGAGAAGTGTAATGACCACCTAACAACAAAAGAATAGTTTCAAGTCTTATTTTTTATTATTCCCTGAAACTTGCCAGGCTATAATAGTGGGACCAATGTGGGCAGAAGTTCCTTCCTTTCAAAATCCACATCAACAGTGCTTGATAATATGACACATACACGAATTCACAGATATTTTAAATACAAAGTAGATTTTATTTACATGCTTGTGCCTTAGCAGCTGACAATGTTTAGAAGGTATCAAGAACTTTGTGGAAACATCAGTTTGAGGGAGATACTCAGTGAAAAGTAAGTTAAAACAACAGAGATTGTGTCAGTCTATTTTTGCATCACTGTAAAGAAATAACCGAGGACTGGGCAATTTATAAAAAGAGGTTTAATTAGCTCACGGTTCCGCAGGTTATACAGGAAGCACGGTGCCAGCATCTCCTTCTGGCAAAGGCCTCAGCAAGCTTACAATCATGGCAGGAGGTGAAAAGAGAGCAGTCACATCGCAGGGCAAGAGAAGGGGTGAGAGCAAGAGGGGGTGCCACACTTTTTTAAACAACCAGATCTCACATGAAGTCAGAGCAGGAACTCATTCATTATCTTGAGGACAGCACCACCCCATCCATGAGCACCACCTACATGACCCAAACACCTCCCACTAGGCCCACCTCCAACATATGGAAGTCACATTTCAACATGAGATTTGGAGGTGACACATATCCAAACCATTTCAGAGCTTTACGAAAGACTTTGGAGAGGTGATTCATTTCCAAGAGTTAGCGCTAACCCTTAGTGTGTCCTCACACTGAAATTTAATATCTGTCTGAAAATTCTATTTGCTGGTTCTGAGGACTTTATGGGACAAGTTTAATTTCTCTGTAATATTATAGCCCTTCAATTATTTGAAGGCAGTTCTCATGACCTATCTTTCAACCCCACCAGGAGTCACCTCTTAGCCAGGCTTAATATCCCAGTCTCTTTCACTATTCCTCATCTGACTTGACTTCAATTTCCTTTATCCTCTGCCTCTCTCCTCTCTGAATATGTACAGTTTGTCGTCCGTAGCCCTCTTAGAGGATAATACCCAGCTCTAAAGATTCTAGGTGTGGTCTAAAGAGCATAGAAACAAATAAGACAATCCATGCTTTAATTTAGGTATTAAACCCCAATTGATAAATGGCATTGCAAATTGAAATAGCTTTTTTAGCAGCCTCATCAGCGGTGATTCCTACTATGCTTTTTATTAACTAAAAATCCCTAACATTTTTATATATTTACTACTGCTGAGCTACACATTCCTCTTCCTGAGACAACTAAATTTCAGAATCCATTTCAAAATTTTAAATTTATCTGTATTATATTTCAGTATCACTAGATTTACCTATTTACAGTCAATCATGATACTCTTAGATTCTACTCTAATTTTGGGTTGGCACTCCTAACTTCAAATTATAAACATACTGGCTAGGCATCCTCCTGGAAACCTCCCTTTATGGCAATTTATAAACAATAAACAATCTTGGGTGTAATAATTTAAACAACAGTATCTAAGCAATAATACGAACTTAAATATTCATCACAAGGTTATCAAGGAATTCATCAACTGCCTCAGCAATGTAGGCTGTTGTGCCTACAAATTTAACGATACCACTAATTATTCTATTGCACAGCATACTTTTCACCTTGAGTGGTAGAGTTTCATTTCTAATATCAAGGAAAAAAGACTGTAAGGGATTACTATATCTGAGAGTTGGCATATTTACATGAATTAGGCATTCAAAAAAAATATCTGTAGAATGAAGGATGGAAGTAGGGAATGGAGGCTTAACTTAAGTCATTTAAGTTTGCCTCCACATCTTAGAGGACTTCCTTTTGCCATATCCCTCTCCTAGACTTCAGACCACACTTAATCCTTCTTTGTACTTCTAATGTCTAGAGTAGTGCCACGTAATAGAAATAATAATGCAAGCCACATACATAATTTTAAACTTATCATTAGCCACACTCAAAGAGTAAAAAGAAAAAGGGTGAAATAAAAATTATAAACTACATTTACCAGTAAAATTCATCTTTTTCTGTACAGTTATAAGAATTGTATCATATGCAGAGATTTGTGTAAACACCACCAAAATTAGGATACAGAACAATTCTATCACTCTCCAGTATGTCTTCATGCTATCCCTGTGTGTTTCCATGTTCCCACCACTCCCTATTCCCGGAAACCTCTCATCTGCTCTTGGCCCCTTCAGTTTTGCATTTTCCAGAATGCCATTGAAATGGAATCATGTAACCTTTTGAGACTAGCTTCTTCTTTCACTTAGCATAAGGCATTTGAGGTCCAGACAAATTGTTGCATGTATCAATAGCTGGCTCCTTTTTAGAGCTTACTAGTATATTCCATTGCACAGATGTACCACAGTTTTTATATCCATCTACCCAATGAAAGACATGTAGACTATTTCCAGTTTGTGATGATTATAAATGATGCTACTACAAATATGTATGTACACATTTTGTGTGAATGTACAGTTATTATTTCTAGATAAATGCTTAAGGATGGATTGCTGGGTCATATGATAAAGTGTATCTTTAACCATAAAACAAACTCCCAATCTTTTTTCCTAAGTGGCTATTACATTTAGCATTCCCACCAACAATACATGAGAGTTCCAGTTTCTATATATTCTTGCCAACATTTAATATGGTCAAATTTTTGTTATTACTGTCATTGATTTTAGTCATTCTAATAGGTATGTCATGGCATCTCATAATGATTTTAATCTGCATTTTTCTTTTTTCTGTTTTTTTTTTTTTTTGAGATGGAGTCTGACTCTGTCGCAGGCTGTAGTGCAGCAGCATGATCTTGGCTCACTGCAACCTCCACCTCCCAGGTTCAAGCAATTCTCCTGACTCAGCCTCGCAAGTAGCTGGGACTATAGGTGCACACCACTATGACCAGCTAATTTTTGTCTTTCTAGTAGAGACAGGGTTTCACCATGTTGGCCAGCATGGTCTTGATCTCTTGACATTGTGATTCACCCACTTCAGCCTACCAAAGTACTGGGATTACAGGCATGAGCCACCATACCAAGCCTTAATTGGCATTTGCCTAATGACTAATAAAGTTGAGCATCTTTTCATGTGTTTATTTGCTATCTGTATATCTTCTTTGGTGGAGTATCTGCTCAAATCTGTCTCCCATTTTTTTATTGTTGTTGGTTTTCTTATTGTTGACTTTTGAAAGCTCTTTATATATTCTTGAAATCTGTTCTTTGTTAGATACATGATTTGCAAATTTCTCTTCCTGCTTCTTGCCCTCCTCTACTCTTAACAGTCTCTTCAGCAGAGCAAAAGTTTTTAACTTTGGTGAAATACAATTAAACAACTTTTTTCTTTTATGGACTAAGTTTCTAATGTTGTATCTAACTCAATACTCAGCCCAAGTCACAAAGCCTTCCTTCTATGGTCATTTCTTGGATTTTTATAGTTTGAAATTTTCCATTTAAGAATGTGATTCATTTGAGTTCAATTTTGAACATGGTGCCTTTTTTTTGGATGTAGATGTCCACTTCTTGAGAAGACTACTTTTGCCATTGAAGTGCCTTTGCATTTTTGTGAAATATCACTGACCATATTTATATGGATCTATTATTGGACCTTCTATTTTGTTCTTTTGATCTATGTCTATTCTTTTGCCAATAGCACATTGCCTTAATAGTAAGTCTTCAAACTGAGAGTCTGACTCCATTTTTATTGTTCTTTTTCAAAATTATTTTTGCTATTCTAATTCTTTGCCTTCCATATACATATTAAAATCATCTTGTCAGTCAGTATTTTCTCAATCCTGCTGGAATTTTGATGGGGACTGCACTAAACACTGTACATTAATTCAGGGAAAACTGATTTAGGGAACTAATTAAAACTAATTAGAGGAAACATCTTAACTATGTTGAGTCTTTCCATCCATGATATATTATATATCTCTCCATTTATTGAGGCCTTCTTCAATTCCTTCAATCTACATACAGATACTGAACATAAGTTATTAGATTTATAACTAAGCATTTTTCTTGGCAGGAAGGTATTTTAATTTATAACTAAGCATTATTTTTTTGGCAGGAAGGTACTTTTTAGCTTTCTATTTCTGATTGTTTTTAACTTTTTGTTTCTGATTGTTCATTGCTAGTATAAAGAAATATTATTGATTTTCCTATTCTTGTATCTGTAACCTTAAAAAACTCACTCATGAGTTCAAAGATTTTTTTTAAATATCCTAGGATTTTCTACATAGACAATCATGTTATATGCAAATTAGGTAGATTTATCTCTTCTTTTCCAATCCACATGCCTTTTATTTCTTTTTCTTGACTTCCTGCACTTCCAGTACTATGTTATACAGAATTTGTGAAAGTGAACTGTACAGTCTTTCAGGCTAACTGATGGCACCATGGATACCAAGTTAACCTCTGTGACCTGCACGGACACTCCAGATGAGTTTCTGGAAAATTTGAAGTAACTGGAAGACCATGAAAAGAGGAAGAAATGATCAACCCCTGTGGCGCCTACTTAACTTTGAGACATTCTCTATTGTTCCTTATTGCCACCCCAATTGATAAGGCCATTGGACTTTGTAACCGACCACCCCCTCCCAGCTTACAAAAAAAAACACCCTAAACTGTAACTTCTGTAACTTTCCACTGCCCACCCCAAACCTATAAAACCAACTCCTATCCCATCACCCTTCACTGACTCTGTTTTTTGACTCAGCCCACCCATACCAGGTAAATAAACAGCCATGTTGCTCACACAAAGCCTGTTTGGGGGGGTCCCTTCATTCAGCACACATGGTTTCACATGAACATCTTTGCCTCATTCTCAGTATTAGAAAAAAAGCACTTTTTTCTTTTACCATGTATGATATTAAGTTGTAGGTTATGTGTAGTTTTCTTTATAAGTTTGCGGCTGAGGAAATTCCCTTGTATTCCTATTCAGCTAAGAGTCTTTATCATGAAGATTTTAAATTTTAGTTTTTTCTGCATCCATTGATATGATCATATGGTTTATCTTGTATTAGTCTGTTAATATGGAGAATTGCATAGATTGACTTTCAAATGTTGAACTTGGCTTTTATTCCCAGAATAAAACCTGCTTGATTATGATACATTATTTTACTTTTATACATATATATAAAATGTATGTTGTATACATATATATGTATTTTATATATGTTGCAGAATTCAATTTGCTAATTTTTTTAAAAAGTTTCGCTTATTTGTTCAAAAGGGATGCTGGCCTATAGTTTGTTTGTTTTCTTCTACTTTCTTTGACTGGTTTTGATATCAGGCAAATGCCAGCCTCATAAAATAAGATAGAAACTGTTGTATCCTTTTCAGTTTCTGGAAGATACTGCATAAAATTGGTGATTTTTTTGTCTTAAATGTTTGGTTGAATTCACCTGAGATAATCTGGGTCTGGTGTTTCATTTTTGAAAGACTGTTTTTTCAACTATCAATTCAACTTATTTATGTTTTTTCAACTATCAATTCAACTTATTTAACAGATACAGGATTAATCAGATAATCTATTACTTCCTAAGTGAGTTTGGATAGTTTATTTCTTTCAAGGAATGTGTTTGTTTCACTTAACTGCCAAATGAATTGGCATAAAGTTAGGTTCAAAGTGAAAGCACTAAACCATCTTCTGTGGACTTGATTCATCAGAATAGTTTTCAAAGCCTTTAAATGCTATTCTGGTTTTCCCAAAGTATGCACTGCCCAGAGACTAGTCTTGGATCTCAGCACTGTTCTATGCTGTACCTCAGTTCTCAAAGGCTTTGCTATATTAATTCTGTCCGGTTCCATGTGTGAAGCTCAAGGATAAGCCTGAAACTTCATATACAAATTAAAGGATCCTTTTCTCCAGTACCTCTTCTCTGTGATTTCCCCGGTACTCTCTGCCTCTCAGTGGTACCTATTCCTGGTACTCTGGCTAAAAACTGGGAGTTTTCCCTTCCCATGTTTTTATGTACCCTCCATTACTGTGTCAACCTGGAGGAGCAACCCAAAAGAAAAGAGTCTAACAGGCCACTCCAAGAGTCTTGTTTCATCACTGGAGCTTGCCTGCCTTAGGAACATAAGAGTTGAAGGGGGGAAAAATAAGTTCCATCTTCAAGGATCCTAGGATGCACTATGATCCAAACCAGGAGATATGGAAAGAAAAGATAAACAATTTTTTTAAATCATAGGAAAATGACCTCCACATGGGTTAATCTTTGAGTTTTTATTTCTTCTCAGTATGTTGATAATTACTTTTCCAAGTCCTCAAGCAGTTCCTATATGTATCCGTTAGGTACTCTATAGTTTTAAATTACAAACAATGAGAGAGATAGGGTGTAGTATTTACTCCTTTTTACCAAGAATTGATAATTAAAGCTACTAATTATGGCCAGGCATGGTGACACACGACTGTAATCCTAGCACCTTAGGAGGCCAAAGCGGGCAGATCACCTGAGGTCAGGAGTTCAAAACCAGCCCAGCCAACATGGTGAAACCCATCTCTACTAAAAAATAGAAAAATTAGCTGAGTGTGGGGGCCTGTACCTGTAGTCCAAGCCACTTGGGAGGCTAAAGCAGGAGAATCGCTTGAACTGGGAGGCAGAGGTTATAGTGAGCTGAGACTGAGCCACTGCACTCCAGCCTAGGTGACAGCACAAGACTCCAACAAAAAAAAAGAAGCTTATAATTAAAATAATAATTAATAAATTATAGTTAACCTTTATAATATACAAAATAGTTCTGTTTCAACATGTCATCAATATAAAAGTTATCAGTTAGATATTTTACATTTTTAAATATAACATTTTAGCATCTGATGTGTATTTCACACTTACAGCACATCTCAATTCAGACTACCCACATTTCAAAGACTCCATCACCACAAGTGGCTACTAACAACTATATTGGACAGCACAGACCTAGAGGAAACACTGATTAGGAAAGACAGAAATAAAGGGAATGAAGGGAAGGTAAGAAAGAAAAGTCACCAAATTTTCCATGACTACCTCCACATAAAATGTCCTCACTAGCTCATTAGATAGCATATTCTGTTGCTGGGCAGTTAGTAATCATTGGAAAAAGTTCTTTCTTATATGCAAACAGAAAATATAGCTACAAATCTTTTATCCACTAACACAAGTTCTACTCTAAGCATTATTCTACATGATAGTCCCCAAATCATCTGCAGATGATTGTCAGGTCTTTTTTTCATCTTCTCTTCTCCAGGTTAAATATGCCTAGTTCTTTCAGTGGTTTATAATAAGGCAATTTTCAGGAAATTAGGCCACATGATTCTTATGTATATCAGAGAGAATATACATGTTGCTGATTCTGGGAAAATTAGACTAATTCAGAAAGGGATATAATGTCCTATCTTCAGATACGTTTTAAATGAACTTTTAACCTTGTATTTTTGTATATTTGCATAAAATAACAATATTTTAAGCCAAATGCTATAAATTAGCATTACTTTATTGAGCAATAAATATTCTACTGCAGAAAATTTTAGTCTTTGTAATCTTCCAATGCATATTCACAAACTGTTTCATTACTGCAATTTAATTCTTTTTTAATAACTACAATGCAGGTGACACTATAAAAAAGAAAGTAAGCTTTTTCAACCTTTCTATGATTGTTGTTTTAAAAAGTAGTCCAGAATTAAATATAATTTTAGAACAAATCAATAATGATCCCTGTCATGAAACAGTAAAACATTGGGGGAAAAAAAGAGGAAATTTAGCAAATAAGCTTGATTTTTATATACCAATACACACATTCACACACCCTTGATTCAGGTGTAGCTCCTAGGACACTATGTATTTACATTTAATCTTCTGTAAATGAAATATCATAGTGAGATGGATGTTGTAAAGTTAGTTTAAACATACAGAATAAGTAGCTTTGCATTTACTGAGAAGTAAAAGAGACATTGCCATTTGGAGGAAACTGAAAAAACCCTGAGATGTGAAGCAATAGACAAAAAAAGAGTAATTAATTATTCCATACTTAAGCTTAAGAAAAAGAGCATGTGACTATAAAGATTTTGGTTAAACTGGCAGGATAAATGATGCTTTCTAATTCGCTAAAGATCAAATTTTCATTTATTAATTTACTCAATCCTTCAAGAATATTAAACATATACATTATGTTAAGTACTGTCACTGACAGAAAAAGACTAAAGAGATTCTGCCATAATAAAGCTTGTAGTGTTGATTCAAGATAGGGTTATCAGTGGATCCTAAAACCATTGGACAAAATGCTTTTCAGAACAGTATACAGTCTCAGAGTGTCACCTCACAGATCACTAATTAACTAAAATTGAGAAAAGGTATCTTTATAATGGGAAAATCTGGTAGATGCAACTTAATTTAAACAAGTGGTCAAGCAGCAGCAACAATGGAACAAACTGTCATCATGGACCTTGTGGTAACTGTATTGGGAAATATATAACATCGCTTATTTTAAAAGCTTGACAAATATATTTAAACTGAATACAACCAGGAAGATAAAACCAGATACCAAATTGTGGGACATGTTACAAAACAACAAGCCCAGACTCTTCAAAATCATTAATCATCAGTGTCATGAAAAATTAAAAAAAAAAAGAAAAGAAAATTGTTTCGATTAATGAAAATAATTTTTTTAATGTGAATGGTAAATATAATGCATGATCTTTCACTGGAACACAGATCTGGGGAAAAAATGGTAAACAACATTAATGGACAACTGGGTAAATATAAATATGGACCACAAATAAGATGCTACTGTAACCATTGTTAAACTTCTTGAGTGTGATAGTGGCACTGAGATTCTACAGGTGAAAAATGTTCTTTTATTGGGAGATATATAGTGAAGTATTTAGGGGTGAAGTAGGAAAATATTTGCAACTTACTTTAAAATGACTCAAAGATTTAGAGATACTGTACTATATGTCTATATCAGCATACACATATAAATGTAAGTAGAGAGAGATTTTTAAAACATGGCAAAATGTTAACAACTGATAGATTAAATAAAGGGTTTACAGATGCTCATAGTATAATCTGTTCCAATTTTTAAAAGGCAGCTGTTATCCTTTAAAATAACAATTTGAGAGAAAAATATAACGCAAAGTAAAAATTTATTAGCATCACAAGAAATGAACAAATAACACACCATGCAAATTCTGAAAATACAGGAATTAGTAAGGATCTAACAGATGTCTTAACTGAAGAAGTGGCACTTGGACTGGGAGTTAGAAAACAAAAATCTAAAATTTAAAAAGTTAAAAATACATTAATATATTCCTTTATTAAAAGTGAAACTATAGCATATAGACTGTATACCAAAAAATTCAAGAATAAAACAGATTTAGAAACAAAGATACAAAGGGAACATCATGAGCAAAAGCAGAGTAGCAAGAAATTCAGGGTGTACCTGGGAAGTATAGCAAATGCCATGGTGACCCACCGTACTTCCCTTGGTCCTCCCACCCAGAGGTCACCGACAGCTCTGAATTCCTGTAAAACAGTTTCTCAGCCATGGCACTATTGACATTTGGGAATGGGTAACTCTTTGCTGTAGGGGGCTACCCTGTGAACTGTGATATGCTTAGCAGCATCCCTGACGTGTACCCACTAATGCCAGCCAGTAGCACTTTTTCCCCCAGTTGTGACAACCAAAAATGTCCACAGACTTTACCAAATGCTCCCCAGAGAAGAAAATAACCTCCTCCCCTCCCCCAAACCCTACCCTCAATTTGAGAAAGAATCACTACTACAAATCACAGCCATCCAGCTCCAGGAACTGCTTCTATCTGCATAAGGGCATTCTCTGGCCTCAAAGGTAGCTTGGCCAGTACATAAAAGGCTAGACTACTTGGAAGTGAATGACGCCAAGAAAGAAGGATAAGGATAGATGTATGAACAAACTCCTTGCCCTTCCCTGAGACAATACTGAAGTGAGTTTCACATAGCTGGGAGGTTGAGAGTGAAACATAACCCCACTTAACCACAGCAATAACCTACTCTCAATGCACCCTATTTTGGCTTTTTTCCCTCTCTTTCTCTTCCCCACTCCCTCACTGTGCTTCCAGAGATTACTTCCTGTATTAGTCCATTTTCACATTGCTGATAAAGACATACCCAAGATTGGGCAATTTACAAAGCAAAGATGTTTAATGGAGAACTCACAGTTCCATGTGGCTGGGGAAGCCTCACGATCGTGGCAGAAAGCAAAGAGGAAGCAAGTCACATCTTGCGTGGATGGCGGCAGGCAAAGAGACAGCTTGTGCAGGGAAACTCCCCCTTATAGAACCATCAGATCTTGTGAAACTTATTCACCATCCTGAGAACAGCATGGAAAGACCTACTCCCACGATTCAATTACCTCCCACTGGATCCCTCCCACAACATGTGGGAATTTAAGATGAGATTGAGGTGGGGATGCAGCCAAGCCATATCATTCCACCCCGACCCCTGCCCATATCTCATATCCTCACATTTCAAAACCAGTCATGCCTTCCCAATAGTCCTCCAAAGGCTTAACTCATTTTGGCATCCAAAGTCTCATCTGAGACAAGGCAAGTCCCTTCTGCCAATGAGCCTGTAAAATCAAAAGCAATTGTTACTTACTACATAAAATGGGGGTACAGGTATTGGGTAAACACAGCCATTCAAAATGGGAGAAACTAGCCAAAACAAAGGGACTACAGGCCCATGCAAGACAGAAATCCAGTGGGGAAGTCAAATATTAAAGCTCCAAAATTATCTCCTTGGACTACATGTCTCACATCTAGGTCATGCTGATGCAAGAGGTGGGTTCCCATGGTCTTGGGTGGCTACACCCCTGTGGCTTTGCAGGGTACAGCCACCCTCCCAGTTGTCTTCACAGGCTAGTGTTGAATGTCTGTGGCTTTTCTAGGCACGTGATGCAAGCTGTCAGTGGATCTACCATTCTGGGGTCTGGAGGATGGCAGCCCTCTTCTCACAGCTCCACTAGGCGGTGCCCCATTAGTGACTCCGTGTGGGTGTTCCGACCCACATTTCCCTTCTGCACTGCCCTAGCAGAGGTTCTTCATGAGGGCCCCATCCCTACAGCATACTTTGGCCTGGGTATCCAGGCATTTCCATACGACTTCTGATATTTAGGCAGAGGTTCCCAAACCCCAGTTCTTGACTTCTGTGTACTTGCAAGCTCAACATCCACATGGAAGCTGCCAAGGCTTGGGGCTTTCACCCTCTTAAGCCATGGCCCAAGCTCTATGTTGGTCCCTCTCAGCCACAGCTGAAGGGGCTGGGACACAAGGCACAAAGTCCCTGGGGTGCATACAGCACGGGGACTCCAGGCCCAGCCCATGAAACCACATTTTCCCCCTAGGCCTCCAGGCCTATAATGGAAGGGGCTGCTGTGAAGACCTATGACATGCCCTGCAGACATTCTCCCAACTGTCTTGAGGATTAACTTTCCACTCCTCATTAATTATGTAAATTTCTGCAGCTGGCTTGAATTTTTCCTCAGAATATGGGATTTTTTTTGTATCACATTGTCAGGCTGTAAATTTTCCAAACTTTTATGTACTGCTTCCATTATAAAACTTAATGCTTTCAATAGCACCCAAGTCACCTCTTAAATGCTTTGCTGCTTAGAAATTTCTCCCACTGGATATCCTAAATCAACTCTGTCAAGTTCAAAGTTCCACTAATCTCAAGGGCAGGGGCAAAATGCCACCAGTCTCTTTGCTAAAACATAACAAGACTCACCTTTGATTCAGTTCCCAGCAAGTTCCTCATCTCCATCTGAGACCACCTCAGCTTGGATTCTATTGTCCATATCATTATCAGCATTTTGGTTAAAACCATTCAACAAGTCTCTAGGAAGTTCCAAACTGTCCCATATTTTCCTGTCTTCTTCTGAGCACTCCAAACTGTTCCAATCTCTGCCTGTTACCCAGTCCCAAAGTTGCTTCCATGTTTTGAGGTATCTTTTGAGCAGCACCCCACTCTACTGGTACCAATTTACTATATTAGTCCATTTACACATTGCTGATAAAGACATACCTGAGACCAGGCAATTTAAAAAAAAAAAAAGAGGTTTGATAAAGAACTCACAGCTCCATGTGGCTGGGGAAGCTTCACACAATCATGGCATGAGGCAAAGAGAAGCAAGTCCCATCTTAGTGGATGGCAGCAGCCAAAGAGAGAGCTTATACAGGGAAATTCCCCCTTATAGAACCATCAAATCTCATGAGGCTAATTCACTATCATGAGAACAGCACGGGAAAGACCTACCCCCACGATTTGATTACCTCCCACGAGTCCTTCCCACAATACGTGGGAATTCAAGATGAGATTTGGGGTCGGGACACAGCCAAACCATATCACTTCCCAGTGAAGTATATTTACTCAGATTTTTGTCTCAGGGCCTGCTGTTTCAGGAACCAAAAAAGGCAGGAAGGTTGGCTGTTCAATATTCCTCCTGGAGAAATGAAATTTTAGATATCTAATCATGGCCCTGTGTGATTTTCCAAAATCATATCTCTGACAGTTCTGCCTATTAAATGACAACCCCACAGGAAGACAGCACTCAGTCTGGGCCACTAAAGATCAAGGCCATAAGACAAGGCTTTGGTATTCTTATTTCTATCCCACAACTAGTGAAGGAGGGCAGCAGGTCTGTGCCCAAAAGGCAAATAAAGAAACAAAACAAACAAAGCTACTTAATACAGAGGAGAATGGTTCAAGCTATTAAAGCTGCCTGATGTACCAAATTAATCAAACAAAAAGCACAGCCTGAGCCCTGGGAGAGCCTGGCTCGGCAACTCACTACAGCCAGCCAGACATTTTCACAGAGTACAGCAATTTCTTACAAGAGTTATAGCTGGTGAGTAGTGAGGGGACAAAGACTGAAAAGCCTGGCCTGAGGCCCAGAGTTTAAAAAGTACAAGATGAGCCTGAAACATCTGGTCGTGCCAGAAAACAAGAAACTATCAAAGGCTTTGGGGGTCATATCAACAAGACTTGAGGAGCCATCACGCAGAGGCTCCTGGGCAAAGACGAGTGAATTTAAGCCTCAATAACAATTACTATAATGAATTAAAACACACCAAATGATTTTAAACCCATGAGTTATGAAACATTAAAAAATCAAGTTATCTTCAGAAGATATAAAGGATCTACACGTTATTTTGAAAACTGGAAAATAAAGGAAAAGAAAGAATTTATCCTATCTCTTCTAAAAGAACCTGTACTCAGGATTACCAAATAGTTGATCAGGAATAACTATTTACACAAGTATTCCAACTAATAAATGAAGAAGAAACGACAGAATATTACCATTTTGCAACACTTAACAAATTAATGGATCTAAGCGAAGACCATTGAAGGCTGCCATATTATAGACCTCTAATGAAAGACTATGTTACCTGTGAGATATTCTTACCAGAAATAAAAACCAAAACAAAACAAAACCTGAACCTGAGTAAGCCTCTAGATCAAACTACCACATTAAATGACCCCACAGAAATGAAATCATCAAAATCAAACTGTGGAAAACTAGAAAACAAATGGTCCAGCTTCGTTACAAATAAATACAAAACAAAGAAGAAAAAGAAGAGAGAAAAAAGAATGAAGGAGAAGGAATGAGAACCAGATGAAGAAGAATATGAGGAAGAATAGGAAGAAAAGAAGGAGGAGGAAAAGAAAAAAAGGAATGAGAGAACAGATAACCGCAAATAAGAGACCTAAATGACATATCAACCTATTGCAATGTGTAAAACACACATACATTTTACATATGTATGTTTGTCTATGTCTGTATATATGTATGTATGTATGTATACATATATATATACCAAAAAATTGAATACAGACTAGTAATAAAGGATTTAAGAATTAGCATTGATTTTTTTTAAGTATGGCAATGATATTCAAGTTATGTTTACAAAGAAAGTCCATAGCTTATAAAAACACAATACTCATGGATGACACTTGGAATTTGCTTCAAAATTATTTGGGAGAAAGCTGATGGAGGACACATGAAATCAAATTGTCTATGAGTTAATAGTTGTGAAACTGTGTGATAGGTACATAGGAATTTATTATACGATTCTCTTTACATATGTAAATGTTGAAATTTTCCATTTCAAAAATATTTTTAAGTGATTTTCTCCAAGACTCCACATATTGCCACCAAGACTTCATTTCATATGGTAAACCAATATAATTTATGTTGAAATAATTTTCATTCAGCATATTTACAGAGTTGGGAAAAAAAACCTTATAATAAAGGCAACCATAACATTTATCACCAAAAATGGGACACCCAGAGTGGGAAAAAAGGGCATTATCAATAACTAACCAGGACAACAAGCATACAGAAGGATATGGTTAATTACCCTCCACATGTTATCCAGCTCAGTTTCTGACATAGTTGAATTCACAATTATCCCCTAAAACATACCGTATCTCTAATAAAGAAGTTATACAGCCAGGCATGGTGGTTCACATCTGTAATTCCAACATTCTGAGAAGCCGAGGCCAAGGATCACGAGGTCAGGAGATCGAGACCATCCTGGCTAACATGGTGAAACCCCGTCTCTACTGAAAATACAAAAAATTAGCCAGAGGTGGTGGCATGGTGCCTGTAGTCCCAGCTATTCGGGAGGCTGAGGCAGGAGAATTGCTTGAACCTGGGATGGGGAGGTTGCAGTGAGCTGAGATCAGGCCACTGCACTTCAGCTTGAGCAGCAGAGCAAGACTCTGTCTCCAAAAAAAAGTTATACTATGTCTATTTCCATTTCTCCTGTAATAAAAACCTCATTATTTCCCAACACAGTTCCTTATATTAGAGGACAACACCAATTATTAAAAACTCTCTGGGGAATCAAAATCTGTTTCCTAATAACTTCTACTTGGTAGCATTGGTTTTATGTTCTAGAAGAACAAAATTTCATGAGTAGAAAGAACCCAGAACTAAGAACAGAGAACTAGATCCGCTAAGAACTAATAAAATCATCTTGGACAATTTATAAAATCTATCTGAGCCTCCATTTCCAGACCTTTCTATCTTTAAAAACTAGCACTCTTAGCCTCTTCAAGCAGTATGTAATGTGTCATGATTTCTGTCAAATACCCGCTCCTTAATGGTGTTCCTACGGTGTGCTGCCCAAAAGTCAATGCAACACTCAAGTAAGGTCTACCATATCACAGGCACAGCACAACAACCTCATTCCACAATGTAGACCCAAAGTTTTGTTAATTCAGCACAAGACTGTGTTAGCTTTTTAGTAACTGCATCATATTATTGGTTCACACTACATATTGCAGATAATTTTTTCATGTAACTGCTTTCCTCTACTTATAAAATTGAAACCTAAATAATGGATGTCTTCATCTGTTTTGTGTTACTATAACAGAATACCTGTGACTGGGCAATTTATATAAAGAAAAAGGTTTATTTAGCACACAGTTCCATAGGCTGGGAAGTTCAACTTTAAGTGGTCAGATGTGGCAGCGTCTAGTGAGGGCCTCATGCTGCATCAAAACATGGCAGAGAAATCAAAGGGAAACCAGGCACATGAGAAGGAAAAGGGCAACACAGGAGAGGCAGCTTCATTTTATAACAACCCACTTTCTTGTAAACTAATCCATTCTCATGAAAACTAATCACCTATCGAGAGAAATATACTAATCCATCCATCTTCATGACCTAATCACCTCTTAAAGGTGCTACCTCTCAACAGCACCATGCTGGGGACAAAGTCTCAACATGGCAAACAATATTCAAACCCTAGCAATGGATTTTAGTCTTATTACATCCTGCTGCTTCCAATCCAACATACTAACCTACTGGGATAGATTGAAATTTTGTCACATGTCACAGTAGCTGTCTCTTTCAACTTCTGTCCTCCACAAGTTGAACCAATATGTTATATCGCTCAGAAAAATGCTGAACAAAATAGAGTCAAAAATACAACCCTAGAGTATTTCATCTGAGATTTTCCAATGATTGTTCCATTTACTGCAAATTTACTTAACTACTTTTTGGTATAATAACATATGAAACATCCAGAAAGACATCAGAGGAAAACTGTTACATTTTCTGCTGAAATGATTTGCTATGTCAGCTAATCTACCATTAAAAAAGCATAAGACAATTTGATATAACTTGCTTCTATGTAAACCCACATTGTCTACCAAAGATATAATATGTTTTAAATGCTCTCAAACAATTTAATAATTAACTATTGAATCCTATCCAATATCAATTTAAAATTTAAAGAGAAACTTTAAGAATATAGCCTTCCTTCTTCTTTTTCTTGTTTTGAGTGGTGTCCTCCTCTCAAAAAGATTGCAGTGGTGCAATCTCAGATCACAGCAACCTCCACCTCCCAGGTTCAAACAATCCTCCTGCCTCAGCCTCTGGAGTAGCTGGGATTACAGGCGTGCACCACCATGCCCAGGTAATTTTCGTATTTTTAGTATACATGGGGTTTCACCATGTTGCCCAGGTTAGTCTTGAACTCCTGACCTCAGGTGATCCATTCACCTCAGCCTCCCAAAGTGCTAGATTACAGGCATGAGCTACCTTTCCTGGCCTGTCCTTCTTTTTTTTAAATATGGGGACTATAATTTGCTTCATCTATAGTCTGCTGCTATTATCCACAATGTCTTCACCCAAATGATTACTGTGGTAATTCTAGTAATTCCACTTGTCAAAAAGATCACCACTATAAAAGGAATTTTGTTTTGGCTAATTAGTTCAAACAAGAATTCTGCTGAGAGCACCCTTCAGTACCATAAAACTGTCATACAGATAAGAAAATAAAGTTGTTTTGTTCCCAGGACAAAAATATTTTTTGAATGACCATTGTAATGTTGTCCCATGGATAACATTCTTTTTAATGATAGTAGCTATATATGCACTTACCAAGAACACTACTAAGGAAATTACTACAGTAGGTAATAGATTAGATGACATCAGATGGTCTTAACACTAAAAGCATATGCAGTTCTTTCAGTTCAGTTAATTATTAGGATGAGATAAATTTTGACAAACCAATGTTTCTTAAGAGGTATGGTAGCAAAACAGTAACTTGAAGAGCTAATATTCTATTTTAATTAAATGTGCTTTTGACCATATCAAATTTCTTTCAGATCCCTTCTGTTTCATAAAATAAAACTGGGTATTTATTTAAATCATAAGCTAAAGTTAAAACCTTTTGATAATTCACTTCTAAATACATTTTAAGTACATTTGAAATGAAAACCCAATTTTTTCACTCACAAATGCTCAAAAGAGTTTAGCTATACATATCTGGTCCACCTTATTATCTTGACCTTTAAATTTTCTTCCCTCATATTTCCCACAGTAAAGAAAACCACCAGGCACAGTGGCTCACACCTGTGATCCCAGCACTTTGAAAGACCAGGAGGATCCCTTGAAGCTAGGAGTTAAAGACCATCCTAGGAAACAAAGCAATGCCCTGTCTCCACAAAAAGATAAAACATGTGCTTGCTTTGGCGGTACATATACTAAAATTGGAAGGATATAGAGAAGATTAGCATGGCCCCTACACAAAGATGACACGCAAATTCATGAAGCATTCCATATTTTTCAGAAATCACAAGCATTCCTATACACCAATAACAGACTTAAAGAGAGCCAAATCAAGAGGGAACTACCATTCACAATTACTACAAAGAGAATAAAATACCTAGGAATACAACTAACAAAGGATGTAAAGGACCTCTTCAAGGAGGACCACAAACCACTGCTCAACAAAATAAGAGAGGACACAAACAGATGGAAAAACATTCCATGCTCATGGTTAGGAAGAATCAATATTGTGAAAATGGCCATACTGCCCAAAGTAATTTACAAATTCAACGCTATCCCCATTAAGCTACCTATGACCCTCTTCACAGAACTGGAAAAAAACACCTTAAACTTCATATGGAACCAAAAGAGAGTCTGCAGAGCCAAGACAATCCTAAGCAAAAGGAACAAAGCTGGAGGTATCATGCTACCTGACTCCAAACTATACTACAAGGCTACAGTAGTCAAAACAGCATGGTACTGGTACCAAAATAGAGATATAGATCAGTGGAACAGAACAGAGGCCTTGGAGGCAACACCACACATCTACAACTATCTGATCTTTGACAAACCTGACAATAACAAGCAATGGGGAAAGGAGTCCCTGTTTAATAAATGGTGTTGGGAAAACTGAATAGCAATATGCAGAAAGCAGAAACTGGACCCCTTCCTGACACCTTACACTAAAATTAACTACAGATGGATTAAAGACTTAAACATAAGACCTAACACCATAAAAACCCTAGAAGAAAATCCCAGGCAAAACCAGTCAGGACATAGGAATAGGTGAGGACTTCATGACTAAAATACCAAAAGCATTGGCAACAAAAGCCAAAATAGACAAATGGGACCTAATTAAACTCCACAGCTTCTGCACAGCAAAAGAAACAATCATTAGAGTAAACCAGCAACCAACAGAATGGGAAAAAACTTTTGCAATCTACCCATCAGACAAATGGCTGATATCCAAATCTACAAAGAACTAAAACAGATTTACAAGAAAAAAACAAACCCATTCAAAAGTGGGCGAAGGACATGAACAGACACTTTTCAAAAGAAGACATATATGAGGCCAACAAACATATGAAAAAATGCTCATCAACACTGGTCATTAGAGAAATACAAATCAAAACCACACTGAGATACCAACTCACACCAGTTAGAATGGCAATCATTAAAAAATCTTGAGACAACAGATGCTGGAGAGGATGTGGAGAAACAGGAACACTTTTACACTGTTGGTAGGTGCGCAAATTAGTTCAACCATTTTGGAAGACAGTGTAGCAATTCCTCAGGGACCTAGACATAGATATTTCATTTGACCCAGCATTCCCATTACTGGGTATATACCCAAAAGATTATAAATCATTCTATTATAAAGACACATACACACATGTTCATTGTAACACTGTGTACAATAGCAAAGACCTGGAGCCAACCCAAATGCCCACTGATGACAGACTGGACAAGGAAAATGTGGCACATATACACCATGAAATACTATGCAGCCATAAAAAATGATGAGTTCGTGTCCTTTGTAGGGACATAGATGAACCTGGAAACCATCATTCTCAGCAAACTGACACAAGAACAGAAAATCAAACACCGCATGTTCTCACTCGTAGACAGGTATTGAACAATGAGAACACATGGACACAGGGAAGGGAGCATCACACACTGGGGTCTATTGGGGGGACTAGGGGAGGGACAGTGGGGGGTAGGGAGGTTGGGGAGGGATAACATGGGGAAAAATGCCAGATATAGATGATGGGGGGATGGTGGCAGCAAACCACATTGCCATGTATATACTTATACAACAATCCTGCATGTTCTACACATGTACCCCAGAACCTAAAGTGCAATAAATATATTTATGTGTCTGTGTGTGTATATATACATATATGTATATATATGTATATGTATGAGGAGGGATAACATATATGTATATGTATGGAGAGGGATACATATACAGACACACATATGTATATGTATATGTATATGTACACACACAGCTAAAACATTAGCCAGATGCGGTGGCATGCATCTGTAATCCCAGAAACATGAGAGGCTGAGGCAGGAGGAATGCTTTAGCCCAGGAGTTTGAGGCTGCAGCAAGCTATGATTCAGTGCATTCTAGCCTGCGTGACAGAGTGAATCTTATCTCTTAAAAAGAAACAAACAAACAAACAAAAATTTCCAAATTATTTTAGAAAGTAGTTCAAAACTGTTGTTTAACATATGAATCAAAAAGATAGAATTAAAGGGCGGTGGGGAACAGGCATGGTGGTGTACACCTGTAATCTTACCAGTTTGAAGGAGAATACCAGGCTGAAGCAGAATAATCACTTGAGCCCAGGAGTTTGAGACCAGCCTAGACAATATAGTGAGACCCAATCTCTACCAAAAAAAAAAAAAAAAAAAAAACCTAAATAGCCAGATGCAATGGTGCATGCCCATAGTCTAGCATATTCAGGAGGCTGAGATGGGAGGATCACTAGAGCCTGGGAGATCAAGGCTACAGTGAACTATGATTGCACCACTGCACTCCAGCCTGGGCAACAGAGTGATACCCTACTTACCTCTCAAAATATATATATATAATTAAGGCAATTAGAGATGTATCAGGCCAGGTAATAGAAGTGAATCACAAATCCATGTTACTGGGTCAGAGCATAGAAGATATAATCACATGCTAACTACAGATGCTCCTCAACTTACAATGGGGTTACCTCCCAGTAAGCCCATCATAAGCTGAAAATATTGTTAAGTAAAAATGCATTTAATAACCTACTGAACATCATAGCTTAACCTAGCCTACCTTATGTGTGCTCAGAACACTTACACTAGCTTATAGCAAGGCAAAATCATCTAATACAAAGCCTATTTTATAATAAAGTGCTGACTATCTCATGTAATTGATTGACTACTACACTGGAAGTAGAAAGCAGAATGGTTGCATGGGTACTCAAAGCATAGTTTCTACTGAATGTGTATCACTTTCACACCATCGTAAAGGTAAAAAACCCTAAACTGAACCATTATAAGTTTGGGAACTGAACCATCTGTTGTCTTAAAAACACCTACAGCAAAATAAAGCATTTAAGACTATTCTCTACATCTCAAAGCTGTAACTGACCCTTTATCTCTCATAAGCCTGATTAACTTCTCATCCTATTTTCACCAATTTCTGCAGGCGATTTCCATCCTCAGTAACAAAACAAAAACAACCAACCACAAGTTGTTACTCCTCAAGTGTCTAAGAGATTCCCACACAATAATGGAAGTTTTTCAGTTAACATCCCAGTGCCAACTGACCACCACCTTCCCCAGCTGATACATGGCAGAAGGCATTAGCATCCGATGGTGTGTTTACTTCCTGTTCAGCAAAGTCATTGCTCATCCTTATTTCTCATCATAAGCAGATGATTTGCTCTTATCTACTAATACGGAGAAGTTGATTATTATTGTCTGATAATAAAGATTATATTTCTTTCCTAACATGTTAAGTGGAAAAAGCACTGGGCTTGGACTCAGAAGTTCCATATTTGAGTTCCAAGTCCCTGACATCCCAGTTATTTGACCTCAGGCTAGTCACTTAGGCTCTGTGGTCCTGCCTTACACGTAAGGCAAGACAGCCAGCTCTCAGAAAGTTGTTGGAAGATTAAAATGAGATCATTTCAAGTAAAACTACTTTGGAAAATACAGAATGCTATATGACTGTAAATATTTCTTTCTAATTCCTAGCTGAGTTATACAAAGTAAAAATTTAAGGCTGATGTGGCATAGCTCAACACAGACAAGCAACACTTGCCAAAAAATCAGGAGAAATAACCACAGAATGCTAGCTGGGGAGAAAAAAAAACACACCAGTCTTTCTTTGAATTCTGAGTTCATTGTTTAACAATGAGTCTTTTGCTGCTACACACACAGGCACAAACCAGAGCACCAGCAGCAGAATCAAACTCACACACAAAGGGCAACCTTGGACTGTGCCTTGCTATAGCTCCCACAAAAGAGTGCTCAGAAGGCTGTGCAAAACTCCACTCGCCTTCACAAACTTTGTGAAAATCAAGCATTAGCCTGTGGAATTCAGGAAAACAACTGAATAATACTCTTTACTGTCAAATAACTCTGAAATGCCTAGTAACTGGATAAGAAAGATGTAAAAAAAAATGGTATGAAGGATCCTTTGAGTTCACACATGACAGATCTAAACAATAAGTCTAACAATGAACAAAAGCAAGTCCAGTAATCCGCAGAAGATAAAGTGGGAAAAAAATCTATTGAATGAAAAATTAAGATGCTAAAAAATTAGGATGAAGCAATCAGAATTCTTCAGAAGTAGATATAAAAAAGTACTTTTCGGAAGCAGTGAATGAAAAGACTAAAAAATAAAAATAAAACTATAACCAGCGTAAAAACAGTTAAAGACACACAAGCTCTAGCCAACATTCACTGAAAGTATCAAAAAATCAAAATCAAGCAAAAGAAAACTAGCAACTTTTAAAAAGCAATAACATCACAATGGCAATTTTTCTAATAGTTTAAATGTAAGTTGGTAATAACAAAGGACAAAGTTGTGCCTCTTCCAGGAAAATTATGCAAGTCAGACAGAGGAAATCAAGCAGCATCTGTGAGACCGAGTTATCTACATGTACTGCAGTTTTCAGGGAAGGAGGAGAGAAAGAAGAAAACACAAGTCACAACATCTCAGAAGTGCCAAGGTCACTCTAACACAGTAGAAAAGAAAATAGAACATTGAGAAATACTGAAATAGAAGCATGTGACAGAGATCAAAAGTGAAATGTAGACTGCTCTGATAACCTAGGGGCAAATTCTATCTTCTGACTAGACTATATAAAGATTGGATATATCACAGTTATCCTCTCATGAAAATACCATTCTTTTATCCAGTAATAGTATTTTAATGAGACTCTACAGCATCTCTTTCTAAAACATTAATTAAAAGATTCCAATAATTAATTAGGTATCTAACTTCACTAAATGGAAAACTGTCTAAAACTTGCAGGATTCCTAGGCTCTTGGGACCACATTTGAACAAGGAGCATGTAATCCTTCACAGAAACAATACATTGACTTGCACGTGGCTAGTGACCAGATTGCTGGATGCTACAGAAAACAATTCTTACTTTTATAGAAGCAACTCTGCCATTCAATTACCAACACTTGCTGAGTCCTCAACATGGACAAAAGCTCTCTGAAGCTTCCTAACTAGAACTGGAGATTTGTTGCTTTCTTCTCTCAAGAAAGCAGCTACTTAAAAATCTAAGGCCCCACTCTAAAGGTAGTGTCCTTCCATTTCATAAAACTAAAAGTGGCTTTGGGTTATTCAAATTCCTCGAGTCATCTTGAGATTCAGAGCTCACGAACACAGAACCACAGTGAGCCCAAGGCACTCCTCTGGGAAAAAAAACTTCTTCTTCTGCAGGGCTCAAAGTACTTCACACTGATAGTGTATACCATGTGCGAATTCTCCCAAGGAAGGCAGACCACTCACACATAATGAAAAAATGCCAAGCCTCTGTCTGTCTGTCTTTCCTCACAAGAGTATTTGTTAGGCAAGGAGCTAAAGGTCAGTCATCTGTACTGTCTTCAATACTCTCCACCAAGCAGCCAGGCCTTTGAATGGGAAATGCTGTGGTGGCTATCTTTGGAAAACACAATCTGCTGCCTTCCACCTCTTGGCAGGTGAGCTCAACTCCAACTTAATAAAAAAAATTTTTTAACTATTATTTATATATATATTATATGTATGTATGCATGTGTATATACATACATACATATAAAATATCCTGCGGAATTCATGAAAAAACTAAATGCTATATACTGTCATCAGATGTGAATTCCTCACCCTTTCTCCTCAATATTCACCCATTTCTTTCCTAATCCTTTTGTATTTTCCTCCTCTCTCTAGAGACAACCTCTATATTCCTGCTTCTCTTCCCATCTCTTCCACCCTCCTCTAGACTCT
This sequence comes from Callithrix jacchus, assembly GCF_049354715.1. Taxonomy (NCBI): domain Eukaryota; kingdom Metazoa; phylum Chordata; class Mammalia; order Primates; family Cebidae; genus Callithrix; species Callithrix jacchus. The sequence continues at coordinate 87,089,958 of NC_133515.1, forward strand.
TATCCACACCTATTCTTCAGGGCCTACATTCCAATATTGCCACCTACAAAACTACCCCAAAACTCAGTGCATAAAACAACCATTTTCTTATGCTCATAGATTCTGTGGGTTAGAAATATAGGCAGAATGTGTTTGGAGGATTCTTCTGCTCCTCACAGCATTGAGTGAGATCACTCAATGGTATTCAGCTGGTAATAGACCGTTTGAAAGGCCCAACACAATCTCACTGACATGTCTGATGCCTGGGCTGGGAAAACCCCGAGATAAAAACTGACATCTGCAGCACTTACACATGGCCTCTTCATGTGGTTTGGCTACCTGACAGCATGGCAACCTCAACATAGACAGAATTCTTATGCACTGGTGCAGGGCTCCAAGCAAAAGCATTCCTCCTAGTAAGATGAAAGCTGCATTGCCTTTTATGACCCAGCATTGAAAGTCATATGGCATAATAAGCATCATATTCTATTGGTCAAAATAATCACAAACCTACCCAGATTCAAGGGGAGGAAAATGATATTCAAAGGAGTGGTAAGGTCATGGTATAAAAGAGCATGTGGAATGGGAAATGCTGTGGCCATCTTTGGAAAACAGAATCTGCTACAGTCTCTTACTTAACTTACTACTTCCTTTTCATCTAAAATCATGCTCTGTCTACCTAATTCTTTTTTAAAATGTCTATTCTCAGTGCTATCTAGAGTAGGCTTAGATAAAGAAATAATGAGATGGTAATTCTAGGCAGAGATAAAAGAAATAGCAAAACTTAGAGGGTAGAAAGCAAATTACATGCCCAAGGAATGATAAAGAACAAAATGTTCAGAGGAGAGAACAGCAGATAGTGTTGAAAAGTGAGGTTAAGGACAGGCTATCAAAGCAATCTGGTTTAGTAGAAAATGGGGTAAAGAGAATGCTGGAAAGATTATGATGGTTCCAAAACAAATGGAAGCCATCAAATACTGTGCTTCAAAATTTGGACTGAGTAGGTCCTCAATAACGACTGGTATATAGATGAATGAATTAAAGTACTTGGAAATCTGTGGATTCTTTTCTTTCTACAGGAGATGGTCATTCCTGCAATTGCCTGGCACTTGTTTTACCCAAGTGTAGTGAGATCATGTTGCCGAAAACAGAAAAAGGAGAAACAGAAAGACAAGAACTAAATTTTTTTAGCCAGAGAAGAAACAGTTTTGCAATTTGCTCTACATTGAGATGACCAATTGTTTGATTTCAACATTAAGTAGCATTCATTCCTTAGTCATGACATACTTTAGGCATACTGTCAAGCAACACATCTTGTGTCTAAATTATTTCATGATTTGCTTATCAAATTCAGCCCAAGGACAGAATCAAAAGCTCTGCTAAAATTGGGATAAATTCAATTTATCCTTTGCTTCTAATGTTCTATACTCATGATTCTGTAATAAGAGATTGATCTACTAAGAACTGTTTTTTACAAAGCAAAAGTGGTTAGTCCCATTGTAGCCCAAATGTTGGCAAACTACTTTTGTGATTCTTTCTGTGAGTTCTTTCTAAATATGCATGTCAACCTGCTAGATCTATATAACCTTCATAATTATCTTTTACTTTCTTTAATGTAGAAACTATCCTGCTGCTTTTCAAATCTTTAAGTACTTCCTTATCCCACTGGAAGATTCCCAAAATTACTTAGTGTCCTTCCAATTAAGAATTTCCACATAAGACATCATCTTTTAGTGCCTTTGTATCACTCATTTAATGAGCATTTCCTGATTGTCTACCATGTGGGTCATCTGCAACAGACCTTAGAAATCACGGAGGATTCTTGCTCTTACAATTTAACGATATATTATTTTAAAAACTAAAGATTTGGTTTGATAGAAATAATCTGGACATCAGATTCTTTCTTGTCTCAAATCCAAAAATTTCTTCCTTCGTGCCATCCTTAGCGCGCTAATCAGGATTTGGGCTGTTTCTATGATGCTATTGACTGATACCCATAAATTTAGCCTTCAAAAAGTTCACTATTTTTTTTTTATAAAGCAGCACAACTTATCTTTACTTTACCTTCATTCATGTTAGGAACCAGAACACAAAAGAAACCAAGAGCTATATTAATGATGCAGTTTTATTCTACACAAAATAGGATTTCTGTAAAGATGAAAAGATGATGACTCAGAAGTATAAAAGATCTGTGCCATCACAGATTATTAAGAATACCATTTAAAATATTTCATGCATGAGGTTGCATCCTCTTTATAAAAACATTCCTCTTTTAGGTGAAGTGGAATAAAGGTAATCACCATTCTACAGAAAAAAAAATCAGTTTGTCAAAATGTGACCTGTGAGCCATAAGAAAGGAGGAAAATAGCTCATTTTTCTAAATCTCACAACATGGTTCACCCATTATGGAATGAAAAATCAAGAAAATTAAAATGATACTTATTTTAATATTAAATTGTCCCCAAAAAAGTACTTTATCTCTGTGTTCATATAGTTTGGAAATCCAATGTAAATATTCAAGTCATATCCAAGGTGAATAGTCTTAGCAGATGCTGATATTAGGAACAGAAAAATCTCACTAGTAAGGGAATAAAAAACAGAGAAGAAATCAGGCCATGTTACTGTCCTTGACAATCAAAGCCTAAAACAAAATAAAACCAAAAAATCCTGTGTGACTCTGAAGACAAGTATAACTTCATTTGCAATGGGGAGCAAACTTCCACTAATGCATGTATCTGTGTTACAGAAAAACCAGACAAGATTTACAAATGATATAAAAGATTACTCAAGTTTTTGCTCTAGACCAACAAAACGATCAGAGTAATTTCAAATTGCTAGCTAGTAACTTTAGAATTTGCCAAAGTTTTAAGTTTTTTGTTCTTTCAGAGGAAGAAAGCAGCAATGAGTAACAATAGTGTGCTTCCTGGCCTTAGGAAAAGTGAGACAGGAGCTCTCCAGCTGCACTTCCTAGCAAAGTATGCCAGCTGCCTTCTGCAAACTGAGATCAAATTGCGACGAACTTACAGGAGAGCAGTTATGATGGATGATCTAAAATACTGATCTGTTGCAAAGAGGATGTAGTGCAAACCACACAGGAACTGACAGGAAATCAGCCTTTGGGCTGGCAACTACAGATTCAAGAAGGCTAGGAATCCTGGACCTTTGACAGCCAAATATCATCATCTTCCTTTGTAGGAAGAGTTATACTTCTGAGACAGCAGTCAGAAAAATCTCGTACAAAGCTTTTTGGTGCCTATTCCTATTTAATAATACTGCCCCCTGCCTGAACCAGTGATTTCCTCACATGTGTAAAAAGCCCATCGAAGGTCCTGGAGCACTACTTGACCAAAAATCACATGTTTCCTGGCACACACCTTCATTCTCTCAGCCACGAGCCCACTGAATGCCATAAATGATTCACAGGCTGTCATGGTGGTAAGAAGAAAAACTAATATTTGTAGTTCACCAAATAATGAGTCATCCTTCTGGAAGAAAAGAAAGCCTTACAATTGGCAGCCCTTTGGCATGAAATTTTAAAAATTATTTTTAACATTAATATTAATTCAACAAAAGTTGGCAAAAGAAATTGATTGAGAAACGTGATATTTGGTTAGCTTATGCCATATAAAAGTCCAGTTCATGCTCCAAGAAAAAGAATGAGTAGGATATCTATTACCTATTTCTAGACTTGCCTTCTGTACTCACTGCTGCCAAGTTACTCATTCTCCCACACAACACTTTCCATACTAATTTTGACCCTTAAGAATCAAAAAGAAGTCTTGCCTTCTTTGCTCCCAAATGCCAAAATGGAATCTTTTAGTATTTCACCTTTATAAAGGGAATGTTTGAAAACAGCCCTCTTTGGCTGTGACATCAGTGAGTTGCTGAGGCCTCCAAGGGCCGGAGGAAGCATTCCCAGTCCTTCACAGTGCTGCTGCACTCCTACGGTGCAATCTGGCAATGGCCAGCGACCAAATCTTTAAAGCTGTTTTATGGTATTTAACATATGGTCATAAATTGCTCAGTGCTCTAAAGAGGGGCTAAATTTGCCGCCCCTATTGATGAGACATGTTCTTATTTATTTAAATTTAGTGGCAAGCTGGCATTTCTCCAGATGGAGAGGTTTAGGCATAAGTACAAAGGAAGATCTAACTAGAAATTAGTTGTAACTTTTCTATACACTAAATGCAACCCCACAAACTCAGGCTTACTGTGCCCAAGTTTATGCACCACTATCAAACACAGTTTACCAAATAGAAAGACAATAATATGAAAAGGCTCTAATTTCTAAGGGCCAAGAAGGGATGAAATGTAAATTTTACTCAGACTGGATAAGAAAATTTTTTAATCTCTTTCTCTTTCTCCTCAGGCTAGCTCTATTCCCACCCATCTTTCTTACCGGTCTCTTTATTCCCCTCACAAATTAGATGTATCTGGTCTTCATCTGAAATCCCACATCTGCAGAACTCTCTAGAACTTCCCAAATCTTCTAGCATTCACCTTCTTATTTTGCCATATTTTTCATTATTTATTTTTAATGGTTTTAATTTTCCATCACTAAAAGCATGATCCTACTGAAACATTTTGTTCCCTTCCTTTTACAAGCTAGCCCTGTAGCCAAAGGCAGAAAAAAATAGTTTGGTTTTTGTTTTTTTTTTTTTTTTGGTGAGATTGTTAGTAATGATATTAATGTGGATGGTATCAAAACAGAAGTATGGGTGCAGTGTGGTAGTTCATGCCTGTGATTCCAGCACTTTGAGAAGCCAAGGCAGGAGGATCACTTGAGTCCAGGAATTTGAGACCAGCCTAGGCAACATATAGAGACACTTATATATGTCTCTACAAAACACTACAAAAAACCAAAAAGGTCAGGCCCGGTGGTTCATGCCTATAATTCGGCACTTTGGGAGGCCAAAGCTGAGGAACACTTGAGCCCAAGAGTTCAAGACCACCCTAGGCAACACAGGTAGACCCTGTCTCTACAAAAAGTAAAAAAAAAATAGCCAGGCAAGGAACTCAGGCTCCTTAAGCCCAGGAGTTCAAGGCTGCAGTAAGCAACGACTGCACCACTGCACTCCAGACTGGGCGACAGAGCAAGGCCCTGTCTCAAAAAAATTTAAAAAGGAAAAAATTAGCCAGGCACACACCTATAGTCCCAGCTACTCAGGAGGATTTCCTGAACTCAGGAGTTTGAGGCTGCAATGAGCCATGATTACACCACTGCACTCCAGCCTGGGTGATATAACAAGACTTTGTTTCAAAAAGAAAGAGAGAGAAGTGTGAAGGCTAGAGCCACTACTGGTTTCCTTTTTCATGTGCCAATATAAAACTGGCCAAAGAATCAAAAGTTAATTATCTTGCCTAACTCTGGAATGTGAAGAAAGATTTCAACAAATTGGAGGTTTGACAGCAGCCTGGGAACAGTATTAAAAGAATTATTCTACAAAGAATTTAGGCTGTTTATATCAGAGAGAAGTCTTGCTTTTCAATTTCAATATATAGAAGAGTCATTTTCATCCTCTTTTGAGGGATGAAATCTCAATTGCTTCCCCCAAAGCAGACCCAGTGAAAATCAAGGGAGGTCAGTGGTCAGATAATGCTACATAAAGCCCTGCCATGCATTCCAAACTGATCTGGAGTGTCTGTAACATTTGGAGCACCCATAATATATCCCAAAAGGTCTTATGCCAACTTCTGTCTCAAATATCCTAGAGATGAGAATAGTTCAATGCCCTTAAGGGCAAGAATAATAAAGAAAAAGAGTAGTTCAAAATAAACATAAGTAAATTGAGGCCCTCTGAGTGTTTCCATTAAGGACCTAGTTTCCTAAACATCCTTCATTCTAAGGCCAGACCAGAATTTTTAAATCTCTGCTTTACCAACTCTGAAAAAGTATATGTCCTGTCTTTTCTGATATGAAGACAGTGTTACCAGTGCCATAAACTTGCAAAAAGGGAATCACTCTGAAATACAAAGATAAATAATATAAATGTAAGCATTTCTTGATACTATGTAACCTCATCAATCCATCACACAATAATCCCACTAAATGTAAATGGTCTAAACATCCCAATTAACAGGCAAAGACTGTCATATTTAAAAACAAAATCCAATTATATGCTACCCAAAATAAATATACTTTAAATATAAAGACACAATTTGGTTAAAATTAAACAATGGAAAAGCTGTACCATGTGAAATTAATGAATTTCAAAGCAAACAACATTTACAAGGACAAAGAGTGTCAATGTAAGAGGCCATAACATTCTTAAATGTTTACAAATTTAACAGAGCTTCAAAATAAATGAAGTAAAAACTGACAGAACAGCAAGAACAAGTAGACAAATCCACAAGGACAGTCTGTGATTTCCATATCCTTCTCCCAATAATTGACAGAAGAATGATGTAGAAAATCAATAATGACATGGTACACATTTAAACATAAACCCATAATTATAGTCAGAGATTCCAGTATCTTCTTTAAAAAACTGAAATAGGGCGAGGGATAAAAGACTACAAATAGGGTATAGGATATACAGCTCAGGTGATGGGTGCATCAAAATCTCAAAAATCACCGCTAAAGAACTTACTCATGTAAACAAAAACTACCTGCACCCCAATAACCTATGAAAAAATAAAAAATTTTTAAAAAACTAAAATAACAAAAAGACAGAAAATTAGTGACAATATTTCACATTTGAACAACTCTATCAACCAACTTGACCTAATTTTATAGAACACTACACCCAAAAAAAAAAAAAAAAAAGAACACACTCTTTTCAGTGTACATGGACCATGTACTAAAATAGTTTATATCCTGGGCCATAAAACAAATCTCAAAATATTTAGAAGGATGTAAGTCATACCAAAGTATGCTCTCTCTAACCACAATAAAATTAAGTTCAAATTCAATAAAAGATCCAGGAAATTCTATAAACCAAATGACATATTTCTAAATAACTCATAAGTCAAAAAATCTAAGGAAAATTCAGAACATGTGATGAGTGAAAAATAAAAACACAACACAGCAAACTTTGTAGGATACAGCTGAAACACTACTTAGCTAGAAATTTATAGCATTAAACACCAAATTTGTAGGCTACAGCTAAAACACTACTTAGTTGAAAATTTATAGCATTAAACACCAATATTAGGGGAAAAAATTCTCAAATCAATGACCATGTTAATAAACTAGAAAAAGAATAGCAAGTGAAAGTAAAAGAAGAAAGAAATATTTAAAATCTGAATGGAAATCAATAAAATAGAAAACAGAAATACAACAGAGAAGATGGATAAAACCAAAAGCCGGTTCTTCAGAACATTAATAAATGTTTACCGCTTATTTTTTTTTACCACGATCCAGACTAGTAAAGAAAACAGTTGGGGGGGCAGGAGGAAATTATCAAGATCAGAAAACACAGAGATGACGTCATTACAAATTTTACGCATATTTTTAAAAATAATAAGAAAATAGGAAAAACTTTGTCAATAAATTCAGCAACTTAGATGAAATGCAAAAATTCCTTTAAAGACACAAATCAGCAACATTCATTAAAGATGAAGTAGATAACCTGAATACATCTAAATCTATTAAGCACATTTAATTTGTACTTTAAAACTTTCCCACAAAGAAAATTCCAAGCCCAGATGGTTTCACTGGCAAATTCTACCAAACATTTAAGGAAGAAATAATATGAATTCTTCACAAACTTTTGAAAAAGACGAAGAAAAGGATTCACTTAGCAACTCATTCTAGTCTGAAGTCACCTTTACTATTATGAAAAAATATGGTAAAAACCATTCAAATAAAATTACAAAGTAATATCATTTATGAATGTAAATGCAAAACTCTAAAAAAAGTTTAGCAGATTAAATCCAACAATATAGAGAAAGAAGACTACATCAAACATCTCTATGCACATAAACTAGTAAACCTGGAAGAAATGGATAAATTCCTGGACACTTGCAACCTCCCAAGCCTAAACCAGGAAGAAGTTGAAACCCTGAATAGACCAATAACAAGGTCGGAAGTTGAGGCAGCAATTTAGAGCCTACCACACAAAAAAAGCCCAGGTCCAGATGGGTTCACAGCCGAATTCTACCAGACATACAAAGAGGAGCTGGTACCATCCCTTCTGAAACTATTCCAAACAATACAAAAAGAGGGAATCCTTCCCAAATCATTTTATGACACCAACATCATCCTGATACCAAAACCCGGCAGAGACTCAGCAAGAAAAGAAAACTTCAGGCCAATATCCATGATGAACATAGATGAAAAAATCTTCAATAAAATACTGGCAAACCAACTGCAACAGCACATCAAAAAGCTTATCCATCATGATTGAGTACGATTCATCCCGGCGATGCAAGGTTGGTTCAACATACGCAAGTCTATAAACATAATTCACCACATAAACAGAACCAAAGACAAAAACCACATGACTATCTCAATTGATGCAGAGAAGGCCTTTGACAAAATTCAACAGCCCTTTATGCTAAAAACCCTCAATAAACTAGGTATTGACAGAACATATCTCAAAATAATAAAAGCTATTTATGACAAACCAACAGCCAATATCATACTGAATGGGCAAAAACTGGAAACATTCCCTTTGAAATCTGGCACTAGACAAGGATGCCCTCTCTCACCACTCCTATTCAATATAGTATTGGAAGTTCTAGCCAGAGCAGTCAGGCAAGAAAAAGAAATAAAGTGTATTCAAATAGGAAAGGAGGAAGTCAAATTGGCTCTATTTGCAGACGACATGATTGTATATCTAGAAGACCCCATCGTCTCAGCCCAAAATCTCCTGAAACTGATAAGCAACTTCCGCAAAGTCTCAGGATACAAAATCAATGTGCAAAAATCACAAACATTCCTATACACCAATAACAGACTTAAAGCGAGCCACATCAAGAACAAACTGCCATTCACAATTGCTACAAAGAGAATAAAATACCTGGGAACACAACTAACAAAGGATGTAAAGGACCTCTTCAAGGAGAACTACAAACCACTGCTCAACGAAATAAGAGAGGACACAAACAGATAGAGAACATTCCATGTTCATGGTTATGAAGAATCAATATTGTGAAAATGGCCATACTGCCCAAAGTAATTTACAGATTCAACACTATCCCCATCAAGCTACCAACGACCTTCTTCACAGAACTGGAAAAAAACACCTCAAACTTCATATGGAACCAAAAGAGAGCCCGCATAGCCAAGTAAATTCTAAGTAAAAAAAAAAAAAACAAAGCAGGAGGCATCACACTACCAGACTTCAAACCATACTACAAGTCTACAATAATCAAAACAGCATGGTACTGGTACCAAAACAGAGATATAGACCAATGGAACAGAACGGAGGCCTCGGAGGCAACACCACACATCTACAACCATCCAATCTTTGACAAACCTGACAAAAACAAGCAATGGGGAAAGGAGTCCCTGTTTAATAAATGGTGTTGGGAAAACTGAATAGCCATGTGCAGAAAGCAGAAACTGGACCCCTTCCTGACACCTTACACTTAAATTAACTCCAGATGGATTAAAGACTTAAACATAAGACCTAACACCATAAAAACCCGGGAAGAAAATCTGGGCAAAACCATTCAGGACATAGGTGTAGGCAAGGACCCCATGACCAAAGCACCAAAAGCATTGGCAACAAAAGCCAAAATAGACAAATGGGACACCTAATTAAACTCCACAGCTTCTGCTCAGCAAAAAAAAAAAACAGTCATTAGAGTGAATCAGCAACCAACAGAATGGGAAAAAATTTTTGCAGTCTACCCATCTCACAAAGGGCTGATATCCAGAATCTACAAAGAACTAAAACAGATTTACAGGAAAAAAACAAACAAGCCCATTCAAAAGTGGGCAAAGGACATGAACAGACACTTTACAAAAGAAGACATACATGGGGCCAACAAACATATGAAAAAATGCTCATCATCACTGGTCATTAGAGAAATGCAAATCAAAACTACATTAAGATACCACCTCACACCAGTTAGAATGGAGATCATTAAAAAATCTGGAGACAACAGATGCTGGAGAGGAAGTGGAGAAATAGGAACACTTTGACACTATTGGTGGGAGTGCAAATTAGTTCAACCATTGTGGAAGACAGTGTCGCGATTCTTCAAGGATCTAGATATAAAAAATTCCATTTGACCCAGCAATCCCATTACTGGGTATATATTCTAAGGATTATAAATCATTCTACTATAAGGACACATGCATACGAATGTTTATTGCGGCACTGCTTTCAATAGTGAAGACCTGGAATCAACCCAAATGCCCATCGATGATAGACTGGAAAGGGAAAATGTGACACATATACACCATGGAATACTATGCAGCCATCAAAAACGATGCATTCGTGTCCTTTGTAGGGACATGGATGAACCTGGAAACCATCATTCTCAGCAAACTGACACAAGAACAGAAAATCGAACACAAGTTCTCACTCATAGTGGGTGTTGAACAATAAGAACACATGGACACAGGGAGGGGAGCATCACACACTGAGGTCTATAGGGGGGAAATAGGGGAGGGACAGCGGGGGGTAGGGAGTTGGGGAGAGATAGCATGTGGAGAGATGCCAGATATAGGTGATGGGGAGGAAGGCAGCAAATCACACTGCCATGTGTGTACCTATGCAACAATCTTGCATGTTCTTCACATGTACCCAAAAACCTAAAATGCAATAAAAAAAAAAAATCAGGGCCAGGCGCAGTGGCTCACGCCTGTAATCCCAGTGCTTTGGGAGGCCAAGGCGGGTGGATCACGAGGTCAAGAGATCGAGACCATCCTGGCCAACATGGTGAAACCCCGTCTCTACTAAAAATACAAAAATTAGCCGGGCATGATGGCACGCACCTGTGGTCCCAGCTACTCGGGAGGCTGAGGTAAAAGAATCGCTTGAACCCAGGCGGAGGTTGCAGTGAGCTGAGATTGCGGCACTGCACTCCAGCCTGGCGACAGAGTAAGACTCCGTCTCCAAAAAAATAAAAATAAAAAAATCAGATTTATCCCAGGAATGCAAGGTAGACTGAATATTTTTAAAAATCAGTGAATGAAATCCACCACATTAACAACATTAAAAAAGAAAAAACACATGATCATCTCAATAGATGAAGACAAGTATCTGCCAAAATCCAACATCAATTGCTGAGTTTTTTCTGTTGTATTCATTTCTGCATGAATAATTTTATTAATTGCTAATGAAAATTAGAACTTTTATAGGCTCTTCTGATGAGATATTTTAAAGTCTTAAAATGTCTTTTCTTCACTGAAGCCATCTTTAGACTTAGTTATTGCTCTCACATTATCTGTCATCTTGACTTCAACCTGATATTTTTTGTTCCCAACCCTCAAAATTCTAAAAGTAGCTTCAAGTTAAGGAAAGGTCATTTTTCCAGAGTTGATTTATCTGAAAAACATCCATCTCCCGCTAGAAGTCTAAGAGCAAATCTAGAACTTCTGGGCCAACTGGAAACTCATTATGAACACTTGCATTGGTTAATCTTATTTATCTCCACAAGCCAGAAAATGTATAGTCCTGAAAAAGGTGGCCTCTCTGTGCACATATATACTTTTTAAAAAGGAGAGGGCAATATGAAGGGGACTGAGACTTGATCACCAAAAATTAACACAATGAAAACAGACAATAATGAATAATGAGCACTAGAATTCAAATTACCAGATGTTTTAAAGACATGGGTGCCAGTTTTCAATCCCCTTTTCACCACCACACTACAAAAGAACAATTTTTAAAAATAAAAAAGGATGGAGGGAATAGAAAAACAAATTCAAATAATATCTAAACTGTTGAATGAACCCGTTTGTTCCTGATAAACTTAAATAACATCTTCTTCCTCCATCCCCAGTTCTTTTAGAGTATTATCAGCAATTTTCTGACCTTCAAAGAGAAACCTCAGTTAATTTGTTGGACGCCCTGTCTTTGACAATATGATTTTTTTTTCTAGATGGCGTCTCGCTCTGTTGCCCAGGCTGGAGTGCAGTGGTGCGACACAGCTCACTGAAACCTCCACCTCCCAGGTTCAAGAATTCTCCTGCCTCAGCATCCCGAGTAGCTAGGATCACAAGCACCCACCATGCCTGGCTACTTGTTTGTATTTTTAGTAGAGACAGGGTTTTACCATGTTGGCCTCAAACCCCTGACCTCAGGTGATCCTCCAGCTTCTGCCTCCCAGAGGGCTGGGATTTTAGGCATAAGCCACTGTGTCCAGTCAACAATGATTCTTTGAGTCTCTTAAGATGTGTTGTCATTTTCACTCAAGTGAATCTCACTCCTATCCTGTCCAGTGACTTTGAGTTCAACGTACTTGCCTTCCTTCTTATCCCCCAAGTCCTAAACTGAAGGTTCTGGCTGCTGGTCAGACATGGTGACAGTGGCTTCCCCTGAAGGTCTTTGCACAGCAGCAGCCAGGGGTAGGCAGACCCAAGCTCCATCTGTCTCCCTCCCCTACAGCACACACAGGCTAGCCACTCCTGATTTTAAAAACTAAACAAAACAAAAAAATCCCAACTAACTAGGTATATAGGGGACTTCCTCAGTCTGATAAAGGATATCTCTGAAAAATATATAGCCAACATTATATTAATACTTAATGGTGAAAGACAAAATTATTTTCCCATAAAATCTGGTACAAGGCAAGAGTATCTACTCTTAACACTTTTTTTTTATTTCTTTTTTTTTTTTTGAGACAGAGTCTCATTCTATCACCCAGGCTGGAGTGCAGTGGCACAATCTCAGCTCACTGCAACCTCTGCCTCCTGGGCTCAAGCAATTCTCCTCCCTCAGCCTCCCAAGTAGCTGGGATTACAGGCGTGTGCCACTATGCCTGGCTAATTTTTGAATTTTTACAAAATACAGGATGGTAAAAGAATAACAAGGAAACAGTATAATTAACGATATGCCAATAACTTCAACAACTTGGATGAAATGAACAAATTCCTTGAAAGACAAGGCTATAAAAACTCACTTAAGAATAATTTAAAAACCTGTTAGCCCTATATCTGTTAAAGAAATTGAATTTATAGTTAACCTTCACATTCTCTCTCTCTCTCCCCCCCTCTGCCGCCCCCCCCACCCCGCCCTCTTTCTCTCTCCTCTCTCTCTCCATGTCCGGATGACTTCACAGGTGAATTCTCTCTAACCTTTAAGGAAGAAATAAAATCAATCTTTCACAAACTCAGAAAACAGAGGACTGAATACTTCCCAATTTATTTTATAAAGCCAGCATTACTCTGGTGCCAAAACCAAGCAAACAACTACAAGTAAAGAAAAGAAATACAGCATCAAATATAGATGTAAAGTTACTTTAAAAGACATGAGTGAATCAACTCCAGTAATACATCAGAAGGATAATACATCATGATCAGTTGGAATTAATCCACAGAATGCAACACTGGTTCAACATTTGAAAATCAGTTTATTCATCATATTAACAGAATAAAAGAAATAAACCAAGTAGACAGAGAAAAAACATTTAACATATATTAACATTTTTTTCATAATAAAAACTTTCAGCAAACTAAAATAGATGGGAACTTCCTCAGATTGATAAAAGGGCACCTAGAACTGACAATTGTGCTTGATGAAAGACTAACTACCTTCTTAAGACTAGGAATAAGGCAAGAAGGTCTGACTTCACCACTTCTACCTACCACTGGCTATTCAGTATCGTCTATTGCACTAGATAGTACAATAAAGCAAGAATAAGAACTATATATTAATTGGAAAGAAAGATGCAAAACTGTCTTTTTCACAAGCAAATGTGTTTTTGAAGAAAATACCTAAGGAGTCTATTTTTAAAAATTAGAATTAATAAGTAAATTTGGGGACAGAGCAGCATACAAAAGTAAATACACCAAAATCAATTATATTTCAATGAATTCAGAAAAGGAAAGTTCAAGAAAAACATACTACTATAAATCAGCATCAGAAAATATGATATATTTAGAAGTAAATTTAGCAAAATTGAATTAAGATATATTCACTGAAAACTACAAAACTGCTCAGAGCAATTAAAAATGACCTAAATAAATGGAGATGTTAACATTTTTATATCTCAGAAGACTCAAAGTTAATATGTTAATTCTCCACAAACTGATATATAGATTCCCAGCAGGATTTCTGTAAACAATTACAAGCTGATTCTAAAACTTCTACAGAAATACGAAGGACTTAAATAGCCAAAACAGCTTTGAAATAGAAGTTACAGGACTTATACTACCTTATTTAAAGACTACCTATAAAGCTACAGTAGTCAAGATCATGTTATAATCACTTAAGGATAGACATATTAAGGGAATACAACATAAAGTCCAGAAATAGACACATACTTAAATTGTTAATCAACAAATACATGATCAAAAGTAGTTCAAGGCCAGGCACAGTAGCTCATGCCTGTAATTCCAGCACCTTGGGAGGCCGAGATAGAAAGATCACTTGAGGCCAGGAGTTCAAGACCATCATCGCCAACATGGTGAAACCCCATCTCTACTAAAAATACAAAAAAAAAAAAAAAATTAGCTGGGCATGGTGGCACATACCTGTAGTCCCAGTTACTTGGGAGGGTGAGGTAGGAGAACTGCTTGAACCCAGGAGGCAGAAATTGCAGTGAGCTGAGATTGCACCATTGCACTACAGCCTGGGTGACAGTGGGAGACTCTGTCTCAAAAAAAAAAAAAAAATTAGCCAGCTGTGGTAGTATGTGCCTGTAGTCCCAGCTACTTGGGAGGCTGAGGCAGGAGAGGTTTCTTGAGCCCAGGAGGTCAAGGCTGCAGTGAGCCATGATTCCTACGATTGTGTCACTACACTACACTACAGGCTTTTTCTTACTTGGTAATAAAGTGAGACCCTGTCTTTAAAAAAAAAAAAAAGTAGCTCAAAATGGATCAATACCAAAGTTGCCAAGAATATAGAAAAACAAATGGATCAACAATACCAAATTTTGGCAAGAATGTAAAAGAACTAGAACCTTACAAATTGTTAGGAGGAATGTAAAGCAGTGCAACTACTTGGGAAAACAACTTAGTACCTAAAAGTTAAGTACACACTCAGTTTACAACACAGTAATGCCACTCCTAGGAATTTAGCCAACAAAAATTAAAACGTATCTCCAGAAAAAGACATGTACAAAAATATAATGGCAAGTTTATTCATAATAGCAAAAAACTGGGGAAAAAAAAGTCCAAATGTCCTTCAATGGATGAATAAATAAAGAACTGTGGTATAGCCATCCAATGGAATGCTATACAGCAATAAAAGGAATAAAGTACTGAAGTAACATGGATAAACCTCAACAACATGATGCTGAATGAAAGAAGCCATATACCAAAAACTATATATGATTCTATCTATATAAAATTATAAACAGGCAAAACTGTTTCAGCTTTAGAGAAATTTGACTCAGGGTTGAGAGGATGGTGGTGGAGGGGACTGACTTGTGTGGGAAGAAAATGTTCTACACCTTTTGGGAATGGAAATATTATTTATCTTGACTGTGGTGTGGTTATAAGTGTTGACAATTGCCAGAACACATAGAACTGAACACTTAAAGTGGGTACATTTTATTATATGTAAATTTACTACCTCAATAAAGTTGATCTTTAAAGAGTGGGATATAAATTTAGACCTAGGAGTTATTGTGTTGATTAAATGAAATAATGTAGATAAATAAGCCTAACCATAAAATAAATGCCCAATAAGTTAATTTAGTAATTATATCAGCCATTTTTAATAAACTATAATCAGTACCAAACACAGATTATATATACTATATAGTTAGCTACAATTAAACTGACTTCACAAATTTAAGTTAATAATATTAGTTGCTATTCCTAATATATTTATTCTATCCCATGAATTCCAAGAAAATAAAATATTCTAAAACTCCAAAACAAAGGAATCCTGAATATTTAAGGAGAGGGAATGTCTAATCTAGAAAATTAGCCCTCTTTACTTGCCATTCAATGAGCATTTTGTAGAACATTCAGTAAATCAAAAGTGACCTGCCTCCATAATTAGCCTCTAAAAATACCTTAAACACTAGATAATGATAATCTTTAAGTAAATGAATCTTTTTAAAAGACAAAAATAAAAGTAAAATTATGCCTCTCAGCATGATGCAAAATACCAAGTCCCTAGAGAGTGTCCAACTTTTTACTTAGCTCAACTGTTGCAAGTCATAGTAAAAATGGTTAACTCCTACTCTCCTTGCAAGCAATCTTGCAGACTAGAAGAGAACTGGTCTAGGGAAACTCCTAAATAGAGAGCATTTCCATTAGAGTGGCAGGTTTGTGAGCCCAAATGAAAAACCAAACACACCACAAGACAGGCTATTTTATTATTTCCTTGGTTTGTCCTGCTAAAGCCAAAACATATGGCAAAAGCAGAAGCAGGAAAGGAAGGCAGGGTAATTGGGAAGTATAATGGGCAAATCAGTCACGGGAGCAGCTTTTTGATTTGGCTTGTTGTTAGCTGAGCTCCAACTGGAAGGCTGGAATGTCAGACTGTGACTGGCCTTGAATGCCAGGCTGAGAGATTCAGTCCACTAAAATACTGAAGGGGAAGTAGAAGCAGAAAGATTACTTGGTTAACATTTTCCAAACAGATTATTTTAAATAGTACAAAAAACCTTAAATAACATTGTCATCCCAACAAAAATGCTAACACCTATAGTCACAACAGCCAGCTTTTGGACCCAGTGGCTGAGGTTCAAAATGTATGGTATGGGCAGGGTTCACTGGCTCATGCCTGCAATCCCAACACCTTGGGAGGCCACAGTGGAAGGATGGCTTGAGCCCAGGAGTTCAAGATCACCTGGGCAATGAAGTGAAACCCCGTCTCTACAAAAAAAAAAAAAAAATGGTGATGCACACCTAGAGTCCTAGGCTGGAGGATCACTTGAGTCAGTGAGGCCAAAGCTTCAGTGAGCCGTGATCATGCCACTGCACTCTAGCCTGGGCCACAAAGCAAGACCCTGTCTGAATAAATAAATAAATATTTTAAGAAAGAATAAGTAAAAGAGTTCTCAGGTGCCCTGCTAACAATATTTCACTTAGATGGGGTTGGTAGGCAGGCTATGAAACAATTAAAGACTAGCCTATTACATTAAGAAACCTAGGCCAGGTGCAATGGCTCATACCTATAATCCCAGTACTTCAGGAGGCTGAGGCAGGTGGACTGCTTGAGCCCAGGAGTTCAGACCAGCCTGGGTAACATGGCATAAACCCATATCTACAAAAATTAGCTGGTGTGGTAGTATGCACTTGTAGTACCAGATACTTGGGAGGCTGAAGTGGAAGGATTGCTTGAGTCAGGGAGGCAAAGGTTGCTATGAGCCATGATCATCCACTGCACTCCAGCCTGGGTGATAGGGCGACACTTGTCTCAAAAGCACAGTATGATAACAAAGCAAAGAAAGCACAAAATTCTTATGAGATAAATCAATTAAGTCTCAAATCTATTTCAGCTGATGCAACAACAAACTGTGCAACACCACTGGGTCTTTCGGGCACCATCAGATTAGTTATCAGTTGCTATTTGACAGCCATCCATGCCAAGCCCCTGTCACTACATTGTGCTACATAAGTAATGAGCAGGAAAAAAAGGGCATTTCTCAGTTTCCTAAGCTGATTAGCTAGAACAAATTAATAGTAATAGATCTGAGATGGAAAAGCACTGTGCTAAAACACACACAAGCGCGCACACACACACACATATACACACGCAGGAGCCAAACCACACAAGAAGATATAGATAAAAAATGAAGTTGAAATTCAAGTAGATTCACTAAAGTAGAAATTCCAGAACAGTATGTGCAATGTGTTTGTAAAAATCTATGCATCTGTTTGGCCATTATTTAGTTAAATGGTACATTCCATTTAAATAACAGTTCTGAAACTGTTCTCATTTTGTTTTAACCATTCTCAAAAAAAATGCATATTTAAATTAAGTGATATAGTGTTGAATCCTTTAAAATGAACAATTTTACACTGCTCCTCTGAGGATGTGGAAGATAATATATTAACCATATCCTAATCTATTTTTTCAGACTTTTTCCTCTGAAAGTAAAAGTATATCAACTTCAAAACCTTTGGGTATTTCTTCACTCTGTCACAAATGGCTTTGAAATATCCATCATTTCTCTCAGATGATAAACAACTGTATTGCTCTAATGTTAAAGACAAAAGGAAAATGTCTACATTTTCATTTGGAAATTCTTTAGAAAGAATTTCTGAAACAGGGCAATGAACACCTTTCTGGGTATCTGCCAACCTATGCTTATCTTATCTTGTGTTAAAACTGACCTCAAGAAATCAGGTTGATAATACATGACCCAGAAATCCTGGCCATATAACTTGATCACAAGTGGTCACTTGGCCCAAGCTGCCAATCAGATCCTATCTCTCAGGAATTTAAACTTGATGACAACCTCTCTGGTGGCCTTGAATTGAGTTCCCATGTAGGGGATCAGGAAGTCACTTCTACCCAATGTGGAGAGAAACAGAAGTCGGGGGTTGGCGCGGGCGGGGGGAGCTGTTAGAATACAGTGACGATAGAATATACTGCAGGAGAAAGACACAAACATGGACACAGATGCTGACTGGCCACTATGTCTGCAAGCCTTCCAGTCCCTGGTTCTAGTCCCTGAGAAACCTGGCTGCACTTTCTGCCCTTGGGCATCACAGGTTTTACTTGATTCCCTTCAAAGACAAATAAATTCTTCAATTTATGTTAGTTCCAATGGGTTTCTTATAATCAAACAGTCCCTGATTAAAATAAATTGTTTAAACAACAGATAATTTAAAAAATAAAGCCAGTGTTAGCAAACTGCTGACTTACTAGCCACAGACTTGCTCAATATAACTTACAATATTTCAATAATCTCTCTTCAAAGTTGCATAAACAGCATTATTCAAAGAACTGGCAGAATTAAGTTCTGTCACTTCCTATCAAACCTCATCATTATCAGATCCAAAGAATGAATATGGTTCATTCTTTCCACAAACATTTATTAAACCTCTCTAAATGCCAGGCATTCAACTAGAGATTGGAAATAAAAGATGAGCCAACAGCTTCACTCTTTGCACTATTTAAATAGGGTACACAAAAATACAAATGCTATAACTTCTAGAGTTAAGTGTTACAGAGCATAACTAGGATGGCTATTTTTACAAATAGGTGTTTATACGAAACTCATGGCTCTTTCTATGTAAATAGCTGCTATAGCTGGAAAATTTTCAACCACTTCAGTTGTACCATCCTAGACCTTAGCAGGTATTTCATTCAAATCAATCTTGATCACTGAAGATTCACATTTCCAGTATCATTTAAGTAAGTACCAGTTGTATCTTCTGCAATTGTGAGATTCAAGGACTTCTCTTTACTTAAGATATCCTTTGACATTTTTCAATAGAATCTTACACAAATTGGCAACTCTTTTATTGGTCAACAGTTGTCTCTTCACAGTAAAAGACCTGAGGAAACAATAACATCATTCCTAACGTACTATAATACTCTGATCTTTTTTATTTCAATTATTTAACTTTGAATCGGCACGATAATTCTGTAAGAATCAATTTGTGGTAGAAAAGACCCTAGTAAGACCAGCGTCTCCAGGCCCTAGCCTTTCTCCTCAGGCCTAAGAGAGTCAAGGAAAGAAGGGGGACTGTCCCAGAGACCTTCTCATCAGGTCAGCCAGATAGTCTGGATCTATGGTGTGACTCAAGCTCCTCCATACCCAGGGAGAGGTAAGGCCAGGCCTCTAGCAACTTGGAGTTGTCTGTAATGATCTTTAAAGGCCCAAGGGCCTGTCCCCATCCTGAATTCAAGGCATCTGCTTCCCTGTTTCATATCACATGACAGAGAAACCTGTTCTCATGGCATGTAACATACCTGTGAAGACAGTGTTGTATATGATTTTGTATTTTTTAATTCATTTTAGTCTAGAGGTTGGAATTATTGGAACTTACATTTTAAAAAGAAATAAAACATTCAAAATAATAATAATAATAATAAACCTTTGACTGGTGTCTTCCAAGTGGCTTGATCAAAGAATTTATAGGTGTTTTCAAAACACACTCCAGAGTGTAAAGATTGGAAAGCCCCATGGCCTCACTTGTGTGTATGAAGTGTAAATCTGGTTTGGTTTTGTTGCTTTGGATTCTTTCGGGTTTCTGTTTTGTTTTGAAGATCAGACAGTGATCACTCTGAAAGACTGAAGCCAAGAATTGGTAACTATGATGTTTACTATAAGTTATAGAACACTCAATAATTACCAAAAAAAAAAAAAATTCCCCCCAAAAAGGAAATATGCCCCCTCTCATCTCTCATTCTCATTAACTGCACAGTTTCCTTTATTCACAATGAAACAGATTCACAGAAATACTATTGTCTAGTACATAATATATTTTGAAATTAAGTTTTAGTTACATGCTATTTCCATTAATCTGATTTCAGAGGGCAGAATAAAATAGGTAAAGATAAAATTGATTCGGACTCCAAATCTGCAAAGTACTGTACATTCTTCCTGTTTTCTGAATTGTTAAGAGCAATGTTCCAATTACAAATTCCTTGTATAATAAATAACTTCTAAAGATTAAATTTCTGTTGGCAAAAGGCTGATACCAGTAACAGAATGTCACATTCTTTATAATACGTAGCTCAACCAACAAAAATCTGAACACCAAAAAATTTATTAATTCATGCATCCATGCATTCATTCTACTTCTTAAACAAATACTTAATAGAATATCTTTACTGTGCTAGGAACTGAAGATTTAATTTAATAAACACAACAGTCTCCATCTCTAACTTTATTGAGCTTAAAGTTATAAAATAAAATCACTGTAAGTTCTAGTAAATTATTGAATACTTTGATTCAGCATTGGTTAGAACTATAGTTTAAACCACACCCCACAAGTTTTCAATGGGATTTAATGAGAAATTTTAGATAAAGAAATTGTTTATATAAAACTTTTAAGACTGCAAAGCACTGAGTTAGCCATTACCCTTTGCTTGGAAAGAAAAAGGAGAAGGTTAGAGTATATTTATCTACTATTTACCATAGAATATAATTTAATCTATATTTACTCATTTTCCTCTTACCATATATAATTATGTTTCCTTAGAGGTCTGTTTCTTTAAAAAGGCAAAGAGCGTTTCTGTTTGCTGTGACAGCTATCTTCCAAGAGTTTATAAAAGTATATAACCTTTCAATTAACTGTGTTTGTATTAGAAAACTGCATTTGTTAAAATGTGTGTTGCTGAATACTGTGTTTGTTCATCTAAAGATGAATATAATGTTAGTTTTAAGAGACTGAATTCTATCACAAATATCGCAGTAATTAAACACAATGACCTTAACTGATCTTGTATACAACAGATTTAAGGTTATTAAAATCAATGGAAAGTCCAGAAATAAATCCATGCTTCTACAGCCAACTGATTTTGACAAAGTTGCCAAGAACACACATTAAAGAAAGGACAGTCTCTTCAATAAATGGTGTTGGGAAAACTGCATATCCTCATGAGAGGAGTAACACTAGACCTTACCTCTCACCATATACAAAAATCAACTCAAAAAGGATTAAAGAGTTAACTGTAAGATCGGAAACTATGAAACTACTAAAAGAAAACATAGGAGAAATGCTTCATGACATTGGTCTCGGTAAGAATTTTTTGGATAAGCTCTCAAAAATACAGAAAACAAAAGTGAAAATATACAGATTATATCAAACTAAAAAGCTTCTGCACATCAAAGGAAGCAATCAAAATCAGACTGAAGAGACAACCTACAGAATGGGAGAAAATATCTGCAAATTATACATCTAACAAGAGGTTAATATGCAGAATATATAAAGAATTCAAGCCACTGAATAGGAAAAAGAAAATAATCCAATTAAAAATGGGCAAAAGACCTAAATAGATATTTTTCAAAAGATATACAAATGGCCAACTGGTACATGAAAAAATGTTCAACATCCCTAATTATCAGGAAAATGCAAATCAAAACCTCAATGAGATACCATCTCTCTCCAGTTACACAATGGCTACAGTCAGCTCTCTATCCATGGGTTCTGCATCCACACATTCAACAAACCAGTTGATCAAAAGTATTCAAAAAGCAGGCTGGGTGCGGTGGCTCACAGCTGTAATCCCAGCACTTTGGGAGGCCAAGGCAGGCAGATCACTTAAGGTCAAAAGTTTGAGACCAGCCTGGTCAACATGGTGAAACCCTGTCTCTAAAAACAAACAAACAAAAAAGACAACTGTATCTGTAGTGAACATTTACAGACTTTTATCATTATTCTCCAAACAATACCATAAAACAGCTATCGACATAGTATTTACATTGTATTAGGCATTATAAGTAATCTAAAGATGATTTAAAGAACAAGCATAAGGCAAAGATATTTTGGGTTTGGTTCCAGACTAACGCGATAAAGCGAGTATCACAATAAAGCAAAGTCATATAAACTTTTTGGTTTCCAGTGCATATAAGGGTTATGTTTCCTACACTATAAAGTGTGTAATATCATTATATCTAAAATACAACGATAATACCTGATTTTAAAATACTGTACTGCAGTCGGGCATGGTGGCTCATGCCTGTAATTCCAGCACTTTAGGAGGCCAAGGTGGGTGAATCACCTGAGGTCACAAGTTCAAGACCAGCCTAGCCAATATGGTGAAACCCCTTCTCTAGGAAAAATACAAAAATTAGCTGGGCCATGGCGGCATGTGCCTGTAATCCCAGCTACTTGGGAGGCTGAGGCAGCAGAATTGCTTGAACCTGGGAAGCAGAGGTTGCACTGAGCCAAGATCATGCTACTGCACTCTAGTCTGGGAGACAGAAAGAGACCCTGTCTCAAAACAAATAACAAAAACAAATACTATATTGCTAAAAAATGCTAACAATGTTTCAGCCTTCTATAAGTCACAATCTTTTTGCAAGCGTAGGGTCCCGCCTTGATGTTGATGGCTGCTGCCTGATTAGGGAGGTAGTTGCTAAAGGGTGGCATGGCTATGGCAATTTCTTACAATAAAACAACAAATGAGTCTGCCACATTAATCCATTTTTCCCTTCAGAAAAAAATTCTCTGTAGCATGAGATACTGTCTGATGGACTTGTACTCACAAAAGAACTTCTTTCCAAATTAGAGTCAAGCTTCTCAACTCCTGCCGAAGCTTTATCAACAAAGCTCATGAAATATTCTAAAGCCTTTGTTGTCATTTCAACAATGTTCACAGCATCTTAACCAGAAGTAGATTCCATCTCAAGAAACCACTTTCTTTGCTCCTCTGTAAGAAGCAACCCTTCATCTGTACAAGTTTTATAATAGTACTGTAGCGATTCAGTCACATTCTCAGGATCCACTTCTAATTTTCTAGTTCTCTTGCTATTTCCAACACATCTCAAGTGATGAGTTGCATTGTCAATGAGCAATAATATTTTGAAAAGAATCGTTTTTTCTGAGCAGTATTTCTCAACAGTGGCTTTCAGTAAACCAGGTTATAAACAGATGATTGTTATTCCACTGTAGAACACAGGCAGAGTGGAATTTAGCATAATTCTTATGGGCCTTAGGATTTTTCAGAATGGTAAATGACCTTGGCTTCAAATTAGTCATTAGCTGCCTTTGTCCCTAACAAGAGAGTCAGCCTGTCCTTTGAGGCCAGGCATTGACTTCTCTCTAACTATGAGAGTCCTAGAGGCATCTTCTTCCAACATAAGTCTGTTTCATCTAGACTGAAAATCTGTTGCTAAGTGTAGCCACCTTCATCAATGATCTTAGCTAGATCTGGATTACTTGCTGCATCTTCTGTTTGAGCACTTGCTGCTTAACCTTGCACTTCTATGTGATGGAAATGGCCTCTTTTCTTAAACCTCATGAGCCAACCTCTGCTAGCTTCAAATTGTCTTCTGTGGCTTCCTCACCTCTCTCAATCTTCTTAGAATTAAAGAGAGTTAGGACTTGTTCTTGATTAGACTCTGGCTTAAGGAAATGCTGTGGCTGGTTTGATGTTTCATTCAAACCACTAAAGCTTTCTCCATATCAGCAATAATTATTTCACTTTCTTACAATTCATGTGTTTACTAGAGTAGTACTTTTAATTTACTTCAAGAAATTTTTCTTTGCATTCACAACATAGTTAACAGTTCGGCCAAGAAGCCTAACTTTCAGCCTGTCTCAGCTTTCAATATGCCTTCCATACTAAACATCATTTCTAGCTTTTGATTTAAGATGACAAGTGTGGGACTCTTCACTTGAACACATAGAGGACTTTGCAAGGTTACTAACTGGCCTAATTTCAACACTGCTGTGTCTCAGGTAATAAGGAGGCCCAAGGAGAGGGAGAAAGGAAACAGGTCGGTCAGTATGGCAATCAGAACATACACATTTATTGATTAAATTCACTGTCTTAGATGGGTATGTATGGTTCATGGCATCTCCAAACAATGACAATAGTAATGTTCAAGATTACTAATCACGGATCACTACAACAGAATAATAATGAAAAAGTATGTGGAAACACTTCATGATTCAAAAAGTCAAAATTTTTAAGTTTAAAAAAATAATAATTAAAAAGTTTGGAATCTTACAAAAATTACCAAAATGTGACACAAAGGCATGAAATGAACACATGCTTTGGGGAAACGGCCCTGATAAACCTGCTCAACGTTGGATTGCCACAAACCTGCAATAATTTGAAAAAAAAAAACCCACAATAGCCTTGTTGAAGCACAATAAAATGAGGTATGCCTGTACACAGGAAGATGGGCATAGGTTATGCATTAATACTATTCCATTTTATATCAGGGACCTGCACAGGAGGTCTTAGAACCAATCCCCTATGGATACTGTAGTATCAGCTACTTAGCAGGCTGATGCAGAAAGAACACTTGAGCCCAAGAAGTCCAGCCTGGGAAACACTGCAAGAATCTGTCTCAAAAAACAAAACACAAAACATATATATGTGTGTGTATGTGGGTACATATATATGTGTGTGTGTGTGTGTGTGTGTGTTATATACATATATACATACATGTGTTTTTTTAGAAAACAAAACCTCATCTTTCTAATTCTATGAACTTTTATAAATAGAGTTTCCACGGTCAATTATCTTTTCCTTTTATTTGGCTGTGAGCTGCTTTACAATAGAATCTTGACTCACTTTAGTGTAACAATTGCCCATATACAATATTCACTTATTATTTATTTATTATAGAGCAAACTGTGGGCTAAATTAAGTCCCTAATATATAACAATGATACCAATAATTGTTTGCTAAAATATAATTATGTTATATGTTGAGTGACAGTCCTAATACCCTAATCACAAACGTTATTAAAGGTTTCCCATGAAGATCTTATAGCAGTGAAAGGGTATAGGGTGTACCAATAAATGCTTCCTAACATAAACCCATACTACTAGAAAGATGCCTTTGAAGTCATGTTATTTTTGTCTCAAGACTGTGGACTGACCACACACACTTATTTCTTCTCCAAGACTCACCCCCCAATCCCATTAAATAATACTGAACATAGAAAGATAAAATCCCAAACAACAAGAAGATGAAGAGGAAAGGAAGAGAGTAGTAATCAGTAGATGAGAAAGTTTAGCAAATTGCTAGAAGGCACAAGGCAGATGGAAGTGTAGTACTTACAAGACAGGGCAGAGAAAAGGTTTGGCCTGCAATAATGTGAGGAAGAGGTTACTGATGAGGAGTAACCAGTGGAAGGGGTGGCAAGAATGAGACACAGGGCTAAGAACATGGAGAGTAAGCAAAAGCTCCTCAGGGAATATATCCACCCTCTGAAAATGACATGGTTACCAGGTATGTATCCACAGATAGTCACTGAAGAAATAGAAAAAACTATGTGAGGAGAGCTACAACAGTTGACTCACATCTGGCCCATCATCCATCGACACATTCCATAATTCTTGCTCACCTACTCAGAACTCCCAATCAGTATTTCATTGTCTATCTTAAACATAAATGAATGCCTTTTTATTGAAGAAAACCTATAGTATAAAAGAGGGGAAAAATACGATAAACAAAAATATAATCCCTAGGAAAAATTAAAATAATTCAGGTAACAGAAGAAAACTTTTTAAAAAAAAAATCTCTAAATTTTATTCTTTGAAGGATTTAAAATAACCTATATTCATAAAATAAGAACAAGATGCTGAGAACGAGAAACAGGGCAAGAAAGAGCTTTTAGAAATTAAGACACCCAAATGTGTCTGTGGTAATAAAAAAATTATCAGATGGGCTAAAGGAAAGGCAGAAGGGTGGAGAGAACGGAATCTGAGCAAGTTATTTGACAAGGGGTTCCAGCAAGATAAGCAGGTAACCTGTTTACCAAGATATCATTCTATAAAACATAGAATCTATGATACATAGATTCTACAAAACAAAGTCAAATTCAAAAGAATAACAAAGGCAAATCTCACAGTAATAATTATGAAGGAACAGGCCTACAAAGCAATCATTCAAGAAATTTATAGACAAGGCACAGAAGACAACTACAGATTTAGAACAAACAGTAAGTTACCAAACTTGAAAATGCAAAAGGAAAATAACCAAAGACAAAATTTGAGAGGTGAAGGAAGAGGAATTAAAGGAATGGCAATATCTTCATCTTATAAAATGCAGAGCCAAAAGACACAGTTATCTATGGTTGGTTAACGGAAAACTAAAAAGTATACTACACTAAGTGTTCACCATTCTTGCATAGAGATTTTCCTTAAGTAATAACAATACTTACTGTGTGCCAGATACTTACTAAGAATTCTTAGGGGCTACTCACTTAACTGTGTAATACAACATCTAAAGTGATCTATTTAAAAAAGTAGGTAAAACTTTTTAAGCTACAGGGTAACCAACACAGGAACCAATAATGGTGATATAATTACATTAAGAAGGAAAAGAAGAAAGAGTTAAGGGGTATAAGGAAAATACGCTGATGCTTCATGTATCAGCACAGGAAGTCAGAAGATAACAATGTCTAAAACTGATAAGGCAAGAAACAGAGGCAAAAGTATGTTATTTAAAGATATGGAGATCATCCCCAGAGAGCTAAACTGAACAATTTTTAGAATCTGTAAGTGATTCTCTCAGGAAACTAGACTGAAAGAGAAGACTACTGGTTTCATGTATCATGTATCAAAAAATTACAGTACTTTTACATTTTTAACCACATGAATTATTTACTTTGATAATTTCTTTTAAATTTAGTTAATAATTTTTCAAAACAGTAGCAATCAAATCTGTCCTACTACTTCAGACAGGTAAAATTATTTTATATTTTAACAATTTCTAGAAAATGGTCTAATAATGCAAGTCTGACAAGTACACGTCGTACATTTTTCATTTAATGTTGCATTTGATAAATTAGTATCAAGTGATTCTACAGAATATAGTACTAAGAATACAAAATACTACACAGAAACGTGGCCCCACCTGGTGTGTAATGATAGAACACGCTGGTCCACAGGCCAAAAAAGCAGTTTACCCATCTGTCCCATGTTTAATACTCATGTTCTTTATTTTTCTTTTCAAGAATAGAATAATAGGCTGTTCACCACAAGTATAGGTTCAAGAGAGAAAATTCCTGGTGAGATTACCAACAATAACTAGCCAAAGCCATTGAGATTTCCACACTAGGCTGGAGCTTCAGTATTAGTTAATAGTGACATAGAAAGGCTGATACAGACTTGATGGCTGCTGTAGCTGGTAGGGTAAGTCCAAAGACAGATCTTCCATACTATCCATCCAAGATCAAAAACCTGTGGTCCAGGAACTCAAGTCAGCCCACAGACATGTTCAGTTTAGCCTGCATAATATTGGCCCACACCGTGTTTTTAATTTTGAAAAAGTAGCAATATCTAAAATTGACATAATTCATGTAAAATTTCAGATTTCCACCTTCTCTCAATAAATTAGTAGAGGTACTCCCCTTAGGCGACAGGGTGTCCCAATTTGCCACACTTCGCTTGTTTCCCTCACTATGTTACCAGTCTAACTCTTGCAGACCATTTGTATCTCTGATCTTTGCTGTAAAGGGGATAACATGTTGATATGCCCAAGCCATGCCAAGCGTTTTTGAGATAGGACTCTTATACTTCGGAAACAACAGGAGACATCAATGACAAGTTGTGGCACAGCGGTTCCAAACAGGGGTTAGCAGCAATGATGAACAGCAGCCACTCCTACCTAAAAACTGTTTCTAAATGGCCAGGTATTCTAAAGCAATGGACTCTTT
Source organism: Callithrix jacchus (assembly GCF_049354715.1). Lineage (NCBI taxonomy): Eukaryota > Metazoa > Chordata > Mammalia > Primates > Cebidae > Callithrix > Callithrix jacchus. The sequence continues at coordinate 87,118,257 of NC_133515.1, forward strand.
ATTGAGTATTATGTAAGCCACCTATAGAGAAAAAAACACATAAAAATTACCGGGCATGCCTATTTAACCACAACTTATTCCCTGCCAACTGCCTTACTTTTAATCAAACTAGAATTGAATGACAGATAAGAAAAGTGGTAAATCCTGGTGATCAATATCTTAGGAGATAACAACTAACAGCAGGAAATGAAAACTAAAGCACAAAGTCCAATAGGTGACACTGTAACCTACATTTCAAGTAAAATAGTCATCATTTACTTACATTTTAATGTCTCTCCAGCATATGGTATGTGCAATTTAAATCGGTCACAGTTGGGCCCAGGAGTCAATGATGTGCAGCTTTAAAAAATGCAGAAAGAGAAGAAAGAAAATATTTTTAAAAAACAAACTTAAAAACTCATATACTTATAATACTAAACAAAAAGTATCTTTATACATAACAGATTAAAACACTGGCTTATAGAACAAAATAGAAGCCTTTAATTGTCATGGAAGCCAAGACAATAAGACTTATCCTAAAACAGATAATTCATTTATTTCACAATGAATAAAACTTACATGTGTTCTAACCAGTTGAAGCACACCAACAGTGTATTTCAACTACTTCTCTCAAAAAAGCATATCTCAACTTTTAAAAGTAGGTATATTATCCAAAGCACATGTCTATTCTTATGCCAAGAACTATAAAATAAGAATAGTTTTGTGATCACATTTTAAATATGGACTCTTAGCTTTCATTCTGTTAGTACAAAAAAGAGCCCACTTTCGCCCTTTTTCTGGTACCAGATCGTTTTCTTTCCTTCCACAAAGGTACGATGCTTCCTTTAGATTTGTCACACCCTAACTTTCATCTGCAGGAAAGCACAATGCACACTCAATTTCAGGAAAAATGCAAATTTAAAAGGCAGGGGGTAGTCACCCAGGTCTGAACAGATTGGTGTTTTCTTTTGTTTTTCAAGACAAGGTCCCGCTCTGTAGCCCAGGCTGGAGTGCAGTGGTGCAATCTCTACTCACTGCAGCCTCAATCTCCCTGGCTCAAGTGATCCTCCCACTTCAGCTTCCCAAGCAGCTGGGACCATAGGTGCTGCCTACCACACCTGGCTTTTTTTCCTTTTTTTTCAGAGAGGAGGTCTCACTATGTTATCCAGGGTGGTCTCGAACTCCTGAACTCAAGTGATCTTCCCATCTTGTCTCCCAAAGTGTCAGGATTATAGGCATGAGCCACTGTACCCGGCCTGGTTTTTTTTTTCAGTCTTTATTCCACAAAGTTATATAATGTTTCTTGCTCATCACATATTTACTGTACAAGATAATTTATGATCTTAGAAGTCATAAGTTCAACTGCATAACAGCTGCATAGGCTTCATAAGTTAATAAAATACTAACATGAAGTCGACTGAGAAAGTAATATGCTTAATTTTGTTATAAAAAGATGAGGTCTTTAATTTATAAACTAAAGCAAGAAGGCTAATTTTGTTTCATAATTCAAAAACTGGCTGTGAAGCAATTCTTAAAAGGAACCTATAAAAGTAGTTTAATGAATGGAAGCATAGTTGAGATAAATGTTCAACTTCCCTCCATAGTGACTTGGAAGGGCAAGAGTCATTTAAAAATAAATTCAAAAAATGTTGGCTTAAATAAACTAACTCAGACCCCACATTAGATTTACTATTACTTTTTCCCAAAACTATCTGAATGTGAAAGAAAAGAACCAGACAATGGCCAGGTGCGGTGGCTCACATCTGTAATCCCAACATTTTGGGAGGCCAAGGTGGGCGAATCACCTGAGGTCAGGAGTTCAAGACCAGCCTTGACAACATGGTGAAACCCCATCTCTACTAAAAATACAAAAATTAGCCAGGTGTAGTAGCATATACCTGTAATCCCAGCTACTCAGAAGGTTGAGACAGGAGAATTGCTTGAACCTGGGAGGTGGAGGCTGCAGTGAGCCAACATGGTGCCACTGCACTCCAGCCTAAATAACAGAGTTATATAAAAAAGAAAGAAAACAAAAACAGAAACTTTAACTCAGATGTATTTAACATAAGTCACTAAGTTGATTATTGCTCATTATCTTCAGAGGCCAATAAAAATACCAGTTTATAAAAAAATAAAAAATTTAAAAAAAAAAACAGTTTATAAACTAAACAACAAAGTCACACCAGCAATTGAATGGTAACCTATTTTTATTTTTTACACGTTTTAAGAGTACTTTCTCATTTTCTTTTCAATATAAAAAAATTCTTCAGAGTGTATTTTAGAGGTATCATATTTCCATAATCTTTTCTAGCCCACAACATAGCAGTTATTTTAAAAGACTATAGAAAACACAAATTCTAGCATTATAAAGTACAATCTAATGATGGTAATGAGCATCCTGTCATTATGAGCATGCTGTTATGAACCCTATAAGAACACTAAGAGTTTTCCTTCTATTGCATTCAACTGTAATGCTTTAAAATTATTAAAAACACCATTTACAATCAAGTATCTTTTTTGGCCTGGAGGATCAAATTGTCTAACTACTTAGCTTAACGACTGAAGTTAGTAGTAGTACAGGAAATCCACATAATTAACTTGATTCCAGTTTGTTTGAATAACTCACTCCTTTTTCAATGAGAAATTGTTTTTTTCCTGAATGGTTACACTCATTGTTAGAGCCACACTCTTTATTATATACTTTAACCAGGACTGGGAAAGCGTTTTTGTGCCCTGCCACGTTGCCTTCCTCCCTTACTACATCAACAGCTGGTTCCAGCAATCTCAAGGTATTAAAAGGTACATTTCTAGTGGGGATAGGAAAAGATTTCCTAAAGGATACAAAATTATAGCAAGGTAAGAGGAATAAGTCCTAGTATACTATACCACTGTAGATGACTATAGTTAACAATAATAAATAGTTTCAAATAGCTAGAAAGAGGATATTAAATATTTCCATCACAAAGAAATGATAAATGTTTGAGATGAGGACATGCTAATTAACCTGATTGTATCACTATACACTATATGTATCAAAACATCATTACATACCCCATAAAAATGTAAACTCCTATGTCAATTAAAAATTAAAGTTTTATAAAGAAAAAAGTATATTTCTCTATCTCTTTGGTTCATTCACTGATTTTTTTCATTTAGATAAGATTTATCAAGCATTGCTGTAAGTGTTAGGATTATAGGATGGACAAGCCAGAGAAGATGTACGGTCTCATGGTACTTAAATTCCAATGAGGGAAGAAGAAAATGATAAACAAGAGACAAACATATAAAGATGGTTTAGGATTGCTGAATGCTATGAGGAAAATGAAACAGGGTGCTGCAATGAAGCAGGAGCTACTTTACACTGGAAGATCAAAGAGGACCTCTGGAGGATGTGAAATCCGAAAACTGAGTAACACAAAGGGGCCCACCATGCCAAGTTCTGGGAAAGAGCATTCCAGGCAGAAGAAACAGCTGGTGCAAACGTGTAAAGCAGGAACAAGCTTGGTACATCTGGGGAAGAAATCTTGATATATCTCAGCAATGTGGCTAGAGCACAGTACATGAGGGAGAGAAGAGCAAAAAAAAGACCATAAGAGATAAAATGAACACAACCAGACCAGATAGGAGGCCATTTGAGTCAAGAAAAATGATGGCGCAAAACCAACATGCATTTGTAGATGGTGTTACCTACTTCTCCACTATCTACAGAGATCCTTGCCTGTCCACTTTCTAACTCTGGTGCAGGATAATGCTGCTGCTTTAGTAAACATTCACTTCATGGTCTTCGGTGAGAAGACAAGTTTTCTGTGATGTGGGGGCTAAGCAGAGCGTAGCCCACCTGGCAGATGAGGCCCAGACTCAGGCGCATGAGAGCAAAAATGGCGCTGGAAAGGAACGCACAGGGCCACAGAGTGTAAAGACCATCCCCTTCAGCCTCTCACCTTCAGTCATGGAAAGAAGTGTTTCAGGGTGTAGTTATCCACCTGGAACGGGATGCTGCCCAAAGTCTCTACTATTTCAGGGAAAGATACCATTACATAGCTGGCTATGAGAAATAGGGACTGCAAACCTCTAAGAGTTGTAGGAAGGCCAGGGCAGCTGGGAGCAATGTGGATGAGTCTTGTGTTTACCCCCCAGGGATGCTACTGGTCTCACCAGGTTTCTCAATCCCCACTGGGACTGAAAACCCAATGCAGGTAGGATAATAATAATAATAATAACCACTTTGAATCTGAAAAAAGAAAGAAAGAAAGATGATGGATCCTTGGACTAGGGTAGCAGCAGTGGAGATGAGACAAATGGATTTATTAAACAGGCTGACTGGGAAAGGAGCATGTTTAGGGAAAAGGAAATCGAGAGTTTAAAGTGTGAGATGACCTCCAAATCTTCTAGGGAAACAGTCAGGTTAATGAGTGGGCTAGCCAATCTATAAGGGCCACTAAAATGTCACAGAAAATACAGAAGAAAAATTTACAAAACCTCACCTTAGTGCTTTATGATATTGGAAAGATCACTTACTTGAGTGGGAATGGGAAAGAGGGGTATAGGGAGTAATACTTCCTAAAAGCACGCTCAAGTCAAAAGTATAATCTCCAGTTATCTGCAGGGATTCTGCTTTGCTAAGAGGAATATACAAATTTGGGACCAAGAGCCAAAGTGCCCAAGGCAACAGAGGAAAGTTGCCATTGGTAGGTCTCTTTCTCCTGAGTGGCACTCAGCTTATATTCCAATGAAATGTGGGGCAAATTAATTAACATATGTTACATTCTATCTTCCTTATATTACCTAGGATAAATAGGTTTATAGGAAACAAGCCAAAGACATGTTTCTCCTAAAATTAAACTACAATGTTTCCTCTTCTTAAGATACCTCTGTTTAAAATTGGTTTGATTATGCTCTTTAATTTACTGTGAAAATTCAATTTGCACAAAAGGAGGATACCCATTTTTCTGTTAACCAAAAAAGAGCCTGGGGACCAGGCACAGTGGCTCACGCCTGTAATCCCAACACTTTGGGAGGCTGAGGCAGGCAGATCACCTGAGGTCAGGGGTTCAAGACCAGCCTGGCCAACATGCTGAAATCCCATCTTTACTAAAAATGCAAAAATTAGCCGGCTGTGGTGGTACATGCCTGTAGTCCCAGCTACTCAGGAGGCTGAGGCAGGAGAATTGCTTGAACCCGGGAGATGAAGGTTGCAGTGGGCCAAGATCGTGCCACTGCACTCCAGCCTGGGCAACAGAGCAAGACACTGTCTCAAAAAAAAAAAAAAAAAAGAAAAAAAAAGAGCATGGGTTTAAAAGAGCTTTCCTCTGTTGCCTTAAACAGTTTGACTCTTGGCCCAAAATTTGTATATTCCTCTCAGCAAAACAGAAGGCCTCAAGCTAACTGGAGATTATCATTTTGACTTGATTATGCTTTGGGGGATATTACCCCCGCCAGTCCCCACTTTAAGTAAGTGATCTTTCCAACGTCATACAGCACTTAGGGGAGTTTTAGTAAATTCTAAACCCATGGTAATGTTAAAAATTGATAATATATAAAAATTTTAAAAATACACATAAACAGTATGATTCCATTTATGGAAAAAGGATACTTGTAAGTATGTATATCTACACACATAAACAGATTTCAGAAGGAGATTAACCAAAATGTGGCCAAATTTGAAATGATTTTCACAATGTTCTTCTAATTACCTTTCTGCATTTTTTTATTTTTTGGAAACAAGGTTTTACTGTCACCCAAGCTGGAGTAGTGTTATCACAGCTTACTGCAGTTTCAAATTTCCGAGCTCAAGCGATCCTTCCACATCAGCCACCCAAGTAGCTGGAACCACAGGCACATGCCACCATATCCAGCTAATTTTGTGTATTTTTAGTAGAGGCAAGGTTCATCATGTTGCCCAGGCTGGTCTCAAACTCCTGGAATCAAGCAATCCTCCTGCCTCAGCCTCCCAAAAAGCTGGAATTACAGGAGTAAGCCACTGCACCCAGCAGCTTTCTACATTGTTTGATTTTTATAACGAACATAAACTATAAACTATTTTACTATTGCAATTTTTTTAAGAGACAGTGTCTTGCTCTAGTGCCCAGGCTGGAGTGTAATGGCACAATTATAACTCAATGCAGCCTTGAACACCTGGGCTCAAGGAATCCTCCCACCTCAGTCTCCCAAGTAGCTGGGACTACAGGTGCACCACCACACTCAGCTCAATTTTTTTTCTTTTTGAGACAAAGTCTCACTGCTTTGCCCAGACTAGTCTCAAATTCCTGACCTCAAGCAATCTTCCCACCTTAGCCTCCCAAAGTCTGGGATTATAGGCATGAACCATGGTTCTTGGACACAATTATAAACTATGTTAAGGCTAAATACAACCCTTTTCTATTTGACTATGAAAACTTGGCTATGATGGCCTGATTTTATCTTTCTCTTTTAAAGTACTTCACTCCTCTTCAGAAGGAAGGAATTCAGGCTGATACACTGATGAATAGTCTTCAAGTAAAGCATATGAAAGCCTTTATATTGTGATATCACAGAACTTCACATTTGTAACGTTTATTATCTTTCACAGTTTCTTTGGGTTGGAATTGGGGAATGGCTTGGCTGGGCAGTTCTAGCTTAAGGTCTCTCATGAAACTGCTGTCAGAAATCAGTAACAGATAACTAATATAGCAGGGAAATTCACTCAGCTAGAAAGCTATGTCCTTATACAAATATGAAAAAGCTAGTAAAGAAAAAGCTACTGGCTATATTAAAGTTATATTTATAGAATGGCAACTTGTCCTCACACATAGTTATAGCCAAGGTTGAAAAAGCCAATATTCCAAATTGAATCACTTTTAATTTAAAAATTATTTTTAAACTATTTTAAAATTGCTGACAGTTAAGTATAATTTCAAATTTTTCTCTCAACTATATTTCTTCAGTGCTCACTATGTGTCTGGCACTAAGTGAATATAGCAGTAACAAGAACAAAAAACATATCTTGGCATTAGAGTGTAGAAAGGGTTTTTGGATGAAAAACTATGCTGTAAAAATGTATCTCTTACCAATTTCAAATTACCTAAATATACCGGGAATGCACTATTTTAAAATTTAACATGTGGGTGAACAAAGGGAGTTAAACTCACATTATACAGATTACGCAAGTAGGAATTATCAAGTGGGAATTCTTGATAGCATCAAAGGAGGTAGTTTAGTCTAGTACTTTATTGCAGAAACGGCAGTTAATCATTGACGCAATAAAATGCTGAGCATAAGAACCTTCGCATATTCTCATCTGTTGAGTCTCTTATTTTACATTTAATCACGTGACTCCCAGTATTACCTATTTTTCTCATTGTGGCTTGTTTTCCCAACCAGATCATAAGATTCTAGTGTCAAGAACTATGTTATACTCTTTTTTAAATAAGTCCTAGTATGGCACCTAGCACAGTGCTAAGTATCCAGCACTGATGAAATTTTAGCATATTACTAACACTCATAAACTAAACTCAAGAACTGTCATTTTACAGACGATGACATCAAAGAGCAAAGGGTCTCACAGGCACTCTAGGACTGGAAACCACTTTCAGGACGCTCTAACCATAACTCAGTCTCCATGGTCTAGGCATCTTTAAATCTCCAGTGTCTAGCACTGATATCCAGGAGGTGAACACTCCAACAATTATCTACGTACAAGGATAAAGGTTTGCTGAATGAATGCATAAATCTTGACTCCTAGTGTTGTATTCTTTTTATGATTAAAAAAAAAAGACTGTTGATGGAATTGGTATGATATGCTCATCCTTACCTCCAAGGAAGGCAGAAGTATGATTATTTATGGTAGGTCTTCCCTTTAAAGAACTGTACACACAACTCAGAATTTAAACTTTATTACCTAAAATTATTCTATTTTCACAATAAACAAATAACAGTGGCTAATATTTGTCAGGCATTTACTATGCAGCAGGCACTATTCTAAGTTCTTTAACTACATTAAACTGTTTAAACTCACAGCAAACTTCCAAGATAGGTGCTGTTATTACCTCCAATTTATAGATGAGGGCACTGAGACATGTAGGTGCCATGTAACTTGCTAGTGAGTGACAGAGCTCGGATCCAAATCAAGGGTGTCTGCCTCCATGGCCCACTTTCTTAATTACTATTAAACCATCTCTTAATAATTTAAAAGAAAACCATCAGATTAATGAGAAATCTTGTGATTAGTGAATTATAAATTATAATTAGTGACTTACAAAGATTTATAACTATAAATCTTATAGTGAACTATTAATGTTTTCAACAAATGATGTTTTATTAAGTACCTAGAAAAATGAGAAGTAAAAGATGACAAAATATTGCCAAAAAGAGGTTCTATTACATGTGTTCTAATGAAAAGAAAATTATTTATCAGTAATAAGTATAAAAACTGTAAACATGTAAATCAAGGCTGCAAGAGAGGGAACAAGGCCCCTGTAATGACATAGACTCTATAATGATGATACTGCTGATTGATTTAACAAATGCTTTAAATAAATAAACTTTAAATAAAAAATGAAAGGTAAATTTGGATTTGACTACTCTTTAAATTATCACTTGCTCCTAATTACTGAGATCCAACTCAAATTATTAAGGTTTTTATTTATAAAAAATAAAAGTAGGCAAATTTTACTACATTTTATAGCTTTTTTAGTGATAGCCAAGAATTAATCTAGATTAACAAAGCTTTAAGAAGATATTCTACAACCTTTAAAACATTACCAGTTTTAAAATAATGCAAAATATAAGACAATTAATTCTTTCTAGTTTAATAGGGCTAACCCTGTTTTTTGATATACTGTCTTTAAAAAATAATGACTTAGACCATTTCTATTCTTCAAGCCACCTAAAAAGAACAAAGTAGATGAGTCCAGGGTTCCTTCCCTGAGTCTACGTCAGTTTCCTTTACCATGACTATTAATTTACCATTTGGCATGTGTCCTACATAGTTTCCTGTTTTCTTGATAGTGACGTTTGTGCTTAACCAACAATATTTAACATCAGCTGAGAAGGAAGTCTTCAACTTTGGCAACCTAAAATAACAAGTGACTCTCAAATAAAATAGGCTTAAAGATTAATAATTGCCTTTTAAATGACTACTAAGTCACATATTACAGTGAATTAGTTAATTTAACTACTACATTTTCATCTTTTAGAATTAATTTCTTTTCTCTGAATTAAATCTGCTATCGATTACTTAGTTTCAAAAATGATCATGGTTTCTAGACTGGACGCAGCAGTAAAGAAGCTGGAAGACTGACAAAGGACATCTTAACATCTACTTAAATAACATATAACACGGGCATTTTATCTGCAAAGGCATCTGAACTGATTTACGAAATCTTACATATTCAGCCTTGAAAGGTCTATAATTATACCCCATTTAACTGGCTAGATCAAAATCCACAAGGTCAAGTCCTAGACCCTTTTACAAGCAAAAAGTACAAATTAAAATTGGTACAAGAAGACAACAAAACTGCACTGAGATACATTTTGTACACTATTTTTCAGGGGAATGGGGCTATATATTTGATGACATATGATACTCTTGATAGATCAAGTATATTCTATCTCTAAACACTAAATAGTATGGCTAGACCCTACCAGGAAAATGATAAATTTAATTCTTAGCATAGAATTCCAAAATGCCATTACCAAAATAAGTGACTCAGCCCAGAATGTTTTTTAAATTACAAAATTAAAATATTCAAGAAAATGTGTTTGCCAGTTCATGTGGCGTCAACTGTTATTCTCAGCTTCTATGCCGTATCTCCATTTATAAATGATAAACTTCAACTCTACTTTAGAGTAGGAAGTATTTTTAAATGTTGGTAGGTGTCCCTATAACAAAAATGTAGTTTAAATTACAATATGGTTTCAGTAGAAATGATGGGCTCACATACTATTTTTAACAGCTAACTAGGAAAGGGAAAAATCATTTAACTTTTTCAGATAGATGCTTAGCTTATTAATTTTCAACCTTTCTTCTTTTCTAATATGTGCATTTAATTAACTCTGTAAGAGAATAAGAGGAAATTAATAGGATTACCTCAATAAGTACAAGTGTCTGATAAAATTAAACATCCATTCATAATTTTAAAATCTCTCTATAAACTGGGATAAAAGAGAACTTCCTTAATCTAATAAAGGCTATCTATAAAAAACTGAAAGTAACATCATACTTAAAAATAAAACATTGAAATTTTTTTCTTTGAGATAGAAGATGAAACAAGAATACAGGCTCTCATCAGTTTTATTCAACATTGTACTGGAGGTCTTAGCCAGGATGGAAGAAATGAGGGGTGTAAAAATTGGAAAAAAAGAAATAGAACTTACTTTGTTGCAGAAAATGTGACTGCGCACATAGAAAATTTTGTAAATGTGCATATGCACCATTGGAATTAATATGTGGGTTTAGCAAAGTTATTAGAGCATACATAGAAGTCAATTATATTTCCATACACCATCAACAGTCAGAAAATAAAACTTTTAGAAAGATGTCATCTAAAATAATATCAAATGATCAAATATATAGAAATTAATGTTACAATAGATGTGCAAGATCTATGCAGAAAGCTATTATTAAGAAGAAAATAAGTAAACACATAAATTAACAGAGATCTCATGTTCATGGATTAGATGACTCATCATGAGGCCAGACACAGTGGCTCACACCTATACTCTCAGCACATTAGGAGGCCGAGTCAGGCAGATCACTTGAGCTCAAAAGTTTGAGATCAGCCTGGGCAACATGGAGAAACCCTGTCTCTACAAAAAGTACAAAAAAAAAAATAGTGGGCATGGTGGCACGTACCTGTAATGCCAGCTACTTGGGAATCAGAGGTGGGAGGATCACCTGAGCCAGTGAGGCAGAGTCTGCAATGAGCCATGATCACATCACTGCACTCCAGCCTGGGTCACAGAGTAAGACCCTGCCTCAAAAAAAAAAGACTCATAATGAAAAGTTGTCAGTTCTCCCTAAATTGATCTGGAATCTGGAAGGCAGATTCTAAATGCAAATACAATGCCAAGAACCTAGAATAGATCAGATTCTCTTGAAGAAGAAAAACTTAGTAGGATTATTCACAACAGACGAAAGGTAGAAGCAATCCAAGTGTCCATCTATGGATGAATGGATAAACAGTACCGTATGTGTGTGTGTGTGTGTGTGTGTGTGTTGTGTGTATACACAAACACACTATGAAATGGAATATTATCCAGCCTTAAAAAGGAAGGAACTTTTGACACGTGCTACAACATGGATAAATCTTGAGGACCTTATGCTAAGAGAAATAAGTCAGTCAAAATAGGACAAAGACTATATGATTCCACTTACATGAAGTATCTAAAGTAGCCAAATTCATAGTCAGAGAAAGTAGAATGGTAGTTGCAAGGGGCTGAAGGGAGAGGGAAATAGGAAGCTATTGTTTAATGGGTACAGAGTTTCAGATGGATAGTTGCGATGACTGTACTACAATATGAATATACTTAATTTCACAGAATTGTATGCTTAAAAATGATTAAAATGGTAAATTTATATTATATGTATTTTACCACACTAAGAAAAACCTTGATAGGAAATTTGCTCTACTGGATTTCAAAATTTATTATAAATGTTAGTAACTAAATATTGATGTTGGTACAAAGATGGAGAAACCAGTAAAACAGAATAAAGAGTCCAGAGACAGATTCTCACATTTCTGGACACTCAATTTATGACAAAAACATTTCTTCCATTGGTATCTACATATATTTTTAGATTTCTTTTTCAGGTATGGCAGGTAAAAATGCCACATTATAAGTAATATAAATTATTTTTATAGTATTGCTTATTTTATTTTATATCATTTCAGGTTTACATTTTATGTATGTTTTATAATCTATAAATATATTTTTACAATTAAATATACATGTAGCAGAGGTACACATTAAAATGATTTGGGGTGTGCTATAGTCTGAATGTTTGTGTCCCCTCAAAACTCCTATTGAAATCTAATCCCCAATGTGTTGGTATTAAGAGGTAGGGCATTTGGGAGCTGACTAGGTCATGAAGATGGAGGCCTCATAAATAGAATCAGTGTCCTTATAAAAGAGGCCTGAGGGAACTTATCTGCCTCTTTGCCCTTCTGCCATGGAAGGACACACAGAAGGCACCATCTATGAGCATAGGCCCTCACCAGATAAAATCTACCAGAATCTTGATCCTGGACTTTTTAGCCTCCAGAACTGTGAGCAATAAACTTCTGTTGTTTATCAATTACCCAGTCTAAGGTATTTTGCTATGGCAACCCAAACAGACTAAGACAGGGTGCATAATGAAAAAAAAGTTTGGAGTGATCATTGCTATCAGAGTTATACAAAGGAGTCTCTATTCTCGAGAACTTGTAATCAGAAGACAAAAATCCAACTGTGAAAGTCAAACACAACACAATTTAAATAACAAGTCAAGACAACAATAGATACAAGTCACAAAGCAATTAACATGATTAATTGCCAAATTAGTGGTTAAAGCAAATAAACACAATAGGAGCAAAGAAAAGAGCAGAGAAACCACTTTTAGCTTGGGTAACCAAGGAAGGTTCACTGGAATACAACTGGCCTCAAAGAAGGCATTGGATCTGGCCAAGTGAGGAGGAGAAATAGTTTTGGGCATTTGTCTTTAAGTAAGGGCAAAACCTAGGAGACAGACACTGCTAGACTGAAAACTCTAGTAAGAAATAGAAAGCATTAAACCCTGGATCCCTCACTGTCCAGCAGCATATTGTCTGGCACTTAGGAAGTACGTGATAACTATTTCATAAATACTGCAAGTGAGCAAGGTGGAGCTGGAGTGGACAAGGTCAAACAAGTTACAGAAATGTCCTAGACTGATTGCTATTCCAACTGTGGGAATGCTGGTAATTATTACTCATATTAATAAATGTTATATAAGAGATCCCCAGGGACAAGGCCAACTTAAATACCATTTTCATACATTCAATGTACGGTGTTATTTTATAAGAAGTAATTGTTATACTGAACACTACTAATTTTTATAATCAAAATATTCCTGTAAACTTTATAGGCCACTGTTTTTATGCCATGATCCAAAACATGTCCTAAATGGATGTGCTCCCTATTCTCTGAACTCTGGGGCTCATACTTTATGTCATTTGCCTACTATTATCTAAATCCCATAGAAATTCCTAATCCATATAGGGAAGGCCTGCGGAGTATTTACCTTGGCATGCTCCTGTAGCTCAGATTCTCAAGGGAATGAACTGCCAGAGCTTTGATCTCACCCTGATTTGCTTTCATGCTACATGCTTTATTTATGCTTGTATCTCAACAATGCCTCACACTTACCTGGTGCTCAATATATGCTTATCTTATATTAAAAAAATAAATTTAAATGAATGTGGGAAGCACGAAAGCAGACTAAAGGAAAGAACACATGGAAAAGCAGTGGGGATGGGGAGATAGGGAGATGAGAAGAAAAAAAAGGAAAATGAAGAAGTGGAGAGAGAGAATTGTAGTAGGAAACTGATGACAGCGTGGAGCTAAAAATAGAGAATGAGATAATAGAAGAGTGAGGAAGAAAGGGAAGGGAAGAATTAACAGATTTTGAAGTGTCATTAAAGGATTCTCTTTCCTGTTACTGAAAAGTGCCTTCTAAAGATAGAAAAAAAAGGTTTTTATGTCTTCAAATTCTTATATTTTAAATGATTATGAAAAGACTTAGCATCTGCTATATGAGCATATCTGGAACTACAGGGTGATGGGATAAGCGTGCCATCCACGTATTTTTGGCTGTTAGGTAGTTTGAAAAGATTTCATTCTTAAGATTGCTGCTTGAGATGCTACTGTTACACACTATAAATTCTAAAGCCTTGTGCAAGTTAAATAATCTCTCTTCCTCAGTGTTCTCATATGTAAAATAAGGATAATAGTCATGCTCCAGAGAGCTGTTATGAGGATCCACTGACTTGGTGCACATGAATAAAGTATTTAGAACGGTTCCTGGCACACAGAGAGTATTAGCTGTCACGAGTATTCAAAAGTACAAATTACAAAACCAAAAAATAAGGAGGAGGAGAGTCTATCTCAAACACTATTTTCCTTAAACCCTTTACTTCATTGGGGCAATAATTTTCAGAACTAAAAACTTCAAATGACCTCCTCGCCTCTTCATGGGGCTACTTCACTTCTGATTCCACAGACAAAAATTCTCAAGCGGTTCCAACCATGAAAAGACTTAATAAGAGCACTAAAGTAATTTTCCAATGTCCTAAAGCCAATCTAATAGAGCCCAACATGCCTTGCTGTTACACAGCAGGAAATTCAGAGGGAAACAAAGAGAAGACTATCAAGATGGGACATGTAAATAGGCTACAAACCAGAAGAGACTAGAAGGAGCTGTCAGAGAAACAAGTACAGGACGCATCTAGTCTAGACCAGAGGCTTTCAAACTTTTTGACACAACTTTTATATCACCATTTTATATCACCATCAGTAGAGATAGCTGTACTGAGTAATATGTATATATGCATATGTGTGCACGTGTTATGTGTTCATATATAAATTGAAAACAAAATTGTTATGCAATGATACTTAGCTTTATTACAAGAAGTGTACTTTTGTTCCAGTCTATTCTGTTTTTTATGTAGATCAAGACCCTCTAAAATGGTTTCATAACACACTTAAGGGTCACAGTTATCAATGGCATGCAACCCACAACTCCGTCCAATACAACCTCACAGAATGTAGCTTCCTGGAAAATGAAGATAACAGTACTCAACTCCACACTTAGTCAAAACTATTCCTTGGACACTTCATTCAGTTCTAAGCGTTACACCTTAAGAAGTATAGAGACTAACTGGATCACATTCAGAAGAAGCCAAAAAAGACGAGGAAGGACACAAATCACATGACAGAAGCAAAGGCTACATGTTAGCCTACAGAAGAGAGAAATATCAAACATTATAGCTATCTTCACTCACATGTAGGATCAATTAAGCTTGTTCTATATTGTGACAAGAGGTAGAAGTGGCAAGGAAAAAGGTTTCAAGTCAATGTAGAAAAGCACTAAATAGCAGTATCAGCTGCCCAGGGAAGCACTCATGGAGCTTCCCTGTGACTGGAGGTACTTAGGGACAGCCTAAACCGTTACTTGGCAGAGAAGTATTAGAGGGGTTCATAGATCGCATGGTTAACATTAGAGTATAATGTTTTCCAGTCCTGAATTCTATAATTCTGGAGTAGATTAAAACCATATTATACTATGATATGACTACTAAAGCTAACACTAGTTCTTTATTAAGTTTTTAATAAGAAATGAATTCTACCATGAACCACATAAAACAAAGTTGAAATGGCAAATGATATTTTCTTGTAACCAAGAGAATTTAACAAAAATTGACAACGTGCCTATCACAGTCATTAAAAATCTTCATCAGTTACAATAAGAAAAAAACTGAAATGTTACCCAAATCACTGGCATAGTGTTTAAGATGTTCAACTTAGAAAATATAAATATATTACAGCTTTAATAAGCAAACAGCAAAAAAAGGTGATCTTCAAAATGTACAGAAATAAGAGTGTTGACAAAAGAAGACTGTATAATAAACATTCTCTCCTTACCCAAAAGCCATTCTTTGGTATGTGTATATATATGTAAAGCATGGACAAAGTAACAATGTCCTCTCTGATTTTTTACTGATCCAACTAACTGAGAATTTTTGTAATCTTCAGAAAAGTTTGTATAACCATCTATCATACTTGTTTTAAAAAACAGTATCTCCGGCCGGGCACGGTGGCTCATGCCTGTAAACCCAGCCCTTTGGGAGGCCAAGGTGGGAGGATCACAAAGTCAAGAGATCAAGACCATCCTGGCCAACGCTGTCTCTACTAAAATTACAAAATTAGCTGGGTGTGGTGGCGCACGCCTATAGTCCCAGCTACTCAGGAGGCTGAGGCAGGAGAATCACTTGAACCTGGAAGGCAGAGGCTGCAGTGAGCTGAGATTATGCCACTGCACTCCAGCTTGGTGACAGAGCGAGACTCCATCTCAAAAAAAAAAAAAAAAAAAAACAGCAGTATCTCCGATTATCTAATATATAGTTAGGAATTACTTATCAGTAACATACTACTGTCGCCCCTCTGAGATAGAATTCTTAAGGCCAACTCCTAGAATATTCAAATACAGAAACCTTTCTAGAATAGTGCTACTCAAAGAACAGGCCCATGGATCAGTTCTGATCTATAAATTACTACTAATCCAAAATAAGAAAATGAGATAAGAATTTTAAAGCTTTTACAGCAATGTGTAAGAGTAATTTTAAGTCTGATGAATCTACTAATAAAAGAGTCAAGCCTTGTATGTCATGTCTTTTTCATTTGATTTTTTCTAGCAATTCATTTTTATATTTTACAAAAGTATCAGTTGGTAACTGACTGGATTTTTTTTTAATCTAGTCTTCCATCAAAGAGTTTGAAAAACACTTTTCTAAAGAAACTTTAGATGCTGAAGGTCCTTGGATATGAAGATAAGCTGCTTTACTTTGATGTCTTCTAATCTCCCTATTCATCTTGGTTTTCCCACAACAGTAACAAACATTAATTTATTTCTTTCCAAGTATTCTTTTGATATCTCTACTAAGTTGACAGCAACATCAATATAGTTCACTGCCTAAAATTTATCATCAGATTATCTGTCTGACTGCTCAGAATCTGAAACACTATTTCATTTCCATCCAGATGTAGTTCCAACATATTCTTGGATTCATTCCTTGCAAGAAGATCTTAACAAATTTGACAAGCCAGTTTGAAGGGGTAACCCAGTCTTGCAACATGACTGCTGGCATAATCTGTGGCAATCTATCCTTTGGAAATTCTAAAGGTAGTATGGCTCAGTTTGAAATCCCAGGCCTTCACATCTAAAATAATGGCCTCTTGCATCCTACATTCATGCCAATCTACCCATACTTCCAGTGTTGCATTTGAACTACATTGGTTTTCAGAATCCTTTTCTGACTCATAGGTTCTTTTAATTTCTTAATACATACAAAGATAGATATAATAAACATATTTATAAAAACATGCCAATGACAATTCCAAAAGATACTTTGTTATGCAAAACTATGATAAATACTATTCTTTAAAAATTAAATACATTGTGCTGTGCTGTAGGAAATTATTCCACAATGCCAATAATTATATCATTAATTTTAGTAAAGATTTGCAAAGTCATTCAAGCTGTCTACTCCTTGATAACTTTAATAATGGAAAAAAAAACAAAAAGGAATGAGGAGTCTATGAATGTAGATCAAAAAGTAAATCAGTGACAGACTTAAAATAAGTATATGTGTTTAATTTCTATCGCAGTTCCAGCAATGAAACTGTATTCCTCTTCCATACTCTAGTTTGTAGATATCTACAAACTCTTGTCAAATTATCTATTAGTCTGAAATTTAGATGTTTGTGATAAATTATGGCCTAGAAAATATTGCTATTCTTGACAGCTACTGTTTCTGAATCACTTTTAATACTGCACTATTCCTGATTTTTATGTTTCGGTCTCAATCTCCTAACAAATTTCTATCTAAATTCTGTTCAATAATTTTTTTTTTTTTTTTGAAACAGAGTCTCACTCTGTCACCCATGCTGGAGTGCAGTGGCTCAATCTCTGCTCACTGCAACCTCTGCCTCCTGGGTTCAAGAGATTCTCCTGCCTCAGCTTCCTGAGTAGCTGGAATTACAGGTATGTGCCACCATGCCCAGCTAATTTTTGTATTTTTAGTAGAGACGGGGTTTCACCATGTTGGTCAGGCTAGTCTCGAACTCCTGATCTCATGATCCACTCGCCTCAGCCTCCCAATGTGCTGGGATTACAGACATGAGCCACTGTGCCTGGCCAATTGGGAGTGTTTTAAGTGTTTGTATCTAAAGATGTTTCACAATGTAGATGGCTAAGAAATCCATTCTACAGTGTGCTATATAATAAGTAATTCCTATCTTTTCCTGCCTAATACTTTCCAGGAAAAAAAAAAAAACACATTTGAAAGAGAAGATCTGGGATTTGGTCCAGTCTTCCACCACTTATCAGCTAAGTAACCCTGAATGAGTTTTTTAACTTCTGAGACTTACATCCTCATATGTTTAAAATTTTTTTGAAAGAGAGAGATTATAAAAACTTTCTTCACAGATGTACTGAAAGCAAAGAAAGCCTATAAAGAAGAGCTTTACACTATTTACCAATGCTATAGTCATTGCCTGCTCATTTTTTTAATAAAAAACAATTAATAGTCATTAAGTCTATTTAGAGCTCTGAATCTACTGTTGGCCTTAGTCAATATCCACTACCCAATTCACAGTAAAATCAATTTTATACTCTTTCCAGGAATATTATTGAAAGTTTTGTTATTTCTACAATATAAATTATATACTCACACACAGAGGCCTGATGATAAGCCTACACTGGGAAGGGCACAGAGAAGTGACTAAGATGCTTTCTTTTGCATTTCATTCCCCCTCCAGTCCATTTCTCCCATCTTCTATCCCAAGGTCTGTCTTTTCTCCTAATAAAAATACAAATTTCCCCTTCTATTCTCTTTAGTGTCCAATAGGAAAAACTGGTTTTAAGCCAAATCACTTTTTTCCCAAATTACAAAAGCAAAGAAAAATTCAATGTATAAAATGCTAATAATACAGAAATGTAGATAACAATAACCCCATCAACATTCATATTCCTTCCCTCTCCTGAGTTAACCACTGTATTGAGTTTGTTAAAGATCCTTCCAAATTCCTCTCTGTACATTTAGATATATGTGTGTGTGTGTATACATATAAACAAAAGGACTTTTTTACACAATCATTCCACATCTGTTACTCCATAGACTGACTCTACCTTCTTGTCATTCAGTGCCAATCACTACTACTTCAGCTCAGCACTTAGAAAGCCAGGAAAATAATTCCAAGTGGTGGGTCACTGAGATCAGTCCACTCAGCGCACAGTTTCTTAAAGCTTCAACAAGCATTTACTGAGTGCCTACCTTGCAACAAGTGTGCAGGGTGTACAGTGTTGAAAGAAACAGGCATGATACTTATCCAAAGGGGGCTAAAAGTCTACTGTAAGACAAAAGATTATGTAAATAATCTGTTGCAATATGTGTTAAAATAAAATGCTGTAAGAGAACATAGCCAGGAGATCTATTAATAATTTAGACGAGGGCTAGAAGAACCCTCTGAAACTCTCTGGAAAAGTTACATTCAAGATAAATCTGAAGCATTACAGAAATTAAGCAATTGATAATAGGAGGGAAAGAGTGTTTCAGAAAAAGAAAAAAGGTGAGCAAAAGCCCTAACCCTTGGAAAAGGGCTTGAAGCCCTCCAGAAATGAAAAGGTCAATGAGGTTATATCAACACAGCATAAGGTTGAAGAGCCTAATCACATAATGACTCATTAATGAACCTAAGCACAAAGGGAAGCCATTCAATGATTTTGAACAAGTGAAGGTGTTACAGACCACAGGCTCTTTGGCACCCTATTTAATAAAAATTAACATAGAGCCAAGCAGATTTCCCAGACAAGGTTTTTTATTTCAGGGCTGGTACTCAAGCCCAAGGGAGATAACAGAGGGAAGGCAGAAGGATCCAATAGCTGGTTCCCTGAAAAAACTGGTAGGGATTCTTTTTGTTTAGGCAAAGCATAAGAATTGACATCAGAGGTACACACACAACAGGTAGAACACGTGCAGGTCAGCATAGCTGGTTGCATTGTTTATCTCGAGTAGTGGGCCACCTGGTGCCTTGGCCAGAAGCAACATGGCTATAAACAATTGTTCAGCATTCCTTCCCAAGGTGGGAGACTCCACAACCTTGGTTCAATGTTTGGATTTCCTAAGGCCAGTTTCTGGAATTAGGCATGGTTAAACATTATGACAGCACAAAGGAATGGCTATTTTTTTTGTGTGACTAAAGGCTTGGGGGTTAGTGGGTATAGTGTAGGCAAAGTAGTGGTGTGGGTTTTACGAATACAAGAAGAAAAGGAAAAAAACATGGAGGAACCACGTCCTATTCCTATTCTATCTCGACATGATCTGATTTTTTATTTTTTATTAGATTTATTTATAATAATATAAATGGCTGCTGGTAGAAAATAGATCATATCTAGTAACAGTTATGAAGAGTCTGGTTAGGACTAGTTAGGAAAAGAAATGGAGTGCCAACAGTACAGATAGGGAGAAACAGGTGAACTGGAGGCCAAAGAGCTTCTGAGAGGAGCTGATGAGGCCTGAAGAGAGACTTGCATTTCAAGAAGTAATGAAACCTTGAAGTCCATGCTCAAGATTGTGACAAGAATTTAGTTTCAGTATCTCATTTTATTTAAAAGCCCACAGCTGTACGCTTGCCTCCATTTTTCTTCACCCTTCCTTTTCTGTAATCTTTTCTTCTCCCCTGATTTCCTCTTCCTATCTTATTGCCCTTCCTCTGTCTTCCTTCTTTCCCTCCATATCCACCCCTTTCTTCCTAACCTGCCTAACCTTCTTCGCTTACGTACAATATGGAACTGAAAGAATTTTAAAATATTTATTCTATTTATGAACAGTTCTTAACTTAAAATCCAGAGGGTTCAAACATGTATATATATTCTACATTTGCAAAAAGACATGTAATAGAACGTTCACCATGGCACTATTCAAAATGAACTAAAACTAGTGTATTAGTCTGTTCTCACACTGCTAGTAAAGACATACTGAAGTCTGGGTAATTTATACATTTATAAAGAAAAGAGGTTTAATTGACTCACAGTTCAGTATGGCTAGGGAGGCCTCAAAAAACTTACAGTCATAGCAGAAGGGGAAACAAACACATTCTTCTTCACATGGCTGCAGCAAGGAGAAGTGCCAAGCAAAAGCGGGAAAAGCCCCTTATAAAATCATCAGATTTCGTGAGAACTCACTATAACAAAAACAGCAGCATGGGGGTAAACACCCCCATGATTCAATGACCTTCTACCTGGTCCCTCCCATGACAGGTGGGGATTATGGAAACTACAATTCAAGATGAGATTTGGGTGGGGACACAGCCAAACCATATCAATTAGGAACAATCCAAATGCCCTTCAAAAGTAGAGCAGATAAACTGTGGCATGTTACACAATGGAACACGCATTGCTCAGCCAGAAAAATGAGTGATCTGCAACTATCTGCAACAATACAGAATGCCACAACATACTGCTGAACAAAGCTCACACAAAATGCCATTTTGTGCAGTATAAATTCCATTTATATTTTCTTTTTTTAAAAAAGGCACATTAGCCTATTTTGTTAAAAGTCAGGATAGCAGTTTTCCTTTCGTGGGATGAGGGGTCAGTCACTATATGGGAGTACAAGGAGAATGTACAAAGTGCTGATAATGTTCTGGGTTTTGGGTGCTAGTTACACAAGTCTGTTCAGTTCGTGAAAATTCAAGGCATTATATACTTACTTATGATTTAGTGTACTTTTCTGAATATATACCTCAATAAAAAGTTTTTAAATTTAAAAATCAATGAGTTTAAACCTTTAGTGTCTAGGTGAGGGAAGTAAAAATAACTAGCTTTTTCTGTTTCTCTGATGCTTTCTAATGCCTCTTTTCAACCTAGGAGACAACTGTGATAACAGCCCTGAACCTGGAACCATGACATTACTTTCAGATTCACAGTTGTATACTTATTGTGCCGGTCCTATGCTAGGTAGTGGAGACACAGCTGTTATGCCAGATAAAGCCCCTGTCTTCTACTAAGGGAGACAAGCCCAACAAACAAACAATAAATAAAAGCTTGACATTGGCAACAGGACAGATTCTGGTACAGAAAATAATAGGAGAGACCTGTTATAGATGGAATGGCTTAGCGAGGCAACTCTGAACAAGTCACGTAACTTACTTGAGTTTCAGTTACCTCGTCTGCTTTAAGAGATTATTAGAAGGATTATAAGTGCTAATACTTTTCAAAGCACTTACAATGAAACATTATTAATGATAACAGCTTTTGTTATATTATCATTCTTACTGCCAATATAGAGCTGCTTATGTTAACCAATGTCATAGCATGTTCTATACACTACTCCCATAATCATAACAATGAGTAATATTTTATGAGTCACTAATTCTCAATTAAAAGACTTCTACTATGGGAGAAGCAGGTGCATCGGTAAATGGGTGTTCTCTCCCACTGAAGGGGATACTAGTGATACAAAGGTCTGGTTCAATTTCAGCACAGCCTTCTCTGACCTTTCTAGGTAAGAAAGCACAGAAAGGTGATACTAATAGAGGGGCAGGCTAGAGAAATTTAACCGACTGGAGAACATATACGAAGTACCTTAAACTTTGTAAAGTGAAACTCTTGTGCATTAAAAGGCATTAACAGAGGAAAAAAGGCGACCTACAGAATGGGATGGGATACTTGCAAATCATATATCTATCTGATAAGGAACTGATATTCAGAATCCATAAAGAAATTATAAAATGAATACCAAAAAAAAAAAAACTTTTCTAATGGGCAAGAGACTTGAATAGACATTTCTCCAAAGAAGATATATAAAGGCCAATAAGCATATGAAAAGATGCTCAAGCCTGTAATCCCAGGACTTTAAGAGGCCAAAGTAAGAGGATTGCTTGAGCCCAGGAATTCGAGACCAATCTGGGTGACATAGCAAGACCCCGTTTCTACAAAAAATAAAAAAATTAGCCAGGCATAGTGGCACATGCCTGTGGTTCCAGCTACTCAGGAGGCTGAGGTGGGAGGATTGCTTGAGTCCGGGAAGTGGAAGCTACACAGTGAGCTATGATTACACCACTGCACTCCAGCCTGGGTGACAGAATGAGACTCTGTCTCAAAAAAAATAATGACAACAATAAAGAAAAGAGGCTGCACATCACTAAACATTAAGGAAATACAAACCAAAACCACTGTGAGATACCACTACACACCCATTTGGATTATTATTATAAAAAAAAGAAAAAAGAAAAACAAAAAGGAACAAGTGTTGGTGCTGATGAGGATGTGGAGAAATTAAAACCCTTGTGCCTTGCTGGTGGGAATGTAAAACAGTGCAGCCTCCATTGAAAATAGTATAGCAAAGAGCCATAAAAAAGAACGAAATCACATCCTTTGCAGCAACATGGATGCAGCTGGAGGCCATTATCCTAAGTGAATTAACACAGAAACAAAAAATCAAATACTGCATGTTCTCACTTATCAGTGAGAGCTAAACACTGGGTAGATATGGACCTAAACATGGGAACAATAGACACTGGGAACTCCAAGAGAGGGGAGAAAATGAGGGTGGCAAGGGTTGAAAAACTTCCTATTGGGGCCAAGCACAGAGGCTCAGGCCTGTAATCCAGCACTTTGGGAGGCCAAGGTGGGATGGCTTGAGTCCAGGAGTTTGAGACCAACCTGGGAAACATGGCAAAACCCCATCTCCAAAAGAAATACAAAAAATTAGGTGTCATAGCATGTACTGTAGTCCCAGCTACTTGGGAGACTGAAGTAAGAAGATTGCTTGGGCCCAGAAGGTCGAGTCTGCAGTGAGCTATGGTCACATCACTGCTCTCCAAACTGGGTGATAGAGTGAGACCCATGAGACCCTGTCTCAAAAAAAAAATTGTTTAAAAAAAAAAATACCTATTGAGTATTACACTCACTACCCATGTGGCAGGTTCAATTCTACCCCAAACCTCAGCATCACACAATATACCCTTGTAACAAACCTCCCTATGTATCCTCTGAATCTAAAATAAAAATTGAAATTATTTTTAGAAAAAATAGAAAACAGTATAGCGGTTCCTCAAAAAATTAAACAGAATTATCATATGATCTAACAATTCTACTTCTGGGTCCAAAAAACTGAAAACAGGGGCTCAAAGAGATATTTATACACTCATATTAATAGCAGCATTATTCACAATTAGCCAAAGACAGAAGCAACCCAAGTGTCTATCAACAGATACATAAACAAAGTGATATATATATATATATATATACACACACACACACATATACAATGAAATATTATCTAGCCTTTAAAACAAAATTCTTGCACTACAATATAAATGAAACTTGAAGACATTATGCTAGGTGAAGAAAGTCAGTCACAAAAGGGTAAATATGGCATGATTCACTTACATCAAGCAAGGCACCTAAAGTAGTCACAGTCAGAAACAGATACCAGACTGGTTGTTGCCAGTAGTTGGGTAAAAGGAGAGAAATGGTAAGTTGTTGTTTAATAGGTACATGAAAAAAGTTTTGGAGATGTACATCTCCAAATGCCACATTTGTGATGTACTTAATGCCAAAGAGATGTGTACACTTAAAAATAACGAAAATAGTAAATTTATGTTATGTATATTTTACCACATTTAAAAACCATATGTGCCAAGCCCAAAATTGACCCAACATGTTAATTACTGAACCATAAAAAGTTTAAAATAATGTTTTTTAAATGAAAAATTCAGGAGCCCACAGATGAAAAAAAAATCATTCTGAGGGCATTACACCTACTTAAAAGTGAAACATCAAAATGTTCTCCAAAACTTCCATTTGATTCAAGATTTGTTATCAATAAACTGGCAACAGCAAAGGTTGAGATAAAAACCTTTTCGGGAAAACAAAAAAAAAAGATATGTTTTTCAAAAAGTCAAAAGAAGCAAGGTCAGTGGGATAAACTTAACTTTCATAACATGCCATGAGAAAGATAACCAAATTACTGAGGAAATGTGGCCCTGAGATGGAAGATTACAAAATTAATTCTTAAGCAACATGGCACCAAAAAGTAAGATTATTCAAGTAACATGGAAGTTAAAAAGAGGCTGTTCTACATTTCTATGTAAGCATAAGGAGGCTTTTAACATATGAGTGATGGTATAAGAATAATTAATTTGAAGACTTCCAACAAATTTATATGCATATTAACCTGTACCAAAAAAAAAAACCCTCACCTATCTTCCAAACTCAAAGAACTTTGTAAATTTGTCATCCTAATAAAACAAGAACTAATCCAAAAATACTACCTAAATATTGTATACAATCGAAGGGACAAAAGACATAAGTGGGAGTGATTTTTTTTTCCTTTGAACAATGTGAACTGGAGCCAGGAATAGACCAGATGAATTTTCTACCCACTTTCCTTTACACATTAGACTGGCTACCTCCCTTCACCTCCTCCCCTACATCAACCTGCATACCAAATGAAGTCACCCTAAAATGAAGTAATTGCAGGGCATGAAAAGCCCAAGATCAGAACCACCTAAAATCCCAGACCCAAATTTATCCCAACACTTACTACCCCAGACTCTGGAAACCTAGCCAAAGTTCCCAAAGTGATCTCAGACTTCACTTCCAATATCAGCACTTACAATCCTCAGTACAAAATATAAAAGGCCATAAAACACCACATGCAAGAGCACTTTGTAATGTTAAAAGGCTCACAAATTATTTAATTAAAGTTATTTGTATTACTGTATTATACTATCATGATCACAAAAAGGCTAGACAGGCAACTAGCTACCCAGGGTAAAGACCTAAAGGAAGAAGGCCAGGCACGGTGGCTCACACCTGTGATCCCAGCACTTTGGGAGGCCAAGGCAAGTGGATCACCTGAGGTCAGGAGTTCAAGACCAGCCTAACCAACATGGAGAAACCCCATCTCTACTAAAAATACAAAATTAGCTGGGCATTGTGGCACATGCCTGTAATCCAAGCTACTTGGGAGTCTAAGGCAGGAGAATCACTTGAACCTGGGAGGCAGAGGTTGTGGTGAGCCAAGATTGTGCCATTGCACTCCAGCCTGGGCAACAAGAGCAAAACTCTGTCTCAAAAAAAAAAAAAAATCTAAAGGAAGAAAAGAATATGGGCTGGGATATGAGGAGTAAGGGGAACCTGTGTTTCCTTCTGGTGAAAAAGCTCAAGGAATAGTTCTTGATGGACAACCTACACTCGGTAAAACCCTTAAAATATCAACACCATGCACTGTTCACTGAGTTTCTATATGTTCTGGTACCTAGATAAACACTCTAAGTTCCAGCCAAAATTCTTGAACATCTATGACCCCACACACTGCCCACATTAGCAGAGCTCAACAGCCCACTGCTTACGCCCTTCATTCTCAGACAGAACTCCCTGTGCTGTCTGCACACTATCTTAAGAGGCTTCTTCAACCCTCTGTCAAGAACTGTTGCATGTATCTGCTCAAGACAACCAATGTTCCATTTCTAATGACTTAAAAACTCAAGTTTTATCTGCTAAAACAGCTGGCATCTTCATGCCCATTCATTTTTCAACCTAATCAAATATTCTAAGTTTCATCCACCTGCAGGATCAAAGTAAGCCATAGTAATTTTTCTCCTGCTTCTGTAGATGTGCAAAAAGCAATGAACAAGGATAGAAAATTGTCTCAGAATCAAAATCTCTGGAACTCCCATCCATTTCTGCTACATGATTTCTCTGACTTTTGTTAGATGAGAGTGAGCTCCTGTTTTGTTCTGCTTCCCTGGGTCTTATTCAATGGCTCCTGTTATACTGCTTGCATGGACACTCTTTATAGACTCTCTGATTCTAAAATAACAATGTGACAACAGTAACATAGTGAAATAATGATACATCATACTACATATTATTTATTACATACAGCATACAATAATAATCACCCACCATTGTTGAACATTATGACCAAATACTATTGTAAGTGCTTTATATAAGTTATCTCATTTCAGCCCCATAATTACTCAATAAGGTCATTAATATCATACCCATTGAAGAGAAAACTGAAGCTCAGAAAGGTTATGTGACTTAACAAAGGTCAATAAGCTGTAAGTGGTAAAATCAGGATACAAATTCAGACCTCACTGACTGAACAACCCACACGCTTACCATCACATTATGCTGCCACACAACTCCTCTAAAGATAACTCACCGTGTTCCAACCCCTGTCCAACCTAATTTCCAGCTTCCACCCACCTCAACCCTCCCCAGCTAAAGCTTGCTTCATTTCTTCTGGTCCTGGCTATTTTTCTTTTCTCCAAAGTTATTTTAAGTATTCTGATAAAAGACTGTTGAACTATTGAGTAAATTTTTTCAATGTATCTTCTGATTCTACTTCAATCTAACTTCTGTGTTTGCTTTCATATATGCCAATAAACAACTGAATTACTACATAATAGCAGCCAAATGATAAGACATCTAGTAATAAAGTTAACAGTAAGCATGCAGTAACAAAATGAAAGAAGCACAAACCTTCATTTATACTCATAACACTGGACATAAATAGGAGAGACTGCCATATTCCTCAAGAGGTATATTCAATATTATATAGCAAGTATACTCAATATTGTGAAACTACAACCCACAGGCCAGTCATCTGTTTTTGTAAAGTTTTGTTGGAACCCCACAGCCATAGGCATTCATTTGTGTAATGTCATCTATTTCATGCTACCATGTCAGAGTTGCTGCAACACAGACCATAAGGCTAGCGCGTCTAAAATATTACCATCTGATCCTCTACAGAAAGCTTGCTGACTTTATTATAAAGATGTCCATTCTGTCCAGACAAATATAAAGTTTTATCCCATGCCAAACAAACTCCCAGCAATGAGACCACAAATATTCAAACTAATTATTATAGTTACAATAATTTGTGACTGTACAAGGTAAATGCAGACAGATCACTAAAAATAAAGTTAGAAATAAATATAAGAATTTAACCTATAAGAAGGCATATCAAAAGAGTGAATAAGAATTC
This sequence comes from Callithrix jacchus, assembly GCF_049354715.1. Classification (NCBI taxonomy): domain Eukaryota; kingdom Metazoa; phylum Chordata; class Mammalia; order Primates; family Cebidae; genus Callithrix; species Callithrix jacchus. The sequence continues at coordinate 87,146,012 of NC_133515.1, forward strand.
ATTTTATAAAGCGGTACTGAAACAACTAGATGATTATTTAGAAAAAAAATAAAATCCCATCCCTATATCATATCATATACTATACTAAAACAAATTCCAGATTAATGAATGTCAGGCAACAATAGTAAGAAAATAAAAGCAGTCTCAAAGTGGGAAAGGTACTAATTATGCAAAATGTTAAAAGAATCCATGAAGGAAATACGTTTGACAACATAAATAAATGCAATGCAAAAGGAGAGTCTTTATAATCCCATGTTATATGGGTTTTTTTGATAGGATACAAGTTTACCAATAACCACTGATTACAGTATATTCATACACTAGAATGTTATGCAGACATTAAAACAGAGGCAGCAGCTCTATACCTACGAATGTGGAACAGTCTTCAAAATAAACAGTTAATATGAATATATCATATGCTACTATAGCAATTATTGCTAGATAACAAAGCACCCCCAACTTCAGTGGCTTAAGAACATTTATTATTTCTCATCAATCTGAAGGTTGGATGGTCAGTTCTGCTGGTCTCCCCCTTGGCTCACATGGGCAGCTGTATGCAGCTGACAGGCTGGCTGTGAGACTGAGCCTGGTTGGGATACATGGGCCATTCTCTCTTACTGGGTTAGACTAGGAGATTCCTGAACATGGTAATGATGGCATTCCAACAGAGTGCGAATGAAACAATGAGGCCTCTAAAGGCCTAGACTCTAAGGGCGTAAACACAACACTTTCATGACATCCTACTGGTAAAATCAAGCCAAAAAGCCAATCCTGATTCAAGAGGTAGACTCTACCTTTTGATAAAAGAAATGGCAAAAGTTATATTTAAAGGATAAATAGATAAAGGGAGGCATGATTTATCAGAGACCATTACTATAAAAATCTACTGTGACTAATACTTACATATAAATGAAAAAAGAGGGCTTATATATACATAGAACACCTCTAAAAGGAAATAAAATAAACTGATAAGAGTAGTTGTCTCCAGACAGGAAAATTAAGGAAGGCGTAAGCAAAGACTCACTGTCTACTTATCATCCTTTCATATCTTTTTTTATATGCTGTACATTTATTACTGCTTTAAAAATAAAAAATATTTAAGCACTTCTGCATACTAAATAGATTTAATTGAAAATTTGGGGGAAAATATTTGCAACACATTATGATAAAGGGTTAATCTTCATAACATATAAAAAGCTTTACAAATCCATAAGAAAAAGTAAATACCCATCAGAAAAACTGACATGTGGCATGAATTGACAATTCTCTCTTTCTCTTTCTCTCTCTCTCACATACACACAAACAGAGAAACAGGCAGAATAAAAGAACAATTATATACCATTTCATCTACTGAATTAGCAAGTAATCTTACAGAATTTATAATAAAGGTATTATCGAGATTGTAGCCATCCTCATATACTACTGGTAGGAGCGTAAACTAAAAATGCACTTCTGGAGAGAATATATAATCATATGTATGCTTGCATATCCCATATCCTTACATATAAATATATATTAAATATTAATATATTATAATAAATACATCCAAGTCTTAAAACTTCTTGGCCCAATAATTAAAATTTTGCTGACACATAGAAATATATGCATTCATATGGGCACATTTTATTTTATGGTCCCAGAGAAAGACCTCCAAATAATGAATCTGGCATTCATCCAATAAAAAAGCGAAGATGCTGCCTGATAACACTATAGTGAAGCTCAGTCACTGACAACTCCACCCATGCGCAAAGGGCTTCAAGTTTACATGTTAGAGATGCATTCCTTAACAGACATCCACAGCCAAGAATCATCAGTCTGAGGAAAGCCATCAATATGAAAGACAGAGGGCAAAACAGAGACAATGCAAGGTATAGAAGAATTTTTTTAAGCTATCACTAATATCCTTATAAAAATAAGAGAAAATACTACATTCATGAAACTATGACAATATGTCTGTCTGTTGGGCAGACTTCTGTACCTGCCCAAATTATCAATCAAATTTAAAACTAGACATTTTCAGACTTTCAAGAACTCAAAAAATGTATCTGCTTTTCTCCTTTTCTTAGGCCGCTAGTGGAGAACTCAAAAAATGTATCTTCTTTTCTCCTTTTCTTAGGCCGCTAGTAGAATATATGCTCCAACAAAGCAAGAAGGTAAAACAAGAAAATAAGTGAATCAATACAGGAAGAGAAGACCTAAAATAATAGCTGTATGGCAGACCTAGAGAGCAATCAACACAATTAAAGCAGTTCTTCTATCAAGCTTCCCCATTTCTGCAAATGATATGACCATCTGCCCACTTACTCAAACTAAGAAACAAGAAGTCATTCTTGATTGCTTCTCAAATTCCAAATTCAAAATCCTCATGATTTTCTAAATAGCTTCTTAATTTATTCACTTCTTTCCATTGCCATTGCCATCATCATGTTCTAAGACTCTATCATCTCTTACCTGGTCCACTATAATGGCCAGTTAACTACTATACCTTACCTTGCACAAGCCATTTGCCCTATAACAACTAGTGATTATATTTTAAAATATAAATAAGATCATGTCACTTTGCTCCTGAAAATTCTTCAATAGCTTCTCAGTTCACCCAGAATAAAAAGCAAGCTTTCAGGCCAGGCATAGTGGCTCACAAATGTAATCCCAGCACTTTGGGAGGCTGGGGTGGGCGATCACCTGAGGTCAGGTGTTCAAGGCCAGCCTGACAAACATGGAGAAACCACATTTCTACTAAAAATACAAAATTAACTGTGCGTGGTGGTGCATGCCTGTAATACCAGCTACTTGGGAGGCTGAGGCAGGAGAATCACTCGAACCTGGGAGGTGGAGGTTGCAGTGAGCTGAGATCGCACCACTGCACTCCAGCTTGGGCAACAAGAGCGAAACTCCACCTCAAAAAATAATAATAAAAAAAATAAATAAAAAGCAAGCTTTCCCTCTCACATTCTCTCACTACATTCCAATCACAACTGGCCTTGAAGATCCTTGAATATACAAAGCTTTCTCCTGCCTGTGCACAGAAAAGGTATTTCCTTTTTACATCAAATCCCCCAGCACTTACACTGAAGTACAGCATTCCCCTCTTATCCATGGTTTTGCTTTCTGTGGTTTCGGTTACCCTTGGTCAGGAAAAAGCAATATTTGGTCCAAAAATATTAAATGGAAAATTCCAGAAACAATTCCTAAGTTTTAAATTGCATGCTGTTCTGAGATTGTTCTCACACCTTCCAGCTCTGTCCTGCCTAGGACATGACTCATCCCTCTGTCCAGCATAGTTGTCTACACTACCCACCCGTTAGTCACTTAGTTGCTGTCTTGGTGATCAAACCAACTGTCACGGTACAGCAGTGCTTGACTTCAAGTAATCTTTATTTTACTTAATAAAGCACTTCGGGAAAGCACAAGAGTAGTGACGCTGGCAATTTAGACACCCTAACGACAAGCCATAAAGTGCTTCCTTTAAGGGAAGAGGTAAAAGTTCTTGATTTAATAAGGAAAGAAAAAACATCACGTTGATGTTGCTAAGATCTAACATAAGAACAAATCTTCTATCCATGAAATTGTGAAGAAGGAAAAAGAAATTTGTGTTGGTTTTGCTTTGCACCTCAAATTGCAAAAATAACAGCCACAGTGTATGCTAAGTACTCAGTTAAGATAGAAAAGGCATTAAATTTGTGGGTAGAAGACACTGACATAAATGTATTCAGATTGACAGCAACAGAATTCTATCAGAGATTTCAGGCATGCACTAGGGGTGGGGGAGGGGAGGGGTCTTGGAACATATCCCCTAATGATAAGGGGGGATTACTATATTCATCTATTTCATGATTCAATTTAAATGTCACTTCCTCAGAGAGAGCTTCTCTGACCTTCAATTCTCAATCTGCCCCTCATCAGGGTAATTTCCCTTCATTTCTCTTTCTCAATTAATTAAAAAGGGGACTTTTTTTGTTAACTAAATTATGGTATGTTTCCTAATGAAATGGTATACAACTATTTAAATGAATTTACAAAAAAGTATGTAGAACATAGGGTTGATAAAGACAATTTTTAAGAACTAAAACAAGATGGAAGATGGGAATTTGTCCTACTAGCTATATCATGACAATTCGCAAGACTATAATAGTTAAGAAAGTGTAGAACTGGCACAGGCACAATGAGGCTGACTGACCAGAACAGAAAGTCTAGCAACAGGCCCATGTGTGACATAAACTTCACATCCATGGGCAAGGATGGCCTTCTCAATAAATGAGGCAGGGTCAATCAATTATCCATATAGTGGGGGGTTGGGGGGGACTATATCTCTATCTCACTCCATATAATAAAAAATAAATTTCTATTTAAAGACCAAAAAAGGAAACAGGTAAACTTTAAAATTCTTAAAGATGTGTGACTTTTGGATAGGCCTAGATTTCTTAAAACTCTCTCTTTCTCTCTGTCGCATACACACACGCCAACACACAGACACATACACACACGTACATGTGCACACAGACACATATATTCAACTAAAAAAGAAAATACTATTGAATGTAACTTCATAAAAATCAAAAGTCTTGGACATTAACTGCACTAAAATAAGAATATATGCAACAAACTTTGTGCAGATATTTGTAATACATGTAGTTAGCAAAAGTAAGTATCCAAAATATATAAAGAATGCTTTAAAATCTATAGAAATATATAAACAATCCACTTACAAGATGAATAAGGATATCCCAAAGGAAGAAATCTGAATTTCCAATAATCATATTAAAAGACTTCATGGCATGGCGAGGGGGCTCACGCCTATAATCCCAGCACTTTGGGAGGCCAAGGCGAGTAGATCACAAGGTCAGGAGATCGACACCATCCTGGCCAACATGGTGAAACCTCCTCTCTACTAAAATACAAAAAATTAACTGGGCGTGATGGTACCCACCTGTAGTCCCAGCTACTTGGGAGGCTGAGGCAGGAGAACCGATTGAAACAAGGAGGCAGAGATTACAGTGGGACAAGATCGCTCCACTGCACTGCACTCTGGCCTGGTGACAGAGTGAGACTGTCTCAACAACAACAAAAAAAAAAGAAAAGAATTTTCACCACACTAGCAATCACAGAAACACAAATTAAAACCATAATGAGATACCAGGTCATACCTCATCAGCTTGCCAAAAATATAAGTCTGACAATATTAAGTACTGGTGAGGCTACAAAATAGTAGAAACTCATTTCTGATGGAAGGAAATTGAAACAATCTGGCAATATCTAATAAAATAGAAGATGCATACATCTTAAGAGCTAGTAATTCTATTTCTAGGAATATACCTTTGATTTGTAGCTTTCAAATTTTTTGGCCATCAAAACATATTTTTCATTATGACCCAATATATACATACTCACTTATTTAACTGAAACAAACATTCACAAAACAGTGCTTATTCTTACTGTATGTGACACATTTTGAGAGTTTCCATTTTGTTCTCATTCATTTTTTTTAATGTTGGGGTGACTCATTCAATTGATTTTACAACCACTAATGGGTAAATACACTCAATTCAAAAAACTGTCCCAGAAAATATTCTCATACATATTTTCTTGTGCACATGTGAGAGAAAGTTCACTGTGGCACTCTTCGTCAAAAAAATAATTTAAATAACATAACTGTCAATCAGTAGAAGAATGAATTTAAAATTAAGGACAAATTCATATAATAGAATACAAAATAGCAGCACAAAGTCATAAATACCAACACAGAAAAATCTCATTAACTTCATACTAAGCAAAATGGGCAAGATGCAGATGAATATATATAGATATCATTTGTACAAACTTTTTAAGCATGCAAAATAATACTGTTGAGAAATATATTAATATATAATGAATACATAAAGTATGAAGACAGGCATGGGAAAAAAATGGAATGAAATCAGGGAAAAGTACAGAAAAGCCAAGTGAACAACTAGGTCTAAATTATTAAAAACTGCCCATCTTCAGATAAGATCGTGTGTGATCAGGGTGGTATGGAAAATTAAATTGTTGCCTCCCCGGGCAGCAGCTTCCTTTTAGACACAGGCTAAAGATTCAGACTGCCAGCTAGAGAGACTCATGCAGCCAAACTGAGATCAGTCTTCAAAGCTTACAGCACTCATCCTTTAAAACTGTTCTGTCTATTTAGTAATCAAGTACTTACACTGAGTATCTATTTTTAACTAAGTAATGAAATTCAGAACATGGACAAAAAAAAGCAATAGGTAGTTGTGGGCGGATGAGATGTCACAGCAGATGCCCCAAACACAGCCATGTGCCAGTAAGGTTGAGTCACTGCAAAATGCTGAAAAAAGATACTGAGGCTCAGCTGCCACAGGTTGCAGTGAGCCCTCTCTTCTTTCCTCACTGTTGTGTTTGCCAGGCATCATTCCAGAATGCTGAACAGACACTTAGACATCTTCAAGATTAGAAAAATCACTAAAAATGACAAAATATGCCACCTTACAAATAACACATGCTTGTGATCAAATTAACACAGAGCAAAGAACTAATAAACATTCAGTAAGCTCATGGAATAATTCTCTAAAATTAATAATCGGATCCCTTCACATCTCAGTCTATATTTTACCTACAAGAGAAAATCCAGTATTGTATAATACACTTTACTATAATTTCAAAAATGTCAGCTCATTTCGGGGAATGTCATTAAAAAGAATTGTGCATAACAGAATGTAAGCAATACATTATCAGGCCAATAAAAATCCTTACAAACCACAAGAACAAATCACTCTGACCCCCAAAACAAGCAGTTTCTCAACGACAACATCTAACTCATTCATTCATCCATTCAAATCCTACTTACTACACTACATGTGAAAAGTATCAAGATAGACCTTAAGGAGGTATAAAAATAAACTAAACAAGAACTTGTCCCTTAAGATACTGATGGCCTACCAATGGAGTTTAGAAACATATACATTCTTAAGTAAGGTAGAAAAATCTAGGTACCACAAGAGAAACATATATGAACTGCTATTTTAAAAAAAGAAAAAGAAAAAAGAAATCTTGCTTTGATTAGGTTCTTGCCTGTTTCACCAACCAGATCTAGAATATAGATACTTAGACCTCATCTCTTCCAGGGCAAGTGGCTACATTTAATAACAAAACTGGTTCTTGTGGCCTTTAGAAACTGTTTCCTCATTTTATACCTTTTGTACATACTGTGTCCTATAGGGCACACCTCTTTGAGTTAATAGAAATTAGACATGTAAATTCTGATTCTCATAACTGTGTCTGCTGAAGATCTAAAAGAAAGGGAAATCCCAAAAGTGACACACTAAAAAGAAGCCATCCTTTTCCCTAACTTTATCACTGTTTTGTTACAGAAAGGAGAAATTCACACTTCAGCTAATGGAAAGATTGAAGAAGGAATTGTTAATGAACTTCTAAAGAACTTCCCTGAATCTTTCAGACAAGTACTGTATAAAAGGTTTCAATAATGTTCCAGATTAGCAAGGCTTTTCACATCATTTTATGAATGTATGTAGATGTATTTTCATTTAATTTTTAAACTGAAAGAAAGTAAATTCCATACATATTAAATGTCATTAAATGCCATTTGACATATTTTTCAGACAGTTAGTCCAGAAAAAGCTAAGACTAGGTCAGGCCATGATGGCTCACGCCTGCAATTCCAGCACTTTGGGAGGCCAAGGTGGGTGGATCACCTGAGGTCAGAAGTTTGAAACCAGCCTGGCCAACATGGTAAAACCCCGTCTCTATTAAAAATACAAAAAATTAGCCAGACATGGTGGTGGGTGCCTGCAATCCCAGGTACTCCGGAGGCTGAGGCAGGAGAGTGGCTTGAACCCAGAAGGCAGGGTTGCAGTGAGCTGAGAACACGCCATTGCACTCCAGCCTGGGCAACAAGAGCAAAACTATCCAAAAAAAGGCTAGGACTAGTGGATTCATTTCAAATTTGTCATTGAATACCACCATTTGCTCTTAAATCTTCAACTAAACATTCCGGAATTTGAGAGTACCCAAAAGAGAATCTGTGAAAAAGAACCAACACAACTTTATGCTGATAAACCCAAGTGGTCTCTCAGGATACTGATACAAAAAAATAAGAATTTCCGGTTGATATCGCCTTACATATACCAGTCACCAGTCAACAGTCTACTAGCCATCAGGCCCCTGTCAGGTCTTCAGAACCTCTAAAAAGAATGTCTATGACATGCAAAAAAAGAAAGATTTATTTCAACGTCCTATATATTCAGGTCAATGAACATTCCTGGTTGATGAATTGGTTTTGTTTTTTTTCTTTATTTTCTTTTTAAGAGATGGGGTCTAGCTATGTTGCCTAAGCTGGTCTCAAACTCCTGGGCTCAAGTAATCCATCTGTCTCAGCCTCCCAAGGAGCTGGGACTATAGTCATATACCACCATGTCCAGCTCAGGTTTTTTTTGTTTTTGTTTTTGTTTTTATGACAGCTTTACTAAGATATAATTTACGTACCATAAAATCACTGTAAAGTGTGCAATCTGATCATTCTTCATATACTCCCAAAGCTATGCAACCATCACCGCTATCTAATTTTACAACATTTTTGTTACTCCAAAAAGAAATTCCACACTTAAGAAGTAACTTCTGATTTCTCCAGCCTTTGGCGCCCACTAATTTACTTTCTGTCTATGAATTAGCCTATTCTGGACATGTCAGATAAATGGAATCATATACTAAATGACCTTTTGTCATGAGCTTCTCTCACTTAGCACAGTGTTTTTTCAAGGTTCATCATGTTGTACTATGAATCAGTATTTCATTACTTTTTGTGGTGAAATAATAATCTATTTTCATATACCAAATTTGTTTATCCATTCATCAGTTGATGGACATTTGAGTTGTATTTGTAGGACTTTTGACCTGCAAATACCTTAGTCATCTAATCTGATCTTTCTTTCTTTTTTTTTTTTTTTTTTTTTAAGAAGGAGTTTCACTCTCGCTACCCAGGCTGGAGTGCAATGGCACAATCTCGGCTCACCGCAACCTCCGCCTCCTGGGTTCAGGCAATTCTCCTGCCTCAGCCTCCTGAGTAGCTGGGATTACAGGCACGTGCCACCATGCCCAGATAATTTTTTGTATTTTTAGTAGAGACAGGGTTTCACCATGTTGACCAGGATGGTCTCGATCTCTTAACCTCGTGATCCACCCGTCTGGGCCGCCCTAAGTGCTGGGATTAGATGTGTGAGCCACCGTGCCCGGCCTGATCTTTGATTTTATGGATAAAAAATTGAGATCCAGGGAGAAAATGGAAACTGCCTCTGGCTACACAGACTTAAAAGACTGTCGATGGACATCTGAAATGCCTTCTTTTCCCCGAGCTCACCCCATTCCAATAAAAGAAGAAAATCCTTACTGTGTTTGTTCCTAGCAGTAAGACTCAAGATAGGATAGGTGAGGTGGGAAGGAAAAGAAAATAATAGGATTAGGCACAATCTTGTTGAACCAAAGAACCTTATGAAAAGGCCAACAGTTTTAAACCTTCAAAAACACAGGAAAAAAAAGAGAGATGAGCACAATGCAGACATAAAAATGTTATTTTTAATTAGAGAAGAAAAGAAACATGAAAGTGTGAGAAAATCTGAAAATTACTCTGAAATATCCAGTGATCCATTTGAAAATCTTTTTATTCTCAGACCCGGAAGAAAAATACACTATTTAAAGATCGCAAAATGAGGAAACCAAAGTCAAAACACAAACTGAGAAGAAATGAGCACATTAAAAGGAAGTACATCACTCTACTTTTTGCAGGCCAAAAATTACAGTGAGGGCAACTGGAAAATACCCTCTTGAGATCTGATCTTGATGACTTCAATCAGAGATGAAATCCATCTAAAGAAAGTATTTTATAATTTAGGAGGCTCTGCTCTGTATCTAAATTGTCTATGAGAATGTGGGAAATTCAGTCTGAATGAATCCTATATACAGTCTCCATTTCACAATCCTCACTTCCTACCACCGTTTATGAGCTGGGGGAAGTCTGTCTGAGGCACCAGGCCTGCTACTTGACTAAATGGCAAAACTTCTAAACCAGTTAAAAAAAAAAAAGTCACTTTCTGATACCTGGCTTATCTAAGGATGAGAGTTAATTTATAAATCCCCTAATGTATATAGTTAACTTTTAGAAGAAAAAAAAGTTAAAACGTTTTTACCAACTCCACCAGAGTTCTTTCTACCAAATTCTCTTGCCGCCACAAAAAAGGAGTTAACCTAACACTAGCAAAATGGCTAGCAAATAGTAAATGCTCCATAAATATTTGATTAGTGAAACTAAAGATAATATCAGATGTTTTCAAAAGCATCCTACTATTCCAAGGAAGTGTCTTAGTTTTTTTATCTTACTACTAAAGAACATAAGTCAGTATTCTTATACCCAAGTCTTTAGCTTAGTCAAACAACAGCAAGATGTGTAAATGGCAAAAGACAAAAGAATCTAACAAGGAGAAAGCTAAAAGAGAATCAAGAATACAACATTTCTGCTTTCACTGCTGCTGCTGCTAACACCCTCCAAACCCACCACTATATGCTTGGCTCAGAGTCCATCCCATCACCCAGTGATCCCACAGCAACCTCATGGCACTGCCATTAATGAAGACACACAAGGGTACCATTCACTGTGACAAGACAATGACATGCACATTGCTTTGCCTCCTGCCAGACTATGGGATGCAGAGAGGGCACAGACTAAGGACCTTGAAAAATCAGCTTCATGTGACATCATGATGGACATGTGTGACAAGTATGACCCACAGAGACACTGATTTGACCATTGCCAGATGTCTTTCACAGAGACCATGAGCTCCAGCAGCAACAGCAGACCCAGCTGAGCAGTGCAGACCCAGCTGGGCACACACTGCTCCAGACCCAGCTGGGCACACACTGCTCCAGACCCAGCTGGGCACAAGTTGCTGGCTCAGTTGCTGGTGCCTAATGAAGAGGACAATATTGTGGGCATCCTCTGTGACAAGATGTATGAGTACATCATGGAGGAGGTGGGCACAATAGATAATGGGACCTACCAGTGGAAGAAGGGAGAACTTTGACATGCACTAGCCACTAGCCTGAGTGCCTGCTCAACTTAATCCCACCTGGAACCAGCCCAACCAAGGTAGGGTTCAAGTGTGTAATGGATCTAACTCTTAGAGAAGAGTTTCTGCAGAGACTAAGCTTCTATCAGCACATCTGGCTGCCAGCCTGGGGTCTAAGGCCCTGGCCTGCAAAAGCAGACACCCTTGAAAGGGGCAACTCTACCATCTGGAATCTAACCTGTCCCTACCCCAGCCTTCATCTTTGTTATCTACACTGACCAGACTAGACAATAGTAGTACAGTGTGTGCCCAAGGAGACCCACTAATTCTAAAGCTGACTGCCCCTGCCCAAGCCATGGCAGGTTCTTCATGAGGAGGCCCTGGAACAGGTCAGTGAGATTCCTGGCTACATCTTGGTCCATACCAACAGCTTCATTTGTGGATGCCATATCCAAGAGGGTACCTTGAGCACAGCCTGTGCAAACTTGCCCTAGTGCCCAATACCTTTGCTTCCCACAAATCTCATAGTCCAATTAAATGTATTCCAACTTAAAAAAAAAAAAAAGGCAACATTTCTAGTAAGAAAGTACTCAGAAATTATGGGGATATGTCAAAAGGACAAAAAAGCCACTTGATAGAACTCCCAATGACAAAAAGCTGGAACAATTGAGCAGCCAAATAAATGATAACATTTGTTTTACAACCCACAGAGAAAAATGAATACCTAAAAATTCATACTGGCATTAGTAAATAATTAAATAAATTAAATAACTAAAGGGGAAGGAAGAGTGTTTCTTTATAGTAGAATTCAAATTAATAAATGGGGAGAAATAAGAAAATGAGAAAATGCACACTTATACAAGCACCAGAGGAGTAATAGTTATAGGCAAGAACCATCCATGGATGCTGAAATTAATGGACAAAAGTATGATGAGAAACCGGATATTTGCAAAGTCCAAAAGGATCATTCAGCAAAATACCATTCTTAACAAATTACAAGGAGAAAAATCAGTTAACTTTACAGTGATCACTTAACCAAGTTATCAAAGTTAACTTAGCAGTAAAAAGGCATATGGACATCATATATTCCCTGATCTGATGCACTGAGGATGGTACCACCACACATCTGTACTATACTTGGGAAAAAACATATTTCTCATTCTACTGAAAAGGGAACATTAGGCAAACCCATATGGATGCACATTTTACAAAATAAGTAGCCAGTGCTCTTTACAAGTGTCAAGGTCATGAGAGGCAAAGAAAAACTGAGGAACTGTCACTATTGGGGAGACTAAGAAGAAATGATGATTGAACCCTGGAACAAAAAGGGCACTAATGGGAAAACTGGAAAAATTCAAAGAAGACCTGTAGAGCAATTAACAACATTATAACAATGCTAATTTTCTATAGTGTTTTTGTAACTTTTTGTAAATCTAACTTTGTTTCAGGAAAAGAAAATCTGTTTTTTAATGTAACATTTCTAAGTGTGAGATCTTGCTGTTTCAATCCCATTGTGAGAAATGACCCATTTTGGCTAGCTATTATAATTTTCATATTAAGAGAGTTTACCAAATGATAATCAGATTCAGAATATGTTTGTTGCCAGACTGCGGCAAACATAGTAAGAAAACAAGCCAATGAATGAAAAACACTTCTAAAACTCTCACAACATGCTCTTCCCAAAGAGATAAACCAGAAAAAATACATGAACATTCTGGTCATAAAACAATGGCCCACAACACAAATGAAACATAAAATGTCAAGAACTGAATAAAACCTTCTGAATCAACATATGATGAGATGATGACTTGGTGGGTTTCTGTGGTGGCTAATTTTTATGAATCTGGTAAGGAGGGACTATCATTAGGTAAAGATTGAAGTGGTTCTGGGACATACACTGAATTCATACTGGTACATACCCAGATTTCAAGTCAGTTATCCTCAAACAGTTTGTAGCATCCAGTCCCACTTTTCCATTCCGGACCACACTAGATATGAAAGGGGAGAGCATTGGAGAAATTCGGTTCAAGGCCACTTCTGGGGACATTTTAACTTGACTTGTAAATCACCACTGAAAGCAGAAAAAGGAAAGAATGATGATCAGAGTTTACAAATGAACTAGACAACACGCTTCCTGAAAATTAAGCAGCACACAGGAGCTTCTCTTGCGTCAATAAATACTTCATTTCCCATCTCTAGAGCAGACTCTTCCAACGATCCTCCAGAAAAAACCACCTCACTGCTGCTCAGCTGCTCAGGATAGGGACTACTCCACTGCTTTTTAGGAACAGAAGGAACCCCTGAAATACAATTCCCTCTTCCTTCTCAAAGCTGATTTTCCACACTGCCACACTCTACTTAAAATGGTCCCACTCTGTCTCACAACTGGCTCATTCTACTTTATTTGAGTCCAAGGAGCCTTTGCTAACAACCCTCTGTCCCAACACAAAAACACACACATCACTGGGTTAGCAATCTCTCCCTGTGTGTCCCTACAAGGAGTAAAAGCTTAATGGATAACACCATATAAAACTCTACAGGCCAGGCATGGTAGCTCAATCCTGTAATCCCAGCACTTTGGGAGGCCAAGGCAGGCAGATCACCTGAGTTTGAGAGTTAAGTACCAGCCTGACCAACATGAAGAAACAGTCTCTATTTAAAAAAGGAAAAAAAAAAAAAAAAAAAAAAAGCCGGCGCGGTGGCTCACGCCTGTAATCCCAGCACTTTGGGAGGCCGAGGCGGGTGGATCACGAGGTCAAGAAATCGAGACCATCCCGGTCAACTTGGTGAAACCCTGTCTCTACTAAAAATACAAAAAATTAGCTGGGCATGGTGGCGCGTGCCTGTTATCCCAGCTACTCAGGAGGCTGAGGCAGGAGAATTGCCTGAACCCAGGAGGCGGAGGTTGCAGTGAGCGGAGATCGCGCCATTACACTCCAGCCTGGGTAACAAGAGTGAAATTCCATCTCAAAAAAAAAAAAAAAAAAAAATCAGCCAGGTGTAGTTGTGCATGCCTATAATCCCAGCTACTCTGGAGGCTGAGGCAGGAGAATCACTTGAACCTGGGAGGCAGAGGTTGTGGTGAGCCAAGATCCTGCCACTGTACTCCAGCCTGGGCAACAAGAGTGAAACTCCATCTCAAAAAAGAAAAAAAAAAAACAACAACTCTACAATAAGCTAACCTGCTTGCAGCTATTACTTACTAGAAATTATTTACTGATATACTTTTCTTAATAACCTTTCCATCCACAGTGCAGTCTGTTTATGTGATCCCTTTCCTGCAGGGACTATGTTTTGAACGCCTAGGGTTTAACAAAAATACCTGGCATATGCTAAACACTCAAAATTTATTAAACTTTTTTTAAATAAATAAATAAAGGGACAAAGGTTAGAAAAATATTTCAGTACGGAGAGAAGATAATGTGCCCCCCCAAAATTTGGTAGGGGAACAGATATAGCAAAAATCTACTTAATTAAATTATGAAAACATACACCTATGCAGCTATCAAGCAAGGCAGACTAATGTGGATCTTAAAGTATTTGACTTTAAGGCACTAAATCCTTACACTTAAAACCACAAAAAGTAGAACTGATACATCATATCTAAATTATCTGGAAACTCATGGGGCTGGGGGAGGGAGTATAGGAATTCTTCTTAATAGATTTCTAAATGAAAGCCTCTTCCTTCAGAGGAATAAGTCAATTCAAATGATTGTTTCCTTCCTCAGTTTTAAAGAATGCCACATCAAAAGAAAATTAATTTCCAGCAAGTTACCAGTAAATGATGTTCTGGTTCTAGTTTTCATACATTATACCACACAAAAACTTACAAGTCCCTGCTAAAATAAATGTTGAAAAGTGAACCTGTTTCAGTTTATATTTCAGACAGTAATAAGGGAAGGACTACAGTCATATTTCAAAAAATAAAAACACTTTGACCCTCTATAGTTACGACACCCAGAAGTTATCTTTGATATTAACACCTTTATACTCAAACTTCAGCTCCAAAATCCTTTCTGTAAAATATAAAACAAGCTCTTCTTCTTAACAGATGACCCCCAACTATTCTCTCATTCAAAGACTAAACATCAAACACTGTACCATCAATCATAAAAATCATGTACTTTTAAATCACTTTATGACTTATAAGGACCATCCATATACATTATTGCAGTTGATCTTCACAAGCCTGGGGTAGTAAAGAAAGTATTTTAATTCCCATTTTGCAGATGATATGGGTAATTATTATAATTTGATTGTGAAAAGTGTATTAATCCACATCATAATTTTGAAGCCTGTTTTTTCTATTCTCCAACATTTCCACCTTTATTTCTATGTCACAATTCTTGAAGGGATGCTTATCAAAATCATATGCTAAGCTCAAATATAACCATCTTTTAAAAAAGCAAAGGGGTCTCACCTATATTACAAAATTGTTCTTCTGTTTTTTTCCCACGGTACCTATTATTATTTTGTCTGTTTCTACAAAAGAAGGAAATAGAAGCAATATATTCTAAATACCTACTCACTATCAGGCATTATATTACTCACCTCTATCTGTAATTTCATTTACCTCCCCACAACTCTGTTCCCTGAGAACAATAATTGTTCCCATTTGACAAATGGAAGCTAAAGAAAACTTGACAAATAAAAAATTAAACCTCAGCAAAATAAACTAACTTATTCAACATTGGAAGCAAGAGGATCAGGATTCAAATCCAGATTTTCCAAGTCTACTATATCCATCTTCCTCTCAAATAAACATTGATAACTTCGATCACCAAAGAGAAAAACATCCAGGTGATTTTTTAAACTGTATATCTTATAAAATTTGAACAGACAAAAAGTAGTGAATTTAAACAAATGACTGTTTTATCACTAGAAACAAACTGGACTATTGCTGGCCTACTGCTGAACCCGGGCTGAGTGAATCACTAGTCAAATGTTCAAGGGAACAACCTCGCTTGAAACAAAGTTACTTGAAACAACACTTGAAAAGTGACAACAATCCATTCTAATTTAGCAACTGTCGTGACTTTAGGATGATACCTTAGGGAATGAATTATCTTTATTTACAGGGGGAGAAAATTCTCTTTATTATTTATTTTTTGACAGTGCAGTTTCAAGCAGTATTAAAATCAATTTCAACCGCGAGGAGGTATGACTTCTCTAAAAAAAAAGTGGGGGGGGGGGTGGTAAAGAATACACCGACTCCAAAATCAGAGGTCACTTAGCCAAAAACACTGGTCCTTTCGTGCAGAGAATCAGGTACATGGACAGTGGTCACCACCAGTAGTAACTCTTACGCATGGCAGCACTATAATACACCCCAGATATGCAAATATTTACGGTGGTCAGAGTCTCCTGAATGCTGCTTCTGCAATTTGTATTTCCTGATTTTGACATATTGCAAAAGGAAAATGCAAAATTACAATTTTTGCAAGGGTCTGCTACTCCGAAATAAAGTTACATAAGGTCCTTTGATGGGAGGCCTGGGGAATACAAAGACGTCTAAAGCACCATCCAGGTTCTTGCAATTAAAATGAGATGACAAACACGGAAACATGTGCCCTGCTGACGTCATGGAACGGAAAGGGGTGGCATCCTGCTGCGTCACGTCAACGTCATGAAGCGCACGAGGGAAGTTATACTGGAGAAGCAATTTCCCCAAGGGGCAACATTCGAGAAAAACAAGTTACCTCAGACCCGAAGAATGACCACTCTACTCTAGGGGACGACTTAAAAGGGACACTCTCCCGTCTCCCAAACTGTATGATTCCCCTAATCAGGAAATAAGGAACTAATACTAGGGCTTTATAGGGACTACGGGATGAGCCAGATATGGAGAAAGAGACGCCTCTGGCCTTGGGGGCTCGTTCTTGAGGGGATCAGCGTGATGGGGATAAGAAGGGCATCTTTGGAACAGGGGCCTTCCCCATAGGAAGAGGAGTCGAGTCCTCTGGCCATATTTAAACCACGGTTTTCCATGCCACCTGTGCGACTTGGGATCCAACCTCCCCGCACCAGCCCCAGTCCAGGTACCTGGAACTTAGTCCGATCGGTAACCGGCGACTACGTGGGGTACAGGTACCCGAGCGCGCCCCCGACCGACGCACCGACCTGCGCGCGCGCCGCGGGCCGGATGCGTGCGCACTCCCCGGACGTCCCGCCCCGCCCCCTCTGCGCCCTGGAGCAGGGCAGCGTGCGCGCCCCCGCGCCGCGCGGAGCCGGGCACTCAGAAAGGCGTCCCAGTAGTGCCTGACAGTTCTTCCTCAGCGCCTGCCCCGTGCGTGGCTAAGAGCGCGGAGTCTCGCCATATTAGAAGGGCTCTGTTACGTGAGGCTGTGCACGGAAACTATTCCGGGAAGAAGAGGGGTACTTGGTGGGCGGGGTAATTTCGGGCAGTCAGGTGGGCGACCCGCGTAGGCGTGTGAAAAGCCCGCGTCGTTAGGGAGGGCAGGAGCGGCGTCTCTGGTTACTGGATCGGGCAAAGGGCAGAGGTCAGCGTCCAGGTTGGACAGCAGCACCTTTGAGCGATGGCGGCGTCTGGGGAACCCCGGAAGCAGTGGCAGGAGGAGGTGGCGGCGGTGGTAGTGGTGGGCTCCTGCATGACCGACCTGGTCAGGTTAGTCCGGGGCCAGTACTCAGTCTGCGGCTCGGGGGAGGAGTAGAGCCGTGCGCTCTGCGCCCAGCGGAGCTCTTGGGCGCTGGGTCTCCAGGGATGGACAGTGCTAGCTTTGGGTATGAGCTGCAGGTTTTCGCAGCCCTCAGCCTGCCTTCCCGGCGTGGAAGAATTTGAGTCTGTAAAGGTAAATGTCAGGGGAGAGCACATAAGAGGCCAGGGTTTAGTGAAAGCTCTAACATTACTAAAAGCGCCCCCCACAAAAGACCTACCCTCCAAAGACTTGCGCCCCCAAAGACCTTTCTTGGCCCGGCTGCTGAGCCTTTCCCCAAATGAGCCAGGGGACTTTGCCCACGTCATTTTATCTCCGAGAATGTGCCTACCTCATAGGGATATTGTGAGGACTAGATGTAGTAAAGTGTTTCGTCAAGCCTAACATTATCCAAATTGAGTATTATTCGTCTGAGCTTATTGTATAAAATAATGAATCGAACAGAAGTCAAAAAGACTGTCACCTTTCACCATGTTGATTAAATACTGCAGTATTTTATGTTTACATCGTATTTTTCAGCAAGCCAACTATGAATCAAAATGAAAACAAACAATATGTACAACCACCAAAAATTATGACCAAATTATGATAGAAAATATGCCAAATAAAGATTGTTAGGTCAGTAAGACTGAGTAGACAGATCCTTCTGATTTAACTTTTTTAAAATTAAGTAATGTCTGTTCATTGTAAAAGTAGTAATAAATTCAGATATTCCAAGAAAATCCTACCACTCCAGTTACTGCAGTTCAGTCTTTTGATGAATATCTTTTCAGATGTCGTTCTATACTACAGTAACACCTCATCTGTCCTGAAATGTTGCTTTTCCAAAGGGCAATAGAGAATGTGGAGCTAAAGAAAAAGGCGTTGGGGCAATCAAAATAAGTCACCAAATTGCTGCATCAAACCACCTGTATTCTACTCAGAAAATAGTTCTAGGGTCTTCATGTAACCAATTTAATCTTACCTTAAGATATTTGTAGGCTGTGTTATCAAATTTCTACTGAGATTAGAAAAGTGACAGTAGAGAGGAGTAACTGCTAGAGGCAGTTATAGTGACTGATGAAAACTTGAGGGTGAGTAGGAGACTGTGTAACAAGAAGAAGCAACAAAAGAGTTTTAAATACAAATGACCTAATAAATAAATACCAATGACCTTTATTTTTCCACAAGTATTTGAACTATTTTGTCAGACAATGGGGCAAGATAAAAATACTTTCCTTTGGTGACAGAGCATAAAACTCAATCTAGTTGGAGACATTTGTTGAAGAGACTGGTACATCCTTTTCTAGAGCAGGAGTCAGTCAGCTTTCCTGTAAAGGGCCAAATAAATATTTGAGGTTTTGCAAGCCATGTATGATCTAGGTCACATTTTTTAGCGACCTTTTTAAAATGTAAAAATTATTCTTATCTCCCAGCCTTACAAGAACAGCCTGCAGGCCATAGTTCACAGACACCTATGTAGAAAGAATAGCACTGTGCTTACAACACAATATAGCAATTGATTTTACTTGCGATGACTCTTTTCAAGAAAAGATTGTATAGTACTTATTAAATTTTATATAAAAATAGGGCATGTATTTCACTTTAAAAATAGTTTCATCAAAAATATATAAAGTTTAGTAACATAGAGGAATAAACCTTCAGTAAACCTTCATCTAAAATTATTCATTCCATGGAAGATCCACCTAGCTGAATGTTTACCATAATTTTATACGTGAAGTGGCAAAAGAGCTAGAAAACTAAAGTGGGCCGGGTGCAGTGGCTCATGCCTGTAATCCCAGCACTTTGGGAGGCCGAGGCAGGTGGATCACCTGAGGTCAGGAGTTTAAGACCAGCCTGGCCAACATGGTGAAACCCCATCTCTACTAAAAATGCAAAAATTAGCTGGACATGGTCACTGGCACCTGTGATCCCAGCCACTCAAGAGGCTAAGGTAGGAGAATACAGGAGGTAAAGGTTGCAGTGAGCCAAGATTGCACCATTGCACTCCAGCCTGGACATAAGAGTGAAACTCCGGTCTCAAAAGAAAAGAAGAAAACTAAAGTTTTCTCATACATCCTACCTGAATAAAAGTGTCAGGGTTAAAATTCAGAGCCAGTTCCTTGTTATCAAACTAAGAGCTTTCTGTGAAGCTTGACCATCAGATACTAAAAATAACTATAGTACTTTGTGGGGTGGGGTAGGGGTCGTGGTGTCAGAGGCCCATTTTAGCATCTATCAGGATTTTAAAATCTTATTTCAGAGCTAGAAAATTTTGGAAATTATCCTTGTTCTTCAGTTTTTAGATACATAAGAAATTCCTACATTGTGGATAACTTTTTAAACTTCTCTTCTTGCCATATATTTTCCTTCATAAAATATCCAAGTTTCTTCTCTTCACATGAATCATTAGTAAAAACTGTATTCCCGCATAGACTCTCTCTACTAATTCCTGCATCTTTTCTACAAACTTTTCATGGTCTCTCATTATTTATGACTCTGAAGATCTTTACAGAAATCTGAATATAGGATTTTCATTTAAAAACCTGCATCTGGGATAAACTTGGGTACAACTTTTCTAGTTACAGTGCGTATCATGATTATATCAGTTACTTACTGCCACTGTAACAAATTACAAAACAGAATAAGTAATGCAAATTTATTTTTTTACAGTTCTGGAGGTCAGAAGTCTGATATGGGTTTCACTGGGTCAAAATCAAGGTGTCAGCAGGGCTGGGCCCCATTCTGGAGGCCCTAGAGGAGGATCTGTTTTCTATCCTTTTCCAGCTTCCAGAGGCTCATTGTGGCCCCTTCCTCCATCTTCAAAGCCAGCAGTGGTTGGTAGGTCTTTCTCACATCACGTCACTCTGACCACCAGTCTTCCAGTCTTCTGGCTCCCTTTTCTACATTATAAGAACTCTTGTGATTATATTAGGCCCAACCAGATAATTCACGATTATCTCATTATTTTTTCTTTTTTCTTTTTTTTTGAGAAAGCGTCTCACTCTGTCGCCCAGGCTGGAATGCAGTGACGCGATCTTGGCTCACTGCAATCTCTGCCTCCCAGGTTCAAGCAATTCTCCTGCCTCAGCCTCCTGAGTAGCTGGGATTATAGGCGTGTACCACCACCCCCAGCTGATTTTTATATTTTTAGTAGCAATGGGGTTTCACCTTGTTGGCCAGGCAGGTTTTGATCTCTTGACTTCATGAGCCACCTGCCTCAGCCTCCCAAAGTGCTGGGATTATAGGCGTGAGCCACCACACCTGGCCAATAATCTCTTTATTTTATGGTAGCTTATTAGCAAGCTTTATTTCCCCTTGCCGTGTAACAAGGGGAAATTATATTCACAAATTCTGGGGATTCATTGTGGACATCCTTTGCGGTAGGGGAGCAGAGAGTATGTTGTTTTTTCTACCGCAGTGGTTAAGCTTGAAGTAAAAAATCCTGTAATACAGAAATCTGAGTATAGGATTTTCATTTCAAACCCTGCATCTGTGATAAACTTGGGTGCAACTTTTCTAGTCAGTACTCAGAGAATCTTTGAAGCCTATCATTCTATCCTTACATTTTACAGGTGAGATAAGGAAAAGAGCTTCAGTGACTTACTCCAAATCACACAGCCAGTGAGTGGTATAGTAAAGGCTGCTACCCAGGACTCTCAGTTTTTACCTTTCTTTTTTTAATTTTTTAAATATATTCTATTTTTTATTTTTTTAAAAATAGGGACTTAGTATATTGCCCAGGCTGGTCTTGAACTCCTGGGCTCAAGCGATCCTCCTACTTGGCCTCCCAAAGTGCTAGGATTAGAGGGGTGAGCCACCGTGCCTGGACCCAACTCTTATCTTTCTATTATATCATTCTACCTCTAACTCTGGCTAGTGTTTATTGCCCTTTTCATCTACAGTACATATGATAGCTTATAGTCTGCACATTCATTGTTAACTTTATAAACTGATAAGGAATAACAACTAAGGATTTATAATTTTCAAGTCTAAAGATAGTATCTTTATTACTGTGCCTTATTCCTAAATTGAACTGTAACCAGCCTGGACACCCATGCCTATTCTTTAGTATCACTTCAGAAATAAAACTGCTTCAATAACTAAGCCCTTTTGGATGGCATCCAAGCCCAACTTACTTTATGTATTACATTACTGTGTGCCAGACACTGCTAATAATCTTTTTTTCATTTCTAATTTCAGTCAGCTATGAATAGTAAGTCTTACGTAGTAATAATTTAAAAAAAAATCGTTAGCTCATACAGCCTGGCAAACAATGGAAATAATTTAATAGTCACCTATATTTTTCTCATTATCCTCTTCCTTCTTGAACACTCATCTCTAAAGTTACACATTACAAAGATACAAGAAATCATGCCTGATCTTACGAGACTAAAGTCAAAGATGCTCCAGAGACAGATTTCCACAAAAAACTAACAATGTATGAACATTTTTAGACGTTAGGCTCATAGGCCTTTGTTAATCATGCTTTCATTAGTAATCCTTATTTTTTATGACATGTATCACCCATTTTTTTCAATTATTCATTCAACAAATATTTGTGGAATTTATACTATGTGCCAGGCACTTCCCAATGTGCAGAGGATACAGCAGTGAAAACACAGACAAAAATCCCTGCCTCATGAAGTTTACATTCTAGCAAGACAGTATCAGTAGATAAAAGTTAAATACATAGTATGTTAGATAAAGGTTAAGGAGAAAAATTAAGCACTAAAGGGGGAAGGAACAGGAAGTTTAGATTACTGGCTTCAGAAAATCTCACTCAAAAGGTCATTTAGAGTAAAGACCTAAAAGGGGAAAGAAAACAAGTCATAATCTGAGGAAGAGCATTCCTCGAAGGCCCTATTCAGTGAAGTTTATGGAGTCCAATATGGCTGAAGAAGCAAAAAAGAGTCGGGAGAGAAATCAATGATTAAAGGACATTGAGTCATACTCTGCATGAGATGAAAAGCTATTGGAGGATTTGAGCACAGGAATGACATAATCTTATTTTGATTGTAATAAGATCTCTCCAAGGGCTATGTGAGAATAAATAGCATGAAGGAAGGCAAGAACAGAAGCAGGAAGACAAATTCAGAGTCAATCCCAACGATCTAAGCAAGAAATGATGGTAGCTTGAAAGCAGTGCAAGTGGAGAGAAAGCATCTTTGATTATATTTTGGGGTAGAGTTGACAGGATATGCTGAAGAGTAAGAGATCTGTCAAGGATCTAATCCCAGCAAGATCAAGTGCTATGGCCTCTGCAACTGGAAGAGGCAGTTGACCTTTACTAAAATGTACAGTTGGGTGCCAGAGGGCTGTATCAGGAGCACAGAGTGGTCGTTGAAGGGTTAAAGTACCCACTAGACATCCAACTGAAGAGGTCGAGAAGACAGTTAGATACAAGAGTGTGGAGTTCAAAGGAGAGGTCTGGCTGGAGATATAAATTTGAGTCATCAGTATACATATGGTATTTAAAGCCATGAGACCGGATGAGATCACTGAGGGTCTGATCTCCTAGAGCACTACAACATTTAGAGGATATGTTTTTTATGAAATTTACTTCCTGTCTCTCTTCCAGTCTCTCTGCAGTCCTAAAACTTGCTTTGAGACAAGCTTAATAAAAACCTATGTTTATATTTCCATGGCAATAGACTATGATGTCAACTAAAACACTTATCCTTCTATATGCTGCCAATTAAAAGTGATGGCTTGAGAGATAAGACTCATGTTCACCCAAGCATCTAAATGTAATCCTGGCAAATCAGGAAATGAGTGCTTAATTTTCAAAAGGTTTAATTGGATAGTGGAATAAGTGAATTTAGAAGCTTTTGATCCAAAATGGATGAAGCATTGGACCTAGATTACTTTAAAAAAAAAAAATGTTATGGCTAGGCACGGTGGTGGCTCAAGGCTATAATCCCAGCACTTTGGGAAGCCAGGGTGGGTGGATCGCTTGAGCTCAGGAGTTCAAGACCAGCCTGGGCAACATGGCAAAAGTCCATCTCTGCAAAAACTACACAGATTAGTTGGGCGTGGTAGTGTGAGCCTGTAGTCCCAGCTACTAGGGGGAACTGAGGTGGGAGGATCGCTGGAGACTGGAGGTAGAGGCTACAGTGAGCCTTGATTGCACACTGCGCTCGCCTGGGCAACAGAGTGAGACCCTGTTAAAAATAAAAAAACGGGTATACTGTACCTATAAAAGTTTATATTTATTTGACATAATACAGTACTTTCTAACTGGGACACTGATTAGAGAGTCAAGAAGCCTCTTGACTTGTCATATTTAGAACAGAGAAAACTCTTTTACCGTCACATTTTCAGAAACTAAAAAAGGAATATTGATCCAAAAAGTATCATGCTTTCCCAGCACTTTGGGAGGAATATAATATCCTTCATTATTCTTTCTGCTTCTCAAATTGGACTGAAAAATTGCTTATCAGTTGCCAGTTATTTATTAAATTAGTATTTTATTAAATACAGTTCTGTTAACTATATTCCCTAATATCAAAAGTAATCATTCATGGGAAATTTTCTATGTCCCTTTAGTGAAAATATACATTGAAAAATTATGACCGGGCACAGTGGCTCATGCCTATAATCCCAGCACTTTGGGAGGCAAAGGTGGGAGGACTGTTTGAGCCCAGGAGTTTGAAACCAGCCTGGACAACAGAGTAAGATTCTGTCTCAAAAAATTCCATATGACAAAGAAAGAGCACTTGCTGTATACCATTACGAAGCAGTCCCTTTAGCAATACATTCCTTTCCAGCTCTCTGTGCCTTAGGCTTTTCATGTCTGTATTCTGAGGAGAACAAAGCAAGGTGGACTTTGTGATGAGTTTTGCTCTAGTATTTTGATGACTTGTTTATAATACTGAAATACTTGTAATGTGCTAAACACTAGGGCTACTGCAGTTAGGAAAACATGGTTATTGCTTGTCCTAAACCATTTTGTGCTGCCATAAGAGAATACCGAAGACTGGATAATTTATTTTTTTCACTTTTAATTTAAGTTCAGGGATGCATGTGCAGGTTTCTTATATAGGTAAACTCATGTCATGCGGGTTTGTTGTACCCAGGTATTATTATTATTATTATGTCACCCAGGTATTAAGCCTAGTTCTCATTATTGTTCCTGATCCTCTCCTTTCACCCTCCTCCCTCAGGTAGACCCCAGTGTCTCTTGTTCCCCTCTATGTATCCATGTGTTTACATCATTTAGCTCCCACTTACAAGTAAGAACATGCAATATTTCGTTTTCTGTTCCTGTGATAGTGTACTAAGGATAATGGCCTCCAGCTCCACCCATGTTCCGGCAAAGGACATGATTCTGTCCTTTTTAACAGTTGTGTAGTATTCCATAGTGTATATGTACCACATTTTCTTTATCCAGCCTAACATTGATGATTGATTCCATGTCTTTGATTCCATTAGGTTGATTCCATTAGGTTGATTCCATGTCTTTGCTATTGTGAGTAGTGCTGCAATGAACATATGCATGCATGTGTCTTTGTTACAGAATTATTTATATTCCTTTGGGTACATACCCAGTAATGGGATTTCTGGGTCAAATGGTAGTTCTGTTTTTAGCTTCTTGAGGAATTGCCACCCTGATTTCCACAATGGTTGAACTAATTTACACTCCCACCAACAGTGTATAAGCATTCTTTTTTTCTCCACAACCTTGCCAGCATCTGTTAATTTTTGACTTTTTAATAATAGTCATTCTGACTGGTATGAGATGGTATCTCATTGTGGTTTTGCTTTGTATTTCTTTAATGATCAGTGATGTTGAGCTTTTTTTTTCATATGCTTATTGGCCACATGTATGTCTTCTTTTTAAAAGTGTTTATTCATGTTCTTTGCATACTTTTTAATGGGTTTTTTTTTCTTGTAGATTTAAGTTCCTTTTAGGTGCTAGATATTAGACCTTTGTCAGATGCATAGTTTGCAAAAATTTTCTCCTATTCTATAGGTTTTCTGTTTACTCAATAGTTTTTTGTTGTTGTTGTTTTGTTTTGCTGTACAGAAGCTGTTTAGTTTTCTTTGGCTTCATTAGCTCTCATTTGTCAATTTTTGCTTTTGTTGCAATTGCTTTTTGGCATTTTTGTTGTGAAATTTTTGTCTGTTCTATTCCAGAATGGTATTGCCTAGGTTGTCTTCCAGGGTTTTTGTAGTTTCAGGTTTTATATTTGTCTTTAATTCATCTTGAGTTGACTTTTGTATATGGTGTAATTAAAGGGTCCAGTTTCAGTCTTCTGCACATGGCTAGCCAGTTATTCCAGCACCACTTAATGAATAGGGAGTCATTTCTCCATTGTTTGTTTTTGTCAGTTTTATCAAAGATCAGATGGTTGTAGGTGTATGACATTATTTTTGGTGCTCTTTCTTCTGTTCCATTGGTCTGTGTGTCTGTTTTTGTACCAGTACCATGCTGTTTTGTTTACTGTAGCCCTGAACTATAATTTGAAGTCAGGTACTGTGATGCCTCCAACTTTATTCTTTTTCCTTAGGATTGCCTTGGCTATTCGGGGGCACTTTTTTGGTTCCATATGAAATTTATTTTATTTTATTTTATTTTTATTTATTTTTTGAGACAGAGTCTCACTGTGTCACCCAGGCTGGAGTGCAGTGGCACAATCTTGACTTACTGCAACTTCTGTCTCCCAGGTTCAAGCAATTCTCCTGCCTCAGCCTCCCCAGTAGCTGGGACTACAGGCCTGCTCCACCACACCTGGCTAATTTTTGTATTTTGAATAGAGATGGGATTTTGCCATGTTGACCAGGCTAGTCACAAACTCCTGACCTCAGGTAATCTGCCAGCCTCGGCCTCCTAAAGTGCTGGGATTACAGCGTGACTCACTGCACTGGCCTTATTTTTCTTGAGACAGGGTCTTGCTCTTTCACCCAGGCTGGAGTGCAACAGTGTGATCACAGCTTACTACAGCCTTGACTTCCAGGCTCCAGCAATCCCCTTACCTTAACCTTCCAAGTAGCTGGAACCATAGGCGCGCACCACCATGCCCAGCTAATTTCTGTTTGTTTGTTTTTCTTTGTTTGTTTGCTTGCTTGTTTGTTTTTGTAAAGACAAGGTTTTGCCATGTTACTCAGTCTGGTCTCAAACTCCTGAGCTGAAGCAACACTACCAACCTCAGCCCCTCAAAGTGCTGGGATTACAGGGGTGAACCACTGTGCCTAGCCCAGTTTGAATTTTAAAATCCTTTTTTCTAGTTCTGTTATGAATGTCATGGTAGCTTAGTCAGAATAGCATTGAATCTATAAATTGCTTTGGGCAGTATGGCCATTTTAATGATATTGATTCTTCATATCCATGAGCATGGAATTTTGCTTCTGTGTTTGTGTTATCTAGATTTCTTCAATCAGTGTTTTGTAGTTCTCATTGTAGAGATTTTTCAATTCCCCGGATAGCTGTGTTTCTAGGTATTGTATTTTTTTGTGTGGCAATTGTGGATGGGACTGCGTTCTTTATAGGGCTTTCGGCTTGACTGTTGCTGTATAGGAATGCTAGTGATTTTAGTATGTTGATTTTGTATCCTGATACTTTGCTGAAGTTGTTTATCACCTTAAGGAGCTTTTGGGCCAAGAGTATGGGGTTTCCTAGATAGAAAATCATGTCATCTGCGAACAGGGGTAGTTTGACTTCCTCTCTTCCTATTTGGATGCCCTTTATTTCTTTCTCTGGCCTGGTTGCTCTAGCAAGGACTTCTAATACTGTGTTGAATAGGAGTGGTAAGAGAAGGCATCCTTTTCTTGTGCTGATTTTCAAGGGAAATGCTTCCAGCTTTTTTCCATTCAGAATGATGTTGGCTGTGGGTTTGTCATAGATTGTTCGTATTATTTTGAGATATGGTCCTTCAATACCTGGTTGATTGAGAGTTTTTAACATGAAGCAGTGTTGCATTTTATGGAAAGCCTTTTCTTTAACTATTGAGATAATCATGTGGTTTTTGCCTTTAGTTTTGTATGTGATGAATCACAGTTAACTGATTTGCATATGTCTAACCAACCTTGCATCCTGGGGAAAAGTCCACTTGATCATGATGGATTAGCTTTTTGATGTGCTGCTGGATTCAATTTTCCAGTATTTTGTAGAGCATTTTTGCATCCATGTTCATCAAGGGCATTGGACTGAAGTTTTCTTTCTTTTTTTTCTTGTATTCTTGCCACGTTTTGGTATCAGAATGATGCTGGCCTCATAGAATGAATTAGGGAGGAGTCCCTCCTCCTCAGTTTTTTTGAATACTTTCAGTAGGAATGGTACTAGCTCTTCTTCGTACATCTGGTAGAATTTGGCTGTGAATTCATCTGCTCCTGGCCTTTTTTTGGTTGGTAGGCTATTTATTATGGATTCAATTTCAGAGCTCATTACTGGTCTGTTCAAGGACTCAATTTCTTACTGGTTCTGTCTTGGGAGGGTGTTTGTGTCCAGGAATTTATCCATTTCTTCTCAATTCTAGTTTGTATGTATGAGGTGTTTATAATATTCTCTGTTGGTTATTTGTATTTATGTGGGGTCAGTCGTAATATCCCCTTTACAACTGGATAATTTGTAATGAACAGAAATGTATTGGCTCATAGTTCTGGAGGCTGGGTAGTCCAAGATCAAGGGCATCCGGTGAGATTGTTATATTATTCCATGGTAGAAAAACAAAACAGGTAGAAGAGAGAGAGAGAGACAAAGATAAAAGGGGGCCAAATTTGTCCTTTTATTAGGAACTCACTCCCCTGATAAACCCACTCCCATGATAATGGCATTAATCCATTCATGAGGACAGAGCTCTCATGACCTAAACCCTACTTAAAAGTCTCACCTCCTAACCATTTCATTGGCAGTTAAATTTCAACGTGAGTTTAGGAAGGAACAGACATTTAAACCATAGCACTGCTTTTAGGGAATTTAGAGTCCAAAGAAGAAGGTAGACACAGAGATAATTAAAGTATGATGTGGTAAGTGCCTGTAGGTTATACGAGAGAACAGGATAAACTTCCTGGAAGAGATGACTCCTGAGCCAAATCATTAAAAATAAGCAGCTGCTAACCCAGAATAAAAAGGAGAAGAATTACACACAGAAGCAAAATTATGGATAAGTTTGCGTAGTGTGTGCTGAGGCAGCAACCCTTGGGTCTTAGGACATCAAGAATCAGTAGTGATGAAAGGCCTAATCAACCATGCTAAGGTGCTTAGGTTTTCTTCTATAGGCCCTGGGAACCAATGAAGAGCCCAAAGTACAAGAATGACAGCAGGATTTATATTTCACATAGTTCACTTAGTGCTAAAGGCAGATTTAAAAGAAGCCAATGTTTTGAAAGCATCAAAGGCGTTCTTGAAGACAGGAAGACCCATTTGAAAGGTAAAGCAATAGTACTCACAAATGTTGATGACAGCTTGAACTGGGATGGTAATGCTGGGAATCAAAAAGAGGAAAAAGCTTAAAGAAATATTTAGGGGGCAAAATGGTTGGAAACAACTGTTTAGTAAAGTTGGCATGAATCAAGCATTCACTCTCTAGTCTTTTTAACAGTCTCACTCTGTCACCCAGGCTGGGGTGGACTGGTGCAATCTCAGCTTGCTGCAACCTCCGCCTCCCGGGTTCAAGCGATGCTCCTGCCTCAGCCTCCCAAGTAGCTGGGATTATAGGCATGCACCACCACACCCAGCTAATTTTTGTATTTTTAGTAGAGATGGGGCTTCACCATGTTGTCCAGGCTGGTCTTGAACTCCTGACCTCATAATCCACAAAGTGCTGGGATTACAGGCATGAGCCACTGTGCCCAGCGTCTCTGGTCTTGTCAGGGAACTTACATACGGTGGAACTAGAGAGTATTAGAGTAGCAAAGAAACTTGAGCTCATTTCTGTGTTGAAATGACCACCCTGCTCATTTTAAATATAGGAAGCATAAGTCTGGAAAGAATTAACTGATTTTCCACAACTAATACCTAATTAAGATTGGAGCTAGGATTAAAGTTTTTATCTTTTGGCTCTCAAATACTAACACATTGTGTTATTGTGAACTTCTGAGTAGCATTTCAGAAGTTTGAAATGTACTGGATTTGCAAGAGACAAAGTGTTCAAAAGTGCTAATAAGGACTGATTTCCTTGAAAAAGAAAACAAAGCTAATATTACAGTTATCAGTATCAGAGTACTTAATATTATTGTCTTTTAGAATTTTTTTCTGGACTGCCATTTTTATTATATATGCATAATATATAATTTACAGTTCATTGGCATTAAGTATACCCACATTTTTGTACAAACATCACCACTAATCATCTTTAAAATGTTTTTCATCTTCCTAAACAGAAATTATGTCCTTGTTAAACAATAACTCCCTATTCCTTCCTTTCTCCCCTCGGCCCCTGGCAACCACCATTCTACTTTCTATCCCTATGAATTTGACTACTTTAGGTACATTATATAAGTGGAATCATGCAGTGTTTGCCCTTATATAACTTGCTTATTTCACTTAGCGTAATGTTTTCAAAAAAGGGTAAGTGAACTTGAAGACATAGTAATACACATTATCTAAATTTAAGCATAGATGGAAAAGGTACAGAGCATCTGTAACCTGTGGAACAGTCTACTATATGTATAATTGGAGTCAAAGTATCTCATAATAGTGGAGTCTTTTTGACTGGCTTATTTCACTTAGCACAACGTTTTCAAGATTTATCCATGTTGTAGCATGTTTCAGAATTTTCTTCCTTTTACGAACTGAAAAATATTCTATTTATGTGCATTACACATTTTGTTTATCTGTTCATCTATCAGTGGACATTTGGGTTGCTTCTACCTTTGGGCTATTATGAACAATGCTGCTATTAACGTGTGTGTACAAATATCTGTTTGAGCCCTGTTTTCAGTTCTTTTGGGTATATGCCCGAAAGTGAGATTGCTGGATCATATAATAATTCTATGTCTGATTTTTCTGATGAACCACCATATTGTTTTTCATACCTGCCACACTGCTTTTCCTGTTAGTTTCTTTCATCTTCTTTGTAAAGTGCCTATTCTTCATCTTACTCACCAAGCCTCCTTTTCCTGTTTTGGCTTAGACTCTTTTTTGTTTTGTCTCCTAATTTTAGCCCTGTTTGTAGTCCCTCTTTTATGTCCTCTTCTGCAATTATGCATCCCCATATGCATGTATATCTGTCATGTCTAAGTATACGTTTGTGCAAGAGGAAGAGTGTGTCTGTACAGGCAAGGAGCTCAGTAAACCTCATACCTTCTCTGCCACCCTCAATCTTAGCAGCAGCATTTTTGTGGCCATTTAATACTCTGTTACTTAGAGGTACAAAAACTTGTTGATGCAGTGCCCTAAATATCTATTAAGTTGTTTCTGTTTGCCATGATGAAATTCTTTGAACACTTATCTTTTGGACTCACGTCTGTTTCCTTAGGTAAATTCCTAGAGATGGAATTTCTAGGTCAAAGGAAGTAACGTTTTTGCTTTTGTTTTGTTTTGAGTCAAGGTCTCGTTCTGTTACCCAGACCGGAATGCAGTGTTGCAATTGCATTTCACTGCAGCCTTGACCTTCCAGGCTCAACTGATCCTCCCATGTCAGCCTCCCAAGTAGCTGGGACTACAGGTGCATGCCACCATGCTCAGCTAATTTTTATATTTTATTTTTGGTTGAAACAAGGTCTTGTCATGTTGCCCAGGCTGCTCTTAAATGCCTACCTTCAAGCCATCTGCCCACCTTGGCCTCCCAAAGTGCAGGGATTACAGACGTGAGCCACCATACCTGGCTGGAAATAACATTTTTTAAATATTCGAAATATATTTCCAATTTGCCTTTATAAACATTCTTCTGAAATACACTCCTACTCACAGTGTGTGAAAAAGCCTATTTCCTTGACTTTTAACCAACACATTACTAGCTGAGAGATGATAAACATTTTCACGTTTGATTACAAGAGGAGATCTTGAGTGTTTTTCAGATGTTAGTTATTTGTATTTCTTTGGTGAGTTGCCTGTCCACAGGTCCTTTGTCCACTTTTCTGTTGGACACTCCTTAAGATTTTAAACAAGAGAGTTCAAAGAAAAAAAATGTGAAGATACTGGTTAAAAAGAGAGTTCTGCAGCAAAGAAACGAATAGTGTGAGAGTTAAAGGAGAACTTAAGACTCTGGCTAACATAAAGTATTGTGGAAATGTGGAAGGCTGGTTGCCATTTAGAATCAGTTAAACCAAACTTTCCAGGGAGGGAGCCCAGGCATCAATTTTTGTTTTTTAATTTCCCCATAAATTTTAATCTGCCCCAGGAGTAGAGAAAAAGTGACTTACCGATAAAGGCAGGAACTATGAAGTAGTGTGAATGTGACAAAATACTGTAGCAATTTGGAGAAATTAACCTTTAAGAGAATGGGGTTAGAGTTATTCCTGACCAAGGGGAATCAGGACTGGCACAGATAAATATGTCAATTTATAAGTGGCATCATACCTGGTTATATAGTCTCTCTGCTGTGGTAATGGTAATACAGAGTCTTCTTGACACATTGTGTCACATGATGCAGTCCAGTGGATATCAGTTCTCGAATTATCTGAGTTCTGCCCAAGACAGTTGTCTCCTGGTTAAGTGGCTGCCTCTTCCTCTATTGTGACAGTGATCATACAATGTTGAAACTAAACTGTAAGCTAAGTGAGGACAGGGTCTGACTATCTCCAGAACTTCACACAGAGTCTGGAACGTAGTAATTGTAACAAATATATGCTGAGAATGGACTGAGTGTCACGAAAAGGATCTGATATTATTCCAGTTTCTTCCATAGTTATCATACTAAATCAAGATTTGCTTCATTGAATACAATTTTAATCACTTTTTAGTACTTTTTACGTAGTGATCATATCTGTTTGTCGTATGATCTTCAAGAACAAGATTTCTTTGAGTTGTATAAGGTTCCTCCTATGACAACTGATTGAAGACACTTCTTTGAGACCTTAAATTCTTCATATGAGCATTTAAAATATTTCTTTATATTCTTCTTGATTTACTGTCTTCATGATTTTTATATCACTAGTTTGACTTGGGGTATTTCTTGTATACATGCAGAAGGCTGCTACAAATTATCTCTATATGTATATGGTTTTCTAAATAAAGGTTGAGAGTTCTGTTTTTGCTTTGGGTTTGGAGGTTTTTGTTTGTGGGTGTTTTGTTTTTTTGGTTTGTTTCCCAAATACATCACATATTAGGTACTGGCTTGTCTCCCATGGTCAGAAATATCTTCAAACACAATTCTACTGAAGTATTGCAGAAAGTAATTTGTACAATAGTTGTTTTTTTTTTTTTTTGCCTTTTGTTATTATTGTTGTTGGTTTTTTTATACGGAGTCTTGCTGTGTTGCCCAGGCTCTAGTGCAGTGGCACAATCTCGGCTCACCGCATCCTCCACCACCCAGGTTCAAGCAATTCCCTTGCCTCAGCCTCCTGGGTAGCTGGGACTATAGTCACACACCACCACGCCCAGCTAATTTTGTGTGTGTGTGTGTGTGTGTGTGTGTGTGTGTCTGTGTGTGTATTTTTAGCAGAGAAGGTGTTTCACCATGTTGGCCAGGATGGGTTCAATCTCCTGACCTTGTGATCCGCCCACCTCGGCCTCCCAAAGTTCTGGGATTACAGGCATGAGCCACCACACCCAGCCCATGCAACAGTTTTTAAGGTTCCCTTTATAAATTATGTTTTACATCTGGATTTTTACCACCAGTATAAAAAGTTATAATTCATACACTGTTATAGCAATAATATTGGTTTTTTCTGAATTAGAAGTATTCATTTTGAAGTGAGAAATACAAATGTACATTTTTGGTTACCTAAGTTTTCAACCAAATACTTGGCCAAAAACTTTTTAGAAACTCAATATTAAAGTCCTTCAGGCTGTCTCAGTGAAAATCATAAGCAGTTCTTTGGTATTCTATGAAGACTATAAAGAAAACAGAATATTGGCTGGGTGCAGTGGCTCACACCTGTAATCCCAGCACTTTGGGATGTCAAGGCAGGCGAATCACCTGAGGTTAGGAGTTCGAGACCAGCCTGGCCAACATGATGAAACCCCGTCTCTACTAAAAATACAAATAATTAGCCGGGCATGGGTGGCACACACCTGTAATCCCAGCTACTCAGGAGGCTGAGACAGGAGAATCACTTGAACCCAGGAGGCAGAGGTTGCAGTGAGCCGAGGTCATGCTACTGCATTTCAGTCTGGACAAATGCAAAACTCCGTCTCAAAAAAAACCAGAGTATTATCTAAAATGTTTCTTTTAAGCGTTTTCAAACTACCACAGTACCTTGCTCAAAGTAGTTACTCAGTGAACATCTGTGGAGGGTATGAGGGAATGCCTGCATGCCACGGTTGCCCAAGAATAGCAGCTGTGTAGAATGTCTATGTGGGGACCCTGGATCCAGCAGAACTTTAACCCTACTGACAGCTGCAACCGGGAAACTGCATTATTTAACAGGTTAGCTTTTTGGAATGTAATGAGCAGAGGATCCTTCCAGTTACTTCAAGAATGTGTACTTGTTTGTAAGGTGAACCAGAATTAGCTTAACAGCCAGGTCTCAGGAAGAGCAGGAACCAGGGAAGGTTCCTAGGAAATGGATCATTCTTAAATTTTTACCCCAGTGCTCCATCATTACCTTGGCCCGACTGTCATCCTCATGTTTGCTCCTTAACTCTCACTCCTCTATTGGCAGGCTTTCTCTGTGAGTATAGCTCCTGCTCCTTCCCAACCCTGCCAGTCGGCCTCCTTTACACCCATGCATCCATTCAAGCTTCTGCTTCCACTACCAATTGCTTCCTTCTTCATATTTCTTATTTGATGGGTGTTCAGCTGTGGCTTTTTATATATATTCATTAAGCTAGGCTGACTTTCTGTCTGCTTGATGTGTCGCTTACCTAGGGAATTGTATTAACATCACCTGCCATGGTGGTGGATTTGACAATTTCTTGTTGTTGTTATATTTATTTTGGTTTTATGTATTTTGCGGCTATTGTATTCGTTATATTTAGTCTTGAATTATTACAGTTTCCTGCTGAGTTTAACCTTTTCTCTCCTTTCCTGTAGTGCTGATGAATGTAACCTTTTGGTTAAAGCTAGTTACCATATTTTATCTGTCTTTGCCCTAAGCTTTTTTTGTTTTTTGGCAGATTTTGATAAAGCTATCCAGGTTTGTTTTAGTTGTTATTTGTGTTGTGTATGTTTTCCTGACTTTTTTATTTTCACCCTTAGTTGTGTCTCATAAACAGCACATACCTGGATTTTAGTCTTTTGTTGGCTTGTTTTATTTATTAAGTTTTTATAACAGCAACACTTTTTTTCTTTTTACTCGAGAATGTAATCCATTCACATTTGTTGGGAGTTCTGATTTATTTGAATTCATTTCAAATGTGTTATGTTACAATAAACAGCTCTTTAGAACACTTTTTCAAATTCATTAAGGCTGTAAAGCAGGGGTCCTCAACTCCTGGGCCACAGACCAGTACTGATCTGTGACCTGTTAGGAACCAGGCTGCAAGGCAGGAGGTGAGTGGCAGGCAAGTGAGCAAAGCTTCATCTGTATTTAGAGCCTCTCCCCAATGCTCACATTACCTCCTGAGCTCCACCTTCTGTCAGATCCGTGGTAGCATTAGATTCTCATAGGAGCATGAACCCTATTGTGAAATGCACATGCAAGGGATCTAGGTTGTGCACTCCTTATAAGAATCTAATACCTGATGATCTAAGGTAGAGCTGAGGCAGTGATGCTAGCACCAGGGAGCAGATGCAAATACAGATTAACATTAGCAGAGAGGTTTGACTGCACAGAGACCGTAATAAATCAACTGCTTTGCAGACTCATGTCAGAACCCTATAAGTGAGTGGCAAATGCCAGTTTAGCTGCATCTGGTGGCAGGCTTAACTTTATAGTGGCAAGTGAGTTGATGTACTTCAGTTGTACAGCTGCATCTGGTAGCAGGCTTTAAGTCAGAATCGGACAGTTATTGTAGCCCACACATGGCCCACCCATTATTTTACTTGCCTCTCCTGTTCGTGCCTCTTTTCCATGCTGCACAATTATCTCAGTTACAGTTTTGGTAAACCCATGAGCTAACCCTAGCCAAAATGAGTAAAAAGCAAATGTCACTGGAGAGTTTCTTTGAAAAGGGGGAAAGACCCAATGATGAGACAGCAGAAGATTTTAAGACTTTCAACAAAATGAAAACTGCATTTAAAAGAAAATACCAAGAGTCCTATTTAAATTACAGGTGCATTGCAATAGGTGATTTCACATTCTTTAAACCTGCTTTGTATAATATATGGTAACTGACTATCCAACCAAGCCATGAAACTTTCAAAACTGCTTTGCTACATGGAGACCAAGCATCCTGCATTAAAAGACAAGCCTTTGGAGTTTATCAAAAGAAAAAAAAAACATGAACACAAAGAACAGAAGCAATCATTGAGGGCCACAGCTTCATCAAATGTGTCTGTACTGAAAGCATCATTGTTAGTGGCTACACACATTGCTAAAGCTAAGAAGTCCTTTACTGTTGGTGAAGAGTTGATCCTGCCTGCTGCTAAGGACATTTGTCATGAACTTTTAGGAGAGGCTGCAGTTCAAAAGATGGCACAAGTTTCTCATTCAGCTGGCACCGTAACTAGACAAATTGATGAAATAGCAGAGGATATTGAGGCACAATTGTTAGAGTGGATTAATGAGTCACTGTGGTATGCAATCCAGGTTGATGAATCTACCAATATTGACAACAAGGCAACAATGCTTGTTTTTGTGTGATGTATTTTTCAGGAGGATGTGCATGAGGATATGTTATGTGAGCTTTTGTTGCCAGCCAACACCACAGCTGCAAAATTATTCAAGTCTTTGAATGATTACATATCAGGAAAACTGAACTGGTCATCTTGTGTCAGTATATATATGGATAGAGGGGCTGCCATGGCTGGACAGCTTTCTGGTTTCATCACTCACTTCAAAGAAGTCGCTTCTGACTGCAAGTCTATACACGTGTCATCCATAGAGAAATGCTGGATAGCCAAAAAATGTCACCTGAACTTAACAGCGTTTTGCAGGATGTGATCAAAATTATCAACCACATTAAAGTACATGCCCTTAACTCACATCTCTTCGCACAGCTTTGTGAGGAGGTGGGCGCAGTGCACACACGTCTTCTCTTATACACAGAAGTGAGATGGGTGTCTAAAGGTAGATCACTGGCCAGAGTTTCTGAGTTATAAGAGCCACACCAGAGATTTCTTTTAGAAAAACAACACTGGCAACACATTTCAGTGACACAGAATGGGTTTCAAAACTTGCTTACTTGTGTGACACATTCAACCTGCTCAACAAACTCAATCTGTCACTTCAGGGGAAAATGATGACAGTGTTCAAGTTGTCAAATAAAGGGGCTGCATTCAAAGCCAAACTGGAATTATGAGGGTGACACGTGAACGTTGGGGTTTCTGACATGATTCAAACATTATCAGAGATTTTGAAAGAGACTGAGCCAGGGCCTTCTTTCCCCCAACTAGCACATGATCACCTATCTCAGCTTTCAGAAGAGTTTGAGCATTACTTCTCAATGACATAAGACCCCAAAACTGGGAAGGAATGGATCTGCAACCCATTTGTGGATAAGCCAAGGTGAATCCCTTTTGTCCGTGCTAGGAGAGGTCCAGCTGCTTGAGATCACAAATGACGGTTTCCTTAAAAGTATGTTGAAGCAGCTTCAAATCTTCATATGTTCTGGATCAAAGTCAAATCAGAATATCCGGAGATTGCCCCCAAAGCACTGAAAAGCCTGCTTCCATTTCCAACATCCTATCTTTGTGAAGCATGGCTTTCTGTAGTAACAGCAACCAAAACGAGATTATGGAGTAGACTGGGTATCAGCAGCACACTTCAGCTATCACTGTCTCCCATCACCCCCAGATGGGACTGTCTAGTTGCAGGAAAACAAGCTCAGGGCTCCCACTGATTCTGCATTATGGTGAGTTATATAATTATTTCAGTATATATTACAATGTAATAACAACAGAAATAAAGTGCACAATAAATGTAATGTGCTTGAATCATCCCGAAACCATCCCCTGCCACCACCCAGTCCATGGAAAAATTGTCTTCCACAAAACTGGTCCCTGGTGCCAAAAGGGTTGGTTGGGGACCACTGCTGTAGAGCACAAGTAGATCATACTTTCTGTGAAATACCACAGAACATTAAGCTTAAGTTAGCTATATTCATATGAAATTTTATGCTCTCCTCTGTTAGACTATAGGTTACAAAAAGGGTAATGCACTCAGGGGTTTAAGAAGAAAAGTTAAATTTGGTAACATTGTGTCCATTCACTTAATTCTGAATTAAGTAGGAAAGGAGCACCATTATTTGGCCTTTCCATCTTAACATCTTGGTTCAGCTTGAAGAACATTAGTGTTCTTCAGAAGTATAATTGCTATTAAATAAAAATTACACAATATATTATAAAATCCTAAAATATAAATAGTTCCAAGGAGCTTTAGGTACATTTCTGAATGATACCTTGTAAGCTTTGGAGTCAGATCAACCTTGCTTTGAATCCTGGCCCTGCCATCTTCTACTAGGTAAACATGGATATGTTTTGTAATCTCTCTGATTTTCATTCTCCTTCTCTGTGAAATGGGATGAAGATAATAATAACTTTCTCATGGGGTTATTGTAATGATTAAGTGAATTGATAGTTCTAAAGTGTTTAGTGCAGTATTTATCATATGATAAGTACTCTAGAAATATCTGCCATTGCTAATGTATTAGTTATTTCAAATGAACTAACTATATTAAGACCATCAAAGGAGATGATTGTCTGAGTTGAATTTTAAAGGATTTTAATGGATTAGCTCAGCTGAGAAGAAAAGGAAAGAACTTTCAGGCATAAAGAATAAGCTATGCAAAGATACTTGAAATACAAGTAAGATTTTAAGAATAAACACTGTGGCCAGGCACGGTGTCTCACACCTGTAATCCCAGCACTTTGGGAGGCTGAGGCAGGTGGATCACCTGAGGTTAGGAGTTTGAGACCAGCCTGACCAATATGGTGAAACGCTGTCTTTAAAAAAAATAAAGAATTAACACTGTCAAGAGACCACGGGTAAAGCCACCATTCTTTTCTCTTTAACATTACCTAGTGACACAGTCAGAACAAGAAGTGGTGGAAAGGGATGAAATACAGGTCATCGTTAGTATAGAATTTTTGTTTCTTATGCTCTTACATAGATCACTGTTCAATACCTATTTATGTGTTTTATGTATTGAAAATCCAACATTATAGTCAAATTGAAAGAATACCAATTGCCAAGGAAAGTGGCATATTGTGGTTAAAAACTATAGCAATAGAGTCAGAAGAGCTGAATTAAAAATTAGCTCAACCCCTAACAGCTATGTGTTTCTTTGATAAGCCAATACTTTTTGAATTCTCACTTTCTCCCTTAAACAGATGATGATAATACCTACCCTACCTCATCTTACAAATAGATTGTTAAGCTCAAATATAACATAATGAGTTCTTGATTATACACGATCACCAAAAATAGAAGATAAATTAAAATTTAATAATTGATTCCAGATTATTTTTTCTTATGCTGATTCTTCTAATTATATTTTGCTTAGGATAAAATTAAAATCTGTTTTTATTTCTTTAAACTACACCAGCAGATGGCAAAGAGATGTAACCCAGATAATTGTAATGTAGTGACAGAAGTCATTTTGGAATTAAAAATTTACTATAATTAATTGGCAAGATAGAAAATAAAATATTGGTTTTGCAGTTATTTGTCACTGTCATTTTTATTATTTTACAAATTCATGCTTTTCTTGTCTTCAGTGAATTTAAAAGCAATTCATCGGGAACTTTTGACAAATGCCTTTGTCCCACCAAACCCTTTCTGCTCTGTTTTTCAGCATTCTGATTTTCCCACTTTCCAGTTCTTGTACACATACATTTTCCCATCCAAAATGGCGATAGTTGTCCAATCCTCACTTCCTAATCCCCTATACATACGTATACATTTTGCCTGCCCTCACCTCTTGCAATCTCTAATTCCAAAATTAGCTCATTCTCCACCTCCCTATCCAACCTTTATTCTTCCTCCCGGACTGTTCTCAGTAAAGAGGTGTATATGTAATTATCCAAAAAAGATGTGCTGAGCTCAGGGGTATTTTAATTTTTATGTGTATGTTTAATATTTTGAGTGATAAGCCTCTTCTCCACCTTGTATACTCAGTCCTTCCACACTGGAAGAAGAAACAGGATGTGCCCTTTTTGTCCCATTATTCTGACCATATTCCCAACTAAGTTTATAAAGACTCCCATTACATAACTTCATTTCCAGTTTGGAAATTTAATAATAACTGGCTTACTTTTTCCCTTGGGCTTCAGTCATACATAACACTTTTGCCCTGCTCTCACGCCATTGTATTATTTATTATGTACCTAGGCATCTGTCATCTCAACTTTCTATATAAATGTCTTTTAAGCTGTAGACCATTCATTTGAAAACATTTGCTTCTACCCATGTTGAAGTAACTAATGAACATCCAAAGATCACTAGACATGCAAAGAATCAGGAAAATGTGATTTATAACCAATAGCAGGGAGAAAACCATTCAGTCAAAAGAAACACAGAAAAACAGGGATGGTAGAATTAGCAAAAAGGCATTTTTTTGAGGCATGGTCTTACTCTGTCACTCAGGCTGGAGTGCAGTGATGAATTCAGAGCTCACTACATCCTCAACCTCCTAGGCACAAGCAATCCTCCTTCCTCAGCCTCCTGACTAGCTGGGATCACAGGTGCACACCACCACACCCAGCTATTTTTAAATTATGTGTAGAGACAAGGTCTCACTATGTTGCCCAGGCTGGTCTCGAACACTTGGGCTCAAACAATCCTCCCACCTCAGCCTCTTAAAGTGCTGGGATTATAGGCATGAGCAACTAGGCCAAGCCAGAAAGGGATTTTAAAAGACCTGTTATAAATATGCTCAGTGATTTAAAGAAAAACATGAACACAAGAAAAATGGAAGATATATAAATGAACCAAATTAGAAGTCTAAAAAATGAAAAATACAGTATCTGAAATAAAAAATTCACTGGATGAACTTAATAGCAGAGTAAACATTACAGAAGAAAGGATAAGTGAACTTGAAAAACTAGTAAGAGAGATTATCTAAATTGAAGCACAGGGCAAAAAATGCAAAGTGTCTGTAACCTGTGGAGCAGTCTATCATATATGTCATTGGAGTCTTAGAATAAAAGAAGAGAGAAGCAGAGAGGCAGTAAAAACATTTGAAGAAATAGTGGCTGAACTTTTTTAATTTCATGCAAACTATGCAAACAATGAACACCCAGCAGGATGAGCATGATATAAACCACATCAGAGCACAGTGTGACCAAATTTCTGCAAATCAGTTATAAACAGAAACTCTTAAAAGCATCCAGAGGAAGGCCGGGCACGGTGGCTCACACCTGTAATCCCAGCATTTTCGGAGGCCGAGGCGGGTGGATCACAAGGTCAAGAGATCGAGACCATCCTGGTCAACGTGGTGAAACCCCGTCTCTATTAAAAATACAAAAAATAAGCTGGGCATGGTGGTGCATGCCTGTAATCCCAGCTACTCAGGAGGCTGAGGCAGGAGAATTGCCTGTACCCAGGAGGTGGAGGTTGCAGTGAGCTGAGATGGCGCCATTGCACTCCAGCCTGGGTAACGAGCAAAACTCCGTCTCAAAAAAAAAAAAAAGCATCCAGGGGTTAAGAAAAAATGGCACGTTACATATAGAGGAACAAAGATTGATTGCAGACTTCTTGTCAGAAACGAGATGCAAGTCAGAAGAAAATGAAATCTTTAAAGTGCTTGAAAAATAAACTGCCAACATGGAATTCTATATCTTTCTAATATAAAAGGGAAAGATAAAGACTTCCTAAAGACTTTTTAGGAGTATAAAAGTTAAAAGAATTTACCACCAGAAAACTCACACTATAATAAATGTTAAAAGAAGTTCTTTAGGTAGAATCAAAATAATTCCAGATGGAAACTCAGATCCATCCAAAGGAGTGAAGACCCCCAGAAATGGTAAATATATGGGTAAATACAAAGACTTTTTTTCACTTCTTAATTTCTTTAAAAGGCAATTGACATTTTAAATTAATAAAGTAATAACAGTACTGTGAGGTTTACATCATGTGGAAGTAAAATGTGTGACAATAGCACAAAGGTTAGGAAGGGGAAATGGAAGAGTATGTAAAGTAGATTACATTTTTAAGTAAAGGAGTATGGTCATGTTGGGAATAAAAGTGTGATAAGATAAAGATGCATATTGTAAACCCTAGATCAATCACTTTTAAAATAATCGGGGAAAAAATCTGCTAGGCATGGTGGCTTATGCCTATAATCCTAACACATTGAGAGGCCAAGGTGGGAGGCTCACTTTAAGCCAGGAGTTCAAGACCAGCCCTGGGCAACTTACTGTGATTTGTCTCTATTGAAAAAAAAAAAAAGGAGGGGGAGGGGGAATTGAAATGGAATACAGTTAATCCAAAAGAAGGTAGGAAAAGAGGAAGAAAATGAGTATTGTAATGTCAGGTAGTGATATTGCTATGAAGAAAATTGTCGGGAATCAATGTTTCATTAATGTTTTCATGTTTCTGCATGATCAGGACTTTCTGAGCAAAGATTTCTGGCACCATATTAAAGAATGTTTGAATGGCAAACAAGCTTTGGAAGTTAAAGGCCTTTGGAGAGATTCAGAGACTTCTCCCCAAGATCCTTTGTTTTCATTATAGGGGTTGTAAACTTAGAGACCCTCCCCTTCTCTCCCAGAGAGGATTTGTTTATGAAGCAAAGGTCAGAAAGTCATGTGCAGGTGATGTACCCAGCTTTTTCCCCCACCCCAGAGGGGAGATGGAGCAGCAGCTGTGTGTAAGTGTCCTATATAGGCTCCAAAATTCATTATTGGAGAGTTATTCTTATCATGTAACCTTGTGGGGGATTGGGACATGGAGAACTAAAGTATAAGTATTTAAATGCTGTCTCTGATTCAAAAACTTGGGAGTTTTTTTTCAGAATGAATGAGTGAATACTTAAAAATTATATCAAGAGGCCAGGCATAGTGGCTCACACCTGTAATCCTAGCACTTTGGGAGGCCAAGGCAAACGGATTGCCTGAGCTCAGGAGTTCAAGACCAGCCCGGGCAACATGGTGAAACTCCATCTCTACTAAAATACAAAAAATTAGCCAAGTATGGTGGCATGTGCCTGTTGTCCCAGCTACTCAAGAGGCTGAGGCAGGAAAATTGCTTGAACCCTGGAGGCGGAAGTTGCAGTGAACCAAAATTGCGCCACTGTACTCCAGCCTGGGCAACAGCAAGACTCCTTCTCCGAAAAAAAAAAAAAAATACACACACACATTTATATAGATAGATAGATGAGAGTGTCTCCTATAAGGTGGTCTGGGAAGTCCTCTCTAAAGAGGTAACATTTAAACAGAGATATGAATGAAGTCAGCCCTGTAAGACTGTACTGTGGGAGAAAACCATAATGTACTAATCTTTATTGTCTCTCTCATTACCTAGTACACTTTTTCACACATAAGTAAATTTTAAATAAATAGGGGTCAACATTATGACATTCTGAAAGTCTGGTCACTTCTGACTAGAGTGTTGTTTGTCCACTCTACAAATTCCAGAGTCACTGCCTCTTCAGACAGAATGACATTTTAGTTACAGACATTTTAGCTAGGAAAATATATTAATTTCATGCCTGTAATCCCAGTGCTTTTGGAGGCCAAGGTGGAAGGATTGCTTGAGGCCAGGAGTTCAAGAGGAGCCTCGGCAACATAGCAAAACCCCATTTCTACAAAAAAAAAGTTGGACATGGTTATGTGCCCCCGTAGTCCTAGCTAATAGGAAGGCTGAGGCAGGAGGATCACTTGAGCCCAGGAGTTCGAGGTTACAGTGAGCTGTGATTATACCACTGCACTTCAGCCTGGGAAACAGAGCAAGACACTGTCTCTTAAAAAAAATATGGGTTAGAAATTAAAATCAGTTAAAAACTATATAAAGCATTATTTATGTTTCATTACTTTAAATAAATAACATATGTCTGCATATGGAGGGTTAGGGAACATAGAATGAATTTTTAGTTGGGAGGGTTTTTTTTTACAGAGGTAGAAATAGATGTCACTAACTTGATTTTGAAATTACTCTCAGCCTTTTAAATGTGGCATATACAAATGCTGAGAAGAACCGATATGGTTGAAGAATACAGGCAGTAAGCATAATAAATTAGTGTAATGAATTTGAATTGGATAATAACTAATAGTACAATCTCCTATTATAGAGTCTTCTGTAGTCAGAAGCTTGCAGCCAAAAGGAGAAAAGATCAATACAAAAGCCAAAAAGCAACACATTTGGTGACTTTTGGCTGAAGTCAATGTTAGTGTGACCTCTTTGGTTGAAAGACTTCTCATCTCCATATCACCGGGTCATTCCTTCCTTTGGTTTGAATAATCTCTGAGAATCTGTAAAAACCACATCATTGTCAAGAAGTTAAAAGCAATTGATAAGTTGTTCTGGTAACACCTGTCAGAGAATTAACTCAGAGCACAAAACCCAGGCATTTAAGGAGTTGACAAGTATTATTAAACCTGTTTTGCAAGAGAAGCAGCTGGTTCACAGAGGGAAAAGCTGTCAAAAGTAATACAATCAGTAAGGCTCAGGCCTCCTGCCTGACACACCCAGGCTCTAACCACGTGGCCTTTCATGGCAGGGATGACTGGGGCCATGTATGAACATTTATCACTTCCTTTCAGTTCTAACTAAAGACATTGTAGCATTTTTAAAGCTATGAATTTGTTTTAAATTCAAATATATTTCTTAGGCATGGTTTTCTCTATTCAGGTTTTCTCCCTCATTCAGAAATTTACACTATTTTTACCTTTAAATGGTATGACAATGTATTTCTACTAATACTGTTTCCTTTTTAATTTGAGCAATTCAATTATTCTGTCTTTGACACTCTGCTAAACCTCTTTTTTTTTCTGTAATTAGAACAAATCATAGTAATGCTTTCATCCCAGGAGATGGTGCTTTGTGCAGGTGCTTTCTTGAACCTGAACATAATTTCATGCT
The DNA here is from genome assembly GCF_049354715.1 of Callithrix jacchus. Lineage (NCBI taxonomy): Eukaryota > Metazoa > Chordata > Mammalia > Primates > Cebidae > Callithrix > Callithrix jacchus. Next base: position 87,190,899 of record NC_133515.1, read on the forward strand.
TTCAATAAGAAAGATAGGAAAGTCTAATTCAAAGTGAATTCGGATTTATAATTCAAAAATGCTGCTACCTGTTTGTAACTAACTTTCTAGTTGCTCTCTCCACTCTTCAGTTTATTTACTTTAAAAATAAAAATAAATCAGCCATAAACTGTCTTAGTCTGGGTTTAACAGAAACCAGAGCATAAGACAGAGGCTTAAGTGCACATACTTGGTTAGCACTATAATCCAGGAGTCAAAAGCAGGGGACAGGGAAGAAGGAAGAGCCTATACAACTTGACATTGTCAAGTTGGCCACTGGCTGCTCAGTCCTTCAGGACAGCCTGAGGAGACAGAAGCCCAGGTGTGGGACAAGAGCAGCATTGAGTAAGACTCTGTTAGGTGACAACTGCAAGAAGCCAGCTGGTACCCATGAAGAACTGGTGGCTAGTAAATGAGGCAGAGAGGCCACATGAATCTGAAGTAGTGACAAGTGGTATCACATGATACACTAAATTATTCTTGTATCTATTTATGTACATAAGAATATAAAATAAAATACGAACTTTTACTCCCCACCCTTCTTTGTGAATACCTGTCATTTAACTTTTCACCTGTTATGCATGTACATATCATGGGAGAACATATACATATATCTTTTTCCTTTTAAAAAACATAAATCAGCCAGGCACAGTGGCTCACGCATGCAATCCCTAAACTTTGGGAGGCCAAGGCAGGAGGATCACCTGAGCCCAGAAGTTCGAGATCATCCTGGGCAACATGGCAAAAACCTGTCTCTACAAAAAGATGAAAAAGATTAGCCAGAGTGATAGTGCACACCTGTGGTCCCAGATACCTGGGAGGCTGACATGGGATGATCATCTGAGCCTAGGAAGTTGGGGCTGCAATGAACCATCTTTGTGTTGCACTCCAGCCTCAGCAACAGAACAGACCCTGTCTGGAAAAAAAAAAAAAGAGAGAATCAGACCAGGCACAGTGGCTCATGCCTGTAATCCCAGCACTTTGGAAGGCTGAGGCAGCTGAATCAGGAGTTTAAGACCAGCCTGGCCAATATAGTGAAACCCCGTCTCTACTAAAAATACAAAAAAAATTAGCTGAGCATGGTGGTGGATGCCTGTAATCCCAGCTACTCAGGAAGTTGAGGTAGGGGAATCACTTGAACCAAGGAGACAGAGGTTGCAGTGAGCCAAGTTGATGCCACTGCACTCCAGCCTGGGAGACAGAGTGAGACTCCAACTCAAAAAAACAAAAATGAATCAAGCATACTGATCTCCTTATTCCGTGACATATTTTCTTCACTCATGTGTTACTTGCATCAGGGTTAGATTAACAAGTTGGTTTTGCCTTATAGGAGGTACATCAGGAAACGACGAACATTAATTGAATTAGTGCATGAATGAAGGCATATATGACTTCTAGTTACATTTCTTGCTTGTGGAAGAGGAATGCTGCTGATACTGGGAATGCAATGGGCAAGATCTGGTAAAATATGGAGTTATCATTGTCTGACAATTGCCCAGTCATTCCTGCCAGTCTCCCCTGTTTCCCTAATCAACACCTCCACATCCTCATTTCAGAACAGGAATAGATGCTATATGGGGGAGACACAGAAGAGAGACAAAGGGAGGCTGGGCATGGTGGCGCACCCCTGTAATCCCAGCACTTAGGGAGAGTAAGGCAGGCAGATCACTTGAGGTCAGAAGTTCAAGACCAGCCTGGCCAACATGGTGAAACCCTGTCTCTACCAAAGATACAAAAATTAGCCTGGCGTGGTGGCACATCCCTGTAATCCCAGCTACTTAGGAGGCTAAGGCAGGAGAATTCCTTGAACCCAGGAGGTGGAGGTTGCAATGAGCCGAGATCATGCCACTGTACCCCAGCCTGGGCAACAGAGAGGGATTCTGTATTTAAAAAAGAGAGAGACAAAGGGAGACTCTTACAAAAATGTGTTCAGTCAGCAAATATCTGTTAACCTTATGTCATGTGACAGACACATTGTGTAAAATGGAGAACATGACAGAATTGGTCCCTGTCTTCATGCAGGGAGTCTACAGAGGAGGGAAGAAAGAGACGAGAGGGGAAGGATACAGAAGAAAAAGAGGAGAAATTAGTAAAATACCAAAGGAGTGAAGAATTTCAGTGATCACTGAATTAATACAGTGCTCATGTTAATATATGTTGTTTAGAAATGAGTTTAAATCCTAGCCATCTGCTACCACATCAAACACACCTACCGTGCCCATGATTTTGCCCTTCCCCCACATACATATACATCCCAGTAATAATCTGGTGATTTTCTAAAATGAATTCTCACAGTCAATACTAAAAATTACACTTGATTCAAATCAGTGAATTGTGACCCAAATCTAAGTATAAATATAGTGGAAATCACAAGTTTCTTTCGTGACAGTCTTACTAATCAAGTTATTTGGCCTGTTTTTAGCCACATGGGATATTTTTTCTTTTTAAGGTCGCTATGAGTGTTGTTTGTAGCAGCATCAATAAGCCAAGAATTCACATAGTTACTCAATCACACAGATTACTCATCATTGCCTGTTCATAACAGAATCCTAAATGTTTAAGATTTCTAATGCAAATCAAAATCTCATCATCACTGTCATTGCTAAATTAAATGACAGGATAATAACATTACATTAAAACCATTTTTCTCTTGATTGAGTACCTTTTTCAGAAGTGAACCCTCTAGATGTATATTTTTTTCATCAGTACTATAAATGCATTTAGAATCCAAGATAAAAATAGAATTTAAAGGGGAGGAGTGGGATGTTTTCAAATTATTGATGAGACTCTTGAATCTCAACCATATTTGACAGTGTACTGTTAGGAAATGGAGTAGTTCAGCTCAATTTATTGACACTTTTAGAGATATATAAAAGAGGTTAACAGGTTGAGCTTGGTCTTTATTGATGTAATCATATGTTCTTAGCATCAGTTATAAGTCATCCCATTGCAAACTGGCTGTTAGTGACCTATAGGAATTGGCATTGCTCTTTTCTAATATGAGATACTTTTCTAATATGAGATATAGGCTTCAGCTAGACCATAACCTATATGGGAAATTAATATAAATTTCTAACCTGCAAAAGCAGTGTAGGTTCTCAGTGGCCTTACCATTGTGAACTTCTCTCTTGACCTTTCTTTCCTATCTAAAGCTAATGAACCTTTTTGGTCACACCTACCCTCTCTTTACCTGCTCCCTTTGGCCCTTGGCCCACTTCTTTTTGGCCAGGTAGCCAGTGTTTGTGCCGCCTTAGCCCATTTTCTTCACTTGCCCCAAGAACTCCACAGAACTCTTCTTTCATTTTAATCATTTCCTTCCATCCTTCAAATATTTCGTTTCTTCACACCTTCCTTCATCTTTAATAATATGAAATATGAAAATCATACCCTGGAGCAAACATTTTATTATGTTTGCCTCACTTAATACGATCATCATTAGATAATAGCATTATGGTAAAAATTCTTGGCTGTTGAAGAATTTGATGAAGGTATGACTCAAACAAGATTGGCTATGAGATGATAATTATTAAATTATTAAATTTGGATAATAGGTGAATGAGGGTAAGGGACATCAATATGCTGCTTTCTCTATTTTTATAGATTTGAAATCTTCCATAACAAAAATTTAAAAATAACTTAGCTCTTTAGAGTTCATTTTTTTTAAATAGATGCTCTTTTTGAGTGAGCACATGAAATGGTGTGGTATGCAGGATGGACCTGATCCTCCTCTCAGAACACCCCGCTCTTACTCTACCCATAAGTAAACAACAAAGATTCTTTAGTACCTGGAATTGTAACTTCCCTCTTCTCCTTAGCTCTTGTACTTGATTGTCAGAATCCTGGAACACTTCCTGCTTCTTGTTAAAGTGACCAGATAAACCCATATAGAAATGTACATCAATTTCATCCCATTTATTAAATCCCACTGTGAATAAAGCTCTGTGCTGGCATTTGGAAAGGGAATATGAAAGAAAGTGTTCATGAATAACCCTGATGCTGTGCAGACACTAGCCACAATAGTGGGCTCTGGGAGACAGAGAGGAATTCTGTCAAGGTGACTCATTCCTGGTAATGATGCAAACTACTAAATGTTGTCCTAAAGGAAGAGGTAATCTTCCTTGCTTGTGTTCATAGTTCTAATTGTTAAGACTATTTAGAACTCTACCATATAGCCTTCCCTCTCTTCTAAAGAAATTAAATTGATTCCAGTTACCAATATGCCTTTTTCCTTCTCTTATTGAATTATAATAGTCTTACTCCCCGTTTGCCAAAACCTGGAGAAACCATTCATGGACATAAGTTTTTTATTGGCTTTGGAGGGAAAGGTGCCAACCAGTGTGTCCAAGCTGCTCGGCTTGGAGCAAAGACATCCATGGTGTGTAAGGTAAGTATGAGGGATAGTGGAGGGTATTCTAGAAGTAAGAATCTGGTTTTAAGACTTGAGTTCATTGTTTTTATTTTTTTCAACCATTTTAAAGTGAAAAATTCAGTGGCATGTAATACATTCAGTGGTATTCAGTACGTTCAACCACCACTTCTATCTTGTTCCAGAACTTTACCATCATTCCAAAACAAAATCCCTTACCTCTTAAACAGTTCCTCCTCCTTCCCTCTTCCCTTTAAGGCCCTGGGAACCACCAGTCTTCATTCTGTCTCTATGGATTTATCTATTGTGGACATTTTATATAAATGGAATATATGTTATGTGACATTTTGTACCTGGCTTCCTTCACTTAAAATACTGTTTTTGAGGTACAACCACCTTGTAGCATTTATCAGTATTTCCTTCCTTTTTGGGGTTGAATACTATTCTATTCCATGGATATACCACAATTTTTTTGTTCATCAGTGAATGGATTGATGGACGCTCGGGCTGTTTCCACCTTTTGACTGCTATGAATAACATTGCTACTAACATGCATGTACATGTACTTGAGTACCTGCTTTCAATTCTTATGGAAATTCATTGTTTTTAAAGATCTAAATAAGAGAGAGTAGTCTCCCTTGTTCTTTATATTAATTTCTGCCTCATTAAATCCTCTGGGAAGTAGCTGTTCTCAAATAACTTAATGCTGCATTCCCTGAACGTAATGAGTTTAAAACTGGGGTGTGAGAAGTAAGGGAAATTAGCCTATTCCAGTGGGTTTCTGTCATCCAGCTTCTAAACAACAGCATGAGTCATAGGTTTCACTGCAGCAACATGGCTTTTGGAAATGTAGTGTAATAACTGATGATTTACTCATCTCTAAGTCATTTTCTTCTAATGCTGTATCTTAGATCAGAAATGAATCTGGGCCTTAATGAACTTCATATGACTGATCTTTTGGCATAGTTTTGTTTTCATATATGTAGAGATATGATATTGTACAGTAGTCTTGTTTTTATCCATGCCACTGAAATAATTTGAAAATAAGTCAAATGAAATGGGCTGCCAAAGGTTCACATTTTTCATTTTTTATGAAATTTTAACTTGCTAGCATTATAGTGTTAGTATAACAGGAAAAGTAGATGATTGTGTTTGTTTGATTTTTAGGGAAAGTGAGGCTGGGTCTACAAATTATTAGAGGGTAAGAAAAATACAAGAAACTTAAAACAATGAGGTTTCTCATGTGAACTATGTAGATTTTACCAAAAATTCTTTGAATTGTCCTTTTTCATTGCAGTCAGCACTTTTCTTTCCACAGGAGTTTTTAAATGATGTATAAACTATACAATTATCACTTCATCTGCTAGTGAACTGTAATTTTATTTCTAACTTATGATTAACATAATTTTCACATGGCTATTTGGTCAAAAACATCACATAAAGCATAAGATTCAAAGTAAGAAACCCTCTTTTGCTAAGATTGAGCTCTTGATAGATTTAAAATAATCAGTGCAATTAATCAGCAATTAATTATGTTCCAGGAATTATGGGGCTGTAAGAGGGGGCTGATTAAAAACTTTGGCCTGACCCATCTCATACCTGATTAGCTATGAAAGTTTTGGGGAGTAATTGGGTGGTGCTGACTTAATTAAGAGGACCTGGAAACTGGAAAGAGGGTGATATAATTTCCTGTCTAGGAAAACCTGGACATAGAATTGGTATTGGAAACTATCTACCCAAAATGGCTTCCCTGGGAAGAGGGGAGTTCCTAGAGCTGGAGACGTTAAAGGAGAGAATAGAGAACCCCTCCCTCTTGGAAGCTTTATAGAAGCTATTTATGTAGCCATTAAAGTCAAGATTGGATGTCCCCTGGGATCTCTTCCAACCCTAAGATTTTGAAATGGATTTTATTTTAGGTCCATTGAATTTGAGGCAAAGAAAGAAATGAAAAAGAGAAATATTTGAAATATGGAACTGAACTTGGGAAATGAATCCTGAAACCATATGAGTGGATGGGAGAGGAACAGAAGCAAGGGGCTGTATTTTGGGAAATGTTCCAGTTAGGGGCTTGATTAAAGCAAAAGTACTATTTGTTTTATTCTGGTTTGTGGATGATGGCTTATGTAGGCATCTGTATAATTTTGAAAGTTCTACACATCTACCATACCCTGATTTAGTCATCTAACATTTAGTACCATAGTGGATTTTAGCCTATGTGTCTGCATAGCAGAGGATAAAAAAACATGACTGTAGCTAAAACCTATCCAGGGTAACTTTGTTAGATAACCTGGGACCTTTAGACGTGGAATTATTTAAAAGCTTAAGCAAATATTCTTAGACTTCTTAAAAAGAAAATAATATATTTTTATAATAGAAGTTATTGTTATCTATCCATTAACCATATTTACATCCATTGTGAAATATATTTTTATTAAGCAAATGAGCCAAACTTGCTTTATAGCAGTTTTTTAAAGAGGACAAGTTCTAAGTAGAAACTAAAACTGTGAAATTTATCAAGATAAAAATGAACAGATGGAGCAAAAGAAAAACAGGTAAAAACTTTCTTTGGTTTTCTCAGCAAGATTACCTCTTACTACCCATAACAAACCAAAATTCAAGCTCTTATGAAGATTGTTTGATGGCCCAGACAAACTTCTTATATTAAGCTAGGGAGAAATATTTGTCAAGATATTGTGACAATATTAAATGAGTTACCTCAATATTTGTACAGTGATACATGTATGAAACACTTCAAGTACTTACGAGTTATTTAGTAAGTATTTAACTGAGTCATGGGCTAAAGCTACAGACTAATGATAATTCGAGATGGTATTTTCAGATTTAAAATCCAGGCAGATACTGTAGAAAATGAAAGTCTTCCTCCCAGGGCAAAGAGCCTACTATCTTTCTTAAGACTTCACCTGAGTTAAGTGTTTTTCCCTTCATTGAAGCCAAACATTAAGAGAAGGAAGTTATTCCTAAACATCAAAAGTTGGCAGTTCAGGAGACAACCATGGTCAAGTGAGGAACTCAAGATGCACTGGCCCAATATGATGGCAGAAACCATGAGCAGGTATGAACCCAAATGACCCAGGTCAGGAATCAGCAAACCGGGAAGACCTTCAAGAAATTATCCTGTCTTGCTTTCTTCAGACATGAGACTATCGAATTCTCTAGTACAGGTAGCTTATCTGTTTTCTCTTCAGAACCATCAAGCATGAAGTTATGTGACAGAAGTTATGCAGGCCACCTTAGAGGGCTTAGCCAGGGAGAGTTCCTGGCTTTTGCCCAGGAAATAATTTAAGAGTGAGCCAAGGGTAAGAAAAAGCAACTTTTATTGAACCAGTGCTGCACGGCTAACCCATAGGTTATGTACATTGAGGGTAGTGTATAGGCTGTTAGCAACTATATTTACATGTGCTTTAAATTATATGCTAATTAAAAGGAGGGTTATTCAGAACTTTTTGGAAAAAGGGTGGGGAGTTTCCAGAACTATATAAGGTAACTTCTGGGCCATTGCCATGGCATTTGTAAGCTATCATGGGTCCAGTAGGAGTGTCTTGTGCTAATGAGCAGTGAGGGCAACTAGAGGTCGCTTTCCTTGGTTTCAGCCAGCTTCTTCACTGCACCATGTTTTGACCAGATTCTGCTTCCACCAGCAGGGTTCAGCTGGAAAATAAGTCCTGCTGGCCTCCTAACTTGATACATGAAGGTGGTGCTGTTCAAAGTCCAGTCCTCAGGCTAGTGCCAGGCAGCATGCAGATTGTCACTGGTCCTAAAAGGAATTGAGAGTAAGCAGTTAGAATCATGTATAGCAATTTGACAGAATAAATTTATAGTTGTTGAATATAATAGTCATAATAAATTAGGCCTTGTAGTTTGTATGACTCTTTTTGTTTTCATCTCATTGTTATTATATTTTATGAAATTGTTAGTCCACAATGGATTGAAAGCAAGAAAAGGAAAAAAAAGTCCAGTCCTTCTCCACAGATAGCATAGCTTGAAAAGCAGTGCATTAGCGTAGCCATCACCTTAACCAAAAAGTACCTTCTGTGCTAGATTACTGTGGGAGAATCATGTGATCGTGCATTGAGATTTTCATTTTCAGAGATCAAAAATTAGTCACCAGGTCTTTCCAGGTAATATATAATGAGGCGAAATCTGTCCTTTCCTGAACTCCGTTGAAAGACAGCTAGCTAAAACTAGTTGGCTATGTTGATTGGAATGCCTGGCCATGTGTTCAAACAAATGATCCTATAACCAGACAAGTAGTATACATGTTATATAAGAAAAACATGGTAGAAATCAGAGAAAGTAACTGGATTATTTTCACCACTCTCAGATAATCAGGCCCGATAATGATGATTATAGCATTAACTTTGTGTATTAAAGGCCTTTATTTTTTCTGAGACAAGATCTCACTCTATTGCCCAGGCTAGAGTGCAATGGTGCAGTCTCAACTCACTGCAGCCTCAACCTCCCCAGACTCAGGTGATCCTCCTGCCTCAACCTCTCAAGTAGCTGTGACTACAGGCATGTGCCACCTTGCCCAGCTAATTTTTGTACTTTTCATAGAGACAGGGTTTCACCATGTTGCCCAAGCTGGTCTCAAACTCCTGAGCTCAAGCAATCTGCCTACCTCAGCCCCTCAAAGTGCTAGGATTACAGGTGTGCACCACCATGCTTGAAGGCCTCTTTTTTTTCCAGAGACAGGTTGCCTAGGCTCTAGTACTATGGTGCAGTCATGGCTCACTGCAGCCTTAAACTCCTGGGCTCAAGTAATCCCCTCACCTCAGTCTCCAGAGTAGCTGAGACTACAGGCATACAGAAACACACCCAGCTAGCTAATTTTTAAAATTTTTTGTAGAGATGACATCTTGCTGTGTTGCTGAGGCTGGTCTTGAACTCCTGTCTTCAAGCAATCCTGCCACCTTGGCCTCCCAAAATACTAGGATTACAGCATAAGCCACCGTGCCTAGCCTAAAGGCCATTATTAAGATAAACACTCCTTTATCTAGGATTTAAACAACGAGCAAGCTTAAATAACCAAGATTTTATATTATTCTTTTTATGTCTTTATTATAAGGCCACAAATGGCAAGTTAAAAGTTAATATGAAGGATTTATTCAAAAAAGCAATGGCTGGGTTTTGTATGACAACAAATGCAACTTAGTCTCCTCAGCCAGCTGTTCATTATAACCCTCAGGCACTGAAAAGTTACAAAATGTCTTCAGTCCCAAGGATTAAATTACATTCATCTTAGTTTTAGTGTTAATCATATTTTCTGTATTCTAATGCTTTGAAAATTGGTAACCTGTTTTAATATATGTGATAACTCCTTGAGTCGAATATTTGGTTTCATGTGGCCTTGGTTAGGATATTTTGCTCTCCTATGTTTTATTCACCCCCAAATGTATGTTGAAGAGTAGAATTACTAGACGGTTTCTGCCATTTGAAGGTTCCAAGCAGCCTAAACAACCATTCTTCAATCATTTTGCAAAATAGAAGTTATGGTGCTGACTGAAGTTGCCCTCCTCAGCTTCAGGTCATAGTTCTGGACTCTGGAAGCCATGCCAAAGCTCTCCTTCAGTGCAGAAGGAGCCCTCCCAGTGGTAAGAGTAAAAGAAGCACTTCAGCACCCTTAGCTGGAACAAATGCTGTTGTTCCTCATACACTCAGCCCTTTTTGCTTTCCATACCCTTGCTGCATTGCCAAATACAGAAACCACTAGGCACATGTGAATATTTAGATTTAAATGAAATCAAAGTTAAAAATTGAATTCGTCAGTCACATAGTTTGTATTTTGAGTATATGTATTGGGCAGAACAAATAGAAACCATTTTCTTTATTGGACAGCACAGATATAGAACATGTCATCACTGCAGAAAGTTCTGCTGGATGGGACTACTCTACAATATTCAGGGCAGAAGTGAGTCTGGGATTTCCAAAGAGCATATGAGTTCTGAGAGTTGCCTTGGCTTATGTGCAAGTGCTTCTCCATAGTTGCTCTTGACCAGGCTTCCTTCATATGGAACAGGCTCACACAGACAGGCTATCTCAGACTATGTAGGTTTCCAAGAATCTTTCTGCCCAAAAGTATTTCACTGCTATAGCCAACAGAATGTGAGGGTGCCTTCAAAGAGGCTGTTGGAAAGAAAACCTTGTATGGAACCATTCTAGAATAGTTTGGGTGCTTGTAGTCATGTTCCTTGAAGAATGAAACATGACCACCATGACTACAAGATGGGTCCAAGGAAAATGAACAGAAGGACAACTAGTATGATTAAATCCTAAAGAGTCTCCAGTAAGCTTTTAGGAAGACTAGACTGGCCAGGTGTGGTGGCTCATGCCCATAATCCCAGCACTTTGGGAGGCTGAGATGGGCGGATCACAAGGTCTGAAGATTGAGATCATCCTGGCTAACATGGTGAAACCCCATCTCTACTAAAATACAAAAACAAAGTAGCTATAGTCCCAGCTACTCAGAAGGCTGAGGCAGGGGAATTGCTTGAACCTGGGAGGCAGAGGTTACAGTGAGCCCAGATCACGTCACTGCATTTCAGCCTGGTGACAGAGCAAGACTCCATCTCAAAAAAGATGACTAGACTAACAAATATGAAATTGCCAACAATATAAGATGGTATTGAACTATGGGCTTGATTAGGAATCTTACAGGAGATCTGTTATGAGAGTATTATAGGAGATGAGAGGATTAACAAGGGCCGGACTAGGGAAGGTAGACCCTAAGTTGATACTTGAAAAACAAGTGAAGTTTGATTTGGTGGATGAGAGGGCAAAGGAATCTAAGTTCTCAGAAATGATGGTAAGAAAACAGACAGGTTTCTTTCTACTGATATATCCAGAAAGGAACAGTTTTCTGTGGAAGAATAGAAAACACCAGGAGCGACTAAAACTTGGTTAGAGACATAGTCCATTGAAGTAATGCTCACCTGCAGGACAGAAAAACAGAAGTTCAGTTCAGAAGGACAGTTCAGAGGTGGCAAGCCTGCAGGCCTGCAGGAGCCAAGCAGGTAACAGAAATTGCAGTATGTTAGATAGGGACTGTGATGAAGTCAAGAGCCTATGCCTACTTTAAGATACTCACCTCTCCGTTCCAGGGTTGCCCTGCAGGAATGTGGACCCAGTGTTACCAGAACCTCTGAATTTTCAGAACCTCCTGGAAATCTGTTTTTGCGAAGTCTTCTAATATGTAAATATTGAGAACTGATTAAAATTCAAAACAAAATAGCAGGGCATGTATACCAAAACCTGCACACAGATATTTCTATCAGCTTTATTCATAATTTCCCAAACTTGGAAGACATCCTTTAGTAGGTAAATGGATAAATAAACTCAGGTGCATCCAAACAATAGAATATTATTCAGCCCTAAAAGGAAAGTAGCTATCAGGGCACAAAAAGGCACAGAGGAGGCCGGGCACAGTGGCTCACACCCATAATCCCAGCACTTTGGAAGGCCAAGGCAGCAGATCACCTGAGGTCAGCAATTCGTGACCAGCCTCAACAACATGGAGAAACCCGACTCTACTAAAAATACAGAATTAGCCGGGTGTGGTGGCACATGCCTATAATCGCAGCTACTCGGGAGGCTAAGGCAGGAGAATTGCTTGAACCCAGGAGGCAGAGGTTGCAGTGAACTGAGATCATGCTATTGCACTCCAGCCTTGGCAACAAGAGCAAAACTCCATCTCAAAAAAAAAAAAAAAAAAAAGAAGAACTTTAGTTATGTATTACTAAGTGAAAGAAGCCAATCTGAAAAGGTTACATCCTGTGTGATTACAACTGTATGATATTCTGGAAAAGACAAAACTATGGAGACAATGAAAAGATTAGTGGTTACCATAGGCTAGTTGGGAGAGAAGGATGAATATACAGAGCACAGAGGATTTTTAGGGTATGGTACTATAATGGTGGATATATGACATTTTACATTTATCAAAGCCTGTGGAATATTCAACACCAAGAGTGAACCTTAATGTACACTGTGGAGTTCGAATGATAATGATGTGTCATGCAGGTTTATCAGTTGTAACAAATGTACCACTTAGTTGCAGGATGTTGATAGTGGGGGATACTAGTTGCAGGGAGAGACAGAGAGTATATGGGCACTCTGTACTTTCTACTCACTTATGCTGAGAACCTGAAACTAGTTTTTAAAGCCTATTTTTTAGAAAACTAATAGGACAGACAAAACATATCTAGGAGTCACATTCAACTTTCAACCCATCACTTTACAACCTCCGCTATAGATTCAACTGTAGAATTCAAGCCAAGATCCAGCCAAGGTAGCAGCCAAACAAGTGGTTAGCATTAGAGAGGTATGGGAAAAGATAGCAGGGGGGTCCTGACTTGTACAGTGATTGCAGCGCCACGGAGGCCAGAAACGGACAGTAGGGATTTGTTGGTAGGATGCCAGCAGTTGGTATCAAAGGCCTTGCAATCATAGCTTTCTGGCTTTGAGCCACAGACCTAAAGGTCTGGCCCCTGCAAATGGCTGGCCAGGTAGAGAAGAGTGCCTGTTCTGAAAGAGCAAGAGGGCTTAACAGACGATTAGGGTACTCATTCATGCTGACAGAAACAGGGAGAGATCCAGTTACCGAAGTGGACCTTTAGAAAGCAAGAGTGTGGTCACAGGATCCAGGCACAAACACAGCTACTTAAATTATGGTTCAGTGGTTCAGGGTTACACTAGGCACTAGGTTAACTAGCTTTTTCCTTTCTTTTTTTAATGGAGATCTGTATTTCTAGGCTAACTAGTTTTAAAGCTAGTCAGGACTTTTTTTTTTTTTTTTTTAACAGAGTCTTGTTTTGTCACCCAGGCTAGTTAGTGGCACTATCTTAGCTCACTGCAACCTCTGCCTCCTGGTTATAGGTGGTTCTACCTCAGCCTCCCAAGTAGCTGGGACTACAGGCATGCACCACCACACCCAGCTGATTTTTGTATTTTTAATAGAGACAAGGCTGGTCTCAAATTCCTGACCTCAGGTGATCGAGCTCAGGTAATTGGTCCACCTCCACCTCCCAAAGTGCTGGGATTACAGGTGTGAGTCACTGTGCCCCGCCTGAAGCTAGTCGGGACGTTTTAATTAATAGACAATAGACACCCAATTCAAAATAGCTTAAGCATAAATAAATAAATAACTGTTTAAAAAAGAATGTATTGCCTCATATAACTGAAAAGTCCAATGGTAGAGCTGGCTTCAGAGGCTTAGGGGTCCATTAGGAGTCTGTGTCTGTTTGTGTCTGCCATCTTCCTGCTTTCTATTATGTTTCTCTATTTTCTTTCTAGCTGGCTCCACGTGGTGAGCCCCAGTAGCTGCAGGCTTACATTATTTTACAACCAGCAATCTTACTGGGAATAAAACTTGTCTTCCCTGGTAGTTTCAAGAAAAGTCCCAGGATTGAGTCTTATTGGACTAATTTAAGTCACATGCCCATTCATGAACCCATCACTGTGACCAGGGTGGTAAGACACCCTTTTTTTGGTGAGACGCCCCCCCTTTTTTTTTTTTTTGAGATAGAGTCTTGCTTTCTTGTCCAGGCTGGAGTGCAGTGGCACAACCTCAGCTCACTGCACCTCCGCCTCCCAGGTTCAAGTGATTCTCTTGCTTTAGCCTCCCAAGTAACAGGGACTACAGGAAACCCACTTTTTAATCAGGCCTGGGTCCCTTGTTCAACCTAATCACGTTGTCCATAGAGTGGGACAGAAATGGGTGTCCAAAGGAAAAATGGAAATACCTTTAACAGAATAGATGCTAGGATGCAAAAACAGAATTCCGTTATATCAAGTTACCCAAGTTAGCTAGGGCCTTTGAAATTTCCTTCTCTTTGCTCCGACATGTCAGTGTCAAAGGAGAAGATAAGAAGATTCTGGAACATCAGGCAAGTCATGACAAGGATGCTCATATTTACAGTGAAGTACAAACAGCTAAGATTCTTTACAAATATTGAGGGTTGAAGATGGTAGACAACTCCATCTCCATGGGAATAATCACACAAACAGCTAAAAATGAAAATGACTTAATGAGTGACATTCATTAAGTACTTCACATTTTAAATAGGCTATAAGTGAAACATTATTGTATAACAATTCTATGGGCTGCAATCAAGTCTAGCATCTTATATTAAGAAGATTAATTAGTTAATGTTTATAAAGTACTGTGCAGATATGCCCTTTTAAAATGCTAAGTATTCTAAAACCTGCATTGTAGCATTTTACTAACTATAAAAGATCTAATATTCATTATTTCTTTGGTACAGGTTGGCAGAGATTCTTTTGGCAATGATTATATAGAAAACTTAAAACAGAATGATATTTCTACAGGTAAAATTCCCATCTTTTTTAAAGTTGGTGTTTACAGCTTTTTTTCTGTGATTTTGTGACGTGAAAAATTGAATCTAGAGAATTAGTAGACCTTACCCTGTTGGCCAGAGAATTTTTATGTACAGGTTTGTCCATTCTTGCTTAAATGTCCTTTGGTTGATTCTTCCATGTACATTCCTCCAGATGGGAATAAAATTATAGGAATTTACAAACCTTTATCTCACGGATATGTGACAAATGACAAGGAGAAAAAGGTGCTGCATTCACAAAAGATGTTTTAAGAAAAGTCATTGAACGTTATAGCTGAAAACAATCATTAGAAGCCATAGAGGCTGATACCATTATTTCACAGAAGAGAAAACTGAAGGCCCGAGATGTTCTGTGATTTTTCCAAAAACACACGGTTGGAGCTAGAGCCAGGACTAGAATCTTCTGACTCCAGTTCAGGGCTCTTTGCTGCTACCAAAGGCTGCCTGGTCAGCATTTCTGTTTATATGTCAGACCTTGGTTCTTGGTGAAATACCAAGCTTATGAGAATGAAAATAATCAGACAAGTTCATTTTATAGGTTTGACCTTTACATTTTATAGGTTTTATCTCAACTCTGATATTCCTTTCAATGAAGAACGTAAGTGTGTTGGTCTAGAAAAATGCATATGTATACAATTAATGAATAATTGGAATTGAAAGTAGAGCAGTTTGGTAGGTTGTTACTAATGCAGAGAAAAGGTACAACTAAATATAAAGCTGTCTATTTTTCTTGTATAAATGATGGGTATAAATTAGCACTAATTACTTATTTTTTTATCATTCCAGATGGTTAAAGGTTAAAAAGTTTTTCCAAGTATTAGTCTTGTATTGAAATTGTTAAAATAAATTATCCATGTCAGTCTGTATACATGTGATTGTAATTTTCTTTTTTCTTTCAGAATTTACATATCAGACTAAAGATGCTGCTACAGGAACTGCTTCTATAATTGTCAATAATGAAGGTAAGTGTTTTGCATATTGGAGTGCTATTTCATAAGACAGTTTATTTCCAGAGCTAGATCGGAAGCATCCATTTTTACCATGATTCTATGGACCTCTTACTATACCCACCACTCCAAGGCCTAACACATACTTTTTCCAATCCAAATATAAATGTGTTTTCCTTTATTTATACTTCTCACATTGATCATTCAGATCAATTTTCACACAATTTTCAAAACTGTCTACCCACTATATATGAAGTTGCCTCAAAATAATATGTATATGCTCTAATGTCCCCATTACCCTTCATGTAAACTTTTAATTGACATTTGTCTCTAAAAGCAGTCAAGCATTCATCTGTCATTTTAGTTATCCTAGGTAAATAAATGTAAATAGGTGCAAAGAAAAGTTTGATGAGTCATATTTATAGAATATGTTCTGAGCAAATAGCAGCAACGAATTACATCCAACTTATCGTTAGTGTTCAATTTTGCCTGCTCTTTCAACAGCAATCAAATCTCAAAAGTCTATATATACAACTAAGTCTGCCACAAGGCTTTGCCATTTATCTTTTAAAATAGTAATTGGGCCTGGCACAGTGGCTCACACCTGTAATGCCAGTGCTTTGAGAAGCCGAGGTAGAAGGATCACTTGAGCCAGGAGTTCAAGGCCGCAGTGAGCCACAGTCCCACCACTGCACTTCAGCCTGCATGACAGAGTGAGACCCTGACTCTAAATAAATGAATGAATGAGTGAACAAATGAATGAATGAAAACAATGGCTGAGTGCGGTGGCTCATGCCTGTAATCCCAGGACTTAGGGGGAACCAAGGCAGGTGGATCATTTGAGGTCAGGAGGAGTTCAAGACCAGCCAGTTCAACATGGAGAAACCCTACCTCTACTAAAGATACAAAATGGAGAAACCCCGCCTCTACTAAAGATACAAAAAACAATTAGCCAGGCCTGGTGGCACATGCCTGTAATCTCAGCTACTCAGGAGGCTGAGGTAGGAGAATCGCTTGAACTCGGAGGTAGAGGTTGCAGTGAGCTAAGATGGTGCGACTACACTCCAGCCTAGGCGACAGAGCATGACTCTGTCTATAAAATAACAACCTTCAAGTCAAGTTTTCATAATTTCTGCCAACTGTTTTAATTATAAAAACACCTATATGAGATTTTTTTAAAATCAGAATCAATATTCAAAAGGACCAAGCATTTCATGGGGCACCTTGGACAGAATCTCATGTGTTGTGGACAGTGTGCATTGTGTTAAATTAGGATTTGTCATGATGTGTCTTTTATTTATAATGCAGTGTTGCCAGAATCTCATGTGTTGTGGACAGTGTGCATTGTGTTAAATTAGGATTTGTCATAATGTGTCTTTTATTTATAATGCAGTATTGCAAGATCATTTCTCACATAAAATACAGTATTTTTAACTCAACTTTAGTGATTCCAAATTGCAATAATAATATGTTTCACCTAGAGGTGGTAGATTAAAGTTTTCATTCTAACTATAGAAAGCCTGTGTTCATTTAAGCTACATTTTAAGAAATTATTCCTGCCAACAACAGCTCATTCCTTGTCTTAAACCTCTTTTGTTGTTGCTGTTGTTGTTGTTGTTACTGTTCTAGGAATATCCTCAAGTTATCTTTCTTATCTGTGAATCAAAATCTGCATTTTCCATGCAAAGATATAATGTAATAGTGTGTGCTGAGTGTCTACTTTGGTAGACCTTGCCTTGTTTACCATATACAGTAATGCCCTCAAGACTATAGGTGATGATAGAAGAATTAGGACAAATACATAGAGATGGGACAATCAGCTCCTTTAAACAAAGGAGCAAGTTTGCAAGATAAAATAGTGAGTTTAGTTTTGATAAGTTAAATTCGAGGCATGAACAAGCTAGCCATATGGCATTGTCCATCAGACAGCTATAGTCTTGGGCTTATTGCTCAGCAGCTAAGGCCAGTCCAAAAATTTGGATCTGGGAGACAGCAGCATGGAAGCAGCAGTTGACTCCAGCAGAGAATGAGGTCACTGAAGGAGAAATGCTATCTTTCAGCAAGTGGTTCTCTGAATTTTTCCAAGACTGAGGTTAGGTTTATGCTGAACCATCCCCACTTTATTAAGTCTTCCTCATGGCCAACAAACACATCTGTGGTAAGATGAGAGAATAGAATTTGTTCTGTGTTGAGAGGTGATTTTAGGTCATGTCTATACAACATCAGCACGAGCAACCTGGAGCACAGAAAATGCCTGCTGCAACTCATTCCTCCAGATCAGTGTTGTCCAATAAAAATAAAATGCAAACCTAAAGTACAATATACCTTTAAATAAAACCAAATAAAATGCAAGCCACATGTGGAATTTTAAATTGTCTAGTAGCCACATTTTTAAAAGTAAAAAGGAACAGGTAAATTTAACTTAGGCAATATATTTAACCCAATATGTCCAAACTGTTATCATTTTAGTGTATAATCAAAAATTTATCTTGGCCAGGCATGGTGGCTCATACCTGTAATTTTAGCACTTTGGGAGGCCGAGGTTGGTGGATCACCTGAGGTCAGGAGTTCAAGATCAGCCTGGGCAACATAGTGAAACCCCGTCTCTACTAAAAATGCAAAAAAAAAAAAAAAAAAAAAAAAATTAGCCAAGCATAGTGGTGCACCCCTTGCAATTCCAGCTACTTGGGAGGCTGAGGTGGGAGAGTACCTTGAACCTGGGAGGCGGAGGCTGCAGTGAGCCAAGATCATGCCACTGTACTCCAGCAACAGAGTGAGACTCCAAAATTTATCTTATTTTTTTAATTTTTAAAATGTTAAGAATTAATGGATATTATACCTTATACCTTATTTCCTTTGTACTGTCTTTGAAATCCACTTGTAGTTTACTTAAAGCACAACTCAGTTTGGACTAGCCACATTTCTTTCTTTTTTCTTGAGACTGAGATCACAGTAATGTGATCTCAGGTCACTGCTACATCTGCCTCCCAGGTTCAAGTGATTCTCATGTCTCAGCCTCCCCAATAGCTGGGATTACAAGTGCATACCATCATGCCTGGCTAATTTTTGTAATTTTAGTAGAGATGGGTTTTCGCATTTGACCAGGCTGGTCTCGAATTCCTGACCTCAAGTGATCTGTCCACCTTGGCCTCCCAACGTGCTGGAAATTATAGGTGTTAGCCACTGTGCCCAGCCAGGACTAGCCACATTTCGAGTGTTCAATGGCCATGTGTAGCTTGTGCTCATGACTACCATATTAGGCAGCACAGCTCTTAAGAGTTCACCTTCCAGAGGAAATGCACCACCACCCTCTCTCATTTAGGTGGAATTATAGACAGCGGGTCCAAGTAATAAGAATATATCAAGGCCAGGCGTGGTGGCTCACACCTGTAATCCCAGCACTTTGGGAGGCCTAGGCGGGCTGATTGCCTGAGCTCAGGCATTCGCAACCAGCCTGGACAACACAATGAAACCACGTCTCTACTAAAAAAATAGAAAAAATTAGCTGGATGTGATGGAGCTACTCGGGAAGCTGAGGCAAGAGAATTGCTTGAACCCAGGAGGCAGAGGTTACAGTGAGCTGAGATTGTGCCACTGCACACCAGCCTGGGCGTCAGAGCGAGACTCCCATCTCAAAAAAAAAAAATTCCTTTGTTCTGTTTCTCTTTGGTTCATTACGGTATAGGCTAGATATCCCCTCTCTTCTATATCTGATACAATTTTCTATCTATTAGATATTTAAAATGTGTTTTGATTGACAGAATCACTTTTTAGAATACCATAGGGTACGCACATGAACTGCTTGCATACTACAGTGTCATACAAGTTTATTCCTATTTATATTCATCTCTATGGCATCTGTCATTTAGGATTCAGAATTGTTACCACATACATATACCAGATATTTTCCACAAAAGAAATTTTTCACTGAGCGCAATGGCTCACACCTGTAATCCCAGCACTTTGGGAGGCCAAGGTGGGCAGATCACCTGAGGTCGGGAGTTTGAGACCAGCTTGACCAACATGCAGAAACCCCATCTCTACTAAAAGTACAAAATTATCTGGGCACAGTGGCACATGCCTGTAATCCCAACTATTTAGGTGGCTAAGGCAGGAGAATTGCTTGAACCCGGGAGGCAGAGGTTACAGTGAGCCAAGATTGTGCCATTGCACTCCAGTCTGGGCAACAAGACTGAAACTCCATCTCAAAAAAAAAAAAAATTCTTTTTAAAGTATGTTATATGTCATTTATCAACTAATATTCTTTGTATATAAGAATATTGGGGAAGTCTTTTTAAGATTTTACTTAAGGTGATCAGAATAATGTGAGTCTTACAGAGATATAAAAGTTACATTTGGAACTCAGAATTCAAGCTGAATAACCTAGAAATGTTAAAATTGATACAACACATTTTGTATGATGATTTTGCAAGGGTGATTGTATTAATAACACTGTATCATTGCTTGGCTCTTTTTTAGTTTTAATATAAATTGGTGGAATTTTCTTATAGGCCAGAATATCATCGTCATAGTGGCTGGAGCAAATTTACTTTTGAATACGGAGGACCTGAGGGCAGCTGCCAATATCATTAGCAGAGCCAAAGTCATGGTCTGCCAGCTCGAAATAACTCCAGCGACTTCTTTGGAAGCCCTAACAATGGCCCACAGGAGTGGAGGTAATTATACATATTTGTCATTCTTTCTATGAAAACTTTTATCGCTGTCTTAATTAAAGTTAACCTTTTAAGTTAAGCAAAGCAATGCTCTTTCTGTAGTAAAATATTCTTCCTTCCATCTGTTAGATTCACAGTCTTGTGGTTCTCGATCATGTTAGAAAACCCTACAAACAGGGTAAAAAAAAAAAAATGAGTAGCGTTTCCGAGATCCCTCAATATAACTCTTCAATATAATTGGCAGAAATGGTACAGAGTTAGAATCCCTGAAGCAGCTCCTTGTTAAAGGTACACTTTAACTTTAGGTGGTGAAATGTTTTCTACTCTGAGAAGCAGAGGTTAAGCTGCATGTTATACATACAAATACATACAGACATACAGACATACATACAAAAGTAACTGGGGCAGCCCAGTTACTTTTTGATAAACATCTCTAGGAAGTGAAGATAGTTTTTTTCTCCTTTTTGTAAAACTTTATCATCTTTTCAATAAACAACAAAAGATTATTTATATGTAATATCTTCTGTGTTATTAGTGTCCATTGACATTGCCCCTTTTGTTTAACCTTTGATTGTGAAAACTTCCAAACCTACAGAAGCAGGCAGAATTGTACGATGAAATCTATCACCCAGCTTTCACAGTTATCAACCTATAGTTAATCTCGATTCATCTGTTCTCCCATTTATTCCTCTTCTCTCGCCTCCAGCAAATAACAGACTTTTTAAAAATCCAGATAATTTCTTTGCTTCATTTTTACCACTGACTAGTGGTGAAAGTATCTTCTGAATTAGAATCGCATTTCTGTCCCTTGTCAGCCTCATGGTCCTAGCAGAATTACCTGATTTTCCTGAGCTTTGTCAGTAAAATGCAGATAGAAACACTCCTATCTGCAGAATTGTTCTAAGGATGGAATAAAATAAAGTATGATGGCAGGCATGGTATAGTACATGTCGGTAAGTCCCAATGTTTTCTCTTCCATCTACTACTCTCTTTAAATTAAAATTAGGATAATGTCCTGATCAAGCATCATTTGGTGAAAAAGTCAAAATAAATAGTAGCCACTCTAACATGAGGACTTCTTGATATTGTGGCAATAATTCTGTGATTTTTTTAAAAAAATAAAATAGAGAACCATATTGACTTTTTCGCAAGATACAAAACTAAAAAGAAAAGGAATAGTGTGTGTGTGTGTGTGTGTGTGTGTGTGTGTGTTTATATAAGTGATTTCTCCCAAAGTGTATAGTGTACTACATAGAAATAAATGAAAAATAAGTCACTGAAATGATTTTTGTGGAGAATTTTTAAATGTTCCTCCTGATTTAACAAATTTTCCTCTTGGCAAAACAACATGCTGTGGTAAATTTTCACTGACATTTAGTGTATTTTTAATGGACTTGAAGCTGTCAGAAAGAATTCTAAGCCAAAACCCATTTGGTTACATTTTCTCAGAGTGTCACAGTAAAGTCTAATGCTTATGGTACGCATTCTCTGCACTGTGTTCATCTCAGCCGAGTGATGTGAATACAGTGTGCCACCCTGCTCCTGCTCTTGTCTTTGTATAGATCAAAGCATATTCTTGTGTAACTTCTCTTTTTTTCCTACTATCCCTTGCTGCTCAGAGATCACTGTTTCCTCTGTCCTAGTCTAGTTGCCTGTTACCTACCCAGCTTGTGGAGGAGAGAAAGGTACAGCAGCCACAGTTGAGGATCTAACCTTTCACAGGTGAGACTAGAGTAATCCCGATGGGCAGGCAGCCTACCCTGGGGCTGTCATTGGGTGGGGTCCAGAAAGGCTTCCTCCATCCCCTTCCATGCAGCTCTTCCAGTTGGGAGCTGGGGGACCTGGGGCAGCAGGAATGTGGGTAGGTGATAAAGGGCCACAGAGTACTTGGCCTACTTCACACTTTCACTAAGAGCCAGCATGCCTAGGTATTAATTCTGCATGAATGGTGTTATATAATAATATCACAAATAGTAATACCATGCATTTACATGTACATTACAGCTTATAAAATACTTTATTACACATTTTTTCCTCAGAAAAACCTCATGTGAAAGATAGGGCAGGCATTGTTCTCTCAGATTAAAGGTTAGAAGACTAAGACTGAGAGGTTAAGTAATTTGTTCAACCAGTGTCCCACTTTAAGTCGAGGAAACCAGGATTTCAGACTCTAAGACCCAAGTTCTGTCTCCTAGACCATTCTTTAAACTCCCACAACCCATTGATTACAGCAAACTGAGCCTTTATGAAGAGTATCTCTAGAATAGTTAAGTCTGTAAGTGTTAACACTGTCCAGCATATGTCCCAAGCTTTGTGTGTTTTTGCTGCTCAAGAAACAGAGAAGAGGCTCTAAAGTATTTTCAGCACTGTGACCCCAATAGAAAACACACACACACTCACAAGTACACACATGCACACAAGCACACACACTCATCTGTTCAGAACTCCTCCAGTCAGGTGGCTTTCTCTGGCCAAGTCACCTGGTCCCTTTTGGTAGATACTAGCCAGATGCAGCTTAGATTCTATTCCATGAGGAGGGTCTGTGTGAGTGTGTGTGTGTGTGTGTGTGTGTGTGTGTGTGTGTGTGTGATGCATCATCATTCGCATATTCAAGAAGAGTGGTATAATGAAATGAGAGCATTGAGTTGGGAATCATGAAATATGGCTTTAAATTCATAATTAATCAGCAAATGGGGTAGCTCAGTCAAGTAAGTCAGTTTCTCTCTCTGGACATCAGTTTCTTCTGTAAAACCAGAATTGGGCTGAGAGCTCTCAGAATTCTTTCACATCACTTTGGACTGATCCCAGAGCAGAGTGGGCAGAGCTTAATGATCTCTTGAGCACTGAGCACCCTACCCTTTGCCCCAGGAAGCTGCGTATGTGCTGATCAGCATTATTCCATCTTCAAGAAAGATGATAAAGTCATCATCATCATCATCGTCTATGATTATCACAGTTGCATTTTTACTGCTTACAAGTAGTGAATTTTGAATTAAACACATTGTATAACTAGATTATCCTAATATATCAGTTACGATAATCTAGAGGAAAAGATCTTTGAATATGCTGTCTCGAAACTGTCTCTATCAAAATGAAGGCATTGATTTTAAAGACAGCAGGGCCAGGTGCAGTGGCTCAAGCCTGTAATCCCAGCACTTTGGGAGGCCGAGGTGGGTGGATCACGAGGTCAAGAGATCGAGACCATCCTGGTCAACATGGTAAAACCCCGTCTCTACTAAAAATACAAAAAAATTAGCTGGGCATGGTGGTGCGTGTCTGTAATCCCAGCTACTCAGGAGGCTGAGGCAGGAGAATTGCCTGAACCCAGGAGGTGGAGGTTGCGGTGAGCCGAGATCGCGCCATTGCACTCCAACCTGGGTAACAAGAGCGAAACTCCATCTCAAAAAAAATAAATAAAGACATAGCAGCTACAACACCAAAAATCAGTAGCCCTATATAGCCCGCATCCTCATCAGGCCACGATGCTAGGAGGTAGGCCCACTGAAGAGCCAGTGCTGCAGCTGCTCGTGATGAAATTATGCATGTTGGTTCTGGTCTTTATATCCATTTCCAAACAAATGGAATAGTACATGAACAATGATAAATAATTGAGATTGTAAAATTACCAGAGTTAAATTCTAAGTATGATACAAAATACCTTTTAATGCCACTTTAGTCTTTCTGCCTTTGGCAAACAAAACTTCTTCTCTGGCCATCTGGACTGTCACAATGACATTGTCCAGCACATAGCCCAAGTTTTGAGTATTTTTGCTGCTCAAGTCACAGAAAAGAGTCTCTGGAGTAATGTTCAGCAAAGACAGTATTTTTAGTATCCCAGTATTCTCACAGTGTCTTCATTTAGGGTGATTTTCTTCCCTGGTTTCTTTGAGCTAATTATTAGGGCCCTCCTAACTGTCCAGCCCCTGCCCTCCATGGCAACACCGTAAAGAGCTTCTGCCTCATTTTCCTGCCTTGTAACCTATACAACTGCACCTCCGGGCCTCACCAGTTCCTTACTGACATTATTGTGCTATCTATTAACATGCAGTTAAGATAACTAAGAGTTTAGTCCATCTGACATTGTAATTAATAATAATTACTGTTGGGTGCTGCCAGTCACCTCTGAACTCCAAGTTACTTTGTGGTACATTCTGTGCTTTCTAGCTCTGCCTGCTCCCAGGATGACATCATGTTTTCCACCTCGTCTGTTACAGATTTGCATTCTTCTTTGATTAACTACATCTACTAATTCATGTTTCTTTCGTCATGGTAGAATATTTATGCTCATTTGTGCTAGCACAAACTGAGAAGAATGGCATTTACACTTTTCCCCTAAATTTAGTTACTAGTCAGGCTCTACGCCTACGTATCCTGTTACTATTGAAGAATGCTGTCCCTCAGTAAAGTACAGGCAAATACGATTGATTCTTAAACAGTATTTACAATAAAATTATAGAATTCCTTATTCTAGCAATTGAGACTTAAATTTTAATGTAATTATTTCCTTAAAATTTGTTTTTATTTTAAATTTCAACTATATGTGGACATACAGAGAATAATATGCTAAATCCATATATACTGTCATTTAGCTTCAACACTTATCAACACGTGGCCAGTTTTTTTTTCTTCTTTTAAATTCCATCTTTTATTTTAGATACAGGGGTACACGTGCAGACTTGTTTTTGTTTTGTTTTTGTTTGTTTTTTGTTTTGCTTCGTTTTTCTGAGGCAGAATCTCACTCTGCCTGCCCAGACTGGAGTGCAGTGGTACAATCTTGGCTCACTGCAGCCTCAACCTCCCAGTTTCAAGTGATTCTTGTGCCTCAGCCTCCCAAGTAGCTGGGATTACAGGCATGTACCACCACACCCAGCTAATTTTTGTATTTTTAATAGACACAGGGCTTCACCATATTGATAAGGCTGATCTTGAACTCCTTACCTCAGATGATCCACCTGCCTCAGCCCCCAAAAGTACTAGGATTACAGGTGTGAGCCACCATGCTGGGCCTTCATATGCAGATTTGTTACATAGGAATATTGTGCCCAGGTAGGGAGCATAGTACCCAAGTACCCAAGAAGCAGCTCTTTAAGCTGTGCCCCTTCCCACTCCAGTACGCTGTAGTGTCTGTTGTTCTCATCTTTCTGTCCATGTATGTGCAATATTTTGCTCCCACTTATAAGTGAATACATGCACTATTTGGTTTTCTGTTCCTGTGTTAGTTTGCTTAGGATTATGGCCTCCAGCCCCATCCATGTTGCTGCCAAGGACACAATTTCATTCTTTTTTATGACTATATAGTATTCCACGGTGTATGTGTGCCACATTTTCTTTATCTAGTCCACCATTGATGGGCACCTCAGTTGATTCCATGTCCTTGCTATTGTGACTAGCATGGTGATGAACACACAAGTGCATGTTTCCTTTTGGTATAATGATCTGTTTTCATTTGGGTGTGCACCCAGGCATAGGATTGCTGGGTTGAATGGTAGCTCTATTTTAAGTTACTTGAGAATCAGTCTCCTAACTGCTTTCTACAGTAGCTGAACTAAGTTACATTCTCTGCAGCCTCAACAGCATCTGTTGTTTTTTGACTTTTTACTAATAGCTGTTTTGACCAATGTGAGATGGCATTTCATTATGGTTTAATTTGCATTTATCTAATGATGAATGAAATGATGAGTAGTTTTTCATATGTTTGTTGGCAACTCATGTGTCTTCTTTTGAGAAATGTCTGTTCATGTTCTTTGCCCATTTTTAAATGGGGTTATTTGTTTTTTGCTTGTTGATTTGTGTAAGTTCCTTATAGAGTCTGCATATTAGATCTTTGTCAGATGCATAGTTTGCAAATATTTTCTCTAATTCTGTAGGTTTTTTATTTACTGTATTGATCATTTCTTTTGCTGTCCAGAAGCTCTTTAGTTTAATTCAGTCCCACTTGTCAATTTTTGGTTTTGTTACAGTTGCTTTGGGGAACTTAGCCAAAAATTCCTTGCCAATGCGAGTGTCAAGAAGGGTATTTTCTAAGCTTTTTTCTAGGATTTTTATAGTTCAAGGTCTTACATTTAAATATTTAATTCATCTTGAGTTAATTTTTGTATATGGTGAAAGATAAGGGTCTAGTTTCATTCTTCTGCATATGGCTAGCCAGTTATCCCAGCATCATTTATTGAATAGCGAGTCTTCCCCACTGTTTGTTTTTATTACACTAAAATCTTGGTTTATCTGTATCCTGCCTCATGGCTCCCTACCCTGCACTGCCACTTTGGATTATGTTGAAGCAAAACTCAGATGTTATATCATTTCATTCATGTTTTTTGATGTAAGATACTATATGTTTTAAGAGTGATGTCTTTGCATGCTGCACTTAATCTGTAGCTCATTAATTTAGTGAGTAACCTCTCTGACATTCTTTTCTTATATGTAAGTGTGAAAATGTAAATACACATATAGTTATGTATGTTTGTTATTTGTTCTTTTTAAAAAGGGAGGGTAGGCCGGGCATGGTGGCTCACACCTGTAATCTTAGCACTTTGGGAGGCCAAGGTGTGAGGATCACTGAGCCCAGGAATTCAAGAACAGCTTGGGCAACATGACAAAACCTCCAAAAAAAAAAACAAAAAGAAAGAGAGACAGAGAGAGAGAAGTGGGGCAGGGCAAGGGAGGGGAGGGGAGGGAAGAGGAGGGAAAGAAATTGGGAAATTACCCAGGCATGGTGACAGATACATGTAGTTCTAGCTACTTGGGAAGCTGGTGGGCAGGGATCACTTAAGTCTGGGAGTTGGAGGTTGCAGTGAGCTGAGATTGTGCCACTACACTCCAGACTGGGTGACAGAACCATCTCAAAAAAGATGGGTGGAGTGGGTGTGCAGTACAAAAGTGCCTTGTTCATTTATAAATAAATTATAGAACTCTTTCTCTGACAAACAGAGATCTACTTTATTCTTTTTAACAGCTGTAGTGTGTTACATCAGACATGTATGTTATAGTTTTGCTTTTGTTGCCCAGGCTGGAGTGTAGTGGCACAGTCTTGGCTCACTGCAGCCTCTGCCTCCCAGGTTCAAGCGATTCTCCTACCTCAGCCTCCAGAGCAGCTGGGATTACAGGCATATGCCACCACACCCGGTTAATATTTGTATTTTTAGTGGAGACAGGGTTTTACAATGTTGGTCAGGCTGGTCTTGAACTCCTGACCTCAGGTGATCCACCCGCTTCAGCTTCCCAAAGCGCTGGGATTCCAGGCATCAGCCACCAAGCCCGGTTTATGTCATAATGTTTTAAACTAATCCCCTTTGATAAATGTGTAGGTTTCTTGTTGTGTTTCCTGTTGCAAACAAGAGCTGTACAAACAACACTGTATATCATCTTTGCATGCCTATGATTTCTGTCGGATGGGTTTAGAAAAGGAATTGCAGGATCAGGAAAAAATTGATCTTTTAAGAATGGCTCCACCTGCATGATCTGCACATGTACTCCAGAACCTCAAGTACAATAAACACAAAAATTAAAAAAAAAAGAATGGCTCCTACCATGTTGTTCCACACTGGTAGCTTGCTCTAACCTGTGCTCGAATGCTGATGAATGTAGATTTGAGGATCACACTAGGCGAGCAGTTGTTTCCATTTAATGCTTGAGGAACATTGGGAATGATATATTGTTCTGAAAACCTAAAACGTTTAAGTGAGTGTGTTAGAATACTGGACAGTGAGATCCTTTATATGTAACTGACATCTCTAAGACCACTGAGAAGTGAGAGAACCAATGAGCGATACTGTTGCCAGGCTACAAACTCCAGAAGGCAGAAGAGATGGGTAGACAGGCAGGGGTGTTGGGCTATGTGTAAAGGACAATATAATAACAGTAATAATCCTTTACATTTGTACAGCACTTTAGAGTTTACACTGGGCTTTTACATCTTTTTTCTAATTTAAGCTGCACAATAACACTATACAAAAACCTGAGCAGCCAAAAATATGCCATAGAATTTCTGTGGGTGGACATTCTGGATTCTAAAATAACAAAAATGTGGGAATAGTGTTAGCCTATACTGGACAAGACCCACTGACTGAATCAAAATTTTAGGTAAAACCAAGGAAGGTGCAGAAGTAGACTAGATGTCCTCACCAGGCTAAAGTAGCAGATGGTTTCCATTAGCCATGTGCTGATTAGCTTCTTCCCAAGAATGTGGAATGGATTAGTGCCCAGCTGGCTATGTGAGAGCCACCTGGAGAACTTATGAACATGCAGATTCCCTGATCTTACTCCTAGAGATTCTGAGTCAGTGGGTTTGAGGTCAGTCCTAGAAATTATGCATTTTAACAAGCTCTCCTAGTGAAGTTGATATGCACCCAAGTTTGTAAGCCACTGCTGAGAACTGCAGCTAGAGAATTTTACACTGTGGGTCTATAGTTGATGAGACTACTTAACACGCATGTCAGTGGACCTGGGTTGAGAAAAGACTAACCAATCTAGTTGAGTACTCAAGTGAATAAGTGCTATAAAAAAGAGGAAGCTTCCTGTGAATGTCATTTTTAAAGACTTGAAATATATGTATGTATATATATCTACACACATACAAATATATCATGTATATATCATATATATATACATGTATCACATTACATATTCCAACTTGGGTGACATATGTATCACATATTACAAAGTTCCAAACCAAAGGGTGTTTTAAAATATTGTTAATTGGCATTGGGGTGTGTGTTGCTGTGGACAAAGTCCTAGCCTAAAGAAACCATTTTTTTTAGAGTGGACCAAATCCTGAACTTAAACCCAGAGGACCCCTGGATAGGGGTCCAGTTTAACTGTGTCCAGTGTATGACCGTAGACATATGACTTCATCTTTCTGAGCTTCACTTTCCTCCCTCTGAAAAATGGCCGTGATATATTCATTTCCCTGTGTCTCCTCTTCCCATCTATCCTTCTCTTGTAGTCCCTCAGTCTGAGCTAGCACCAGCCTCTGATTGAATTCCTCCTCCTTTCTCAATCTTTTTTTTTATATTCCCAGATTGCTCACAGAAGCCGAGAATGTAAGCTTTTGTGTAAGTGCATATGTTGCAGGAGTAATGGTGATATATTTGGGAGGCATACATAGGTGTACAAACTATGCATATGCACATGATCTTCGTGCTTACTATTCCCATCGGGAACGTTCTGAACTCTTCATTGTTTCTTTTCTATCAGCTCTTTTTCTTCCCTGGAAAATGGATTTATGAACTAGCCTTGAAACCAAGCACTTAAAGTAACCCACAAAAATGCCCACTACCCTGTTCACATTCACACATGTCCTTTCATGCCACAGCATTTTTGCTTTTCTCTGATATTCTTGTTGCCTTTGCCTTAACTCTATAATCATGTTGACTGTAATATTGCTGTTTTTCCTGGAAGCTGAAATGTTGTAAAGTACAAAGTAGAGAAAACGGAAATAAGGAATTGGTACCAGGCTATCGTGGAAACTGAGATTTCAGACTTTTCTCTATATCTGTAACTAGGTGGATATTTAACCAAATGAAGACAAAAATGAACTTGGGGATTTTCCCTACTAAACGTCTGTAAATGCACCGTGCTAAAAACGAAAACCAATAATAAACCCCTTTTCCATTCCTTTGTAGTGAAAACATTGTTCAATCCAGCCCCTGCCATTGCTGACCTGGATCCCCGGTTCTACACCCTCTCGAATGTGTTCTGCTGCAATGAAAGTGAGGTAAGGGTGAATTGCTTTGGTCATTCTGTGAGAAACCATAAGTTCGAGCAAGTAGATGAAGCAAAGGGGCAGAACTAACCACATCAATTTGATGACGTGAATTCTCAGGCATGGTAAAAACAGATTTTTTCAGTTTACTGGGGTGTGGAGAAAAGGAAATTAGTAAATCCTAGCGGGGGAAAAAGGGATTCTCTGAGTCACTTCTATATTCTAGCACTTTTCAAACCTCAGTTAATTTTAGTCCCTTCCTTGCTCTCACACTATGGGTGTTTTGTTTTCTTTTTTAATTATTTCATATTCTGCGGACTATATTAGAGTTGCCAGGTTTAGCAAGTGAAAATACAGGATGCCCAGTTAAATTTGAATTTCAGATAGATAATAAATAACATACCTAACAAATTTATACTGTAAAATTACCTGTCATTTATCTTAAATTCACATTTAACTAAGTTTCCTGTATTTTATCTGGCAACCCTAATCCGTGTAAAACTCCTGGAGGATCTGCTACATTCTGTTGTGAAGACCGTGTCATGATGTGTACATCTGAACAGACTATCAATTGGTACAATAAGAAAGGGTATTGTACCACCCTTTCTTAAGTATTGTTAGGAAGAAAATTGTAATATTTCTCCCTTTTTATAATCCAGACAGCATTAGAACAGAGCTCTCTCCCATTATTGGGATGCAGGTATACACACTGGTGAATGTAACATGGAGAGAAAGAAATTAATGAACTGTAAAAGTTGAATTTCCATTTTTTGTTTTTGAGACAGGAACTCACTATGTCACCCAGGTTGGAATGCAGTGGTGTCATCATGCCTCACTGCAGCCTCTACCTCCCAGGCTTAAGCAATTCTCCTACCTCAATCTCCCAAGTAGCTGGGACCACCACGCTTGGCTAATTTTTAAATTTTGTGTAGAGATGGGATTTCGCCATGTTGCCTAGGCTAATCTTGAACTCTTGGGCTAAATCAGTCTTCCTGCCTCAGCCTTCCAAAGTACGGGGACTACAGGTGTGAGCCACTGCACAGCCTAATTTTCCATGTGGTTTAAAGGTTGAATGAAGGTTTCTAGGATTTCTTGACCTGCTTTCTTGATAATTTCATCTCTCAAAACATAGAGGAAATAAGAAAGAAGACTGCTACAAATAAACTAATTTTAACAAACCACAATAGGTTATGCAATATTTTTGAGCAACCACCATGCTAGGAAGAAGGAATTGTGGGAAATAGTGACCATTTCACAATAAGAGGTTAGAGTACCCTCAACTACTAAACTGGCCTAAACTTTCCTGCTAGATACTTGAAGAGCACTCTATTTACTTCTCAAATGTTCATCACAGCTCAAATTACTTATTCGATTCTTCTGTCTTCCCCATTAAATTACAAGTTCCATGAAGTCAGAGACATCTGTCTTATTCACTGTTGTATCCCTGATGGCTCTCCCTGTGTATATAGTTATCTATTGCTGCCTAATAAATTACCTCCAAAATGTAGTGGCTTACAACAGCAATAATTATTTATTGCCACTCCCAGCTTTTGTGCATCAGGAATTCACACAGGGGATAGCATGGTTTGACTCTCCTGCACAATGCCTGGGGCCTGAGTTGGAAGACACAGAGGCTGAGAGCTGGAAGTTTTCTTCACTCACATACCTGACAGTTGATGCTGGCTTTTGGCTGGGGGCATAATGAGGTTGTTGGCCAGAGCACTTACACATGGCCTCCACTTGTGACTTGGGCTTCCTCATAATATGGTGGCTGGGTTTCAAGATCCAGCTTCCCAAGAGAAGGAGACATCTGGCAGAAACCATGTTGGCTTTTGTGATTAGCTTCAGAAGTCACACAGCATCACTTCTGACTCATTCTATTGATTTAAGCAGGAAGGTCCACCCTAGTACCCCACCCCTTTATAGAAGATTGTCATTGGCACAGTGTAAAACCAGGATGTATGATCTGATATAAGTTAATATGGTTATCTTTGGAAAATAATATCTGCTACATTAACTATACATAGTTGGCACTTAGCAAATGCTTATGAAATAAATAAATGAAAGAACTCTGGTCTTTTTTTTTTGCTGGGGGGATGGAATCTCTGTCGCCAGGCTGGAGTGCAGTGGTGCAATCTCAGCTGGCTGCAACCTCCACCTCCTGGGCTCAAGCAATTCTTGTGCCTCAGCCTCCCAAATAGCTGGGACCACAGGCACGTGCACAACACCAGGCTAATTTTTTGTATTTTTAGTAGATATGGGGTTTCACCATGTTGGCCAGAATGGTCTTGATCTTTTGACCGCATGATCTTCCCACCTTCCAAAGTGCTAAAATTACAGGCGTGAGGCACCACACCCAGCCAGAATTCTGGTCTTTAAGGAAATTGGTCTCAGAAACTTAATGGAAGTAAGAAAAACATTAAAAGCTTAATGTTCTTACAGATGAACTCTAATCACAGCAATAATGTAAATTCATGCTTATGATACTCACTCTGCTCCAAACACAAACCATTGATAAGTAAATATTAAAGGAGACAATGAAAAGATACAAGCTCTAAAACAAGATAAATAACTCCACAGATTAGAAATGGAACGGCCTCACAGAGCATTCAGCCCTGGATATGCCGGCTATACAGCCCCAGAAACAGGCAGAGGTGGTAGGAAGTTCACCCACTGTGGGCCATGGGCACTAAAAGTGTGCCATTTCTAGGGGACTGAACCCAAGCCCACAAATGGAAACCGTACATGCTGGGCTGTGGCTTCCCTGCTAACAATAACAGGTGGAGGAAGCTGCTGCCCCTGCTGCCTGAAGCGTATATAAGGCTCCCAACCTGAGGAGATAGGAGGACAAAGACACAGCCTCTGACCAAGAAGTAAACCAAGTCAACCGCTGACACTTAGTGACTGGACTGGCAGTAGCCCCAGAAACAACAGAGCAGGAACTCCCTATTGCCAATACAATGCCTGGTTCTGGTTTAGAGACTCTTATGTGCCTGGTGGATGCTACTATAAAATCATTGAGGGCCAGGCATGGTGGCTCACGCCTGTGATCTCAACACTTTGGGAGGCCGAGGCAGGCAGATCACAAGGTCAGGAGATTGAGACTGTCTTGGCCAACATGGTGAAACCCTGTCTCTACTAAAAATAACAAAAATTAGCTGGGCGTGGTGGCGGCTGCCTGTAGTCCCAGTTACTCACAAGGCTGAGGCAGGAAAGAGCTGAATGCCAGGGCATTGCTTTTTCTGCTGCCTGTCAGTGCCTCTCCTCTGCTTCCATCTTCTCTGGCAAAAACAAACAAAATAAACGAATAGTCTGCAAACTGGAAAGCAAAAACTGGAAATTAGAGAAGAGACTTTGTGGCCCGAGAAAGACCTGGAAGAATTATGCCCTTAGGTGCCAAACTTACAGGTGCAATTTACACCAAAATCATTGGCAGTGATCCCTTCCTTTCTCCTTTCCTGCCTCCCCTCCAACCTTCCTTCCCCCACCCCGCCTTTTTTTGGTAGAATTCTCTTTGTTGCCCCTAACTCTTTGCTAAAATTATTATATGTGCAGAAAAGCTGAATGAACACTTTCACCTAAACATTTGATAACATTCTGCTGTATTTGCGTCTCCTCTCCCTATGTGTATTTAGCTTTGTTTTCGATTAAAAGTAAGTGAGAAAAGTATTTTGTTGTTGTTGTTGTTGAGAGTAAGTTGCAGACAGAATGATTCCTCGCCCCTGAATACTTTGACGTATGTCTCCTAAGAGGAACCACAATACTTTTATCACACCTAAGAAGATTGTCAGTAATTCCATGCTATCATCTAATATCCAAGCCACATTCCAGTTTCCCCTGTTGTCCCAAGAATGTCTTTTATAGTTTTTGTTGTCATTGTTATTGCTTTATTTATTTTACTGTACCAGTATCCATCAAGGTTCCCATTTCATTGATTGTTATGAAAAAGAAGGGAGACATTTTCTAGAAAAACAAATCTGGAAGTGGATCCAGGTTACTTATTTTCACCACTGTTTCTGTTGACTTTTGTATATTCCAGGCTGAGATTTTAACTGGCCTCACGGTGGGCAGTGCTGCAGATGCTGGGGAGGCTGCATTAGTGCTCTTGAAAAGGGGCTGCCAGGTGGTAATCATTACCTTAGGCGCTGAGGGATGTGTGTTGCTGTCACAGACAGAACCTGAACCAAAGCACATTCCCACGGAGAAAGTCAAGGCTGTGGATACCACGGTAAGTTTTAAAGTTTAAAAATCATTTTTAGCCCTTGAAAATTGTTACTTAGTAACTAGTTAGATACTGCACCTGGATTTTTGGATAATGAGATAAAGGCCTAGTAGGTGATATGGTAAAGGAGAACAACCAGGCAGGAGAACTGTGTTTTAATCCCTCTCTAACTCTGTGGGACTTTATGCAAGCCACTTGACCTTTCGGAGACAGTTTCCTCACCCATAAGATCAGAATACCAGTAAAATTACACTTGTATTACCTATATTCATTCATTTATTCAGTCATTCATGTCCCAGTCATATGATAGGTGCTGGGGATATAGCAATAAATAAGGCAAAGTCTCTGCCCTCATGGGGCTTAGGTTCTAGACAGTGAACAGATAGCTGTGTCTTACAAGCTTCTCATGTGGAATGAACAGCAAGGAGCACTGTTAGAAGAGAACATTCTTTTAACCAGCAAATAGTAGCAGCTAACATTTACTGCATGCTTGCTGTGTCCCTTTTGCATATATCTCATTTAATCTTTAAACAATTCTGTGAGACAGGTATTATTATTATTTCCATTTTACAGAAGAAAAAGCCTGTACAGGATCACATTGCCACTACGTGACAAAGCTGGAGATTCAAATTAGGCCTATGAACTCCACACAGACATTTTCTAAGTGGACAAGCCATGGTTACAGAGCAGGAATGAAAAGGAAACAAGTTAGAAAAAAGACTCATGGTTCCCCTAAAGCTAGGGAAATACAAATTGCTTGTTTAGCGTTAGAATTCAGAAAAGCTGACTAGAAAAGTGAGTAAGCTAGAGCTGAGGACGAATAAACATTTTAGGGTTTTTATTTAGAAGAAATTGATAGATAATTATTTACAATTTTTTTTTTTTTTTTTTGCTTAGAAGCGACTTTAAAAAGTGGGTCATTATCAAAAAAGAAGGCTGAGGGGATCTGATAAAGTTTTGGATGTGAATGTACTTTGAAAAATATTCAAGTGCAAGAAATGCTCATACGACCTGAAATTAACATCTTGGTTGCCTTTCAAAATGTGCTTTACCATATATTTGATACAGTGTGCTCAGTGTTGGTATTCTTTTCATATTTAGTCATTTCTGAAACTATTAGTTTATTTTCTGTTTTGTCAAGGACAAGAACCTGAATTTGAGGGGATTCTTAGTTCTGAAATCGATCCTCCATTAGACTAACACTTAAGTCCTGACCTGAAGTGAGAAGACTCTATTCATCTCCTGCTGAAAGTAAAATGAGGGGGTCCTCAGAATCCTACATGGATGCATAGAAGTGGCTCAGCCCCTATTCTCAGTGTCCATGTTAGTCACTATCCCTTTGGGTTGTAAGCACCAGAAGCACAATTCCAACAGGCTTATGCAGGAAAAAGGATTTATTTGGTTCATATAATTGGAAAGTGTGAAGATACAGCAGAATGCAGAGTCTGAGCTGTGTCAACCAGGCAAGTCGGGTCACTTGCTCACTGGCTCCCTCCCTGTCAGCTCTGCCCTCCTGATAGCGGGCTCTGAGCTCAGGTGGGTCCACTCCACACCCCACCCTGCCTCATGTCATGTCCCTGTCCCTGGTTTCAGATACAAATCAAAAGAACTCATATCAGAGGATGGGGAAGTGGATGCTGACCAGACAAAAACAACTCTTGCCTACCACAGAACAGTCATGTGGAAATGTGCCGTTTGGGCGTGGGACTACATTTAGGAGAAACTAGCCTTGGAAATGCCCTCGTTCAAGTTGTAGTTGTGATTCTCAGAGTAATTTCATGTGGCAGGATTGGATTTCATAGATCCTGACTGATTACAACTTTGAGATTACTAAATACAGCAATGTTCACTAAGAAGGTTTTCACATTTCAATGATACTGTTTTGTATTCTTTCATTTGGATTCTTAGCACCTGCTATGAATTTTTGAGTTTCAGGAAATTGCATAAATATCCCAAGTCTACATTCCCTTCAGGATAAATGACTTTTGTTCTCTGTGGCAGCAACCTGACACAGAGGAGGGGCTCTAAGACCTAGGAAACCAGAGTTCCAGTCCCTGCTCCTCCTGAAAATTTGCTATCATGTTATGAAGTCAGGTAACCTCTCAGGGCCTCTGATACCTCACCTCTAAATTACATTACTGCTTTGAACCAGGCAGGGATAGTGGTGGGGAGGAAGTAATCTCTCAATTTTCTTCTGACTCTAGAATCTTTGGCCTATACCTAGATATTTCCATTCATTCACTCAACAAATACTAATCAAGTTCTGAATACATGCTAAACAAAAGAAAAACAAGAAATAAATAGTAGAATGTACAGTATGTTTGAATATATCTAGAGATTTTTCATTTTCTTACAGAATTTGAAGATGAACTATTAATTGGTACATATTAAACTGAGGAAAATTTTTAAGTAAAGCAAATTTTCCCTTCTAGGTCATCTAGAATATAAGGGGGAAAAGTATGATTAAGTGAATATAATATTTGTACATCACATGACTATAAATGCATAGTCATAACAATATAAATGCCAATTCTTGATTTAACCAAAAATGGATATTATAATAATATTGTTAAGAAGGAAGGATAAAGTGAATGTGTATTTGCACATTGAGGGGACATAAGAAGACTAAATCCTCATAATTGGAACTCGAGGTAATATCTAAAATTGACTTTTTGTTTGTTTGTTTTAGGCAGGATCTTACTCTGTCGCCTTGGCTGGAGTGCAGTGGCGCCATCTTGGCTCACTGCAACCTCTGCCTCCCAGGCTCAGGTGATCCTCCTACCTCAATCTCCCAAGTATCTGGGACTACAGATACACACCACCATGCCTGGCTAATTTTTATATTTTTAGTAGAGACAGGGTTTTGCCACATTGCCCAAGCTGGTCTCAAACTTCTGGGCTCAAGCAGTCTGCCCACCGCAGCCTCCCAGAGTGCTGGGATTACAGGCATAAGCCACCACACCCAACCCTAAAACTGGTTTTTTGAAAGCCAGTTTTTGAAACTGGTTTTTTTGAAAGCCAATTATCAGAAACATCAGATAATTACCAGAAGAAACCAATAAAAGAATTTAAAGTATTTGCCTCATGGAAATGGGAATGGAGTGGGATTGGGCATTTATACTTAAACCTTATCTTTTAAAACTATATATATGGATACCTTTGGTTTTAAAACAAATAACAACACACACTGAGGCCACTTCATACCCACTAGCATGGCTATAATCAACAACAAGTATTGTCAAGGATGCAGAGAAATTAGAGCTCATATACATTGCTGGTAGGAAGATAAGATTGTGCAGCCACTTTGGAAGACAGTCTAGAAGTGCCTAAGAAGGTTAAATACAGAGTTACCATATGACCCCACAGTTCTACTTCTAGGTATATACCCAAGAGAAATGAAAACATGTGTCCACAGAAGCTTGTACATCAATGTTCATAGCAGCATTATTCATAATAGCCAAAAATTGGAAAGAACCCAATGTTCATCAGCAGATAATGAGTAAACAAATTGTGGTATATCCATACAATGGAATATTATTCAGCCATTAAAAGAAATGCTGATACATACTACAAGATGGATGAACCTCCAAAGCATTCTGCTAAGTGAAAGAAGCCAGACACCAAGGGTTACATGTTATATGATTCCATTTAAATGAAATTCTCAGAAATAGATCAATACATAGATACAGAGTATAGATCTATGGTTGCCAGGGACTGGGGGAGGAGGAATGGGGAGAAACTGCCTAATGGGTAAGGAGTATTACTTTAGAGTAATGGAAACGTTTTGAAACTAGATAAGAGGTTGGTGATTGTACAACATTGTGAGTATACTAAATGCACTGAATTATTTACATTAAAATAGGTAAATTGTTAAATAATAAATTACTTTTTAAAAGGAATGAAGTACTGATTCATGCTCTGACATGGCTGTACCTTGAAAACATACTACTAAGTAAAGGAAGCCAGGCGTAAGAGGTTACATATTATGGTTTTATTTCTATGAAATATCCAGAATAGGTATTGTAAATCAACAGAGACAGGAAGTCAACCGATGGTTGCTGGGAGGGGACAGAAGGTGACTCCTAATGAGTATGGAGTTTCTCTTTAGGGTGATGAAAATGTTCTGGAATCAGTGGTAATGGTTGGACAACCTTGTGAATAAATACTAAATGCTAAAGCATATACCTTTCAAGAGTGAGTTTTATGATGCATGAATTATATTTCAAACAGCAACAAAAAAGCTCCATCTAAGCAATTCACTCATGAATGGATATTAGTGGTAAAGACTGTCTACTGAATTGCCCTGCTGAATATACTGAACGGGTTCTCAGCATGCCCCAAGTAGAGGAGCAGTGACACTGACAGGAACCAGGGTAGTGATTTTCTGGGTCTAGAATCTTCCTCATCTTTTTTATGCTATCTTTTTCCTCTCATCCAGTACTTTCATTATTAAAATTCTTACCTGTTCTGCACACAGCTGTGCAGCCTCTTCATTAATCTGATAAAGATAAGATAATTCACGTGGCGAGTGAGGAGCTCCCAGGGAGGCGTTTTCCTCTGAACAAATGGGCTCCTTCAGTTTTCTGTCAGGAGGGTATTACTTGCTCTCAGTCGGTTTGTAACCTTCTCGCTTTTCTCTTCCTCCTAATCCCTTATTAAAAACTCAGAGCTGACATGGCTGGTGGAAACATCTTTAGTTCATTGGCATGTGGTCCACTCGAGGCGGACAGCCTGCCCTAGAAGAAGCCATTTCCCGTTCTACGTCAGTGCTTCTGCAGACTGCTATATTCAGTTTTGCCTCACTGTTAATAGTTGAATATATCACTTCTATTTTTACATCTGTTTTTCCCGTTGTACTAGAGCGAGATGGTGGCAGTAGCTGCAGATGTCCTCAGCTCAGTTTGGAAGACATGACAGATGTGTCTTTTCTCCCATTTCTATATGTTATATGAATCTCAGCCTCCAAATGACAGCGTGCATGTCCGCCCTCCGTTCTTCCAACCTGAATGTTAAGAGGGTTTGCCTGCTTGCATTTAGGATTGCACTGAATAAGCACTCCCTAGTCAGAGACACGCACCTAAGCATGGTATATTTTAGGATTATTGTGCTACTGTGATATATTATAACATTAGTTATCCCTGACTTATAAGTGCTGAAATTCTTGATAATATAAATTGCTTTTCTTTATATACATGGTTAAGTCCTGGAATCTACAATAATACTCTCAAGAATTTAGTCCATAGGCTAAATCTGTCTTCTCAAGAATCACTCACTCTGTAACAATGGGTCCTCATTCAGGGTATGTAACTAAGCAGAGAACAAACAAAAGCCAGGGGCACAGGTAATTTATCTTTCCTATTCTTTATTCTCTTTTCTTACTCTCTTTCACATTTGTGTCCTATAGTGTTCAGAGTTGCTGATGAGGCACTAGGCAATGGCAGCCAGCTACACGGGTGCCCCATAACTCCTCAGGGCTTGAGAGTTTACTCTAAATTAGGATTGCACTGGTAAGAAGTAGAGATAATTTCTGTTAAAGTTTGCATGGAAGCGCTTTCTTAGGGTGAGGGGATTGCTGGGGCTGGCAGGTTACTCACAGATTTCCCAGGTGGCCTCTTGTATTCCCCTCATCCTGGGGTCTGGCCCACAGCCATTCAGGCTGTCTAAAGGTTAAGGTTAATGGACCCACCTTTTAGGCCCATCCAGGGCCCATCCAGGCCCATCCAGTTCAATCTTTGAAAATCTAGTATCTGAGGGGCCATTATTCCCACTTGGTGTGACCTTTCCTCCACCCTACATTCTCCTCTCCCCACCCTTGTCACTTCCATCAGTGGAAAGCCAAATTAATATTGCAAAATGTACTTAGAATTAATGACTTGAGGTGATCTCAGGAGGTGTTCCCCACCCAGGCAACCTGAGGCCCCATTCCCTGCTTAGCCATAGCCCTGCTGGGAGGACCAAATACTCAGCAGTTCTTACATGGGCACTGCCAGTGCTGGTCTCTGTGACTCTCCTTTAACTGTGTTTCCCCCGCAGATTCTTCTTCTCATCTCCTTCTCTCTGATCAACATATACTTTCTTTGCATGTGTTAATTAGCTGAGTTTCTGAGGGGATTTGTGGCTTAGAAGCCATTTTGTCCTTGCCTTTGCACATTTCTGTCCAGAAGCTTCTGTTATAGCCAAGATATTTCAATGTCCCTTATTGTTGATTGGCAATACTTGAGAAAGGGCTAGGTGAGTAAAATTATATCATTTAAAAATGGTAGAATCTTGGATGCTGAAGAGCCAACTATAAAGTAATCCTCTGATTTTGAACTGCATGGTTAATGTTTTTTTGTATGTTTAAATTTTTTTTACTTTTACTTTAAGTTCTGGGGTACATGTGCAGATCTTGCGGGATTGTTACATAGTTATACACACGCCATGCTGGTTTGCTGCCTCCATCCCCCCGTCACCTACATTAGGTATTTCTCCTAATAGTATTCCTCCCAAATCTCCTAACTCCCTGCTATCCCTCCCCTAGCTCCCTACCTCCCAACATACCCCAGTGTGTGATATTCCCCTCCCTGTATCCATGTGTTCTCATTGTTCAACACCCACTTATGAGTAAGAACATGCAGTATTTAGTTTTCTGTTCTTGTGTCAGTTTGCTGAGAATGATGCTTTCCAGACTCATCCATGT
This sequence comes from Callithrix jacchus, assembly GCF_049354715.1. Classification (NCBI taxonomy): domain Eukaryota; kingdom Metazoa; phylum Chordata; class Mammalia; order Primates; family Cebidae; genus Callithrix; species Callithrix jacchus. The sequence goes on from NC_133515.1 coordinate 87,231,877, forward strand.
CCCTGCAAAAGGCATGAACTCATCCTTTTCTATGGCTGCATAGTATTCCATTGTGTATATGTACCACATTTTCTTTATCCAGTTTATCGTTGATGGGCATTTGGGTTGGTTTCAAGTCTTTGCTATTGTAAACAGTGCCACAGTGAATATACATGTGCATGTGTCTTTATAATAGAATGATTTATAATCCTTTGGGTATATACCCAGTAATGAGATTGCTGGGTCAAATGATATTTCTATTTCTAGATCCTTGAGGAATTGCCACACTGTCTTCTGCAGTGGTTGAACCAATTTATACTCCCAACAACAGTGTAAAAACATTTCTATTTCTTCACATCCTCTCCAGCGTCTGTTTTCTCCTGATTTTTTAATGATCACCATTCTAATTGGCGTGAAATGGTGTCTCAATTTGGTTTTTATTTGCATTTCTCTAATGACCATGCACTGTCCATTTTTTATCCAAAAAGTGACTGTTGTTTCCTTCCAGTTTTGATTTTAGGAGACTTACTCTGTTGGTACAGCTACTACTCAAAGTGCCTTTTGAAATCCTCTGTTTGAATTGCCTTGAGAGCCTTCATTATCACCTTTATCCCACTAATCACTTTATTGGGGCTTTTTCTACTTATGAAATGAATATATATGTCAGTGTTCAATGGGGGAATAAGAGCAGCAACACAGAAAGGTATGAAGGAGAAAGTCAGGTTTCCATGATCCTTCCACTTAGAAGTAATTGTTAACCTTTTGGTGTAAATCCCTCCAAATTTTTTTCTATGCATAGTTGTACACTTTTGAATATCTACTTACAGCAAATTTTAATAACTAATATGTATAATTGTACATATTACAACCAAAAAATTACAACTAAAAATAGTGTAATTAGAACTAAAAAGAATCAAATATTTCTTGAGAATAATATAAATAGACGTCACTGAAGAAGAAATACCAAAAAAAATTACAGAAATGAGACAATACTTAACCTCATTAGAAGTCAGGAATATACTCATTAAAATAGCAATGAGGTCCTCTTTATATGGTTTGGCCAACCATAAAGTTGGCCAGAATTAAAACCTGAGAATGTCTAAGTCCAAATAGATCACAAAACAAATATTATACAATCATGTAATTCTGGTGGGGATGTAAATTTGTACAGTGTTTCCAGAGGGGCAATTTGACAGTACTAATTATTATTATTTTTTTTTTTTTTTGAGATGGAGTTTTGCTCTCATTGTCCAGGCTGGAGTACATGGAGGAATCCTGGCTCACTGAAACTGCCGCCTCCTGGGTTCAAGCAATTCTCCTGCCTCAGCCTCCCAAGTAGCTGGGATTACAGGCATGCTAATTTTTTGTGTTTAGTAGAGACAGGGTTTCACCACGTTGGTCAGGCTGGTCTTGAACTCCTGACCTCCACCCACTTTGGCCTCCCAAAGTGCAGGGATTACAGGTATGAGCCACTGTGCTCAGCTGACAGTTTTAATCTTTAAAATATACTTTCCTTTTGAAAAGAGCAAATTTTGGCTGACGATGCTAGCTCACACCTGTAATCCAAGCACTTTGGGAGGCCAAGGCAGTAGGATTGCTGGAGGCCCAGAGTTCAAGACCAGCCTGAGCAACATAGCAAGACCCTGCCTCTATTTAAAAAAAGAATAAAGAAAGAAAATTGTAAATCTCCATCTAACAGTCTATCCTACAGAAATGCTCATATGTACAAATATTTGTACAAGAATGTTTAATCCAACTTTGTTTGCAATAACCAAAACTTGAGAAGGTATGTCTTCCTAATCATCAACAGGAGAAGGGCAAGTTATAATAATAATTAGTGCCATTTACTTGAAAGTAACTCTCTAGCTATCTCTAAGTAAATTTATATTTTAAAATCTAGAAAAAGCCTTACCAGCTCTTATGATCATTATTCATGGGAAGGGTATAGGTTGGGGAGAAGGTGTTATAAAGGGGGACTTCTTTCTACTCCATACTCTACTGAATTATTTGGTTTTTCAATAAGCCTGTATTTTTGGTGTATTACGTTGTAATTTGGAATAAGTACGACTTTGGGACATGGCCAAAAGCTATTTGGAGCCACACCTAGCAAATAAGATAGGTGATACCATTTCTCTGAGGGTGTGCCAGTAGTTGGTCACAGTTGACTCTTGGTCTTACAAAGAACCTCTCAAACAGTTCATAATCTTCATATAACTGAACATAGAAGCCCCTTGACTTAGGATAACCTCTGAATGGATAGACTCCTGGTGTCAAAAATGTAGATCTCCATTACCTTCCTATTGAGGGCACTTGAGGCTCCTTCAGTCTGGATATTTTATTACATACTTCAACATGTTTTTTTTCTTAATCTTTTTAAAGAAACCATTCCTCAGAAAACATGTCATTTTGTGCAGTTCTTGGAAATATCAGAATAAATGTCAAAGCATCACTGTTTCTGTTTGTCATTCAAATGTACAGCAGATCTTCAGGCAAAATTTCTTCACATTCAGGTTTTCTGAATGAATGAATCTGCTTGTAGAGCTCCATTTAACTCTCCAGTCCTCAGTCTCACAATTAGTCATAGGTTGAGTGATCTTAACTTTGGTTTTTGCCACATTGCTTGGTCTTCAGTTGATGGATTATCTGGAGGAGTTGTAAAAAGGACCAGCCAACAGGTGATGCCTCATGTATGTTTAGGTATTTTATAGGTCACATACCTCATCTCCCATTTGAAACAGTCCTGAATGGAATGTCTTGTGAGGGATGGAGGAACATGTAACACCATGCTATGGACTGAATTGCATTCCTACCAAAATTCCTATGTTGAAGCCCTAGCTCCTAATGTGTCTGTATTTAGAGATAGGAAAAGAAAATAATTATGGTTAAATGATTCTTTGGGGATGTGAGAATTCTTTAGTCTAATAATAATAAAAACTGGGCACCACTCTGTGCCAGGCATCACGCTAGACTCTATGCATTACTTCACATTCTCAGAACAACCCTGCAGGATGGGTTTTTGCCTGTTTGAGAGAGGAGGTAAATATGGTTCTCAAAGGTTACATGACCTGCCCCGGGGCCTACAGCTGGTAAGTTGGCAGAGCCAGGATTGATTTTAGGTTGGTCGGTCTGCCTGCCTGTCTGTCTGCCTCTGCCACTCACGTACTTTCTACTGCACTCACCACCCTGCCTCTTGATTTTAGGTTGGTCGGTCTGCCTGCCTGTCTGTCTGCCTCTGCCACTCACGTACTTTGTACTGCACTCACCACCCTGCCTCTTGATTTTAGGTTGGTCGGTCTGCCTGCCTGTCTGTCTGCCTCTGCCACTCACGTACTTTCTACTGCACTCACCACCCTGCCTCTTGATTTTAGGTTGGTCGGTCTGCCTGCCTGTCTGTCTGCCTCTACCACTCACGTACTTTCTACTGCACTCACCACCTGCCTCTTGATTTGGTAACAGTCTGCCTGGCCTTCACTCTCTCTTATCTGACATTCCAGCTCTGACTTTCCTTGTCACTTGTCGTGATACAAGCGTCTATAATTGCTCCTTTTCTGTAGATCTTCAGAAGCTGCCAGATCTTGAAAAGGCCTTGCTTACTTTGTACAATATACTGCAGCCTCATTTAAATGAAATAATCTGTGTATACCCTAAGAACAGTGCCTGGCACCTGTAAGCACTTAGTATGTGTTAGCTCTCATTAGTATATCTCTGTATATCTGATTGTTCACTTAACTACTTTATGGATCATTCAGGGTACCAGGTAGCATAGACCAGGAGCTGTATCACCCACCATTAAGCAGAATGGATATTCTCTTGGCTCTGTACATTAGTAAAGAGGACACATGTCTTACCATGATGCAACTCCAGCTTCTTTCTGCCAGGGTAAGTAGCAGGACCACATGATGATAGGATTTGGCTTTGTGTACCCACCCAAATCTCATCTCAAATTGCAATTCCCAGGTGTTGAGGGAGGGAGTTGATGGGAGGTGATTGGATGACCGGGGCAGTTTTCCCCAAGCTGTTCTTGTGATGGCAAGTGAGTTCTCACAAGATCTGATGGTTTTGTAAGTGGCTCTTCTTTCTTTTCTTCACATGCTCTGTCTCACCTGCCACCATGTAAGATGTACGTACTTCCCCTTCCACTATGATTGTAAGTTTCCTGAAGCCTCCCCAGCCGTGCAGAACTGTGAGTCAGTTAAACCTCCTTTCTTTATAAATTACCCAGTCTTGGGTATTTCTTTATAGCAGTATGAAAATGGACTAATACGCATGGACAGTGATGTTGCAGGATCATGCCCATACCAGACAGCAAAGGTTCTGGAACAACTCATGTTCATTCATTCTCTTCATTGCATGATCAAACCTGGAGGAGAGGTGTACCACTCTTAGAGACTATAACCAAATCATTTTTTCATTAAATTTCTTTAAATAGGAGCTAAACTATAAACTAAACTGCTAAACTATAAAGGCTAGTGCAAATGTGATTTTTTTTTAACATTCACAAACTAGCTTTTTAGTTGAGGCAAACTCCTGCCCATCCTTAAGGTCTATCTCAGAGAGTTCTCTTTGGGCAACCCCAATGCTTAATACAATGCTTGGTATATAAAAACAGGCCCTCTGAAAATACTGAAAGAGTTCTACTTCCTTCTGGGAAAGTAACTAGTTTGAGTGTTAAGAGTCACCTACTCTCCATGAGCCTTAGTCTTCTCAGGGGACTAGGGTGTCAACTGGATTTCTTACATTCCTTAAGTTCTACATTTAAGATGCCCAGGGAAACAACAAATCTTAGCTATAATTCTCCCTATAAATGATTTGAAAACAGAATAATTAACCAGTTTTCCATTTTAAAACATATTCCTAGATTGTTTTACCTACAGTCATACAAAGGCCAGGCCAAAGAAACTAAGTTACAGAGAATGCATGACATCTCTGAAATCAGCATCATAGAATAAAGAAAACCCAAATGAGGTTCCGAAACAGCCCTCTGAACCTTAGAAATGATATCAGTAAAACTCTGCCGACTCTGGTGGCTAGAAAAAATGAAGGAAGACAAAAAGAAGTTCACTGACTATAAAGAAAGGACAGAGGCCAAGGTAATTGCAGAAGAGTTGGATAGACAAGGCACAAGACATCTGTCATGCCCAGGGGGCCATATTAGCTCCATTACATTATTTCCACATCAACAGATCATCTCATCTATTAGCTAATCAGGCAGAATTCAATATTTTAAATTATCTTTCTTAATCCTGCATGTGATCAGTTGAATTCCCGGGGCTCTAGAAATTTAATTGTAACTGCTTACCAGAAATGTCATCCTCACTTTGAAGAATTGAACCAGGGCCAAATGTAAGGCTGCTTTTTTCCATTTTCCCAAGGTACTGTCCTATAGTCAGACCTGGACATGTGTGTATATTTACCTATCACCTGACAGCTTAGGGGCTCCCTAATGGGATCTGGGCCCCTGGCCCTGGTTCAGAACTTAAATATGGCCAGGGACTGAAAGAGGAATATGGTGGCAGAGAAGAGGGGCATGGAAGTAGATGTAGAGTACAGAAAAGGAACCATTGTTTCAGCCTTGGAAAAAGTCAAGAGAAAAAGATATAAATCTAGATTTAGAATATTCTAAGGGCCTAGACATGAAATAGTCCCTCTGCCCAGTAAGAGGGGATTGTATAAGGTTATGGGAGCTTGCTTATCCATCTACATTAGGATTTTGCTTGCTCTTAGCTTCCTACATCTAAGCCCCACCTCTCCACCCTCCTTAAGCTCCTAAGACATTGGTGTGATGACATGGCAGTGAGCCTGTGGTCTACTCCTCACCCATCTTCCTATGATGCTGTAACAGTGTTCTCAGGAGCAAACCTGTTAGGACATCACAATAGATAGTTTCTAAGTGGTTTCCATTGAGTGACAATTTTTCTAGGGTAGACTTGAAATTATGAGGAGGTGAAAAAAACTACCTAGAGCCAGGTATGATAGTGCACACCTGTAATCCCAGCACTTTGGGAGACAGAGGTAGGCAGATTGAGCTCAGGAGTGCAAGACCAGTCTGGGCAACATGGTGAAACCCCATCTTGACAAAAAAAGCCAGCAAGGTAGCGCATGCCTGTAGTCCCCACTACTTGGGAGGCTGAGGTAAGAGGATCGCTTGAGCCTGGGAGACCAAGGCTGCAGTGAACTGAGATAGTGACATTGTACTCCAGCCTGGGCAACAGAGTGAGACCCTGTCTCAAAAAAAAAAAAAAAAAAAAAAAAAATGCCTAGAGCCAAACTATAGAGCCCATGGCAGTGGGCTCCATGCCCACTGCCCTCAGTGCCCATTGCTGCTGATGGAGCTGGACAAGGAAGTAGAAAAAGAGATGTGTGGTTCATAGCTTGCTGAACTCTGCCCTTTATATAAAAGTATGCGCATGTGTGTGTGATAGGCTAATGGTAGGTATACTTTGCATATCTATGCTGATGGCATGTACTGTGAATAAACTATGAATTGCATGAATGCCATGTGTTTATGTATACGTGTGTGTGTGAGCAGAATGTACTGCAGTGGGACAGAGTTTAAAGCAGCTATAAAGCAATTCATTCTTGCTTTCCCCTTCCTATTTCAATTCCTTTAAGAACAAATATAGAAGTGTTCTATACTATGGTACAACCCCTGAAAAAGCTATGGATTTGGAGACCAAAGAGATCCAGAGGTTAGGTGAAGTACATTTCTCCTAAGAGATGCTCTAAAAACTGAAAATATTATATTATTTTCTTTCTCTAGTCAAACAGCTAGAGGGAGCATGGCATATTTTTGCTGTTTCAAATAGTTCTATTTGGAAAGAGCTGAGTACAAGTGAGAGTGGGAAAGTATGAGGTGGAGAGGTGGCAGGGTTGGGTTGTAAAGGGTTTCCTTTGCCACTTCTAGGAATTCACACTTCTGAGGGAAATGGGGAGCCATTGAATAATTTAAGTAGGGGATACATTATACTTTATAAAAAGTATATATACTTTTTATATACTTTTCAGATTTATACTTTATAAAAAGATTAATGCAGCTGCTGTGTGAAGAATAAATTGGAGTTTACAAGACTGGAGTCAGGGAGAACAGTCCAGAGACTAGGTGAGAAATGGTGGCAGCCTAGACTAGGGAAGTGGAAATGGGGACACTGAGAAGTGGGTTTGGGAGCTCATGGGAATTCAGATAACATAAAGATAGTTCATTTCCTTAAAAACAGTGGGGCGGGGGGAGATAATGAAGATGGTTATTTCATAGTTGAAACGAACAGATCATTCTGTCAATCTGAGTGGTTTTCAGCATTTTTTTTTTTACTCTGACTCATGTAAAGGCTAAAACCTACTCCCACTAGAAAGCGTTCATGCCGTCAGTGATTCTCTGCAGATAGCATGGAAAGACGCCTATATAACTAACAAAAAATAAAATTAAAATCTCAGGTGATCCCTAAATGCCGTTCAGTCTGGCATTCCTGCCATCTAGGGAATCACTGATCTGTGTAACAGGCAAGCATTTGGAGCAGAAATCCATTCTTCATTTAAAGTAACTGACATTTGAAGGTAACTCTTTGGCAACATAACGCTCGTTCAGATATCTTGCCCTACCACCTGTGCCTTAGACACTAGCTCATTCCTGGTAGAAACACAGCCTTCATGGAACTATGTATCCTTCCCTGATAAAGTGACAAATCAGCCAGTGTATGAGGAATTTGGGTTGTGTAGACAAATACACCAGGTACAGCAGCCAAGACATACACAGTTTGTTGTGAATCATCCACACCAGCTTTCAGTGCAGTTAGATTCACAGAACAATTGCTCAGTTCCTTCCTTCATTTTCACAGTGTAGACCTGGCTCAAGACCCAAGAGTGAAGCAGCAAGTGTGAAGAACCAGAAACATTATAAATAACCAAGAGAATCCTTTTATAACGGCAACTGCCTACTGATTTTGTGGCCTAACAGCTCAAGCAAAAACGAATATAAATACAATATTGTGCAATGACTAATGACTCAAAATTTTGTGCATCAGCAGAAGTGGAACCTGTGGTTGGTGCTAATATTATCAAATGCCTTTGCTGTTTAATAATCTGGTAGCTGTATATTATTTAGCATGCATTTTTCATGGAGAACAACGGTTTAATTTCAAGTACCTCTCACTGAAATGAAAAAGCAGCTGTTAGAAGATGAACATTTGGCAGAAAATATTTTAGTGAATCTTTTGTAAGATACTAAGTCCTATTGGATTAACTGTTTTCTGTCTGGAATAGTAGAGTCACAAAGAAAAGGGATTGCTGACCACAAAAGGCAAGGGCAATCTTTAGAACTCGTGAATCACTAACAGACATTTTAGTTTTAATTGCCATTTATTCACCAATATATATACAAAGCTTTCATTAATACTGCCTGAAGAATGGGCCCTTTTTAATTCCATTTTTAGCTTGGACTCAGGATTCCATTTCTCTTTCGTTAATGTGGAATTCTTTAAATTATAGAATAAATTAATCCACCGCAGACATTTTGGGCAGAATGGGGTTTTCAGCAAGTTTTCAGCCTCCACAGGCCATTCTTCTCAGCAGCTCATCAGCCAGCAGAGCGGTGAGGGCCCCGTCTGGGAGCGGCACCTGCCCCTGAACTTGAAGAAAGGCTAGAGCAGCCCACTGGGCTCCTGGCCTGAACCCACTCTCAGGGTGACAGTGTCCTTCGCATGTTCCTCAGGCTGGCCAACCCCTGGCCAAGTAAGGGGTATGCCAGTGGGTAAGCTACATCACGATATGGCTGCTGGGCACAGCCAGTTTTCAGCCAAAGAACATGATGGTTGAGCTATATTAATGTAGCTGTATTGACTCAGGAACAATTTTTATATTATTATCAGCAAAACATAAAAATGTTCTTTTTTAAATTACCAAGAAATGTGAAAAAACAAAGAGCTTCATCTTATCTCCAGTTCCCATTCCTGGGGTGAAGTGGGTGATAGATAAAGATTAAAAATGGAGGAGTTTTCAGAGATTGCTGAAGATTGCCTATAGGGTGAGGCTCAGGCTTGGTCTGAGGGTGGAATGAGGTATAGAAAAGGGAAAGGATCAGGCATGTCTGTTCTGTATATTATTTGGTAATACGAGAGCCTATATCTACATTTTTTACATGGTAATTTTGATGCAAATTTTATCTTAAAACAACTTCATCAAAATGCCCCACTTCAGTCCTAGTCTGAGTAGCCAGCCCAGAGCCCATCACAAACTAACAAAGTTGAGAATGGACCCTGAGACATGGTCAGGCCCCAGATGGAGCCAGCCAGTGCCCTCTGTCAATATGAACTGATCGCTGACTTGGATCAGGAGCCATTTGTCACCATGGCCAGATCTGTCCATGGCACCAAATGAGGTAGGTTGAACACCACAGCCAAGCACCTCAACTTGTGTGAAGGCCGAGATGGCCAAGACACTGTCAGGCAGGGGATTTCTTTTGTCTTTGACTCAATTTTAGATAGAATCCAAGTAATGCAGTTACAATCATCTGTACTCATTGTTACAAATGGTTACTAAATACTTGTAGGGTACCAATAAAAGAAGAATATGGCAGTTCTAGGATGAAGGTTAATAGAGTTTTTCTTGTTCTGTAGTAGTTGAAATGTAATCAGTGTATTGAAAATCGAAAGATCAGTGTCATTTGTAATATCACTTCAGTCGCTTTGGGCAGTGAAGTGCTGCCCTGAGCATATCTTAGCCCCCACCTTACTTTGATTTTGCATTCAACCCCTTATTGATCCTTCTCTGTTCTCACCTATCTTAATGAAAGAAGGCTTTAGCCTCATAAACCTCATTCCAGATAGAAATACATAATTCAAGAGAAACACTGATGTCAAAGAAGAACGGGCATACCAATTTGTGTCAGCATTTGCTGTAAATTAGAGAGGAGTACAAGGAGAGTTTAATGTAATGTAGAATTGGAATTAAAATAGAACCAATATTTAGGCAGTCCTCCACCTCTTTTTTCCCTGCTGTGACATGAAGGATTGACTTGCTCCCAGCTTATGTACCTAATGTAGTTCATTTTTTTTCTTTTCTGCTGGGATCCCCCCATAAAACACTCCATACTTATTTCTGGCATCCAAAATTACATCTTTTCAGTTTTTCCATTCCAATCACAACCAAAAAGTCAGGGTAGAAAGAGTTGGAGTTTCCCCCCTCATCTTCTACACCTTTGCAGCATAGAAAGGACCTCTGGTGGCCGGGCACAGTGCCTCACTCCTGCAATTCCAGTTCTTTGGGAGGCCAAGACAAAAGGATTGCTTGAGCCCAGGAGTTGCTGGAGACCAGCCTGGGCAACATAGACAGGCCCCATCTCTACAGAAAAAAATTTTTTTTAATAGCCAGGCATGGTAGCAAGTGCCTGTAGTCCCAGCTACTCAGGAGGCTGAGTTGGGAGGATCGTTTGAGTCCAGGGAGGTCAAGGCTGCAGTGAGCTGTGATTGCTCCACTGCACTCCAGCCTAGGTGACAGAGTGAGACCCTGTCTCAAAAAAAGAAAAAAAAAGACCTGCCACGCCAGTGTAATGAGTTGTAGATAACTATTAATCCCCCTTATTACAGTACTAATGTGGTTGTTACCTCCATGGTTTCTTTTTTCCTAAGCTGGAGAATAAAAGGTTGATAGTGAACATCTTACAATGTAATTTTGTGCAAGATGTTCCCATGCACTTGTGAGAATTCTTCAGCACACATCCAGGAGTGTTCTTCCTTTTAAAGTGGTCACATTGGGAAGCTTCACATTCAGACCACATGCCGTTTTCAGAATCTTTTTGGAGCTCTTTTTATGAATTTCTGCCAGAACTGATTTTGTTCTTTACAGTTGCCCATTGATTTTGGCCAATGGTGGAGTTCTCTAGCCTGACCCCTCACCTTAATCATTAGACTTGGCTTTAAACGATTCACTTTTTGCAGAAACAAATTCCTTAGGATAATTGTTCTCAAAATATGACCCGGAAGCCAGCAGTGTCAGAATCACCTGGGAAGTCATTAGAAATACAAATTCCAAGCCCCCCTCAGATTAAATGGATCGGAAACTTTGGGGATTGGAGCCCAGCAGTTGTGTTTTAACAAGCCCTCCAGGCGATTGCAGTGCATGCTCAAGTTTAAGAACCACCGACTAGATAAAATATACCTCCATTGAGGATATTCAAAGATCGACTACAGATTTTGAAGGTACTGAAAGAGAAGTTTCAAAATATTTTTGAGCAAAGTTAGAATACATTTATGCCCTCCCCAGAGGACTGCTTTAATGGGGACTGGGCTTCCACCTAGGTGTTCCAGTTCTGTCACCTAGCCATTTGACCCTGAGCAAGTTCTTACACTTGGTTTCTCATCTGAAAAAAATCAAAGACCCCCCCTACCTCCCTCACAGGATTGTAATGAAATTCAAATTTAGTCACATCTGCAAACATGCCCTGTAAAAAGTGCTATGGAAAAGTGAAAATCATGTCACTTTGCAGGCAGAATTCTGGTAGCCTAAGCATTATGTCAGGTAAATGAGTGGGGCAAAGGCTTATATTTATCATTTCCCTGGCCAGATATACTTTTTTGTCTATAAAATGGCTTTATGGGTGTGTCTCAGATTCTGCCATTTCAGCCCACCAATTCATCTGGTGTTAAGAGAGGAAAACCATTGCCTGATTAGTAGCTATGAAAGGCTAGAAAAACACTAATATATCCATTTTCAGGTTGGGCCTGGTGGCTCATGCTGTTAGTCCCAGCCCTTTGGGAGGCAAGGCAGACGAATCGCTTGAGCCCAGAAGTTTGAGACCAGCCTGGGCAACATGGCGAAATCCTGACTCTACAAAAAAAGTACCAAAAAGATTAGCCACCTGCCTGTAGTCCCAGCTACATGGGAGGCTGAGGTAGAAGGATCACTTGAGCCCAGGAGGCTGAGCCTACAGTGAGCTGAGATTGTGCCATTGCACTCCAGCCTGGGCAACAGAGTAAAACCCTGTCTCAAGAAAGAGAAAAATATGTCCATTTTTGGCGGGATGTGGTGGCTCATGCCTGTAATCCCAGCACTTTATGAGGCTGATGTGGGCAGATTACTTGAGGTCAGGAGTTTGAGACTAGCCTGGCCTATATGGTGAAACCCCATCTCTATTAAAAATACAAAAATAAGCCAGGCATGGTGGCGCACGCTTGTAATCCCAGCTACTTGGGAGGCTGAGGCAGGAGAATCACTTGAACCCAAAAAGCAGAGGTTGCAGTGAGCTGAGATCACACCACTGCAGTCCAGCCTGGGCGACAGAGTGAGACTCAGTCTCAAAAAAAATAAAAAGAAAAATATATCACTTTTCAAACTTGCGGTTCTCTACAAGGACTCGGGAAAGCTCAGAAATGAGCCTTCAGGGCCAACTATGTTGTGTGGATACTGAAGCTCGCATGCCTGGAACATGGCACACAACAGCGGTGCAAGGGTCTGTCCTAAAACCATCATTTTATCCCTGTGCAGGGTTGTCTGGACCTTCAAAGAGGAAGCTCAGTGCTCATTGTCACACAATAATCACTGCAGAGACACTGAAAAGAAAAGCCCTCCAGAAAATCACATCTATGGAAACAAGATTTACAAACCGAAGCAGTTAATGCAAGTTTGTCCAACCCACAGCCCAGGGGCTGCCTGCAACCCAGGACAGCTTTGAGTGCAGCCCAACAAGAATTTGTAAACTTTCTTAAAACATTATGAGAATTTTTGTGTGTTTTTTTTAACCTTAGCAGCTACTGTTAGTGTTAGTGTATTTTATGTGTGGCCCAAGAAAATTATTCCAGTGTGGCCCAGGGAAGCCAAAAGATTAGACACCCTTGAATGTATCTGTGTTTGAAAAGAATGTGGATGGATTTTTACCTTGGAGATTAGCCTTTACAAACAACTTCATCATAGGAATTCTTTTTTTTTTTTTTTTTTAAGACAAGATCTCACACTCACCCAGGCTAGAATATACAGCTCACTGCATCCTCAACTTTCTGGGCTCCAATAATCCTCCTACCTCAGCCTCCAGAGTACCTGGGACCACTCGCGTGCACCACCACACCTCACTAAGTTTCACATTTCTTTGTAGAGACAAGGTTTCGCCATCTTGCTCAGGCTGGTTTCAAACTCCTGAGCTCAAGCAATCTGCCTGCCTCGGCCTCCCAAAGTGCTGGGATTACAGGCTTGAGCCACTGTAACTAGCCAGGAATTCTTAAACAGCAAGCTCCTGGTATATTTATAATTTAATTTGAAAACTTTACAAAGTCTTCAGTGAACACTTCTGGGCAGGAAAGAAGCTAAACCTGTTGCCTCAGTGCTTACTGGGAATGAAGTTTCAGTAACATGGAAATTTGCCACTACCTGGCCAACACCAGCTTCACTCTTCACACAAAATGCCAGCTAAAATCAAGATTAGGTGTGATTATATTAATAATTGGTTAATCATGGTTACATTATTGGATAATTATGGAACAATAAGCTATTGGTTAACTATAGAATTAGAATATGCAGTGATTTTGGTCAAAAATGTGTCCCCACTTAAGGATCTCTAGAGACAAAGTAGATAAGTCATTCCTAGGTCTGGGGTGGTGGGAGGAATGGGGAGTGGCTGTTAATAAGTATGAAGTTTCTCTCTGGGAATGAAAATTTCTAAAATTAGATTGTGGTGATGGTTGCTGGACCCTGTAACTATACTAAAGAACATTGAATTGTACACTTTAAATGGGTGTATTATATGTATATTAATCATATCTCAAAGCTGGTTTTTTTAATCCAGTAGCTAATGAATTGTAGAGCCAAGAAAAAAAATTGTACCTACGTAAAAGATGGAAGCAAAAATAATATCAAAATTTTGCTGCATGCAGTTTCAGACTTGATTCAATAAAAGCTATCATTTGAAAAAGACTAAGCCAGAAAATACTTGCTTTTTTTTTTTAGAGTCTCGCTCCATCACCCAGGCTGGAGTGCAGTGGGGCAATCTCAGCTTACTGCAACCTCCGCTTCCCAGGTTCAAGTGATTCTCCTGCCTCAGCCTCCTGAGTAGCTGGGATTACAGGTGCACGCCACCACACCGAGCTAATTTTTGTACTTTTTTTTTTTTTTGTGGAGATGGGTTTTGCCATGTCAGTCAGGCTGGTCTTGAACTTCTGACCTCAAGTGATCCGCCCACCTTGGCTTCCCAAAGTTCTGGGGTTGCAGGCATGAGTCACCGCATCTGGCCCCTGCTCTGTCTTCTAATTGCAGAGCAATTAAAAAATGGATCATCTCAAACTAATAACTGAATTTTTTTTTTTTTTTGAGACAGAATCTTGCTCTGTCACCCAAGATGGAGTGGCACAATCCAGCAGGGGCACAATCTTGTCTCACTGCAACTTCCACCTCCTGAGTCAATCAATCATCCCACCTCCGCCTCGAAAGTAGGCAGGACTATAAGTGCATGCCACCACACCCAGCTAACTTTTGTATTTTTTGTAGAGATGGGGTCTCACCATGTTGCCCAGGCTGGTTTTAAACTCTTGGCCTCAACTGATCCTCCCACTGCAGCCTCCCAAAGTGCTGGGATTACAGGCATGAGCCACCATGCCCAGCTAATAATTGAAATTTAAATGTCAAAAATCAAGGTGGCTGGTAGTAGAAGACAAAGTCACAGACATTTGCAGCATAATGGTTTGTCATGATCCCTACAGATTGCTTTAGGAAAAAAATGAGCACTTACACAATAATGATTAGAAAACCGAACTCTTGGCTGGGTGCAGTGGCTCATGCCTGTAATCCCAGCACTTTGGGAGGCCAAAGTGAGCAGATCATGGAGGATCGAGACTATCCTGGCTAACCCGGTGAAACCCCATCTCTACTAAAAAAATATATAAAAACATAGCCAGGTGTGGTGGCACACGCCTGTAGTCCCAGCTACTTGGGAGGCTGAGGCAGGAGAATCACTTGAACCCGGGAGGCAGAGGTTGCAGTGAGCTGTGATCACGCCACTGCACTCCAGCCTGGGCAACAGAACGAGACTCTGTCTAAAAAATAAGAAGAAAAAAAGAGAAAACTGAACTCTCATAGTCCTTCATGATGCTCATAAACTGACCTGGTTAGGAAAGGCTGGAAGATAGAGGCTCAGGAAAGGATGTGATCTCATCCTATGACAGAAATATGCACTGATAAGAGAGGTTAGAAAAATTCAGATTTTGGCTAGGTACAGTGACTTGTGTTTGTAATCCCAGTACTTTGGGAGGCCAAGGCAGGAGGATCACTTGAGGCCCAGAGTTTGAGACCAGCCTGGGCAACAAAGAGAAACCCTGTCTCTATAAAAATATATTCTAAAGAGAAAAGAAAGAAAAAGAAAAATTCAGATTTGAGCTGTGGAACTGGGCTCTTGTGTAAGTAGCATTGTGTCCAATGGTATGTTCACAAACAGACCACTCAGTCCTGTCTGCATAGGGGAGTACCTTTGCACTTTCCCACTTTGGGAAAGATAGGCCATGCCAAGCTGGTTCTCATCTTCTTGTTAAAATCCTTGCTCCAGGGGTTGAGCTTCCCCAGGACTCATTGGTGGCCATGGAGACTGTAGATGGAGGTAAATGGGAGAGGAACTGGCTGACAGAGTTAGCATGTATCGAACTTAGAGTTGCTGCCTAGGGCTTCTTAACTCACTAGAAGACCTTGACTGGGCCACTGGTAGGTAGTTCTTTGGGACAAGAGGCCCTGCTTCATTGTTTCTCAGACTGTTTTTTATCATCACCCTACGGCAAGGAAACTGAGACTTTTTTCCCTAATCACCCTCCCTCTTTCCCCCATGAAATTTTAATACCACAGCTATACCACGTACACACACACACGTTGACCTACAGTGGGATTACATTCTGATAAACCAACCATAAATTGAAAATTTCATTAGTCGAAAATGCATTTAATACAGCTAACCTACTGCTATAGTTGGGATGTTGTCCCCATTAAATCTCTGGAGGTGGGGCCTGGTGGGAGGTGACTGGATCATGGGGAAGGATTTCTCATAAATGGTTTAGCACAGTCCCCTTGCCACTGTCCTTGCAACAGTAAGTTCTCTTGAGATCTGGTTGTTTAAAAGTGTGGCGACAGGCACAGTGGTTCATGCCTGTAATCCCAGCACTTTGGGAGGCCAAGGCAGGTGGATCACCTGAGTTTAGCAGTTAAGACCAGTATGGGCAACCTAGCAAAACTGTCTCTAAAAAAAATACAAAAATTAGCTGGGTAAGATGGCACATACCTGTAGTCCCAGCTACTCAGGAAACTGAGGCAGAAGGCTGGCTTGTGCTCAGGAGGTTGAGGCTGCACTGAGCCGTGAGTGACAGAGTGAGGCCCTGTGTCAAAAACAAAAGTGTGTGGCATCTTCCCCATCACTCTCTCTTGCTGCCGTTCTCCCTATGTACCATGCCTGCTCCTGCTTTGCCCTCCACCATGAGTGAAAGCTCCCTGAGGCCTCCTCAGAAACCAAGTAGATGCTGGCACCATGCTTGTATAGCTGCAGAACATGAGCCAGTTAAAACTCTTTTCTTTATAAATTAGCCAGCAGGTATTTCTTTATAGCAATGCAAGAACTGCTTAACACACCTACCAAACATTGTATTACAGTTTGTACTGAATGCGTATCACTTTCACACTGTCATAAACTTGAAAACTTATAAATCGAACTGTCATAAGTTGGAGTTGGCACCATCTGCATGTGGGGGGGAGTGTACTGTGGCCCTTTGGAGAGCATTTATGTAATATCTAAGATTCTTTTTCCATGCACCCCCACCAAGAATGGGTTTTGACTCCTATGAGGGAGATATAGCCTCAGTTGTGAATGCATGCCCTGGATGAAATGAAGGCTATAGGCAGGGCCCTTCTGTTCACTCTGAGTGAGTGGTGAGGTTGGTCACATGGAGTAGGTGGATCAGGTGACCCTATATCCATCATTAATCAGGATAGGCCCTGACCTCAGATTCCAGCACTGCATTGCTAGAGGAACATCCTCTAAAATCACATTGTTCCTGAATCATCTGTTCAGCCTGCCTGCCCCGTCCTCCAGCCTCTGCTCCATCTCCTCTCCATGGGCAGCAGCCCTCTGCCCAGTGGCCGGCTAGCTGTGGTAGACAATGGAATGCCCCATCAACTTGGCATTGCTGAGTATGTACAGGCTGTTCCTGCCAGCAGTAACCCTGTTCCCATCCTGTCCTGCAGCCTCACCTGCCCCAGCTCTAGGCCTCTGCCCAGAAGCCTCTCTCAGTGTTCTCCTCTACAACTCCTCCACAAAGGAAAGCATGAAATTTACCAGGCTCTCCTAGTGTTGCACTGACAACAGCACCTTTATACTTCTATACATTGCTTTCATCTCCTCCTTACAACCTCTCTAAAGGTCTCATATTGCATCTCCCCCTTCTCCAGAGGGGAATGGATTTCAGAGACTCCAGCACACAGTGGTAACCATGGCTGGAACTCTCTAGAGCCTGGCATCCCTCATAAACAAGGGCCACAGGACACTGGCCTTCACCTCTTCCTGGCTCCAAGTGCATTCCTGGCCACCCTTATCCTTCTGCCCTGTGCTGGAAACATAATGCCAGTCACAGCATAAACCTCTTGCCTCACAATCCTATGGATTGTGCCCTAGGATGGCAACCTTCTTTGTTTCACAGAAGCCTTGTCTGTCCTCCTCTGACCTAGGTTATGGGCTTTCACTGCCAAAAACTTGAGCAACGTAAGGGGCCACCAAGATAATACCATCTTTGTCTGCCTCACCTTTGTTTGAACACCTGCTCTGTGCCAAGCACTGTGCTAAGCCTTTTCACATACATTACCTAATTCTGTCTTCACAGTAGCCCTATGAGGTAAGTTCCCATTGTACAGATAAATAAACCCACAGAAAAGCTGAGTAACTTGCCAGAGGTCACACAGCTAGTAAGTGGTGAAATCAGGACTTAAACCCAGGTCTGTCTGACTCCAAACCATTTACTGCGTTGTCCCAGTATAAAGAAAAAAAAAAACACTTTATCCGGTTGTATGAATAGAAATAAAAATGACACAAGAGCTTCGTTACCAGTGAAAAGGCAATGAATTTACCATTCTTAAAAGATGACAGAGCCGGCCAGGAGTGGTGGCCTGTGCCTGTAGTCTCAGCTACTGAGGAGGCTGAAATGGGAAGATCGCTTGGGCCCAGGAGGTTGAGGTGGCAGTGAGCCCTGACCACGCCACTGTACCCCAACCTGGGTAACAGAGCGAGAGCCTGTCTCAAAAAACAAACAAAAAAGATGACACAGCTACAAAAAGGGACAGAGGCAGGACTTAAAACCAGGTTGATTTGACACCTGTGTCTCCTGCCTGTCAATGATTAACCCTTGGAGGAGAAAGAATGACTTATACATTCCCAGGCCCAGTCAGCTGGATGCTCACGCCTCAGCCTCCTGCAGAGACGAATAAGGCAAAAACCCCATTTTTAGAACTTGGAAGCAAGCACAGAGCAAGCCTGGCCTCCAGGCTAGCCTAAGTGTGAGCCATCTCAGCAGCTGGCGCAGCCTCCTTGAAACACTTTCCCTTGAAGAAATTCTGACCTAAACCCAGTGTAGCCAGCAAGGCTGACCCTGTCGGTGGAATCTGGTGGCCCCAGTATGGTGGTGGGAGGTAGCAGGGACCCTGCTGGTTTACATTTGCCCTCTCTCCCTTTCCTGAACCCCTGATAATATTCTTTTTTAAGAAATATTGCATTGACTTATAATTTAGTCATGTTTCATCACATTTGCTTTTTCCTGGCTTCTAAAACCACAAGCATGGCTGAGGAATTCATGTCCACAGTGTAGGCTCTGAATAGCTTTGTGTAGGGAGAGGTTTTGAAAAGAGAAGAAAGTGGCATCACTTGTGAGATGGAATGCATGAAGACATTGAGGAGGAATGCAAGGGCTGTAACTGTTAGGGTCCCTCGGCAGTTTGGGTAGTGACTCATTCAGCGTGGGTACGGATTCCTAACAAGTGAAGCTCGGTGATGGTGGTGACGTCATTCTTGCGAGATTGTCTGGGATCTGTTAGAGCTGCCTGACAAGTTCTTACCTTGGGGATTTTCATCACTTGGGGCTTTTTCCCAGCTACACTTCTTGCCCATCATTTCCTCCAACTTGTCCCCTTTTCTATCAACTGGAATTTGGCAAACTAGGACTTTCACGAGTCTGTTCCATTGTCGTCCTCCTACAGGGCGTTCCTGGGACAGTGTGTGCTCCTTACCTCACTGCTCAGTACCCATCCTCCTGACAGTTCTTGGTTCAGTCACCGCCTCCCTCAGCTACAGTCCAGGCCTTGCAATAGGTCTCAAGACATGGAGGTGATGAAGACAGTCATCCTACCCTCAAGGGGAGGGCAGGGGGCAGCCAGGAGGACCTGACTGAGACAGGTAGTTTCGGGGACAGCATGGTGCTTTGAACATAGTGCCAGGCAACAAATATGTGATGACCAAGTTAATACCCAAGCTGAGTCTTCAAAATGAGTGTAGAAGTTAGTCTAGGGAAAAGTCCAAGCCGAGTTGTCCCCATGTACTGAGACCCATAAGTGAGTAGGAAGAAGTCGGTTCCTTAAGTGAATAGGAGGAAGTAAGAGATGAAACTGGAAAAGTGGTTTAGGGAACCTTGTGTGCCATGTTAAGAAGTTGACGGCATGGAGGCCACGTGGACAGATTTGCAATAGTGTAGAGGATGGGCTAAAAGGGTCCAGACCGGAGGCAGGGAGATGGGCTAGGAAGTTAATGTGGCCCTCCGAGGTGATGTGAACATGAGCGGGGCAGTGGGGGTACAGGTGGAGATGAGAGGGCAGATTTGAGAAATATTTAGGATTTAAACCCAGCCACTGGTGACTGATTAAGTATATGGGAAGGAGATACCCAGGAGACCCCCCAGTTTTCAGTGTGGAGGTGCCACAAGCTGAAGACATAATAAGAGGCCCATGTTAAGGCAGAGTTTTGGGTTCATTCCAGCCATGCTGAGTTGCCTGCAAGAGACATGAGCCAGGTTGAGCAGGCTCATAGGTAGTTAGATACACAGATCCAAAGACAGAGGAGAGTCTGAGCTAAAGATAATGATTTAGGACCCATTATATTCATAGCAGCTGAAACACTATAGCTGCGTACACCCAGCTTCCTGTCCTGATCCTTGTCTATTTAGGACTTTGGCATCTCCACAACGACTTTTCTCTCTGCCCTGGTGCTATCATGATGTGGGATGGCTTCAGTGCTGTAAGGATGAACCGTTACCAAGTCTCATAGATCCTAGACGCCCTCAACTCCGGTGACTCTTCACCTCCACTCCACTGCAGGCTCGCACTCCCATGACAGCCTCCAGAACATTGCTATTACCTCCTTGGAACCACTTCAGTTCTGCGGTAGAAACCTTACATCCTCTCTGAGCAACCTCTGGCTTTTGCCGCTTCTGTGCTGTTCTCACTTTCCTTAGTTCCCTGCGCTTTCTCTTTGCCCAGTGACCCTCTCCAGACCTCTCTTCTTTCCTTATCCAGGTCAGACTCTCTGGTTGTTCATCTGAAATATTCTTTCACGAAACCTTTGATTCCTTTGTACCCCTGCTCGTCCCCCACGCCTGCCCAGGACCACACTAGTTCATGTTCTCTGCTCCAGCCCCAGGCACACGGAGGAAAATGGGCCCCTCATGCAGTGGAGCGTCAGTAGAGCTTCACAGCCTTCCCTCCATCCCTGTCATTCTTCATCACTGCAGAAAACATCAGCCTTCCCATGGGGAAATGGGAAAATGTGGGCAGTCTCTTTCCCCCAAAATAGCTTCTCCATCTGCTCTGCTGCTGGATTCCTGCACAGATGACCTTGGTACAAATCTCAACTGCCATTTACCACCTTTCCTTTACACGGGGCAACTGATTTAACCTTCTTGAATCGCAGTTTCCTCAGCATAAAATAAGGATGGCCCAGGGTGGCTGCTGACCTCTATGACACTCTGTGTAAATTATTATAGAAGAAGGTGCCCCTCTGGATAGGCACACAGCTTGGTGAGCTGGCCATGGCCCGCAGCCCACTCTCAGCCCTCAGCTAGGCACACTTGCGCAATGTCACTTTGCCTAACCATACAGCACAGCCCAAATAAGCCTACCTCCCCCGGGTTCTAATGAAAATAAAGGCCATAACATGCAAAACACTCCGCAGAGAGCCTGACTCCAAGCAGAGCCTCAAAACAAAAGCCACCAGAGACCAGTGGACTCAGCTTAATACGTAGGCGTGCTCTGCTGGGGACGTCACGCATTTATGCCAGCTCCACAGCATTTATTAGAGAGCAGAGCCTTGAGAAGCAGGGACATGAGTAGGCTACTTTCAGTGAAGGAGCAGACCCATGGCCAAGAGTCAAGGGGCCAAGCAGACAAGGGACAGGGGAAGGGAAAGGGGAGTGGGGCAACTGTGGACAGACAGGATTGTCTGAAACAGAGGGGAAGGGAAATGAGAAAATAGCCACCCCATGGCAACATTGCCTCAGGCCCTAGCAGCAGAGGCTGCCCACCCAGATGCTCATGAGTGTCATCTCTCACCAGCACTGCGGTCCTCAACCCTCCCTTCCCCGCCAACCCTCCTACCCCAACTAGAAGGCTCAGGTACTCCATGGGGCGTGTTTTGCTGTCCTTACACTTCCCTGATTCTCCAGCTTCCTCCATGGGCACCACCAGAACTCAGAACCCAGGAATGCCAAGCCCCCTCAGGAAGGCAGAGGTTTCAGATGCCACACCCATTCCATAAGAGCAGCTCTTCCTTAAGAGGAAATCACTATGAGAAGGCAAAGGGTAGTAGCCACATGGGTATTATATTGAAGGAAGATGAATTATGCCATCACCCCTTTTGTCACAAAAATAATTTTCAGTAAAAGGTTAAAACCATCATGTTGTATCAATGAGAACTATTTCATTATTCCAAGAATGATTGATTGGAAAGTAATTGACTTACAGGAAAATCACAGTGATACAATACAGCTTCTACTTTTAAAGCACTTTCCATTTAAAAAAAAATCATACCAGTGTATAAAAATAGTTATACTGAAGATGTGAATCAACAGCCAAGTAATTTATTGGCACTTGAAAGCTTTGTGGTATAAATAGATTCAACAATGAGAATATCAAGTAACTCTGGGCCATGACAACCTAACCTTCATTTTCACTAACACAAAAGAAAGTCACATGTAGTTCAGCAAGGGCCATCTGGTCACCTTAGAAGAGATCATGGGAAGAGAATAACATGATAGAGCCAGGACCAATAAGTCAGGTCAACTCAAAGCAAGGGACAAGGCAGTAGGAGAAAGAGGGGACAGAGCAGTGGTCCCTGCCCTAATGAGTTTTCAAATTGTTTCCGAGAGTAGGATTGTACATAAAATGTTCAGCACAGTGAATTCAGAGTCCTAAGAGAAGTACAAAGAGAGTACAGGATGTCAAAAGGGAGGGAGATTCTTTTCAGCTGGATTTCTTTCCTTTTTCCCTCCCTTCTTGCCTGCTTGCCCCAAACCTTCACCGGGTGGTGTAATGTGATGAGAGCAGGAATCACTGGTTCTGGGTGCAAAGGGCAGCTCTGCCATTTACCAGCTCCATGACTCTGGACAAATTACTGGATGTTTCTGAGACAGCTCCCTCAAGTTTCAGTAGAGGGTCAGTGTGAAGATGAAATGAGGTCAGTGTTGTGTGTGTGCATATAAATACCCAGCTTTGCTGCCTCTTGATGCAGAGCAAACAGTAAAAGTTCACTCTTTTCCTTACCCTTCCACTCCTCTGCAAAGCGTAGAAGGCCTTTTTTGCCAAACCTTTTATGTTTAAATTTCAAAGTTTTTCCATTGTTGGATGTAATGTGACTTTTCAGATCAGCCTTCTTGTTTTTGACCCAAAGGCCTGTGTCAGCCAGGATCCTGCTTCTTTGTGGTTTAAGGCTCAGTAGCCCAACGAGCCCTCTTTGTGAAGAAAAACACGGAACCTCTGCATCTCACATCTGGTGAGAAAGTGGAGACTGGGGCACCTGAGAGACGGTCCATCAGCAAGCATTAATTGAATGCACAGTACTTTCAAGGGATTGTAAAACTCTGAGGAGTCAGCAGGGAAAGACATGGACACGATTTCTGACCTCTCATACGAGTTTTACACATGGAGATTGCCTCTGTCATGGTTCTTGTTGAAAACAGAAGAAACCAGCTGTGGTCCTGGCATAGGGCGCTGGATACCATCACAACAGGGCTGCCGCTAACATCCCAGGCCTCAGTTTTTTGGCAATCACTATCAGCTAGAAAGCGTTCCTTCCAGTACTCTCGATGTTCATGGGTGTGTCATTGTCTAGTTCATGGTTATAACGAAAACTGCCTCAACGAGGTGAGAAAGAGCTTCTCTTCAGTCTACCCCAACTTGTAGCAGATGTCCACTTAATTTAAAAAAAAGAGAGAAATCATTCCGGGGCAGAAATTAGCCCATTTACAAATTCACAAAGAGTTACTAATACTGATTTCTTTCTCATCTCACACTTGGGATTTTTAAAACTTCTTTAATAAAATTTTTCTATTTAAAAAGTAAAACTTACAGAAAAGTTGCAGTAATCCTATAAACTCTTCACTTAATTTCCCCAATATTAGCATTTTACCACATTTGTTTTATTGCTCTCTCTCAAAATACATAAATATCATCCTTTTTTCAATTTGAGAGTAAGTCACAGACATGACTCTACCTCTTAACACTTCAGGATATGTCTCCTGAAAAAGAGGACATAACAAAAATACAATATAATTGTCCAATTCATGAAGTTTCACATGGAGATAATCTTGCATGTACAGTCCAATAATGTCCCAATAGTGTTTTTTTTAAATAATTTTGGGTTCAGGATCCAATCTAAGACTATGTGTTGCCTCTTTTAATATGAAACAGGTCCTTAAACGATGTTGTCTTTCATGATATTGATATTTGTTGAACAGCACAAACTCATTGTTTTGTAGAATGTAGGTCAGTTTAGGTCTGTCTTAAGCAGTTGAGTCAGGAAAACTACATCAGTGACATTATGTCCTTTCCTTCTCCAGGCCCCACATCGGGGAACACATGGTGTCACTTTGTCTTATTATTGGTGATGCTACTGTTGGTCACTTGGTTAAGGTGGTGCCTACCAGGTTTCTCAACTGTACAGTTATTCTTTTTGCCTCTGTAATTAATACATAACCTGTGGGGGGATCATTTGTAACTTGTTAATATCCTACCCTCATCCTACCTTTACCCAGCAGTGTTAGTGCATCACAGTACTATGATAGTTGCAGAATAGTGACTTTTTAAACATTTCTACTGGTTGGCTTTCTACTGTAAGGAAGAATTTTTCTTTCTCCATTGTTTATTAATTTATTTTCTGTCAGTATAGACTTGTGGATTCTTAATCAAATTTAATGTGACTGTTAACAATTTATCTATTCTCAGAATCCTTTAAATAAATTGCTTTTGTATTTTGTGAATGAATCAACCTCATTGCAAGAAGAGCTCTTTCTTGATGTGGACTTGACCATTTAATCTGTACTCCGCCCTGTACCAAGGCAAACAGGAAATAGAATGCTGACCTTTTGTGGGAATTGTTAGGTTAAGTACATAGGTTGTTGAAGTGTTTTGAGTAGCTTTGGCAAAATAAGGTACTCTGGGAAGATATCATAAAGGAGCAGGGCCTTCTAAAGAAAGAAAGCAAAGGGTTTTGAATGAAGGCCTGGAAAAGTAAAGGAAATTGTCAGGATCAATGGCTTCCAAAGCAGACACAGAGAAAGGGGGAGTTGGCAGAGCAAGAAGGAGTGGGAGAAGGGCAGACAGTGAACCAGAGATGAAGTGAACATGCCCAGCATGTGTGGAGGGTGTGCAAAAGAGCAAGGGAGGCCAAGGGAGGAAGTGGAAAAGTAAATGAAGAAGCGACGTGTGTTAAGAGTTCTGTTCATTGATTTTAGGTAAAAGGATTGAGTAGCAGGGAATGATAGATTCAATGGAAACAAAGCCATCAACTTTTAATTAGGGAAAAGACTAGAAATGCTTTTGGTCAGAAAGGAAAGAACTAACAGTTGTTTAGCTTTTATTTTTTAATTTCTCTCTTCTATTGAAAGTTGAGCGGTTTTTTATTGTTCACGAAATCCTTATGAGAGAGATGTTAATAACTTCATTTTATTTATAAGAAAACAAAGTCACATAGAATTTAATTTCCCAAGTGTCATAAAGCTAGTAAGTGGAGAGGCCAAGATTCACCTGTATGTGAATCTTACTCGATAAAGTTAGTCTTTATTTATTCACATACAGGTGAATCTTGGCCTCTCCACTTACTAGCTTTATCTCTCTTACTCCAAAGCCCATGCTGCCAGAAGAAAGAAATCTTTAGAGTGAAGAGCAGAGGTAGAATTGGAGCTCTCAATATAAGGACAAATAAATTCCCATGTGCCAGTCAAAACAATTAAGCATGGCCCACGGTAAACCTCAATAATTATCTCAACCACACACTTTGGAGTAAATCAATAGTAAACTCAGGAAATAACAGTCAAGTTTTCAAACCTGCCATTCCTGTTTAACTCAATGCACATAACCCCCCCTCTGCCTTTTAAGTCAATTGTATTAGATATAATTTTTATAGAATAAGATTTTGCCCATTTTAAGTGTATGAGTGTATGATTCAGTGAGTTTCGATGAATGTATGTGACTATAGTCATTTAATCACCACGATAATCATAACCTAGAGTATATTTATCACCACAGAAAGTTCCTGTACAGTCCCTTTACAGTCAGTACTCCCCAGCCCCTGGCCTGCTTTCTGTTGCTACACTTTTGCCTTTTCTAGGATTTCATATAAATAAAATGATATTAGTTGGGGTTCACCAGAGAAATAGGACCGAGAGGAGATAACATATATATATGTATATGTATAATATATATGTATGCCTGTATGTGTATATGTATCCATATTTATATGGAGATTTATATATTTTTTTAATATATATGTGGAGATTTATTATGGGAATTGACACATGCAGTTATGGAAGCCAAGAAGGCCCACAATATGCTATCTGCAAGATGGAGAACCAGGAAAGCCAGTGGTACAATTTAGTCTGAGGTTAAAGGCCTGAGATCCCAGTTAGTGTGTGGAGGGAGAGGGGAGAACATAGATGTCCTAGCTCAAAGAGAGAAAGAATTTGCCCTTCTGCCTTGTAGTTCCATCTAGGCCCTCAACAGATTAGGTGATGCCTGCCCACATTGATGAGGACCGATCTTTACTCAGTCTACGAATTAAAATGACAGTCTCTTCCAGAAACACCATCACAGGCACAGAAACATTATTTCTGTTAAACAGAAATCATGTTTAACCAGCTACATGGGCATCCTTCAACCCAGTCAACTTTACTTATAAAATTCACCATCACAGAAATCATGCAATATGACACATAGTCTTTTGTGCCTAGCCTCTCCCACTTAGTGTAATTCTTTTGAGATTCATCCATGCTCTTTTATCAGCACATCCTTCCTTTTTATTGCTAAGTAGTGCTGCCTTGTCTGGAGGTACCACTTTGTTTATCCATTCGTCCGTTCTAGGATGTCTGGATTGTTTCCAGTTTGGAGTGATTATAAATAATGCTGCTATAAACATTCACATTTAGGTCTTTGTGTGGATATATACTTTCATTTCTTTTGGATAAATAGCTAGAAATGGAATTGCTGGGTTTTATAAGTATATGTTTAACATTATTAGGAAGCTGCCAAATTATTTTCCAAAATATCTGTATCATTTTGTATTCCCACAAGCAATGAATAAGACTTCTTGTATCTCCACATTTACACTAACCTTTAGTACTTCCGCTTTTAAACATTTTAGTCTTTATACTAGATATATAACGCCATCTTGTTGTGTTTTGAATTTGCATTTCCCTAGTGTCTGATGATATTGAGCATCTTTTCATATACTTATTTGGCATATGCATGATGAAGATTCTTTGATGAAGCGTCTGTTAAAATCTCTTGCCCATTTTTAATGCATTGTTGTCTTATTGGGTTATATTATTGAGTTTTAAGAGTTCTTTATCAGATACATGTTTTGCAAATATGTTATCCCAGTCCATGGCTTATCTTTTGATATTCTTTTGAAGGGCAAAGGCTTTAAATTTTGATAAATTTCAGTTTATCATGTTTTTTAATGTTTGTGCTTTTGGTGTCCTAAGAAGTCTGCCTAGCACAAGGTTGCAGATTTTCTCCTTCCAGAAGTTTTGTTGTTTCAACTCTTACATCTAGGTTTGTGACCCATTTTGAGTTAATTGTTGTATATGGTATGAGGTAAGGGTTTGTGTTCTTGCATATGGATATCCATTTGTCCAGAACCATTTATTTTTAAAGACTGCCCTTTCCTCCATTGAATTACTGGATACAGGTTGAGTTTCCCTAATCCAAAATCTGCAATCCAAAATGCTTCAAAATCATAGGCTGGGCACAGTATAATCCCTATAATCACAGCTGTAATCTCAGCACTTTAGGAGGCCAAGGTGGGCAGATCCCTTGAGCCCAGGAGTTCAAGACCAGCATGGCCAACATGATGAAACCCCATCTCTACCAAAATACATATATATACACACATAAAAAATTAGCCAGGTGTGGTGGCATACATCTGTACTCCCAGCTACTTGGGAGGCTGAAGTGGGAGGATTGCTTGAACCCAGGAGGACTGTAGTGAGCCAAGATCATGCCATTGCACTCCAGCCTGGGTAACAAGAGTGAAACTCCATCGCAAAAAAAAAAAAAAAAAAAGGATTTCAAATTTTTGGATATGAGATGCTCAACCAGTGAGTATTAATGCAAATATTCCAAAACCAAAAAAAAAACAATCTGAAATCCAAAACATCTCTGGTCCCAAGTATTTCAGATAAGGGATACTCAACCTATATCTTTGTTGGAAATAAGTTGACCATATATTTGTTGGTCTGTATCAGGACTCTACTACAAGTGAGCTACATGTCTATCCTTATGTCAGTATCTCACTATCTAATTACTGTAGCTTAAGGTAAGCATTGAAATCAGGTAGTTTATATCCTCCAACTTTCTTTTTCAGAACTGTTTGGCTATTTTAGGTCATTTGCATTTCCATATACATTTTAAAATCAGTTTATTAATTTACAACAATTGCCACCTGGGATTTTTATTGGGATTGCATTAATCTATAGATCAATTTGGGGAGAACTGATATCTTAAGAATATTGAGTTTTCCAATACATGAAACTCACCATTTGTCTTTCTTTAATTTTTCTTTTACTTTCCGTAGCAAGAGTGGATGGATCTTACATATATTCAGTTAAATTCAGCCTTAAATACTTCATTTTTAAAATGTTGTTGCAAATGTTTTGATAACTTTGAGTTCTTACTGATTGCTAATATATAGAAATACAATTTTTTTATAGCGACCTTGTGTCCTGTTACCTTGCTAAACCCGCTATTTCTAGTAGCTTTTTCTGCTGAACTTCTTAGGATTTTCTACATGGGTCATTATGTCATCTACGAATCTGTATGCCTTTTTTTTCTCCCCCTGTCCTTTTGCACTGGCTAGGCAATCCAGTACAATGTTGAGTAGAAGTAGTGAAAACAGACATCTTTGATCTGTTCCCAATATTAGGGAGAAAGCATTCAGTCTTTCTGGTTGAGTATGAAATTAGCTATAGATTTTGTATAAATGCTCTTTATCAAGGTCAAGTTATACCTTCTTTCTAAATTTGCTGAACTTTTATCATGAATAAATGTAGAATTTTGTCAAATGCTTTTCTACCTCCTGTTGATATAATCATAAGGTTCTTAATATACTGAATTACACTGATTTTTTAAAATATTAAATCAATCTTGCATTCCTGAGATAAATTCTACTTAGTCTTGAGTATTATCATATATATATACACACTCATATATTTATGTAATTTGCTTTAAACCGTTAAGGTTTTTACATCTATATTCACAAAAGGTATTGATCTTTTTTGTTTTCTTTTCTTGCAATGTCATTTTCTGGTTTTCGTATCATGATGATGCTAGCCTTATAAAGTGTTTCCTTGGTTCTTGTATTTTCTGAAAGAATTTGTATAGGATTAGGATTACTTCTTACTTAAATATTTGCAGGAATTCTCTAGTGAAGCCATCTAGTCTTGAGTTTTCTTTGTTGAGAACCCCACTATTTTTAATATACAAAGGACTTATCTTCTATTCTCTATCAACACAGTGTGTAGGCCAGGCACAGTGACTCTTACCTGTAATCCCAGCACTTTGGGAGGCCAAGGCGGAGGATCCCTTGGGCCCAGGAGTTTGAGACCAGCCTGGACAACATGGGAAGAGCCTCGTCTATTTATTTGTTTTGTTCATTCATTTGGACAGGATCTCACTCCAGGCTGGAGTGCAGTGACATGATCACGGCTCACTGCAGGCTTGACATCCCCAGCCTCAGGTGATTCTCCTGCCTCAGCCTTCCAAGTAGCTAGGACTGCAGGCACACACCACAATGTCTGACTAATTTTTGTTTTTGTAGAGACAGAGCTTTGCCATTTTTCCCAGACTGGTCTTGCTTCCAGTGTGCTGGGATTTCAGACGTGAGCCACTGTGCCTGTCCAACCTCATCTCTACAAAAAATAAAAAGATTAGCTGTGTATGGTGGTGCACACCTGTGGTCCCAGCTACTTGGGAGGCTGAGGTGGAAGGATTGCTTGAGCCTGGGAGATCAACGCACCAGTGAGCTATGATTATGCTACTGCACTCCAGCCTGGTGACAGAGTAAGACTGTGTCTCAAAACAAAGAAAGAAAAAAGCAATGCATAATGTAGCCCTGAGAATGAAGGATAATCAAGTGTGAAAATCATTGCTTCCTAAATAATGCTTCCAGCACACACAGTTCTACCAAGCCCTGTTTCCCTGGCCTTGGCTATAGTGAAAAGTAATCTAAGTGATTTTAAGAGTGTTTTCAGGTGTAGGTACAATATTTTTTAAAACTTTCTAAAAAACCTTGTCTGCAACCAAAACTACCCTGCTAGCTCACAGAGGAGTAGATAGACCTGATTTCTATCAGCGATGCCAGAATGTCTCCCCTCCACCTTGTGCCTTTGCTCTGGTCAGGGTGCAAGGTAGGGAGGCACAGATGCATGGCTAACCTAGTCATACTTTTTTTATCTTCTACTTTTTTGGAAAAATATTGTAAGTTTATAGCAAATCAACCAATATGAAAATACATAAAGAAAAAAAGACCACTGTTCCTGTACCTTGCACATAAGAAAACTGAATATTCACAATTTGATACATATCCTTCATTTTTCTCTATATTCTTTTTTTTTTTTTTTGAGACAGAGTTTCGCTCTTGTTACCCAGGCTAGAGTGCAATGGCACGATCTCAGTTCACCGCAACCTCCGCCTCCTGGGTTCAGGCAATTCTCCTGCCTCAGCCTCCTGAGTAGCTGGGATTACAGGCACGCGCCACCATGCCCCACTAATTTTTTGTATTTTTAGTAGAGACGGGGGTCTCACCATGTTGACCAGGATGGTCTCGATCTCTTGACCTCGTGATCCACCCGCCTCAGCCTCCCAAAGTGCTGGGATTGCAGGCGTGAGCCACTGCGCCCGGCCTATATTCTTTTAAAAAAATACACATATGCTCATATAGATAGGTGTTTGTCTTTTTTCATTCTATTTCTTTTCATGCTGAGTGTAAGATGGACTATACTGTTTGCTGAGAATGATGGTAAGGAAAACTGAGTTGGCCCCCAAGTGGAAAACTGCTCAGGGTGTTCCAAAGTATTAAACAGTATGTGTATATCATACACCAGTTAAACTCGTTCTGTAAGCATGGGATATGTGACCCGGCCCCTGTGGGTCCCTCGCGGAGAATGTTTTCTAGTTTGTCTTTGATCAGTGGTAAGCAGGCACTAGCTGCCTACCTAGTTTATTTTGGTTCTATGAGAAAACATAGAACACCTGCTTGTTAATAATAATCACCTGTTCAGAGAGAATAAATACATGGGTCAGCGTCTGCTTGAGGCTCTCAGCCCGGAATACTGTTAGCCCCCTGAGGCTCTCAGCTTGGAAGGCTGTTAGCCCCCTGATAGTCCCACTTTGCACTCTTTGTGTCTGCTTCTTAATTCTTTCGGCGCCGCCTGGGTGGGGGTCTCTACAGCAGAGTTGGTCTCAGTATTTTCCCCTAGATGGGATCATGGACACTGAAACCTCCTTTTTTGCTTAACTAGTGGACATCTCCAAGTAGGTGCATATAGACTTCTCTCATTAATAGCTGCATACTTTTCCGTAATAAGAATGTGCCAAAGTTTATTCATCCTATTTGATAGGCAATCAGATGGTTTCCAGTCTTTTGCCTTTGAAATAATGCAGCGATAAACATCTTTGTAGCTATATTCCTATAATACAGGAGCTTTTCCTTCTGTAGGAGATTCCTGAGAGCAGGATTGTTGAATCAAAGAGCATTACACATTTTCTAGTCATTGAGCATCTTTTCATATGTTTATTACATATTGACCATATGCATTTCCTTTTTTGAAATTGCAGGTCTACATCTTTATTCATGTTTATCCTAGATTTGTCTTTTTCCTAGCAGTTTGAAGATATTCTTTGAATACTGAGGATATTTTACATGTATTACAAGGATTTTCACCAAATCTGTACTTTTTCACTTGGTTTTATTTATAGTGTCTTTGGACGTATAAATATGTTTTTTAAATTAAAAATCCATTATTTTTTTCAGCTTTTTGTGTTTACTGATTTGTGCTTTCCCTGTCTGAGGTTATACAAAAATATTCATCAAAATTTTCATCTTATTATTTTACTGTTTTATATTTTACAATCAAGACTTTAGCTGGAATTTAATTTTGTGTGTAATGTAAGGAGTCAAGACTTGGAATTTCGGAGTTTGCCATAACTCTTCATATCTTGTGGCATTTTCCATGTTTTCCTAATAACCCCCCAGTAAGCCCACAGTTCCTCCGGTTTCAGACCTTTCTCCTGTCACGCTGCTATGCTGTAAACTGAGAGTGGGAAGGAACCATGTCTGTCTGTTTCTCCATTGCATCCTCAGGAAAGACCCACAAACATTGCAAAGCGCCTAGCATAGGGCCTAACACATTTTAGGCACTCAGACAACATTCACCGGGAGGAATGAAAGTTGCACTCACACCTGCATTACTGTGACTCCTTGGCAAGTTTCATATTGATGGCTTTATCTGTGTTAACAAGGGAAAATGTCCTTCTCCTTAAAGCCACTCATGGTCTCATGAGCTCACTCTGGTCCTTGTTCCTCCTGTGTCTTTATTCTTTGAGGCCTGCCTTCTTTTTGTAAATCTGGCTCATTCTATAAGGACTCCCTGCAGGATGGAGCTTTCTTCAAACCCCTTCTTAAAATCTAACAGCACTTAGAAATTCTGCCATACTATTTAGCATTTAATCCACAATGGATTTTAGTACTTTTCCAGCACCCATCACTGTGCTAGGCACATAGCCCATTAAATACATCAGCTATGACTGACCGAAACAATCTTGCATGCCAAGGTTCTTTAAAAGCCTGAGGTGTAGCCTCAAGATTTGTTATGAAAGCCCTTAGGTCTAAGGGACTGGAAAACTAGGAAGAATTAGAAAATGATCCTGAAAGCTGTTGAATACAAGAATTGTTTTTCAAGTGAGACTGTATACTCACATTTAAATTGTTTTGAATACATTTGTTCGACAAACACGAGGAGGTATTGCCCTGTCCAAAGACACAGGTCCACAGACTTTCTCAGGATGTTTTCTATTTCCATGGCCTACACCAACTTGGATCTTTGGAGCTTCAGAGAAAATGGAAAGAAACATGATGTGCCCCTATATTTGGTTTAAACATAGTACCAAATGGCTATCAGCTCCTTCTGCATGCATTTTTAATGAAGAAATGGCTAATTCTAGGGCAAGGGCAGGGACTATACAAAATGACTCTGGAGCATCTTGGGGATTTTCTTTCTTTTTGTAGAGGCGGGGTTTTGCCATGTGGCCGTCTGGTCTCCAACTCCTGGGCTCAAGCCCTCTGCCCACCTCAGCCTCCCAAATCCTGGGATTACAGTGGTGAGCCATCGTGCCCAGCACTCTAGGGTATCTTGTAATGCCAGAAAGTACTCAAAACGAAAGGGATGGGTGTACGTCAAAGGGACACAGAAGTCAACTGGAAAAGCTCCCAATGGCCAAAGCTGGAACAATTTGAACAATAAAATAATGTAGCATTGAATTATAGCCCAAAGAATAAAACAAATAACCATGAGTTCATACTGATATAAATGACTGAATAACTAAATGGAAGAGGCCAATCTCCCATAAAGAAGAACTCCAAATAATTTATGTAGAAACTGCACCCTTAAGGAGATAGAGCATAAATTCAGGGAATAATTCCCCAACCCTTAAGAGTGGAATACACTTAATGACTTACTTCTAAAGAGTGCAACATGAAAAAATATATAAAGTTAAATGTTTAAAAAAAAAGTACAACATAAAAAGAGGTAGCAAAGTAATTTTACAGTGGAGAAGCTTGGCAAAGACTACCTTAGCCAGGTAAGCAAAGTTAACACCATCAGTGAGAGGTCACGTTGATTGTATGTACCCTTAATACAATGTGATGAAAATGACATTTCACCTCTGTGGTCTTCTTCCCAAAAACTACAAACATAGCCTAACCATGAGAAAAATGGACATATCCTAAGTAAGGCATGTGCTACAAAATACATGACCAGTTCTCCTCAAAACCATCAAAATCATCAACAACAGCCAGGTGCAGTGGCGGCTCACACCTGCAATCCCAGCACTTTTGGAGGCAGAGGCAGAATTGCTTGAGGCCAGCAGTTCAGACCAAGCTGGTCAACACAGTAAGACCCTGTCTTCTTTTTAATTAAAATTTTAAAAAATTAGCCAGGTGTTGTACGTGCCTGTAGTCCCAGCTACTTGGGAAGTCGAAGCAGGAGGATTGCTTGAGCCCAGCCAGTTCAGCCAGGAGTTGAGCCCAGGCTGCAGTGAGCTAAGATTGCGCCACTGCACTTCAGCCTGGGCAACAGAGCAAGACCCTGTCTCTTTAAAAAAGAAAAAAGTCATCAAAAACAAAGAATGTCTAAGAAACTATCACAGCCTACAGGAGTCTATGGAAATATGACAGTTAAATGTAATATGGTATGCTGGGTGGGATCCTGGAACAGAAAAAAGACATTAAGCAAAATATTAAAATCTGCAAAAGCATGAAGTTCGGTTAATATCATTTCTTTAGTGGTGATAAATGTACCACAGTAAATGTTAACAGAACTGTGTATGGGTATATGGAAATTGTATTATCCTTGTACCTTTTCTGTAAATAAGTTTATTGAAATCTTTTTAAAATATGCAGTTTGGACAACAGATTAACTACATGCTATCTTCACAACTGTGCTTTTAATTACAGGGTGCTGGTGACAGCTTCGTGGGAGCTTTGGCCTTCTACCTAGCTTACTATCCAAATTTGTCCTTGGAAGAAATGCTCAAGAGATCTAATTTCATTGCAGCAGTCAGCGTCCAGGCTGCAGGAACACAGTCATCTTACTCTTACAAAAAAGACCTTCCACTTACTCTGTTTTGATTGCTATTAATCCCAAAACGTACCTGGAAACAAAATGTACTTGGGGGTGGCTGCTCCTAACACTTATTAGAAAACATCCTCATCCCCTTTCTTTGCAAATATGATGTTCTTTTATGAAGTCATCCTCAAGCTCCCATTGATTTATAATGATGATTCTTTTGCTTTCCATGCATTTGCACAAGCCAACCAGAATTAAAGATTCCACAACCAAGATCTGTACAAACATTACCACTCTTCAGGGACAAGCAACCTCAACTGTCAACAGATTAATGCCCCATGTGCACCATACTGCATGGGTTGTGGATAACAGTGTCCAGAGCCGGAACAGACTTTTTTTTTTGAGACGGAGTTTCGCTCTTGTTACCCAGACTGAAGTGCAATGACACGATCTCGGCTCACTGCAACCTCTGCCTTCTGGGATCAAGCAATTCTTCTGTCTCAGCCTCCCGAGTCACTGGGACTACAGGCATGCACCACCATGCCCAGCTAATTTTTGTATTTTTAGTAGAGACGGGTTTCACCATGTTGACCAGAGAACAGACTCTTAAATACGGGAAAGGACACTTTCTAAGAGAGGCAGCTGTTACTCGACTTTAGCTTAGTGTTGTCAAAGCCTCTGGTTTTGTAAGGGAAGCCAGAAGGTTAGATATTTATTGAAACCCTTCAATCTTAATGTATCAGCAACTATTTTTTTTTTAATGTAAATACCACACAGGAATGGTGGCTTATGCCTGTAATCCCACCACTTTGGGAAGCCAAGGCAGGAAAATTGCTTGAGTTTGAGACCAACCTGGGCAACATGGTGAAATCTCATCTCTACTAAAAATACACAAAATTAGCCAGGCATGGTGGCACATGCCTGTAGTCCCAGCTACTCAGGAGGCTGAGGTGGGAGGATAACAGCCTAGGAGTTCGAGGCTGCAGTGAGCCATGATCACACCACTGCACTCCTGCCTGGGCAACAAAGCAGACCCTGTATCAAAAAATAATAATAAAAAGCAACCACCACCTACAGGCCACATTCACATGGGCTGAATAGCTACAAGTCATTTGTTAAACCAGATGTTTGGGAAAAAAAAAAAATGCATGTCACAGACCCTTTACACCAGCTTAGCTAGGATCAAGTGAAAGATTTTTCTTGTAACTCAACACTATGTACAGTTTCAGCCTAAAAAGTGTCAAGATCTCACCTATCATTGCTTTGAACCAGAGCTTTATCAAAAGATGCTACAAAATAGCTGATTGCCCACAAGGTCACAAGCCCAAGATTCAACAAGTAGCTACTTCTAATTCCACTGCCAGAGCTGCTCTTACACTTCCCTTGGAGTCAGGTTTGGGCCTTGGAGAAGGAACTTATTATGTAGCCAGGATGGGCACTCTTATCATTCTCCCACACAAATGCTTTAAATGGGGTAGAATGTGAACCAACAGAGCTTAAAACGAGCTGATCCTTTCCAACCAGGAACTTGACAAAGGAGAAAACTGGATAATTTTGAAAACTTGTGGGAAACAACAGCCTGAGCAACAGTGTGTGGCTCTGGCAGGACAGAGGTCCGTATCTGAACATGAGGGATTACTCACAGAATTGCATGCAAGTTAGGTGTGTGGTACCACCATGCCCCAGAAGTCCTAGCAGTGACTTTATGGAAATGTACCATGGCACCCTTTATTTTAAAAAGAAAAAAATTTAGGGAATAAAGGAATCCAAAGCTGTCCTGGAAAATCCTAGATACTGCTTTGGTCACCTGGGTTTGAAAATATAGGCCAGTGGCATTTTTCCTAATTATATAAGCACAAATCAGAAATAGAAGGTCTCTTCATTTATTCTGTTACAAGGCTCTTTTTATTGTCATCCTGTCCCCCTTACCATCTCTGTTACTACATGGGAGTTTCTTCAAGATCACTCTCGAACGTTACTCTGCTTTTTCTCTGAAGTACAGAAGGAGCAAGCTGGAAACTCTTACATAAGTGTTGTTATGGAAACATTTATTACATGAAACAATGGTTATTTTTTAGTAATGTGGTTGAAACCTCAAATAGTGGGGAAAAACATCACTAAGACACAATAGCATAGGCTATTTTAATATTTTTTATTAAGAGCTATAAAAATACCCAGAAAGATAAATAAACGTGATGCAATGGTATCTGTCGTAATATGAAGAACTTTCTTTCACTGCATTGTTTTCCTTCACAATGGTCTTCAAATCACCGGAGGCAGTGATTCCAGGCCACTTCCTCTTCTTTTATTACACACTACAGGATTTCTGAATCAGTATCCCCGCCCTCAGTCTTCTCATTTATAAATCAAAGTCATTTTCAATCCACCATTTAAAGGGAGCGTATTTTTTTCTCTTCCATGAAGAGGACTCTTTGCTTCACTATGGAGGGAGAAAAAGAATTGTAGCAGAAAATTATTATGTATCATCGCCATTTTTAGAAGAAACACGTATCAGACCATAAGCCCTTTCTTTTCTCTTATTTTACTATTCCTTGACATGATGATGGAGCTGATTTGCACTCAGTTCCTCCATCCCAGAGGCCAGCACAAACTGGAGAAAATGGCTAGGGCCACTAGCTCATCAGTGTCATCCCTGGTATCCCACAGTCATATTTCGACCAATGCAGAAATATTAAGAAAACTAAGGACAAAAATGGAAAACAGTGTTTTCACCCAGTTAATGTCCACTCTTGCAGTAGGTAAGCGAGGACAGACTGGGAGGTGAACTCCAGAAAAAGAGCAGCAGGAACCAAGTGGACCACACAAGAAAAGGCAGCCTGTCTGGAAGAGTAGCAGACACTAAATCTCTACTTCCCAGAGATGGGTTAATACACCCAAATACGGAGTTTTTAGTTTGGTACTATAATTAATACCATAACCAAAATCTCATGATTGTAAATATTACAGGGTGCAGTTCTCTGAAACAAAGTGCTACCTGCCTGGATGAAAGACTGAAGACTAGATGCTGGGCAATAGTAATAGTTCTGTAATGCCCTACAGCACTCCATTACCAACATATTCTCTCTCTCTCTCTCTCACACACACACACACACACACACACACACACATTCACACACCACCTATTTCCTCTTTGCTAAAACAAAAACAAGAAACACCAGAAATGCAACAATCACCCAAGGAAGACGCAGTAACTTAAGGAACTCTGACCTAACAACTCCTCATTTGTCCTTGTCATACAGAGATTTTAGCTTTTTTCTTCTTCTACAGTCAATATAAATACTCTTTATATGAGATTCCCTTTCTATGATTAAGAATTTGCTTATTTAAAAACTAAGTAAGTCCATTCTCACCTTCAATCCTACCTTAATTCTGATTTAATAAAGCTAGAGTTGCACTGGAAGTCTACATTTTTTAAAACTCAATTGATGGGCGGCTGAATTTAAGAACGATTAACCTGTCAACAGAATTCTACCTATAATATTAATACACTGTATGTAAGGGATCTTTTTAACACACTTCAAATCATGTGAAATGTAAGTAGGATTGATCCTCCTAAAACTCCAAGGACAACTACAGTGCATTAATGCATTACAAGATGGTAGTAAGGAACCAAAACAGTTTCTCATCAATGTTATTAATTACAAGAAATATTTCCTCCATGGTTTGCTACACAGAACTAAAAACTTGGTTTAAAAAAAGGTGGGGCGGGGAGGGGGATTGTCTCACTGAAAAGCAATCTGGAGACTATTTAAATGACCCTGAGCAGGAGTAACTGATTAAGATTAGTAGAGCAAGGCTATATTGAGGAAAATTCTTTGGCTCATTCACTGCATCTATTCCTTTAATTCAAAGAATATTTAAGTCCATAGAACTGCGCTAGGCAATGTAGAGTTTACAAAAGTGTAAGGAGAGTCCCTGATTGAATACATCAGTACATATAAAATGCCCAAACAAAAGGCAAGTAAACCCCTGAGGAACCTAAAGGTTAAAAGGGACAGGAATGGTGACAGAAGGCCTCATGGAAAGGGTCAAGTTTGGTCCCTGAAGACAGATCAGCGTTTGGATGAACTGAACCAGGAATGACATCTGGTTTAGTAGAGGGATGGTGGTAGGAGTCTCAGTGGGGTTCCATGGCCTGACCACAGGGATAGGTCTTGATTTAAAAAAAAAAAAAAAAAAAGGTTTTAGAAAGATTAAGTTGACTCCATGTTAATAGAAAGAACAGGGACTTGGCCAGGAATGGTGGCTCATGCCTGTAATCCCAGCACTTGGGAGACGGAGGTAGGAGGATCACTCCAGGCCAGGAGTTCCAGACCAGCCTGGGCAATATAGGAACACCCTGTCTCTATAAATAAATAAATAAATAAATACACACACACGCACACACACACACACACACACACATATGTTTTTTTTTTTTTTTAATTAGAAGGGCAAAGCACAATAGCTCAGGCCCGTAAGCCCAACACTTTGGGAGGCCAAGGTGGATGGAATGCTTGAGCTCAGGAGTTCAAGACCAGCCTGGGCAACAGAACGAGACTCCATCTCTACTAAAAAAAAAAAAAAAAAAAATTAAATAAATAAAAGAACAGGGACTTGGAGAAAGGCTGGGTTCCAACTCTGGCTCCACCATTTATCAGCTATGAGTCCCTGGGAAAATTTCTCACAATACTCTACCTGGCTTTCTTCTCTGTGAAAGAGAGAACTACGCCTCTCACAGGGTTGCTGCGGACACACAATGCACACTCAACATGTGTTACGTGAGTTGAAACGACACACTGCTATCCACAATTGTAAACACAAATTTTCCGTCAAAATATTTACTGTTTAATTCATAGAATGAATCTGTCCAGTTCTCTCTCTACATGTAACCAAAATCGATTCTGCTTCAATTAAAGTCTCTATTGTCTTGTTTAGTCATCCAAGGAATTAAAACTGACAAGTTTTCATTCTCTTTATGATGAACCTTCAATATATCTAAGAAAGTTTAATAAGCTTATGCCTCAGCCTTTAATCCTTCCTCTTTGAAATTAGCATCTAGTTTTATATGAGGAAAAGGAGTCTGAAAGGACAAGCATATGCAGCTGCTTCTTGCCAGAGACTGTATTATGAAATGCTCAAATAACTGGGAATTTTTCCACATTTCCTTACCTGTTTCCTTCATAAAGCAGACCATCATTGTCCTCAAACTTAACAATTTACTTATCACAGTAAAATATGCGGGGAGAACTGCCAAGCTATTTGGTACCCTGAGCAATGGGGGCAGGCCCTGAGGCAAACATCTTCATCACGAACACCTGCAGAGCATTCAGCAGGTGGGCAGAAAGCCAGGCGGTCTTCCCCCGCCCACCCACCCACCCCCCAAAACATTCTCTTCTTCAGAAAAGACAAAGTTGTGCTGTCAAAGCTAAGGCCATTCCTTATGAGAAAAGTTCTAAGCATCTGTTTGAAATGTATCTATGAATCTTTTCTCCCACTTTGAACTTATGATCAGAACTGTTTATGGCTGTATCGTTTCCCAATCTCCAAACTTAAAATCAAACACAAATATT
Organism: Callithrix jacchus; assembly: GCF_049354715.1. NCBI lineage: Eukaryota > Metazoa > Chordata > Mammalia > Primates > Cebidae > Callithrix > Callithrix jacchus. The sequence goes on from NC_133515.1 coordinate 87,271,961, forward strand.
AAAAAGTTCCTAATACCTCCATATTAAAGATGAAAAGGCCAATACAAAAATGTATTGGCCTTTTCATCTTTAATATGGAGGTGATGTTGAATAACCAATATCACAGGTTATTCAATCAATATTAGTATCGTGCAAGTTTCTAAAATAAACTTTAAAAGAGTTAAATATATACTCTGGTTTCTCTTCAGCGCATATAAATCTTTCACCTTTTGCTAAGAGAGTTAAATATGGTAGAAAAACAATTACTTTATTGTAAAATTCATCCCTTTGAGTTTTCACCAGCTGACACAAAGAAATCAGAGAGGGGCCAGGTGCGGTGGCTCACGCCTGTAATCCCAGCACTTTGGGAGGCCGAGGCGGACAGATCATGAGGTCAAGAGATCGAGACCATGCTGGCCAACATGGTGAAACCCCGTCTCTACTAAAAAATAAAAAAATTAGCTAGGCGTGGTTGCTTGCCCCCATAGTCCCAGCTACTTGGGAGGCAGGAGAATTGCTTGAACCCGGGAGGTGAAGGTTGCAGTGAGCCGAGATCACGCCACTGCACTCCAGCCTGGTGACAGAGCGAGACTCCATCTCAAAATAAATAAAAATAAAAATAGAGAGGGAAAAACACACCAATCCAATACCAAACCTTATTCCAGTATAAAACCTAATCATTTTTCTACCTTACGAGGAATCATCCTGAAATTCAGACTCCTTATCATCAGGTACAAACCCAGAATTCCCTTTTTACTGTGATAATGAATAAACAGAAATGTAAACACCATTAAAAACAGCAAGGAATTTTATTTCCATTAAAGGATGGAACATAAGAAACTTTAAGCTGACAACTGTGTTTCTCAGAGCCTTTTAAAAATGTCTGCTCATGTTATCATAGCCATTATCTTATCAAGAAGCAATGGCCAGGCATGGTGGCTCATGCCTGTAATCCCAACACTTTGGGAGGCAGAGGCGGGTGGATCACCTGTGATCAGGAGTTCAAGACTGGCCTGGCCAACATGGTGAAACCCTATCTCTACTAAAAATATAAAAATTAGCTGGGTGTGGTGGCACACGCCTTAGTCCCAGCTACTTGGGAGGCTGAGGCAGGACAATCGCTTGAACCCAAGAGGTAGGGGTTGCTGTGAGCCAAGATCACACCACTGCACTTCAGCCTGGGTGACAGAGCAAGACTCCATCTCAAAAAAAAAAAAAACAAATTATAAAGAGCACAAAAATGAAATGAACAGCCTGAGCTCTAAAATTTAAATGTTTATTTTTTAATAAATCTCCACATAAAAACCAGAAACAGGACAGGTGACCACCAACAGTAATCAGGTGCTGACTCTATTTTGTTTGTGAGCAGATAATCTGGCATTGGGAACACTTGTCTCTTCCAGATAAATACTTCTACCTAATGAGACCATTTAAAGTTACCATATAGTACAGCATTTTAGTGAATGGCACAAAATGGAAAAATCAAATTTCACACCCTCTTGCACTAACATCTAGAAACCATATTCCTTTAACTTATATCAGGACCCAAAAACCAGCCACTGTCAGACAGATGATGCCAGGACACCATACCGTCCCCTTCTCAAAACACTTGTCTGTTTCCAGAACACACAACTACTCTCTTGACGTAGCTGGTTTCTCACCTTCAGGTCTCAGTTAACTATCTCCTCCTGGAGAGACATTCCCTGATTTAGCCATCTAATATGACTTTCCCCACCACTCCCAACCTCATCCTACACCTCAGCATCCTGATTGTTTCTCTCATAGCACTTACAATTTGTCATCTTTTCTCTCCCTCTCAAACCAGACTAAGTGCCAAGAGTACAGGGACTTGTCTTGTGTCCTGGTGTATCCCAGTACCTGGGATGGTAAACAGCATAATAATCATTCAAATAATAACCTGTTTGCTAAATGAATGCTAGTGTTAGAGGCTAAAAAAACTTCCAAAGATGTTCAGATATTCAGCCTACAAAGGCGCAACAGTTCTTGGAAGCGTATCAGTCTACAGTGGGTCACTTCCCCAGATCTTACCAACTGGATCATAACGCAAGAGAGTCAGTTTTTCCCGCAGTCGGTTTCTCTTGACGTTGAAGCAAGTACCTGTCCCAGCTTGGCTCACCATTCTCACCAGAATGTTTCTAAGATTAAAAATTAAAAAGTACACAAAATAGACTAAAATCAGTCATGGGAGGATGGCGCATTTTGAGAACCCTGTAGGGTAATATTAGTTGTGGGATATCACTTGGCCCTAAGAAGCTTCAGTTGTCACACAGCCTAAGGTTTCCATGAAACAGTTTCAATGGTTTCAAATCTCTAGGATTTGCTCCACTACACACTACACTTGGCAATGACCTAACCAAAACAGTAACAATCAAGCCATATTGTGGGACTAGCCTCAGACACCTACCTCTCATGAGGAGCAGAAGTCAGGAGGGGAAAAATATCAAAGTACTGGTAACCACAGCTGGCTAGTGAGAAAACTGTAAAGACAGCTGTCTCAGAACAGCCCTCTCTTCCAGGGCATATATGATTATAATCAGGAAGGGACAAAATAAGGGGACCAAAGCTTTGGGTTGCTAATGCGCAAAACCATGTGCCCCTTCATATTTCATTTAAGTCACAGTCATCCAAAGCAGAACGTCCATGTTTGCCTCATCAGATCTTTTAATGTCTGTACTGTTTATTTTTTCATGTGTCATCTCCCCATGTAGACCATGTTATTTTATTTCTCATGTAATTCCAAAACAAATTGGAAGCATTTAAGACTCTATTACACATCACTGCATTGCTTTCAACATTCAGCACAGTGCTTCACAAGAGGCATACAGTATTTATTTGTAATTAAGATAGATGATAATTATTCATTCAACAGAGATTCAACAAACATTGAGCACTTACTCTATGGAAGGCACTACAGGAAATACAAACCTCTACAAGGCTATGTATATGTTCTGTAGGACCTAACAGTACAGTATGGAAAGTGAGTTGCTACATGAGGTCTATCAGGCAAGACATATATGAAATACATCACAAGAAGGGTACAAAGAATGAAAGGCAGAATATACCTCTAAAGAAACCAAAGGCAAGGGATTCCTACAAATCCTGGGGGTGGGGAATTCTGACATAAATAACTGGACTATGGGGAAAGCTACATGAACCACTGAAAGATACTGGGAGAGAAAGCACAAATGTATGTATTTTTCATTAACTTTAATCCAAAAGACTAGCTTTAAGGATTTCCAATGTCTTGAGTAGCAAGGAAAGGCTGCTTTAGAACTTCCCTATTTTTACCACAAAATCTTCAGATATTGCCTACATTTATTTTGAAATACAAGTTTGGTAGTTCTAGTCTCTCTGGTACAGCATGGAATCTTTAATCTTGGCTATTTTTGAAATGTTTATACCATGAATGCAAAGGATTACAAAACTCATTAAAACAGACTGATTTAATCGAAGCACAGTTTGTTATTCTGGATTCCTGTAGTGAGCTCCAGACAAATGGCTCCTGGTTCCTCAATGTGAGGAAATGGAAATATAGTGGTAGTTCAAATACAGCACAAGCCCAATGGTTTGTTTAGAAACAGCGAGCTCACAAATCTTGGGACTAGAAAAGCAGCAAAGACCTCTTTAAATTAAGTATTTCAATCCTCACGAAGTAGCTCAATTGAGCAGGAAGGAAAATATTTTTTGAAAGAGTTCATAGAGAAAAAGTAATCAAGTAAGTAATCCACAAACCAACTCTTAAGAAATCGAGGCCCAATGCTTAATTTTATATAAGGATGTATTGGGAGCAGCTAGACTAACAAATCCGTTTTAAACAAGTGACGTTTAAAAAAAGAAAAGTCTTTACTTACTTTGATTTGCTCTTGGCAACTTTTTTGTAGACAGGAAAGGTTGGAAAAGAAAATAAAAATATAAATTTATTCTCTTATGCAAAGTTCATATAAACGTCAGTAATAACCAAAAATATTTAACTCAGGAACTATGCCATGAGGTGTCAAATAGCTATTCCCTAGATATTTAGAAATCCCCCCTAGGATTTTATAAGGAAGGTTAAAAGATCCAATCAGACCAGCACAATTATAGATGCAATATTTTGCATAATTTCATGTCAGTTGGACTAGCTACCTTTTAAATCTTTCTAAAGTAATACCTGTTCCATTTTTTTCCCTCTTCGTAGGTGCAAGTATTTGCACTGGAGCAAGCTTCTTGTTTGACAAGTTAACCTTTGCAAACTACAACAACCATGACATGTGGTGAAAACCAAATACTAAATCTAACTGGGAAGTCAGCCAGGTGTAAGGAAGAGCACTGACTCGGGAGCCCGAGGACTTCCTTCACTGCACAGCCATATTACTCGGGCAATTCACTGCCCCTCTCGGGAGCTGTTTCCCTATCTTTAGAGTTCGAAACGGGTGGGCTATAAATTCCGAGGTTCTTCCCAGCTAGGACATCCAGTGATTCTCCTAACGCGGGCTGGAGAAAAACACCCCAGAGCCAGACTCAATAGTCCACCAGGACGGCAACTGAATCCAAACACCGCAGACCCCTTCTCAGGCACCCACACGTCCGCGCAGGGAGGCGCGCCGCGGAGCATGGCGGACGCTGTAGTCCTGAAGGCCTGCGAGGTCCACAGTTGCAGCTTCCCGGCCTCTTCGCACATCCTGCCCCGCATCAGTCCGGAGCCCTGCCTGTCACAGCACCCCCGCCCTTGCCGTAACCCCTGCCGGCGCCTCCAGCCCCACTTACAGAAAACCGCAGAAAGGAGCATGACGACCACACCTGGGCAGTCTCCGTCACCGGCCAAAAGGCCCACAACAAACAACAACTGCTTCCGGGGCACGGGCCGATTCCGGAAGAGGACATCCTGCCGTCGCCCGATGCCACGCCTCCCGCCTGGAACCCGCCCCCAATCGTCCGGCTGGTTCCTACGTTCCTTACGGCTAGAGTTTTGCTCTTGCCGAGGTGGAGGTAGGAATCCTTTTCATTCTGGAAAGGGATTTACAGCTTAGGATTCTCGCCCAGGCCCTGACTCCTATTTCTGATCAAGTGCTTTCAGAGTTAATATGTTTCACCAAATAATCACGACCACCTGCATTAGACCCACAAAAACAACTGTGGGTTGGTTGTATCTTGGCTGCTCGAGCCTGTCAGACCCTCTCATATTTTCTTAAAATGTTGCTTTCCCGGACTCAACTCCTTCTCCGCCTGGTTAAAGCCTACTCTCACTACTCTCAGTCCCTTCAGGGTTAGGAACCCTACCTTTCCTTAATTATCTGTTGAACCTCTAGGAGGGCAGGACCCTTTGCATCTCAAAACTTCTGTATCCACACAGATCCGCAGAGAGGAACATGGCAACCACACCTGGGCAGTCTCTGTCACTGGCCAAAAGGCCCACAACAGATGTTCCAAATAAGAGATTGAGAGCATGCATATCACATGCCTAATATCACAAAACTACCCAGTGGCAGAGTCAGAATTTAAACCTAGATTTTATCTGACTCCAAAGACTCCTGGCTTTCCCAGTAGACACTGGGACCTACCAGTTTGCAATCATTAATTTTTCATGGCTCTGTAAGGAACCAGGGCTCCTCCAACACTAAGGACCTCATAGTAACCTCATTTCCCAACTAATAATCAGAACTTTTGATTTTTTTTCTAATCTGTGATTTGTAACTACATATTAAGTCTTACAGGTGAAATAAGATTTAATCTCATGGCTCACACCTGTAATCCCAACACTTTGGGAGGCTGAGGCAGGCAGATCACTTGAGATCAGGAGTTTAAGACCAGCCTGGCCAATGTAGCAAAACCCTCATCTATACTAAAACTACAAAGATTAGCTAAAGCTGAGGGGTTTGGCTCTCTATACCATCACAAACAAGATGGGGGTGGGGGGGAAATCAGCTCTCCATACAATACAACTCAATTTTTAAAATTAAGACTGTTCTCCTTAGTACCTATAATATTTTTTTTTCCTTCTAATCATTCTTGATATTCACTTTCCCATAACCTGACTCCAGCAACTGAGTACCTTCCAGGCGCCCAAATCTTTCCTTACCTTGCATTGGCAAAAAAAGAGCTTCAGATGTTCAAAAGGATAAGATTTCTTATGTGAGGAATTCCTTCAGAGGATTTATAAGAAAAGAACACAAGACTGGACGCCAAGGAACATGATTTCTAGTCCTTGTTCTGTTCTTTAGAAAACCACTTTAACTTTTCAGGGCTCAATCTCATGTTTAATGTGGATATTGGATCAGTGTTTCTCTGTGCATAAGAGTCACCTGTAGTAGTTTCAAAAACTCAGATACCGGGGGTGAGATCCAGGCTTTGTATTTTCCCCCCAATTTTCTATAAAGAAACATTTCAAAGATACCAAAAAGTCGAAAGGATAATGCAACTAAAAGATCTTATACCCAATTCAGCAAATGTTATTCTGCCAGACATGTATATTGATGTTTGCGTGTAAATGGTGTGTTCATGTGTGTATATGTATAATATACAGTGCAGGTTGTCCAGGTTCCTATTTTTAAAAAGTATATAGTTGAAGCTTCCATGTTTATCACCTCCAGTCCCAACTTCTCCTTTGAATCCTAGTTACTGGTGTATTTAACTGTCTAGTTGACAACGCATGTCCACAATTTACTAGACTTGCTCTGCACCCTTCACCCCCAGGTATTTCCCATCTCAGTATGTAGCAATTCCGTTTTTCTAGTTTCTCAAGTCAAAAACCTCAGAGACAACTTGCTACCTCTTTCACACCCACCAAGTAAATCCTATCAAATGGCATCTCATCAGTGAGGCCAATCTGTGTAAAATAGCAGTTCCTTTTTGTTTTTGAGACAGGATCTGGCTCTGTAGCCCAGGCTCGAGTGCAAGTGGCATGATCTCAGCTCACTGCAACCTCCACCTCCAAAGGCTCAAGCTATCCTTCCACCTTAACCTCCCAATTAGCTGGAACTACAGGCACACGCCACCACACCTAAGTAATTTTTGTAGAGATGGGGTTTCGCCATGTTGCCCAGGCTGGTCTTGAACTCCTGAGCTCAAGCTATCTGCTTTCCTTGGCCTCCCAAAGTGCTAGAATTACAGAATTGAGCCACTGCATCCAGCCAAACAGCAGTTCTTAAACTCCACGCCCCCACCCCCAACTCTATTCTATTTATTCTTCTTTATGTTTTCCTATAGCATTTATTGCCATTTAATATTACGTGTGTACTTGCTGATTTCCCTATTGTCTTTGTATACTAGAATGCTGCGCAACATAGCAAAACGCTGTCTCTAAAAAAAAATTTATTTAACTGAAAAAAGGAACTTCAGCTTATTGCCTCACTGCTGTGCCCCTGGTTCCTAGAACAATGCCTGCTACATCTATTAAATATCTATGGAATTAATGACTGAGATGAGAGGCACCATACAAATGTTAAGTCATTAACATTTATGTTTAAATGGCAAAAAGAAAACCTATAAGTATTGTCAATAGTTTCAGGATCCAGGAGACCATATAAGCTTGCTTTTGAAAAGTGGCAGGTGTGTTAGCTCAATCCTGTAATCCCAGTATTTTGGGAGGCCAAGGCAGGTGGATCACCTGAGGTAGGAGTTAGAGGCCAGCCTGGCCAACATGGCAAAACCCCATCTCTACTGAAACTACAAAAATTAGCTGGGTGTGGTGGTGCATGCCTGTAGTCCCAGCTACTTGGGAGGCTGAGGCAGGAGAATTGCTTGAACCTGGGAGGCGGAGGTTGCAGTGAGCCGAGATCGCAGCACTGCCCCCTGGACAACAGAGGGAGTCTCTCAAAAAAAAAAGGAAAAGAAAAAAAAAGAAAGGAGATAGCATATGAATTGTTTCTTGAAATTCTTGAAGGAGTAGGCTGGAGGCAGTGACTCTCTAGCCTCATGAGTTCATGCTGCATCCACCTGTTATTTACACCTAATATAGCTGGCAGTTGGTAAGTGTTAATTAAAAAGTTTATTAGTATAATACAGATGTAATTTGTGATTTGGGGATTTTTTTCCTTCAATTTACATAATAAGCCCTCTGTGCCTTATTAGAGGAAAGTGCATAACAATTAGAGCATCCTGGCAGCCCAAATGGAAAAACTGCAGTCCTTAGAGAAGGGGCACCCTCTTTGAGAGGTGAGGGTGCTATGGGGAGATGATCCAGCTGTTTAACCTCGATTCTCAGCCCAGAGAAGTGGGTAAGAGGAAGAGAACATCTACTCTGGGTCAGGGCTCTATGTACAGCGTCTGTATTGGGTTGGTAGACACTGTATTCCTAGCACTTAGCAATGGGATTCAAACCCGAGAATCTAGAAGCTGTACCCCCCTCCCCTGCTGTTGCTGGCAGGCCCCTGACTGCCTATTGTATAGCCCATTGTCACACCTACATCCTGCCTGACTTGTGGTTGGGAAGTACAACCACCGTTCTTGTCTACAGAGTCAGTGATCGTGGCTCCCTGACCTGTCCCAAGGGCCAGGAAACATGGTAAGTGTTAAGTGTTAATTGGTAAGTGTTAATTAAAAAGTTCATTATTATAATACAGATGTAATTCGTGATTTGGGGATTTTTTTCCCCAAAAAATCATGGCAGTGGCAGGAGGAAGATGCTATAGGAGAAAGCTGGGGCTTCCTGAAAAGAGCTGGTACCTTTACAAGCTCAGACGCCATCAGTCAGATGGGATATCTTTAAAATTAGGCCCTTTGCCTCAGTGGCTTAGTATTATAGCAAAGACTACCTGAGGGAGCAAGATGGGCAAAGCTGGGGCCACCAACTGGGTTCAATCTATGTATAGTGGGTGTTCTCCAGTTAGCATTCAATGCCCTCTATCATCTGGCCTCACCCTTCTAATTCAGTCCTATCTCTCTTCACTGAGGCCTGCTGGGTGCCAATCTCTCTCTCTCTCTCCCCTTTTTTTTTTTTTTTTGCAAGACAGAGTCTTGCTCTGTTGCCAGGCTAGAGTGTAGTGGCACAGTCTCGGCTCACTGCAACCTCCACCTCCCAGGTTCAAGCGATTTCCCTGCCTCAGCCTCCCGAGTAGCTGGAACTACAAGCAAGCACCACCATGCCCAACTAATTATTTTGTATCTTTTTCATCATATTGGCCATGATGGCCTCAATCTCCTGACCTCATGATCCACCCGCCTCAGCCTCCCAAAGTGCTGGAATTACAGGCGTGAGCTACCATGCCCAGCTGCCAATCTCTTTAGAGATGAAGCCTTTCCTGACCCTGCATGCCCCATCCCACCTCATATCTCCCTTCCACAGATTCCTCTCAAAGCACCCATTAGGCTTCCCTGCACTCTTTGGATCATGGGTCTGCCTCCTACTCTGGAACCTAAGTCCCTCAAGGACCAGGCCTTCTGAATCTCCCCCACTCCCCCAAGCAGGAGCACCTAACAGAAGGTTGCTATACCACTCATATTTTTGACAAATACAGACTGAACCTTCTCTACTAAGGGGCTCTGACTTGAGTTATTCTGTCCCTTCAGTCCCACTTCCCCTCCCAGGTCCACCTGAGACAGGCAGAGCGGAAGGAACTGAGGAAGGCATTTTAAAAAGGGCATCTAAAAAATGTACAGTGAGCATCCTCGTGGGGCTAGAGTGTGCGGTGAAGAAGGAGGGTGAGCTAGAAAGGATGGCTGGGGCTAGGCAATGAAAGAATCACGATGATAGCTGGGAGTCAGGCTTAGTTCTGTGGGCAGCAGGAAAGCTCAAGAGCTAAGTAATCAGATTTCTGCAGTGGCAGCATCTGAAATCAGCCATTTTCCCACTTAGTTGGAAAAGAGGCAGTGACTTTCCCATCCCACCCAAAGGCCACCAAAGATCCCCTTGAGAACAATAGACACTTTTCTTCCTCCATGTGTTAATACCTATTTATTTAGTTAACACGTGTTTAGTGTTTCCTTAATAATTGGCAAGTTCTTCTTCCTCATGTATTGTCTTAGACCAGTCACTGAGCCTTTTTCGAAGAAGAGAGGAGAAGGATGTTGTACACTTCTCTGAGAATCTGCTGAGAGATATGGCTTAGCTTTTCCAGAAGAAAATGCACTTATGCCCACCCACAAACAATTTCACCTGCACTTTCCAGGGGGACTCAACATTGGCTCTACAATGGGATCACCTGGGGAATTGTGTAAACTTTTTTTTTTTTGAGACAGTCTCACTTTGTCATCTAGGCTGGAGTGCAGTGGCGCATCTCAGCTCACTGCAACCTCCACCTCTCAGGTTCAAGCGATTCTCCTGCCTCAGCCTCCCAAGTAGCTGGGACTATAGGCACATGCCACCGTGCCTGGCTAATTTTTTTTTAATGTAATTTTAGTAGAAACGGGGTTTCACCATGTTACCCAGGCTGGTCTCAAACTCCTGACCTCAAGTGATCTGCCTGCCTTGGCCTCCCAAAGTGCTGGGATTACAGGTACGTGTCATCACACCTGGCTCAATTTTGTATTTTTTAGTAGAGATGGGGGGGGTTGCCATGTTGGCCAGGCTAGTCTCAAACTCCTGATCTCCAGTGATCCACCCGCCTTAGTCTCCCAAAGTGCTGGGATAACAGGCATGAGCCACTGCACCTGGCCATAAACTCTTTATGCCTGTTTCTTACTCCCAGAGTTTCTGATTTAATTCATCTGGGTGCAGGCCAGGTGCAGTGGCTCACACCTCTCAACCCAGCACTTTGGGAGGCTGAGGTGGAAGGATCTCTAGAGGCCAGGTGTTCAAGCGCAGCCTGAGCAACATAGTGAGACCCCCGCCTCTATTTTTGTTTAAAAAAAAAATCAAAATAATTTATCTGAGTGCAGTCTTAACTTCGAGTTTTCTCAACTCCCCAGGAGATTCTAATATATGCCAAGATTGAAAACTACTGGGATTCATGGACAGGTTAAACCCCCTGTCAAACACTATACAGCTCCAGGTGTGCTCAACTCACTTCGCTTGGTGAGCAGCATCTAGCTGGGTAGGGAGGGAAAAGAAAGAAAGTGGCTAATTTGAAAGAATGAGGAAGTCTTGAAGTTGTAAGCCAAGAAAGGAGGTGTTCACATACATTCCAGAAAGCTATAGAACCCAGCAAAATAAGGGGTTCTGAAATAGAAGACCCAATGCAGGAAACTTAATTGCCTTTCTGAAAGATGAATGGGAAGTCCAGCAAACACCCTTCCCACCCACATACTTCACCTGCCTCAAGAAGAGCCGCAGACAGTATCAAAAGGCTGACAGCATAGGTCTTTGGGGAAAGTCAACCAGTTAAACGTGTGGCTTGATTGATCAGTGACAGGAGTGAGAAGAGGATGGCATTTGTGGGAGTCCAGCACCTGTGAGGGTGTGGATCTTTAGAGGTAATGGCCTGAAACTGTCGGCTAGAGGAGGAAAAGGTTTGGGTCTTGATCAAGGAGAGGCATTCCTGCAGTGGGTAGGGAGCAGGGCCGCAGGGCCGCAAGGCCGCCGAGCAGACAGGAACTGCGCATGCGCTGTAGGCCAACGCGAACTGCCAGCCACGTGACGCTGGGCAAGCCACGCCTCAGCTTCTGATCTGGGACTTGTGGGGTAACTTCGGAGGAGCCCGCAATTTCAGATGATGGTCGTCAGATCATTCCTAAACCTTTTTCCTGTGCGATGTCACAGGAACCTGGAAGGATTTTAGTCCTCCTAAAACTCTGATAGGCTGGGGCGGGAGGATCACTTGAGGTCAGGAGTTGAAGATCAGCCTGGCCAACCTGGTAAAACCCTGTTTCTACAAAAAATACAAAAATTAGCCGGGCGTGGTGCCACGAGCCCGTAGTCCCAGCTACTCGGGAGGCTGAGGCAGGGGAATCGCTTGAACCCGGGAGCCTGAGGCTGCAGTGAGCCAAGATTGCACCACTGCTCTCCAGTCTCGGCGACAGAGCCAGCTTCCATCCCAAAAATAAAGTGTAACCCAGGCAGCATCCCTAGCAGCACCGGAATATTATTTGGGAGCTTGTTAGCAATGCCAAATTTCAGGTCCCACCCCAGACCTACTGAATGAGAATCTGCCTTTTTTTTTTTTTCATACTGGGTCTCACTCTGTCACCCAAGCTGGAGTGCGGTGGTGCAATCTTGGTTCACCTTGAACCAAGCAGCCTTGAACTCCTGAGCTCAAGCGATCCTCCTGCCTCAGCCTCCTGAGTGCCTGGAACCACAGCCATTTGCCACCATGCCCAGCTAATTTTTGTATTTTTTGTAGAGATGAGCTCTTGCTGTATTGCCCAGGCTGTTCTCCAAATCCTGGGGGCTCAAGCAATGCTCCCACCTTGGCCTCCCAAAGTGCTGGAATTACAGGCATGAGTCACTGTTCCCAGCCAGAATCTGCATTTTAACAAGATTCCCAGATGATTTGTATGCACATTAAAGTTTGAGAAACATGGTTCTGGGAGAAGTGACTTAACGATTGGAGAATCACGATTGAAACTTGAGAATGAGAGAACAAGATTCAGTTCTTAAAATAGAGTAGAATTTAAAGAAGGACAGATTTTTTTTTTTTTTTTTTTTTTTTTTTTTGACACACAGTCTCACTCAGTAGCCAGGCTGGAGTGCAGTGGCACGATCTTAGCTCACTGCAACCTCCACCTTCCAGGTTCAAGTGATTCCCCTCCCTCAGCCTCCCAAGTAGCTGGGACTACAGGCATGCACCACGCCCAGCTAAATTTTTGTATTTTAGTAGAGACAGGGTTTCACCATATTGGCCAGGATGATCTCGATCTCCTGACCTCGTAATCCGCATGCCTCATTACAGGCGTGAGCCACCACGCCTGGCCAGGCAGACATCTTTATCTCTTTTAATTAGTGCTTTATTTGTGGGCTTAGTACAGTGTCTGACATATAATAGATGCTCAACAAATATTTGTCAAATGAATGAACAAGGTAAGAGTTCAGTTTCTGGAGTCAGAGCATGAAGGCTCTGAGCCTGAGGCTGGGCACTACCATGACTTGATGCTAACTACTAGGGCAAAGGTCTTTCTAGCCCCCTGTCCAAGACAGGATGGTTCCTGATGCTGGCACAGAACAGAACTCATGGCCATGTGAGGCAGCATTATGTTAAGTTGTCTCATGTGTGACTATTAAAAGGCTGCATAGAAATGTAGCCGAGAAGATACATTGGCCTCTCAGAAATGTTTTCTAAGGACCAGGGGCTGAGCCAACCAGTGGGGAGGTGGGCAGCCAGAGAAGCCCCAGGCCCAGCAGTAACTCATCTGGTCTATAGGAGTGATCCCATGAGCTGCCTCAAACAAGGTTGATAACATGTAGAATTTAATTCACCCAGCATCAATTCTAGTACTCTACTCTTCCCTCCGTTCAAAACAGATATCAGTAAGCCATATCCCAGGGTCAAAGGCAACCAGTGTGTGTCTTGTGGATTCAGTCCAAATTCCATGTGATATAAGCAGGTTGGGCAAGTGTTAGATACTACAAAGAACAAACAGTGTTTGTTATTAACTAGTCTTAGAGGAATGGATCAATCACTCATATTTGAAGTCTATTATTCCTAAGCCTCAGGGGTGCCAGTCTCGGAAAGAAACGTTTTGTTTGTTTTTCCTATATGTAGTATTAGCCAGACTTTCTGAGTAGCCCTGAGAGGAGATGTTAAAATTTCAGCCAAAATAGACCCATTTTCATCATGTCCTAGGAACAAATTGGGCTGAAGGTTTCTCACATCCTTCACATTGTCAGGCCTTTTTTCCTGATAATTATTTTAAATGCCCTGTGAACGTGACAGAGTGCTTCTTAAGGCAGTGTTGTTTTTCTCATCAGGCAATTTCATTTGCTTGATTCCCACAGTGAATTGAGTGAATGGTAATTGTGCATTCCCAAGGATGAATCTACTTCTGCCTTGGGCGGGATTCCCATGTTTAAGGAAAAATGACCACATTCGGAGCCACACCAGCCCTGGCAAAGTTCCCATTATTTCAGAGGAGCAATAATTTTCCATTACTCTTTCCTCTGCACTGATCCTGGTCCTCAACCTCATTTCTTTTTTCTTTTCTTTTCTTTTTGAGAGGGAGTCTGTCACCCAGGCTGGAGTGCAGTCATCTCAGCTCACTGCAACTTCCACCTCCCAGGTTCAAGCGATTCTCCTGCCTCAGCTTCCTGAGTAGCTAGGACTTCAAGCATGTGCTACCATGCCTGGCTAATTTTTTATATTTTTAGTAGAGATGGGGTTTCACCATGTTGGCCAGGCTGGTCTCGAACTCCTGACCTCAAGCAATCCGCCCTTCTCGGCCTCCCAAAGTGCTGGGATTACAGGTATGAGTCACCACACCTGGCCCCTCAACCTCATTTCTAACTGTCCCAGAGGGCCTGTCCCAAAGAGGGATGATCCCGCAGCTTCTCCAGGGGCTTCGAAAGATGGTTCCTGCCTAGAGTGTAGTTCCCCCGAAGATGTGAATAGGGAACAAGAATCTGACATTGCCCTTATTGGCTGTTGGATAGGTGATTTAAACTACTTGTACTCAATGTTCCTGCTATAGATAGTATGAATGTTCTCCAGCACCTCTGTTGGCTTGTGGAAAGCAACGGTTAATTAACTTTCTCTGTTGCTTTGAAATGGCACTCAATGGCAATAACAGTCATGCATGTTCTTAGTCTTTTAAGGCCATTTTCAAATGGGTCTGTGTCTCTCTTTGTTGACCTAGAGAGACAGTGAGTTGTCATGTTCACAAGAATGACCTAACTTGAGCTTCTGTGGTTTGGGATCTTGCCTGCCTGCATTTCACCCTGTTTTGCCTCTGAGGCAGGAGCCAGGTCTCATAGCCAGGAGATTGTGGTTAGTTTCCTGGCCTCTGATCCAAGGTGGGGACACACCTGCAACTGTGAGGGAGGGAGAGCCTGTGGAGGGTCCATGAGGCCAGGGCTGAGTCACTCAGCAGGAGACATGTCAAAAGGCATTAGAGCATCAGTTTGGCATTTAAGGAGCAAGAACCCACACAAAATTCTTCTGTATGTTAAAAATCTAGTCCATTTTCAAACTAAATCCAAGAAAGAAATTAAAGTTTGGTGTCCCCTGACACTAGGACTTGTTCATGTGAAATCAACCCCAGAAGAAACCTTAGCTTCACCCACATGTCCAGTGGAGGTGAAGACCCCCATCTGATAAGACTGCATCCCACAGGCCTCTGGCTCCTGCTTTCTACACTTCACAGTCCTGTTCTAAGATCATGAGAATTCAGAAAACCCCACTGGAAGTCATCCTAGGGGTTTCTACCCAAATCCCTTTCCTCTATCAGAAAATTATTTGAAATGTAAGTTGAATAAGCCTGAGCCTTCTTCCTCCCTTATGAAGGTTCATCTTTTGTGATGTCCTATTCAACAGAAACATACGTTGAACTCCAAATGCCCTAAAAATAATCTAAGTCTTTACTAAGTGTCTTGGAGAGGTAGCCTGTTTTCTTACACAAAGTCCACTCGGCAACTGCACCCAGCCCATTCTCCATCCAGAAAGTAGCTTCATGCCCTTTCTTATGTAAATTAATTTAGCCTGTTAGATTTCTTTCATCCTTTCATCCTAGCATTGCTTTTTTTCTTTTCTTTTCTTTTCTTTTTTTTGAGACAGAGTCTCACACTGTTGCCAAGGCTGGAGTACAGTGGTGTGATCTCGGGCTCACTGCAACCTCCACCTCCCGGATTCAAGCAATTTTCCCACCTCAGCCTCCCAAGTAGCTGGGATTACAGCTGTGTGCCCACACCTGACTAATTTTTGTATTTTTACTAGACACAAGGTTTCATCATGTTGGCTAGGCTGGTCTCAAACTCCTGACATCAAGTGATCTGCCCGCCTGGGCCTCCCAATTGCTTGAGAGTAATATTTAGCAATTTTCCTTTCCATGCTAACACTATAATCTCATTCTTTCAGGCTGTCCATTTAATTAAATTTGATTATGCTCATGCTGGGATTACAGGCATGAGCCACCTCACCTGGCCCTAGCCATTACTTTAATTCAGCCACATGGAGTGAGGAGCCAAGAAGTTCAAAATCCTCCCATCAGAAGGCTGGAAAGAGAAGAAAGGCTGTATCTTCCAGGTCTGGGTCTTTGTCACAACAGTTTTGTCAGGGCTTCTTTCATATATATATATATTTTTTTTTTTTAAGTTCTGGGATACATGTGCAGAACGTGCAGGTTTGTTACATAGGTATACACATGCCATGGTGGTTTGCTGCACCCACCAACCTGTCATCTACATTAGGTATTTATCCTAATGCTATCCCTCCCTTAGCCCCCGACCCCCTGACAGGTCCTAGTGTGTGACATTCCCCTCCCTGTGTCCATGTGTTCTCAGTGGTTTAACTCCTACTTATGAGTGAGAACATGTGGTGTTTGGTTTTCTGTTCTTGTGTCAGTTTGCTGAGAATGATGGTTTCCAGCTTCATCCGTGTCCCTGCAAAGGGCATGAACTCATCCTTTTTTATGGCTGCATAGTATTCCATGGTGTATATGTGCCACATTTTTTTTATCTAGTCTATCATTGATAGACATTTGGGTTGGTTCCAAGTCTTTGCTATTGTGAATAGTGCTACAATAAACATACGTGTCCATGTGTCTTTATAGTAGAGTGATTTACAATCCTTTGGGTATATACCCAGTAATGGGATTGCTGGGTCAAATGGTACTTCTGGTTCTAGATCTTTGCAGAATCACTACATTGTCTTCCACAATGGCTGAACTAATTTACACTCCCACCAACAGTGTAAAAGCTTTCCTATTTCTCCACATCCTCTCCAGCATCTGTTGTTTCCTGACTTTTTAATGATCACTGTTCTAACTGGCATAAGATGGTATCTCGTTGTGGTTTTGATTTGCATTTCTCTAATGACCAGTGATGATTATGAGGGCTTCTATCCAGAAATGAGAACAGGGAAGTGAAAACAAAAGGATGCCTATAGGTCTGTTAGTGCCAAGGGGCCGTATCCACCTTCAAGATGGCAGCCTGCTGAACAATCTGGGTCCCAGCATGGCTGCCAGGATCTCTAGCTGCAGGTGGAAAGTCAGCAGTGCTATCCTCAGGGTATGGACACCCTCCATAGGGCCCTGGGACAACTTTACCCAAACAGGGATAATCACACCAATCTGCATATCTGTGTCTCTCTGTGAAGCAAGAGCTTTTGAAGCATTCAGATGGTTTTAATATAATATGGCACACAGCTAGAAGAGCAAATCTGGGTTCTCATAAAGTATGATTTTCATCCCAGGGAGCCATTTGAATTGAAGGAGGCAAAGTCTTTCAAAAGATGTCTTCTATGATTTAGAATAATTGGGTCCAGTTTAATTCGGTGCATGGTGAAGTTAAAGAGCTATATGATTGCTTCAAGTGTGTTTTGCAGGTCCCAGAGCCACTAATTAGCTCTATGACTTAAAGGTTAATGAGATAAAACATCTATAAATCAAGTTGATGGCTGATGCAAGAAGAATGCCCCCAACTCCTGATCTACGACGCTAACAGTATAATCTCATTCTTTCAGGCTCTCCATTTGATTAAATTTGATTATGCATGAATATATACAAACAAATGTGTAATTAGAAGATTCGTACTTAAATTATAAACTACCTTGCCTAGGCCCTTTCTAAATGTGGTTATTCTATACCAATAAGAAAATAAGTCAATTGTTCACTATTAACAGAATTAATCATATCAGAATTAACGACTGGGTGAAAGGTTTAGGTGTCTACCTTCCCATAGAGCAAAAATCTATATGTTGCATTCAAAATATGTGTTCCTTAAAACAAATTTCAGAAAATAAAAGTATGGGCCTGATTCAGTGGCTCATGCCTATAATCCCAGCACTTTGGGCGGCTGAGGTGGGCAGATTACCTGAGGTCAGGAGTTGAAGACCAGCCTAGCCAACATGGTGAAAACCCACCTCTACTATAAATATAATAACTAGCCAGGTATGGTGGCACACACCTATAATCCCAGCTACCTGGGAGACTGGCAGGAGAATTGCTTGAACCCAGCAGGCAGGGCTTACAGTAAGCCAGAATGGCACCACTGCACTCCAGCCCAAACAACAGAGCAAGACTCCATCTGAAAAGAAAAACAACCAAAAAAGAAAATTATGGTGGGTTGGTTTTTTTGTTTGTTTAAGACAAGGTCCCACTCTGCTGTCCAGGCTGGAATCCAGTGGTGGAGTCTTGGCAGCCTTGAACTCCTGGGTTCAAGCAATTCTCCCATCTCAGCCTCCCAAGCAGCTGGGACTGCAAGCATGTGCCACCACACCCGGCTAATTTATAAAAAACTTTTGTAGAGACAGGGTCTAACAGTATTACCCAGATTGGTCTCGAACCCCTGGGCTCAAGTGATCCTCCCACCTTGGCCTGCCAAAGTGTTGAAATTACAGGCGTGAGCCACACCATGTCGGGCCATAGGTCTTATTTACTGAAGTTATGGGAGAATTTTGGGTTTAGAGAACATTCTAGCAAAACTTTTGTATTTTTAAGGATTCTATTCCCCCTAAATTCTCTATTTGTGTATGTGAAGTTTTCAGCTGGTTGAGAGCATAGGCTCTAAAGTCAGGGAAAGCAGCTCAATACCATGGCTCTATCGTTTACTAGCTCTGTGTCTTTGGACAAGTTATTCAAACCTCTGTGCCTCAGAGAATTGCTTGGGCCAGGGAGGCAGAGATTGCAGTGAGCCAAGATCATGCCATTGCACTTCAGCTGGGCAACAGAGCAAGACTCTGTCTCAAAAAAAAAAAAAAAAAAAAGCGTCTGTGCCTCAGTGTCAGTATCTATAAAATGGGGTTAATAGTAGATTCAGTCTCACAGGGTTCTTGTGGGGATGAAATGTGATAATTCATTTAAATCATGTAGCACAGGCCCTGCCCCATGAAAAGTGTTCAGTAAACTAGGATGAATATGATTGATGTGTAGTTTAACTGTACTTGGACTTTCCTTATGAAGCCTTTTGAGGGAATATACAGAGTCGAAGAGTGGATTTAGTATGACAAAGTTCTTTGCAACGTATGATGAAGGTATAGTTGCTCATTATTAAGCTAGCTTAAGTGCAATATTTAGCAATTTTCCTTTTGTCGAGGACTTAATATGCCTTCTCTTTTTTCCCCCTTTTAGAATCTTTTTTTTTCTTGACTGAGTCTCGCTCTGTTGTCCAAGCTGGAGTGCAGTAGTGCAATGACGGTTCACTGCAGCCTCAACCTCCCTGGGCTCAGGTGATCCTCCCACCTCAGCCTCCCAAGCAGCTGGGACTACTGCATGAAACACCACACTCAGCTTTTTTTTTTTTTTTTTTTTTTTTTTTAAGAGATAGCGTTTTACTGTGTTGCCCAGGCTGGTCTCCAACTCCTAGCCTCAACTGATCTGCCCACCTCAGCCTCCCAAACTGCTGGGATTACAGATGTAGACCACTGTACCTGTCCTGGAATCTGGTATATATATATATATATATATCTTAGAAGATTAAAAGAATTATTGTGTTCTAGGCATCCACATTCCTGGGAGGTGGGAAAGTAGCCTAGAGTCCCATTTCTATTTGATGGATGGAGCCCTGAATAGACACGGCATTCCCCAGAATAGAATGGCATATTTTGAGACTTTGGCCACACAGAGGAAGTTTCCGGATCTTCTGACACTCTCTGATCCTTCTGGCTGGATCCATTTCCTCCTGGAAGAGCACGCAGAAAGTATGGTCTGGTGGGATCAGAGTCTCAGAACAACCAGCCCACTCCTGGGTGCCCCCATTGTACACGTTCCCAGCAGCCAAGGACATTCTCTTTGGCTTCAGTTTAAGAGTAACACAAGTGGACAGCGATGGGTAAATTCTAACACAAAGTATCAACCACTGGCTCCGGTGCTCAGAAAAAACACCCCATTTAAGTTATTAGAAGAGAGTCAAGGAGTGAAGAGGAAGCTGAAACTCTGCAAAGAGAAGGGCCTGCAGCTACAGCCCAAGTTGGCCCAGCTCTGCTGACCCTGGCTTTGTCTTTGAAGAACACACGCTTGTGTCTGCCTATTTCATCAGCTGTCCCCCATCTGCCCTTCCCTTCCCCACCCTGGGAAGTGGGAGGGGGGTTAATTGACAGCCTGTGAGGCAACCACTCAAGCATAGCAGGAGGCTGAGGGGGGCCGTCTCACTCTTTCCAGCTAGGACCCACCCAACAGGCTCTCCTCAAATCCAAGTCCGTGAAGGAAAAGTACTCATCTGCCCCAGGGTCTTCCTCACTGTCCTGACACCACATGGACTCTCTCCTACGTCCTCATGGCCATGTGTGGGGTGATGTGCAGCACCTCTGAAACTGTTTCGGCAGGGTGGCCCCCAGAATCTCAGAATGTTAGAATTGGAAGATCTCAGAGGGCATCTAAAGCAACATTCCCACTTTACAGATGATAAAACTGAGGCCAAGAGAAGTAAAGTGACCTGCCAAAGGGCCACAGCTAGATTGCATCAGCCTGCTGAGACTACGTGTTCAGACGGGGCCAATCTTCGTGTAGAAGACAGCACCGGAGAGAAGTGTTGAGTGTCTGTGAAGTCATAGAGGCTTGACAGTGAGATGCTTAGGAGACTCTAAGGAGTTGAAATACATTTGGAACATATGCAGAAGAATCTTCCATCCAAGTCTTGGAGGAAAGCAGGCCAATTTCAGGCTGAGATGGGACAGGCCCTGACTGTGGGGAGGAAGAGGGCCGATCCTGGAGCAGTCCAGGAATCCTAATCTATGCCTGGGTGGTCCTCAGGTTTTCAAGCCCCCTGGGATCCTGGGAAGTTCCAAGACCGCTGAGGCAGGTCAGCAGGTTCCAGGTTGAACTCAATTACCAGGGCCACTTTTGGGTGCTCAGAATGGGTCAAGAAAGCAGCCATCAGCAGAAGGTGTTAACATGGGACTCCAGGGCACTAGGTTGAGACAATGTGTATTGATTTAAAAGGCATAGAAGCCGCAACTCCACACAACTTGACACGCATACTCTTATTAGCATGTAGTTCCACTGATCATCTAAGGGTGGCCAGCTTCCCCAGGTCACTTGCAGCTAAGAAATGCAACCTTAGTGACCTTCAACTGAGGAGAAGTCAACATTGGCTTCTGGTCTCCCCCGAGCCCTTGTTTAAGAACCACCTTCTTTGGCTTTTCACCTGAGGATTGCTGGGGACACCTGATGTCCTACACTTTTAGGCTTTTCCTGGCTTCTGAAAACCCTGTGCTGAAAGTCTCTCTGAGAGTAATACACATTGAACAGACACTTGGGCTCTTTGACGTGTGGTTTTGCCAAAGGCAACATGTTCTTTGACCAACTTCTGAAACTCCCCAGTTCTCATAGTCCCACCGAACTTAAGTGTCAGCTCCTGGGTGATTAAAATTCTCCTGCTGGGTGCAGTGGCTCAAGCCTATAATCCCAGCTCATTGGGAGGCCAAGTCAGGTGAATCACAAGGTCAGGAGTTTGAGACCAGCCTGGACAACATGGTGAAACCCTGTCTCTACTAAAAACACAAAAAATTAGCTGGTCGTAGTGGCGGGTGCCTGTAATCCCAGCTACTTACTCAGGAGGCTGAGGCAGGACAATCACTTGAACCTGGGCGGTGGAGCTTGCAATGAGCCAAGATCACACCACTGCACTTCAGCCCTGGTGACAGTGTGAGACTCTGTCTCAAAAAAAAAAAAAAAAAAATTCTTCTAACCACCTTTCTGATTCAGGGCTCTACTTTGACAGCATAATTGCTTTTTTTGAATTTTTGTAAACATCTCAAAGGGGCAAGAAACATTCTTCCTTCCTTTTAGCCCAATGTAGACCTGAGGTTTTTCAGCTGTCAGCTGAATGCTGGGCTCCACCAGTGTCCAGTAAGTACAGTCCCATCCTCTGTGGAGTGGGCTCCAGGGAGGTCCCTTGGGTCCATGTGAAGCCAGTAGGATGGGACTTCAGTGTGTCTGAGGGGCTCTCCATAAGGCCACCAAGCCCCTGTCAGACCTAGTAAGTCACCCTGACTCCAGCCCCACCCTTCCGCAGAAGAACTGTGAATAAACAAGAGCATGTGAATTGGGCAACCCCAGATGCGTGTGCAGGGAAAGTGCTCAGGCTCACAGAGGGGACAGAGAGGGGCTGGTAGAGCCACAGTGGGGAGGCAGGTGAAGGAACCAGTGAGAGAGCTCGTGTGGAGGGCCCCAGACAGTGGAGGAGGGGCCAAACCAACATTTCCTATTTTTTGCCCAGTAAAGTTTCATGAATCAACTCAAATGTTTGCTTCCTTTCACCTTCTGGCCCTAAGGAAGAAGGCGGGTCCAAGGATTTGGACTCTGGGGCTCTCCATTTCTAAGTCTGGAAAAAGTCAAATGAGCCATCATACTCTGTCTTCATTTCATCTTTGGCGCAGACAACATATTACTCCAAAGGAGGGCTGAATAACAGAATTTAAAGGAAAATTAGAGGTGGGAACATTTAGTCATCATCCTCATTTTACAGATGAGAAAACTGAGGCCCAGGGAGATTAAACATTAAATAATGTGCTCCAAATCACTCAACCAATAATTGCAGAACTGGCGGGACTAGAACTCTGTCTCCTAATTCTCAGTTCACGCATTTTCTTGCCTTCTGCAGTGCCTGACAGGTTCCCAGCAATGAAAGTCGGCCTTGGAGCGCCCTCCCCTGGCTCTGGGCAGCTACCGGAGCAGCTGTGGCACAGGCCAGGTTCTCAAACCCGAGAAGCGCTGGTTAAAACAGATTGCCGGGCCCCACCCTTGGAGTTTTGGCTTTGGCAGGTCTGGGGTGGGATCCAAGAATTTGCACTTCTAACAAGTTCCCAGGTGATGCTGACCTGCTGATTCAAAGACCACTTACTGAGAATCTCTGGTACGTAAAAGAAGATTTTTCAGCCAGAATGCCTGGGTTCAGGTCCCAGCTTTGCCATCCAAGTGCTGTCACCTTGAACATGGTACTTAACCTCTTGGCATCTCAATCTCTTTATTTTATGATGGTAACAATAACACCCACCTGTAAGGTTAATGTGTAAAATAAATAGATCTAGACAAAGCTCACGTATTTGTGAGTCTGTATATTCAAGCAGGAGCAGTAGGCCTGAAAAGTGGCATATTGATCCTATGTGAATATATAGACCCACAAATATGTGACCTTTGTCTGGAGAGATGGCACCGGTAGCCGGGAATGTCCACAGTGACAAAAGCATCCCCTTCATTCTACTCAAAAATACAACAAATCCAGAAGAAATTGCGTTTATCCTTCCACAAATATTGGCTGAGGAATGACTAGGGCCTGGCACTGTGCTGTACACATTTGCAAGGTGAGTGACAGGCCCTGCTCTGGAGGAACTAGAAGGAAGATAAACATGCAAATGCTAATAATTACCCTAATCCGAGAGGAGCCAGGGAAGGAACCCTGTACCTGGAGCACAGAGCATCCAACCCTGTCTGGGAAGTCAAGCGAGGCTTTGAAAAAGAACCTGACTTTTGAGTAGGGTCTTGAAGGATGAATAGGAGTTCTTTAAGAAGAGAAGTGACAGGAGGCACTCCAGGCAAAGGAACCAGCATATGCAAAGTAGTCACAGAAGCATGAAAATGCATAACATGTTCAAGGAAATCGCAGGTGGTTCTATGTAACTGGAGCTCAGTGGGTCTGGATTGAGAGGACTGGCAAAAAAGTTTGGGCCTGATTGGGATCTGGTGGGAGCCATTGGAACACACCCGATGAGGATTCCTTGGAAAAAATTCTTAATGAGTCTAAGGTGAAGATTTCCAAGCCAAGGGCCTTCACTACATACCCTCAGCAGCCCCAATGCCAGAGAGCCTCTGCTGCCAGGAAGCCTAGCCCAGAGACGCCTCCTGAAACGGGTGGTAACCCTGGGGAAGAAACTTCCCTGGAAGGCACAAGCAGTAAACGGGCAGCCTCTTACCTCTTACCTTCATCAGATACTGGCGGGAGGCACCTTCCTGGCAGGTTTCTTCATCCCCCTCTCCTTCCGTGGGTGTGGAGTCACTGGGAGAACAAAGGGATGTTATCTGTAGCTAATAAGTTATGGGAGGGGGAGGGGCTGTAGGCGCCTGTGGAGGTGGGGAAATGAGTCCTGAGCAGCTCTGATGCAATCCAGGATGAGGCAGGTGAGAAGCCTGCACAAACCCCCTGCCTCCCCTTAGTACAGAGTTTTGAAGTTGAAAGAGGCACCTCTAAGACTTGTCCATGATCCCACAGCTAGCTGACACCCGGCCCCCTCTCCCCATATCTGACTCCAAGATGAAAGGTCCCGCCTTGGAAAAACTGGCGGTTTCTATGTTCACTGACCTTACTCCCTCTTCCTGAGTCTCTCCTGCAGCCTTCCCCTCCCAGCCCAGTCCCTGTCCCTCTTTCAGACTCAGCCTTTGGTTTCCAAACAGGTATAGAATGTGGTGTGCAAAAAATGGCCTCCGCTATTTTTGAAAAAAGCAATGGCAAGAAAAAAAGAGCAAACTGCTATTCTGGGCCACACGGGCTTGGGGTTTGATTCCAATTTCTTTGTCTCCGGTGAAGCTGGAAGCAACTTGCTTTTGTGAGAATAATCCCTTTTGTTTTTAGGAAAAGATTTTAATAGGTCTTTGGGTTATGCAAGGATAAAACGTGAACCTTTTCTGGAAAGGAGACAGTGCAATGCAGGACCGTGTGAGGGCAGAGGCTCCTCTTAGTCACTGTAGAAGGTGACTTTCTTTGAGAGAGAATGGCATCTCTGGTTATAGGGAGTTTTGTTAAAGCTGTGCTTGGGGAATTTAAGAAGGGGGCCTGGGCTGGGCACGGTGGCTCACACTTGTAATCCCAGCACTTTGGGAGGCCAAGGCGGGCGGATCCCAAGGTTGGGAGTTTGAGACCAGCCTGGCCAACATGGTGAATCCCTATCTCTACTAAAAATACAAAAAATTAGCCAGGTGTCATGGCGGGAGCCTATAACCCTAGCTACTGGGTAGAATGAGGCAGGAGAATCGCTTTAACCCAGGAGGTGGAGGTGGCAGTGAATTGAGATGGCCCCACTGCACTTTAGCCTGCGTGACAGAGTAAGACTTCATATCAAAGAGAGAGAGAGAGAGAGAGAGAGAGAGAGAGAGAGAGAGAGAGAGAGAGAGGGGTCTGTTTCTGCAGTGGGCGCCAGCAGGATTGAGCTGGTGACTAGCAAGGAGGGCACCCAGGGTGTGTGTGAATTCTCAGGAGTCCTTGCAAACAAGGGGAGAGGAAACCCAAGAAGGGCCGAGCTGTGCTGTTCCCATTTGGTGACTGCAGGGACCGTGACTGTGAAGGCAGGTGACAGGAGGGTGGGTGTGGATTGTGTCCTTTCCTCTCTCTGGCAGGGCTGCCAAGGGTATCCAGGCCAGTTCAACAACCCACTGAGCTCTTCCTAAAAGGACTACAAAGTCATGTCAAACTGGCAGAGCCACCCCTGGTCCCCTTGCCACAGCTGGCTGGGAGTCAAAGCCCCTCCTGAGAATAGAGTCCCACCCATGATTCCCCGCTCTGTGCTGTGAGGAGGCCTGAGGTCTAATGGGGCATGCACAACTCCAGTGTAACCTCTGAGTTCCTAAATGTTTCACTTTGAAATGTCTCTTTTTGGTAAATACCTGACTTTGAAAAGGTAAAATGCTTTCTTTTGGAAAAGTTGTTATAGGAAACTGAATCAAGTTGGGATTCAGGATGCAGGTCCTGCCAGGTTTCAGGAGTTGGGCTTAAAACTGGAACCAAGGGAAGGAATAAATGGGCATTTGGGGCTTAAAGCACTCCTGTTTTATATTAATGTAAAAATTACACAAATCTATTATTCACATATTATAAACAATCATTATAGTACATATTTATATTGTTTTACAATATATTATAAAATATATGTATGTCATATATATATCTCTTTTTGAGATGAAGTTTCACTCTTATTGCCCAGGCTGGGGTGCAATGGTGTGATCTTTGCTCACTGCAACCTCCACCTCCCGGGTTCAAGCGATTCTCCTGCCTCAGTCTCCAAATGGCTGAGGTTACAGGCATGCACCACCATGCCCAGCTAAGTTTGTATATTTAGTAGAGATGGGGTTTCACTATTTTGGTCAGGCTGGTCTCCAACTCCTGACCTCAGGTGATCCCCCTACCTTGGTCTCCCAAAGTGCTGGGATTACAGGCATGAGCCACTGCACCCAGCCTAAATATTTTTAAAATAATAATTTATAACATTGAAATCTATTTTGGCTGGGCATGGTGGCTCATACCTGTAATCCTAGCACTCTGGGAGGCCAAGGTGGCTGGATCACTTGAGGCCAGGAGTTCAAGACCAGCCTGGCTATTGTGGTGAAACACTGTCTCTACTAAAAATGCAAAATTTAGCCAGGCATGGTGGCACACACCTGTAATCCCAGCTACTTAGGAGGCTGAAGCAGGAGAATTACTTGAACCAGGGAGGTGGAGACTGCAGTGAACTGAGATCGCGCCACTTCACTCCAGGTTGGGCAGCAGAGCAAGACTGTCTCAAAAAACAAAAACAAAACAAAAACTGGCAGGGCACAGTGGCTCATGCCTGTAATCCCAGCACTTTGTGAGGCCAAGGCAGGTGGATCACTTGAGGCCAGGAGTTATAGACCAACCTGGCCAACATGGAAAAACCCTGCCTCTATTAAAAATACAAAAACAAATTAGGCAAGTGTGGAGGTGCCCGCCTGTAGTCCCAGCTACTCTGGCAGCTGAGGCACAAGAATCACTTGAACCTGGGAGGCAGAGGCTGCAGTGAACCGAGATGGCACCACTGTACTCCAGCCTGGGCGACAGAATGAGACTCTGTCGCAGAAAAATAAAAGAAAGAAAAAAATCTATTTTAATCTAAATATAATAAATTTGTAGAAAACATAAATAATATGTAAAATGTGCAAAAACCCTAAATGTCATCGTTAACCCCCTCCCAAAAATTCACTGATGTCAATATTTTAAGATATTTCTTTCTGATCTTACTCAATGCATATAAACAACCAGGCAAACAAACAATCCAATATACTAATATCCACCTACACTTACTCTACAATCCTGGCAGAGAAAGAACATGCTTCTTTTCCAAGAGTTCTAGCAAAAATCTCAGGATCCACTCTCAGGGGCCCAGAGTGGGTCACATGCCGATTTCTGAGTGAATCTCTCTGATGAATTGTCAGGCCTGAGTGTTATACCCAGTCCTACCCAATCATGTGAACTGAAAGCTGGTGAGAAATAGCTCCCCTGAGGAAAAGCAGTGTATGAACACTCAAGGAGGCCTCTTCGTTGGGCAGTAACAATTCCCATGTCTGCTACCGGGATGCCGCCCTTGGTTTGCCCATATTCAGTTATTAACTGTGCCTTCATGGGTTTGTCCATCACGTTCTCTGCAAAAATGCCCTATCCTACCTTTTCTGCTGGACAGATCCATGTCAAAGTTCTGGTCTATGACTCCTTCCTTTGCAGTTCCTTGGGAGCATCAGGTGCTCTCTTCTTAGACCCACTCGCTGTGGGCAGGAGCATCCAGCATTATTCACCTTTACCTTCACCTCTGCACTCAGCACCGCAGCTGGCTCAGAGGAGACTCACCATCAACCCCTGTGGAATAAGTCCTCCATTTTCAGAGAAATCATGGTGTGCCTTCATCTACTCGGGCAGCCCTAAACTTCCACGCAGTGTATGTTTCCATTTGTAAATCATTTTTTGAAACTTGGAGCAAATTTCTCCATAAGAAAGTCATAGATGATAGTTATAACTAAGTTCTAGAATCTACAACAGCTGATTGGACCCATAAGGTAGTTTAAAGGGAATAAGTGTGTACTTTTTTGTGTTGTTACATGTAGTGAATGAAACCATCCATGTGGAAATTCTTTGCAAATGCAAGTAATTATTATAATCATTAATTACAAACCTTATAATGAATATTATCACCACCCTTCCCCCATCATCCTTCTTCCCCTCTTCTTGTTTTGTCTGTTTTTTGGCTTTCTCCTCTTTTCCACCAAGTCTCCCTTACATCTGGGTTTACTAGAATGTGATGGACTGGTGAGGAGCCCATGTGCTAATTATAGCAGTGTTCCCTTGGGCAATGTGGTGCGTGGTGATGTGAGAACACACCATTTAAGGGATACTTTTTTGCAGCCAAAGTGGCTTCTGAGAACTTTGTCCACAGTGGGGAAGAATGTGGAGAACACGCTCTCCCACCAAAGGCACGCCTTGCCTTTTACCCTGCCTGGGCAACCACTTAGGGCATAGATATTTGTACAAGAGGATTTTGTCATCCAGGGAGTGCCTAGGATGACTGCATTTCTTGTCAGTAGACCTCCAGAAGGACAACTGAAGGGAGGCCAGAGAAAAAGGACCAGAGGACTCAGAGCCTGGTGAGGACATCAACGTGAGAACTGAGGTTTTAGTTTGGCCAAGTGAAGCCTGGGAATAGATCAAGACCTTTAAGGAGAAGGTGACATAAAGACTTTTATGGAATCTTGGATGCTTGAAATAAATGTTTAGGGAACATTTAAAATAAATTCCTACTTTAGAGAGTAGAATGGTGGTTACCAGAGGCTGGGAAGGCGAGGAAGGAGATGTTGACCTAAGGGTATGAAGTTTCAGATGGGAGAAAGAAAGCTCTGTTCCACAGCATGATGACCATAGTTAATCATCATGTAAATTGCTAGAAGAATTGATTGTAAATGTTCTGCAAAAAATAAGTATGTGAGGTGATGAATGTGTTAATCAGCTTGATATAATCATTCCACAATGTGTGTGTATAGTACTTGTATATACATGTATTGTACAATGTGTGTGTGTGTATACACATTGTACAATACATGTATAGACAAGTGCTATATATATTTATATATATAAATATATAAAAATTACATTGTACCCTTTATATACAATTATTTACCAATTTAAAAATAAAATTGAAATTAAAAAAATAAATTCTAGTTTTAAAAGTGTGTGGCTGACAGCAGGTGGTGTCAGAGATACTGGAGATAAGAAATTGACCATATATCTTTATCTCCCTTTTCTCCAAAGACCCCACAAAAGCGTAAACCCATGAGAATTCAGAGAATGGGAGTGAGGACCTCAGTGGACAAAATAACAGCAAATCTGGGGATGATTAAAAGTGGCTGCCATAGTGGTAACTGAATTAGCAGAGTGGAGAACAGGAAGACTTGAAAGGCCCAAGGATGGCACTGATGGTGAGGACTGAGCAGATTCTCCCCAGAGAGCTCCAAGAGCTGGGAACTTGGAAGCAGCAGCTTCTGCAGGAAGTGAGTTGGAAGCATAGGCTAAACCATAGGGAAACAGTTGAAAGAAATATATGAAGAAATTACAACTCCATATCCCCTCCCAATCCCATATAGTCAGGCAACTATGTCCTTGCACTTGACTGGAGGTTTTTTTCTCTAGAGAAATAGAACCAGAGCACCCTCAGGTTCAGGGATCCCAGCAACAGTAGGGCAGTGTCTGGCTGCCCTAATGGAGGATTAGGTTTAAGTCTTCCTGTTCATAGTGGAGCCCACTGCCAGGCTTCCTCCCTTACCCCATTCCCAGAAAATGACTGTCAGGTATATGTCCCCTGGCTAGAAGATTGGAGGATTCTTCACTGAAAAAAGATTTATCAGCTCCAGAGAAAAGTCCCCTGAAGATGGACTTTTTGTGTGTGAGTACACATTGGGTTTTATTGTAACAAAGCAACTTGTGCACTGTTAAATTTAAAACTGAGCATCATCTTTCTTTTCTGGTGAAACACAAAGAAAATTTTAAAATAAACAGGAACAAAATTACAACAGAGAATATCAATTCCACATAAGATCCTATAGGTTCTGCTGATTCTCCCATTGAGTGACAGGGCCCAAGCCATCATTAGGAGATAATGTATTTTAAAAGTGTCATCTTTGACTACAAGGATGTCTGTCAAACATCACAATTAAACATGCCAAAGGAGAAGCCATGCTGTCAAAATGCCCCCACCCAAACGTCTCAAACCCACCCTTTACCGACCTCTGAAGGATAGACTTCTATGGTTTCCTAATGAAATAGCCTGAGATTGAGAACTCCCAGTCAAATATCTGCCCACATAACAGAGTCACCAAACATTGTGATGCCTCACTGTTAGATATGACTAGATAACCCAGGATCACCAGAAATTTGCAAAAAGTATCCCACATGAAAGAGGGAGACCAAAACAAACAAACAAAAAAAATGAGCCAAAGGAAACAGAGATGATGTAAAAATAAACTTAAAATTTTTATGTGTATTTTTAACTGATAGTCTCAGAGATTTAAAAAAAAGATACGTATCTATGAAAAAGAACAGGACGACGTGAAGTAGAAATAATCAGAGGATGATAAAGAGCTCTTACAAATTAAAAATGTGATCGCTGCTGGGTGCAGTGGCTCATACCTGAAATCCCAGCACTTTCGGAAGCTGAGGCAAAAGGATCACTTCAGTCCAGGAGTTTGAGGCTACAGTGAGCTATGATCATGCCACTGCACTCCAGCCTAGGTGACAGAGTGAGACTCGCTGTAAAAAGAAAAAAAAAAAAAAGTGTTCAGAAGAGTAGGAAAATAAAGTTGAAGAAATCTCCCAGAAAGTAGAATAAAAGAAATAAAAGCTAGGAGAAGAAAGACTGTTAAAAGTATATTCAAAAAGTTTCAAAATTTTATTCAGCATTGAAAACAGAGAAAACAAAGGATAGAATGAATAAATAGATGATTGATAGATGGATGGATGGATAGATGATTGATAGATGATATAGATAGATAGATAGATAGATAGATAGATAGATAGATAGATATTTTCCCAGAAGTGAAGGACATAAATCTTGGAATTGAAATGTCCACTAAATGCGTCCATTAGAATGGGGGAAAATACGAAGGCAATAATTTTAAATTTCAGAATTCCGGGAAAATGGGAATAAACGAATAACCTCTAGAGAGCAACTCACGTCGTGTATGAAGGAATACAACAGCAGTTCAGGAGGAGAGTAGTGTTGGGCACCCAAAGTTCTGAGTGAAAATTATTTTTATCCTGGCATTCTATACTTAGCCAAATAAAGGATAACTGTGGAATAAAGACATTTCCAGACATGTAAAAACTCAAAATTTTTACCTCCTACACACCTTTTCTTAGGAAGGTAGTGAGGGATATGATTCAGTGAAATAAAAGACTAAGCCAAGAACAAGGAACAAAGGGACTCCAGAAAACAGAGAAGCAACGCAAAGAAGAAGACTGATGCTAAGAAGTCCTCAGATGACACCTGAGCCCCAGGTATAGAGGGTAACAAGATGTTATCTTTTTGTAGCAAGATGACAGGGCAAAGAAGGGAGATCTCTGGCAGTAGAGGAGGGGATAGTGAGCGATTATTTCAGACACTTGGGCATTTGGAAGAAAAGCGTTGCTAGATGTTTAACAGATATACACAGAACATTCAGAAAATATTAGCAATAGCTATTTTTGAAAACTAAGCAAAAGAAAAACGATGGCAATTCTTAACTGCAGGAAAAACACAAAGTTGGAGGGAATGTCGTTGTGCAACACCATCTTCAGCAGAGCCAGAACAATATAAACATTGACTGCTGACTTAATTTTTTTAAAAATCATACTACATTTATATGAGAGAGGGAAAATGTAAGAAAACTAAAACCTCAATTATCACACAGGAAATCAAGAGATGGTGTCTGTCACCTACAAGACAAAGCAAGGCCAAGACCTACTGATTCAATCAGCAAAGATACAATGAAGCACTTCTTTACTTTGACTTTTCAGATCACTAAAGACAAAAGGGAAAAAACCCAAAAAGAATCAAATCACTAAAGCCCCATACCTCAGAATAAAGCTGAAGAATGTAAAACTGCTTAGCCACAGTCTAAGACTGGTTCCTCAGCAATGGACGTCCAACAACTCATGTTTCAGTCATGGGCTCCTTTTGTGTCATCGTTTTTGATGTGTGAGAAAAGGATCACAGGGAGCTAGCACTTTCAGCTTATTCTTATTTTTTCTCTGTCTATAAGTAATAAACTATCTAAATCTGAAGTGGTTCATTGTATCTTTGCTGATTGAATCAGGCAGGTCTTGGTCTTGCCTTGTCTTGTCTGTCTTATGTCAGCCTCCCAGGGGAGATAAGAGTGGATGGAAAATGGTTTCTTAGCAGCTCTTTACAAGTCTCCCATACTCTCTTGTGTTCTGAGAAGACCACAAGTCATTCTGCCAAGACTCATATTCGCTGTGGCTCAACCCTTTGCCTTGGTGCCCTATTTAGATATATGCAAGGTCACCAGGTGCCATGGGAGAGCTGTGTTCCTGCAATATCAAGAATTAACAGAATAAGCATATCACTTAAAAATAAGGAGAGGCTGGGCATGGTGGCTCTTGCCTGTAATCCCAGCACTTTGGGAGGCCCAGGTAGGTAGATTGCTTGAGCCAAGGAGTTTGAGACCAGACTGGGCAACATGGCGAAATCCTATCTCTCAAAAATAAATAAATAAAAAGTCAGGAATAGTGGCACATGCTTGTGGTCCCATCTACTGAATAGGCTGAGGTGGGAGGACTCCTTGAGTTCAGCCTGGAAGGCAGAGGCTGCAGAGAGCTGAGACTGTGCCACTGCACTCCAGCCTGGGTGACAGAGCAAGACCCTCTCTCAAAAAATAAAGAAAAAGCAACAACAAAGAAATTATCACAGGGAAAAGAAACAGCTAGAAGATTTGAAGTAATGATGTCTTGGGGGAAAACTGCAGTTAGGGAGGGTGGGGTAGATGGACATTTGGGTTTATTCCATATGTTGGCTACTGTGAATAATGCTGCAGTAAATGCCATCAGTTATTATTCTATTGGTGCTTAATTATCCCATTTTTGGCCAGCGGGTGCCTCTTCAAGTCAATGCTGCTCTTCTTTGGATAAGACTCTAATCATCTCTGGCAACTTCCTTCTATCTGGTTTGACAGATTTGTATCCTATAACACACAGGGTAGGATAATGTACAAGACAAACATGGAAAAATTTCCCTGAGAAGCCTTGGTCCTTTTAGTGGAACATGGTAGTTAGAAATCACAAATCTGGGGTTGAGAGGTGCTCGTTCTTATTGGAGTGATTATTGTTTCTAGGCCTTCTCAGCTGACTCTGCTAGGAAGTAGATTATTTTAAATTAATCATAAGTCCATACTTATAATATTTATTCTTCAAATTTAGAATTTTTCCTTCACATATTTGATTTTTATGTTTGTGTCTCTGCCCCATTATACTGAAAACCTTGGACCATAATGTTAACATAGTTGCTTATTTGCTTCATCCTACCTACTTATAAGAGTTCCAGGATAATAGTAGCAGTAATATTACTAACAATGTGATCTCCAAAGGGGGTTTATTTTTGCAGAGTGTTTTGCTATTGTTCCCTACATAGGGTATATCTCTCAACAGTCATACTGTTAAATACTATATTTTAGAGTCTTTTGAAATAATTCTGTGAGTTTTGCCACCAAACTGTTACATAGTTGTTATCATTTGCCTTTTTTTAAGAAGTGTTTTCTCCATTTTAATTTTGTTTTATAACTATGTATCATATTTACATTCCAAAATCAAATCTAGAAAGTTGTCTATTCAGAGAAGCCTTACTTCTATTCCTGACCCCTCTGCCCAATCTCTCCCTCTCCCAAAAGAAATATTTGTATTTATTTATGTTTATTGTATTTTATTTTTTATGAGGATTTTTTCTTTTTTGTTTCCCAAGACTTCATTTGACATATAATTGACAAATAAAAATTGTATGTATTTAGGATATACAATGTGATGACAATATATGTATACATAATGAAATGATTTCCACAATAAAATTAACATGTGTCACCTCACATCATCATTTTTGTGTGTGACGAAAACACTGAAGATCTACTCTCTTAGCGAATTTCAAATATATAATACAGTGATATTAACTATAGTCACTATGCCGTACGTTAGATCTCTTTCATCTTATAACTGAAAGTTTGCACCCTTTGACAAACATCTCTCCCCTTCTACCCATTTTATCAATTTATTTACTTTGATGTAATGATTTATTTTTCTGCATTTTAATATACAAGCAAACACACATGCAGATGAATATTTCTCTTTCTTAAACAGTTGCATACAATACATATTTTCTCCTTCCTGCTTTTCCATCTTAACAACATATCCTGGAAATCACTTCCTAACAGCACATAAACATGGCCCTCATTCTTTCTCACAACAGCATAGTACTCCATTGTGAGGATATACCATAACTGAATCAACTAGTTCCCTAGTGATGCACAGAATAAAATAGAATTTAAGGTAAAAAGCATTACGAGGGTCAAAGTGGGATGGACATTCCACTGATAAAATCAACAATTCATCAGGAAGATATAATAACTGGGAAATTCAATAGAGTTAACAACACAGCCTTGAAACAGATGAAGCAGATCAGAGCGAGGCCTGCTGACCTCAGGCCTTTTCTTTCTCCCTGTAGACTGAGTTCCTGAAAGGCCAGGATTGCAGCAGTTTTTTACCCCCGGCCCCCTAGGGCCTACCATATGCCTGGCCTGGAGAGAGCTCCAATAAATGACCATCCAAAGATGGTCAAGAAACAAGTGAGTCTCAGATGGAGAGAGACTCCCTAAACTTGTGGCCTTTTAGCCAGGACTCTGGCGTCGTGGACCCATAACGAGCTGTCGAAAGCAAACAAAACTGACCATGTTCCTCACACACAAAAAGCAGGTGATCCTTGGGAGTTCACTAAGGAAAACAGTACGACTGGGAGGCTGCTTGGGGTACGAACGGGAGGCTGACTGACACCTCTTCAACCAAGGTGTCGGTCAGACCAGAGCTGGTGGCCTGAGCCTGTGGGGTGGTAAGAGAAACTACCCCTGGCTCTACCCTCCTGGGCTTCCATCTGACATGCCACACTCAGCTTGTGTTCAGGTGGCCGTGGAAGGAGTCTATGCTTCCCATTCCTCTCCACGTTGCCCTGCAGAGTAAAAGCCGGCTTTTGACACAGAATGCTCCATTGTGGGATGGGGAGCAAGGAGGGAAAAAAAAGAGGGTGCTGGGGAGAGAGAGGACAGTGCAGAAGGGCAGGGGGATAACAGATGAGGCTAAATTAATTTTGGAAACCATTAAATCTTTGAAAAGAGAGCATGTTTTCAGCAGGGACAGTGAATCACTGTGATTTGCAGAAACAGGCACAAAGCAATTAGCCATCTGGATGCTGTGGCTTCCAGCCCCCCAGCGGAAACTTCAAGCAAGCGGAAGGCTGGTCATTACACAGCCCAGGCCCAGCACTCCAGGCCCCATAGATAACTCTGTGCCTTCTGCCGGCTGGGAGCCCAGAGGCCTGGGACAAAGGGCAACTTGGCAAGAGAGCCAGGAAAATGGGCAGGAAAGGCAATACCAGCCACAGGGGGCCATACAACTTCCTTCTTCCTATGAGTTTCCCTCAGAATTCATCATAACCAAGTGAGTAGTTCACTCACTTGATAAGCATTTATTCATCACCTACTATCTCCCAGGCCTTCTGCTAGTACATAAATGATGTCATTTCACCCTCACAACACACATATGAGGAGTTCCACCCATTGCGCAATCCTAGGAGGACCTGTCACATGGCATTCAATGTGAACAGCACTCCCAGGAGTTAGAAAGCAGAGTAGCTTTGCCTGAAAATACCTTTAAAAGAGAGTATCATCTTGTTTTTTCATTAATGAGGAAATCAAAACAGAAAAAGAGGAAGGGAATTTGCTCAAGGTAAGTTTGCAAATTGCTCCTCTATCCCGCTCTAAAGTTGTGTGAACCAAAGAAATACACGTGAGTGTGAAAACGCTTTATAAACTGTAGAGTACCATATTCAGCTCAACTATTCTTAGAAGGCAGTTAGCTTACTCCTACCCCCTGTGGCTGTAAGGTACTGCCCTTTGATTCTAGAAACTGCTAAGAAGCATTGAACAAGTCCAATCAGGAAAAGGGTTAGCAAACCTTCCCAGGAGGAGGTTTGCGTAACTGAACAGAAAGAGCTTTGCTCAAGGAAGTCTGACCATAATGTACTGTGATTTACAGACTAAGAAAGTCTTGGCACTATTCTCCAGCAACTGCCCCCATGTAGGGCAAGAAGGCCATATGGAGCCCACTTTCAGCAAAGAGAGAGAAGCAACAAGGAGCACCCCCAAACTGATTAGAAGCCAACATCCCACACAGAGATGTTTGCGTCCTTTTGCCTGCCTGGGTTCACTGTGGGACCATGACCGACCCTTCCTCCTCCATGCTTTGATGGTGCCACTTCAGAGCCTCAGCCAAGAGCTGTACAGCCCAGCTCAGGACTCTGTGGTGGCCTAGAAGTCCTCAGACTACGATGGCCAAGGGCTTTCCATTTGCTGTCTACATCTGACATCCACCCAGCTGCTGCTGGGGACACAGGATAGCCCACAAGGAAACAGCACAGTGGAGTGAAGAGAGCATCCACTGGGAGCAGACAGCCCAGCACTACCTCTCCCTGGCTATGACCTTGGGTGACATGGTTGATCTGCTCCTTGCTTTCTTCCTATAAAACATGGCATCGGGTTCCTGGCCTCACAGGGTGGTAGGGTGAGGATTGAGTGAGCTCACAGGTGCTCTTGGGGAAGAGACAAGTAATGGAGCTAGTGCAGAAGGTTTAAACAGTAAGAAGGTGTGGGTGTGGCCACGGCCAGGTCCCAGGAAGGTTCTTGGTTCAGCCCTGGCTGCCACAGGAATGCAAGCTCAGAGTTACCAGATCTTTTTATTTGTCAAGAAAAATCAGATATCTGGATTTTTATGTGAACTTTCCCAATTTTCAAAAGCCTGTGAGGACAGAGCAAAACATGTCTGCAGATCGTCAGGGTGCAGACTTGGACTATGACGTTCCTGCGGGTCTCTTGGCCTGGTCCCTGCCTGGGCAAAGTATTGTTTCCTTCCTCCTCTCCCCATTCTACCTCTTCCTGGCTAGCTCACTAAGGCCCTGCCCTTCCCCCTGGTGTCTGTCACCCTCATTGTAAAGTGGGCAGAGGCCAGCTCAGCCCTGGGGTGGCCAGAATTCAAGGCCCTGGGGCTGAGAGAGGGCAGGTGGGCTGGCACTATGAGGACAGGTGTACTCATCAAAAGCAGGTTAGGTACAGGACTGCTACCTGGAAGCCCTACCGAGCCTCTTCCCCAACACGGAGGGGGAAAGGTGAGAAGCAGGCAGAGACCTGCAGCCGCAAAAATAAATGAATGAATGAATGAACAACGAACAGCCCAACCCCCGCTGCCATTGGTGGAACTTGGCAGCTGTGCGGTAGGATGGGAAAGTCTCTGGGAGCTCTTCTCAATCACATTGAGGGAGCACCCAGAAGTCTCTTGGAAAAGTTGGTGCGGCCTTTGTCTCGGAGTTCCAGCCCAGTAAACAGGCTCAGGGCCAGGACCCAGTGAAGCCAGCCGCCCCCTGGCGCCCAATCTCCATCTCGGGCCTCGGATTTGAATCAGCCGTCCCCGCCCCGCGCCTTCCCAAGAGCCCCGCCGGGGCTGACGGAAGCGGGGGTGCAGGGCGCGGGCACGGGGGTGGGCCCTTGCATCAAGGCCCTTCCCAGAAGGGGCAGCTCCTTCCCAGCACCGGCCGGCTGGTCTCCCCCGCGCCCGCCCTTCCCGGATATCCCGGCGGCGCGCGCTGCCGCCTTTCCCGGGCGGCTTGGGCCGGCGAGGTCCGGGAGCCCTCGGTGCTGCGATGGGAAGTGCCTGCCCACGGCCCGACCCGGGAACACGCTCTCGCGCCCTCCAGGCCCCTGAGCTGTTCCTGAGAAAGGGCGTGGACGAAGCCCCCGCACAACCCCTTCCTTTCTCTTGGCACTTCCCAGTAAACCCTCCAGGTGTCCAGGTGGGGCACTTTCCACGGCTGGCCCCGCCCTGGGTCCGGGTCTGCGGCGGGTCCTTTCGCTCCTCCTCTGCCTGGGCAGCTACGCGACTCAACCTCAGTGCCCACCACATGGACAAGCCTTGAAATTCATCCGTCCAAACATCATCAGACAAACCTAAACTGAGGGACGTTTCACAAAACTACAGAAAGACAAGAAGAGCTGAGGAACTGCCCCAGACAGAAGGAAAAGAAAGAGACAGAACAGCTAGATGCAGTGCGTGACCCCGGTTTGCGTCTTGGATGGGGGGAAAATTGTTGTTAAGGA
Source organism: Callithrix jacchus (assembly GCF_049354715.1). Classification (NCBI taxonomy): domain Eukaryota; kingdom Metazoa; phylum Chordata; class Mammalia; order Primates; family Cebidae; genus Callithrix; species Callithrix jacchus. Next base: position 87,310,061 of record NC_133515.1, read on the forward strand.
CCTATTGGCAACATTTGCATGTGGATTATATAATAGTAACATTGTATCAGTGTTACATTTCCTGAATGGGATCACTGAAATGTGGTTATGAAGAATGGCCTTGGTTTGGCTTCTCTGAAGTGTTTAGGGATAAAGGATCATGTCTGCAACTTCACCTCAAAATGGTTCAGAAATAAAATATAAGTACATTATTAGTCCCCAGTTAAGCAGGTGGCTATTGCATGGCCCAGAAATTCCACTCCTAGGTGTACGTCCCAGAGAAATGAAACGTATGTCCATACAAAAACGTGTACAGGAATGTTCATAGCAGCATTATTTGTAATAGTAAAAATATAGAAACAGCCCAATGTCTATCAGGGGCTGGACAGCTATAGTGTGATACATCCATACATTGGACTGTAATAAAGCCATAAAAAGGAACGAAAGACTGATACATGCTACAAATGGATGAATCTTGAAAACATTATGCTAAGTGAAAAAAGTGAATCACTATATATTATAGTCTCTATAAAGACAGAGAGTAGGTCAGTGGTTTCCTAGGGCTGAGGTTAATTGGGTTTAGGGAAGTGATAGCTAAAAGAGGTACAAGGTTTTGTTTTTTGGTTTTTCTTTTTTTGAGACAGGGTCTCACTCTGTCACCCAGGCTGGAGTACAATCACGGCTCACCGCAGCCTCAACCTCCTGGGATCCTCCTACCTAAGCCTCCCCAGGAGATGGGACCAAAGTCACATGCCACTACACCTGGCTAATTTATTTTTTATAAAGATAGGGTCTTGCCTAGTTGCCCAGGCTGATCTCAAACTCCTGGGCTCAAGCAATTCTCCCCCACTTGGCCTCCCAAGGTGCTGGGTTGATTACAGGCATGAACCACCACACCTGACCCAGGGTTTCTTTTTTTTTTTTTTTTCTTTTGAGACGGAGTTTCGCTCTTTTTACCCAGGCTGGAGTGCAATGGCACGATCTCCGCTCACCGCAACCTCCACCTCCCGGGTTCAGGCAATTCTCCTGCCTCAGCCTCCGGAGTAGCTGGGATTACAGGCACGCGCCACCATGCCCAGCTAATTTTTTGTATTTTTAGTAGAGACGGGGTTTCACCATGTTGACCAGGATGGTCTCGATCTCTTGACCTCGTGATCCACCCGCCTCGGCCTCCCAAAGTGCTAGATTACAGGCTTGAGCCACCGCCAGGGTTTCTTTTTAAGGTGATGAAAATATTCTAAAATTGACTTTCTGTTAATGGTTGCATATATGGTAAGTGACTTGTATCTCAAGAAAACTGTTATAATGATAATATGTATTTACGTAGACAGAGAAAGTGATTGATAAAGCAAATGTGGCAAAACGTTAATGACTATTGAAACTGGGGGATGGATATTCAGACATTAATTGTACTATTCTTTTATCTGTCCTTAGTGATATGGTTTGTCCCCATCCAAATCTCATCTTGAATTGTAGTTCCCATAATCCCCACATATAATGGGAGGGACCCAGTGGGAGGTAATTTAATCATGGGGTGGTTACCATCATGCTGTTCTCATGATAATGAGTGAGTTCTCATGAGATCTGATAATTTTATAGAGGCTTTTCCCCCTTTTGCTTGGCACTTCTTCTTGCTACCACCATGTGAAGAAGGACGTGTTTGCTTCCCCTTCCGCTGTGATTATAAGTTTCCTGAGACCTCCCCAGCCATGCTGAACCACCTTGGCCAGGCTGGTCTTGAACTACTGACCTCCTTTATAAGTTACCTAGTCTCAGGTATGTCTTCATTAGAAGCATGAGAATGGACTAATACACTGAGATTGAAATTACCTCAAAATTTTACAAGTTGATTTTTTCTTTTTTTTAGATGGAATCTCACTCTGTTGCCCAGGCCTGAGTGCAGTGGCAAGATCTCAGCTCATTGCCACCTTCGCCTCCTGGGTTCAAGTGATTCTCCTGCCTCAGCCTCCTGAATAGCTGGTATTACAGGCATGCACCATGACACCCAGCTAATTCTCATATTTTTAGTACAGATGGGGTTTCCCCATGTTCGCCAGGATGGTCTTGAACTCCTGACCTCAAGTGATCCATCTGCCTCAGCCTCCCAAAATGCTGGAATTAGAGTCATGAGCCACCATGCCTGACTTAAAAGTTGATTTTTTAAAAGGAGAGAAATTTACCAATCTACCCACCTTCCATCTAGAGGCTGGTCAAGGAGAGGCTGCAGTACAGGTTCAGGAGCGTGACAATCTGGCTCCAAGCTCAACTCCACTGTTTCCTAAATTGCATTACCTGGCCGAGCGAGGTGGCTCATGCCTGTAATCCCAGCATTTTAGGAGGTCAAGGCAGGTGGATCATGAGGTCAGTAGTTCAAGACCAGCCTGACCAAGGTGGTGAAACTCTGTCTCTACTAAAAATACAAAAATTAGACGGGCACGGTGGCAGCCACCTGTAATTACAGATACTTAGGAGGCTGAGGCAGGAGAATTGCTTGAACTTGGGGATGGGGCACAGAGGTTGCAGTGAGCCAAGATCACACCAGTAGACTCCAGCCTGGGCGACAGTGAGACTCCATCTCAAAAAATAAATAAATAAAAATTTTAAAAATAAATTGCATTACCTTGAGTGAGTTACCTAACTGTCATGGGCCTCAGTTTCCTTGTCTGTAAAATGGTAATGACACCAATAGTACCTACTGCAGAGAACTTGCAGAGGATTAGAGATAGTACACATGAAGCTGGTAAACTTTTTCATGTGGTAAGTGCTCAATAAATATTAGCTGTTATTGTTCATTTGAAATAATTTTAAGGCTGGGAGCAGTGGCTCATTCCTGTAATCCCAGTGTTCTGGGAGGCTGAAGCAGGAGGATCACTGGAGGCCAGAAATTCAAGACCAGCCTGGGCACCAAAGTGAGATCCCCCGTCTCTACAAAAAAAATTGAAAACTTAGCCAGGCATGGTGACGTGTGCCTTTAGCCCCAGCTATGCAGGAGGATCTCTTGAGCCCAGGGATTTGAGGCTACAGTGAGTGAGCTATGATCAGATGACTACACCACAGCCTGGGTGACAGAGACTCTGTTTCAAAAAAAAAAAACAAAAATTTTAAAAATAAGTTGTTTCCTTTCTTATTACAAAAATAATACATTTTTTTTAGATGGAATCTCCCTCTGTCGCCAGGCTGGAGTGTAGTGGTATGATCTCGGCTCACTGCAACCTCTGTGCACCCCTCCCTGGGCTCAAGCAATTCTCCTGCCTCAGACTCCCAAGTAGCTGGGATTATAGGAACCTGCCACCACGCCCATCTAATTTTTTTATTTTTAGTAGAGACAGGGTTTTACCACGTTGGCCAGAATGGTCTTGATCTCCTGACCCCGTGATCCGCCTTCCTCACTCTCCCAAAGTACTGGGATTACTGGCATGAGCCACTGCACCCTGCCCTACAAAAATAATACATGTCAATGATGGAAATTTTGGAAAATACAGATATACAAACAAGGAAATAAAAATAAAAATCACTGTACCCCGAAATTCTGTGAAAATTGCTGTTGATACTTTGGAATATATTCTCCTGGGCTGTGGTGTATTTACAACGTTTAGCATATTGTACATATTATTTTATAACTTGCTTTGTTCACTGTATATAACAGACATTTACTATGTACCATGTCAGGTGTTCAGCTTAGTGCTAAGGGTTCTGACATGAATAGGACAGACACCTAGTTCTTGGGAGTGAGTGAAATCTAGAAGTAAGAAAGACTTATCAGTCAATAATTACAGGGGACAATTCGATAGAAATCACCTTGATACAAAGGATTTGCTCAACTCAGCCTTGAGACATTGAAATGGCTTTTCAGAGGTTCTCAGTGGGTAAAGAGACGTTTCAGACAGAGAAATGGGGAAGTCCTACCTGGGCAGAGGAAACGATGTGCAGGCCAGCTGGGGCGTGTTTGGCCTGTTTCAGTAAGTGGGTCGTAGCAGGAGGCAGGAAGGAACAGCAGCGTGGCTGGAACCAACTTCCTAAGGGGCCTTAAATGCCATGCCATTGTTTCTCAGTACTGCACAGTCTTCAAGAGTTAGAACAGATCTCCAGCCTTCCAATTCTTCCTCTCATTACACAGTATTTAGATTCCTAGACTTTAGAGCCAGATCGGCTGAGTTCAAACCCTGTCTGTGCAACTACAAGCTGTGTGACCTTGGGCGAGTTACTTAACCTCTCTGAACCTTGATTCCTCCTGCCAACAATGGAAAAAAAAAAAAAGAGAGAGAACCAATCTCTCTGGATTGCTGTAAATATTAAATGAATTTACAGTTCATGTAACATCCTATAAGCAAATGTTTGGCACACAGTAAGCACTGAGTATTTGTTGTTATTTGTCATCTCCCATCACCTCAACTCTCTATTCCAGCAGCTGAATCTTCTGTAATTTAACCCCAAGGAAGTTTCAGAGCAAGGTGGGCTGCCTAGAGCCCTGGTTTGCAGGAGCGGGCTGTTTGTCAGAGCTGGAGCTAGGGAGCTTCCAGCCAATCCCTAAGACTTGGGAAGGGGTCAAGAAAGGAACCTCCTTACCAACCACTTGTAGGAGCTCCTAACTAACATCCCATCCTTCCTCCCCACTGTCAGGAAGGCATCCCCAGGGCTGGAACAGGGCCCATACAGCTGCCTTCTCTCTTGAGGAGAAAGCTGTGATGGAAACCCTTTTCTCTAGGGAGGAAGTGGGCAGGGAATGACATTTGTGTCCCCACCAGTATGCAAATCATCTTATGAGACAAATGGTTTTGCAGGAAAACACATCCTGTTTCCTCTAGAACATTTCCCTTGATGTCTGAGGGGAACTGGTGGGGATGCTCAGGGTCAGAGCACGTGTTCAGGAAGCTCCTGCCCTGTCCCCAAGAAGCCAGAGGGGTGGTAGAGAAGGGACTAGGCTTGGCAGCTGAACGAAAAACTGGCCCCAGGCATGCAAGCTCCCCTACCAGGTTTTCCCAGATGACAAGGGTGCAGGGAGGCCTAGTGGAGCAGGGTCTGGGGAGTCAGGGGTCCTGGCTTCTCGGGCTAGCTCAGCCCCTCACCCCAGCGTGACCTTAGACAAGCCCTTTCCCTCTAGGCTTCAGTTTCCTTATCTGTAATACAAGAGGGTTAAATGAAATTAAGTGTTTGTAACTTGGGGTACATAGATCCCTAAATCATAAATGGGCTTCAAGGGATTGCTGCCACCCCTCCAGTGTATGCAAATATACAATGTGCATGTGTATATTTTTCTGCAGAGGTGTGCAAGCTGTCATTAGTTCACAGAGGGATCTATTACCCAGACAGAAACTTAGGTGGCCTCTTGGGCCCCTTGAGCTGGGTGCTGGGCAGATGGAAGCTTCTCAAGGCTAAGGATACGCCTTTAACATCAGCAAGGCATAGTATCTGCCACACCGGAGAGGCTCAGTGTTTGTTGAATGAATGAATGAATGAATGACACTCATCAAATGCTGGGTAATGAGCACAGCAAAGGGTGGAAATGAATACTGGTGCAGGGTCTCAACTGCGGGAGTGAAGTGGGCCAGTGAAAGGGCTAGTAAGGGGTCAGGGTTGGGGGAGAACAGGAGAGGTGTCTGAGAATGTATCCTGGATCCGCTCAGTGCAGGGGCTATCTGGCTTGGGTTTCTAGTCACTACCAGCCATGCACACCTCCTGTACCCTTTTGTTCCTTATGGAAGACTCGGCCAAGCCAAACTCAGCCCAGGCTCAGCAACTAAATCAGTTTGGTTCCAGCAATTAAAATTATCAACTTTCTCCAACCAGAAAATCCATCATACCTGAAGAATGTAGCCTGGTCTCCAGGGCTCACTGGAACTGGTCTGGAAGGGAGTACAAGCAGGGGTCAGTCGGTCTGCCTGCCAAGGATACCTCCAGCTCTAACTGTCCCCTATACCCTTCATTCAGGCACTGGCTGCACTTGGACTTTTGGCTGAACTCTGTCACCCTCTAGTATCTTGAGCTCTCCCTGTCCACTCATACCTTCTTGCTGGCCTACAAACATGCACTGGTTTCTACACTGGTCTCTCTTGTCCTTAAAATGCCTTCACAAATTTTTTATGATCTGGGAAAATGCTTGTGATTAGGACACACACGCGCACACACACACACACACACACACACATACAATTGTAGATCTATAGTAGTCTCAACCCCAAAATATAAAACATGTTGAAATACATATACACAAACATAATGTTTTGATGTTTGTTCTGTCTTCAGACCATTCTGTTTCTCCCCTTTTGTCATAAAGGAATTGTGCTTAGATGAGAGGGATTCTGAGAACTCAGTAGCAGAGGAGGCACAGGGGAGACCCCCAGGGAGGACAACAGCATGGTCCAAGATCCAGAGGCCCCCAGGCAGGTACAGGCCTGGCTAAAGGAAGCTCATGCAGTTCCCTGGGAAGGCCAGGCTTGGGAAAACTGGTTTCAGCTGGTCAGGCCCTTGGAGGTAGGACCTCAGCCCATTGGAAGGAGTAGGGGGATGGGGTTGGTGCAGGACCCAGCAGAATCCACTCCCTTGGAGAGGGGTGACAAGGGCTGGGGCCAGGCCTGGGGCTCATGACTGAGCCCACCCTGCCTAGAGAATTGGGGCAGACCCGACCAGCTTTACCCCAGGCAGAGGCCAGCACAGGAGAGGCGGATGAGAGATGATAGGGATTCCCAGTTAGTCTCCCCAGGGCTCACCTCAGCAGGCTAGATACAGCTGGGGAAGTCAAGCATGGGAGAAATGCCTCCTCCCATTTCTCAAGGGAGAACTGGAAGCTGTTTTCCCCTTTGCACTTTTCAGTCTGGCTTCCAGCCTCATCTGTTTTCTGGGACCATTCTCTTTCCAGAGCTCCAGAGGCCTCCATCCAAGAGCTCCAGTGTTAACACTGCCAGTGCCCCCTTCCTGGAACCCTCTGCATGCTTGGCCTTCCTGGCCTCAAGCTCCCCAGTGTTCTTCCCCTTGGGTCACCCCTTCTTCCTTCACTGTGCCCTTGCCAAGCCCTTCTTTCCCTGCTGTGGGAACCGCCAATGCGCAGGACTTGGGATTCTGCTCTTCTTTCGCTACAGTGGGATCCCTTAGAAAAGTCAGCTCTCTCCGGGATTGATGCTTCCACATCGACAACATAATGGATAGTAGAGAGTCATGGTCGCCACTGGGTAGGGGATAGGTTTTTAAAAAATAATATCATCCTCCACTTTGGGAGGCTGTGGGTGGATTACCTGAGGTCAGGAGTTTGAGACCAGCCTGGACAATATGGTGAAACCCCATCTCTACTAAAAATACAAAAATTAGCTGGCATGGTGGTGCATGTCTCTAATCTCAGCTACCCTGGAGGCTGAGGCAGGGGAATCGCTCAAACCCAGGAGGCAGAGGCTATAGTGAGCTGTGTACATGCCACTGCACTCCAGCTTGGGCAACAGAGCAAGACTCTGTCTCCAAATAATAATTAATAATATCATCCTCACTCTGCAGATGAGAAAAAAATTCAGATGAGTTAGGTGACCCACCCAAGGGTCACCCACCTTAGGCAACCCACCCTATTACCACCTTCTCTTCCATCGTAAGCCCCATCCCCCACAGTGACCTGTGAGTCTATAACACCACAGAAGGAAGCGCCACTTAATCAAGAGTGACTGGGCCAACAACTCCTCCTGCCCAACCCCATGCCACGGCCAGATCATTGTCAAGCTGTCCCAGGCATGCATCATGGCCACTCTCTGACCTGACTTGAACATTGGCCTTGGGAGGAATTCCGAGCTGTCAATCGGACTTCCTCTTCCTTTCTCCCCTCTTCCCCTGCTGAGGGCATTGAGGGAGGGAAGAGTTGTAGTTCTCTTCTTTTCCAGAACATTATTAAAGTAATCACAGGCAGCCAGGCACGGTGGCTCACGTCTGTAGTCCTAGCACTTTGAGAGGCTGAGGCAGGCAGATTCCCTTGAGGTCGGGAGTTCGAGACCAGCCTGGCCAACATGGCAAAACCCTGTCTCTACTAAAAACAAAAATTAGCAGGGTATGGTGGTGCATGCCTATAATCCCAGCTACTTGGGAGGCTGAGGCAGGAGAATCACTTGAACTCAGGAGGCAGAGGTGGCAGTGAACTGAGATTGTGCCATTGCACTCCAGCCTGGGTGACAATGAGACTCCATCTCAAAAAAAAAAAAAAAATCATAGGCTATAGTAGTGCTGTTGCCATTTGACCAGTATCTATTACAATGAGTATCTACTATACACCCAGAACTTACCTGGGTTCTAGGGATATAGCAATGAGCAAAACAAATTCTTTTTTTTTATTCCTCTTTGAGATAGGAGTCTCACTCTGTCACCCAGGCTGGAGTGCAGTGATGCAATCTCAGCTCACTGCAACCTCAGCCTCCCAGGTTCAAGTGATTTTCATGCCTCAGCCACCCAAGTAGCTGGGATTACAGCCATGCGACACCAAACCCAGATAATTTTTTTGTATTTTTTAGTAGAGACAGGGTTCACCACGTTGGCTATGGCTTTTATATTTTTTAGTAGAGACAGGGTTCACCATGTTGGCTAGGCTGGTCTCAAACTCCTGTCCTTAAGTGACCCACCCACCTCAGCCTCGCAAAATGCTGGGACTACAAATTTTTATTCTATATATTGTAATAGAACTGTATTGAACGAAGTATTTCAACCTTGGATGACACATGCTCAAACCCATGAAGATGAGAAGGCCCAAACGCTTTCACCATCGAGGAAACTTACTGTTTTGTCTGCTCAGAACAGCACCTCCCTTCTTTGGGGGAAGTGCTCCTTCACCAATCCAGCTGTAATTACAGAAGGAGCTGCCAATTATTGTGTATTGCTCCAGTGTTCACAGGAATGAGCATGGAACCCAGGTTGGGCCAGTCACTGAAGGCTAGAGCCCCTTGGCCACAGTGATTGGTCTAGGAAGAGTCACATGATCTGGGTTGAACAAGTCAGAATGCTTCCATAGCTTTTTCCTTTAAAAATGTTTAAAATTAATTTTAAATGCATAAATTATACATGAATATGTTATCATTGAAAAAGTTCAAACCTGACAGTCTCCTGCAATCTCAACGCTTAATCTTAGCTTCACCAGAGACAACCAAGGTGATTTAGTGACTCTAGACCTTTCTCTTGCATTTTCATACATTTAGAAATATGTTATAAGCATATATAGATATTATTATTTCAAGGTTTTGTTTTGGTTTATGCTTGAGATCATATTGTATCTATGTATTACAAATTACATTTTTCATCTACCAAGATGTCTTAGGGGTTTATGTCAGTACATACTTCATTCTTTTTAATAGTTTCCATGTTTTCAGTGTATAAAATACACCATGGTTTAGAGATGGACATTTAGGTTATTCTTAATTTTTCACTACAAATAATTCAAATAACATCCTGGCCTGTGTTTCCTGTGTGCATGTATGCGAGTTACCGATCTGGATTTTGAGATATGGCATCAAGAGATCCATGATAACGACATTTCAGATTATGAGATACTGACAGATTTCCTTCCGGAGGGACTGGGACCATTTATGTTCCCTTGAATAGTGTATCAGAGCATTAGGGTCTCCATTTTCCATTCCTTCCTCAGTACCGGAGAAGAAGAAAGTTTAACATTTTTGAACTGCAATGACTGCACGCTGGTATGCTGCTGTTTGCTGTCCTCTAGCTGGAGCTGGTGAGGAGGAATACTTTCCTCTCTGGCCATTGGGCTGTGAGGATGGGCACACAGAGCCTCACAGCCTTCAGAGGCGGTGGATAAACTGACATCCAGAGGGGAGGGTAAGTCCCAAGGATGTCCACTCCTTGAACCCAGGTGTTGTATCCCTGCTGTCTCCACAGTAGTTTACGTAAGCCAACACCTTCACCTTTGGAGCTCAAACTAATTAGAATTTTGTTTCCGTTACTTTCAGCCAAAAGACTGAACTCACGATTAAAATGTATGAATGACCATTGTGTCTCATCCTTGACCCTGAGATCACAAAGTTTACGCTGATTATTTTCTCATTGACCCATTTCTCCTCTCCTCCTCGTTCCTTACTTTCCTCATGCCCACGTTCCTCTCCCCAGGCACCATATTGAGGGGGTTCAGATCACCTGTGCGGTCCTTTTCAGAGAGGGCAGAGGAGAGCAGGAAAGAAAGCCCCTGGGAATCGGAGGCAGGAGGGGCATATGCCTGATCCCCTGTGGAATATTTCCAGAGTGAACAGAGGCACTCTTAGTTTCTGTGATTAGGACTTAGGTTAATGTCTCTGTTTTAACAGGAGAGAGAGAGAGAGAGAGAGAGAGAGAGAGAGAGAGAGAGAGAGAGAGAGAGAGAGAGAGAGAGAGAGAGACAGAGAGAGAGAGAGAGAGAGAGGGAGGGAGGGAGGGAGGGAGGAAGGGAAGAAAGAAAGAAAGAAAAGAAAAGAAAAGAAAAGAAAAGAAAGAGGAAGAGAGCAAAAACTAAAAGACACAGTGGAAGAATCTGTCCTCCCTTTTGTTTTTGATTGTCATACCCCACCCCCAACACTGAGTGAAAACTCATTTTGTTAAAAATCTACAAGGCAGTTTCAGCTTCTTAGACACAGACACAACATAAACACATAAACACAGGCTGCCAGTGTTCTTTTGATGGTAGTATGTGTTTATTGTTTTATTTTATTAATGAAAGAGTGAGAACAGGGTGCTAAATTATACCCAATCCAAAATAAAAGGAGAGCAGCTCAATACCTGTGCCCATAATGACACTAGGTCCCCCATTTGTAGGACACTGGGGCCTGGTTCAGAGCAAGATGCTGTCAAATGATGTCTCCAGTAGCCACGACCCAAGGTGCTTACGTCCTAAGTGTAACGCTTCTCAGATATGAGCTCATTTCTCCCTGGAATGATTCTGAGAAGTAGGAATGGGGTAGAAACAACATCCCCATTTCAGACAGGAGGGACCCTGGGGAAAGAGGCTGTATCCTTCATGGCCAAACAGTGAGAGGGGAATGGGCCAAATCCTCCCCTCCCAAAACTGTATGTCTGAGAAAACTGCTGGAGAAAGGCTAGCCAGGCTGGGAGCCTGGGTGCAGGAGGTGGAGGAGGGCCAGTGAGCCCCAGCACGAGTGCATGGCCAGGAGAGCTGGGAGAAGGGTCATGTACCCTGACATTTACAGAGGGGGAGACGCAAGAGTAGCAACTGCAGCCTCTCATCATGACCCAGTAAAACGAATCCTCTGCCCCACCATGTTTGGTGAGAAAGAATTGCTTTCTGGAAGCTGCTAAAGGGGCTGAATTTTGCATTACATTGGCTGGGGTCAAAAGCCAGTTGTCTACCAGACACCTGTATGTGCATATTTGCTTTATTCACTGCTGTATCCCCGGTATCCAGAATGGTGTCTGGCACACAGTGGATGCTCAGAAAATATTTGTGGAATAAACACATAGAACTCTTTACATCTGTAATTTCTGCCACATCCACCTCTGTGTCACATCCTTTCTTCAAAGTCTGGCTTAATATTCACAGAGACTTCTCTGTGGCTGACCCACTCCGTGCCCAGCACTAAAGCCTTGGTTCCCTCTGGGAAGCTCTTTTAGCTCCACAGTGCTAGCTGCTAGCACTTGTCTTTTGCCTGTGGCCGGGGCAGGGCTGTGGACTTTTCATCCAGGTTCTTCAGGGAAGGTTTCAGGCCCGCCCCCTACTGTGGGAGTGGAAGAACTTCATCGGGATCACAACTCCCGGGCTCCTTGGAGTTCGGCATCCTTTATCACTTTTCTCTGAGCTAGGGTTGAAGTCTCAACGCTCACATGGGTTAGCATATGTGACTACGAGCAAAGCTTCACCTCTCTCAGCCTCAGTTCACTCATCATAAGGGGGTAGGAAACAGCTAAAAACGCCATTCCTGATCACCTGATGACGATATGGTGAGGATAAATGAGGGCAGATGGCCGGGCACAGTGGCTCACACCTGTAATCCCAGCACTTTGGGAGGTCAAGGTGGGCAGATCACTTGAAACCAGGAGTTCAAGACCAAGCTGGTCAACATAGTGAAATCCTGTCTCTACCAAAATACAAAAATTACCCAGGCATGGTGGCACGCACTTGTAATCCCAGCTACTTGGGAGGTTGACACAGAATTGCTTGAACCTGGGAGGCAGAGGTTGAACAAGATCGTGCCACTGCACTCCAGTCTGGGCAACAGAGTGAGACTCCATCTCCAAAATAACAATAATAATTAATACATAAATACAAAAAATTAGCTGGGTGCAGTGGCTCACACCTGTAATCCCAACACTTTGAGAAACCAAGGGGAGGTAGATCACTCGAGGCCAGGAGTTCAAGACCAGTCTGTCCAACATGGTGAATCCCTATCTCTATTAAAAATACAAAAAATTAGCTGGGCGTAGTGGTGCACATCTGCAATCCCAGCTGTTTGGGAGGCTGAGGCAGGAGAATTGCTTGAACTCAGGAGGTGGAGGTTGCAGTGAGCCTAGATCACACCACTGCACTCCAGCCTGGGCGACAGAGTGAGTGGGACTCCTCAAAACAACAGCAACAACAAGAAAAAACTACAAATGAGGGCAGAAATGGGACAGTTCCTTGCCTCTGTCAGGCTCTGCAAAGCTGTGGGGCTGCTGATTCCTAACTTTAGGCCACTGAACTAACAACAAATATCCATACCTTCATTGTCTACACTCAAGGCAGAGCAGGTGCCTTTTTCCTCCATAGCCCCTTAGCCCAGGCTGCTCTGTGCAAGCTCTGGCTGACTGCAGGTTGCAGGCTCCTGGGCTATCAAAAGGGCCTGGATGTGACACCCTGGCAGATGCTGCTGACTAGCAGCATCTAGATGGGGAGCCACTGGCACATGGAAGGCCAGAGAAACTCGGGTTAGACGCCAGCTGGGCTGAGACAGAAGCTGGAAGCTCATCAGGGACAGAGCATGTCTCACCACTTAACCCTGAGTCCCACACGAGGACCAGGGCAAGTGTGGGGTGCACAGGCTGCTTCTCACCATGGTCTCAGACAAAGGAAAGTGCCCAAGACCCTGGTGTGCAGGAGTAGTGAGACACCCCTTGTGCGTTGCCAAATTTAGCAAATAAAAATACAAGACAGATACCCACTTAGATGTGAATTTCAGATAAGCATCTGAATTTTTTAAATGTAAGTATGTCCCATGGAATATTTGAGATGTACTGATACCAAACATTATTTGTAATTTATCTGAAATTCAAATTTAACTGGGCATACCCTATTTTATCTGGAAACCCTCCAGACCCTTCAGGGTTAAAAGGGCTGGGGGGTGGGGCGCCCGCAGACACACCCCACTGAAGGCTCTGGGCATTCTCCCAGGAGGATGCTTCCTGCTGCCTGCCAGGTTGTGTCCTTGGTTCCTAAGTAGTGACCCCAGCAGCCCAGCACCAATGGAAAGAGGAAAGGCAACACAGCAGAGGGAAGAACTAGCCGTCCCCTTAGATTTCACCCTTGAGTCTCTTTGAGGTGAGAGTCACTTGTTGTCCCCTTCACAGGGCCTTGTCCACATCAAAGGAGGTCATGACTGCCAAGCACTTTCACATTACAAGTGCCCTTCCCCTGCCAGGGGCATCGTGGTAGGGCCTGCACTTGCCTTTGCTCAGCTCTTAAGGGTTGGCGTCCCTACTGACCCTCCCTTTTCCCTGAGTCATCTCACCCACTGCCTGGCTCCAGTCACATCTATAAGCGAATGGCAACCCACTTAGCACTCCGGCCCCCTTTACAGTAGAATAAATATACACCACTTCTTCAGGGGAAACAGCCTCAGACCCCCATTTTCATGTGCCTACTAGACACCATCCCAGGAGCCTTTCTGTCCCTGTCCCGCCCCCTCTACTGCTGCCCACAGGCAGACTCTGCCAGCTCTTATCTGAATAACGGAGACGGCCCCCGGCTTGCCCTGCCCCAGTTCCCTGCCCACATCACACCCAGGGGTGAGTTTCTAAAATCCAAGTCTGACCATGGTGCTCCTCTGCATGAGACCCTTCCATGGCTTCCCCTTGGTCTTGCGATAAAGTCAAAACATCTTGTGTGTCTTCTGCTCTCATACAGCCATATTTCTTATCATGTCACCTGATAAGAAACTGCCAACACTGTGCCTCTTCTCCAGCCCACTGTCCCACCAAATGCCTCCAGCCCACCATCCCATTGTCTCCTGCCCAGCCCGCCCTGCCCGGCATTCCTTGGTCTCTCAATGCCCTTCACTGATCCCTTTACTAGTGAAAGGATTAGCAGAGCTCCCACATCCATCCCTGAAGAATGGGGATCTTCGTCTTCCTACAAGGCTTCCTAGGGTCTGAGAGAGAATCAAATGAGAAAGGGGATGTAAAACTATTTTGTAAACTGAAAAAAGTTTGTAAGAGGTGAAGAAGAATAAAATGACCAATGGTCTGGGAGAGCCTTATAAGCTTCCTTATCTGCTGACCTCAGAGGCCCACAAGAAGCACAGGGGAACAAGCATGCGAAGGGCCTGGGGAAACTGTGGCATTTGAGGGAAGTGTGGTAATGCTTTCGGTGGGGAGGGGGCATTATTACTCGAGCAGCCATAACCTATTTGTGAGGTCTGTGTCTGCATGAAAACCCCTAGGGAGACAGGGGTGGTGACAAGGGGGTGCAGGATGGTAGAGCTTAGGCCCCTTCCTTCCAGCTCAGCCAGGTGAGTCATCTGGAGGTGCTGGCCCAAATCTCAACTCCTCCACTTGAGACTGAGCTGAAATGGTCTAGAGGATGTGCCCAGAGGATGGAGACAGCAGTACAGTGAATGAGTCATGGAGCTGAGTCAGAGCCCACTCAGCCCCTTTCAGAGCTCTGACGAAGGCTGTGCCAGCACAGCGGCATTCTTCCAGTCTTGCCCCTTCCCTACACACAAACACACATACACACACACACACACATGCAGACACACACAGAGACACACATGCACATACACGCATGCACACACACATGCACGTATGCACACATGCAGACACACAGACATGTACATACATGCGTGCACACACATGCACACATGCAGACACATATGCACGTGCACACGCGCGCACACACACAAACACCCCTACAAACCTATGACCTCACAACATGCTTCTGACTGCTAGCCTCACTTACTTCACAGGTTCAGTGAAATCCCACTGAGTCTCCCATGTAACAGACTTTCTTCATGCTCACATTCATTCATTCACTGTTCAGGCACTGGGATAAAAACCCAGTCCTTGCCTTCAAAGAGCTCTCCACCCAGCAGAGGAAACACAGTCTCCAACCATGCCTTGTCACTGCAGAGGGAGCCAGGCATGGCCGTGTGAACACCTCACACAGCATCAGTATCTGGGCTGATAGAAGGGGGAATGAGGAACACAGACCCTCAAAGAGGGATGAGCCAAGAAGCCATGGCTCTAAACATCTGGTCCGCTCTACTTTCCAGTGGGAACACCAAGCCTGAAGGTGTGTCTACACAGACCCAAACAGCATCGTGTCCTTTTTCTTCCAATTAATGTGGATACTTTGACATATGTAGGAATAGCCTAGGCTAACGGTCACAGAACACGTTCTGGTCTGGCCTGTTTTCAATGTGAAGACTGAATTTTGGCTTTGAATCAGCAGCAGAGCCACCTGATTATATAAGAAAATATGCAATACCAAAACTGGGATAACTTAGAAGTCATCTAATTCCAGGCTCACTGCTTGCTTCATTTCGTAGGAGTAGAAACTCAAATCCAGAGAGGAAAAAGGAAGTCTTCTGATAATTTCCATCTATTTTCCAGTCCTTAAGTAAATATAATTTTTACTACAAAAATAAACCACATTAGAAAACAAAAAAGAAAAACCAGCTGGGCGCTGTGGCTCATGCCTGTAATTCCAGCACTTTGGGAGGCTAAGGCAGATGGATCACCTGAGGTCAGGAGTTCGAGACCAGACTGGCCAACAGGGTGAAACCCCGTTTCTACTAAAAATACAAAAATTAGCTGGGCGTGGTGGCACACACCTGTAATCCCAGCTACTTAGGAGACTGAGGCAGTTGAATCTCCTGAATCCAGAGGCAGAGGCTGTAGTCAGCTGATATTGCACCAATGCACTCCAGCCTGAGGGAGAGAGCAAGACTCTGCCTCAGAAAAAAAACAAACATTAATCTCAATACACTAACATAACTATTGATATCATTTTGCTACTATTTCTTTACAGTTTCCGTTCACACAGCTGTAATCATACAATATATGCCATTTTTATATTACTTTTTAAATTTGACTTTATGTTCTAAGAACTTTCACATCTTCACTCTTCATAACCATCATTTTAATGACTGCAATATTCCAGCAAGATGTTCTTAATTTTTTCATGACTTAATCATTTCCTTATTGGAGGACATTTAAATTATGCCCTAAATATGATTAATATAATGCTAGATATTGCTGTTTTCATTTATTTCTTTCTCTGGGATAGAGAGATTTCCATAACTGGAATTGCTATGAGGTAAAAGGTATGAACATTTTAAAGTCCCTCGGTACATGTTAACAAATTGCTTTAAGACTGTACTAATTAGGCCAAGCATGGTGGCTCACACCTGTAATCCCAGCACTTTGGGAGGTCAAAGGGGACAGATCGCTTGACATCAGGAGTTCGAGACCAGCTTGGCCAACATGGTGGAAACCCGTCTCTACTAAAAATACAAAAATAAGGTGGCATGAGCCTGTAATTCCAGCTACTTAGGGGGCTCAGGCAGGAGAATTGCTTGAACTGGGAGGCTGAGGTTGCAGTGAGCCAAGATCACGCCTCTGCACTCCAGCCTGGGAAACAGTTTATGACTTTAAATAAAACAATAATTTCTCCATTTCAACATGTGACCATTTCATGTTGAAATTTCATGTTTCATGAACATATAAAACATGTTTATACCTTCTGACTCACCAATTCCATAAGAATTCTGGAAATAACCATCAGGTGTGCCCTGATGTCAGGACACAACTGTCAGGATACCCACCGAAGAATATGATGGTATGATATTAGATATCTTAAAATGTATTCGTGACCAGGCGAGGTGGCTCACGCCTGTAATCTCAGCACTTTGGGAGGCCGAGGAGGGTGGATTGCCTGAGGTCAGGAGTTCATAACTAGCCTGACCAACATAATGAAACCCCGTATCTACTAAAAATACAAAAAAATTAGCTGGATGTGTTGACGGGCACCTGTAATCTCAACTACTCAGGAGGCTGAGGCAGGAGAATCACTTTAACCCGGGAAGTGTAGTTTGTGGTGAGCCAAGCCCGCAACACTGCACTCCAGCCTGGGCAATAAAAGCTAGACTCCGTCTCAAAAAAAAAAAAAAAGTATACATGTATTAAAGTCTACGAGGGGGCTTACGGGAGAAAAATGTCTGTATTTTACTGCATAGACTTCTGTGTTGTTTTCATCTTTCACAATGAACACATATTATTTTTACAGTTTGCCAAATGACAAAGGTATTACCATTTTGGAGACAAACACGGAAACCATAGTGTTTTCGTGTGCAGGGAGCATGCTGGTTAAGTGCATCAGAATCTCCGCTCTAAACCCTTCATGACCTTGAGTTTCCTGTCAAATGCTGATGATATCAGTGTCACAGCGTTATTGTGTCACTTAAATGAAATAATTCCTGGAAAATACTTAGCACAAAGCCTTGTATTTAGTAAGTATTCATGAATATTAGCTATATTATTATTTTATTCTGACATTTCTTTTAGTCTATGGAGGCCTCTACTCCCCTACTCACAATCTCAGCCACTATTTCTTACTGCTTATCCCAGTAACAAGTAGTCTCCAGGGAAACAAGCCTGCGGGATGCCACAGCAGCCACACACCTCTCCTTACGATTCTGTTTGGCAAATCAGAAGCTGTCAGCCCCAGGGCAACACAGAGGCAGGAGGCAGAAGGGAAGGAGTGCAGCACATATGTGTGTGGGCAAGGCCCTGGAACGCACGCGAATGCTCGTTCCATTCCAGACGGCAGTGAGGACGCACAGCACTGGGAACTGGAAAAATGAGCGAGACTGTTTTCAGGAGAGCAACAGCTGGCGGGGAAAACACCCAGAGAAGTGAAAATAAGAATATCAGATCTTTTAAAAACTGAAAATCTCCAAGCACCTGTAATGTTCATGCTTATTTTCAGGGAAAAAAAAAAAAAAAAAAGAACAAAAACAAAAACAAAGGCAAAACTCACTTTTTAGAAGGAAGAGCACTAAGCCAAGAGGCAGTGGCCGTTTAGGTGTCAGTAAGAGCCGGGATGCTGCAGGCAGGGCCTGGGACTGGATTCTGGATTCTGGCTTTTCCACAGGCTGGCTCTGTGAACACTGCCAAGCTGATTCATCTTTGGTCTCAGATTTGTCATCTGTAATATGGGGATAATAAAAGTGCCTGGCTGATGGAGTTGTGAGGTTTGAAGGAGTGAATATGCACATATACATGCTCTGGAAGGTCCGCCTCTTGCCATTTTGTACATGGCTGTTTGTCCTTGACCCGGCTGGGTAGCAGAGCGCCCAGGTGGAGGAACCTCCCAGCCAGTTGGGAGCACCTCTGAGGGTCATCCCTGCGGATGTGGCCGTCGGGAGGACCAGCCCTGTGTGCAGACTGAGCTTTTGCTTCCTCTCATCTTTCCTGAGGGAGACCCTGGGAAAGGAATGCCATCCTACGGGGCCTTTCCCGGACACCAGGCAAAGGGATGGGGAAGGTGCAGAGGTGGGCGGTGAGGAGGGGCCCCTGACGTCAGCCAGGGCTGCGCTGACCTCCAGGGCTGCAGCTGCTGGGCGGCCTTTAGCTGGGTTGCCCAGGAAGGCAATGAGGACTCCCAGGCAGCTTACTGTGTGCGGCAGACCCCAGCAGAGGTGCGGGGCCTGGTCATCAGGGGCTGGAATGGGAGAAAACAGAGAGAGACAAAGAGGCCCTAGGGATCTGAAGGGGCCCCAGGAGGGAGGCAATAGGATAAGTAGGGGGCTGTGAGGAGGCAGAGGCAAGGGGGTGTAGGGGGGATGGGAGACTAAAGCCGGGGTGGGGGATGGGAGGAGGAGACAGGGGGCCAGGAGGGGGAAAGGAGAAGTGGCCTGTGGGGAAGGAGAGGAAGGAAGAGGGGTTTGGGAAGAAAGAGGGTAAAGGGGAGATGGGGGTGGGGAGGAGGGGAAGGGGACAGGGAGGGAGGGAGCAGGAAGGCGTGGAAGGGGCAGGAGCAGCCCAGGTTTGCGGGGATTGGGGCACGGGGAGGGACAGGGAGGTGAGGGGATGTGGGGAGGAGTGGATGGGGGAGGGAAGGGGAGGTGAGAGGGCTTGAGGGGAGGAGTGAATGGGGGGAGGAGTGGATGGAGGAGGACCAGCCCAGTTGTGGGGGCGGGGAGGGAGGAGAGGAAGGTAGGGGGTGTCGGGAGGGGGAGAATAGAGGCGCGGGGGAGGGGGCGGAGGGGTGTTGCCCTGCCCTCTGCCTCCTCCCGCCCCGCGCCGCCCCCGCCTCTCGGCCCCTCCGGCCGGGCGCCACCCACACGCCTTCGACGCAGCGTCATGCAGCCGCTGGGGAGGACGCGGCGGGAGCCTCAGATGCCACCTACTCCCCGGCCTCTCTCCCAGTTGATGCTTCTATTTTAGGCAGCACATTATTTCCTGCTGTGATTTTTTTCAGCCTTCTAATTCGGGCTCTGAGGTAAACCGTGACATCCGCCGCGCGCCCGCAGCCCCCTCCCGGCCCTGCGGCAGCGCGATCCCGCCCGAGCCGGGTGACCTGCGGCCGCGCCTGCGTCTTCGCGGAGCCGCTGAGCCAGGCCCGCCCCAAAACGGGCTCCTGGGAAGAGGGCTTCTCCCCTGCGCTGGGTGAAAGAGTCCAGCCACAAGGGATTGCTAGGCTAGGATTTGGATAAAGTGACAGGGACGGGACACATTGCGCCATGGTGTCCCGATCCGGGCAGGGGACTGCAGATATTTCCTTGAGGTTTAACATGGATTTTTTCTGGACACGGGTCCCTTTGAGGATGTGATGAAGGCCTTGCACCCTGTCCCCAGAAAGTTTCCAGAGCAAGCCGACAGCCCACACAGACACTGCGATTCTGCCTGTGGCTTCAGGCCCGTCACCTCCTGACACCCTAGGGGCACCAGGACCCCAGGCTAAATAAAAGCCCAGCTCTGAGGTCGACTCACTGACCCCTACTTCTACCCTCTCCCTCTATTGGCCTCATTACTTTTTTTTTTTTTTTTTAATTTGAGACAGTCTCACTTTGTCTCCCAGGCTGGAGTGCAGTGTCGCGATCTCCGCTCACTGCAACCTGCGCCTCCCTCCCAGCTTCAAGCGATTTTCCTGTCTCAGCCTCCCGAGTAGCTGGGCCACCACACCCAGCTAATTTTTACATTTTTAGCAGAGACCAGGTTTCACCATGTTGGTCAGGCTGGTCTCGAACTCCGACGTCAAGCAATCCACCCTCCTTGGCCTTTAAAGTGCTGGGATTACAGGTGTGAGCCAGCGTGCCCCAGCTTCAGCCTTATAATATTTAATAAATGTTTTTTAAACTCCTTTGTATGGGTAAGTCTCTTACCCCACAGTGGGCAGATGGAGGCCACATTGCAAACCACTAAGGGAGGTCGCTGGCCTGCTCTTCGGGTGCCTGGCCTAGTTCATGACCTGGGTCCTGCCAGCATCTGGTAGTGGAAAGGGCACTGCAGTTGGATTCCAGGAGACTTGGGTTCCAATTCCATAGTTAGTAGTTGCGTTCCCTTGGCCTCCCTGAGCCCCCACTTCATCTGTGCAATGGGAACTGTAATAAAGCTTCCCTCACCAGACTAAGGGAATCAGTGCACAAAGGAGAAGGCCTAGTTTGCTTCTTTTCAGTAACTCACACTTGTCTATTGCCCCTCAGGGTGGGCAGCATCTAGTAAATTTTGTGGTTTTTTTTTTTTTTTTGAGACAGAGTCTCACTCTATCACCCAGGCTGGAGTGCAGTGGCATGATCTCAGCTCACTGCAACCTCTGCTTCCCAGGCTCAAGCAATTCTCCTGCCTTAGCCTCCTGAGTAGCTGGAACTACAGGTGCGTGCCACCACACCCGATTAATTTTTTCTATTTTTTAGTAGAGACAAGGTTTCACCATATTGGCCAGGCTGGTGTCAAACTCCTGACCTTGTGATCCACCTGCCTCAGTCTCCCAAAGTGCTGGAATTATAGGCATGAGCCACGGCGCCCGGCCGTGTGGTCGTTTTTAAAACTAAACATGGGTAAACTGCAGCCCGGCCCAGTGGCTAACACCTGTAATCCCAGCACTTTGGGAGGCCAAGGCAAACGGATCACTTGAGGTAAGGAGATTGAGAACAGCCTGGCCAACATGATGAAACCCCATCTCTACTAAAAATACAAAAATTTAGCCAGGCATGGTGGCACATGCCTGTAATACCAACTACTCAGGAGGCTGAGAGAGGAGAATCACTTGAAGCCAGGAGGTGGAGGTTTCAGTGAGCCAAGATGGCACCACTGCACTCCCGCCTGGGTGACACAGCAAGACTTATCTCAAAAAAATAAACAAATAAAGGTGGGTAAACTGAGTCCAAAATAAGGAAGTGATGTGAGATGAGCCATCCTATCTGCAGAAAAATGAGTGAGCAGTCAAGAGCCATCCTCTGGCAAATGCAGAGCCTTGGGAGTCAGCTTTGGAAGCCGGCCCACTTGTCAGTCCACAGTCCCTTTTCCCACAGGTGTTAAAAGGGGCTCCTCAGTGTCATCCACCCCATGGACTCCGTCCCTACCACCTGCAAACTCTGCTTCCTCCGTCTTTATTAGAGCTTCTATTTTCTCTGGCGTGCCCTCTGGTTACTGTCCTAACGCCTTCTCCCTGCCTTGGGAGATGTCTGCAGTTTTACTCCAGCTTGGTTCCCTTCCTGCCCCTCTCATTGCTCCTTCTCTAGTGCTGGCTCCTCTTCCTTTCCTCAGCCTTTTTTTTTTAATAAGATGGGAGTCTCACTCTGTCTCCCAGGCTGGAGTGCAGTGGCACAGCTCACTGCAGCCTCCACCTCCCAGGTTCAAGTGATTCGCCCGCCCTCAGCCTCCTCAGTAGCTGGAGTAGCTGGGATTATAAGCGTGTGCCACCATGCCCAGCTAATTTTTGTATTTTTAATAGAGATGGGATTTTGCCATGTTAGCCAGGCTGGTCTCAAACTCCTCACTTAAAGTAATCTGCCCACCTCAGCCTCCCAAAGTGCCAGGATTACAGGTGTGAGCCATTGTGCCCAACCCTGAGCTTTTTTTTTCTTTTTTCTTTTTTTTTTAAGGGTGCCTATTACCCAGCGTTGACCATGCTGCCCTCAGCTCCCTGTCCTCAGCCTCCTGCCTTTAGGAGAAGGACCTCATTGCTTTTAGTGGTTCCAGTTATCTCCTCTAGGTTACCAGCTCTGACCTCTTGACTCCCAGTCCCAATTTCAGCTGCCCATTGGACAACTCTAAACTTAAGCCCTGTTGTTATCTCAAACTCAACATATCCAGAAACGAGTTCCTCATCTTCCCCCAAAGCAGCTGCCCCAGCTGGTTTCCCTTTTCTGTTTGGTACATGACCATTCTCATCCAGGCACAAAGCTTCAATTAACTTTAACTCTCTCCTTTTCTCTTCTCCCACCTCCATGTAGGCACCAAACACTGTCCATGTCTCCCTTGGGAACTTGCTCTTGTATCCAACTCCTTCCTTTTCCCGTCTCTATCCACCTATTCCTAGCCCTCAGCTCTGACGGTTGCAGTAGCTCCGTGGCTGTTTTCTCTGCCCATAGTCTCTCCATCTTCTAAAATGGGTTGACATCTGAACCAAGACCCACCTCCATCAGAGACCTCCTTTGAACATAGATCCTTTGAGCAGCGTTAGCACATCTCGCCTGTTCCATTCACTCCACTGGTTCCTCCAATCTTGCCAAGACATCCCTCCTGTGGTTATTTAGCTTTTCACAATTTTTTTTTGAGATGGAGTGTTGTTCTGTCCTCCAGGCTGGAGTGCAGTGGCCTCAGCTCACTGCAACTTCTGCTTCCTGGGTTCAAGCGATTCTCCTGCCTCAGCTTCCTGAGTAGCTGGGATTACAGGCACGTGCCACCATGCCCAGCTACTTTTTGTATTTTTAGTAGAGACGGGTTTCACCATGTTGGTCAGGCTGGTCTCAAACTCCTGACTTGGTGATCCATCCGCTTCATCCTCCCAAAGTGCTGAGATTACAGGCGTGAGCTACCTTGCCCGGCCAGCTTTTCACATTTTTTACCCAAATGAGAAGCTCCTAGAGGTCTTTCCCAGCCCCTAATCTGAGCTTGCTCAGGGCCAGCTGGGACCCCTCGTGCTACAACCTGGCACTTAACACAAGTGCATCTGATTCCTCGTGGTCTCCCCTATTTTTCTACCTGGCTACTTTAGCGCTCTTTTTAAAATTAACCAAGGAGCGCCCTTCACCCGGAAGCAGAGAGCCAAATTCCAATGCCTGCAGGGGCCAGACAGGTCATAAAATGGGTGAGGCAGGGCAGGTGCACAGTGATAGGGAGTGGCCAGACGTGGCGTCTAGATCCCAGTCCCCAGCCTATAGGAGTTGTTGCTACTTAGGCCCCCTTTATTGATATCAGGCCCAGTGTGTTGAGAGTGTCCCATTTTTTTTTCAAAGAAATACCAAATTTGGATTTTAAATTTCTCTACTTCTAAAATACTGTGCAAACCAAACAAAATACTGCTGCAGGCTAAGGTCAGCCTGCAGGTAGCCCTGGACGTAAAGATTCCCTGCTTTGTAATAATTCTTGGTGGCAGAAAGCACTTTGAATTGGGAGTTTGTAGTTCTGGTTATGCCACTAGTGAACTAAATAATCTTCAATAAGTTGTATGCCTTCTCTGTGGCCTCAGTTTCCTCATCTGTACAATTAAGGATCCCACTAAATGATCCCCAAGGCCCTTTTTTTTTTCTTTTTTAACTTGGTAATTCTGTGGTTCTGTGGCTTATTCTAAATAGTGGGGAAATCCTCTTTAATTGAATTGTCTGGTGAATGAGAATTACCATAAATACATACTGTATGTGGATTACTACATTTCAGAGAACAAGAATACAATTAGTCTTGGTTAACTGAAATTCTCCAGGGTTAACTGGAAAATCCCCCTTTACTTAAGGTTATTGTTGAGAGACTTTCTAAAATACCAAAGCTCAGTTTCCTGCCTTTCTAAGCACAGGAGATGTAGCAATACTGGGCAAGGGGAGCTGATGAGTCAATGTCTGGGGCTGGCTCTGCCACCTGGGCTGAAGGAGTCAACAGCAGAGTGACCCAAGAGGATTTCCCAGCCAGGGTGCTGCTCACAGAGCAGTTATCTATAAGTTAAGGTCCGCCTGGCTGGTGCCAGAGATAACTATACTGAGGACCTTACCAGCCTTTCTGCAAGACTTGGACACCCAGGTTTAACATCCGCTTTTGGAGCATACCTCACTTCTAAGCTGATGAATAGTTGAAAACTGGCATTGCCTGGAATGTGTATCAAGGCTGTCACCCAGAGCTCCTTCCCACTGAAAAAAGCAAGCACTTTGGAGCCCAGCAGATCTTGATTTGAATCCAGAGTCTCACCCTTCCCAGCTGTACGACTTTAGGCACGTGCCTTAACCTTCCTGAGTCTTAGTTTCCTCATCTGTAAAATGGAGACAGCGCACTCTCATAGAATTGTCATGAGCACTAAGTAAATCACGTACGCTAAATGGCTGGTGTCATGTTTGAGATTTAGAAAGTGCTGGGTAGGTAAATGGAAGTCATTCCATTAGGAATTAATGCCTTTTATCATGTAAAATCCCATCTGATTCTCCAGCTTTTTACTTAGTAAGGTCAGAAAGTCAATAGCAGTCACCTTCCACCTCAATAGCCATTTGAGAAACCAACTGTGTGTCTAATTAGATCTGCTCCATTTGCCCTTCCATTCCACCCTATCATCTTGGAATAGAGACATGAGCCTGAAAATCAGAACTGAGATTTTGATTTAGGGCCAGGTGTGGTGGTTACACCTATAATCCCAGCACTTTGGGAGGATGAGGCAGGAGGATCACTTGGGCCCAGGAGTTTTGAGGTTACAGTGAGCTATGATCCTGCCACACCAGCCTGAGCAACAGAGTGAGGTCCTGTCTCTATATAAAAATAAAACAAAACAAAAACTCTATTTTGCAGCTGTCATAGTAACATTTGATTCAGTCAAGAATCAGCAAAGGATGCAAGTTTGATAAGGACAAGATAGTCACAGGCTTAAATATTCCACTCGCATTACTTATTAATTACAAAAGGAAAAATAATAACTTTTCGGTGGAGAAACTGGACAGATATCTCCTTAACCATGAAATCAAAGTTAACATCACCAGTCCTGGGACAAACAGACATCACGTGGCTCCTGATACAATGTACTGAGGTCACAGCATCATTTCTGTGAGATTCCCGCCAGCAAATGCCTACCCTGGGTCTAATTATGAGCACACATCAGACTAACCCAAATTGAGGGGCGTTCTATAAAACAACTGGCCTATACCCTTAAAAAATATTAATGTCATGAAAGACAAAGAAAGGCTGAGGAACTCTTCCAAATTGAAAATTAAAGAGACATAATGACTACATGGAAGGGTATGATCTGGATTGGATTCAGGATGAGAAACAAAATCTCTTATTAAGGACACTATTCAGAGAATTGGATAAATTTTAATATTGAGTATATATTAAATAATAGTTTCAAATGGGGCTCCTGCCTGTCATCTCAGCACTTGGGAGGTTGAGGTGGGTGGATCGCTTGAAGCCAGGAGTCTGAGACCAGCCTGGGCAACAAAGCATGATCCTGTCTCTACAAAAAAATTTTTTAAATTAGCCAGGCATGGTGGTGTGCACCTAAAGTCCCAGCTACTCAGGAGGCTGAGGCAGGAGCATTGCTTGATTGCCCAGGAGGAGTTTGAGGCCACAGCGAGCTAAGATCATACCACTGCACTCCTGCCTGGGCAACAGAGCAAGACCCTGTCTCTAACAATAAAATAAAATATAGTATTATATCAATGTTAAATTCCCTGATTATGTAAAAGAATGTCTGTGTTCTTGAGAAAGTATTTAAGGGTAAAAGACATAATGTCTGCAACTTACTCTCAAATGATTCAAAAAAAGAAAATAAGTGTAAACAGTATGTATACAATCAGAATATTCAAATGTAGCAAAGTGTTAATATTTGGTGAACCCGTGTGAAGGAGTTCTGTGTGCCAGTCTTGCAGCCTTTCAGTTAATTAAAATTATTTCAAAGCAAAAAGAAAAAAAGAGAGCCAAAATGCCATGCACGGAGCCTGGCATCATGTGCCCCCACACCACGGTGAAGTAGAAACAGCCCTGACTGAGAGGTCCAAACCCAAGCTCCCAACTGCAAGATATTTCATCCCTTGGCTTCTGTTTCCTTACCCTAAAAGGTAGATAATAACACAGTGTCTCTCTCTTAGGGTTAAGAGGACTTACATGAGCTAGTCCATGTAAAAAACCCGGCACCTGCCAAAATATTATTCACATACTCTACAAGTATGTGATGTAATTGCCCAGAAGAGATCAATACAAACAGAATTCTTACTCTCGCATGGCTTATCTTCTAGTCAGAAAGATGGAAAATAAATCACTAAGTAAGCAGGCATCGTGACAAACAGTTTGCATTCTATGAGGGTAATGGAGTGTGGCGGTAGAGATGGGGAGAGATCGGGGGCCCTGCCATATATGGGGTACTCAGGGAAAGGCTTCCGAGGAAATAGCATTTAAGCTGAGCCTAAAGAACAAGAAGGAGGGAGAGGTTGACAATCTAGGTGGCCAGGAATAAAGGCCCCAGGGTGGTCAAGGACTCTGTGTATCCAAGGAACTGTCCTGTCCCTGCTCTCCTCTCCTAGACCACCTCATAACTCCCTGTGCGCTCCTTGAGGGAAGGGGCAGCAGAGCACCCAGCACTCCATGTTGGATGGGTGAACAAGCTAATGGCTGACCTCTGGTTTCAATGTTTGCCTACAAGGAGAGGTTCCCCTGCTCCCAGCTCTTGGCCTCACCATGCAGTGAAAGGTAAAGAGGCTTCTGTACTGGCAGCTCTGCATTCTTCCCCTCTCTGTGCAACTTGTTTAGATCACAGAACTGGAAGAGCCCCACAATTCCCATGCTCCCACCCCTCCGATTTGAGAGGAAGACGCAGAGGCCCAGACTTGGAGCAGACTTGCCAAAGCCCATGGACCTGGTTGGGGGCCCAAGTCTAGCACCTTGCCCGGCCTCGCAGCCTGTCTTGTTTATTTGCTCAGCAGTTTTGTTTCTCCATGGCACAGCTTGTTCCGACTCTGGAACATTTATGAGATGAGCCAATTTTTAAAAATCAGAGAAAATAAATGGTGTGCTCTTAGAGCTGAAGGGTGGGGCAGCCGGGGTGGGAGACAGGTTCCAGGCCAGTTCTGGGGCAGAATTTTGGCTTATCCTTCTCTGTGTTTTCTCCTCCTGCCTTGGGAACCAAAAGGACTTCAGTGGGATTTCCTGCCTCGATCTCTCCAGGACTATGATATGGAAAGACTAGAACATTCAGCCATACACTTTCTGGTTCTCACCTCCACCGTCATTAGTTCCATTCCAAACTCTGGCTCCTATCCATTGAAGCCACAGCTTGATTGAATCAATCAGCCTGGGGATGGAGGTGTCAGGACTAGCACCTGGACCATTCTGCCTCCTCTGCCTGCAACATCCTGTCCCTCTGCTTGTGAACTCTTACTTCTCCTTCAAAACCCAGCCAGTATGTCACCACTTCTAAAGCCTTAAACTGATTCCCCAGGTAGCCAGCCAGCTACTTTTTAAATTTTAAAAAGCCCAACCAGAATAAACAGGATAGCTAAAATGCTGAATTTCTTTGCTTTTCTCTGACTGGATATTAACTCTTTGTAGTAATGTTAGCTCTTATCTTGTGTTATTTGGTCAGAAGTTATTTGCAGATATGAAAATATGTTATTACCAAAAACTTGGAAATAAATCATTACAAAATTCAAATTTTTTGGCCAACAAAATAGTTTATTTAAACCTTAATTTCAGGATGGTAGAGGGAATGGGATAAGAATGACAGAAGGACTCCTGGTGGTAAAAAGGTGACTCGAAGGTCCTATCTAGCCTTTTGATACAACATGGCTGCCTCATTACCTCAAAAGGCCTGGTACATAGTAGGTGCTCAAAAAGTATGCATTAAATGTATAAGTGTGTGAGGACGATTACACCCTCTGGCCCGGTGTTCAATGAAGCCTCCGTTAACCCATGAGGAGCCAGGCAGAATGTCCCATGAGGAGCCAGGCTAAGAATCCGTTCAAGAGCTGTCCTAGGCCAGGCTCAGTGGCTCACACCTATAATCCCAGCACTTTGGGAGGTCGAGGCGGGCGGATCACCTGGGGTCAGGAGTTCAAGACCAGCCTAGCCAATGTGGTGAAACTCCATCTCTACTAAAAATACAAAAATTATCTGGGCGTGGTGGCACCTGCCTGTAACCCCAGCTACTTGGGAGGCTGAGGCATGAGAATCACTTGAACCAGGAGGTGGAGGTCACAGTGAGCCAAAATCACTCCACTGTACTCAAGCCTGGGCAACAGAGCGAGGCTCTTTCTCAAAAAAAAAAAAAAAAAAAAAAAAAAAAAGAGCTGTCCTAGCCTCAGACTTTTCTCCCTAATTAGGTAAATGCCCATTCTTAGCATCTTAGTACTAAGATTGGTGAGATCCTTCCTAGGGATGGATACGGCAGTGTGTTCTGAAGCCCCTTCGAGGAGTAGGGACAGCAGCCTGGGTTCTGATGCCCATTCCAGCTCTCTCTACCCCTTTGCTCAAGGCAGTTCCCCAAGTAGCAGTCTGGCCAGCTGTGGGAGGTGCTGTTCACCACTTCCAAGATTAGCTCAGACCTTAAAAATCACAGCCCAGCTCCTGCTCTTCTCGTGCCAAGGAAAACAGTAGATGTCAGAAGCCTCCTTAGGTATCTGGAAGGGAACAGCGCCTTCTGCTCCCTCCCTTCCTTGTATGAGGTCACTGAATCAGGATGACAAAGCAAACAGTGACATGTGTTAGGACTTGTTCCCAGACTGATTCCAGGGTTTCTCCAGCCCCTCCCACCTCCCCACCCTCAGAATGGCAGTCCCAGGTGTGGACAAGAAACTGAACGGGACTCAGTCCTTGGGATCCTGGAAAATAGGGGTTAGCTGGGAGGCACTTTCTGGGGTGGTGAAGAGGAAGTCCTGGATAGACTTTGGTAGGAGAGGAAACTGGGATATCAGCCCCACGGGCTATTTACACGGTGTCCTCTGGGCCTCAGCACACATCTGCATATTTTAATGTAAGTTAAGGAGGGTGCGAGTTCTTTACTGACTTCACAGATGAGGAAACAGGCTCATTTAAGGTCAGCAGTTTTATCAGGGTTGTATGGCTCAAGTGTGACAGCCGGACTTGAAGTGAGTTTTGTGATATTTTCCCAGCTCACCACAGTCCCTTGAACTTCTCATCGGTACACCTGCTCCAGGCTTTCCGCCTTGTTGCATACCACCATACTATTATTTACGTAATGTTTTTCTTAAACAAACACAATTTCAAAGTTAACCTCATTCTGGCCTTTATTCTAAGTTAAGTAACACAGGAATGGAAAACCAAACATTGTACATTCTCACTTATAAGTAGGAGCTAAGCCTTGAGGATGCAAAGGCTTAAGAGTTATATAATGGACTTTGGGGACTTAGCTGGGGAAGGTTGAGAGGAGGGTGAAGGATAAACGACTGCATATTGGGTACAGTATACACTGCTCGGGTGATGGGTACACTAAAATCTCTTTAGAAATCACTACTAGCCAGGCACGGTGGCTCACGCCTGTAATCCCAGCACTTTGGGAGGCCGAGGCGGGTGGATCACGAGGTCAAGAGATCGAGACCATCCTGGTCAACATAGTGAAACCCCGTCTCTACTAAAAATAAAAAAAAAAATAGCTGGGCATGGTGGCGCGTGCCTGTAATCCCAGCTACTCAGGAGGCTGAAGCAGGAGAATTGCCTGAACCCAGGAGGCGGAGGTTGCAGTGAGCCGAGATCACACCATTGCACTCCAGCCTGGGTAACAAGAGCAAAACTCTGTCGAAAAAAAAAAAGAAATCGCTACTAAAGGGCCAGGTGCGGTGGCTCATGCCTGTAATCCCAGCACTTTGGGAGGTCGAGGCGGACAGATCAAAAGGTCAAGAGATAGAGACCATCCTGGCCAACATGGTGAAACCCTGTCTCTACTAAAAACGCAAAAACATTAGCTGGGTGTGGTGGCAGGCACCTGTAATCCCAGCTACTCGGGAGGCTGACACAGGAGAATCACATTAACCCGGGAGGTGGTGGTTGCAGTGAGCCAAGATCACGCCACTGCACTCCAGCCTGGGTGACAGAAAAAAACTCCATCTCGAAAGAAAGAAAGAAAAGAAAAAGAAAAAGTAAAGAAATCACCAGTGAAGAACTTATTCATGGGCTGGGTGTGGTGGCTCACACATTCTCTTGAGTCCAGGAGTTTGAGGCCAGCCTGGGCAACATATCAAGACCCCATCTCTATTTAAAAAATAAAAAAGAACTTACCCATGTATCCTAAAATCTGTTGAAATAAAGAAGTTAACTTCATTCTAAGCTACAATACATCTGTGTGTATATATGTGTACACACATATTTTAATATATATGTAATGTGACACATTACATTTATACTGTTTATCTGTATTTATATGTGTAGCCACTAAA
The DNA here is from genome assembly GCF_049354715.1 of Callithrix jacchus. Lineage (NCBI taxonomy): Eukaryota > Metazoa > Chordata > Mammalia > Primates > Cebidae > Callithrix > Callithrix jacchus. Next base: position 87,340,771 of record NC_133515.1, read on the forward strand.
ATTAAACATTTTCATCCTCATTTCCTAAAGTCAACTCTCATGACACCAGGGACACTCGTACACACTTTGGAAAACTGTCGTACACCCTCCGTGCTGCCCTTGTTGAAATGCTCAGCCAGTAGCCTCACTCATAGCCACCACTCTTTGTTAGGGCTGTACCTCAAAATCACAGAATTACCGAATCATGGAGGATAAGAGATAGATCATGGACTCTAACTCTGGAGAGGATAATATACAACACACCCAGCCATAGCCCTAAACATTAAGGGGCACCATTCAGGGATATAAAGATGAATTAGATGCAGTCCTTGCTCTTAAAAACTCACTAAGCTTACAAACATAAGCAACTGAAAACTAGAAGGAATAAGCAAAGGAACAGAAATGAAGGAAACTCACATCTAGATTTGGTTGCACCACAAACTCAGTGTGCCTTTCAGCAAGTCACTTCATGTGTCTAACTTCAGTTTCTTTTCTTTTTTTTTTTTTGAGATGGAGTCTCACTGCAATGCCCAGGTTGGACTGCAGTGCTGAGATCTGGGCTCACCACAACCTCCACTTCCCAGGTTCAAGCGATTCTCCTTCCTTTGCCCCCTGAGTAGCTGGGACTGCAGGTGGGTGACACCATGCCTGGCTAACTTTTGTACTTTTAGTAGAGACGGGGTTTCACTGTATTGGCCAGACTGGTCTCGAACTCCTGACCTCAAGTGATCCTCCCGCCTCAACCCCCCAAAAGTGCTGGGATTACAGGCGTGAGCCACCATGCCCAGCACCTCTGTTTCTTTAAACAGAGATAATAACATTTATTTTTACCTTTTAAGTCTAATAGGGGATTCGGATTTTTTTTAACGTGTGTGAAAAAAATCCTCTGTAAACTGTAAAGCTGCAATGTAGTGTATAAAAAATAAACAGGCAATGGCCAGAGTCCTCCATAGAATATCGGCATTATAAATGGAGAGCGACTTTCTCTAGGTGAAACTAAGCACTGGAAAAGACAGTTTTGGGGAAGAGTTGGGAGCACCATTTGGGCCTGACCAGTGTCCCTGGCTAACTTGCTGCTGCCAGGTCTTGGACCCAGGAATGTCGATGAGCGAAACCAGCTTGCTGCTCCGAACTCTTTCACAATTCTCCCTTTTCTTCCCCCGCCCCCCATTCTTAATCTTTCCTCTGCTTTGAAACCTTTATCTTCTTTGACCCCCATGTGCAAATTGACCGCATTGTAACGGGCCTCTACTGCCTCCTAGTGGTCACTCCATGCTGTGGTTGCATTAACTTCTGACGGGGTGTGTTCAGAGACAAAGGCAGACCTAAGGAAACCCAACCAACCGTCAGGATCAGGATTTTCCCGGGCTATTTAGCTATTTAGCCCTGGAAAATCCAAATTCAAGCCAGCTGCTGGAGTGCAGAGCTCCTTGATGGGAAGGAGTAGTTCCTGCCTGGTTTTGCCCCAAGTAGGACATAAATCCAGCCCTCTGTATGGACAATCTTGCTAAAATGGTCAGTTCCTAGATGGTCCAGCTTGTCTGCAGCAAGGTCCTGGAACTGAAGGTGGCCAGAAGGTATCCCTTCTCTAACAGAAAAACCCAAGGATAGGAAGGGATGGGACTAGGACCTGCCCTTCAGCCCTCCACCTGTTGAAACCAACAGTTAACTGAGCACCAATTTGTGAACTGCTAGGTGCCATGGATGGGGTACAAGATATGCAGTTTCTGTCCTCAGGAACTCAAGTTACAAATGTAAGTAACCCGAGCACACAGATCAGAAATGAACATCAAGCCGTTGGAGTAAGGTCTATAATAGAAGTGACATAAAGTGCTACTGCACTAGTGGGGAAGGAAGGATTAGTGACAGTCATGGTGATCAGGGAGACCTCCTGAAGGTAGTGCGAGGCAAGCCAATTATGTTAAAAATGAATCAGGCCTGGGGAGGGAGGGAGGAACCGGTAGAGCACAGAGGATTTTCAGGGCAATGAAACCATCTTTATTGGTACAGTATAATGTTGGATACATGACATTATACATTTCTTCAAACCCAGAGAATGTGCAATACCAACAGTGAGCCCTAATGTAGACTGTGGACTTCGGGTGATAGCGAGTTGTCAGTGTAAGTTCATCAGTTATAACAAATTTACCACTCTGGTGCGGAATGCTGATAGCGGGGAAGGCTGTGTGTAAGAGGAGTGTGGACAATGGCAAATCTCTGTGCCTTCTGCTCAATTTTGCTGTGAACCTAAAACTGCCCTAAAAAATAAAGTGTATTTATTTATTTTTTTTAAGTAGTACTTACCAAACATGAACAAGGAAGACCATAATGATACAATAACTACATGGGGTGAGAGGAGGTGATTATGTGTTGGACATGGCTATTTGTTACTTAATCTCCACAGTACTGCTGGATAGGTAGTATTATCTCTATGTAATAGACAAGGAAACTGAGGCCTATGCAGCAAGGATAGAAAATGTAGAGAGAAGAAAAAGCAAAGGTGTGTTTGGGGCAAATAATCTGTTATTCCTAGAGTAGCAGGTATGCCTCATTGGGTGGCAGAAAGGGAGGGACAAGGGTAGGTGTGTGGTCATGATCAACCCTATGATAAGGCTTTCAAAAGCAACCTTATGATAAGGAACCCTATGATAAGGCTTTCAAAGCCTCAAAGGAATTTGGACCCTCACCCTTTGGACTTTGGAAAACCTTTTGAGATGTCAGAGCAAGGACTCTGTTCAGAGATGTGTTTGACATATGTGGAGGAGAGTTGATAAGGCAGAGATGAGAGGGAGGCCTGTGGAGTCATGATGTGAAGGGAGCTTAGATTAGGGCAGTGGGCAATGCAGAGGCATAGATCCTAAAACCTCCACATAGAGAAATTAAAATGGGCTAGGGGAATGAAGAAGGCGGAGATACCCTTGATGGGAAATACTGCATACATGCTGAGCCCTCCAACCTGCCTCATCAATGCTAGGTCCTATGGTGGGGGTGGGGGCAGATTTCCAGAATCCTACTGAATAGAAGTCTTGGTTCCAGCCTGGACTATGATGTGCCAAACCTCTAAAACCAAAGCAGGGCAGTCTTCTCAGAGACCAGAGGTGAAATCCTGAAAATTGTTAAATGGCCACATCAAGTGAGGAATCTCAGGAATAAAGAGTGGCCTATCACAAGAAGACTATACCAGTTTCATGCTGGACCCACTCTTCAAAGGTCAAGGAGTTTTGCCATTTCCCAGCAGTCAAGAATCTGGTTGGACCAAACCTTGTCTGGGAACTTGGCTCTCCCTCCCCTCCAGAGGCTTTGATTTTGGCTTTTGATTGCCACAGGGCTGGCAGGCTTCCCTCTGGCTCCCACTCTCTCAGGAAGCCATCCACAGCTGCTGGCCACTTGTCACACCCTATCTGGGAAGTGGCAGCATTTTAGTGGTAAAGCAACAGATCCTAAGGCTGTGGCTAATGGCTTCAGTGTTTGTTGGGAATTGTGTCATACTTCCCAAAAGGGCTAACTCCATCCAGTCCCAGTGGAATAGTGTTCTTTCCTTTATAATACAATGAAATCTCAATGTCCAGCTAAGATAAACAAAAAGTATTTTTTTTTTTGAAATGGAGTCTTGCTCTGTCACCCAGGTTGGAGTACAGTGGCGTGATCTTGGCTCATTACAACCTCCACCTCCTTGGTTTGAGCAATTCTCCTGCCTCAGCCTCCTGAGTAGCTGGGATTACAGGTACACACCATCATGCCTGGCTAATTTTTGTACTTTTAGTAAAGACAGGGTTTCACCATGCTGGCGAACCTGGTCTTAAACTCCTGACCTCATGATCCACCCGACTTGGCCTCCCAAAGTGCTGGGATTACAGGTGTGAGCTACCACACTGGCCAATAAACAGAATCTTAACGGGGGTCATGTTATGGTGAAACTGAGATGCTTAGGCATTTACTTTTATTTATTTAAAATTTATTTTTTTTTTTTTGAGACAGAGTCTCACTCTGTCACCCAGCAGGCTGGAGTGCAATGGCGCAATCTCGGTTCATTGCAACTGCTGCCTCTTGGGTTCAAGCAATTCTCCTGCCTCAGCTTCCTGAGTAGCTGAGACTACAGACACACATCACCATGCCCAGCTAATTTTTGTATTTTTAGTGGAGGTGGGGCTTCACCATATTGGTCAGGCTTGTCTTGAACTCCTGACCTCATGATCCACCTGCCTCAACTTTCCAAAGTGCTGGGATTATAGGCGTGAGCCACCATGCCCAGCCTCTATTTTTATTTATTTATTTATTGAGACAGAGTCTTGCTCTGTCACCCAGGCTGGAGTGCAGTGGTGCAATCTTAACTCACTGCAACCCCTGCCTCCTTGGCTCAAGCAATTCTCCTGCCTCAGCCTCCTGAGTAGCTGGGATTACGGGTGTGTGCCACCTCACCATGTTGGCCAGGCTGGTCTAGAACTCCTGACCTTGTGATCTGCCCACCTTGGCCTCCCAAAGTGCTGGGATTATAGGCATAAGCCACCGCACCCGGCCTATTTTTTCTTTTTTTGTAGTAGAGATAGGGTCCCACTGTATTGTCCAGGCTGGTCTCAAACTCCTGGCTCAAGTAATCCTCCCACCTCAGCTTCCCAAAGAGCTGAGATTACAGGCATGAGCCACCACATCCAGTTTTAGCTATTATTATTATTGGAATTTTTTTTTGTATTTTTTTAATTGGAAATTTTTAATACAAAATAAAGTTTTGGCTTTCTAGACACATTTTTAGGTCCCTTGAAAATTCTTAAAGTCATTGGGCACAGTGGCTCATGCCTGTAATCCCAGCACTTTGGGAGGCCAAGGCAGGTGCATCACTTGAGATCAGGAGTTTGAGACTAGCCTAGCCAACATGGTTAAACCCCATCTCTATCAAAAATACAAAAAATTAGCTGGGTTGGTGGTGTGCGCTTATAATCCCAGCTACTCAGGAGGCTGAGGCAGGAGAATCGCTTGAACCCGGGAGGCAGAGGTTGAAGTGAGCCGAGATCACACCATGCACTGGGCAACAGAGTAAGACTCTGTCTCAAAAAAAAAAAAAAAAAAAAAGAAAAAGAAAATTCTTGAAGTGGACAGAGACTTTGTTTTAATGTTAAATACATATGCTTACTTTTTCTCTCCAAAATGCTGCTCACTCTGATATACATGTTTCACCTTTTCCCCCCCTATAAATAAGTACCCATAACCAGGAAAAATTTTGTTCCTTGTACCAAAGATAGGGAGATCCAGCTGTCCAAGACTGAAGTCCACTTTCAAAACTCCTGTCACCTCGTCTTTAACCTCACCTACTAGTACCTGCTACCCAACCCCCACCCGCCCACAACTGTTCTTCCACCCTCTCTTCCGAGCTCAAGACGTATATATCCAACCAACTGCTTTCTTGACATCTTTACTTGGGTATCTCAAAGGGACATTTCCCTTTTCCCTTACCTCAATGAATGACCTATCACCCATTCAGATGTCCAAGCCAGCAATCTGGAAACATGCTCAATTCCTTCCCTTTTACTCACAGACAATCCCATCACCCAGTTTTAGCCATTCTACCTTTTTTTTTTAATTGTTGTTATTTAGTCTTTATTTCATAATCATAAACTTAACTCAACTCTGCAATCCAGCTAGGCACGGAAGGGAACAAGGGAAACATGGAACCCAAAGGGAACTGCAGCGAAAGCACAGATTTTAGGATACTGCGAGCAAATGGGGTGGCGGGGTGCTCTCCTGACCTACAGAAGGAATGGTCTGGTGGTTAAGATAAAACACAAGTTAAACTTATTAAAGTTGTCCACAGTCAGCAATGGTGATCTTCTTGCTGATCTTGCCATTCCTGGACCCAAAGTGCTCCATGGCCTCCACAATATTCATGCCTCTTTCACCTTGCCAAGGACCACATGCTTGCCATCCAACCACTCAGTCTTGACAGTGCAGAAGAAAAACTGGGAACCATTAGTGTTGGGTCCAGCATTTGCCATGGACAAGATTCCGGGACCTGTATGCTTTAGGATGAAGTTCTCATCATCAAATTTCTTCCCATAGATGGACTTGCCACCAGTGCCATTATGGCGTGTGAAGTCACCACCCTGACACTTAAATCCTGGAATAATTCTGTTAAAGCAGGAACCCTTATAACCAAATCCTTTCTCTCCAGTGCTCAGAGCACAAAAGTTTTCTGCTATTTTTGGAAACTTGTCTGCAAACAGCTGGAAGGAGATGCAGCCCAAGGGCTCGCCATTGACGGCAGTCAAAGAACACAGTGGGGTTGACCCACCTTGATACTACAAGGCTCCAGGCGGCGGCGGGTCTGCAAAGCCCATTCTACCTTTTAAAATATTGTTGGGCCCCATTTACCTCTTTCCATCTCAGTCTCCACTTAATTTAGGCCACCATTATATCTCACCTACATGTCTGCTGCAGACTTCAAACCGGTTTTTCCTGCACCCTCCTGCCTTTTCCCATCATTCTACCACACTGTAGTTTGAGTCTTCTTTTAAAAATCCAAACCCATTCATTTCACCATCACCAACAACCCAGCAGCTTCCCAATGCTCTTTAAATATAGAGGCAGATATAATACAGAACTTCCGGGAAGGCCAGGACGGCAGACCAGGGACAGCTTGCTTAGTTAACCTCTTGTGTTCCTGCTGTAGTAGAATATTTTATTTCATGACTAATAACCTTACTTTTGTTTCTGAGAAAAGGAGACAGGATTACTTTGATTTCTGGTACCCATGAAACTGCAACCCATATAGTTCAGGGATAGTTAGGCTTCTGAATAGAAACTTTCAAATATCCATGAACTGATATACATTTTTTTTTGGAGACAGAGTCTCGCTTCATTGCTCAGGTTGGAGTGCAATGGCATGATCTCAGCTCACTGTAACCTCCACCTCCCAGGTTCAAGTGACTCTCCTGCCTCAGTCTCCTGAGTAGCTGGGATTACAGGCGTGCACCACCACATCCAGCTAATTTTTGCATTCTTAGTAGAGACAGGGTTTTCACCATGTTGTTCAGACTGGTCTTGAACTCCTGACCTTGTGATCTGCCTGCCTTGTCCTCCCAAAGTGCTGGGATTACGGGTGTGAGCTACCACACCCGGCTGAGATATACATTTTTTAAAGACATCATAAAGAAAATTTTTAGCCAGGTCAGACTTAAAGATGATGAATTAGTACAGAGCAGCAGTTGGCCAACTACGGCCTGTGGGCCAAATCCAGCCTGCCATTTGTTTTCATAAACAAACACTTATTGGAACACAGTCACACTCATTCATTTGTGTATTGCCAATGCTGTCTGCACAAAGTAGTAGAGTTGAGTGTTTACGACAGACTAAATGGCTTGCAAAGCCTAAAATATCTGACCCTAAACAGATAAAGGTTGTTATACAAAAAAGTGCTCTAGAGGTTTCCCACCATGGGCTCCACATTAGAGTCACCTGGAGTGCTTGTAAAAGGGATCACCTTGCCAGACGCAGTGGCTTACAGCTGTCATCCCAGCACTTTGGGAAGTTGAGGTGGGCAGATTGCTTGAGACCAGTAGTTTGAGACCACCTGGGCAACATAGTAAAACCTCATCTCTATATAAAAATATAAAAATTAGCTGGGCATGGTGGTGTGTGCCTGCAGTCCCAGCTACTTGAGAGGCTAAGATGGAAGGATTGCTTGAAGACAGGAGGCAGAGGCTGCAGCAAGCCATGATAACACCACACTGTATTCCAGCCTAAGTGACAGAGTGAGATGGCCTCAAGAAAATTAAAAAAAAATCACCTCAGATATTGATTAAATCCGTTTGAGGTGGAATCAAAGTATTGCAATTAAAAAATTTTACATTTCTCCAGGTGATTCTAATATGTAGCCACAGTTGAGAATCACGGATCTAATCCTATTTCCTCTTTCACAAATGAGAAAAGTCAGGCCCAGATGTTAGGATCTATCCCCTTTTTGTAATAACAACTATTAACATCTCTAAAGCCCTGTAAATTATATTCACCTACATTATCTCATTTGATCCTTAGAACAATCTGAGGTTCCAAGAGCAGGAAGCATTACTGTCCCTGCTTCACAGATGACAGAATTGAGACTTGAAGAATTTAAGACATGTGCCTAGGATTCCTCAGGGTCACTGGAGGGTAGAGGGAGGAGTGGTGTGTGAGGAGCGGGTGTGTTTGTGTGTGTGTCTCTAATCCTGTGGTGTGGGGTGTGTGTGTGTCTTGTGTGTGTGTGTGTGTCTGTGTCTCTAATCCCTTTGCCTTCGCTTCAACCAGAGGAGGTATATTTTTACCTGTTCAAGTATTAGGGTCCCACATACAATTTTGTTTGAATAGAGTTTCACCTCTGAAGATGATTGATCTAGCTCAGACTTTTGTTCACTGTTTTGATCCAAGATGGCACAGTCATTCTGTACCCAATTCCTGTCACTTCTTACATCATCAACCAGTTTTTCCTTGTTGGTCTACATGAAGTCCAAAATAATAGTTTCTCATAATACCAACATTCCTTTTTGAGAGATGGACTTATCACTTTTAGCAGAGCAGACTTCCCACATCTGTCAGGATAACTGAAGTTGCTCATTACTGCTTCCTGCCTACCTCCATGCATACTGTGTAATCCATTTTAGGAAGCATCAGCCTCATCCACTCTCCAGATCAACCATCGCATTTCTCCTCCTGCTTATGTCTGCCTCCGCCTACCCCAAATGCTCTCCACTTTGCTTCATTCTTGGGCTTTCCTTTCTATGGAAGTGAAGCACTAATGATGGGGAGGGCGAAGGGAGAAAATAAGACATCTTGCATTTCTTCCTGCTTCCAGAGAAATTCTTCCTACTCCCCTCTCCACAGAGGTAAGAAGTCCCACATTGGGCAGAACATATGCAGCTTTTCATTCCATGGCCTTATTTGCACTCTTCCATAAGAGGAGGAATGACGGGTCAGAGTTCTGGACCTTCAGCAGGCTGAGTTTTTATCAGGACTAGTGCTTGAATGCACAAGGCGGTGCCATAGTTAACTCTGTCCTGATAAATCAGGGTCTACTCTCAAACCTGATAAGAAGATTATAGTTGAAGGCTGTAGGAAGCCCCCACTGTGAACCTACTTTTGGTACAAGAATGACAGGGACACCCAGAGTCACACCAAATATGAGCATAACCTCATATTTCAACAGTTATTTCAGGAGAAAATATCAGTGAGTTCTGCAACCCAACCACCATAAGCACCTTATTGCTCAAGAAAAGCATAGTCCTTAAGTCTCAATGAAACAGGCTGTTATCTTTAATCAACATTAGGTCCCACACATTAGGTCCTGGATGCAGTGGCCTGTAATCCTAGCACTTTAAGAGGCCAAGGAGAGTGGGATTGCTTAAGCCCAGGAGTTTGAGACCACCCTGGGCAACATGGTAAGACCTTGTCTCTATAAAAACAAAAATTAGCCAGGCACAGCGGCAAGTACCTGTATTCCCAGCTACTCAGGAGGCTGAGGCAGGAGAATGGCTTGAGCCAGTAAGTTGAGACTGCAGTAAGCTGTGAGATCATCCCACTGCACTCACTCAGGGCAAGAGTAAGAACCTCTCTCAGAAAAAAAGAAAAACAAAAAACACAAAAAATTAGGTCCCAGTGCTTTGGGAGGCTGAGGCAGGAGGATCACTTGAGGCCAGGAGTTCAAGACCAGCCTGAGCAACATAGCAAGACTTCATCTCTACCAAAAATTAAACTAAAATAATTAGCCAGGTATGATGGTGGTATATAGTTCCAGGTACTTGGGAGGCTAAGGTGGGAGGATTGCTTGAGCCCAGGAGTTCAAGACTACAGGATTGTACAACTGTACCCCAGCCTAGGTGACAGAATAAAACCATGTCTCTTAAAAAAAATTAATAAAAAATAAAATATTAGGAACATATACGCCTTCTTATTTTAATAGGGTCATGTCTCTCACTTTACAAATTCTCAAAATATATAGTTCCCTTTTTACATAAACATATAAACACTTTTAAACATAAACATCATATTCATGAGAATCATGTGGGCAGATAAATTTAAGAAGCCAAGAACACAGAAAGAAAGGCCAGTCAGCAGGTCTTACAAGTGGTCATCTAAACTTCTCTGGCCATTCAATTTGATGTATTATCCCAAATATACCATGTCACATAGTCCATAGGGTGTTCTTTAGAAGGGAATTCTAAAGCAATCAATAGCCATACTTGTCATTAAGATGGGTTCTTCCATCTCCACTTTGATCTAGAGCAGAATATTAAAAAAGTAAGAAACACATTATTTACTCTTCCAAAGTCAGGTGAGAAAAGATATCCAAATATCAGAAGGCCAAAAAGTAAAACAGACAAAAAGGTTTATTCTATGATAGGAATTTTGTTTTTTGTATGAAATTTCAAAATAGTCCTCTTTTCACTTCTATTCTAACATTTATTAGCAAAGAAAAAGCAGACATCTCTAGTAACTAAATTCTATTAGTTACTAATGTATTAGAAACCTCAAGGTGTGATGAACATATGAGGAAGTAAGTATCTCATACATTTCCTTAAGGGTGTGTGTATGAGCATAAAACTGATACAATCTCTATAAAATGCAATTTATAAAAGCTTTAAAATGTTTATCCCTTTGTTCCAGCAGGTTAACTTTTATGAATTTTTTTCTGTAAGATGCACCTCTATAATTGGCATTTTATATACAAGTATCCATAAGAAACTAATAACAATTGGTTGTCTTATGAGGAAAACAATTGAGTAACTGAGGCACAGCAGAATTGTTTTCCTTTCGTTAGACTTGATAAAGCCCAGATAACATTACATCTATGAACACTTCTGTATATATTCCAGATAAGGACTTTTTCCAAAAAACATAACTCAATATCATTTATACTTTTAAAAAATCAACCATAATTTCTTAGTATCATCAAATATCCAGGTAGTGTTCAAAATTATCTAATAATTTTTCTAAACAGTTGTTTGCTTGAATAAGGATCCACAAAGGATATACAAATTATCACTACATACTCTCATAACTTTCTTATTTTGAACCTTAAATGTATATGCTCTATTCAAAAGTATAAATAAATAAACCTTAGAGGAAATAAAAGTAAAAACAATTTACCTTCAGGTGGGACCCACACACAGTAGTCTGGGTCATCTTCAGGATATTTGGAAGAAAGTATTGGTGGAAGCTGCAAAGAAAAGATGGATTGTTTTATTCACAAGAATTCATCTGCAGAAACCTTACAACCACAGAAAGGATTGGGGTCCTATTGTTAGCCTTCTTAAACAGAATAAAAGTTAGCCAAGAATTTTATATGGAGTAAAATGAAGTTTCATTAATGAAAAAGGAATATTTTTCAGACAAGCAAATGCTGAGGGAATTTCTCACTACCGGATCAGACCTACAAGAAATGCTAAATCTTAAAACAAAAGGTTGACATGCACCAGAATAGAACCTCTTGAAAGCATAAAACTCACAGGGCATATAAAACAATAACACAATGAAGAAAGAAAAGTATCTAGGTAACAATTAACATGATGACTGGAACAGTACCTCACATCTCAATATTAACACTGAATGTAAATGGTCTAAATGCGCCACTTAAAAAAGAAAAAAATCACATGCTGGGTGCAGTGGCTCACACCTGTAATCCCAGAACTTTGGGAGGCCAAGGCTGGTGGATCACCTGAGGTCAGGAGTTCAAGACCAGTATGGCTAATGTGGCGAACCCCATATCTACTAAAAATATAAAAATTAGCCAGGCGTAATGGTATGCACCTGTAATTCCAGCTACTTGGGAGGCTGAGGCAGGAGAATCACTTAAACCCAGAAGGTGGAGGTTACAGTGAGCAGAGATCATGCTACTGCACTCCAGCCTGAGCAACAGAGCAAGATTCCATCTCAAAAAAAAAAAAAAAAAATCACAAACCAAATATCTGCTGACTTCAAGTGACTCACTTAACCTAAGGTTTCTTATAGACTGAAGGTAAAGGGGTGGAAAAAGATATTCCACACAAATGGAAGCCAAATGCAAGCAAGAGTAGCTATTCTTACATTAAATAAAACAGAATTTAAAGCAACAACAGTACAAAAAAAAAAAGACAAAGGGCCTGGTACAGTGGCTCATGCCTGTAATCCCAGTACTTTGGGAGGTTGAGGGTAGATCACGAGGTCAGGAGTTCAAGACCAGCCTGGCCAAGATGGTAAAACCCCAGCTCTACTAAAAGTACAAAAAATATAGCCAGGCTCAGTGGCAAGCACTGGTAATCATAGCTACTTGGAAGGCTGAGGCAGGAGAATCACTTGAACCCAAGAGGCAGAGGTTGCAGTGAGCTGAGATCCTGCCACTGCACTCTAGCCTAAGGGACAGAGCAAGATTCGGTCTCAAAAAAAAAAAATAAAAGACAAAGAGGCAATTATATTAAAGAATCAATCCAACAAGAAGATACTATAATCCTAAATATATATGCACCTAAAACTGGAGCACCCAGATTCATAGAAGAATTACTGGCCAGGTGCAGTGGCTCATGCCTGTAATCCCAGCACTTTGGGAGGCCAGGGCAGGCGGATCACCTAAGGTTGGGAGTTTGAGACCAGCCTGACCAACATGGGGAAACCCCATCTCCACTAAAAATACAAAATGAGCAGGGCATGGTGGCGCATGCCTGTAATCCCAGCTACTCAGGAGGCTGAGGCAGGAGAATCGCTTGAACCCAGGAGGCGGAGGTTGTGGTGAGCTGAGATCATGGCTCATGCCACTGCACTCTGGACTGGGTGACAAAGCAAGACTCCATCTCAAAAAAAAAAATTACTACCAGACCTAGGAGACAAGAAAAACAACACAATAATAGTGGACGACCTCAACACTCCACTGACAACACTAAACAAATCATCAAGGCAGAAAGTCAACCAATACTGGACCTATACTACACTCCAGAACAAATCAACTAACAGATATTTATAGGACATTCTACTCAAGAACTGCAGAATATACAATCTTCTCATCAGTGCATGGAATATCCTCCAAGATAGACCATATAATAGAACACAAAACAAATCTCAAATTAAAAAAAAATTGAAATATCAAGTAAATTCTCATACCACAGGGAAATAAAACTAGAAATCAACTCCAAAAGGAACCCTTAAAACTATATCAATACATGGAAATTAATCTGCTTCTAAATGATTTTTGGGTTAACAATGAAATCACGGGAAATTTTAAAATTCTTCAAAATGAGTAATAGTGACACAAGTTATCAAAACCCCTGGAATACAGCAAAAGCAGTGCTAAAAGGAAAAATTTATAGTGCTAAATGTCTACATCAAAAAGTCTTGGGCCAGGCATGGTGGCTCACGCCTATAATTCCAGCACTCTAAAAGGCCAAGGCAGGAGGACAGCTTGAGCTCAGGAGTTCAAGACCAACCTGGGCAACATAGTGAGACCTCATCCCTATTTTTTTTTCTTTTTTTTTTTTGAGACGGAGTTTCACTCTTGTTGCCCAGGCTAGAGTGCAATATACAAATTTGTATATCATTTGAGCTGGGATTACAGGCATGCGCCACCAAGTAGCTGGGATTACAGGCATGTGCCACCACACCTGGCTATTTTTTTTTTTTTTTTTGAGATGGAGCCTCGCTCTGTCACCCAGACTGGAGATTAATGGTGAGATCTCAGCTTACTGCAATCTCTACCTCCCAGGTTCAAGCAATTCTCCTGCCTCAGCCTCCTGAGTAGCTGGGATTACAGATGCCCGCCACCAGCCCTGGCTAATTTTTGTACTTTTAGTAGAGATGAGGTTTCACCATGTTAGTCAGGCTGGTCTCGAACTCCCAACCTCAGGTGATCCACCCACTTCGGCCTCTCAAAGTGCTGGGATTACAGGCATAAGCCACTGAGCCCGGCCCTCAGCTCTATTTAAAAAGAGAGAGAGAGGAAAAAAAGCCTGAAAGATCACAAATTGACAACCTAATGTCACACTAGGAACTAGAGAAACTAGAGAAATAAGAACAGACTAAAACAGGCTAGGTGTGGTGGTTCATGTCTATAATCCCAGTACTTTGGGAGGCTGGGGTAGTTAGATCGCTTGAGTCCAGGAGTTTGAGACCAGCCTGACCAACATGGCTAAATCCCATTTCTACCAAAAATACAAAAATTAGCTGGGTGTGGTGGCTAGCCTGTAATCCCAGCTACTCAGGAGGGTTGAGGCAGGAGAATCGCTTGAACCCACGAGGCAGAATTTCCAGTGAGCCAAGATTGTGCCACTGTACTCTCAGGGCAACAGAATGAGACTCTATCTCAAAAAAAAAAAAAAAAAAAAAAAAAAAGAACAGATCAAACCCAAAGCTAGCATAAAAGAAATAACAAAGATCAGAGCAGAACTAAATGAAATTGAAACAAAAGAAATTACAAAAGATCAACCAAAAAGGTGGATTTTGAAAGGATAAACTAAATTGATAGACCATTAACTAGGTTAGACAAGAAAAGAAGATTCCATATTAGCTCAATTAGAAAGGAAAATGGAGACATTACAACCAACACCACAGAAATACAAAAGATCGTTTGAGACTGCTATGAACGCCTCTATGCACACAAACTAGAACTAGTGGAAATGGATAAATTCCTGGAAACATACAACCCTCCTAGACTGAATCAGTTAGAAACAGAAATCCTGAACAGACCAGCAAGAAGCAGTAAGACTGAGTCAGTAATAAAAAAAAATAATTACCACCAACAAAAAAAAGCCCAGGACCAGATGGATTCATAGTCAGATTCTACCAGACATTCAAGGAAGAATTGGTACTAATCCTACTGAAAGTATTCCAAAAGATTGAGAAAGGACTGCTCCCTAATTCATTCTATCAAGCTAATATCTCACCCTGATACAAAAACTAGGAAAGTACATAACCAAAAAGGAAAACTAGAGACCAACATCCCTGGTGAACAGATACAAAAATCCTTAATGAAAGACTAGTAAACTGAATCCAACAGCACAAAAAGTTAATACATCCTATTCAATACACCATGATCAAGCGGATTTCATCCCAGGGATGCTGGGATGGTTAAACATATGCACATCAATAAATATGATACATCACAGAAACAGAATTAAAAACAAAAACCATATGATCATCTCAATAGATGCAGACAAAGCATTCAGTAAAAGCCAGCATCCCAGGATCATTTGAAGCTAGGAGTTTGGGGCCAGCCTGGGCAACAAAGCAAGACTATTTCTACAAAAAAATATACCAACTAGCCAGGCATTGTGGTGCAAAACTGTAGTCCCAACTACTCAGGAGGCTGAGATGGGAGGATCACTTGAGTCAAGAGGTTGAAGCTTGCAGTGAGCCATGATCACACCACTGCACTCCAGCCTGGGTGACAGAGCAAGATCCTGTCTCAAAAACATAAAATAAAAAATAAATGTTTTTTTGCAGCATCTTGGATGGAGCTAGAGGCCATTATTTTAAGTAAAGTAACTTTGGAGTGGAAAACCAAATACCATATGTTCTCACTTATAAGTGGGAGCTAAGCTATGGGTATGGAAAGGCATACAGAGTGGTATGATGGACTTTGGGAGACTCAGAGGGAGGAGGGTGGGAAGGGGATGAGGAATAAAAAATTGCATACAATATACACTACTTGGGTGACAGGTACACTAAAATCTCAGACTTCATCACTATATGATTCATCTATGTAACCAAGAACCATTTGTACTCCAAAAGCTATTTTTAAAAAATTACATATATGTGTGTGTGTGTGTGTGTATAAAATTTTAACTCTAAGAATTATTGTCCTTATGCCTGTTAGCAAACAAAAACTAAGAGAAAAACGTTTCTATTAATGATCTTGACATAAGTAACCTACTTGGGGGAATAATTTCTCTCTGAACCTTTTTTTCCATAAAGCATCACAAGCTGATTTTAAGCCAATGAGTTACGTGACAGTCCTTAAAAGGGGCAGTTAACACACTGCAGGTATGAGTGCTGAATGGTATAGCCCCCAGAAAGGGAAATCTGGCATTTACCATTTTTTTTTTTTTTTTTTGAGATGGAGTGTCACTCTGTCATCCAGGCTGGAGTACAGTGGCACAGTCTAGGCTCACTGCAACCTCTGCCTCCTGGGTTCAAGCAATTCTCCTGCCTCAGCCTCCTGAGTAGCTGGAATTACAGGTGTGTGCCACCACGCCCAGCTAATTTTTATATTTTTGGTAGAGACAGGGTTTCACCATGTTGGTCAGGCTGGTCTTGAACTCCTGACCTTGTGATCTGCCTGCCTCAGCCTCCCAAAGTGCTGGGATTACAGGCATGAGCCACCACACCTGGCTGGCATTTACCTTTTGACCAAGGTTTAGAAAAGTTAACAGAGCAAGCCTGACTGCTATCCTTGGAAAACCTGTTTGCAGGGTTCGCCCTTGGCTGGCATCTGGGAATCTAGATTTGGGGAAGGTTTCTACTATTCTAACTGACAAGAATGGCTCACTGTGCTTAAATTATTTGTACAAACAATGTAGTTCATGCTGAATGCCTGCCTTCCTTCTGGAAGTCTGAATTTTGTAGATGCCAGGCAGGAAATGCCTACACGATCAGTCCCCAGTAAAAACCCTAGGCACTGAGTCTCTAAGGAGTTTCCCTAGTTAGCAAAATTTCACAAGTGTTGCCACAACTTGTTATTAGGGGAATTAAGCATGTCCTGCGTGACTCTACTGGAAGACATCTTTGGAAGCTTGTGCCAGGTTACCACCATATTTTGCCCCATGTTCCTTTTTCCTTTGTGGATGGTGCCTGGAATCCTTTTGCTGTAGTATAATAGATGCAAGTACAATCATACGCTGAGATCTGAGTCCTCTTGTGAATTACCTAACCCATGAGTGGTCTTGGGGACTTCCTGATATAACCTAGCACTTTTGGGAGCTTGCCATATCCACACAAAATCACACATATACAAGATTGTTCATTATAGTATTATTGTAATAAAAGACTAAAAACAACCCAAATATTCATCTATAAGGAACGGGTTAAAGTGCTCCATAGGGTGAGAAGCTCTCAATATACTGATAGAAAATAATTTCCATGAATGGTTTAAAAGAATAAAAATAAAACAAAAAAACAGATGTAGAATGGAGTACATTACATTCTACCTTTTGTGTAATAAAAGGAGGAAAATAAGAATATGTTATTCAAATGTCTTTATATGGCATACTAGGATATAAAGAAAGATTCATAAACTAATAAAAGAGGTTATATGTGAGCAGTTATAGAGAAGAGAGTGATAAAGACAACAGAGAATTAAAAAATGAAAAGCAAAGAATCTAGATTTCCAGGAGAGGGGGATAAGGCTGCTGGGAACTCTGTTAGTCTCCAAAGATTCACTCTTTTGGATGTGGTCTATGACAAGGGGATTCATTTTTACTCCCAGACAAGTGAAATACTTACTTTGCCTGGACGCATTTTCTTTTTCTTCAATTCATCTCTGCTTTTCTCATATTCATTCTTTGATGCTAATTTAAGAAAAAAACAAAACTGGTAATAGCTATTTTCAGTATAAGTTAAAAAAAAAAAAAAAAAAAGGAAAAATTCTTCCTAAAAGAACATTATAATTACTGAAGAAAAGATGCTCATGACAATGCAATTCTCAACAATAATTCCTTCTACTGCTATAAAAACTATACTAAGAGAAAATTTTTCCTGAATGAATAACCCTAGTTTTTAAATCATAAGGCTAAATATAACCATATTATGTGAACAAGTTAAAAAAAAAAAAAAGAGGCTGATTTTACTAGTACACAGTTTAACCATTACAGGTAAAACCAGAGTAAAGCAGTCCTTTTAACAATTTCTTTTAAGATAGTTTTGGAATCACTCTCATGATAGGTACACGTTTGACTTTGGGAAATGTAAAATTGTGGTAAGCTTTGCACAGCCAGAAGGAAGCATCAAGGCATGGTGCTTTATGAGGAAGGGAGAGGGAACCCCAGAAGGTAGAAGAGGAGTAAAAGAAAGGCAAATGGGATGGCACCAAACACAAACCTCTTTTATATTCCAACTTTGTCCAGGGGCCTAGCAGCATCTGTGCTGCCTTCACGTCAGGTGGCAACCCCTCCCTTATGAAACCAGTTGGTCACCTGTGTGCGGAGCAGCAATAAAGGCTGCTGTCGTACTTGCCTGAGGGTCCCTCACATGATGAAGTGGTTTCGCTACTGTCTTGATAATCTTTATTCTGTTCTTTCTCACTAAGTTGAGGCATGTTTTCTGTAAAAAGCAGTATCAAAGCATAGTGTCATTATTTAATTCACGGTGGAAAGCCAAAAAAACAAAAACAAGAGAAAGAGAAGCTAAGTACATAATCATCCAGTTTTATTATCATCAGCTTCAAGCAATCTTATGGTTTGAATAAATATGCTCCAAATGTATTACAGAAAACTGCCAATTTTCCACTTAAAACACTAGCAAACATTGAGGTAAAACTTTTTAGCAATACTTACCAAAAGCCTCAAAAATGTACATACTCCTTGGCCTAGAAATTCTACTCCCAGGAACATCTTATTTTTTTAAATCAGAGATGACCACCAAAATTTATTATTATTTTTGGAAACACGGTTTTTCTCTGTTGCCCAGGCTGTAGTGCAGTGGTGCAATGATAGCTTATTGCTACATTGAATTCCTGGGCTACAGAGATCCTCCTGCCTCAGCCTCCAGAGTAGCTAGGACTACAGGCATACACCACCATGTGCAGCCATTTTTTTTTTTTTTTTTTTTTTTAATTTTTTGTAAAGATAGAGTCTCTCCATCTTGCCCAGGATGGTCTCAAACTCCTGGGCTCAAGTGATTCTCCTACTTAGGCCTCCCAAAATATTGGGATTACAGGCGTGAGTCACCCAGCCTGGCCCCAAAATTTATTATACATGTGTTTGTAATAGCAAAACTTAAGAAATAATCTACATGTTTAACAACTGAGAGCTGACTAAATACATTATGGCACATGCATGTGATGAACCACTATGTCCTTCTCCAAAACCACATTTTAAAAAGAATAGTTTAAGGCATAGAAAAAAAAAAAAAAAAACAGGTTATAAAACAGCAATATATAAACTGGGCATGGTGGCTCACACCTACAATCCCAGCACTTTGGGAGGCTGAAGTGAGAGGACTGCTTGAGGCCAGGAGTTTGGGACCAGCCTGAGCAACATAGGGAGACCCTACGACTCTGTTTTCTCTACAAGCATGTGCCTTAGGAGGTCAAGGCTGCAGTAAGCCAAGATCACACTATTGTACTCCAAGCTGGGTGACAGAGTAAGACCCTGTCTCAATAAAAGTAAAAATTAAAGTAAAAATAAAAATAAACCACAGGAAGAAAGGCCTGGGGCAATCCCTCATCACTGCAAACTTACTAATTATTTAATCTTTTTTGTGTTTTGTTTTGTTTTTGAGATAGAGTCTCACTTTGTCACCCAGGCTGGAGTGAAGTGGCATGATCTCAGCTCACTGTAACTTCTGTCTGCTGCGTTCAAGCAATTCTCCTGCCTCAGAGCCCTCCCAAATAGCTGGGATTACAGGCATGCACCACCATGCCCAGCTAATTTTTTTTTTTTTTTTGGTATTTTTAGTAGAAACGGGGTCTCACCAATTTGGCCAGCCTAGTCTCGAACTCCTGACCTCAGGTGATCTGCTCGCCTCAGCCTCCCCAAATTGCTGGGATTACAGGTGAAGCCACTGAGCCTGTAATCCCAATATTTTGTATTTATTTAGTAAATCCCAAAATTTACTAATTATTTCATCTTATAAACCAGGTTTCAAAATCTAAGCTATTTTCACACACACATATTTACTTTGGTCCATTAAACAAAAAAAGTTATAATACTTACTGCTCCCCGAAATACTGTCATGGCAAATATGTATCCTTTCATTAAGTGCTTTTTCACCCTATAGATAAGCATTTATGTGCCAATATATTGTCAGAAATTAATGTATGTTCATCTCCTCTGTTCCTAATGTATTTCAGCAGAAGGTCCACAGCTGTTCACTTCAGTTTTGACCTCTGTCCCATAGTGAAGGACATTTAAAATAATACTAGTGGTTGAATATGAATGACTTTTTAGGAACTGCTTTTTGTCTAATCTGAAAAAGTGTCACATTCAGAAGACAATTTAATGATGCTTAAGAAATAATAAACCTCACTTTACTTGTTAAAAAGATATATATGTCTGCAACTTCAGGGAGAAATAAGATTGTGTTTGAATATTCTAGGTAGATGCATTTGTAATTAAGAATAATGACATTGAACAACATGTATTTGGTTTCCCCCAACTT
Source organism: Callithrix jacchus (assembly GCF_049354715.1). NCBI lineage: Eukaryota > Metazoa > Chordata > Mammalia > Primates > Cebidae > Callithrix > Callithrix jacchus. The sequence goes on from NC_133515.1 coordinate 87,361,048, forward strand.
ATAGACATACAAGTATTTAAGGCTATGGGAATACATAAGTCATCTCTAAATTTAGGTGCTAAATATCTATTAATTATTCTGTTGTGGTCATTGGGTGCCCTTCTTTGAAGTTACATAAAATAAAAACATCTGATCCTTCAAGAATAAAGTTTAGGATCACATGGTATGTGGCATTTGTTGTTGTTTTTTAAAGAGACGGAGTCTGGCTCTGTTGGTGTGGTGCCATGATCATAGTTCACTCTGACCTTGAACTCCTGGCTCAAGTGATTCTCCTGCTTCAGCCTCTTGAGTATGTGGGATTACAAGCAGGAGCCACTGCTCCCAGCTCATGGTATTTGTTGATAGTCATAACATTTCTCCTGTATGGTAACATGTATTTTTCTCTGTTTATAATTATGTAGCACTAAGGTTGAGAAGACTCGGATTTTATTCTTAGAGATCCAGAATTCCTTGAAAAGGAAATGTTTTCTGTTTCTTATATTATAAATAAAACAGTAATAAAAAAAAAAAAATAAAAAATTAAAAAAAAAAAAAATACTTACTGCTCCCCTTCCTGCTGGCCTGTTTATATCCACCCTTGCAATATATGGCCCATAGACCAAGCTCACATAAGTACCTTTTTAAAAAGGAGAATGCAGATACAGAATACTTAGCTCCCACGGATGAGGAATCAGTAATTTTTCTGTTTCCCAGACAGATGAAGGTGAGTCAAGAGAAGGGCCAGGCCTGGCGTTTTTATGTAGACAAGCCTGGTTTGTTCTGGAAGTAGACATGCATGCATTCCCATACATTCAATGCCAATTTTTATTGTTTCTCCTCATGCTCCTTATTTTCTGAGATCTTTACCTTGCTTACCAGTTTGGCCAACCAGCAGGAAAATAACCCCTATGGTGGACATGGGATGAAAGGATACTAAAAAGATAAACAATGATCTTTAAGAGTGGGGTTGTGGGGATTTATCTTTTTTCCTTTGGACTTTCCTGTATGATCTGTAGTTTCTAAAATGAACATATAATCCTTTGTAGTTATAAAATATACATATATTCTCCATATATATAGAAAATATAGAATTGATATATATATCAATCAATTCCACCTTTCAACATTTTTCATCAAATATTTGCTGAAGTGGATGGATATGTGTCAGGTTTTCTGCTAGGTTCCAAACAAAAAGATGAATGAAGCAAGTTCCTTCTTGAGAACTTTTTGGCTTCTATTTCAGGGATGGGGGAAAAAAATTAGTAAGGGCTGACTTATACTGAGACCACCTGATCAGGCCCCATCATCTACCCTGTTCCACTGCCTTTCAACTTACACAGTGGCAGCAGCTCAGGAGTATTCCACAGCAGCTATGGTTTCAGATTCCACAGCCTTACATTTTCTGTAATTCCAGAACAGACTGGAAATAACTACCCTTAATCTGCAATGAGGACAAATAATGACTGGAGGCCAAAGGGAGAAGACCTCACTACAGACTCAGAGTATCACATACAAAGTCAAATGCACAGACAAGAACTGGCCTTGCTTTTTAAAACCTATCCACAATCAATGTAATTGCCCAATGAACAACACGGGAAGGAGAAGAAAGATATTACCATGGGTTTGGGTTTCCTTAAAATGTGTGAGATCTGTGGGAGGCCTCATTTCCTGCACTGCTGCTTCTGGCTCTATCTCTGGCTGTGGCCTACTGAGGCTTCCATCCTCCAGTTTTTTCTTTTCAATCTCCTCCTTTTCTTTCTCTTCTTCCTCTTCCTCTTCCTCCTCCTCTTCTACTTCAGGCTCATCTTTCATTCTCATTAGAGCTGGAGGGAGTTCTGGACGCTTGGGGGGTAACTTCTAAGAGGGAAACAAAACCACGAACAAGTAGTTCTACCTAATGACAACAGGAAAAAAATCTTTTCAAGCAGATCAAGCTAAATGTGTTGAATGTTTATTCTCTTCAGGTTGATGAACTCCAAAGAAGTCTGCTGGAGGTGGGACTTTCACATGAAATTTTACCCATCTACGGACCCTAAACAAGTGTCTTTATTAGTTCCTAGAGTCAAAAATTACTAAATACAAAACACTTGAAAATAGCTTGTAGGGAGCTAAAACAGTTATTCCAGATGAATGCCAGCTACAGGAATTCTGTCCTGTTATAGCTCATGATATTAAAGGATCTTAATTGATCATGAAATCAACTAACAAATAAATTAGACAATCAGAAATTGGTCATTTGTGCTTTTTCATTTTAGACATAAAGTAATTTCAAGGAAACGAGGCATGTAAATCAGTCAAACAGATCCTGAAGAAAAGAAAGACATTTCTAAAGAATAAGGCTAAATATTCTAATCAAAGCCATTCAATAAAAGTACTTATTAGAAAAAATTAATCACAGTTATAGAATAGAGGGAAGGAACCAAAGCCTATCTTGGTTATATCTTTTTTTTTTTTTGAGACACAGTCTTGCTCTGTGGCCCAGGCTGGAGTACAGTGGTGTGATCTCAGCTCTTTGCAACCTCTGGCTCCCTGATTCAAGCGATTCTCCTGCCTCAGCCCACAAAGTAGCTGGGGTTACAGGCACACAGGACACCATGCCCAGCTAATTTTTGTTTTTAGTAGAGACAGAGTTTCACCATGTTGCCCAGGCTGGTCTTGACTAGTGAGCTCAAGCAATCCACCCACCTCAGCCTCCCCAAGTGCTGGGATAACAGGTATGAGCCACCATGCCAGCCTACATTATCTTTTAAATATAGGACTTAATTCAGCAATCCTCTAAGGAGGGCTTTTCAGTAAAAAGTTTTCTATTTAAAACCTAAGTCCCCACCACAACAGATTGAAAAGCCTCCTGTTAGGTAAACCATAACTCATGCAGAATACATAGCTAGGACTTCAGATCTCTGCCACCAGAGGGCAGTCTACCCTAATTCAGAGTGTTTAAGGCTGAATTGTGCCCCCTACCCCGCAAATTCATGTTTGAAGTCCCAACCCCCAGTACCTCAGAATAGACTGTAAATTTAAATTGAATTAAATTAAAATGACAGTACTAGGGTGGGGCCCTAACTCCCTATGACCTTATAAGAAGAGACAGCAGGGGTGCAAGTACACAGAAATGGCCATCAGAAGAGGCAGCAAGAGGGCAGCCATTGGTAAGCCGAGGAAAGGCCTTAGAGGAAACCAACCCTGCTGGCGTCTTGATCTTGGACTTACAGCCTCCAGAACTGGGAGCAAATAAATTTTCTGTTGTTTAAGCTGCCCAATCCCTAGTATTTTGTTATAGTGGCCCTAGCAAACTAATACTCAAGGTTCAGTTAGGGGTAATGAAAACCTTTTAAAAGCTGAATCTATGAAAAGGAATATATATAAAGCAAAAACACACAGACAGACATATATTGTAGGATAGCAGGGAAATCATAAACTCAAGAGACATACCTAGATCTGATTACCAGCTTAGTTACGTATTGCTGGTGTGACTGGTATTTAACTTCTCTGACTCTATTTCCTCATTTGTAAGAGGTAATAATTCCCACACAGCACAAGGTGTTAGAAGGATTAAATGAAGAAAAATCATATGGCAGAGGCAGGTGCATACACTATGTTCTTAGTGAGTCTGAATACTACATCTATCCACCTGAGGAAAAGCATTTAATGCAGGAGACCCATTCTCAAATGCAACATTCATGAAAAATTAATAAACTAGTATTCCAATTTACAAATAATTTACTTGCAAACTGATTGGCAGAAATCAATTTACCATTTCATGATAACCCTAAGCTGAGCAAAAGAATGCAAGAACTGGCCAGGCGCAGTGGCTCATGCCTATAATCCCAACTTTGGGAGGCCAAGGCAGGCAGATCATAAGGTCAAGAGATGGAGACTATCCTGGCCAACATGGTAAAACCCGTCTCTACTAAAATTACAAAAATTAGCTGGGCATAGTGGTGCATGCCTGTAGTCCCATCCCAGCTACTCGGGAGGCGGAGAATCACTTGAAACCGGGAGGCGGAGTTGCAGTGAACCAAGATCACGCCACTGCACCCCAGCCTGGCGACAGAGGGAGACTCCGTCTCAAAAAAAGAGAATCCAAGAACCAAGTTCTGGGAAAGATGTGATCATACCAAGCCCACAACCCTTTCTCACATTACTATGGAATGAGTCATTTGTGCTTTCAAAAAAGAAAAGAGAAAAATTAGTTCAGGGACAACTCAAGGGCTAAATTACACCCTGATCACAACTTACCCCTACTGTTCCAGTTTTTAATTTGAATTTGCTTCCTCCTTTCATGGCACCAAATAGAGGCAATGTAAGCTTTTTAGCTTTGTTTTCTGTACCTGTAGTCTGACTTTCAGTCCTAGGAAGAAAGAATAATTATACACATCTATTTAGTGAGTCCATGGTTTTATCTAAAAATACCATGACAGTGACAAAGAAACCTCTGGCAAAATAAAAATTACCACAAAATTAATATCTAAGCATATGACAATAAGAAAGAGGTATTCAGACCAACAGTTTGAATAGACAAGAACCATGTTGACTGTCATAGACACAGAGTCAGTCATTAAGGGCATCATGTGGCTGCTCCCTTAGTCTACTAATTTGCAACATGTTACATGACTTTATACCCATGAAATTACTACAGTTCAAAAGTCACTGGCAAAGGAGAATATATAAGCAGCAGGAGATGGATCCATGGTGTAAAGCTCTATTTCCCACCAACCTCTGAAGTGGGTCTTACTTATCTGGAATCCCCACTTAAGTGCAATAGCTCTGAGCACTTAAGTTAAAAAAAAAATGTGTGTGCATGGGGATGGGGGCAGAGTATGCAGGATATTCCGTGTAGTAATTACAAAGATATAGTGAGAGACTGCAACTGCTAAGACTGTCAACATTCTCAATGGCTGGAAATAGTTATAAAAGCTAAGCCAGCTATGGCAAAGTTGGGGAAGGGTATAAAGAAGACAGTAGAAATTAGAAAGGCAGAAGGAGAACAAAGCAAAAACAAAAGGGATGGCAGTTGAGTTGACAAGATACTCAGAGCAGGCAGAGGTGACAAAGAGAATATGGCATGAGGAGACAGAGGAAACCCCAGAATACCTAGACCAAAAAGAAAGCCCTATGCTCTCTTCACATTGACCATGGGACAGCCCTGCAAACTAGAATATAAGGACGGTACTGGCACTCTTGACTCCCAGTGACCCATACCAGATGTTGGCTACCCGGCCCTCCCTGAAGCCCCACTTGCTACTACTGCCTTCTTTTACCTAGGTCTTACCCACTTAGTGGCGCTCTTAGATCCAGCCTCAACCCCCTTTCTCCCTACCAGAGATAAAACCCATTCCCTTGCTAAGGCCACCAGAAGACTGTTGCCTGCCTGTCTGTGAAGGACTTTTTCTCATATCATCATCCTTCCCCACAGGCCTCAGGAAGGCTCTGGCACAGAAAGACAGAAGCAACAGCAACAAAGATGTTTTCAGATACATTAAAAAGCTAGGCTGGCCTAGAGGATAAGCTAAGAGTGGCTCACAGGAGATGAAAAAGCAGAAGATGGAATCACAATCAAGATTGCTTGCAGGGGTTAGGGTAGGAGGCAGAAAGTTTCAAAGTTCAACCCTTAAGTGAAAAGAGAAGGAAGAAGATATACATTTAGGCAAATATCCAAAATAGGAAAGGGAGGAAAAGCCAGGCAAGCACACAGACTGACAGAAGAGGCTCGGGAAGAAGCTGAGGCATATATATATATTTTTTATTCTTGCCCCAAATGTTTTTTCTTTTTTTTCCTTTTTCCCAAAGCAGAGATTTGCTTTTATTTTTTGTTTTTGTTTTTGTTTGTTTGTAACAGGTCTTGCAATCTCACTTTCCCAGGCTCAAGTGATACCTCAGCCTCCCAAGTAGCGGAGACTACAGATGAGCACCACCATACCCAGCTAAGTTTTGTTTTTTGTAGAGACAGGGTCTCACTATGTTGCCCAGGCTAGTCTCAAACTCCTGGACTCAAGCCATCTTCCCACCTCACTCTCCCAAAGTGCTAGGACTACAGGTGGTGAGCCACTGTCCCCAGCCACTTTTATTAACAAGTAGTTTTACTGCAACAAAATTTTATATGATTCTTACTTTTTCCAGTTATTTGTTATTTAAAACTAGAACTGCAACTATATTACAATAAATTTAGACCTAAAGTGGTATGGCTATTTGGTATAGGATTTCCTTTTAAAAATTCAGTATATCTGAATAGAATAGAAAGTATATTCACATGGTCAAAACTCAAGTATAAAGCACATATACTGTGAAAAGTCTCCCTCCTATTGCTGTCCTCCAGCCACCCAGTTGCCTTCCCCATCGTCAATCAATATTATTAGTCTTTCATTAATCTTTCCAGAGATACAGCAGCAGATGCTATTGGTACCCCTCCCAGATTCCCTTTATCAGGCCAAAGAGCTACTACAGACATTGGCAGCTAAAGGCTCACATCTGCACCCTTCCCAGGAGAAATGCTGTGAGTCCCTCCCACCCCCCAGTCAGTCAGATATCCTATGACCAATGAAGGGCTGGAAGGACAGGGTATAAAACCCAAGCACCTTGCCTCCATGGTATCTGTGGTGCCATTCGGGCTCTCAAACCATATCTTAGCCCAGATTCTTCTCCTGCCCTCTCCTGCTTCCCTCACTCCCCTACAGATTTCTCCTGAGAGCACTCTCTTTATAAATCACTGAATCCCCGATTCAGTCTGTTTTTAGGAAACCCAACCTAAACAGATCTTATGCACATAAGCAACGGCCTACATACCTATGTATTCTTCCCCCACTGTCATTTTTTATAGACGGTGCCTGTTATACACACTGTTCTGCATTTTGTTTTTGTTACTCATCTTGATAGTGTTTCCATATCTTATATATAGTTGCCTCTTTTTTTAACAGCTATATTGTGTTCAATTGTGTAGATAGATAGAGATACATATATATATATAAAACCCATCCCCTTTGACAAACATTTAGGGAATTTCTAATCTTTTACTATTATTAATATAAACAATGCTGTACATCATTTCCTAAGTATGTGAAGGACAAATTCCTAGAAATGAAATAGATCAAAGGGCATGTGCATTTGTAATCAGGATAGAGACTGCCTATTTGTCTTGTATAGAGAATGGACTAATTTGTCCTTCAATAAGCAATACAAGAAAGTGCCTTTTTGTCATAGCCTCATCAGTGCAGTATAAAATCACACTTAATTAATCTTCATCAAATTTAGATAAAAGTGGTATTAAGGCCAGGTGTGGTGGCTCATGCCTGTAACCCCAGCACTTTGGGAGGCTGAGGCAGGCAGACTGCTTGAGTTCAGGAGTTCAAGACCAGCTTGGGCAGCATGGCAAGACCCCATCTCTATAAAAAATTAAAAATTAGCCAGGTATGGTGGTGCATACCTGTGGTCCCAGCTACTTAGGAGGCTGAGGCAGGAGGATCACTTGATCCCAGGAGGTCAAGGCTGCAGTGAGCTATGATTGTGCCACTGTACTCCAGGATGGGTGACAGAGTGAGACCCTATCTCAAAAAAAAAAAAAAAAGGTATTATGTTGTAGCATTTGTAGCATTTGTGTTTCTCTTATGATGATGCAGTTGAGCATCTTTGTATAAAAGATGCTATTTGTATTTCTTTTTCTATGGCCTGTGAGTAGACATCCTTTATCCATTTTTCTCCTGGGTGGTTGGCTGTCTACTTATCATTCAGAGGTCTTTTTATTAATATATTAATTTTTTTTGAGACAGGGACTTCCTCTGTCACCCATGCTAGAGTGCAATGGTGCAACCACAGCTCACTGTAGCCTTGAACTCCTGGGCTCAAGCAATCCTCCAACCTTGGCTTCCCAAATAGCTGGGAGCACAGGCGTGCTCCACCATGCCTAGCTAATGTTTTTATTTTTTGTAGAGCTAGGGTTTTGCCACATCACCCAGGCTGGTCTTGAAAGTGATCTACGTGCCTCGACCTCCCAAAGTGCTAGGATTACAGATGTGAGCCACCATGCCCAGCCTCAGTGGTCTTTTCATATTAGATAAATTAGGTTTTTGTGCATGATGCTTTTTAAAGGAGTTTATTCTACACTAAAAAATTAAGTAAAAAACTTCACAATCTTCCAATGAATCAGAAATCAATATAGTTTTCTCAAAAAATCCTCTAACAGTCTATATTTCGCAAATATGAAACAAAGTCTTTATAAAAACCACTGCCTTCTGTGCTTTAAAGAATTCCTTGTATTATATTTGTATTATATAAATTATATTCTTTAAAGAATTCTTTGTATTATAGTTGTATTCTATAATGGTTATCTAAGAAGATAAAGCAATAATTGAAAATGTTATCTATGCTACCATACTTACTTAAAATTCCAAATAAAACTAAGATTTACTTACTTTTTTAGTTCTGGAATCTCTGCTGGCTTTACAATTTTTATTAACCCTTTAAGTCTCTGTTGTTCTTTCCTCAGTTCAAAAGTTCTCAGGTGAAGTTTCTTCCGGGACACACCATCTAAGGTACTGCCTGATTTCATTTCTGACATGAATGCATCTAAAGAATCCTGAGATGGCGACTCTGATAGAACTGTCCAAGAAAAGAATAACACATGTTTAGAAAAATGGTCCTGAATATTTTAAAATTCAGTCAAAGTTTCCATATAAAAGTCACTAACATAAAAGTGGACAGAGAACATCACTAATAATAGGAATAAGGAACAGATTATTGCCACGAGACCTCGGGAAGTCATTTTATCTCAATGGGCTTCATTGCCCTCAACTATTAAATAAAGAGATTAAACCAAATGATTTATAATGTTCTTTCTAGGTCTAAAACGGTATGTTGCTCTGTCAAAAGGCTCCATATTCTGTATGATATTTCTTATTAACCAATGTAGCCCAGTGCCTAGCACAGAGCACTATATATGGTATACTAATAAATATTTGATGAAAAACTTACCTTTACTTGAGGCTTTCAATCTCTCAGATATTTCAGAAAGTTCCCTTTCAGCATCATTTAATTTTGCAACCTGTAACACCCAAATCAACAGGATTAGAAAATTTTTCTTCTTTCAAACTGTTTCCTTATCATCTTCCTATTTTCACTATTGTTACTAAAAGTTTTAAGAAGATTCATTCAAAAGTCCAGTTGAACTACTACTTCCAGAGTTAATACTTTTTTTTTTTTGAGATGGTGTTTTGCTCTGTTGCAGTGGCACAATCTCGGCTCACTGCAACCTCTGCCTCCCGGGTTCTTGCAATTCTCCTGCCTCATCCTCCCAAATAGCTGGGACAACAGGCGCACACCGCCATGCCCAGCTAATTTTTGGTATTTTAGTAGAGCCAGGGTTTCACCATGTTGCCCAGGCTGGTCTTGAACTGAACTCAGGCAATCCACCTGCCTCGGCCTCTGAAAGTGTTAGGATTACACTGCACCCGGCCAGAGTTAACACTTTCAATGTGTTAAATTCAAATTGAATTTATTTCTGAATTTAAAAACACAGAATTAAACAGAATTAATAACTCAGACTTTATTTTACTCAGAAGAAGGAGCTCAAGGCATTTGTTTTACATCAATCAAAAGAAGATGTTGGATTATGTTTTAAGCTCCAAATCCTCCTATAAATTAATACCTATAAGAAATTCCTTGAAGTGCAATTGCTGAATCAATGCATTTTTAATGTTAACAAATGTCGGATTGATAATTTAAAAGGTTGTGTTATACATTCCCACCAATTGAGAGTCAACTTCCCCATATTCTGGTCAAGCTCTGCATTATTAATATATGCTTTTTCTAGTCAAATAGGTAGCCTATTACCTACCTATTACTGTCTGTTACCTATATATTAACACATGTCACCTTATAATTTCCTGAAGAATATACTGTTTCAGACTACATATTACCATACTACATTCTTCAAAATTCCTTTGACTTCTCTTGACTGCCAGAAGCCTAAAGTCAATTTCACCTCAGAATCCCTTAACTTGGAACTTTTTCCCTTCTTTTTGAGATGAGTAATATCATATCCAAAGAATGTTACCTGATGGAGCAATATCCTGGAGGAAAGTATTTAGTAAGCAAGCCAAATTTTTTTCAAACAACTTGGATAAGACTAGTTGTTTGTTACCATTAAATTAACAGATCACAAAAGTTATACTTTAGTGTCAGATTTCATTGCTACTACTTTAAAAATTGTAATTATCATAAAATATTTCAATAATACATTTTTTATTAAAAATTAAACTATTCAATACCACAGCTACTTTCATAAATAAAACTTGCCAATGATTCAAAGGTCTCTGGCTTCTCATCAATCTTGCCAGCCTTCTTCATTCTGTTCAGACGCTTCTTCTCAACCAGGCCAGTCCGATCAAGAAATGTGTCATCATCACTATCATAAAAGTCTTCATCTTCCCAGTTCTTGGCTTTCCTTTTCCGAGATACTAAAGGTGGATAAAATGATTAATAAATATATTTTTAAAAAAGAAAAGAAAAAGAAAGTAGACAAGGAGCTTAAAATGTCACCATCAACTACTGAAAAAGATGATTCTACAAGCCGCCAAACTACATGTAAAAACAAAGGGCTAAATCTTGAAGACATTATACTAAGTGAAATAAGCCAGACATAAAAGGACACTTACTACATTATGTGAAATACCTAAAGTAGTCAAATTCATAGAGACTGAAAAGTAGAATGGTGGTTGTCAGAGGCTGGGGAGGACAGAGAATGAAGTTAAGTGTTTAACAGGTACAGAATTTCAGATGGAATTGTTTTTTTTAAAAAGTTCCAAAGTGAAGTGTTGATGGTTCCATAACATTGTGAATGTACTTAATATCACTGAATTGTACTCTTACAATGCTTAAAATGGTATACTTTTCTGTTATGTATATTTTTCCATAATTTCTTATTAAACAATTTTTCATTAAAGCAAATAGTTATTTAATGAGCAAATAGCTTTGAAAAATCAATGAGGATGGCCAGGCATGGTAATCCCAGCACTTTGGGAGGCTGGCAGGGGGTGGTGGATGGCCTGAGGTCAGGAATTCAAGACCAGCCTAACCAATGTCATGAAACCCCATCTCTATTAAAAATACAAAAATTAGCTGGGTATGGTGGCGGGCACCTGTAATCCCACCTACTCAGGAGGCTGAGGCAGGAATATTGCTTGAACCTAGGAGGTGGAGGCTGTGGTGAGCTGCAAAAGTGCCACTGGACTCCAGGCTGGACACCAAGAGTAAGACTCTATGTAAAAAAAAAAAAAAAAAAAAATCAATGAAGAAAAAAGGAAAATGAGAAAAATACCAATAACCCAAAAGAAAATTTGAAAAAGGAAAATGAAAGTAGTTCACAGAAAAACAAATATAATAAATATTTTGAAAGATGTTACTTTTAAAAAATAATAAAGTACAAATTTAAAAAATAGATACTACTTCTCACCTATAAAACTAAAAAAACATAAAAAGATGAATAATTGCTGGGAATGTACAAGCTTTTTGATGGTCAAGCCTATAATATCTGTTATTAAAAATGCATTGATCCAGCAATTCCACTTCTAGGAATTTATTCTATAAATATCAGTGAAATAGTATTTATAACAGTGAATATGTAGAGAGTCCATCAATAGAAGACTATGACAGCCAATACTTTTTCTTCCACCCTACAACATTCTACTCTCTTTGTTCTGATAAAAGTACCTCTTTCCCCTAGAAAATTCCTCCCCTATTTTATCTGGTTTAGGGATAGTCATATGACCAAAGCCAATTCAGTAAGACTCCTTCCCTCATATTTATATTTAGAGATAGGACAAAGAGGCTCTCTTTACAATGTGGTTATTAAAGTGAGAGACTATATTCCATGCTGAAATTCTACCTATATATTCCAAACAGTCAATCACATTTTTCATCCCCAAATAAAAAACTACAATAAAGAATTACATGACAACTGAGAAAAACCTTTAACATGTAGAACAGAGACCAAACAAAAAGAAAAATAACCTGGAGAAAACAAAGATTAAATATTTACAACCCATAAAACAACAGGAAAATTTGTTTTAAAAAGGACAATTCAAAAACCAAAAATGAACTTTTAGAAATTAAAACCTTGGAGTCTCTGAGTCTTCTCTAGGATGAAAGATTGCCTGGCTTTAAAAACTTACAAAAAGATAGAGAAAGAAATTAAAATCTTGGCAAAATAGAGAAGGCAGAAAGATAAAGGTGTAGAATCTCTCAGAAAGAATGGAAAGACATAGAGATGAAAAAAAGAAAAAAACTTAAATGGTCAGTCCAAGGGGTCCAATATCTGATTAATAAAATTCCATAGAAAACAGAGGGCTGAAATAATGGCATAATTGCAAAAATGTTCCTGAACAGCCAAGATTTCCAGATCAAAGGATCCGACAAGTACCCAGGAGAATGAACAAAATAGACTTGCAGAAAAGTACTTTATAGTTAAGTTTCAGAACCTTTAGAACAAAAGGAAACTCTTACAAACTCTGGCAAGGGGTGAAAAAGATGACATACAATAAAATCAAAATCTGAACAGTTTAGGACTTCTCAAAAGCAACATTGGATGTAAAATGATAAGAAAAATTATTTCCAACTTAAAATTGTATTCCCAGACAAACAGGAGTTAAGCTAGAATATATATAGAATTTATATTTATATATTTATAATTTATATAATATATATAGAATTTATATTTTCAGAAGAGACAGGTTAATAAAGTTTATTTCCTATACATTGTTTCTCTGAAATCTACTAGAGGATGTCCACCAAAACAAGAGAGTACACCAAGAAAAGGAAAGACGTAAAATTCATTGAAGACTATCATCACCCGTGCCCCCTAGCGTTGTACCAGTTTTTTGATCTGCTAAAAGTACAGAAGGATGTATTGCTATACAAGGAAATAAACCAAGAAACATGAGAATATGAGAATCAAGAAACAGAAAAGTTAACTCTGGAGAAACAGCAAGGAAGTCTCAAGGATGACAGGAAAGCCAAGTCCCAGGTGCCAGTTCTGTAGCAGATGTGCAGAGCAATAAGCCCTGAAAGAAAAATAGTGCTCTTCAGAAAAAGTGTTTCCAAAAAAAATCAGAAATGATAAATTACCTAATCATTAGGTTATCTGATGTGGTGAGGCTACTGAAAGATGTGGGAAGAATGAGCAAGAAATACAAAAAAGCCCCAAACACATGAAAAGCAAACATAATTATTACCTTTAGGAAAAACAAAAAGAAAGAAAACTGTTCAGTTATGACTAATATTCACATAAGCATAATCATGTAAATACTAAATACTAATTTAGCATAGCTGACAGATAATGTCTAAAATAAATGACTCAAAATATAACAGCATACTCTTGTTCTTAGAAATACAGGTGTTTTTAAATGCCAGAAGAAATACCTGAAAGAACTGAAAGCCTCCAGGGAGGAAGTCTGAGGAGGGGTAGGGCAAGGAACAAGTATATTTTATTGTAAGGCTTTTGGTAGCTTTGAACCAGACCTAAGTTACTTTGCAATAATAAAAATTTAATATAAGCCTTATTAATAAATAATGCTCTACTCAGGCTTTTTTTAACAACAACAACAAAAAAAACAAGCAAAATATACAATGTATTGATACATTTTAATGTATTGATATAATATCCATGATACGGCTGGGCTCGGCGGCTCATGCCTGTAATCTCAGAACTTTGGGAGGCCAAGGAGGGCAAATCACCTGAGGTCAGGCATTTGAGACCGGTCGGGCATTTGAGACCAGCCTGGCCAACATACCACGTCTCTATTAAAAACACAAAAATGGCCAGGCGCAGTGCCTCACACCTGTAATCCCAGCATTTTGGGAGGCTGAGATGGGTGAATCATCACCTGAGGTCAGAAGTTCGAGACCATCTTGACCAACAAGGAGAAACCCTGTCTCTGTTAAAAATAAAAACTAGCCAGGTATGGTGGTGCATGCCTATAATTCCAGCCACTCGGGAGGCTGAGGCAGGAGAATCACTTGAATCTGGGAGGCGAAGGTTGAAGTAAGCTGAGATTACACCATTGCACTCCAGCCTAGGCAACAAGAGTAAAACTTTGTCTCAAAAAAAAAAAAAAAAACAAACAAACAAACCCACACAAAAATTAGCTGGGCATGGTGGTGCACACCTGTAGTCCCAGCTATTAGGGAGGCTGAGGTGGGAGGATGGCTTGAACCTGGGAGATGGAGGTTGCAGTGAGCCAAGATCTCCAGCCTGTGTGACAGAGTGAGACTCTGTCTCAAAAATAATAATATCCATGATACACATTCTTACATTTAAAAAGTGAGTCACAAAAGAGTCTAATTAATATGACTGCCTTTGTGTATGAGTGTTTTTTTGTTAAAGGATCTAGTTCTCAGCACACATTTAAATATACATAGAAAATGTCTGGGAGAATATAACAGTGGCTACTTTAGGGTATTGAGATAGAGAATTTTTTTTCACTTCAAAAAATTCTGTACAATTTACATTTTCCCCTATAAAGAAGTTTTATCACTGTTTGTGTTAAATTTTCCTTCTTTCCTTTTTTTTTTTTTTTTTTTTAGGAAAAAAGCGCTCCTATATATACTGACCTGCTTCTTGCCGAAGCAATCCCAAAGTGTCAAGAATTCGACAAGCTTCCAATGAGCACTGGATCATTGCTTCTTTTTTCTTTCCTGAGTGAATGGCCTCAGCCACCAGTTGTTTTCCAGTTGAATCATCCACAGGTAATCTTCATTGGTTTAGTGGGAATTATAGCACAGGATTAAGCTCCAATTCTCATGAAAACAACTACTATGCTATGATAATAGTCATGTTTTCTTAGATGGCCTTTCAGTCTTTGAATTCATCTTGTTCTATCTTGCCAATGTTGGACTTGAAATCTTTTCTTTCTACCTCTTACCCATCCCACCCCACTCTCCAATAACATTAAGGGTTACTAAACTATGAAGTCTCAAATTTAGAAATAGCTTAAAATTAAATAAAAGTTACCCTTTGGGTTGTTGTCTATAACCATACATTAAACCTGAAATTGGTCATTTTCCAGAAATAAACATTAATAAGAAAATAACATACCTCACCCTGCAGAGCCAAGTGCTATGTCCCTGTTCATCAAATTCATATTCTAATTCTTCTCCTGTGGGAGAAAGAGAGACAAAACAATTTTAATAGAATCCAAAAATTAGTAGTTGATACAATGAGAAATGAGAACAAATGTCAAATAAGAACACCTTCCTAGCAGTGGCTCACTCCCATAATGCTAGCACTTTGGGAGACTGAGGCAGGAGGATCACTTGAGTCTAGGAGTGCGAGACTAGTCTGGGAAACATGGCAAAACCCAATTTCTACAAAAAATACAAAAATTAGCCAGGCATAATGGTATGTGCCTTTTGTCCCAGCTACTATACGGGCTGAGGCTGGAGGATAGCTTAAGCCCTGGAGGTCAAGGCTGCAGTGAGCTGGGATTATACCATTGTACTCCAGCCTGGGTGACAGAGCAAGACCCTACATCAAAAAAAGAACAAGTTTCCATACCACACTGAATAATAAATTTCAATGCATTTCACTTCTCATTCCTAGGGATTATCATCTCATAATAAAATTAGAGTAAGTCTGAGGCAGAGAGAAAAGCAAACTCAGATCAAAGTAATCAATTCTCCATAGATATATTTGTTCACTGTATAGTAGTTTTCATTTACATAAGTTGTAGACTTAAGTGGTTATTTTATCACAGTTGCCTGGTTTTTAGAAGCAGTTATTAAGTGCACAGCTGTTTCATATATTACTCATATAAACATATAAAACATATGCAGATATACATAAACATACAAATACATAGATATTCTCTCAAAGTATTTCAAAACAATCCTCTGTGGAAAAAATTTTTAAATCATATAATATAAAGTCTAAACTCATGTCAGGAACTACAAAAGATCAGGTGAATTCGGAATTAAAAAATTACAGGAAGTTGGCTCAATTTCTCCACCATTAAAGTCCAGTATCTTTTGAAAAGAATGAGATGAGTCAGGGAAAAAAGTACTTCCTTTTTTTAAGATAAGAAAGACTAACAAGATATTTATGATTTTTTTTCCCTCTGCTATACTAATGAGGAATAATTTTCAAAATAAACTTAAAGCAACTGACCACAAGAGTAAAAACTGAACAAGAAAGCAATAGGCCGGGCGCGGTGGCTCACGCCTATAATCCCAGCACTTCGGGAGGCCGAGGCAGGTGGATCACGAGGTCAAGAGATCAAGACCATCCTGGTCAACAAGGTGAAACACTGTCTCTACTAAAAAGACAAAAATTAGCTGGGCATGGTGGCACGTGCCTGTAGTTCCAGCTACTCGGGAGGCTGAGGCAGGAGAATTGCTTGAACCCAGGAGGCGGAGATTGCAGTGAGCCGAGACCGTGCCATTGCACTCCAGCCTGAGTAACAAGAGCAAATCTCCATCTCAAAAAAAAAAAAAAAAAAAAGACAGCAATAAAATTATAGTATATCTTAGTATAAAGCTCAACCTGAGGCTCTAGAAAACCACACTGCCCTGGATACCTTTTACTGGTAGAGTCAGAATCTGTTTACATACCTTCTCGGTCAAAAAAGCCTTGGAGAGCCTTTTTGGGATCCTTTATATAAAAGGCCTCCCTTTCCTGCTGAAACTCTAAGACAATAGGATTCTCTTCAGCATCATCCTCTACTGCATCTTCTCCTACAGGATACGGGAAAGGAAGAAAAGATAATCAGACATGAGAAGAGACCATCTGAATGATACCCTCTATTCTTTCAGGCTGCATAAAGATATAGTTAGGCCAGGCGTGGTGGCTCAGAACTTTGGAAGGCCAAGGTAGGTGAATCACGAGGTATGGAGTTCGAGACCAACCTGGCCAACATGGTGAAACCCCATCTCTACTAAAAATGCAAAAAATTAGCTGGGTATAGTGGTGGGTGCCTGTAATCCCATATACTGAGGAGGCTGAGGCAGGAGAATCGCTTGAACCCAGGAGGTGGAGGTTGCAGTGAGCCAAGATTGCACCTGTGCACTCCAGACTAGGTGACAGAGTAAGACTCTGTCTCAAAAAAAAAAAAAAGATATAGTAGATCTGTGATTAAAAAAAGAACAAATACATACTTGCAGGGACAGGGGGTGGAACAACCACAAAACCACAAGTATAAACATATTCAGGTTTTCTAAATTGTGCGACAAGTCAAAACTTTTCATGGCACCTTAATTTTTTTTCTCCATCACAATATTTTAAAAGTAAAATTACCTACCACATTGTGGAAAAAAATTTGAGCTCCTCAGCCTGGCATTCTTGTTCTCTCACACTCATATCTAAATTTCATTTCCAATACAACTTCGTAATACTTCTTATATCTGCCAAATAAACTTCCTTAAAAATCATCAGTCCCTACCCTGAATACCAATCCCAATACTAAGCTTCATAAGGGCTTTTCCTTTCCTTCAAGTACCAGCTCAAACTCTTATGCGTATAAAGTTTCCCAGTGATCTAAGTTAGTGCTGTTCAATGGGAATATCATGAAAGCCATATTCGTAATCTTAAATTTTCTGCGTAATCTTAAATTTTCTATTAGCCACATTAAAAAATTAAAACAGGTAAAATTATTGTCATTTCAACATGTAATCAGTATAAAAATACATGAAAGAGATATTTTACATTCTTGTTTTCAGACTAAGTCTTTGAAATTCAGTGTGTATTTTGCATTTATAGCACACGTCAGTTGGAACTAGCCACATTGCACATGCTTAGTAACCACATGTGGCTAGTGGCTACCATATCAGACAACACAGGTCTAAGTCCTCAATCACTGTTCTCTCTTCTCCAAACTTTCACTCTAGCATACTTATGGTTTCCTGCTTTTGCTTGGCACTTAGCAAAAGTAACTTCATAATTTTTCCTGTCTTCCCAACTACATATTAAGGCCATATTCTATCTTTCTATACTCCCATCTCCTGAGTATCCATTTTCTAAAATATCTGGTGTTCAAGAAAGTTTATTATTTTGGCTAAGGGACCAGCTTTCTCTGATTAAGATTCCACATTTCAAGATATTTTCACAAAGTACAGAAAATTCAAGAGAATATCCTATATTGAATAACATCCCATTTATTTGGTTGAATAGAGTTCCACCCCCTCCAATGATAATCACATAGCACAAGGTCAGTACTTAATAAATATAAAAGTTAAGAACTGTAAAAATAGCAACTTTATTCTTAGGACACGTTTTGAACAAGAGAGTGCATTAAAAACATCTTTTTTTAAATCCAAAGTGCCTATAATTTAATTTTTTACATCAGTAAATTTAATGAATCTCTCTGGCTTTTGGTTACCTCACATGCAAATTGTGTTTGCCCTATCTATCACAAGGAGCAATGAAAAGCTGTATGATTTTTAAAAACATTTAAGGGTACCACTAGTAATTAACTCAAAATATTAACCTCTGGCAGTAATTTTAATTTCTTACCCATTCCCCAGGTGCAACCCATCTCATCATCTTGGCTACCAGCATTTCTCTTTCTTTCAGAGGTATCCATTTCCTCTTCTTCATCTGAGTCTTCTCCTAGCATCTTCTTCTCCAACAATATTCGTTGCTGCTTGCGCAATTCCTTCAACTGTGTTACTGTTAACTCAGATTCTGCCTCTCGGTCTTCCTCTGGTCCCTAATGAACCAAGGGAAAAAAGGTTATTTATTTATTTATTTAGAGAAAGGGTCTTTCTCTGCCCCCTAGGCTGGACTGGAGTGCAGTGGCTAAAATACAGCTCACTGCAGCCTTGACCTCCTGGGCTCAGGTGATTCTCCCATCTCAGGCTCCCGAGTAGCTGAGGCCTGGCTATTTTTTTTTTTTTTTTTTTTTTTTTTGAGACGGGGTTGGGGGCGTGGTCTTGCCATGTTGCCCAGCTTCCTCTCGAACTACTGGGCTCAAGCGATCTTCCCGCCTGGGCCTCCCAAAGTATTGGGATTACAGGCGTGAGCCACCGAGCCTGGCCAAAAAATAAAAACAAAAACGAATTATTTTAGAGTTCGGGATTGTGGACATGCCTTTCAGAAATACGGCAATGTGTATAGAGGTTTGGAGATGATAGGCCAGACTTGATTCCTTCATATTTATATTCGCTGACTGGGAGATTCTTCTTCCTCATCGAAAGCTTAAGAAGCTCAGGAACGCAGCCCAATAAGCCCGAGATTTCAATTCTAGGGTTTTCTACCTACCTGGAGGATAAAGAGCCGGGTGCTGCCTCCAAAGCGAACAACATGCCCAACGTGGACTCGACAGTAGGTGCGAGGTGGGATGCGAGTTTTGTTAAGAAAAGTGCCATGGGTGCTTCCCAGATCATAGAGGTAGAAGCCCGGCCCGTTGCTGTCGCATTCTCCGTCAGGCCCAGACGCCCTGTGCTGAAGCACTGCGTGGTACCGAGACACCGAAGGGTGCTCCAAGCACACGTCGCAATCAGGCAACCTCCCGAAAAGGCAATAACTCGTCCCTTTCAAGCTACGGGTGCCAAGGATAGTGCCGCCCTTCAGGGTCTCTAAGCTGTAGGGGGCTGTGGCAGGGCCACCCCAGGAAGGCTCCTGGTAGCGGGGAGCCAGGGCCTGAGAGCCAGGGGAAGAAACCGCTGTCTGGGGGCGCGACTGCTCCTCCTGTGGACTCCTAATATCCCCGCAGTCCGGCTGAGGAGGCGGGACGTCGGGCTCCCCAGAATTGGAGTCCTGCAACGCGGTGGGCGCTTCCTTCTTCACCTCCTCAGGGTTTGAAGGACTGGTGGCCGGGGCCTTACTCCGCGCCGCTGGGGGCACCAGCAGTGCGGGCTTCTTGAAGTCGACACAGAGCTCTTGCGATGTCTGCGGCTCGAACTGAGAGAGAATGTCAGCCATCCTCAGCCAGTGCAACCTCGAAATCTGTTCCTTCGAAACCTCACCCTTCGGTCTTTACGTTCCTGTCCACGTTCCACTCTCTCAAGCTCCCAGGGGCGTCGTAGGCGGCGATGGTAAAGTTGCTCCTTCACGATCTAGAGCGTTGCAAAGTGGTGCTAACACGCGAAGGTCATAATACGAGAAAAAACGGCTGTCGGGATGCTGTGCAGAACAGGGACATCTTTAGAGGATACAACGAGATAGTAATGACTTCCTGTGGCATAGCTTGATCTAAAAGAAGCACTTCCGGCGGTCTTAGACCACTAATAAACAAACCAGCTTTCGCGGCCTGACGCGACCCTTGCCTCAGGCCTCTAGGGGTCCAGACAGTCGCCCAGCTCGTCCTGCGACGCTGCAGTGAATAGTGACACCTCCTCGCCTCGGTTCAGGTCCAGACAGACCTCCCCGTCTTCCGGCTGCCCTGGACCTCAGGCGACCTCAGGACCCTGTGATTGGCGCCTGCGCCGGCGGACCGTGACGGAAGAAACCCCTGGAGGGCCTTGAGCATTCCTTGGGCTCCCTGCCTGTTCTTCGTGCTCCTTTCGGTAAAGTTAGGTAAGAGGGCGACTTTTTTGTTATTTCGTTCATTCGTTTATTTTTTTCTGAAACTAATTATTAAGGCAGAATAGTTTAGTGGTTAAGAGTGCATACTTTGGAGACTGTCGATTTTCGACCTCTCCATTTGTGACATTGTGCAAGACACTAGGCCTCAGCCTCCACTCTGAAAAATGGGGATAATAAGACTATCAGCTTCATAGGGTTGTCCGAAGAATTGAATTAAACAATAACGGCCAGCTGAACTGGTGGCTCACGCCGGTAATCCCAACATTTTGGGAGGCTGAGGCAGGAGGATTGCTTGAGCCCGGGAGTTCCAGAGGAGGCTGGGCAACATGGCGAGACATGGTCTCGCCATAAAAAAAAAAAAGCCAGGTTTGGTGGCGCGCGCCTGTAGTCTCAGCTACTCGATTGGCTGAAGTGGATGGATTGCTTGACTCGGGGAGATTGAGGCTACAGCGAACCATAATTGCACCACTGCATTTCAGCCTGGGTGCAGAGTGAGACCCTGTCTCAAAAAAAAACAAACAAAAAAGGTGAAGTCTGGTATATGGTAAACATTCAACAAATGCCTAATATTTCTGCGTGCCTGACCCTGTAACAAGACCATGGCCGTTAGAAATACACGGGAAGGCCGAGGCGGGTGGATCACGAGGTCAAGAGATCGAGACCATCAACATGGTGAAACCCCGTCTCTACTAAAAATACAAAAAATTAGCTGGGCATGGTGGCACGTGCCTGTAATCCCAGCTACTCAGGAGGCTGAGGCAGGAGAATTTCCTGAACCCAGGAGGCGGAGGTTGCGGTGAGCCGAGATCGCGCCATTGCACTCCAGCCTGGGTAACAAGAGCGAAACCCTGTCTCAAAAAAAAAAAAAAAAAAAAAAGAAAGAAAAGAAAAAATAAATACACGGGAGAAAAAAAATCGATTGCTATAAGTACTAATTAAAATCCAAGGCTAAATGCTGTGACATAGACATGCAAAGCGCCATGAGAACAGAGAAAGGGAGATTCACTGGGAAAGTAATGGAGGGTGGGGACTTAGGCTGTACTTAAAAATGAATATGAGTCTGCCAGGGATGGGCAGGGTTGTCAGAGCATTTCTGGCAGAGTTCACAGCTGAAAGTGTCAACTGTGGAAATGCATAGCATTCTCAAGAAAGGGAGTAGTATAATTTTGTTAAAACAAAGGTAGTCATTTCATCCAGAAATCTCCTCCTCTGTGCTTCCACTACCCCAGGTCCATATACCTCTAGAACGGTACTTACCACATATTTTCTTATTGAAATATTCTGCTTCTGTTTCTCTTCCTCACCTCAGAGCAGAGATCTCACATTATCAGTCTTTGACCCACACGGAATGCCTGGCATTTGATAAATGTTTGTTGAACTTGAAGAAATATATGCGCAATGAATCTGCAAAGGTGAGTTGAAACCAGATTGTGAATTTTGTTGAATGGTAAGCCAAGGAATTTTGACTTTTTCCAGTAGGCAATGGGAAGCCATTAGATTTAAGTTTTAAAGAGTGTAGCAGCAGGGTAGAGAATAGATTACATACAAAGAGAGATTGGAGGAAGGGATATCAATTAGAAGGCCACAGAAATTGCTCACATTCTAAATGTCAAAAGTTGAAAACATAATGCCATTTAGATTAGTGCTTCATAAATTTTTCCACCAGGACCATGCCTAAGACACACAAAAATAAGAATCACTTCTTATTATCTTTAACCCTACTCACTTTTCTCCTATTGATCCAGCACAGGTATGTCAAGATACTTTATCAGGCCTTGCTTATTGTTCAGGATTGATCATGTTGGTACTTCTGTTAATGAGTTAGTGAGGTGAGATGGAAAATAGGGTTACTAGAGTCCCAGATACTGTTGTAGCTATTGGTCCACTAATGACCCAAATTCTACCCTGTCGTTCAGTCTAGCAGGAATTGTCATAGCATGACAATAATCAGCATCTAACAGTTACATTTCTTTTAATTTGTTTAGGGAGAACCTCTTTGGTCCTACAGTTTTGCTGACACTGATATTTTTCTAAGTGGTCACAAATAGCCTACTTTTTACTACATAACTGGCTAGACCTCATATTTTTCACTACAGAAACCTATAATCTAAAGTTGCCAGAGATTTAAACACATTACTTTTAGGTTATTGTCTACATTTATCCTGAGATCTCTTCTCTTCTTATTCCGAAATGTTGAGATACTGGGGAGAGATACCAATATCATCAAGCCAGAGCAACAGAAGTTCCTTCGATTTGCTCCCACGGGAGTTCCGTCTGGTGGAAGTCCATGACCCACCCCTGCACCAACCCTCAGCCAACAAGCCGAAGCCCCCCACTATGCTGGACATCCCCTCAGAGCCATGTAGTCTCACCATCCATACAATTCAGTTGATCCAGCACAATCGACGTCTTCGCAACCTTATTGCCACAGCTCAGGCCCAGAATCAACAGCAGACAGAAGGTATAAAGACTGAAGAGAGTGAGCCTCTTCCCTCATGCCCTGGGTCACCTCCTCTCCCTGATGACCTCCTGCCTTTAGATTGTAAGAATTCCAATGCACCATTCCATATCCGGCACAGTGACCCGGAGAGTGACTTTTATCGGTAAGGCAAGGCTTTGCTGTATCTTTTCTCAAGTCATCTTCCCAACAACCCTGTTAAACCTGTAATAGCATTTCCATTTCCATGCAAGGAAACTGAGGATAAGAGTAATAGACTTGGCCAAGGTTTCTCAGGTAGTTAGTGGGAATGTTAAAGTTTTGAATGCCAGTCTTCAGAATCCAGGGTCTGTATTTTTTAATTCTTTCAGTGCCTACTATGTGCTAAGCACTTTACTAGGAGTAGGGTAATACACTGGTATGTAAAAAAGGCCATGGCCTCATAGTCCTTAGGATCTAGTCTTTCTAGTTAATGTAAAAATTATATTATGTGTTTAGCTCAATGTCTTCAAATTGGGATTCATGGACTTATTCCAGTATTTTTAGGAATCCACTTGTCTATACAAGAATCTTTAAATTGTGTGTTTTCATTTTGATAACATAGATTAAGAAATAATAAGTTGGGTCCAGTGGCTCACGCCTATAATCTCAGCACTTTGGGAGGCCCCGTTGGGTGGATCACTTGAGGCCAGGAGTTCAAAATCAGCCTGGACAACATGACGAAACCCTGTCTCTACTAAAAATAGAAAAATTTGGTGTGGTGGCGTATACCTGTAGTCCTAGCTACTCAGGGCTGAGGCACAAAAATCACTTGACCTGGGAGGCAGAGGTTGCAAATCCCACCACTGTACTCCACCCTGGGTCACAGAGTGAAACTGTTTTAAAGCAAAACAAAACAAAAAAGAATAAAATAAAAAGGTTCTAGATCCCTGCTATTCAATATCTGGTCCAAGATCTGCAGCATCAGCATCACCTGGGGACTTGTTAAAAATGCAGCATCTCAGGCCTCACCCAGTCCTGCTGAATCCTAATCTGCATTTTAACAAGATCTTCAGGAGATTTGTATGTGCATTTCAGTTTGAGAAGCTCTGCTCCACATCCTCTGAATGACTGCCTTATAACCTAGAGCTACTACTAGATCTCAGTGTGCCAGTTTGTATTTAATGCCAAACAATTACTTTTTTCTTTTCATTTTGAAATGTGCCGAACCTACAGAAATATGTAAATGATAGTCAACAAACATCCAAATACCCTTCACCATGATTCACCAATGTTTAGTATTTTGCCACATTTACTTTCTCACATGTGTAAGTGTGTATACTTATATACGCACACATTTCTTTTCCCAAAACATTTTAAAGTAAGTTGCAGACATCACCATATTTCACCCCTAAATTCCTGAGCATGCATATCCTAAGAATAAGGAAATTTTCCTGCATAATCATAATACTATTAACACACCAAAGTAAATGAACATTAATATCAATAAGTTCATATTCACATTCTTCCAGTTGTCCCCAAAATATCTTTTGTAAATATATTTTCCCACTAACCAGGATCTAACAAAGATTCATGCATTGTATCTGGTTGTTATGCCTCTTTAGAGTATTTTATGAGTTCAGGTCACTTGTAGAATGTCCCAATTACTGAGTTATTTCCTGAAGATTAGATTCAGATTAAATATGTTTGGCAAGAATACAACAAAAGTGATATTGGTATGTTATTTATTACATATACCTGTTGCTGATAATATTATTTTAGAGGCTCCCAAACTAATGAGAAAATTACAGAACTAGACTAAATAACGTAAAGGTTGCATTGCAGTTGGGCCAGGTGAAGGCCAGATGATATCAAAGTGCATTGTAATCAATGGTTCTGAAGTCATTGGAATAATGAAAAGGGGAGGCATAATTATATGCACACCCAACTCAAAAAACTTGCTCTGTGGCAATCAATACTGTATTCACATATTGAAGGCAATTTAATTTCAGCAATTTAATATTATCATATTAAATTGATGGTGTTATTCATTTTTAGTTTTGTGTCAAATTTATATTGTTAGTAAGAGCTAGGACCATCAAAAGTTTGTACCTGGTTTCACTTTATACATATTTAAGAAACTGTATAACAAAAATAATTTGCATCAGCTATGGGGGCACCAAAAAATTATTTTCCTTTGAAAGAGGTCCAAATATTATTCTTGGAAAGTGATATTGGATTAGTTCTCTTTATTAGGTATTTCTGAGGCCTTTAGCCTTTGGCCCGGAGACACTGGCCATGGAAATGATGATGATAGTAAATGAAAAGTTACTTGGCAATTAGTTGTCTTATTCTCAAATTATTATGTAAACTGCAGTAGTTGCTATTGAACAGGTCAGAGTTTAGTGGGTAGATAACTCCTCGGGCACTCTTGTACAGTACATGATGACACATGGCAAGTACGAACCAAGGAAAAATGACTTTCTGTGCTCTATTTTATTTTTATTGGTAAAATAAATGCCTTTGTCAGGGGTAGGCAGAAGCCAGTAGATAATTTCAAGAGACAGATAAATTATTAAAAGCTTCCTAAGTTATTTTTAGATCAAATAGCCCAGGTTTTTCTTAGAAATATTAAGATTTCTGCAAAAGTGATTGGGGAAAAATGGTGTATTATGAAGAATACGGTTTCTGGAGTCAGAAGCTTTACCATTTATTAATGACATGTAAACAAATTTTGGCAAATCAGCCCTTCTGAACCTCAGTTTCTTCTCCTGACAAATAGAAATAATAATAATACGGACCCTACCCATTGCACAACACAGGATAGGATGAAAATGCTTTGTAAGCTATATATGTTTTAAATTACTTTTATGAAAGTGAGTTGCCTTCCCTCTTTTGAAATGATTCCTTGTAATTTTATAAGAATCTAAGAATCTTAAACTCCTGGCAAGCTGTGAAGAATCTCTTCACTAGAACTGTGAATTTCTAAAAGTTTATATTAATATATTGCCCAGCATGTATGAAAACTAGGTTGTGGTAAAATAATTAGAGCATCATTGAGCAGTGTCTGGGCTATACTCTTAAACTTAATCCTAAAACTGATCAAAATTGAACAGTTACTAGAAGGAAACTTTCTTTTCACTAGCTATCCTTTTGGACTGTGTATTGCCTATTCAAACTATGTCTTTGTAGGAGCTCAAAGATATGACCGTGGGTTGCTAAGACATGCTCTGATAGCAGTGGCATAAAACTGAGCTATGTAACTTGGATGGAATTTCCCTAGAAAGCTAGGCCAGTGGTTTGACTGGAATTGTAAAACTCCTAGGGAGACAGGAGAGGTCATAACCCCTTTGCAAGAACATTAATAACACTACCACATCTCCACTTTCAGTGGGAAAGGGGAACCTGTGACTGAACTCAGCTGGCACTCCTGTCGGCAGCTCCTCTACCAGGCAGTGGCCACAATCCTGGCCCACACAGGCTTTGAATCTGCTAATGAAAGTGTCCTGGAGACCCTAACTGATGTGGCACACGAGTATTGCCTTAAGTTTACCAAGTTGCTGCGTTTTGCTGTGGACCGGGAGGCTCAGTTGGGACAGACTCCTTTTCCTGATGTGATGGAACAGGTATTCCACGAAGTGGGTATTGGCAGTGTGCTCTCCCTCCAGAAGTTCTGGCAGCACCGCATCAAGGACTATCACAGTTACATGCTCCAGGTGAGGCGACCCTGTTGGAAAGTGGACATAGATGTCTGTACAATCTAGCAGTGTTCAGCAGGATCCCACAACACTTTGTCTAGAGTACAGAGCATAGTCATGGAACAGAGTGAACTTAACCTACTTTTATGATGGCCCTAGCTATGTTCCTGCCCAAATACCGTGGGCCTCCTTTAGTCAATGAACAGCCACATTCACTGATACTTCCTCTAGAAGAAACTGTAAGGTAGGCCAATATAAGAAAATGAAAATCCAATTTATTCAGCTCCCGGGCAAGGTTCTATGGTCCCAGGGAAAGGGGCCAGGGAAGTTGCGCCAACTTCCTAGGGCATAGGGTTTTTATGGGTAGAAGGAACGAGCAACAGCTCCAGGGGAGCGGGATTGAGACAGGGCAGGCCACTATTGGTTGGCGGGTTGTTGGGCGGGTTTTCCGGTAGGAGAGCCAGCCAGGAGCCTTGCATCACTGGAGCCTTCCAGGGGACCCATGCGGCAGAGCTAAGTGCCAAGTGCAGAGCCTGGTGCCGGGTGCAGAGGTAGGTGTGTCCAACCTTCCGGCAAGGCAACCAGCCTTACAGAAACTATACACAAATATATAGAATCTGAGAGAATGCAGTTAGTTTGATTTTATTCAACAAGTATTTATTGAGTGCCTGTTGTGAGTTGGGCATTGAGGGGTTCGGCAGTTAATAAGTTACCTGAGCTTACATTCTTGTTGAAGGGAGACAAATACAAGTAAGCAAATACTGATGAAAACAATTTCAGGAGCTGGGCATGATGGCACATGCCTGTAATCCCAGCTACTTGGGAAGCTGAAGTGGGAGGATTGCTCGAGGCCAGGAGTTCAAGACCAGCCTAGACAATAATAGTGAGACCCCCGTCTCTACTGAAAATTAAAAAAAAAAAAATTAGCTGGACATGGTGGCTCATGGCAGTAGTCTCAGCTACTTGGGAATCTGAAATGGGAAGATCACTTGAGACCAGGAAGTTGAGGCTGCTATGAACCATGATTGTGCCATTGCATTCCAACCTGTGCAAGAACCTGTCTCAAAAAAAAAAAAAAAGGGGGAGAGAACACAGACCTCCTACTGGTGTCTCAGCCTCTGAAGCAGCTAATATAATGGTTTGACTGGAATTATTATATATATATTGTATATCTAATATAGCTGCTTGGGAGGCTGAGGTGGGAAGATCATTTGAGGCCAGAAGTTTAAGGCCAGCCTGGGCAACAATAGCAAGACCCTGTCTCTAAGCATATACACACACAAAAATGCAGTTTTGGATAATGTTAAGTGCTATGAAAAAACCAGAGTAAAATGATAATGCCTGGAGGATGGATTGTGGGAGGTGATGATTTTGATTAGACCCAGAAATATCTAATCACTTCAACCCTGTGCTCATAAGTCATTTGTTCACTGTTTCCGTTTCTGCAAGTCTAAAATGTGATTAGGAATTAACACCCAAGGAAAAAAAAAAGTCTTTGCTAAGTGATCCAAATTTCCCACACCATTGATTATTCACCCCTAGGATACATTTGTCAATCTTTCTTTCTTTTTTTTTAGACAGGGTCACCTGGGCTGGAGCGGCTGGAGTGCAGTGGCACAGTCACAGCTTACTACAGCCTTTATCTGCTGGGTACAAGTGATCCTTCCACCTCAGCCTCCTGAGTAGCTGAGACCACAGGTGTGAACCACCATGCCCAGCTATTTTTTTGTTGTTGTTGTTAGAGATGGGATCTTACTAGATGTTGCCCAAGCTGGTCTCAGACTCCTAGGCTCAAGTGGTCCTTTCTCCTTGGCCTCCCAAAGTGCCAGGATGACAGGTGTATGACCATGCCCAGCCTACTACTGTTTTTTATAGCCAAAAATATAATCTTTTGTCCCACTTCTGTTTTATCTTTAACACATTTTTTTACCTTTCTGTAACTTTTAATTAATTTACATATCTCTATCACTCATAAATGCAAACTCAATACCTTAAACAAATCCCTTCCATTGGCAGTGAATGTTTACAAATTCTGTTATTCACAGTCTGTTGGCTTTCCCAGTGTCACAAGCTGACTATTCAACTTGCTTTTTAACATTTTCTTGGAAAATTGACTCTTGCTTTGCCAACAGATTAGTAAGCAACTCTCTGAAGAATATGAAAGGATTGTTAATCCTGAGAAGGCCACAGAGGACACTAAACCTGTGAAGATCAAGGAGGAACCTGTGAGCGACATCACCTTTCCTGTCAGTGAGGAACTGGAGGCTGACCTTACTTCTGGAGACCAGTCACTGCCCATGGGAGTGCTTGGGGCTCAGAGTGAACGCTTCCCATCCAACCTAGAGGTTGAAGCTTCACCACAGGCTTCAAGTAAGACAAACAAATGTACTCACTTTGATTCTGGGAGATCTGCCAGTTTCAGTACTTCTTTCTTTTTGGAATCAAGCTCAAGAGGTAGAAGAACAAAAGCAGCAATGGGCAGAATGAAAAATCCTAAAACAAATACAGTTTCACCTATCTGGGGATCCTAGCATTTTTCACTTTCTAATTAGTGAAGAGAGAACAAGCACAGCTTTACAGGCATTCTTTAAAATAATCCCTAGTTAAGATGTAGATGCAATATTGTGTTGTCCCGTTGAATACCAGGGCAGATTCAGGTGATCCAGCTGGTTTGGAAGATAACCCCTTCCTCCTTTAGTATTTTTTTTAGTATTCTGTATTGGTCCTTCTGGATGCTTATACTTAATTGAATGAGAGAGCTGCCAGATAGATGGAGGAGTGTTAATTGCTCAAGGATGTTCTGAGTTTGGCTTCCTTGCTACAGTACTCTAACAAATTAAAGATGAAAGACGTTGATATAGGGCTTCCCAATTAGACGTAGCTGTCTTCTTTTTCCAGACTCTGTGGAAACCCTCAGAACCAGGACAACTGACTGGTTACCTGTCAGTTAGGTTGCAAATTAGTCTGGGCATTCAGTTGTTTACAAATATAAGTTGTCATTTCATCAATGCACAAAGGACTTGAGTAGCAAATCCTCAAATGTGGTCTAAATGGAATTAGGTCATACTTTGAAAAGTGTTGGCAGAGAGTGTTTCACTATGGAAGAATAACCATAACAGAGCAGCATTGCTAGAATACATAGAGAGGTGGGAGGGCCAAAGAGAAACTGTTATGGACTTAGGGACCATGTCTCTTCAAAGGAGACTAGAGAACTGCTATTAGCATTATGTTGTGACCATTAACTTTTCATAATGTGTGAGAGAGATGACCAGAGACCCAAACAAAAGGCAGGAAAACAAGATGGCCACGTAAAAGAAGGAAGGACAGACGAGCTAAACAACTGAACAAGGCCTGTGGTTGTGCCTGTCTTTGGGCTGTGAGACAGGGGTTCTTTCTACCTGCCTAGTTTCATTTCCCTGACTTAGGGAAAATGGGGGTGGGTGACATAGAGCACGAAAAGTAGAAGAAATGGAAAAGAAGATAATCAGAGTTGATAATTTTTTGGTGATGGTTAACTTTTTGGAGCAGAGAATAACAACCATATTCTCCAGCCAAGTACAGAATCAGAATAAAAACTGAGCTCAAAGAATATTAGTTGGTCCTGAGTGATATATTTACTCTACTTTGTTCTACACTTGGCTTACCACAAGGTATATGTCTGTCTTTCCTCTCTTTCTAGGTGCAGAGGTAAACGCTTCTCCTCTTTGGAATCTGGCCCATGTGAAAATGGAACCTCAAGAGAGTGAAGAAGGCAATGTCTCTGGGCATGGTGTGCTGGGCAGCGATGTCTTCGAGGAGCCCATGTCAGGCATGAGTGAAGCTGGGATTCCTCAGAGCCCTGATGACTCAGATAGCAGCTATGGTTCCCACTCCACTGATAGCCTCATGGGGTCTTCCCCTGTTTTCAACCAGCGCTACAAGAAGAGGATGAGGAAAATATAAAAGGAAAAGAGGGAGATTTTTTGTCTAGACCTACTAGACCCAACAGAAAAGGTTTTTGTGTATCTGTTTTCATAAAAATTGATTTTGACTCCTGTTCTTAAACACAGGTGGTTTTTCCTAATTCCAGAGGAACTGGATGTCACCAAACAAGGCTGCATTTTACTTTTGCATCCAGTTTTTATAGTTTCCCACAACTAAGCCACCCTTCACAGATGAATGATGATGCTGGTATGGCAATCAGGAGACCAAAGCAGTGTCCCCCCACTGTTGTCTTAACTATGACTAGACACGTTACCTCTCTATAACCATTTCTCTCATACAGCTGAGAAGAATCATACTTCTTTGACCTACATTGTAGAGATGTGAGGATTTAAATGTTTGCTAACTTCAAAACTGCGCTTGAATAGACTCATAATATATGCTCATATCAGATGTCAGTTTTCATTTTATTCATTTTTGGCTCAAGTCATTGGGAATCCATTACTAATACCTAACAAGAAATGGCTAAAGACAACACACCTTATCTATTAGTCACCTTTTAAAAACTGCTTTTGCTGCTTCGGAACTGTCTTATTTATCGATCAGCGGTCTATGGTGACAGCCTTTCGGCTTATTTATTCAGACAGCCCTCTCCTATCTCATCACATATTTTCTTCTTTTCTAGACTTACTCCATCTATCCTCATCCTTTTTGCCTTTGTTACTTCTGCTCAGACTCACATACTTTCACCAGACATCTTTTCAGTTGTTTCTTTTTCCCCTTTGTGTAAAAAGCAAACAAGTACTGTCCAAGGACAGCCTTGTGCATATTTCATTTGTTGCATTTGCTTGGTCATCAGAGGACAGCAGTCCGTTAAGCACTTTGCTTCTGCTACTGTAAGGGCAGCCTTTAAAGCATAACAATATGTACCTTTCAACTTTACATCACATCCTGAACATTACTGTTGTTACTCATCCATCACTATATATAAGTACTGAATCAGTATTTATTAAGTAAATGATGTAGCACTGTAGTGATTATGAATTATTAGCAAATATGTTGCTTCATGCCTTGGTGGTGGATGCCATCATGTTAAACTGCTGAAGTTTGGTTTTCTTTTTTTTTTTTGAGATGGAATCTCGCTCTGTTGCCAGGCTGGAATGCAGTGGCGTGATCTCAGCTCACTGTAACCTCTGCCTCCGGGGCTCAAGGGATCCTCCTGCTTCAGCCTCCGGAGTAACTGGGATTACAGGCACATGCCACCAAGCCCAGCTAATTTTTGTATTTTTAGTAGAGACAGGGTTTCACCATGCTGGCCAGGATGGTCTCAATCTCCTGACCTGGTGATCCGCCCACCTCAGCCTCCCAAAGTGCTGGGATTACAGGAGTGAGCTGCCACACCCAGCCTGAAGTTCGGTTTTCTAATACAAACTACATCTTGTAAAATTTAGACCAATCCTTTAATATAGACCAAAATAAAGCATAGCTTTAGTTAGTTCATTACTGAATGCCTTAAATGTCCCAGGTATTGAGAATAAATGAATGTGATAGAAATAAAACAAGGTTATAGTTTAGCATATAATTTATACATTTGCTAATTGTAACTCCTTAACACATTTAGCTAAATGCTTTCTGTCGCACTTTTTTTTTTTGGAGATGGAGGCTTGCTCTGTCACCCAGGTTGTAGGGAGATCATACGATCGGGGCTCACTGCAACCTCCACCTCCCGGGTTTGAGCGATTCTCCTGCCTCAGCCTCCTGAGTAGCTAGGACTACAGGCATGTGCCACCACACCCAACTAATTTTTGTTTTTAGTAGAGATGGGCTTTTATCATGTTGGCCAGGCTGGTCTCGAACTGCTGACCTCAAATGATATGCCTGCCTTGGCCTCCCAAAATGCTGGGATTACAGGTGTGGACCATTACACATAGCCTCTGTTGCAGTCTTCATTTTCCTTTATTAATGAAAGTGGCCATTAGCCAGTTTCCATAAAGTAGCCATCTGAGAATGTATTTCATTCAGCAAACATTGCGTACCAATTATTTGCTAAGTCTCGTGCAAGGGATACAAAGATGATTAAGACTCAGCCCTTACCCTTTCGTAGCTTAAAGCATAGGGAAGACAAGTTACTAAGAAAGATAAAGCATTCAAAAGTACTACAGAGAAAAACCAAGTATGCTTGAGTTTTCCTTTGCGAATGCTCTCCTCTTAAAGAATAGTTTCGGCTGGGCGCGGTGGCTCAAGCCTGTAATCCCAGCACTTTGGGAGGCTGAGGCAGGTGGATCAAGGTTAAGAGATCGAGACCATCCTGGTCAACATGGTGAAATCTCGTCTCTACTAAAAATACAAAAAATTAGCTGGGCATGGTGGCGCGTGCCTGTAATCCCAGCTATTCAGGAGGCGGAGGCTGCAGTGAGCCGGGATGGCACCATTGCACTCCAGCCTGGGTAACAAGAGCGAAACTCCATCTCAAAAAAAAAAGAATAGTTTCAAATTTTGAGACCACTGGTTCCCACTAAGTATGGAACACTGAAATTAATACTTCATAATAAAACACTTTTATTGCTGCAGAATGTTTAATTGCAGAACAGGCACCAGATGGTCAAGACTAAAGTAATTTGAGAAGACAAATGATGTGAGGATTAGTATCTGAGAGTCACCTGGTCTTGAATTATGTCATAGGCTACTATGCACCAGAATTACGTGGAAGGCTTACTAGAACAGACTGCTAGGCGCTCCCTGCCCCCTGCTGCCTGTCCCCTGCCCCCCGCCCCACGCCAAGGGTTTCTGAGTTCACAGGTTTTAAGAGGTGAGTTGAACAATTCCCCAGGTGATGCTGATGCTCCTGGTCCATACTGTGAGAACCACTAAGTTGGAGTACTGACTCACAGAGATAGAATTCCCTGAAAGAAATGTACTGTTTGAAGATACTGTATCTTCAAAATGTGGAGGCAAGGCAAACCTTTATAATGGCTGTTATGTATGAAATGTGCCTCTAACCTAAATCCATGGCCTTTGTGTAAATCACCAAGGAGACTTTTCATTAAGTTCAGAGTACAATACAAACTGGGCCTCGCTCTGTATTTACTCAGTATGTGCACATGGGAAACTTTAGTAAAATATCACCTCCTTATTGAGAAAACTTTGGACATGTGGCCTTAAGCCTCTGTTGAACAGAAGTGAATCTATTCACAATTACATAATTTTCTAATTTGAAATCATGACAAGTAGTCTTACAACAAAGTTAAAATTAAACACTCTTTATCCAAGTAACCACTGAAATAGGATTCTGATTCATTAATCATGTCTTGCCCACTTTCAACAAACCTGGCGTCCTATAATGAGCTATACAGTGTGAGGCATATTTCATACCAACGTTGGTGGATTGCCAAGAATACTCTGCCGCTGTTCTGGACAAACTCATGTTTCCCTTTTCCCTGGCTACTAATAGGAGGGCAACTGATGGTGCAGGGTCAAGGGCACGAAGCTGGGGGGGAGGGTGGAGGAAGTAGAGGCTATATATCCAGCCTAAAAGAGATCTGAAGTGGTCACCAGGAGACTATGTTCTTTTGATTCCATTCCTCAGCAGCCAAAGTACTTGAGTTCAAATGATAAAACTTGAAGTTGTAGGGCTGGAAGAATATGAGCTTAGTGTATCCTTCCTTGCATAAATACAGGGGAAAGGCCAAGGAATAATCAGCATTAACCTGCCAGGTCCAAGGGTCTTCTCGCCCTGACTTCATCTGAGTCACAAGATTTCTCTAATAAGAGAAACTCTGCTACCCTGAAGAAAATTGTCCCTTATAGTAGCCCCCAGTCAGAGGTAAGGATAGTTCTTTCACACAGAGGTCCAAAATTCTGGACTTCTGGAAACAAGTGAAATGTCCTAGGGTGTCCTATTTGTGGTTTCTTTTCCAGTATTGTGCCATTGATTCTTGCATAAAATTCTGGAATGCTGGCTCTTCGTGGCTTTCCTCTGTAACTGCAAGGAAAAAAGGACAATTCCTTTTCAATTCTCTTTCATTAGACAAAACTGATTAGAGCCCCTATCACCCATCCATCAGAAAAAGTATGTTACTTCTAAAAAACTAAGTACTCACCTTTCTCAAAGAGGAAATGTCTCCTAGAAGCATGCTTTATCATGCTGCCCAAAATGTTTCTATGTATAAAGAATAACTCCCTCATAGTAGTTAAAATAAGGTCCCACTTATAGGTATTTTTAACCAAGAGAAATGAAAACATATGTCTACACAAAGATCTATTTGGAAATGTTTATAGTCATTTTACTCATAACAGCTAAAATCCACGCAAATATCAATCCACTGGGGAATGGATAAACAAACTGTGGTACATCCACAATAATGGACTATCAGCAATAAAAAAAGAACATATTACTGATACATGCAACAACATGGACAGACTATACTACTGAGTCCAAAAAGTCAAATGCAAAAGGCTAAATACTGTGATTCTATTTGTATGGCATTCTGGAAAAGGCAGTATCAGTCAGTGGTTGCCAGGCTCTGGGTATTTAGGACAAGGACTGAAAAACAAGGGGCATGAGGAAGTTTCAGGGGTCGGGTAAATGTTCTACATTTCAACTGTGATGGTAGTTACAAGAAAGTATGTGTTTGTTAAAGTTCGTCAAACTATGTACTCAAAAAGTTGAGT
This sequence comes from Callithrix jacchus, assembly GCF_049354715.1. Taxonomy (NCBI): domain Eukaryota; kingdom Metazoa; phylum Chordata; class Mammalia; order Primates; family Cebidae; genus Callithrix; species Callithrix jacchus. The sequence goes on from NC_133515.1 coordinate 87,396,236, forward strand.
TTTACTGTTGGTAAATTACATCTTAAGAAATCTGATTAAATGGGGCAATTTACATATAAAACCCAGCCAAAGAACAAGGAGGTTTGCTTTTTTTTTCTCTCCCCTTGAGACGGAGTCTCACTCTGTCACCCAGGCTGGAAGTGCAGTGGTGTAATCTTGGCTCACTGCAACCTCCACCTCCTGGGTTCAAGCAGTTCTCTGCCTCAGCCTCCCAAGTAGCAGGGATTACAGGTGCTCGCCACCACGCCTGGCTAATTTTGTATTTTTAGTAGACATGGGGTTTCACCATTTTGGCCAGGCTGGTCTTGAACTCTTAACCTCATGATCCACCCACCTCAGCCTCCCAAAGTGCTGGGATTACCGGCATAAGCCACAATGCCTGGCCAAGGTTTGCTCTTGGTCATAGTTTAGACCTTAATCTTGTGGTTGTTTCTTTTTTTTGAGACCACGTTTCACTCTTGTTGCTCAAGCTGGAGTGCAATGGTGCACTCTCGGCTCACTGCAGCCTCCGCCTCCCAGGTTCAAGCAATTCTTCCACCTCAGTCTCCCACGTAACTGGCATTACAGGTGCCCACCACCAAGCCTGGCTAATTTTTTGTACTTTTAGTAGAGACAGGGTTTTGCCATATTGGCCAGGCTGATCTCGAACTCCTGGCATCAGGTGATCCACCCGACTCGGCCTCCCAAAGTGCTGGGATTACAGACATGAGCCACCGCACCCAGCCTGTGGTTGTTTTAAGAGTCAGATTCTAGCAGGGTGTGGTGGCTCACGCCTGTAATCCCATCACTATGGGAGGCCAAGGTAGGTGGATCACTTGAGGTCAGGAGTTCGCGACCAGCCTGGCCAACATGGTGACACCCTGTCTCTACTAAAAATACAAAAAATTAACTGGGTGTGGTGGTACACGCCTGTGGTCCTAGCCACTCAGGAGGCTGAAGTGGGAGAATTGCTTGAACCTGGGTGGCAGAGGTTGCAGTGAGCTGAGATCACACCATTGCACTCTAGCCTGGGGGAAAAAGCAAAACTCTGTCTCAAAAAATAATAATCAGATTCTGCTCACAGTCCATAAAACCATGCCAAGTGGAATTTGGGTTTTCAGAGCCATGCTATCATAGTCCATACCACCTATATAATCCTCTTTTTGAGACGGTCTTGCTTTGTCACCCAGGCTGGAGTGCCATAGCACAATCATAGTTCACTATAGCCTCAAATTCCTGGGCTCAAGCAACTCACCCACCTCAGCCTCCCAAGCAGCTTGGACTATAGCTGTGAGCAACCACGCCCAGCCATTTTTTTTTCTTTTTTGTGGAGACTGGGACTCACTATTGCTCGGGATTGTCTAGAACTACTGGACTCAAGCAATCCTCCTGCCTTGGCCTCCTAAAGCTGTGGGATTGCAGGCATGAGCCACCACACCCAGTCCTTACGTATTCTTAAAACAAAATCCTAATAACAACAAACAAAAGTCCTGGATTCCTCAAACCAAGTTAGGACCTAAAGATAAGGAGACACAAGACCAATGAAAGGTCTATAATCAGCTCAATATTAACCCTCCAGTAGGCAGGACAGGAACTTTCAATATAGGAAACTCTTTTCTGGTGCGGTATCCTTTACCATCTCCTCTCCCCCACTATTACTGGTTACATGCTTAACAATAAGAAACTCCTGGGGAAACAATGTGAGGATAAGCAGATGCTGTGTTGCCATGAGCCACCTCAGCTCCTCTCACCTCTATGGTCAATGTCATCAGTATCACTGTCTGCTTCCTCTTCCTCTTCATCCAAGGTTCCTCGAGTCAGGATCAATTCAGAAGGGTCCAGCACAGGAGATAAGCTGTCTACAGTGAAAACAGCTATGAGTGCATATGCCTTCTCAAAAGTTGATTTGGAATCACTAATAACTATGATCATAAACTGGCAGGATGAAAGTTCTCATGATACAGGTAAATGCAGGATTACCTCTTCTAAATGTATTCTTAATACCGTTTAACATTTCTATACTTAGTTCACAAAGTGCTTTCATAAGGCAAACAGCCCTAGGAGTCCCATTTTTTAAGCTGAGGGAAATAATTTTTAAGAAGCTTGTCTTAGTAGTAGCATCATTCTTTTTACTGGCTCACAGCTTGGAAGGAGTGATGGTTTCTCCTATGAAAGCTAAAAACACCTGAACAGATCCAGTGTGCTGGTGAGTCACAGTGAAAGTGTGGAGTGCTAAGGAAGCCTTCTGGTGGAAATGTAAGTTCAGAGAAGGTCTGCAGAAAATACAGGCTGAAATGATATTGAGGAGCCAGGGTATTATTTAAGAAGAGGAGGTAGGGGAAAAATAGAAAATCAAATACACTAATACAAGTAAAATTCTCTATTCAGAAAAACTAATAAGGGCTGAGCTCCAGTAATCAGAAGAAAAATCTAGTCAACTCACTACTACCATGGGAGGACACAGCCACTCTCTCTTCAGGAGCCTTTGAGGCTTGTGAGAGCTCGGCTAGGGAATAAGGGTGGCCAGAGGCAGCAACATCAACTGGCACAAATCTCAAGGGGCCTGTGAGAAAGGAGGATGACAGGACATGCTGACAGTAAATGCTTCATTTCTGTACCCAACTAACAATTATGCAACTATACTTTTGACTTTCCTCAAATGATTTACTTAAACTCTCCCACCCTACAACAGGTTAGCGGAGCACAGCAGACCCTTTGTAGCAGCAGTTGTAACAATCACTTGACATATTCAGAAATGATTCTAAAGGACTGTGGCACATGAAAATGTATTTTGCTAAGGTTTGCAGCAAGGATGGCACAAATGAGATCACTTAACTGGTAAACCCAGTCTGTTTTCAGCTTTGCTGTTCAATATAGCAATAACTTTCATGAACAGAAACATCACTCCTTTAAGAAAGATGTCCCAGAAGAAAAAAATGCTAGTGTTGCTGATAAGAAGGAAAAAAAACTATCCCCAATTTATTTTATTTTATTTTATTTTATTTTTTTGAGACAGAGTCTCATTCCAGGCGCCAGGCTGGAGGGCAGTGGCACAACCTCAGCTCACTGGCAACATCGGCCTCCCGGATTCAAGCAATTCTCCTGCCTCAGCCTCCCGAGTAGCTGGGACTACAGGCGTGCACCACCACACCCAGCTAATTTTTTTGTATTTTTACTAGAGACGGGGTTTCACCGTGTTGGCCGGGATGGTGTCGATCTCTTGACCTCGTTGATCTGCCCACCTCGGCCTCCCAAAGTGCTGGGATTACAGGCATGAGCCACCGCACCTGGCCCCCATTTATTACAATAAATAAATAAATGGAGTTTTTCTTTTAAGTACAGTCAATTTGGTTGCAGGATCCCACTAAGCTACAAGAGACTTGCACCAGAATCTTGAGGGCAGTTAATCAACATACAGCGGTCAGGGTGGAAGGCATGCTAAATGAAAACTAACCTAAAAACCCCTGGAGAGCCAATGATAAAACTAACTCAAAAAATTTTTGAAAATTCAGTAAAGTCAGCTGGTCATGGTGGCTCATGTCTAATCCCAGCACTTTGGGAGGCTGAGACGGGCAGATCATCTGAGGTCAGGAGTTCAAGACCAGCCTCACCAACATGGAGAAACTCTGCCTCTACTAAAAATGCAAAAATTAGCCAGGCGTGTTGGCGCGAGCCTGTAGTCCCAGCTACTTGGGAGGCTGAGGCACGACAATCACTTGAACCCAGGAGGCAGAGGTTGCAGTGAGCCAAGATTGCACCATTGCACTCTAGCAACAGAGCTAGATTCTGCCTCAAAAATAAATACACAGCAAACATACATTCATACATAAATTTCAAGCTGGATGCAGTGGCTCACACTTGTAATCTCAGCACTTTAAGTGGCTGAGGTGGGCAAATCACTTGAGCCCAGGAGGTCAAGTACAACCTGGGTAACATGGCAAAAGCTCATCTCCACTAAAAATACAAAATTTAGCCAGGCATGATGGCAGGCACCTATAGTTCCAGCTACTAGGGAGGCTGAGGCAGGAGAATAGCCTGAAACCAGGAGGCAGAGGCTGCAGTGAGCCAAGATCACACCACTACACTCCAGTCTGGGTAACAAAGCAAGACCCTGTCTCAAATAAAAATGAATTGTTTAAAAAAAAATTAAAAACAAACAGGCAAAAACTCTTGGTCAAAAAGGTTGGCTAAAATAACAAAAATGGTTTAAAAAGAAATACGGAAAACCACCATGAGGAAAACCATAAACATTCTTGAAAGATACAAGTAGACCTGACAAATACAAAGACACTCCATGGTCTTGGGTAACAAGACTGAACATCATAGAGATGTCACTTCTCCCTAAATTAACTATGAATATAATATAATCCCAACAAAAATACCAAAAAGCTTTTTAGGGGACTAAAGTTGATACTCAGTTCATGTGGAAGACTATGTAAGGACAACCAAATAAAAATTATGAGGAGAATGTGACCTAGCAGATATTGAACATAATTACATAATTAAAACAACATGGTGCCGGGCGCAGTGGCTCACGCCTGCAATCCCAGCACTTTGGGAGGCCGAGGTGGGTGGATCACGAGGTCAAGAGATCGAGACCATCCTGGTCAACAAGGTGAAACCCCGTCTCTACTAAAAATACAAAAATTAGCTGGGCATGGTGGTGCGCACCTGTAGTCCCAGCTACTCAGGAGACTGAGGCAGGAGAACTGCTTGAACCCAGAAGGCGGAGGTTGCGGTGAGCCGAGATCAAGCCATTGCACTCCAGTCTGAGTAACAACAGCGAAACTCCGTCTCAAAAAAAAAAAAAACAACATGGTACAGTCATAAAAGTAAATAGTCCTTGCTCACCAAAGCAAGTTAAAGAAAAAAAAAAGTGGGCTGGGGACAGTAGCTCATGCCTATAATCCCAACACTTTGGGAGGTCAAGGCAGGAGGGCTGCTTGAGGCCAAGAGTTCAAGACCAGCCTGGACAACATCATGAGACTTCATCTCTATTAAAAATGTTAAAACTAGCCAGACATGGTGGCACACACCTGTAGTCCCAGCTACTCAGGAGAGGCAGGAAAATTGCTTGAACCCAGAAGACAGAGGTTGCAGGGAGCCGAGATCGTGCCACTGCATTCCAGCCTGGGTGACAGAGCGAGACTCCAACTCAAAAAAAATTTTTTTTAATGAAAAAAATTTAAAAATTGGGGAGGATTAAAAGTGTTAGAAACAAACAAACAACCCCACAGCACATATTAAGTGTATTGCCAGAGTAAAGCAAAAACTTCCTGAAAGAGGAATCCAAAGTGGTATAGCTGTATAAAATTTCTAGTTGTTTGCCTCTCCAAATCCTTTATTTTTAATATATATGTATGCATATGTGTTGTGTGTGTGTGTGTGTATATATATATATGTCTAAAACCATATTTCCTTTATCTTTTTCTCTCTCATACATAAATAGAATCCTGCTGAGTAGAAATAAATGTAACCTTTTTTTAGTTCCTAACACCAAGAAGACCTCCAATACCTTTGGCAGTCCCTGTGTCCAAGGCTACAGAACCCATATCTTTTCGAAGGCGTTCTAGTTGTTCTCTCTGATGTTGGCTTTCTGCATTTGCCTGTATATACAGAGAAAAATGTCATCATATTCAAAAAGGAGCCCCAAATTAGATGCCAGACTTCTCAGTGGAGATGAAGAATTATACACATACAGAGGCTACATAAAAACTGATGCAGATAAGGGACATCTGGTATCAGGAGAGAAACACTAAGCAGCATAAACCTGGGTTACAGCAGAAGTTCAGACTGGAGGGCTCTACACACTGATTTAAAGGATTCAGAAACTGAACACAAAAACATTTCAAAAGAACCCTCAATTCCAAACTATTGAGTTGAGTCCAGGGTGGATCTGGAACATATAAACGGGCTAGGGAAAATGCCTAGATAGAAAGCATTACTTTTTATTCATCCCCAGGCTACAAAATGAAAAAAAAAAGATACAATAAACTTTATTATATGGGGAAAAAACACAAAACTCTGAAGTAGAAATAACAGGAAGGCTCAGAGACACAGGACACAACGAGCCTAGGGAAGCAGGACACTTGATCATTTGCGATAAGAGAAGGCTGGGTGTGGTGGCTCATGCCTGTAATCCAGCACTACAGGAGGCCCAGAGGAGAGGATCACAGAAGCTCAGGAATTTGAGACCAGCCTGGGCAACATAGCAAGACCTGTCTGTGCAAAAAATATACAAAATAAAATTAGCCAGGGATGTGGTACACACATGCTGTCCTAGCTACTCAGGTGGTTGAGATGGGAGGATCACTTAAGCCCAGCAGGTTGAGGCTGCAGTGAGCCATGATTGTGCCATTGCACTCCAGCCTGGGCAACAGACTGAGATCCTTTCTCACTAACAGAAAAAGGAGTTGTGAACCACCACTATATTCTTTTTTTTTTGAGACGGAGTTTCACTCTTGTTACCCAGGCTGGAGTGCAATTGCGCCATCTCAGCTCACCGCAACCTCCGCCTCCTGGGTTCAGGCAATTCTCCTGCCTCAGCCTCCTGAGTAGCTGGGATTACAGGCACGCGCCACCATGCCCAGCTAATTTTTTGTATTTTTAGTAGAGACAGGGTTTCACCATGTTGACCAGGATGGTCTCAATCTCTTGACCTCGTGATCCACCCGCCTCAGCCTCCCAAAGTGCTGGGATTACAGGCTTCAGCCACCGCGCCTGGCAATATATTCTTAAACAAAATTCTACAACTAGCTTTAAATTGACCTCTGAAAAGGAAGAAAAATTAAGGAGCCTTTCTGTACCCAGACAACATACATACAAATTTACAAATTTAAATTAACAAGTATTTATAAGATACAGGAAACTTCATTAGCCAATTATACCTCAGTAAAGCCACAGAAAGTTTTTTAATTAAATAAAAGAAACATTAATAACCAAAACAAAAGCCCTTATGTCATCAGGATTGAGCTGGTTTTTTTAATGTCCCTTTTAAAATATACAAATGGCTTCCCTTCTTACCAGAGATTTTTTCAGACGTTCATATTCAGGCCGATACTCCCTGCAAAGAGAAACACTTTCTAAATTCCACTGTTTAATCATCAATCCTAACCACTCACCACTGCCCCTTATCTCCTCTATTTTTCTAGTATTCTGATAATAATAATATATCAGAAGTAACAAATCTTAGTCACTGACAGAGTCTACCTAACGGAATTAAAAGCCAAGGTGCTTGCTCCCACCTTGGAACTAGGAGATGCAATCTGACTGCTGGGTTGGAAAGATTAATACTGGTGAGAACATGACTGAGGAGCTCATCATTCATTGGAGATAAAAGGCTGAGATAAGTAAAAGGTAAGCCTGCTGAGCTGAGGACATGCAACATAAAATTATGTACCTTACATAACATAACAAAAATGAAAGGAGACAGGAAAGAGTCTATGCTAAGGTTTTGATAACATCCTTATGTCTAATGAATCAAAATCAAAATAACATGCCTGAAAACCAAAACGTGGTTGTTAGGATCTTGCAAAATATGAAGCCAAAGACACATGCTAATAAGCTGGCTATCATGCCACGGGCCCAAGGAAAGCATATAGGTGCTCTGACTCCACTTTCCTTTAGTTAAATGGAATTCCAGTATTAACAATGACAATGGTTATAACATTTATTATAAAATGTGCTTGCTATTTGTTAGTAATTGTGATAGTGCTGTATACATGTTTTCTCAATCATCACAACAACCTCAGTGACAAATCCAGCCCACTACCTGTTTTCATAAATAACGTTTTTCTGTAACACCAGCCAAGCCCATTCATTCACAAACTGTCTAAAGACACTTTTGACCTATACTGACAGAAGTCAGCAGTTGCAACAGACTGTATGGTCCACAAAGCCTGAGATATCACTATTTAGCTCTTTACAGAAAAGTCTGATGATGCCCGCTCTTAATCACTCAATAGAGTGAAGATTTATACTTCTATTAAAAAAAAAATTAAAGGGAACTTGTTACTTCTAAGTGTGGCCTGATTCAATACACATACGCAAGGCAAATATAATACATCCATCATGAAAATTTAATGCTTTTCCTGGAAAAACTGCTATCATATCAGAATTGTAGCTTATTAAAATGTCATCAATAGAATTTTCCTTTATCCTCACCTTTCATACTCTTCAGCAGCACTGGTGACTTGCACAAAGAGTTCATCTAATCCAGTACCCAGAACAGCAGAGACACCCACCACCTGCCAAAAAGCATCATAAAAACCACTGTATATTTCTTAATGATGTACATTAACTTGTTCAAGTGTCAAAAAATCTTAATGAAAAGAGATTTATACTTTGAGAAGTTTTTGGCAAAAAGCCAGGCTAAAAAAGAACAAAACAGCACACCTACTCAAAAGTCATGGAGGGCCGGGCACAGTGGCTCACGCCTGCAATCCCAGCACTTTGGGAGGCCGAGGCGGGTGGATCACAAGGTCAAGAGATCGAGACCATCCTGGTCAACATGGTGAAACCCCGTCTCTACTAAAAATACAAAAAATTAGCTGGGCATGGTGGTGTGTGCCTGTAATCCCAGCTACTCAGGAGGCTGAGGCAGGAGAATTGCCTGAACCCAGGAGGTGGAGGTTGCAGTGAGCCGAGGTCGCGCCATTGCACTCCAGCCTGGGTAACAAGAGCGAAACTCCATCTCAAAAAAAAAGTCATGGAAATAAGTCCATGGGAAATAAAAAATTGGAAAAGAAAGATATGGGCTGAGGGCAGTGGTCCACTCCTATACTCCCAGCACTTTGGGAGGCTGAGGCAGGAGGATCCCTTGAGACTAGGAATTCAAGGCTGCAGTGAGCTGTGATCATGTCAATGCACTCCAGCATGGGTAACAAAGCAAGATCCTCTCCAAAGGAAAAAAGAAAAAAAAAGATATAATTAGAACTGAAAAATTAACAAGACTTATTATCTATTCCCTAACAAACCAAACCAAATCACTTTCTATGATTCTTTTGTCTATGCCTTTGCTTGGGCAATTAACTCGCTCTGCTTTTGCTTACATAAATCTTACCCTTCTTCAAAGCATACCTCTAATGCTACAACCTCCAAAATCGGTCATTTTGATCTGCTGCCTCACCATCAAGCCCAACTTCCAATCATTCTTAAAGTACTTACTACAATATATCGTATGTTTTAATTCTATGTGTAGCCTTCTCTCCCAAATATAAAACAGAAGTTGGGGTCCCTATCTTATTCTTGTACACTCTACAATTTTTAATAAGCAATGATTTAAAAGTTATTTTTCAATAGGTAATAAGCTTCCTTTCTCAGCCAGATTCAAAGCCAGTTCTGTGGGTTAACAGGTAATCTGGAGAGGCCGTCAGTGTAAGCAGGAGAGAAAATTTACCCTGAGTGAGCTGTAAAACTCATCTAGCACCAGGCTCATTGAACGAGTCAGGTTACTGACATATGTAGTCTCTTGATTCAAGGCATCTTGGAAAGCCTCAAAATCCTGCATCCATTCCACTGCAAAGCTGTGGTCAATGATGTCAGTCTGTACCAGAGAGAAGTCAATTATGAGAAACCAGAGATAACAAAGGCAAATTTTATTATTTAAATTAAGTAGTGACAGCAAAGAGCATATCATCCATATTATTTTCTTGCTCTGCTTCTATTTCCCCTCCATTGCAACAAGCCACAAAGAAACACCATCATTGTGTAGTCATCGTAATTAAATGAAGATGTGTATTCTCTTAGTTGACCCTCCACTATCCATTGCCAAGTAACCAGGGCCAGAATGGACACCAGCATATTCCAGGCTCTGAAGTCAAAAGGTCTCTTGCATCCTAGCCATCAACCAACAGGGAAGTTTTGTGTTTTTTAATTGCCACTCCCAGTAGACTAGTTGTCCCTCTCGTAATTACAGTCTTGACTCTGAGGGATAATCTACACACTATGGTTGAGGGGCTACTCTACCTTACCTAAAATAGTTTTAGACAAGAGTTAGTAACAATTACTTATTCAATTTGATTGATTCATTTTCTCAAAGTGCCTATGAATTTGTTTCAGTAAAGCCTGAATCTGGTCTCCAGCATCTGAAATAATCCTCTGACCCACCCAAACCTTCTAACCACAAGGTTCTGATGAAAAATGGTGAATCACAACAGGAAAAATACACTTACTTTATTCATGACCACAATGAAAGGCAGCTTGGTTTTGTATAAGATGCTGAAAACCAAACATTGAGATGTTATTTTAAAAAGCACATAAGCTCTTGCTCATCCAGTGTCGGCATGTTGGGACTAAGAGAAGGGGAATGAGTTCAGAATCTAAAAAGCAGTCATCTTTTTTTTTTTTTTTGAGATGGAGCCTCACTCTGCCACCAGGCTTGAGTGCAGTGCCGCAGTCTTGGCTCCCTCTGCCTCCTGGTTCAAACAATTCTCCTGCCTCAGCCTCCTCAATTGCTGGGACTACAGGCATACTCCACCACGCCCAGCTAATTTTTATATTTTTAGTAGAGACCGGGTTTCACCACATTGGCCCAGATGATCTCAATCTCTTGACCTCATGATCCACCCACCTCAGCCTTCCAAAGTGCTGGGATTACAGGTGTGAGCCACCACGCCCAGCCTATCCATTTTACATAACACTCACATCTTCTCTCCCAACAGGAAAATAACCACCACCCAGAAACAACACACACACTCGCACTCTCATTTGAAGTAATAATGCCCTAGTATTGAACTTGCTGTTTTGTTTTTTATCAAATTGGTATTTTTCAGAGAAGGAAATGAACATTTATTGAATACCGATTACGGGTTGAGAATTTCTTATCTGAGATACTTGGAACCAGAAGTGTTTTGGATTTCAGATTCTGGAATATTTGTAAATACTTATTGGTTAAGCATCCCAAATCTGAAAATCCAAAATCCTCCAATAAGCATTTCCTCTGAGTGTCATGTCAGTGTTCAAAAAGTCTCAGATTTTGAAGCATTTCAGATTTCAAATGTTTGGATATGGGATACTCAACCTGGGTGATCTAGGTACAGCGCTAACAAGCACTTTTATACGTATTATCTCCTTTATGCTTTACAAATGACACGTAAATAGATAAAACTTTTGTTTGTGAATTATACCTCAGTAAGGCTGGGAAAAGAACATCAAAATTTTTTCCAATCTGTAAAGTAATGTTTTTTAAATGTTTCTACCCCCAGCCTTACTGAGGTGTACTTGACAAATAAAAATTGTATAGATTTAAGGTGTGTAACAGGGTATTTTGATGCACAGTTGACCCTTAAACAACATGGGTTTGAACTGAAAGGTTTATTTGTATGCAGCTTTTCTTCCACCTCTGCCGGCCCTGAAATAGCAAGACCAACCTCTTCTCTTAGACTACTCAAAATGAAGATGATGATAATGAAGAGTTTTATGATGACCTACCTCACTTAATGAATAGTTAATATATCTTCCCCTTATTTGCTCTAGCTTCGTTTATTATACGAATACAGTATATAATATATATAATGTGTGTTAATCTGTTTATGTTACCAGCAAGGTTTCCAATCAGCAGTAGGCCTTTAGTAATTATGTTGGGGGAGTCAAAGTTATATTTAGGTCTTCCATACCAAAGGGGCTGGCTCCTCTAACCCCAAAATTGTCCAAGGGTCAACTGTATGTTTATATCATGAAATGATTACCAGTATGTTTAAACTGTATGTTTAACATATTTAAACAGTTAAACATATTTAAACTGTATGTTTAATCATGAAATGATTATAAAAAAATAATTATTTTTTTAAAGAAATGATTACCACTATCAGACAAATCAAATAATTGTCTTTTAAACAATTAATATAAAAATGGGCCAGGGCACAGTGGCTCATACCTGTAATCCCAGCACACTGGGAGACCAAGCAAGGCAGGCAGATCACTTGAGCTCAGGAGTCTGAGACCAGCCTGACCAACACGGTGAAACCCCATCTCAACTAAAAATACAAAATTAACCAAGCATGGTGATGGGTGTCTGTAATCCCAGCTACTCAGGAGGCTGAGGCAGGAGAATCGCTTAAACTCAGGAGGTGGAAATTGCAGTGAGCTGAGATCATGCCACTGTACTCCAGGCCTGGGCGACAGAGTAAGACTCCATCTCAAAAAATATATAAATAAATAAATAAACAATATGAAAATAAAATAATGCTGTCAATATTCAGATTTCTATTTGGATCAATATTTCTTGCATACAACAAAAAGGCACATCCTTTGTCATATTAGAAGAGACAAATGTTGGTGATGGCTTTTGTGTACCCTTAAAATTAAATTCCCTGAGCTTTAATAACTGTCTGCCTTGCTCCTCAGTCTTAATGCACTAATATCCAGTGAAGCATGCCCTTCCTCTGCTAATGGTGCCACATTTGGGGCAAATTTGTGCATTTTAGTTTTTTGAGACAAGGTCTCACTCTGTTGCCCAAGCTGCAGTACAGTGACATGATCACAGCTCACTGTAGTCTGGCCTCCCAGGCTCAAGTAATCCGCCCACCTCTGCCTCCCAGGTAGCTGGGACTACAGGCACATACCACCATGCCTAGTTTTTGTATATTTAGTAGAGATGGGGGTTTGACCATGGTGCCCAGGCTGGTCCCAAATTCCTTGGCTTAGGCAATCCTCCCAGCACAGCCTCCCCAAATGCCGGGATTATAGGCATGAGCCACCATGCCTGGCTACCTGTGCATTTTACAATTATGGATAAATTCTCTTATTCGTGGTATCTCCTCATGTTACAATTTCACTCTATCAGCAATCATTCAGGCCAGAGGACTCTATTCTTCTTCTTCCTTTTTTTTTTTTTTTTTTGAGACAGGGTCTTATTGCCTTAAGCTGGAGTGCAGTGGCACAATCATGGCTCACTACAGCCTCAACCACCTGAGCTCAAGCAATGCTCCCACCTAAACCTCCCAAGTAGCTGGGACTAAAGGGGCGTGCCACCATGCTGGCTAATTTTAATTTTTTGTAGAGGTAGAGTCTTGTTGCCCAGCCCATCTCAAATTCTCAAGCTCAAGCAATCTTCCCGCCTTGGCCTCCCAATTGCTGGGATGACAGACCCAGTCCAGAGGACTCTGTTCTATTTACACTTGGATTTTATTCAACTGGGAACAACTATCAGACAGCTCATATTCATACATCACCTATTTTTGTAACAATAAGGGAGGATGATCAGAGCGTACTGAGAGGGAACGCCAACAGCACATGTGCCTCTTTTCTCCTCTGACCTTCCTCAACTCACAGCCACTCAACTGAATAGCAAATATGAATGAGCATAAATCCAGGGATAAGCAACCAGATTCAAAAACAAAGAGGAAGAAGAAGAGAAAAAGGCCTTGTACCTTGATGGAACACTGCCCACCAATAAGCAATTACCTGCAGGCATAGAGCATGTTGGACATGAAAGTCACTGGGTTGGTACTTCTTGATGTGTCCATTACATAGATGACAACTGTTGGAAATGAGGATGCCTAAAGCCACAAAATAATCAAAGCCTTGGTCAGAGGGCTCACAACCTGTCCTCAAACTCTTTTTCTACCATCCTTAGCAAGGGAAAACCACTTTGGGAAGGGTTTGCAGAGCTTCTACAACTCCCTGTCATATAACATCCAAGGCAATTAAAAATAAATTCTCACTCAGTCTAGCCCCTCTAGCTACTCTCAGTAGCAAGTCCTAGAATACTCACAAGGGCCTCAGTGATAATTGTCCCAGAAGCTGACCAGGTGAATACCTCAATCTGTCCAGGTGTGTCAATCAACACATATCTATGTCAAGAAAGATCATTAAAAAAGTGTTATGTGTGTTATGCTAAAGGATATTCCGTCATGTAAGACGATAAACATCTGGTTATCCAACACTGGAATAAGCTCTTCACACTGCCAAATCTAACTTCCTCCTATTGCCCTCAAACTACACATGATGATCCCCTACACCTTGTTCAATGAACAATATTCACGTTAATGGGCAGGAACAGCAGACCATAAGTTGCTGCAAATGATCACAGGGGAATCTATTATAGTTACAGAAACACAATGCATTAAAAATGAAAGAAGCAAAAATAGGATGTAAATCTCTTGGGAAATATCTGGTTGCTTAGGGTGGGGTGAGTGTGGTGTGTGGAACAGAGGTAGAAAAATGGGAGGAATGGGATAGGGAAGTGCTAGCTGAAGAATATCAGGTTACTTCTTGAGATGATTAAAATTTCTAAAATTGACTGTGGTGATTGTTGCACAATTCTATGAATATACTAAAAGCCACTGAATTATATACTTCAAATGGGTGAATTGTATGGTATGTGAATTATCTCAGTAAAGCTATTTTTATGAAATGTACTGACTTTTTTGTGAATTAATTTGATATAATTAAAAATTATATCAATATTTTTTAATTGGCAAAGAATTTTAATAGACATTTCTACAAATATATACCAATGGCCAATAAGTACATTAAAAAGATGCTCAATATCATTAGTTATTAAGGAAATAAAAGTTAAAAACCACAATGAGATAACAATACCCACTAGAATGGCTATAATCAAAAACAACAACAACAAATGTTGGCGAGGTTACAGAGGAACTGGTTGTGGAGAAATCGTATTGCCAATGGGAATAGAAAATGGGTAGCCACTAGGGACTGAGAGGAATGGAAAATAAAGAGTAATTGGTAATGAGTATGGGGTTTCTTTTTAGGATCATGAAAATATTCTGAAGTTACATAGTAATGATCAACACACAACTCTGTGAACAGATTAAAACAACCATACACTTGCAACGAGTGAGCTTTATGGTACGTGAATTATATCTTGTTTCGTTTTGTTTTTTTGAGACGGAGTCTTGCCCTGTCACCCAGGCTGGAGTGCAATGGCTCAATCTCAGCTCACTGCAACCTCCACCTCCTAGATTCAAGCAATTCTCTTGCCTCAGCCTCCCGAGTAGCTGGGGTTACAGGTGCACACCACCACACCCTGCTAATTTTTTGTACCTTTTTAGTAGAGACAGGGTTTCACCATGTTGGCCAGGCTGGTCTCAAACTCCTGACCTTAGGTGATCCGCCCGCCTTAGCCTCCCAAAGCTGGAATTACAGGCATGAGCCACCGCACCCAGACGAATGATATCTTAATAAAGCTGTTGTTTAAAAAAAAAAAAAACCTCTAGGCCAGGCTTATTATAGGTGGCTCACACCTATAATTCTAGCACGTTGGGAGGCTGAGGCAAGCAGATCGCCTGAGCCCACAAGTTTCAGACAGGACTAGGCAACACAGCAAAACCTCATCTCTACAAAAAACACAAAATAGCTGGGAATGGTGGCTCACACCTGTAATCCCAGCACTTTAGGAGGCTGAGGCAGGCAGATCACTTGAGGTTAGGAGTTCGAGATCAGCCTGGCCAACATGGTGAAACCCCATCTCTACTAAAAATACAAAAATTAGTCAGGCATGGTGGCAGGCACCCGTAATACCAGCCACTTGGGAGACTGAAGCAGGAGGATCACTTGAACCTTGGAGGCGAAGGTTGCAGTGGGCTGAAATCATACCACCGCACTCCAGCCTGGGCAATAGAGCAAAAATTAGATTTAAAAAAAATTAGCCAGGTGTGGTGGATCATACCTTTAGTCCTAGCTACTTGGGAAGCTGAGGTGGGAGGATCGCCTCAACCAGGGAGGTAGAAGCTGCAGTGAGCTGAGATTGCTACACTCAACTCCAGCCTGGGCGACAGAGCAAGACCCTGTCTCAAAACAAACAAAACAAAAGCTACCTCCAGTACCCCATCTTTGTAAAAATATCCATTCATCCTTTTAACTATGTATGTAGAATTGTGGAATGCTAGTCACTGAACAATGGCATTACTTGTAGTGGAAATCAGAGCGATAGTTTTATCTTGTAAATATCATGTATGGTTTGAATTTTTATAAATTACTTTTTTTAAAAAACCTTGAACAATAGCTAACTGTGTTGGTAATGACCATAAGAACAAATATTTCCTATTTTGATACTTTTTAAAGTAAAAAATTTTCTGTGAACCATGTGGACTATATTTATTTAAATAAGACTAGAAAGGTATTTCAGAGACTTTAATGGCAACAAGCATGGTTTCCCAAGAGAAGGCAGGTGGACAACTGAATTTAGACAGTCTCAAAATACTTCCTAAGAAACCATGTAAATTGAGGATCAAAGCAATTGAGGATGGAATGATATTAAATTTAGATCTATACGCTAAAGCGTCTTAACGATTTTCTTGCTGAACTTTTTTTTTTCACTCCTAATGGTTTCTCCTCAATCTATACCCTTTCAGAGGTTGATGGTATCCCAGATCCTCCATTAGGCCTAGAAATATGTCAACTACAGAGTAATAAATGGGTGTTAAACTGAAATCACTTACTTAGACACGTTCTGGGCCTTCTCAATAAATTGCATCACCTAAAAGAAAAAGATGTCAATGACAATAAATTCCGATTTCAGCACAAAATCACAGGGCCCTCTCCAGGGTGGCATACCTCACAGGCACTATTATCTACTGAATCCCTCAATCACCTACTGAATATTCGCAATCTTAGGACAACAAGGATAAACAGGCTGAACTAAGGCAGCACAGCCACATCAGCAGCACTGCAATACCACCCTGGGGCACAACCCAAGGACCTGAGAAGCTGAAGACTTTGATCTGTCAATGTCAAGTTGTATCTCTGGCCAAAATGTTAACAGCCATGGGCCGATGTGGTGGCTCATGCCCATAAGGCCGAGGCAAGTGGATCACGAGGTCAGGAAATAGAGACCATCCTGGCTAACAGGGCAAAACCCCATCTCTATTAAAAATACAAAAAATTGGCCGGGCGCAGCGGCTCAAGCCTGTAATCCCAGCACTTTGGGAGGCCGAGGCAGGTGGATCATGAGGTCAAGAGATCGAGACCATCCTGGTCAACATGGTGAAACCCCATCTCTACCAAAAAATACAAAAAATTAGCTGGGCATGGTGGCGTGTGCCTGTAATCCCAGCTACTCAGGAGGCTGAGGCAGGAGAATTGCCTGAACCCAGGAGGCAGAGGTTGTGGTGAGCCGAGATCGCGCCATTGCACTCCAGCCTGGGTAACGAGCAAAACTCCGTCTCAAAAAAAAAAAAAAAAATTAGCCAGGCGTAGTGATGCCTGCCTGTAGGCCCAGCTACTCAGGAGGCTGAGGCAGGACAATCACTTGAACCCAGAGGTGGAGGTTGCAGTGAACCAAGACTGCACCACTGTACTCCAGACTGGGCAACAGAGTGCAAAAAAAAGAAAATTTTAACAGCCTGTGTCATGGCATGACATCAGAGTAAAAAAACTCAATGATTATAAAACACTCTTATGGAAGTAGGTGATAAAGAAAACCTTAAGAATGACAAACATTTATCACAAGTAAAATACCCCATTATCTTTCCATTCCATGACTGCTAGTCCATCCCACTCCCAGATAGTCCCATCTCAGCTTCAGGGTACTATACAACAAGCAAAGAACAAGCCAAGAAAATAACCCAGGTCTTTTGGATTCTTATCACCTATCACAAATATAAAATGTGAAGAGTCTGACAATACTGATCATCTTCTCATAGTCTACTTCTCTGTCTGACAAAATGCCTACTCATTTTCTATATTTATGGTCAGGTGTGCTACTCTTCTTTACCAATGTGATCAAGCTAAGGCATTTAAGAGTCACAGACTTTTACATAGCCCTATTAATATATTAAAGACAGGCATACCTGATCAAATCTGGTAGCAAAGAGATTGAGTGAGGTCACTATGCCACCGTTCGGCCCAAGTCCATATCTAGACACCAAGTTGAGGAATGAAATTGCTTACATGTTAGTTTATAAAGTTCATACCTAGGCTATCACTCACACAAATGGCATTATGGAATTAGTGTTCCATTAATGGATGCTGGCAATCTAATCCTTGACTACCACACAACCCTAACCACAGGGAAACATTCACTATCAAGGTCTGGCTCACTCATTTAAGATTTTAGGAATGGCCAGGCAAAAAGAAGAAAGCAAAGTGGCCAAATAGTAATACAGGTGCATCAGGGAGTGACAGTACACTAGCATTGGCCATTAAGGCCACCTATATAATACCTCTGGCCCTGATCCTCATAAATAAATCAAGATTATAATTAGTCTTCCTACTTAGACTTGCCTACAGAGAGAGTACATATTTCACACAGCAATTTACTAAGAATTAATCCAACTAACCCCAGTCATTTCCAAGTTTCCCAGTCTAAAGAGGTGGTGACCAACAGATGATCCTCCAAGGCAATACTACCTTATGGGACCCAGGTAGCTATCAGTTATCATATCGTACTCTCTGCTCTTTAATTACAACTGCCTGCCATCTGGGGAGATGGTAAGAAAACTAAAATCTGAAGCTGAAATAGTATTTCTGATCACCCACCTCTCCCACAGTCAGCTTCCATCCTCTTTTGCTTGTATATTTTACAAGGAAAAGGCAAAAACACTTTTTCGAAGCCACAAAATACACAGACAAAAAGCCAGGAAGGAGTCAACACCAAAGTAGATGTGGAAAAGGATACTGTTTCATGACTTCTTTGTACTTCACAGTGTCACGAATATCTGAGAAGAAAAAGAATTAACTGGAATGTAATACGTATACACTCCCTACTAGCAAGAAAGTAAAACAGGTTTCTAGCCTTCTCTTGTAACCATTCTCTTCTACCACCTTCTCCACTTTCAAACTGGTTTCCTTCCTTACAAAGAATAAATGCCAAGTAATTCACTAAGAATGTGAAGGGATAAAAAACGAAAAAAAAAAAAAAAAATGTTAGGGCTAACTCTAAAGTTATGGTAGAGAGTTTTGTCTCCACAAAGTGAAAAGTTTTATACAACTTTAACATGCCTAGAAAAAGGAAGGCAAAAATCAAAGGGGAAAAAAAAAAATCTTACTAATTGCCTACTACTGACAAGGGCAACACATAAGCAATGCAGACGTGACTTTTAAAAAAGAATTAGGCTGGGCACAGTGGCTCACACCTGTAATCCCAGCACTCTTCGTGGCCAAGGCAGGAGGATCACTTGAGCCCAGGAGTTCAAGAACAGCCTGGGAAACATGAAAAGACTTGTCTCTCCAAACAAAACAAAACTAGCCCAGCATGGTGGCAGGAGGCTGAGTGGGAGGATCACTTGAGCCTGGGATGTTGAGGCTGCAGTGAGCTGTGAATCATGCCACTGCACTCTGGCTTGGGAGACAGAAACTGTCTCAAAAAAAAAAAAAAAGAAAAAGAAAGACGCCTAAGATGTTTAGGAACTCAAGTAAATCCAAAGGACATGAAAGTAGATAGTTTAGAAAAAAAAAAAAAAAACATGAAGGCCGGGTGCGGTGGCTCAAGCCTGTAATCCCAGCACTTTGGAAGGCCGAGGCGGGTGGATCACGAGGTCAAGAGATCGAGACCATCCTGGTCAACATGGTGAAACACTGTCTCTACTAAAAATACAAAAAATTAGCTGGGCATGGTGGCGCATGCCTGTAATCCCAGCTACTCGGGAGGCTGAGGCAGGAGAATTGCCTGAACCCAGGAGGCGGAGGTTGCGTGAGCCAAGATGGCGCCATTGCACTCCAGCCTGGGTAACAAGAGTGAAACTCCGTCTCAAAAAAAAAAAACCACATGAAAAAAGAAGGCACTGAAGACTGGCAGGCTTGAGTCTTTCCACTCTCTTTAAAGCACTTCACACAAGTTATGTTACCAGTTTACTCACCAATATTGGCAGGAAAGGGAACTTCATGTACTGCTGGATCCAGGTTGATCACATAAGGTGGAGTGCCTTCGGTATGCAGGTGTCCTGTGAGCCTCTGCAGAGATATGGGGAGAGGGTTGGAAGAAGACAAAGAGGGGGCAGGAAAAAACTTCCATTCCTTTACCACCCATGCCTTAAGAGTTTTGCACTTAAGATTTTCTTCTACCTGAAATATCCACCCACTATGTCCACCTCTAAGCTGCAGCTTCTAGTTCAAATGCTACCCTTTTTCATCACCCATCTAACAAAGCTTCCCCTACTCATAGTCACTTGTTTACTTGTTTTGATTTTTCGTATGTGGGTTTTCTCCATCTCCGCCATTAAATATTTAGTCCCATAAATAAATCTTGTCAACCTCATTTTGACTATATCCCCAATGAATGAAACATGACAGGCGTGCAAAAAATAATTCTTTGGCAAATCTTCACCAAAAACCTGTGTGCTAGCACTGTATTAATCTCTAAAGTTACTTGTAAGCCCCTGCCTTCGAGAAACTGGCAATTTTACCAGCAAGACAATTCCTGTACAACGCGGTAACCTGGACAGAGTATGCACTGAAGGTGCCCTAGAAGAAAGCCTTAATTAACCTGGCTAGGGCCCGAGGAGGCTTTGCCGGGGAAAGAACTAAAGTTGATGGGAAGTCCGCGAAAGCCACGCGCCGGTACCCTCCAACTCCTCGGAGACCGCCCTAGCTTTCTTCCTGGCCTTCCGCCTGCCGGAGGCAACCTTTCCCGCTTCCCTACTACACCCACGCTGTGTACATCACCTGTACAAAGGTGGTTTTCCCGGATCCCGCCATTCCCAACACCAACAGACACACTGGGGGCCGCGGACCCCCAGAAGCCTGGGGCTCAGCTGCAGCTGCGGGCGCCGCCATCTTCCTCCTCGCCCCGCCCACCCGACCATAGAGACACTGCGTGGCTAGAGGAACTTCCGCGACGTTCTGGGCTGCGAATGAAGACAGAACCGAGGCGTCAGAAAGGAGCGGGCGAATGGGCGCGGCGGTGTCAGCGGCATGTTCTTAGCGTCCGGCAGGGCTAAGGGGCCAACTAGTGACAGAGGAGAGGAAGTGGTGTCGCTGAGCAAACGAGGGGAAGGCTGTAGGGAGCTAGGAAAAGGGCGCTGACCTCCATAGCCTAGGAGGGGTATACCCTTGTCCCCAGGAGGAGGGCAAGAAGAGATGGGGTCCCAAGGGCAGGGCTCACACAGCAGGAAAACGAGGAGAGTGCCTCTCACGTCGTACCAGCTAAGAGCGGGGGCCGGAACCACTGGAGGACCAACTGCTGGGGTTTATTCGGTAGCCAAGGAGGTTAAACCTTTGAGGGCCGGACCAGCCGGGACTGGAGCAGGGTGCGGCCTCCAGGGTTACTGGGCAGCGCCGAGACCCTTTGAGCACCGCACGGATAAACCACGGGAACTTCCCGCACTTGCACATTGTTCCCGCGATTCGCAGGCACAAGTTCCTGATGCTAGCGCTCACTTCAAAGCAGTCGTCCTCAGTGAACTACACAGTTGCCATGACCTTAAGGATGAAGGCTTGGATTCCAGGTACGAGTAGGTACTGGAGAGGAGCTTCCTTCTCACTGAAGGGTTCTCACAAACTCAGGAAAGATGATGAAAGAGCCTAGAAAATTATTTCTACTCCCGACCTCCCAATCTGTTTCTGTGGCCCTTTGTAGCTGCTAACAGCGTTAAGTCATAAGGTCTGGGTTTCATATACAGGCACTGCCACTTGCTAGTGGTGTGAGTCATGGGCAAGTCACTTAAACTCTCTGAACCTGTTTTTTCCTTTTTAAAAACTCAGTTAATATCTTCCAGGGTTGTAGTGAACGCACGTTGTAAATGATGAGCGACATCCTTCATCCTTTACCACTAACTGTATTCCTCACACCTTGCATAATGTACGGAACATAATGGGTGCTCAGAAATCTTTTCTTGTATGAATAAAGGACAGTTGTGCACTTATTTCCTAATTAAGAACTGAGAGAGGAATGTCTCATTTGTTCTTTCAGATTTGCTAAGGGCCCCAGAAGGTCCTTTACACCATATCTTACTGTAATAAACAATCTTTTAAAGCAAGAGAAGTTAACAAAGGTGGAGACACGCCTTAAAGAAAAGACAATGGCGAAAATGTCCGATCTGAACAAGCACATAAAACAAGCTCAAATCCAGCGGGACCAGCAGCTGGAAGACTGCAGGCAGATATACCATGAAAAGTTACTTGTCCAGGCTGAAAACAGATTATTTCTGGAATACCTGACTGACAAAACTGAGGAGTACAGAAAGCAACCCGAGAAGGTATGGAACAGCTATTTACAAAAAAATGAAGAAATTGAACGACGAAGACAACAATCAGCCTACAGATATGCAGAGCAAATGTCAGTGCTTAAAACAGAACTCTTGGAAAAGGAAAAGATCCAATCCAGTTTGAAGCAGAAGTTGCAGGCAATGAAGGACATTGCTATGTTAAAGGAAAAGCAGGAGAAAGAAATACAAACGTTACAGGAGGAGAAAAAGAAAGTCCAAGCTGAGACAGAGGCAAAGAAACGGGAAGTACAGGCCCAGCTCCTCCAGGAGAAAAGATTACTGGAGAAACGACTGAGGGATACAAGCAAGAGGCTACTGGGAAAGAGAAAAAGAAGAGAGCTTAATATGAAGGCCGGGGCCTTGGAGTTGACAGCAAAGCAGTCTCTTTTTGAATACGCCTGTGGCATCAAAAGAGAGAACCAGCAGTCACGGAAGGAATTACTGCAGCTAACTGAGCAATCCCAGAAACTAACGGCCACTGAAAGCCACTTAAAAAACCGGAAGCAGCAGCTGCAGCAGGAACAGTGTTATGTGGAGAGCTTAATCAGAGTGAGGCAGAGACTGCTAGGAAAGCATAATCAGTGCCTAAACAGACAGGATGCCCCAAAGACCACACCCAGTCTTCCCCAAGCCACCAAATCAAAGATTAATCCAGAGTAATTCCTAAAATAACACTGATTAAATAAGAACTGGAGCAAGTACTGTTAAAGTGCTACATTAACCTGGTTAGGAAGGCTTTTGAATTCCTGATTCTATTTTAAAATCATCATCATGTGTTGGTGTAAAGGATTAGATGCTTTTATCCTACAGTCCTACTAGGTATTTGGTAACCAGCTTTCCTTAGCTAGCTTTTTCTTTAAATACTATTGTTAATAAACAAGATATTCCACAAACCTCTGGTTAACCTAAAACATGACCCTAAGCTAGCCATTTACCATACATCAAACCAGCCAACAAAAACCAACCTAAATGCGGTATCTTCCTGGATAAAAATTAAAAAAAAAAAAAGGCAACCTAAGGAAGTGAAAACAGTTGCGATTTATTTTATCCAGCTAAATTAGGTTTCTTTATGAGACAGTACCTTTTGGGATAGCATTCCAAATAGACTTTGAATAGCATTCTGCTCAGTAAATAACCAATATCAGTTTATTCTCATTCCGTTTGACGGACTTAGCAGACAAAAGCAGTTCTTACAAACTCTTTGTACGTTTGTGCCAGTGACCAGGAAGCTCCTTCTATAGTTTTCTCATAAGTGAAAAAGTATTCTGGTAACAGCAAGTCCAGTAAGTGCTAGGCAGAGTGACTTTTCATCTGATGCTAAGCCCTCCAAGTTTAGCTTTAAGTAAATTGAGAAGGGAAGAGAAGATAAAGGAGACGTACATTACATCAGCTGTTACTTACAGGTGTACTTTCTAGTACATGAAGTATTTTTTATAATTAATGTGTGCCATGTTTATTCCCATTTAGTCAAACTATAAATTGTATTTTAAATCATATATTTTTAGGATATGTATATATATATATATATAATATGTAAAATTCTACACCATTGAAGTTGGACTAGTGATTTATTTGAATGCTGAATCCTAGTATAGGAATATAATCTCAATAACATTGGTCCTCTATGGGGAAATAGGATCAACTCTGTTCCCCAGAAATTGTGATGAAAAACTTCAAAATAATTTCCTGAGTTTTCAGCTTGATTTACATGTAAAGTGAATTCCCTTAAAATTGGATTTAAAAAGGATTCTCCTTCAATGTGTCTTTATCTTCGAGCTTTAACAACTTTTCTGTTAAATATGTAGTTTCTTTATTAAACAATGTTATTAAATAAAAACATTTGTCCACTGGTTTTATTACTGTTCCAGTGATAAAACACATTTTCTACTTCATCACTTTCGTATTACCCCTCTTGCATCTAATTCACACGTGCAAATTAACTAGTTTTAATGCAGAAATTAGGATTTTATCATGCAGATACTTTAATATAAATCTCAATTTGTGAGCTGAAAATACAGAACGACTGAACAAGGAAAGCATGGTATCCAAGACATACTTGAAGACCTATTCTCTGGATGCAAAAACCCTAAGGCAATATATTCCTAAGGCTGATAAGAAGCTGGAAAGCAGGAAGGACATTAGTTCTTCCGTTAATTCCCCTCCTGCCACTGGTGTCCCAATTATCTAATTCAGGAGTAGGTAACTCCCACCTGATCTGTTTATTTTTACTTCTTATCATACCAGACAGTGGATGTGGCGTACTGCTTGTGGCTGTCCCTTCCAGAGTGAGGGCTTGAAGATATTAAAAGCTGAATGATACCTGATTTCATACTTTGAAATCCATATCCCTAGGTGACCATTAAGTTGGCCAACTAAGATTTCAGTCTACATTTTGTCTGCTTTGCTACGTAGACAATTACACAGGGTTACGTTACAGAAAGCAAGTTGAGATGGAAAAGACCTCTGAGGTGAAATTTAAGACCTGCTATGAACGCTAAATGAAGCCTACAATGCAAAACTAGAGAAAAAAACATTCCAGGCAGAGGCAAAAGTGAATGCAGATGCCTTAAGATGGCAAATAAACTTGGTAGGTTCAAGGATCAGAAAGGTATGTGTATAAAGTTTAGCTGGGGAATCGTCAGGGAACATGGGTGGAAGAAAGGAAGGTGAGGCTATTAAGGCTAGCAGGAGTTGTAAGCACAGAGGCCTAGGCCAAGGGCTTTTAGCAGGTGAATGAGGTCTGATTTACAATTTTAAAAACTACAGCTGTTATGTGGAGTATATCCAAGCCAAAAAAAAGTGGAAGGAAACCAATTAGGAAGATACTGTAGTCTAGGCAAGAGGTGATGATGGCTTAGATTGGAATAGCAGTAGGGTGAACAGATTCAAAATGTAATTGATGGTAGACAGGACTTGCTAATGGATTTGCTATGAGGAAAGAGAAAGGAATCAACATGAAGCTGGAGTCAATTTCTAAAATGTTCTCTTTTAAGGAGATGTGCAGAATATATTTTTTTATGTTTTGAGACAGGGTCTTGCTGTATCACACAAGCTAGACTGCAGTAGTGTCATCACAGCTCACTGCAGCCTCTCGACCTCCTGGGCCCAAGCAGACCTCCCATCTCAGCCTCCTGAGTAGCTGGGACTACTGGTACACACAATGCCCAGCTAATTTTATTTTTTGTAGAGATGAGGTTTCACCACATTGCCCAGCTTGGTCTAGAACTTCTGGGCTCAAGCGATCCTTCAGCCTCAACCTCCCAAAATGCTGGGAATACAGGCATGAGCCCCCATGCCCGGCCCCAGACATTGAGACATATTCATGATAAAAGAAACCCTACTCAATTTTATAGGTTGTATAGTATTTTACTGTATGATTACATCGCAATTTATCCATTCTGATAACAGGTAATTATTGTGTATTCGAGTAGGCTAACAAGAGACCCAAGAATGTACAATGTCTCAAAAGATGTTTATTTCTTGCTCACTTAACAGTCTCAGATACATGTTCCTGATTGGCAAGTGGCTGTCCTTCAGGAGGTGATTCAGAGAGTGTTCTTCCATCTCCTAGGGCCCCATCTTCATCTGCATTTAGCTGGAAGAAGGGTAAAGCTTGGACGTACACCCACTCAAAAGTTCTAGCCTGCAAGTGGCATTCATTACTCCACTCACTCTCCATGGGAAAGGAGTTAGCTGGCTTCTCCTTCACTATAGAGACTGGAGGGAAGGGGAACAACTGGGAAATATAGTCTAGCCATTTGTTCTATAATCCCATAACTTGCAAAGGTGAAAACAGATCTCCAATGTGTTTTCAGTGTTTCTCTACTGTATACTATACTGCAATAATCATTCCTTTTTGTGTCTCTTGGTATGCCTGAACAAGAGGACTTTCTCTGTATTTACCCAGGAAACTGCTAAGTCTTCAGGTACGTAGCTTCAACTTTGCTAGACATTGCCAAATAACTTTTGAAGTGATTGTATCAATTTGCATTTCATGCCATGTATGAAAGTTCATAATACTGTCAGACTTAGTTTATGTCAGTCTAATGAATTAAAAAAAAAAACTTTAAAAGCCAATACTATGATTAGAATAGTCTTATAGAGTCCTGCCAATCCCTGGTCTTGGTCAGGAAAAAGAAGAGGAATGCCTGCAAGGGGTCTCTGGATGAGACTGGGCAAGTTTCCTATACAAATTCACTTTAATCTCAAACTATTCATTTTAACCAGCATAGTTCAGGAACTAAATTACTACTGAGACAACTGCATGGAACTTATTTCAAACTCACCCCCATCTCTAGCCATCTTCTTACCCCCATACAATGTCAAGGAGACATGCAGCAGGTCGGCGTCAAAGAACACTGGAAACATCTTTCTGAGAGTCATTTATTTCTTTTGTCATTGCCAAACATTACCCAGGTCTTACTCACCAGAAATTAACATAGCTTCTTCATTTCTCCTCCCTGATAACCCTCATCTTCTGAAAGGGCTTTAAGGGCACACTGCCAATAAGAATGCAGAGTGGATACACCATGTCCTTAACTTGTTTCAAAACTACCTATTCTGGCAGTATCCAATTTCAGGTTTCAATGCTCCCTTGTTTGAAAGTGGTCTTCACAAAAGCCCACATTTTAAAGCTATTTGGAGCACAGAGAGTTAAAGTGGTAATAGCCTTTCAGAATTTGAAAAGGTAGTACTTGTCTGTATCAGGGTTCATTTTGTATGTGGCATATGCCACAAAATAGGCAAGAATATATAAGACCAATATTTATGCAAAAGGGGGAAGAGAATCCAGAAACACGACAACAATGCCTCTAACCAATGTTCCAGAGAAAGCCACTCTCAAAGAGAAATAACCCATTAAACATTACCAGGTAGGCATGAGGTACAGAAAAAGAATTTTTCTTTCCAGCTCCAGATAATATCTACATCTGGTGTCAAAGTCTCAGGATATAAAGAGGATAGAACGCCATATATAAAAGAGGACAGAGGACAATATTCTCAGAAAATTCAGACAGAGGTTGGCTAAGGGGATGGGTGAAAACTTAGTAGGATGTAGACTAACAAGTGAGGTAAAGTCCAGGGAGAAGGAATGCGCACCTTGGTTTTCCCTTAGTGACACTACCAGGAGCACTAGGAGACTGTCAGAATGTCAGGGACAATGTGATATTTCTCAATTCTTAACCAAAGAAGCAAAACTAAGCTTCAGAGGGCAACTGATCATAGCAATGGATGAGGCCTCAGGCTCCAGGAAAGTTGGGGCAGTATTTATTGCTGCTTTTGCTTTTTCTTTCCAGTCATTTTAATGTTTGGGACACATTACTCCTAAGGCTGCTTTTCACATCTGTGGGGCTAGTCACTGCTACTTGGTACAAACAAAGCATTTCCCAGTATAAACAGCATAGGGAAGTTCATCCTAAATCCATTTTCTTACTTTTTTACTTAAAACTATATTGAGAGGACAAATAGCCACCATAAAGTTTGTTTCCCAAGGAGACAGGGTAATCTTATTATATGAATGACAACAGTTCTAGCTTCTAGACTTGTTATATCACAAATACAAAATGATAAATCAGTTATGGTTTTAAAAAATTAGTTTGGAATGATTTCTCAAGCTAGATGATGGAGCAGCTACTAAATCAATGGAGCTTCCAAGAACATTCTATACCCCGGGAAGGAAAGGACAACCAAAGAGGTTTCTTACTTTTGTACAGGGCAAGAGGAGCCTATAGTTGGCCTTGAGAGGGAGCTCTTTGGGCAAGATCAGAAAAAAACAAGAGGACTCCACGAGGAATAGCAGGAAAACCTACTAAAAGGGGAGGGGGGAATCAAAGTGTAAGAAGGGAAGACTGAAATTTACACAGGAGGAAGGAGCTGAGAAAGTCACAGCCTTACACAAACAGCTGAAAGAATCTTCACTCAGTCCTCCCAGCACAGGTCCCCGTGACAACAGCATCACATCTGCTTTCCTAAGAGCGCTTTTACACTGACTGCCTATTTCCTTCCTCGTTTATGATTAGTCTTTGGGAGCTTTACTTTCTGGAACTGTGCTGGCACTGGCTCCTGCTCTGGTTCCTTACAGGAGGCTGACACTACCAGTTCCTCATTATTCCTCCTCTGATCCTTCCCTACTCTAAGACTCAGCTCTGTCTCGGGAAGCTCAATGCCAGGCTGCTGCCGCCTTCTTAGACACCTTCTGCTTCTGTGCTGCTGCCTCCGCTTTTCTTCTTCTTGCTGCCGCTGCTTTATCTTCATCAGCTTTTCAAAGCTTTTGGTTGTTGTTGGGTTTACAACGAACCAATCCTAGAGAGGCAAAATAGAAACATCATCCAGTCGAAAATATAGTGAAGAACATAAAGAAAGGTGGAGGAAGAAAGGAAAAATGGCATGATTAGGGCAGAACACAGTAAGAAGGAAACAGATATGGAACCATACCTCAGGATTCTATATTTTAAACTGGAGAAATCAATACAGAGCAGCTATTATAAGCACATATTTTGTAAGGTATAATTCTAGGTACTTTAATAAATGATCTACAGTCTGTTTACTTAGCATTATCCCACTCTTGTACCTCCTGCAGTATAAATCTCATCATGAGATATAACACACTGAGCCATAGGAGATTTTTATTTCATGATGGTGTCATAACAAAGAGCATGAATTCTGCAGCCAGACCTCCTGAGTACAAATCCCAGCTCTGTTTCTAAATATGTGACCATGGGCAAATTACTTAACATTTTTGAGGCTCACTTTAAAAAATTAAGGGGTAGGGGACACGAATCCAATTATAAAGTATTTTTGCCAAAAAAGAAAGAACTTCAATCTTATCAAGTGATCTGTTCAATCTTCTAAATATATCAATTTATAGGAAATAGCCAGGATAGGTAGTTGAGCCCAATCTCTCTGCCCCCACTGCAAGACACTCTGCTGTGGTCCCTGTACCTGAAAAACAAACAACAACAAAGGAAAGGAAAGGAAAGAGGAAAGAGTAATAGCCAGGATACAGGATTACTACCATAGGATAAAATCAGCAAAATTCCAGAATATGGGTACATGCATGTCACAAGTGATCTGGTTTCTTCAATAAATGGCAAATTTGTAAAAAGGGAGAGAAAGCTTTTAGACTTGCATGGTGCAGTAAGATAGCTAGCAGCCACGTATGGTACATGATGTGTTTAAATGTGAGTAGAACAAATTTACCATAGGCTTCCATGTAAAATATACACCAAATTTTAAAGACTTAGTATGAAAAAAATGTAAAATATCTCAATAGTTGAGTTACATGTTAATAATTTTAGATATATTGGGCTTAATAAATTATTAACATTAATTTGACCTTTTTAAAATACTTGTTTAATGTGGCTACTAGAAAATTCCAAATTATATGCATGGCTCACAGTACATTTTTCTTGGATAGTGCTGCTCTAGACTAAAACAGACAAATGCAATATTTGGACCTTGTTCAAGATACTAATTTAAATAAATCAACTCTGAAAAAACATTATAAGACAATCAGAGAAATTTAAATAACTAGATATATGTTAATGCTAAAATTCTTTTTTAGGTGTAATGTTTGTGGTCCTATGTTTTCAAAAGTCCTTATCTCTTAGAGATACATATTGAAAGAAGCAATTACAGATGAAATTATATGTGGAATTTGCTTTAAAGTAAGGTTTTAAGGGAGGAGAAAAGTGAGGTTAGAAATGACACAAGATTGGCCATACACTGATGATTGCTGAGGATGGCTGACATCACACTGGGTTCATTATGCTATTTTCTCTACTTTCATGTGTTTGAAATTTTCTGTTAAAAAAAAGTAGTATAAGAAAATGTGGAGGGACAAGAAATAGGGTAAAGATGTTTTACCAACCACAAAATTCATAAATGTAGGCATAAATAAATCAATGAACAAATGCCTGGGAGCATGCCCCAAACCAAGTGAAATTTGTTGGTTCCAACTCTGTTGGTTCTAACTTTTTAGGAAGAAAATGGACAAACCAGTTAGCTTTATAAAGGCCAGATTTTGTCAGGAGATAATTGCCTTTTTTTTTTTTAACGAAGTCTCACTCTGTCACCCAGGCTGGAGTGCAGTGTCGCAATCTGAAGTCACTGCAACCTCCGTCTCCCGGGTTCAAGCAATTCTCCTGCCTCAGCCTCTCAAATAGCTGGGATTACAGGTGCCCACCACCACACCCAGCTAATTTTTGCATTTTTAGTACAGACAGGGTTTCACCATGATGGCCAGGCTGGTCGCAAACTCCTGACCTCAGGTGATCCACCAGCCTTGGCCTCCCAAAGTGCTGGGATTACAGGTGTGAGCCACCGCGATCGGTCGGTAACTTGTAAATACTTCCTGAAGCAAAAAAAGATATACTATTATTACTAAAAAGCTATGACTGCCTTCAGAAGACATGCCAGATTTTGGTTAGGGATTCTGAAAGCTTATGCCAGTAAAGCAACAGAATCCAAATTTTATGGAAGTAACTAAAGCCCGCATTGTTAAGTACTATCACATTTGAGAGCTGAGAATAAGTAAAGATGCTCCCTTTATTTTCCCACATCAGGCAGCTGCAGTAAGATATTCCAAGAGAATGGACATTGTATTCCTAAGCTGTTGTAGTAAGAGTATTTAATTGTATCATAAATAATTTATCTGTTCACCTGTACTACGTAAAAAACCTTTTCCAAGAGAAGATTCTTGACCTTCTGAACTTTAAAGCATTTTTACACATTTAAATTTTTTTATTTTGAAAAATTACAAACCTTCAGAAAAGTTGTAATAGTTCAATGAACAACCAAATTTACCATTGTTAATCTCTTTCCTTCCTGTCTTCCTTCTTTACTTCCCTCCTCCTTTCTTTTGCTGAACCATGTGCAATTTAGTTGCAGACATCATAATACTTCATGCCTAAACACTTCAGCATATATCTGCCTAAGAACAAGGGTATTCTGGCCGGGCGCAGTGGCTCACGCCTGTAATCCCAGCACTTTGGGAGGCCGAGGCGGGTGGATCACGAGGTCAACAGATCAAGACCATCCAGGTCAACATGGTGAAACCCCGTCTCTACTGAAAATATAAAAAAATTAGCTGGGCATGGTGGCGTGTACCTGTAATCCCAGCTACTCAGGAGGCTGAGGCAGGAGAATTGCCTGAACCCAGGAGGCGGAGGTTGCGGTGAGCCGAGATGGCGCCATTGCACTCCAGCCTGGGTAACAAGAGCGAAACTCCGTCTCAAAAAAAAAAAAAAGAACAAGGGTATTCTGCATGACTACAACTGTCACCTTTGGGAATGTTAACAATGACACAATACTATTATTTAATACAGTCAGTATTCAAATTTCCCCAACTGTCTCAATAATGTCCTTTATAGTTGTGTTATGCAGTATTTTAAACAGCATTAAAAACAGGTTGCTGGAAGACATAAGAATGCTAGAAAGCATGAACGGATAGAGATCACTATGAAACAAGAATTTCAAACATGTAAATTTAACCTGATTCCCAAATGTTTGACTTAATTGGATTTAAAAGAATTAGAAGAGTTCAGGCCAGGTATGGTGGCTCATGCCTGTAATCCCAGCACTCTGAGAAGCCAAGGCGGGCAGATCACCTAAGGTCAGCAGTTCAAGACCAACCTGGGTAACATGGCGAAACAACGTCTCTACTAAAAATTCAAAAATTAGCTGGGCGTGGTGGCCAGTGCCTGTAATCCCAGCTACTCGGGAGGCTGAGGTGGGGAGAACTGCTTGAACCCGAGAGGTAGAGGCTGCAGTGAGCCAAGATCACATCTCTGCCCTCCAGCCTGGGCAACAGAGTGAACACTCTGTCTCAAAAAAAGGGAGGGAGGGAAGGAAGGAAGGAAGGAGAAAGAAAAGTTCAAGGATGCTTATAGTCACAGTGATTTTTCTTTTTTCTTTTCTTTTCTTTTTTATTTTTTTTTTTTTGAGCCAGGATCTCAATCTATTGCCTAGGCTGGAGCACAGTAGTGCAATCAGCTCACCATATCCTTAAACTCCTGGGTTCAAGTGATCCTCCCACCTTGGCCTCCCAAAATACTGGGATTAGAGGCATGAGCCACCACACCCACCCCTCACAGTGACTTCAAATACTTTCACAGAAAAATACAATTATACATCTAATTTTAGAGAATATTTTAACTCTAATGTCTCTGGTAACCACCTTACAGTTACTTTCCTTGACAGCCTTAGCCCATAACAACAGGGACAAATCTACCTTTCTTATGGCTTATATATAAGATCCAGAGGATTACAAAAACCTCACCTCGGCATGGACAGAGTTGATGTGATACTTGACACCACTCTCTGACACAAATTCTTTCTGACATAGAAGACATTTATACTTTCCAGCCACAAAGTTTCCCTATTTCCAAGAAAGAAACGAAAAAGAATTATTGGTAAATTCAGAAACACATACCTGGGCTATGTGTAGGGATTATTAGAGATGAAAAGAGGGAATTCTACTTCAGCAAAGATGAGAAGGAAAAAGATCCAATATAGTAACACATTTAGGAAAACCAGCTTGGATGGATTATTACCAACATAAATCCATCCTAGTGCAATTCTGTTCCAATCACCCGCCCTACTTCAACACAACCTGACAGTCTCCTGCTTTTTCTTAGGTAGCATGCCATATCTTCCAACCTTCCTATGTTCCTTTCACTTCACTTCCAGGTTGTCTTGGTTCCTCCCCCAAAATCATCAAATGCCCAAA
Organism: Callithrix jacchus; assembly: GCF_049354715.1. Classification (NCBI taxonomy): domain Eukaryota; kingdom Metazoa; phylum Chordata; class Mammalia; order Primates; family Cebidae; genus Callithrix; species Callithrix jacchus. Next base: position 87,429,050 of record NC_133515.1, read on the forward strand.
ATTCACCAGAGGCACCAACGTACAATTCTTCCCACTATGCTCCACAGTTGCAAAAAGTGCCTTCCAGAATTAGAAGAGTACCATCCATAATACCTAGTTTAAGGACTCAGAAACTAGGATCAAGATGACAAACTCCTAAGCATTACTGGACAGATCTGGTTTAGATGCCTACAACACCCTTGTTGCCTTGAACTGAGACTTCTCTCCCCTCCTGAAGCTTCAGGTTTCCATGGTTTTCATTTTGTGTGAGGAGATTGGAAAATGGCAGCAATTCCCATGGCTGGTAGGTTGTAGGACACCTGGGTCAACATGGAAAAGATTCAGTGAGGTGAATGGCTGTTAGCCTGACACCCTATCCCACCTCCCATCTCCAGAGGCCACTATGATTCTGATGAGTTTAGAGGATCTTTACCAATCCAGATAAGCACATATAAGGTGATTCTATAAATCCTTAGGCCCACCCAAATAGGGTTGGCCCAGTGTAGGAGATGCTCAAATGAAAGGAGCTAAATCTCTTGGAATTAAGGGATAGGAACTCAGAACAAATACATTTTTCTCTAAATTCCTTTAAATTGATAATGACTTACAACTACGGTCATCTTTACTTTTTTTTTTGAGACGGAGTCTTGCTCTGTTGCCTTGCTGGAGTGCAGTGGCGCAATCTCGGCTCACTGCAACCTCCGCCTCCTGGGTTCAAGCGATTCTTCCGCCTCAGCCTCCCAAGCAGCTGGGACTACAGGCGCGTGCCACCACACCCAGCTAAGTTTTGTATTTTTAGTAGAGACGGGGTTTCATCCTGGCAAGGATGGTCTCGATCTCTTGACCTCGTGATCCGCCCGCCTCCGCCTCCCAAAGTGCTGGGATTACAGGCTTGAGCCACAGTGCCCCACCCTATGGTGATCTTTTCTAAGTCTTGGACAGCCCCCTGACATCGCACCCAATACCAGATGAAGAATCTTTGAGACATAAAAAACTAAAGCAGCCTCTGAAGATAATGGTAAACAGGACAACTAGCTGTTCACCTAAACTGAATTCTCTTCCATGTCAGACTACTTTAGAGGACATGTTAAGATATTAAATTTTAAAAGTTACAAACCAATGTACAAGAGCCCAGGTGAGCTTTAAGGCCAGATACACTACTGTAGACAGCCTCACAACCCTGAAAAAGAGAAGAAATAGTGTGAAGACTATGTCAAATACCTCCCTTCTCTGAACAGTCTGGCCATTGACACTGACCAACTCTACATTTGAAGAAAGGAAACCAATAATTTGTGCCACAAACAAACAAAATAGAATATACATACACACCACAAAAGCAGGAAGGAAAGTCAAGGAAAAGGAAAATAAACAAGGTGAACAAGGTATTTAGGAAAAGATTAAGCCATTTCCTTCCCTCGATATTTTCTCAGACACTTAAGAGAAACACAGAAAAATTATAGTTAGGTTTTTTAAAATCTGCTTTATTTAGTGCAAATGTGTTCCCACTTCTTTTATATTTACTCCTCTGCAAAGTACTGAATCTACTATAGCTGTGATAGTTTAAAAATGGCTCTCTCCTTTGACTCCAGAAAATAAAAATAAAAATATTTAAAGAATGGTAAAAATAAAGATGGCTGCAAATTCTCTTCCATCAAGAAGTGGAGTCTATTTACCCTTACAGTGAATCTGGGTTAGTCCCATGATTCCTTTGATCAATAAAACACCATGAAAGTGAAGCTGTGCAAATTCTGAAGCTAGATTTTAAGAGAGCTACAGCCCTGCTTTCATGTTCTCAAAATACTCTCTGAAAAGTCAGTCAGTGTGTATCCTGCTGGTAGCCCAACTAACTCTGCTAGAAAGAGAGGCCATATGGACAGCCAAGCTCCCAGATAAATGCAGCTGCACAGAAACCATCTTGAACATTCCAGTCTCACTGAGCTTCCAGCTGAGTGCACTCTCATGAGTGATCCTAGCTGATGCTACATATCACAAGAGAACTGCCCTGCTGAGCCCTTACAGAATTATTGCTTTATTGAATTATGAACAAATATAGTAATTGTTGTTTTAAGCCACTGAGGTCCAGGTGTTTTGTCATGAAGGAATAAATAGCAGAAGCAAGAGCAGATGCTTAATAAACATTTACTGAATAAATGAATGAGAAAGAACCACCTGGTTAGGACACTGAATACGATGATATTTCTTGATATCTGTCTTCCATTTATGTAGTACTTCCTGGCTGAAGGTAGGTAGCCCTGGGCGAGTATATTTTAACTACAAGACAAGACAATAAGAAACATTTTATTAGATGAATCCAACTCCCAACCAAAATATACCAAAAGTTTCACACCCAACTCCTTAAATTATGTAATTCTGAAATCTAGGTATACTTTGGTATGCAAAAAAACGGTGAAATGTAAGACCCCGTAAAGTACCTGAAACTGCTAAGTATAATGGTCTCTTGTTTAGTCTTAGAAAAGTTTGATTTTTAACAGAGGACAAGAGACTCAGATATAATATTTAATCTACAGTTTAAAAATAAAAAAAAACTACAGAGCACTATATAGAATTAAAATATGTGTTAAAAAAGAAAGATTCACAGGTTCTAATGATTAGGAAAGAAAAAATAAATTTAAAAATGTTAAAAGAGAGAGGGATACAAAGACACATTCGTATACTCATTTATAGAAATAAATGTGGATGAGTAAAAGGTTAGAAGTGTATAAATCAAAATATTAACTGGTATTCTCTGGTAGAATTTTGAATCATTTTAGTATTTTTTCCTACTTATCTGCATTTCTAATTTTTCTTCAATTATAACATGCTAATTTTGGTATTTTTAAAATTCTAAAACAAAAAATTAAGGTTTAACATAAGACAGGGATGTGAGAGAAATCAGGGAACAGAATACATAATATTTGCTTATACTTCAAAAGTAGAATTATTTCTAGCACTTCCATTTATATGCTTCGACGTGAGTTGATCTCTCCTTACAACTACAACTAGAGCTTCCAGAGAAGAAAAAGCAACCTGCACAGACAGTTCTTGCAAAGTACACCAGGGGTAAATAGCTGTATTTCTGGTGAGTAAATAATCTTCCTGCTTTGACAATGGAAGTGTCTGAAAAGAAGCTGATTCTCTGTGACAAAACAACACACCCCAAGTCCATAAAAGTAATGGAGGAAGTTAAGGAAGGTAGCCCAAAGAACCTCTAGTAAATATATAAAAGAATAGAGTACAGGCTGGGCGCGGTGGCTCATGCCTGTAATCCCAGCACTTTGGGAGGCCGAGGCGGGCAGATCACAAGGTCAGGAGATCAAAACCATCCTGGCCAACATGGTGAAACCCCATCTCTACTAAAAATACAAAACAATTAGCTGGGCGTGGTGCTGCATGCCTATAGTCCCCAGCTACTTAGGAAGCTGAGTCAGGAGAATTGCTTGAAACCAGAAAACGGAAGTTGCAGTGAGCTGGGATCGCATCACTGCACTCCAGCCTGTCAATAGAGTGAGACTCTGTCTCAAAAAAAAAAAAAAAAAAGAGTATAGAGTACTTTTATAGAGTACAGAGATGGCTTTATTTATAAGCACTTAGTCTCCTCTGAAGCTAGTATAAATGGGCCTATCTAAAAATTTTTTTATAGCTCCACAGTACATAGCTTATATAAATATAGTTACATATAAATATATATGATATATATTTACTATCATAAATATGATAGTAATAAGCTATCATATTTATATAAACTATTACTATACAGTAATAAACTATCGTAGTTATGTAAATGAAGTACTATCCAGCTCTAAAAAAAAAATGAAGATGATTTTTTTTTTTTTGAGACAGAGTTTCGCTCTTGTTACCCAGGCTGGAGTGCAACAGCGTGATCTTGGCTCACTGCAACCTCCGCCTCCTGGGTTCAAGCAATTCTCCTGCCTCAGCCTCCCAAGTAGCTGGGACTACAGGCGCACACCACCATGCCCAGCTAATTTTTGTATTTTTAGTAGAGACGGGGTTTCACCATGTTGACCAGGATGGTCTCGATCTCTTGACCTTGGGATCCACCCGCCTCAGCCTCCCAAACTGCTGGGATTATAGGCGTGAGCAACCATGCCAGGCCGTAGATGATTTCTATGAACACATGTGGAACAATTTCCAGGATACACAGCTGACCCTTGAACAACAAAAGTTTGAACTGTGCAGGTCCATTTGTGGTGGATTTTCTCAACCAAACAAGGATCAAAAATACTGTACTTTGAATTCACAAAACCCATCTATATAGAAGCCCAACTTTTTATATACATGAGTTTGGCAGGGCGGAACTTAGGTATGTACAAATTTGGGTATTCAAGGAGTCCTGGAACCAATTCTCCACATGTATTGAGGAACAACTATATTATTAAGTAAATAAAGCAGAGTACAAAAAAAAATCTGTAGTAAGAAAGAGGGGATATAAGAAAATATACATGTAAAAATACAAAAAAAAAGAAGAAAAAATATACATGTATCTGCTGATCCGTCACATAAAAATATAGGAAGGATAAACCAAAAATGAATGAATCTGGTTATCTTTGCGGGTAGGTAAAAACACATTAGAAAGAAAAGGGGAAAGGAAATGGAATAATTGGGAGGAGGAGTAGTGACTCAGAATATATCTCTTTGCATAGGTCTGATTTAGAACCATGGTGGTTTCATATACTCCCAAAATAAATGAATAGTTACATTAAATAGAATGTTGGGGAAATCCAAAACTTAATAAAAATAACACATGAACCTATTACAAATAAGTGACACAATGATGGGAGCAGGGTTGAGTTACACCAACCTCAGTAACTTTGGAAAATACTATTTTCACTAGAAGCCGTAAGGCTCAAGATGAAAAGAAGTATACACAAATATAGAAACTTTGTTTTTTATAGGGGAATGAGTTGGTAATTCTGAAACTATTTTATGTACTACTAGAATTGAGCAAATAAGTAAATATACTGTGGATAATGAGAACCAGGTTTCTCACTGTTGGAGAAAGAAGTTACAAATAAGGAAAAAAGAAGGCTAGAAGGAAACTTGTGCAGTTGGATTGGAAATGAAGGTCTTATGGCTTTTAATATACATACAGATAGACAGTCATAAAAATAAGTATGAATGTGTATGTGTGCATGTATGACTATACATACATTTATATCCTAACTCTATCCACCAAGAAGGCACAGAAACAATGACACTCCAGTAGAAATGAACATAACTAGCACTAAAATGTTCATTTCTAAATATATTCTCTAATAAAAGGAACCAGGATTCCTTAGAGAATGGTTGATTCCAGGGCTGGGGCAGGAAAAATGAAAGATAAGCCTATGGCCTGTCTTCTTGTGTCATAAAAATGTGCTAAAGAAATGATAGGGGATGTCAAAAAGACACAAGAGCCTACTTGAAAGAGCTCTCAATTGCCAAATTGGGACACTTTGAACAGCAAAATAAATAATAATAGCATTGGATTATCACCCATGGAATAAAATAAATATCTATGAGTTTTTACTTATACAAATAAATAGAAGAAAACAGATCTTTTCACAGTAGCATTCTAATCAATAACTATAGAAAAAATGATGGAAACTGAAAATCATTACATAAACATCACAGACATAACTGTTACAGGCAAATATCATCAATGGATGCTAATCTAAGTAGGCAAAAGAGTAAGAAACAGGATATGTGCATATTCTATCTCCCCACAAAATGTTTACTAATTAAAAGCAGGAAGATTGTAGTTTTGCCATGGAGATACTTAGAAAACACACCCCAAGGAACTGATCAAAGTTATCATTGTCAGTAAGAGACGTATCAACATCATATACCTTTCAAAATGATACAAGGAGAAGGGCCAACATTACTTCAGTGGTATTCTTGCCAAACACATATAGAACTCTCAACCTAATCTTGAGAAAATATCATGCAAATCCATATTGGGAAACATTCTATAAAACAATCAACCAATTCTCTTCAACAGCTTCAAGGACACAAAAGACAAAGCCAGAGGAACTGGAACAGATTGGAAGAGAGTAAGGAGACACAGAAATGAAATAAAATGTGGTATCCTGATAGTATCCTAATGGTTATGTAAGATGCTGGCATTAGAAGCTAGGTGAAGAGCATTTGGAAACTCTGTGCTAATTCTGCAACTGTTCAGTAAGTCTAAAATTATTTCAAAATTAAGAGTTTTTTAAAAAGAATACACACTGCTTATATGTACATCAGGAAACAGTGGAAAGACACAAGAAGCTAATAAGTATGGTTAACCACGGGGACAGAACAGAACAGGGACAAGGTGGCTAACTCAATGTTTATCATCATTTTGACTTTTTGAACCATTTGAAGAATATGTTATTTACTCCAAAAGATTAAATTTTTATATTTAAGAAAGAACAATGCCTTTTACCTATACACTGTCAAATATATAAACTGGGTCATGCACAGTGGCTCACACCTGTAATCCTAGCACTTTGGAAGGCCGAGGCAGCCAGATTGCCCGAGCTCAGGAGTTTGAGATCAGCCTGGGCAAGATGGCAAAACCTCATCTCTACAAAAAAAAAAAAAATTCAAAATATTAGCCAGGTGTGGTTGTATGCGCCTGTAATCCCAGCTACTTGGGAGGCTGAGGCACAAGAATCACTTGAACCTGGGAGGCAGAGGATGCAGTGAGCAGAGATGGCGCCATCGCACCCCAGCCTGGGTGACACTGCAAGACTCTGTCTCAAAAAAATCAATCAATCAATCAGTCCATCAATCTATCTATATCTCTAGTTGATGACTTTAGGAAAGCATCTGCTGGATGAGAATACAACTTTATCAACGAGTTAACAAATATTGATTGATTAATTGATTGAGATGAAGTCTTGCTCTGTGGCCCAGGCTTGAGTGCAGTGGCATGATCTTAGCTTACTGCAACCTCCACCTCCTGGGTTCAAATGACTCTCCTGCCTCAGCCTCCTCAGTAGCTGGAACTACAGGAGTGCACCACCACACCTAGCTAATTTTTCTCTTTTGAGACAAAGGTCCACTCGTGTCGCCCAGGCTGGAGGGCAATGGCGCAATCTCAGCTCACTGCAACCTCTGCCTTTGCAGTTCTCCCACCTCAGTCTCCTGAGTAGCTGGGATTACAAGTACCCACCATGATGCCCAGCTAATTTTTGTATTTTTAGTAGAGAAGGGTTTCGCCATGTTAGCCAGGCTGGTCTTGAACAGCTGACCTCAGGTGATTGGCCTGCCTCAGCCTTCTGGAATGCTGAAATTACAGGTAATACAGCCATTGTATCTAGCCATTAATTTTTTAATATTTTTAGTAGAGACAGTTTTCATCATGTTGGCCAGGCTGGTCTTAAACTCCTGACCTCAGGTGATCCTGATGCCTTGTCTTCCCAAAGTGCTGGGATTACAGGCGTGAGCCACCGTGCCTAGCCAGTTAACAAATATTTAAATTTCCTTATGACATCCTATGCACAGTGAAACCTGACTGCAATATCATGAGATAAATATCACTGTGTAAAACCCACATTTAAATTGGATTTAGATAGCCATGTACTTTAGCCTGTAGCAGGAAAAAAAAATGTAGAAATAAGTCCAAAACAAGAAAGTATATCTGATATTCAAAAATACAATCCAATTCCTTGGACACCAACAGCGTCCACCAGGTGGGCACACCTATCACCTTGGGAATGATTTTTAAACCAAAAAAGATGTAAGTGTTAGAAACTAGAATATGATCTTATTTTCTTTCTTTCTTTCTTTCTTTCTTTTTTTTCAGCATTAGGGAATAGAGGGAGATGGAGTTCAGGAGGAGAAGACAGGTTTCCATGAGACAGTGTGGAAGGGGATTCCAGAGGGAAAACCCAGGAGAGAGAAAGACGGCTTCCACAAAGGACGTGTTCATAGAAGGGGATCCAAACATGGAGTCTCTCTCTTTTTTTTTTTTCTTTCTTTGAGATGGAGTCTCACTTTGTTGCCCAGGCTGAAGTGCAGTGGCACAGTTTTGGCTCACTACAACCTCTACCTTCTGGGTTGAAGCAATTCTCCTGCGTCAGCCTCCTGAGTAACTGGGATTACAGGCACATGCCACCACTCCTGGCTAAGTTTTGTACTTTTAATAGAGACAGGGTTTCATCATGTTGGTCAAGCTGGTCTCAAACTCCTGACCTCGTGATCTGCCAGCCTCAGCCTCCCAAAGTGCTGGGATTACAGGTGTGAGCCATCACACCCGGCCTGATCTTATTTTCTTGAAAGACATAACATTCCTCTCACATAGGTCAGAGCCCGATGCCCAATGTGAACTTCTTGATACCCTGGAGAATAAGAGGCCCTTCCCAGCACTTTGGGAGGCCGAGGCAGGTGGATCACGAGGTCAAGAGATAGAGACCATCTTGGCCAACATGGTGAAACCCCGTCTCTACTAAAAATACAAAAATTAGCTGGGCATAGTGGCATGTGCCTGTAGTCCCAGCTATTTGGGAGGCTGAGGCAAAAGAATTGCTTGAACCTGGGAGGCGGAGGTTGCAGTGAGATGAGATCGCACCACTGCACTCCAGCATGGCACCTGGCAATGGAGCAAAATTCTGTCTCAAAAAAAAAAAAAAAAAAGAGGCCCTTTGCTCCAATCTTACTCCTTATTATGTATCCCTTCAACCTGTTCCCAAGACTATCCCATAGTCATATAGCCCTGTCTCCTTTTGTCTAAATAATGCTCCTTCTTCTATGATCTATTCTAATAAGTCCAAGAACTTCCTAACAGGTTCTGCACCTCTCAGAAGTATGTTTGGGGCCATGCAGGGGAAAAACAAAAGTATCATGAAGAAAAAGGCCAAGTAGAGAAGGCTTTGGGCTCGCTACTCACGGTTACTCAGAGCAAATCTGTTTTTAAGTTATTTTATATACTGGTGTTTTGCATAAGATTTTATTTTGAAAAAAGCGGGGGAGAGGAGTTCTGTTACTACAAAACAAACTGAAACCACTTATCTAAACTAAATATAAACTACTACATATGAACTAGCAAAACAAAACAAAAACACATTAAACAAAGATTATACAAAAATCTAATCTGGGAATTCAGGTTCCCTCTGGAAGTAGTTCAGAATTAAGAAGGCTCTTTAATTCTGAACTAATTCTTTAAGAAATTTATGAAACAGACTATCACTCTAGAACCTAACTGAATCCAAACACCGAAACTAGATCAGATGTACTCTATATCCAAGGATAAACAAAATACTGCATATCACATTCACACTCAAGTGCATTTTCTTTTCCGTATACAGAAGGCACAATATTAGAAATAATGGTTCCCAAATTGATACATGCTTCTGCCTTACCTTTCGATCATCAGGCACCAGGTCTTGAAGCACCTTCCTCTTGGGCCATTCCTTGGCCAGTTCAGCAGAGGCCAGCTCCTGCAGGTGGTATACAGCTATCTTGGCAGAACGTCTCTGAACTCGGCCCCCACTCTTTGACTCTAGGTTCATTTCCTTTAAGCACTCTGGCTGTCCTGACTCTGGAAAGAAGGAGATCTGCAAGAATGAGACACAGCAAAACATAGACCTGATAAGTGGCATCCATCAGAGCCAGTGATTAAAGGTTGAGCTTCCTGCTCTAAATATCAAAAGAGCTAGGTAGTAGATTGTTAACCACTAGCATCAAGTTCCACCATATTAATGCATATTTTACTGGTAAAAAAGCTTCTTAGGGCTGGGCATGGTGGCTCATGCCTATAATCCCAGCACTTTGGGAGGGCAAGGCGGGTGGATCCTCTGAGGTTAGAAGTTCGAGACCAGCCTGGCCAACATGATGAAACACTGTCTCTAATAAAAATACAAAAATTAGCTGGGCGCAGTGGTGGGTACCTGTAATCCCACCTACTCGGGAGTCTGAGGCAGGAGAATTGCTTGAAACCGGGAGGTAGAAGTTGCAGTGAGCCAAGGTCGCACCACTGCACTCCACCCTGGGCAACAGAGTGAGACTCTGTCTCAAGGAAAAAGAAAAAGAAAAGAAAGAAAACTATACACTGAATTAAGCAAAGATTTCTTAGCTGCAAGAAAAGCATTATCCATAAATGAAAAAATATACAAATTGAACTATACCAAATTCTAAAACTGTTCTTCAAAAGAAATGTTAAAAAAGATAAAGAACTTATATCCAGAATGATTAAAAAACTCAGAATATATCCCTAACTTAATAAGACAACAAAAATGAACAAAGGATTTGAACAGAGACTTCATTAAAGACATACAAATCACCAATAAGCACATGCAAAGATGGTCAACAACATTAAGCATTGTTAGTCATTAGGGAAATGAAAATTTAAACCACAGTAAACTACTACTACATATCTATTAGAATGGATCAAAAAATAAAATTGACAATAATAAATGTAGACAAGGATGCAAAGCAACTGGAGTTCTCATACTTTGCTGGTGGGAATGCAAAATGGCACAGCCACTTTGGGAAACAGTGCAGCACATTCTTATGAAGTTAAATATACATTAATCCATATGACCCAGAAATCTCATTCATAAGTATTTACCCAAGGGAAATTAAAATTTATTTTCACATAAAAATCTTTTTTGCCAGGTGCAGTGGCTCACACCTGTAAATCCCAGGATTTTGGGAGGCTGAGGCAGGCAGATCACCTGAGATAGGGAGTTCAAGACCAGCCTAGACAACATGTCAAACACCCATCTCTACTATAAATACAAAAATTAGCTGGGCGCGGTGGCACATGTCTGTAATCCCAGCTACTCAGGAGGCTGGGGTGGGAGGCTAGCTTGAGCCCAGGAGGCGGAGGTTGCAGTGAGCCAAGGCAACACCACTGCACTCCAGTCTGGGTGAAACAGCAAGACCTGTCTCAAAAAAACAAAACACAACCTTTTTGTTTTTCTGTTTTTGAGTCAGGGTCTTGCTCTATCACCCAGGCTATAGTGCAATGGCACCATCTTGGCTTACTGCAACCTCTGGTGGACAGATGCCCATAAAAGTTCTAGCTACAGGGGAATGCCTTTAGTTTTAAAAAGATAATAATGAGGCCAGGCACAGTGGCTCATGTCTATAATTCCAGCACTTTGGGAGGCCGAGGTAGGCAGATCACCTGAGATAGGGAGTTCAAGACCAGCCTAGACAACATGATAAAGCCCTGTCTCTACTAAACATACAAAAATTAGTGTAGTGGCACGTGCCTATAATCCCAACTACTCAGGAAGCTGAGGTGAGAGAATCACTTAAACCTGGGAGGTAAAGGTTGCAATGAGCTAAAATTGAGCTACTGCACCCCAGCCTGGGCAACAGAGGGAGACCCTGTCAAATGAATAAATGAATGAATGAATGAATGGGCACAGTGGCTCATGTCTATAATCCCAGCACTTTGGGAAGTCAAGGTAAGAGGAATGCTTGAGGCCAGGAGTTCAAGACTGGCCTGTGCTACATAATGAGAACCCTATCTCTATAAAAAATTAAAAACAAAAAAGTTAGCTGGGCATGTGATACAAGCCTGTAGTCCTGGCTACTTAGGAGTCTGAGGCAAGAAGATGGCTGAGCCCAAGAGTTCAAGGCTATAGTGAGCTATGATCCTACCATGGCACTCCAGCCTGAGACAGCAAGATCTTGTCTCTCAAAAAAATGTGTGTGTGTGTGTGTATATATATATATATATGTGTAATATATAAAAATATGTAACATATAAATATAAAATATATGAGTTTACTTCTGCCTGGACTATACTTTGAATTTTGATTTATCTAACCTAATAATGTTCAAAAGACAGAAATAACAAAACGACAAAAAAAGAACAAAGAAGAGAGAGCACAAGCATTCAGAGATTAAAAGAGGATTCCAATGAGGAACCAAACACATATGGGAAGATAGAGGAGTAAGGACTCACCACAAAATACATCCCCAACCAGGGTATAGAAAGAGATCAGTACTCACAGGCCCATGCTCTGACCTCAGGTGATACGCAAGTCCAGCCTTCGACCTATATGGTTTTCCACAGTGGTGACATTTCAGGGTCATCTTTTCCAGCTCTGCAGCCCCTTTACCACATTTTCTGACATGGTAGAGATATCCCATGATGCTGGTGAAGCTACTGGAGCAACTCTGAACATAGGAGAGAAGCCTAAACTATAATCTTACATTTTTGGACATGATCGCTAAGTTTCTAAACAGCCATAAAGTACTCACCACCAGAAAATACAAACAGGCCCTCTGATTTCAGTAGACTCTCCAACGTCTCCCATCAGCACAACCCTTCCTTGTCTCTGGTATCCTGCTATGACCAAGCATGATTTTGAATCAGCTTGGTCAGCCCTTGATAAATTATAACTGTGCATCTACTCTTATGTCAGAGCTTCCTCCTTGGTCTGTGATCCAATCCCATCCCAGTATCAAATACCCAGATATATCTACCAAAGTTCAGCACAGTGAGGGGTTACTGGGACCCTCTTCATCACATTATAGAAAGGATGATAAGGAAACCCCATTAAACAAAGGGAAAGGGGATAAAAATAAATTTTTTTAAATGAGGAAGAAAATAAAGAACTATTAATGAGTTCCAGAGCCCAAGATAGTACAGGACTAGGAAGTCTACAATGAGGAAGAGAAGAAATGGAAAAGAAGAACGAAAGACATTGACCTGAGAATTCAGGGAGAAGGAGTTGTGTCCATGGGCTCCTACCTCACGCATGCACCTGAGCTTTCCCAGTCTCTTCAGAACTGTTCGGAGCCGTTCCCTCTCACTTGGCTCATCTATTTCATCTCCAGCTTTCAAAATGGGCTAGAAATCAAGAGAAGTAAATAAGCAGATGAATCATGGAAAAGACAGACATGGGAAAAAAACCGAGGAGAATCAAGGATTGGACTAGCAGCTAAGCTGGTGCTGAAGAAGCCCAAGTTATCTGACTCCTGGCTTTCTCCAACTTCTCCTGGACAAAGGAAGTGAATATAATGGAAATAAGAGTTCTGAGCCTCTACCTCCCAGAACATAAACCTTTAGAGCTAACCTAAACACACAAATATTTATGAATCTACTGCAAAGATTTCACTGTGCATGACTCTTATTCATACCCTTATAAAATCCAAGAGCTATCTGAACTGAGATATCTACACTTACGTAAGTAAAAGACATCCAGGCTGGGCACAGTGGCTCACACCTGTAATCCCAGCACTTTGGGAGGCTGAGGCGGCTGGATCACCTGAGGTCAGGAGTCCAAGACCAGACTGGCCAACATGTTGAAACCTAGTCTCTACTAAAAATACAAAAACTTAGCCGGGAGTGGTGACATGCACCTGTAGTCCCAGCTACTCGAGAGGCTGAGGCATGAGAATTGCTTGCACCTGGGAGGCAGAGGTTGCAGTGATTGCGCCACTGCACTCCAGCCTGGGCAACAGAGTGAGACTCCATCTCAAACACACACACACACACACACACACACACACACTCACTCACAAAGGCAGAAGACACTCTTACCAAACTATTATGATTTGCCATGACGTGATACTTCATCCCTGCCAGTGAACGAAGTTGTTTCCCACAATGATGACAAGTAAACATTTCCTAGAAGGAAAAATACTGCTCAGTGCTAGGTTGTTCCACAGAGAGACAGAATGTCACAAAGTCCTACTCAAACGCTTTTGTCTATGTCTCCTTTATTTCTCAAACTCAACAGTCAATAAACCTCAAAATCCCAGAAACCCAGTGTCATGTCCTTAAGGGCAAAATAAAGGCAATTCACTTTTAAAATAGTAAGAATTACCATTTACTGAATGCCAGTATTTCCCAAGTAATGGGCTAGACACTTGGCCATGTGTTCCTTCTTTCTTATCCTCTCCTGGACTATATAAGGTTTTTATTATTTTGTATTTATTATATTTTCTCCATTTTACAAATGAAGCTGAGGTCCACACATAAAAAGCTAAATGCCACACTAGTATGTGGCTAAGAGAAGATTCAAATCTAACTGTCAGATCCAAAGCCTATGTTTCCTTTATTACACAATGCTGCTTTTCATCCTTTATAACCAGCATATCCAACACAGCAAAAGAGGTCTAAAGTTTGGATTAAAAAATCGTTAACAGTTATGAAACGCCAAAATATCTAACCTGCTTGCAGTTTTCCATGTGTTTCTTCAAACCCTCTATGGTCTTCCTCCCCACTGCCTGGCAGGTAGGGCAGGAGACACTGCCTTTATCAACGATTTCTAAGTACCACTGCTCCTCCAAACTGCCTACAAAGGAGAGAAAGAAACACTTTGTAATCTGCAGTATTCTCCAGAAACAAAAAGCATAATTCCACAGTTTAGGAAAAGTATCATAAAATGGTTTTTCCTTTGCCTGGTAGACTGCAATGAAGAGACTCTTGCTGGGTATAACTTCTAAAAGTAGTATTTTTTAGACAGTGTAGTTTCTGAAAACTCTTACTCGTTTTGCCATGATAGAAACCACTCCAAAGACCAGTGGCTTAGAGAACTAGGCAGCAACATTTTTCACAACAGGATATAATGGGATACTGAGAAATATCACAGCCTCTGTGCTGAGTGTTTCTATGTGCCTGAGACTATGCTAAATATTGTTATCCATTTAATTTTCACAACAATTCTGACTGCCTTTATCATCCCTATTCATAGGCAGGGAAACTGAGGCTAGAGGAAGGTAAATAAATGAAAGCAGGTCAGAAAGTTAATGAAGAGCCAAAACGTGAGCAAAGGTCTGTCTGACTCCAGACTCGGGCCCTTAGTAACTACCTCCTTAGAGAAATGTTTTAGTACCTCATTCCTTCACAGACGACACCAACAACAAATCAGGGTGTGAGAACTGCATCCCACAATGGTTCCAAAAGAAAACATACCTGCTGCATAAACTGGTGGTTCCTTCCGAATGCGACGAGCCTGGGATTTGGGACTGGGCTGAGTTTTAGGCCGTTGCTTCCTCCCTGACACAAGACAGAAACTTGAAGCCCAACATGTCACCCTTGCTAATACCAAAATGTCTTCCCTCCCCTTCTCTTCAACACCCTATATCCCAGTCCCTCAACAGACTGACTGCCCAAGTCATGACAGAATGAAAGGGCATAAGGCGGCAGGATGGAGACCATTCCCTCTCAAGCAATTCAAAGGGCTCAGAGGTCACTAAAGGCTCAAACTAAGGTCTCTTTTTCTTTTCCCCTCAATGCATAAAGCCCAGGCACCCACGGAAAAAGAAGCAGCAAAGTTACTGCCTTACCATAAAGCTTATGCTTCTTCTGAGGAAATTCTCGATAGTCTTCATCTTCTTCCTGCCTGGGTTTCCTTTTTCCCTTAGTTGATACTCCACCTGACCCTGAAGTACCATACGAAAACAAAACAAAAACTCAGCACACTTTGTAAATGAACAGCTAGGCCTGCCTTCAAAACATTATTCACAAGACCATCAAAGGGAAAAATCTTCAGTGAACACAGGCCTTAGGAAATGACTGAGATTTTTAGGGAAGCTGGTGTAACTTCTCATTTACTGACCCAGCCTCCCTCTTTCTTTTTATATTGTTATCTATCCCAAACCATCCATTGTTCCTTATAAATAGTAAGGGCCTTCAGGCAATGTGTTTTGCTTAATCTTGATTTGAGACTAAAAAGGAGCACAGGAATTGCTCAAGATAGAGGGCTAGCTACCCACGGACCCTTGAGACTGTGACCATCTAGAATATTCTCCCCTAAATAACCCTTGCACCTGCCCCTAAATCCTCAACAGAAGTTCAAACTAGAAGAAAAGAGGAAAAGAAGTTCAAATCCTACAAAGAGGAAAATCAAATGCTAAGTATAGCCTAGAGGAGTAAGATTAGCAGAATTTCACTCCATCAGACAGTTCATGAAGCTAACAGGATCCAATAGCCTTAAATTTTTTTAATCACTAATGAGAAACTAATATCTGGCATTTAATACCCTTAAGATGTATTTACAATAATCCCAAACTATAACTTTAGGGAGTGTACCGTCTTTGGAATAAGAAGACACTGATATTGATACCTTCAACATGAGAAGCAGCAGCTGGCTTGATCCTTCTCATCTTCATCCAGTAGGTAGATTTTCGAAAAGATGCTGGAAAATCACTCACTGGTTCACACGAAGAGGCAGATGATGAACCACTTAAGGAGTCATCATGAGGAATAGTGTACTGGAAACTATTATCCTTTATGGAGCACTGGGTCCTGCTACTAATACAACAGAAAAATATACACCACAAAGGAAGGTCTGTAGCAAACTTTCTACACATTCTTTTACATTATAACCAAGTTGGTTACCTGTGCAGAAAACTAAGCCTGCTATAAAAACAGAATGTAAGTTGTAATCACCTAATAACAACAGTTGTTCTAATACAACATGCGCAATTATTATCATTCTTCACTGTAATCAGAAAGAGTAGGGAGTACACATAAATGATCACTTTGCAGTCCAAGTAGACATTCCTTCCTAGATTCATCTAAGAAAAGAAAGTAGCCAAAGCAATAAGGGTGTTCTGTGACCCTTGAGAAGACTCCCTGGATTTGTAACCTGGTATGACCTGGCCTCTCTATTTCTCTGACAGAGGCACAGTAACCCAAGGGTATCTCTAAGGGAAAGAAATCGTCTGTAGGGCCTAATCTGACCCATCTTCCTTCTCCCTCAGCATTCTCCCTAAACCCTGATGCCCCATCTTATTTAGCTTCCACATGATACTTAGCTTCCACAGCTAAAGGAGGGATGCTATCTTGTATGAATTAGTATGTCCATAGAATTCTGGTATACAGCTGAATCCAGAGTCCAAAATCTAAGAGCAGTCAGTATGACAATTAACAAACATGACTGTGTAACTACAAAGCATCAGTCATTCTTGTAGGTGGCTCAAGATGCAGTAGAGCAGCAGTTCTCCAAGAGTGGTCTAGGGACTCCTAGAATCTCCCTTTTCCAGCTTAATACCTGTGAGGCCTACTTTAGATGTATGGTTCAGAAAGATCCTTCCGGCTGCTGTATGGAAACAGCCCATGGGAGAAAGAGTAAACAAAAGGAAAAAAAGTTAACTTGAATTGGAAGATTCAAGATAACACTTTAGATATAGAGCTAATAAGAATTACACTTAGAGCAGTGGCTCATGCCTCTAATCCCAGCATTTTGGGAGGCCGAGTCAGATGGATCACCTGAGGTCAGGAGTTTGAGACCAGCCTGGCCAACATGGTGAAACCCCGTCTCTACTAAAAATAAAAAAAAATTAGCTGGGCATGGTGGCGCATGCTTGTAATTCCAGCTACTGGGGAGGCTGAGATAGGAGAATTGCTTGAATCCGGGAGGCAGAAGTTGCAGTGAGTTGAGATCACACCATTGCACTCCAGCCTGGGCAACAAGAGTGAAACTCCATTTCAAAAAAAAAAAAAGAATTACACAGAGAAATTTGTCTGTGACAGCAGGGAGTTAGAAGGAACACCATGACCATCCTGGTAAAATGTAATAGATGCCTACTATGGAATACTATGTTGCTGTTAGAAGCAATAAACCAATTCCATACATAGAGACATGAACATAACTAAAAAGTATACTACTGAATGAAAAATGAAACAAAACAACATCTGTAGCACAATGTCAATTTGGCAAGCTAAAAACAAATCCTCACATAATGCAGCTTATTTTTAAAGGCGTCATAAATAAATAAGGACAAACATCACACTTGTTTATACAGTTTCCTCTAGGAGGGAAGGGATGGAAATGGGGATGAGTACACATAACAGAGACTGGTTATGTCAGTATGCTACAAACAGAGAAGAATGAATTTTGGCTCTCTGTACATGGGGTCCCATAGTACAGATTTAATACACAGAAGTCCTGGCTCTGGTGGGGCAGCTAACCCCACTAAGCCCACCCCTCCTGCTGATTGGACTCTGTTAAGCAAACAAAAACAAGTAAATTACACAGGGAAATCAGAGCTGGGAGAAGTGACCCAAATGGGGTGAGTTTTCCAGTTCTGTCTTTTTCCCTCACGTGTGAATCTCCAACAAGGATGAACCCCACTTGCAGAGCAGCATGAGCAGCTTTAATTCTAGAAACTCCCTTCTTTCTGACCAAGCAAATAAGGGAAAAAGGTTCCTGTAGACCAGAGTTGGGGAATGGGGGAGGGGGAAAGCTGGAGAGAAAGGCAAAAAACAAGAATCCCTTTAATCAGTGTATGAATCCACACAAGTCACAAGTTGACCTTAGCCATGAATGTGTGGCATGTACCCATACATACCAGCCTAGCAAAGACTTTGAAAACCAAAATGAGATTTGAACACTAATGTGACCCAAACCAAAGCAGCAAAAGCTTGGAGAACTGAACTAAGATTGGAAATACCTGCAGAAGTCTCAGACCAGCCCCTGAGCTATTCATGTATGGGACAGCCCAAATCATCATAGCAAAGACCTAAAGAACAGAACTGAGATTTTAACCAATGCCTCCAAAAAGCAAGACAGAAGTTTTGGCCTGAACCTAAAGCAGGGTTGCCTGCTAAAACAGAAACGGCGACATTCCCCAGAAGAATTATAATAGATCCCAAATCTACACAAAAAATATTCACAATGTTGAGGATAAATTCCAAAATTATGCAACACATAAAGAACCAGGAAAATGTAAGCAATTTTCCTTTCTCTCTCTCTCTCTTTTTTTTTTTTGAGATGGAGTCTTGCTCTGTTGCCCATGCTAGAGTGCAGTGGCACAATCGTGGTTCACTGCAACTTCCATCTCCCAGGTTCAAGCTATTCTCCTGCCTCAGCCTCCCAAGTAGCTGAAATTACAGGCATATGCCATCATGACTGGCTAATTTCTTTATATTTTTAGTAGAGATGGGGTTTCACCGTGTTCGCCAGTCTGGTCTCGAACTCCTGACCTCAGGCGATACACCCACCTTGGCCTTCCAAAGTGCTGGGATTACAGGCACAAGCCACCGTGCTCGGCCAATGTGAGCAATTTTCAAAGGAAGAGATGATCAAAACACGCCAACCCCAAGGTAATTCAGATGTTGGAACTATCAAATACTTTCAGTAAAAAGTATTTCCTTAAAAATTACTTTCTTATAAAAGAAAACACACAAGAAATGAAGGAAAAGATAGGAATCATCAGCAGATAAAGAAATCATAAAAAAGAACCAAATGAAATCTTAGAACTGAAAAATACAATGTCTGAAATAAAAACTCATCGGATGGGTTCAGTAATGGAGAGGACAGAGGAAAGAGTCTGTGAACTTGAAGTCCAATAAACAGAAATGACCCAGTCTGAGGAATAAAGAGAAAAAAAATATTAAAAAACAGTCAACAGAGCCCCCATACCAAAAGTTCTAACCTAAGTGTAGTTGTAATCCCAGAGGGAGAGGAGAAAGATACCAAGGTGGAAAAACACATTTGAAAAAAAAAAAAAAATGGTGGAAAATCCCCCACACTTGGTCAAAGATTCAAGGAACTCAACAAATACCAAATAGGATAACTCAAAGAAAAATATACCAAGACACATCTTTTTGTTTGCTTTTGAAACAGTCTCGTTCTGTTGCCCAGGCCAGAGTACAGTGGCACATGGTTCACTGCAGCTTCAATCTCTCTGGCTCAAGTGATCCTCCCACCTCACCATACCTGAGTAGCAGGGACCAAAGGTGCACACCATCACGCCCACTAAATTGTTGTGTTTTTTCATAGAGATGGGGTCTTGTTATGTTGTCCAGGCTGGTGCAAAACACTTCTTTTTTATTATTATTATTGTTATTTGAGACAGGGTCTCACTCTGTCACTCAGGCTGGAGTGTAGTGGCTCAAGCACAGCCTCCACCTCTCAGGCTTAAATAATCCTCCCACTTCAGCCTCCTGAGTAGTTGAGACCACAAGTGTGTACCACCATACCCAGCTCATTCTTTTTTGGTGTGTGTAGAGACGGGGACTCACTTTGTTGTCCAGGCTGGCCTCAAACTCCTAGGCTCAAACAATCTTCCTACCTCAGCCTCCCAAAGTGCTGGGATTACAAGAAGGAGCCACGGTGCCTAGTGAAGGCACATCTTAATGAAATTATTCAGCCAGGAAGGAGAGAGGAGAGATGAGGGGAAGGTAAAGAGAAGGAAAAAAAAAAGAATATAAATTTATTTATTACCACTGAACTGTACACTTAAAAATTGTAAAGATGGCTCGTGCTTATAATCCCAGCTACTCAGAAGATGCAGGAGGATTGCTTGAGGCCAGGAGTTTTGCTTGAGGCTAGGAGTTTAAGATCAGCCTGGACAACATAGTGAAACCCCATCTCTTAATTTTAAAAAAGTAGGGGAGGGGGTAGGCACGGTGGCTCATGCCTGTAATCCCAGCACTTTGGGAGGCCAAGATCTACTTTGGAGGATCACCTGAGCTTAGGAGTTCAAGACCAGCCTGGCCAACATGGTGAAAACCCGTCTCTACTAAAAATACAAAAATTAGCCAGGTGTGGTGGCAGGCGCCTGTAGTCCCAGCTACTTAGGAGACTGAGGCAGGAGAATTGCTTGAAACTGGGAAGCAGAAATTTCAGCGAGCCGAGATCACCCCACTGCACTCCAGCATGGGTGACAGAATGAGACTCTATGTCTCAAAAAAATAAATAAATAAATAAATAAAATAAACTAAGCTGGGTGCAGTGGCTCAAGCCTGTAATCCCAGCACTTTAGGAGGCTTGAGGCAGGCAGATCCCTTGATTCCAAGAATTCAAGACCAGCCTGGGAAACATGGTGAAACCCTATCTCTATTAAAAATACAAAAAATTAGCCAGGCGTGGTAGTGTGCATCTGTAGTCCCCACTACTCAGCAGGCTGAGGTGGGAGAGTCATCTGGGCCCAGAAGGACAAGTGGGCAGAGGTTATACCGGTGCACTCCAGCCTGGGCAATGGGAGTTAGACCCTGTTTCAAAAAACTATTCAAAGCCAACAATTTCATTTTAAACCAGAAAGCTTCAGAAAAGTGACATATTACATTACAGAAAATAATTTAAATGACCATGGGTTTCTCAACAGAAACCAAGAAGACCAGAACACAGTACCGTAACTTTAAAATCAGCCAATGTAATGGTTCACATTTGTAATCCAAGCACTTTGGGAGGCCAAGGGAGGGGGACTGTTTGAGCCCACGAGTTCAAGAAGAGCTTGGGCAACATAGCAAGACCCTGTCTCTACAAAAAATAATTTTTTTTTTTTTTGAGACAGAGTCTTGCTCTGTCACCAGGTGCCAGGCTGGAGTGCAGTGGCACGATCTCGGCTCACTGCAACCTCTGCCTCCCGGGTTCAAGCAATTCTCCTGCCTTAGCCTCCCAACTAGCTGGGACTACTGGCATGCACCACAACACCCAGCTAATTTTTTTGTATTTTTAGTAGAGATGGGGTTTCACCAGTTTGGCAAGGATGCTCTTGATCACTTGACCTCGTGATCCACCCACCTCAGCCTCCCAAAGTGCTGGGATTACAGGTGTGAGCCAAGGCACCTGGCCAAAAAATAATTTTAAGAACTTAATTGGACATTTTAAAATAAATAAAAGAGTGTAACTGGATTGTCTATACCACAAAGGATAAATGCTTGAGGGGATGGAGAAAAAGAAAAAGAAATATCCTTAAAATCTTGAGAGGAAAAAATTTGTCAATTCAGAATTCTATATCCAGTAAAAATATCCTCAGGAATAAAAAGAATTTGTTGTAAGCAGACCTGCTCCATATGAAATGCTAAAACATATGATTCCATCTGAAGAAAAATAATACCAGAGAGAAACTTGGATTTTTAAGAATGAAGAAAGAGCAACAGAAATGATAAATAGGCTGCGGTAGATGCCTCATACCCCTGTAATCCCAGCTACTTGGGAGGCTGAGGTGGGAGGATCACTTGAGACCAGTAAGCAATGAAGGTGCCACCAACTCCAGCCTGGGCATCAGAGCAAGACACTGTCTCTAAAAAAACAAGAGCTGGGAGGCGCACACACTAAGCATTCATATAATCCCAAAGAAGAAATAGAGGAACAAAAAACAAGGGATAAACAGAGAACAAAAAATGTAAGTGTAGACCTATCCAACCATACCAACAATTAATTTAAATGTTTACAGTCTAAACGCTCTAGTTACAAGTCAGCTATTGACAAATTAAAAAGTGACACCCTACTGCTACATGCTACCTACAAGAAGCACACTCTAAAATATAAAGATATCTGCAGATTGAAAGTAAACAGATGAAAAAATTGCATCACACAATCAGCAAACATAAGAAGGCTGGAATGACATTTTCAATATCAGATAAAACAGACTTCAAGACAAAGAGTACTCCCGGAGATAAAAAGAGACACTTCATAATGACAAAGTGTCAAATCATTGGGAAGACATAATTACCCACTGAAGGTACCTAATAATAGAGCCTCAAAGCACACAAAGCAAAAACTGACAGAATTAAAGGGAAAAATAGACACTTCCACAATCTTAGCAAAAAAGTTAAGACCTCCTCCTTTTAGCAACTGATAGAACTAGACAAAAATTCAGTAAAAGACAAAAATGATCTGAACTACACTATTAGCTACCTTGCTCTAGTTAACATTTACACAACACTAAATCTTACAACTGCAGGATATACATTCTCTTCAAGTGCACATTGTGCCTTCATTAAGCTAGATCTTATGCTGGGCCATCAACTTTAATTTTTATTAAAAGGATGAAAATTACACAGTGTATTCTCTGACCACATTGAAATCAACTTAGGAATCAATAATAGGAAGATACCTAAAAACAGAAAACACAAAAAAATCCAAATATCTCCAGATTAAATAATCTACTTCTAAATAATTCATAGGTCAAAAATAAAATCAAAAATGAATTTTGAGAATATTTTGCACTGAAAAAATACAAAAATATGCGTATCAACATCTGTAGGATGCAACTAAAGCAGTACTTAGAAAGAAACTTAAAGCTCTAAATGTTTATACCAGAAAAGATCTAAAATCGATGACTTCAAATTTCATCTTAAGATAACTTAAAAGGAAAAGCAAAGTAAACCAAAAGAAACGTAAGAGAAACTCATGAACTAGAAAACAGACAACAGAGGAAATGTGGTTCTTTGAAAAATGATCACAACATTTACAACTCTGTAATTAGACTGATCAAGAAAAAAAAGATACTACAAATAACCAATATCAGAAATGAAAGAGGGGTTATCGCAGATTATACAGACAGTAAATAATAATATACTTTGAATAACTTTATGCCAATCATTGGAAAAATTACAATGAACAAATTTTTTTAAAAATACTACTTACCAAAACAGACACAAGAAGAAACTGGAAATCTAAATAGCCCCATAACTGTTAAATAAACCACATGTACGAAATCCTTCCCAAAGTGAAAACTCCGGGCTCACATAGTTTCACTAATGATTGCCATTGAGATAGGTTTATAAAAAGATCAAAAGGAAAAAAGCAAAACTGTCCCTACTTGCAGATTATATTATTATTTACAAAATAAATCCCAAGGATTCTACAAAACAATTACTAGAACTTAATACATGAATTTATAAAGTGTCAGGATACAAGAACAACATACAAAGTCAAATGAATTCTTATATACTAGCAACAACCAACTAGAAAATGACATTATAAAAAGAATACCACTTACAATAACACCAGAATAAGATAATATGTCTAAGAACAAACCTAACAAAAGATGTTCAAGACTTTTACAATGAAACTACAACACATTGCTGAAAAGAAATTAAGAAGACTTAAATAGGCCAGAATGGTGGCTCATGCCTATAATCCCAGCACTTTGGGAGGCCAAGGTGGGCAGATCATGAGTCAGGGGTTTAAGATGAGCCTGACCAACATGGTGAAAACCCATCTCTACTAAAAATATAAAAACTAGCTGGGTGTGCTGGTGTGTGCTTGTAATCCCAGCTACTTAGGAGGCTGAGGAAGAATCGCTTGTACCTGGGAGGCGGAGGTTGCAGTGAGCTGAGATAGCACCACTGCACTCCAGCCTGGTAGCCTGGCAGCCTGGGTGACAAAGCAAAACTCTCTCTCAAAAAAAAAGAGAAAAGAAAAGAAGACTTAAATAAAGGGAAAAATATAGTATGTTCATAAATCAGAAACTCAGTATTGTTAAAATAGCAATTTTCCCCAAAGGAATCTATAGATTCAATATAATACCAATCGATATTCAACAAGCTTCTTTTAATAGATGTTGGCAACCCAATTCTATAATTTTTATAAAAATGCAAAGAACTGAGAATAACCAAAACAATTTTGAAAAAGAACACTAAAGTTAAAAGACTTACTATCTAATTTCAAGAGTCTAAATAAACATCAATGGAACAAAATAAGGAGAGTCCACAAACAGACCTACACATACACACGTCCAAGTAAAGTTTGACAAAGGTGCCGAGGCAATTCAATAGGGAAAGAAAACTCTTTGCAACAACTGGGTATACGAATAGGAGAAAAAGTCAACATTGACCCTTACCATACAACATTCACAAAAATTAACTCTAAATGAGTCACAGACCTAAATATAAAACCTACGAACTTCTAGGAGAAAGGACCAGAGAATATCTTTGCAATTACAGAGGCAAAAGTTTCTCTTTTTATCTTTTTTTTGAGACAGAATCTCACTCTGTCACCCAGGCTGGAGTGCAGTGGCAAAATCTCAACTCAGTACAATCTCTGGGGAGGCAAAGGTTTCTTAAATATGATACATAAAAGCAAAAAAATAAGGGAAAAAATGGTAAATTAAAACCTTTTGCTCTTCAAAAGAAACCAATAAGAAAAGGAAAGACAAACCAGACTGGAAGGAAATATAGCAGACAAAAGAGTTATATTCAGAACAGATTTTTAAAAATACAATTCAATAAGAAAACCTAATTTTTTTAATGGACAAAAATGTAAACTGATACTTACATAATAGAAATGGCCAATAAGAATACAAACAGATGCAAAAAAAGAAAAAAAAATACAAACAGATGCTCAACATTATTATTCATATATGATGAATTAAAAACCACCAATTAAGCCAAGCCCAGTATCTTGCACCTGTAATCCCAGCACGTTGGGAGGCCAAGGTGAGAGGATCACATGAGGTCAGAAGTTCAAGACCAGCCTGGCCAACATTGGTGAAACCCCATCTCTACTGAAAGTACAAAAATTAGTCAGCCATGGGGGTGCACACCTGTAATCCCAGCTACTCAGGAGGTTAAGGCAGGAGAAATGCTTGAACCAGGGAGGCGGAGGTTGCAGTGAGCCGAGATCAAGCCACTGCACTCCAACCTGGGTGATGGAGGGAGACCCTGTCTCAAAAAAAGACAAAAAAAAAACCCCCACAAAACCACAGTGAGATGCCACTACACACCCATTAAATTAGCTAAAATTGAAAAGACTGACTCTCATACATTGTTGGTTGGAATGCAAAATAATACCACTTTGGAAAACAGGTAATTTCTTAAAAAAATGAAACATACTCCTGCCGTATGAATCAACCAACCTATGATGGTAAATACCATCTTAGATATTTCTCTGAAGAAATGAAAGCATTTGTCTACTGAAGACTTGCACATGAATGTTCATAGCAGCCTTACTGTCACCTCAAACTGAAAATAATTCAAATGTCCAAGGTAGATGGCTAAACAAATTATGGTATCCATAATGGAATTCTACTCAGCAATAAAAAACTATTTTTCATCTCAAAATCATTATTCTGAGTGAAAGAAATCATGAAAAAAAAAATGAGAACATACTGTGTGACTTCATTTATATAAAATCCTGAAATATGCAAACCACTGTACAGTGGTGCCTGTAGACAGGAGTAGAGGAAGAAATGGCAAAGAGACATGAACAAACTTTTGGGAGAGACAAAAATGTTTGTTATCTTGATTGTGGCAATGGTTTCACAGGTACAGACATAGGTCAAAGCTGACCACAGTGTATGCTTTTTTTTTTTTTTTTTTTTTTTTTTTTTTTTGAGACGGAGTTTCGCTCTTGTTACCCAGGCTGGAGTGCAATGGCGCGATCTCGGCTCACCGCAATTTCCACCTCCTGGGTTCAGGCAATTCTCCTTCCTCAGCCTCCCGAGCAGCTGGGATTACAGGCACGCACCACCGTGCCCAGCTAATTTTTTGTAATTTTAGTAGAGACGGGGTTTCACCATGTTGACCAAGATGGTCTCGATCTGTTGACCTTGTGATCCACCCGCCTCGGCCTCCCAAAGTGCAGTGTATGCTTTAAATATGTGCAGTCTATTGTACTCTAATTATACCTCAATACAGGTATTTTTAAAATTTAATGGATTGGCAGCCCTCTAAAGCCAAAACCTATCATTGCAAACGATGCTAGAAAAACTTGATGGGCCAGATGTGGTGGCTCATGCCTGTAATCCTAGCACTCTGGGAGGCTGAGGTGTGTGGACTGCCTGAGTTCAGGAGTTTGAGACCAGCCTGGGCAACATGGTGAAACCTTGTCTGTACTAAAATACAGTGACTTAGCCAGGAGTGGCAGTGTGCACCTGTAATCCCAGCTATTCCGGAGGCTGAGGTGGGAGAATTGCTTGAATGTGGGAGGCAGAGGTCGCAGTGAACCAAGATCACGCCACTGCACTCCAGCATGGATGACAGAACCTCTGTCTCCAAAAACAAAAACCAAAAACAAAAAAAGACTTAATGGTACCAGCAGGCCATTAAGAGCTAGGCCCCAAGGGGATGACTCTTAGGAAACTCTCCATGTAGGAATTTCTTACTATCAGTGTAGGACTCAGAAATACAATACATATCTACCCTCTTATGAATAAGCATAAGCATACTGAAAAGGCAATAGTTCATATGACCAGCATAATTAACATGTTGGAGATTAAGTCAAGGTGGTTAGGGAATCCTTCCTTCCAGATCTCATGTTTCATTTTTAATGGACTCAACAAAAACAATCCTCAAGTATTTTACACTATCTACCTATCAACCCCAGGGTATTTGCTTATTTATTAAAAACCAGATTAAGCTCAAACTTGCCTTCTACACATAGAACAAGAAAAAGCTTTATTGTGACAAAATATCATAATTGTAATTATTTTATAATTTGTTGTCATCAGTCTGGCAACTTTCAGCTTCTGATCACAAACATAAAATGTTTAGCCTATTTTCAACTCCTTTCTGATCTACCGAAAAATTTTAAGAGCCCCTAGCTCATTCTTCTATGTGCAAATATTTAGGTTTCATTGGAAAAGTCCTTTAGTTCATCTTGGTATCCTTTGTAAACTTATTTAACTTTACCCAATCTTTCAAAGCTGGTGTTCACCATGATTTCCTTCTCTGCTCTTTTCTGGTGTCATTTCTCGCCACTAACTCTCAAATGTCACAATCTCATAGGAAGCTAGTTTAAAGTAAGGATTTCCACACTCTAACCCCAATGATTCCAAATCTGATTAATGGATGGGGGCCTAACAATCTTATTTTTTAACAATTATCTCTAGGTGACCAAGGTACATACTGAGAAACACTGCTGTAACTGCCTTCCCTAGAAGAGCTCATGAATACTCAGCTTGTGGAGGAAAACATCATGTTTCCAATTACTTTTTAAAGCTGATGATTCCCAATTCTGTATTTCAGACCAGCTCTTCATCTGAGGTCCAAACCTATCTGTTTTTGTCCCAAATGTTGCTCCTGATTCAGAAATTCCTAGTTCCCTGAAATTACTCCAAAATTCACCTGATTGCCAAAGCCAGAAACCCATAGACATCCTATCTTCCTTCTCTTACTTATCATCACAACCTGTACATTCCCTATACGTTGTTCCCTATGTATTCCCTATATATTGTTCCCACCATAGGTTATCATAATAACCTCTGAATCCGTTTCCCAGCATCATTCCAAATCCATCCTTCATAATGCTGCCAGAGTGGCCTTTCTAAGACCAGCATCTGGCTGTCATTCCCTCATCCCTTCCAGGATAAAATCCAAACACTTCAGCATGCCATCATAAAAGGTCCTTCATGGTCTAGCCCCTACTAACCTCTCTAAACCCTCTCCCTGCAATCCCTCATCTTCCATCCGAGTCATACAGAACTACTTGTTATCCACTGACTTCTTCCACACATTCACATACTGTTCTCTCTTCTGAAAAACCTTTCTCCTTCTCGCTAACTGCATGATTCCTCAACTTTCAAGTCTCTCCTTAGGAGTGACCTGCTCTGATAATCCTTCCCTTCCAAACTATCACTCCCTTTCCCCCAAGGCTACATTAAATTCCCATTTAAAAATACTTAGAATAATTATTGCAACGAACTGTGTTGGTCTACTTGCCCATCTCCCCTTCTAGACTGCTAGTTGTTTTTCACGCCTGTGTACCTAACCTACTACAGAACTGGCACACACAGCAGACATTTCATAAATGTCACCTGAATTAATCCATTTAATGTCTAGTTAACAAGAATGTTTTCTTTTTTATTAACCATGGAAAAACTAAGTACCTTCAGTGTTCTAAATAATAAACCAGTCTTACAGCCAAGTAGTTTAAAAATACAAGAATTTCTTCCAGCCATTTTTATCATCCATCTCAAGTAAATCAATGTATTTATGAGCACGAATGTGATGTCTGGAGAAATACAGGATTACCACTAAGTCATTGGTTCCATTTTTATTATAATTTGTACTCTTTTTTTGCAAGCTAGGTTTCTCTCCCACACACTAGGCTTATACATACACTGTCCAATCCAGTAGTCACTAGCTACAGGTGGCTATTTAGTTAAAATAAAATAAAATTTAAAATTCAATCTCTCAGTCACACTAGCCACATTTCTAGTGCTCAAAAGCCATAAGGGGCTAGTGGCTATGATACTAGACAGTGCAAATACAGAACATTTTTGTCACAAGTTCTACTGGGTAGCACTGGCCACAGTCACGAAAGAACCTTAGAAAAACCTCCTACTTAGCAAATAAAATTTAAAATTCAGTCCCTCAGTTGCACGAGCCACATTTCAACGGCTCAAAATCCACACAGGGATAGTGGCTATGATACTGGACAATGCAGCTACGGAACATTTTCATCACAGGAAGAAGTTCTACTGGAAAGCGCTGGCGACACAATCATAAAAGGACCTGAGAAAACCTCACTTACTTCTTAGCTCCCACGATCCTCGTGCTCCTCTGCTGTTTAAAGGTTGTGGGTCCCGAAGTCTAGCAAATCACAAGCAGATGAGTGAGTGCTAGGGACCTCTGAACTTCGACCACAAAAAGACGAATTCCCCTATGCCCAGAAGAAATGAAGATCTCCCGGGGCAACCACCTCAAACTGAAGAAGGCAACACTTTTTAGGAAAACTGTGCTGTCCTATCTTCCAACAGTGCAAAGGCGGGTAACAATACCAGAGCCTTCGTCTTCCCCATTCTCAAAAGCCCTGTCCCAGGCTCTAAAAGGGAGGCCAAAAGAAAAGACAATGTATACGAGAGACATTGGGGATGTAAAGGAATAGAAACTAATGGCAATGTGGCGAGGAATTAAATCCAAGGAGGTGGGGAACAGGCAGCAGAACGTGGGTAAAGAAAAAAGGGGACAGGTGATCTGACCTAGGAGGGTGGGGCCTACGATGGCCTCTGATAAAACCAACTCTGAGCATGGGACAAAAGCGAGAGACCGCGTGTTCTGGGCTCGACAGCGCTACCTCTAAAGCATGACGGTCAAACCAAGAAACTCACGGGTACAGCACCGAGTCTGGAAGACATCACTCCCTCTCCACGCCTAACAATTTCACCAAAAGACTCCGGCCAGACCAACGCCACTTCCGCTCTCCTCGCCTCTCCCGGATGTGGGCTCGGCCCCGCCTAGCCCTCTTCTGAACATCTACTTCCGCCTAGCAGCTTCCGAAGGGGCTGCGGCCGGAGCGAGTCACGTGACGAGTAACCCTCCGATTCCTCTGAGACCCCGCCCCACTGGGATCGCGACAGGGGACCTGGGAACTGTGGGTGGGGTCTGCAATGAAGGGGCGGAGCTTGGAGCCTCTGCTCGGCCTTAAAACCCCTGCTCTCATTCCGAACCTTTGCACAACTCCTCGTGTCCCACCACCCTACCTTCCCCACCCACCTGCCCAGTGGCCTCAGTCTAGATGCACAGGGAGATCAGTTACTGCGGCTTTATTAGAGAATGAATCTCACACGCCACCCCCTGTAGAGAGACATGGAAGCCTTTCCACGCTGGGGGTGCAGGAACTGGAGGCAATGGCTGAACAGGAAAAAAGGCTGGAAAGGGCAGCACGTTGAAGACTTGAAGGAGACGATGAATAATAGGGGTGGATATCGCCTCTTTGAGTAGCTTCAGGCCTCCACACTTGCCCTGCTTTGGGATTTTTGTGTGTGGTCCCAAGGAGACTTGTTCCATTCTTGAAAGGGCTGGGCCTCTTCCCAGGGGAACTGTGCTTGAGTCTCTCCTTAAGGGGACTGCGATGGCTTCTCCCGGAGGGTCTCCCTGGCCTCATCTCAGAGGGACTGTGATGGACTCTCTCCCAGGAACTGCGATGGCTCCTCCCAGAGGGCCTCCCTGGCCTCATCTCAGAGGGACTTTAATGGGCTCTCTCACAGGAACTGTGGTGGCTCATCTCAGAGGAACTGTAACGGCATCTTTCCAAGGGACTGAGGTGGCTCTTCAATAAGGAACTGTGGCTTCTCTTAGAAATCCTACTGTGGCTCCTCTCAGAGGACCTGTGACATCTCCTCTCAGAGGGACTGCGTTGGCTCCTCTCAGAGAGACTGTGATGGGTTCTTTCAGAGGGACGATGATGGCTTCTCTGAGAGGGACTGCAATGGCTTCTCTCAGAGGAACTCTGATGGCTCCTCTCAGAGGGACTGTGATAGCCCATTTTAGAGAGACTGTGACAACTCCTTTCCAGGGGACTATGATGATTTCTCTGAGAGGGACTGCGATGATTTCTCTGAGAGGGACTGCTAAATCTTCTACCTGAGGGACTGTGACGGCTCCTCTCAGAGGAACTGTGATGATTTATGTGAGAGGGTCTGCCATGGCTCCTTTCAGAGAGAGAGTGATGGCTCCTTTCCAGGGGACTGAGATGATTTCTCCAAGAGGGACTGCAAAATCTTCTATCTGAAGGACTGTGATGGCTCCTCTCCGAGGGACTGCGGTGGCTTCTCTCAGAGGGACTGTGATGATTTCTCTGAGAGGGACTGCAATGGCCCCTTTCAGGGAGACTGTAATGTCTCCTCTCCAGGGGACTGTGATTTCTCCGAGAGGGGCTGCAATGGTGTCTCTCAGAGGGACTACAGTGGTTTCTCCAACAGCGATTATGACCGGTTCTCTCAGGACCATGTGGGGTTCTGTCCCTATAGAAGCTGGGGTGGTTTTGCTCCTTGTTTGTGAGTTTCTTTTTAAGGGGTCGGTGCCAGGTTCTCTTCACAGGGGAACCAGGTAGGAGTCTTCCTTGGGCCTGAACTCTGGTTCCTGGTGTGGGCAAGTTCTTAGACTCCTGGCTGGAGATTTCATTTTTCTTTGATCTGCTACTACTATCCTTTTGGACAGTTCCCAGAAGCTGCTCCACTGAGGCAGCTTGGAAAGTGATGTCACTTTGGAAGTCTGTGGGCTTGGGCAGTCGAAGAGGTCTGGGTTGGAAACGGTGAGCTCTTCTTGGCTGTTGAGCTGATCTGCACTGGTCTGTTCCTTCCCACAATATGTCCTCCTGCTTAATGGTCGAGTCTGCTGACCTTAGCTTGTCAGCTGACCTCCTGTCTCTTTTGTGATTTCTGGGTATGCAATAGTCCCTGGCATTTTGTTTCAGATAATAGTTTTTGCTTGCCCACACATTGTCTGGGATTGTCCTGTCCACAGGCTTCTGCCCAGCAAAAGCTATAACTCTGTATGCTGTTTGGAATGCCCGCTGTAGGCCCTGAAAAAGCAGTTGCATGAACTTGGGTTGGGAAGGTTTCTTAGGTTGTGTTTTCAAGGAGGCAGTACTTGTCTGAGCTGCTCCAATCGTCTTCCTTCTTAAATGGGCTGGTAATTCCCTAGAGGGTCTCTCTTTTGTGGTTCTACTGCTTGTGTAGAACTTTCTGTGTTTTCTAAGGCCCTTGGTCATTCTCTTCATTGGATATTTTGAACCAGAGGTCTTTTTGGTTCTCACTTTAGCCCGTTTCTCATTCTGAGTGATTTCAGAGTCACTCTCTGATAGGGTGTGAACCTGAATGGATTCATAGCGTCTAGGTGCTCTAATTATTGTCTTTTCTACTAGGTCAGGGCTGCTGCGTTGTCTTCACCTGAGGTAGACCTGTACAGGAGCAGGGGTCTGGGAGGACCCAGACTGCAAATCTATTGTGGAAGTAGGACTCTTAGAAGCTTGAGTATGGAGTTTAGCTTTCCTTTGTGATGGTGACATAGGTCTTCCCCATATGACGGGTCTAACTCTCTCATGATACTTTGAGATTTGGGGTCTTTTCCTAGTTTGCAGCCTAAAGCCAAGGTACACTCGAATCTCACCATGGCCTTCAGGAGTGCGTACAAGGTGGAGCTGTGGATAGATCAGAAGATAAGTCCCCAAAGTGGTCTGTAATTTATGATGGCAGTTAAATCCTGAACATTGGCCACACTGTAGGCAGATGGGGTACTTTAGGACTAGACCTGAAGCTAGAGGTGGAGGTACACTGGGGGGTATTTGACTCCTTAAGAGTTTTGTTGCTATTTTTAGCTGCAAATCTTGTAGCAACTGGAGCTGTTCTGAGAAGTCACTCTGGGAAACGTCATTTGTCTTGTGGGAGTGTTGGGACTCAAAAATCCTCGTTTGGGAATCACTCTGTGCGTTCTCACTTACTTCCATTGGAACAAGATCTTCTCTGTTGTAAAATATGCTGATGGAAGACTCTGACTTTACCAGGACAGGAAGCTGGCCCCCTGCACATGCGACAGGCATATGCTGAATGGCTTCCTGGGATATACCACTGAACCCTGAGTTTGTTTTCTTTATTCCCACTCTCTTCCCAGAGAATTGCTGTATTATGGAAGATGTGGAGACACATGTCCACATTTTTAAGGCCATTGACCTATGGTCTCTGAATGTAGTGTTTGACCACTGAAGGCTGAAAAATAGTAACTGGACCCTTCTCTGGCAGCATCTGGGAAGCTTCCATCAGTTCAGCTGGAATCCCAAATAAATTCTGAATGGACTGACAGGTATCTGCAGTGGCTTTTCCTGCTAGAGATGTTTGAGAACAAAGCTTCCTTTCCATAGTGGTCCCTAAAACATTCCCCAGGGTAAGCATAGTGGAGAGATATTTTCTTGGTAGTCACTGCCTCCAGGCATGACTCTCCCAGATGTTGGGTCGTCTGCCCAGGAGAGACTTGATGAGGGATTTCTGAACCCCTGATTCTGCCTGGAATGTCCTAGATAGTGATCTCCAGCTTTGTGATTGATGTCTCTGAAGTGAGTTCTCTAGCTCCTCCAATTGATTCCTCTTAGTTGTCTGTTTAGATATGACATCCACTCCTGGAATCTCAGGACATGGGTTTTCCACAATGTAAGCTGTCTTAACAGAGCTTTGATTATGAAGGGCCAAGGGAAGAGTTAAAGATTGCATCATAATAGGGTCTAG
Organism: Callithrix jacchus; assembly: GCF_049354715.1. NCBI lineage: Eukaryota > Metazoa > Chordata > Mammalia > Primates > Cebidae > Callithrix > Callithrix jacchus. Next base: position 87,462,605 of record NC_133515.1, read on the forward strand.
ATAGGTCTCTTCATGCTGAAAAATATCTGTCCCAAGGTTTTTTACATCCAAAGCTCTGATACTTTTTGTATCCCAGAATCCCAAAATCCTCCTAATTCAGATGCGATTAACAGAGCTTGAAATAAGTGAGGTTGAAGAGCTTTGTAGGAACCTAGAGAAGTGAGTCCCCACTTGTAACTCTTCCGACGTTAACTTCTCATAGTCCGTATTCTTACACACCTGTCCTAGATTCAAATCCTCAGATTCCATAAGTTTAGAGGCTCTGTTTAATCACTGTAAATTTCACAGCCTGAAGTCCTTGTTGATGAGTCAATATTGTATGTTCCTTAAATGGAGATGTCTGCTGTGAGGTTAATTCTTCAGATTTCACTTGAATATGTGGCCTTATAGTTGATTCTACAGGTACTATTAGTTCTTGAAGATGTGGCCTCGAAGTAAATTCACAGAATTTGTTGCTTCAATTCCTGATTCTAGAGCTACTCCTACTGGTTCTACAACCTGAGGAATTGGTCCTAGTGCTAATTCCTCAGATTTTACAATCTGAAGGGGTGGCCCTGGGATTAACATTATTTTTACAATTTGAAACCCTGTCAACTCCCTTGTTTCTATAATCTGGTGTTTTGGCTTTGTGATTAATTTCTTAGATTTCATATCTTGTAACCATGGCCCTGAGGGCAGCTCTGAAGGTTGCACATCTTGTAGTTTTGGAGTCAACTCAATATATTGTACCACTTGAGGGGTGGGCCTTGGCGTTGTCATAGACTTTACAACTTGAAATGGTGGTCCAGGGGTCGCTTTCTCAGGCTGAACAACTTTTTCTTGCTGCAGAGACACTGAAGACAATTTCACATGTTTTACACTTTGCAACTTTGACTCTAGAGTAAACTCCAAAGATTTCATGGCTTGATGCTGTGATTCTGGAGACAAATTTGAAAATCTGACACTAGCCAACATTGGTCCTGATGAGAACTTCCTAGTTGGCTCTGGTGCCAACACCATTGATTTCACATCTTGCCATCCTGAAGTCAACTCCTGATAATTTATACCTTGCTGTTGGGCCCCTGGCGTCAGCTCCATAGGTTTTACATCTTGAAAACATAGCTTCGGTGCAAAGGCCACAGATTTAATGCATTGTGACCTAAAGCATGATGTCAAAGAATTTACACTTTGAGGTTGTGGCCATAGAGTTGGCTTCACAGATTTCACATCTCAAGAAAGTGGCTCTGATACAAATAGCATAGATCTTACATTATGCTGCCTGAGGTGTGAATGCAACTCCTCAGAATTCATACCTTCAGGATATGGTTCTGATTTTAACTCCACGGATTTCATACCTTGAGGATATGGTTCTGGTTTTAACTCCACGGATTTCACACCTTGAGGATATGGTTCTGGTTTTAACTCCACGGATTTCACACCTTGAGGATATGGTTCTGGTTTTAACTCCACGGATTTCACACCTTGAGGATATGGTTCTGGTTTTAACTCCACGGATTTCACACCTTGAGGATATGGTTCTGGTTTTAACTCCACGGATTTCACACCTTGAGGATATGGTTCTGGTTTTAACTCCACAGATTTCACACCTTGAGGATATGGTTCTGGTTTTAACTCCACGGATTTCATACCTTGAGGATATGGTTCTGGTTTTAGCTCCACAGATTTTGCCTTTTGGAAACATGGCTCTAGCGTAAATACCTCATATTTTAAGCCCAGTAGCTCAGAGGCTGAAATCATTTTTGCAGAATTTGCATCATAAAGCAATGGCTGCTTATTTATGTCCACAGATTTTACAACTTTAAGCAGTGGCTCTGGTAAAAATACCTCAGATTTTGTACCATTTATCTGAGGACCCAAATTGAATGCAGGTTGCACAGCTTGCTGTGAGCCAAGGTGCTTCCCCCAAAATTGGACTCCTTGAAACTTAGTCCCTGGAGTTAACTCAGAAGATTTCACACCTTGCAAGTGTGGTCTGGGATTGAACAGAATAGATTTCGTACCTTGAGATTCTGACCCAGGGTTCAATTCAGAGGGCTTCATGTCTCGTATCTGTGGCCCTGGATTCAAATTGATAGAATTTATGCATTGAAATTCTGACTCTGAATTCAACTCAGAAGAATTCATACCTTGCAGCTGTGGGCCAGAGTGGAACTCCTTTGGTGTTATATCTTGAAATTTTGTCCCTGAAGTCAGTTCACATTTTACATCTTGTAAATGTTGAGCAGAGCTGAACATAACAGATTTTATACTGTGAAGCTCTGGCCCTGGATGCAACTCAGATTTCATAACTTGAAATTCTGACCCTGATTTTACACCTTGCAAGTGTGGCTCAAGTTCGCACTCCATAGAATTTACGCATCGTAACTTTAGCCCTGGATTCAACTGAGAAGAACTTGCACACTGCACCTGTGGCCCAGAGTTGCATTCCAAAGGTGCTACACGTAGAAACTTTGACCCTGGTGTCAAATCAGATTCTAAATCTTGCAAATGTGGTCTAAGGTTGACCATTAAAGATGTCTTGCTTTGAATTTCTGTCCCTGGGTTCAATTCAGAACACTTCATGCCTTGAAGTTTTGAAACTGAAGTTAATTCAGGAGATTTCATACCTTGTAAATATGGCTCTGTGTTGCACCCAATAGAATTTACACACAGAGCTTGTGGCTGTGGCATTAATGCAGAATTCACACCTTGCAAATGTGGCCCTGGGCTGCACCCAATAGAATTTGCACACTGAAGTTTTGGCCCTGGAATGGGTGCGGAGGAATTTACACCTTGCAAGTGCAGCCCAGGATTGCACCCATTAAAATTTACACACGGAAGTGGTGGCTCTGGAGTGAATGCAGAAGAATTCATACCTTGCAAATATGACCCAGGGTTGCACCCATTAGGATTAACACACTGAAGTTTGGGCCTTAGAATGGATGTGGAAGAATTCACACTTTGTGGATCTGGCCTAGAACTATACTCAATAGAATTTATACCCTGAAGTGGTGGCTTTGGAATGGATGCAGAATAATTAATACCTTGCAAGTTTGACCCAAAGTTGAACCCATTAGAACTTACACACTGAAGTTTAGGGCCTGGAATAGATGCAGAAGAATTTACACCTTGCAAACATGGCCCACAGTTGCACGCAATAGAATTTGCACACTGAGGTGGTGGCTCTGGAATGGATGCGGAAGAATTCACATCTTGCAAATGTGGTCCAAGGCAGAACACCTTAGATTTCATACCTTGAAGCTCAGGCCCAGGATTAAACTTGGCAGAGTTTATTCCTTGCAACTGTGGCCCAGGGTTGAAATCTAAAGATTGTATACCTTGAAGCCTTGTTCCAAAGTGCAACTCAGATTTCACACCTTGAAACTGTTCCTGAAGATTGAATTCCATAGATTTTACATCTTGAAGCTTTGTCCCTTTACATAATTCTGAAGGTTTCCTATATTGCAAATGTGGCCCAGGATCGAACCCCGTAGATTTAACACTTTGAAGGTCTGGCCACAGATTCAATATATGAAATTTCTCATCTTGCTGCTGCTTTTCAGTATTGAACTCAGAAGGTGCCACACTGTGAATCTTTGATCCCAAGGCCAACTTAGAGAGTTGTGCAACTTGCAATTCTGGGTCATGGTTGCCTTCTGTAGAGTTCACTGTCTGAAGCTTTATCAACCCAGATATCATATCTTGCAACTTTGCCCCAGGATTGAATTCTACAGATTTCACACCTTGATGTTGTATCCCTGGTGTCGACATAAATAATTTTCTATCTTGTAACTGTGAGGTTGAGTTTAACCCCAACGAAGTCCTATCCTGTACCTTTGTACCTAGAGACAATTCAAAAGATTTTACATCTTGCTGCACTGGCCTAGGCATGAGCCCCACAGATTTCACTGTTTGAAGCTTTGTCACTGGGATCTCTTCAGAAGATTTCGTACCTTGTAATTGTGATTCAGAACTGAACTCCTTAGATTTTACATCTTGAAGCTCTGTCCCCTTGATTGAGTTACGATATTTCACATCTTGCCACTGTGGGCCTGAGTTGAACTCCACAGATTCCCCACCTTGAAGCTTTGTCTCTGGGGTTAACTGAGATGATGCCACACCTTGTAACTTTGGACCATGGTTGTATTCTACAGATTTTACATCTTGATAGTTTGTTCCCTGAATCAACTCAGAAGATTTTTCACCTTGTATCTGTTGTCCAGAACTGAAACACATTGATTTCATACTTTGAAGCCTTGTTCCTGAGATTAAGAAGATTTCACATCTTGCAAATGAAGCCCAGGTTTGAATGCCATAGATTTTATATCACAGTTTTGATGTTGAAATTGGGCCACATGATTTCACACTTCTCAACTGTAACCCAGATTTCAAATCAATAGTTTTGAACACTGGCACCTGATGTTTCTGGAGTGATGTCAAAGGTGGTACACTGTGGAGCTTTGGCCTTGGAGTCAACTCAGATGACTTCACATCTCTTAGTTGTATTGAAGTTTTCAGTTCTACAGGTGTGACAGCTTGAGATTGTGAACCACATTTTAGCATAGCTTTCATACCTTGGAACTCAGGTACTGGTATCCACTGCACAGATTTCACACTTCCAAGCTGTGAGTCTTGGTTTAACGCCACAGTTTTTACCCCCTTAAGCTGTGGCTCTGAGGTTGATGCCAGAATTTTCCCTTTCGGCAACTGTGGTCCTTGGGACAACTTAGGAGTTTTCACAAATTGCAACCGTGGCCCATAGTTAAACTCCACAGGTTTTGCACTTCGAATTTTTGGCCCTAGAATCAATTCAGATGATTTTACACCTCTTGACTCTACAAAGCATTTCAACTCTGCAGGTTTGACACCTCGAGATTGTGAACCAAGATTCAGCCCTCCAGTTTTTCCATCTTGGAACTCAGGACCTGGTATGCACTGCACAGATTTTGCACTTCCAAGCCGTGAGTCTTGGTTTAACGCCACAGTTTTCACACCTTGAAGCTGTGGCTCTGGGCTTGATGCTGGACTTTTCCTTTTTTGCAGCTGTGGTCCTTGAGACAACTCAGCAGCTTTCACACAGTGCACCTGTGACCCGAGGTTAAACTCCATAGATGTTGCACTTTGAAGTTTTGGCCCTAGAGGCAGTTGAGATGACTTTACACCTCCTGACTCTATGGAAGATTTCAACTCTGCAGGTTTGACAACTTGAGATTGTGAACCAAGATTTAACCCTGTAGGTTTCACACCTTGGAACTCAGGTCCTGGTATCCACTGCACTGATTTCACACTTCCAAGCTGTGAGTCTTGGTTTAACTCCACAGTTTTCACACCTTGAACTTGTGGCTCTGAGCCTGAAGCCAAAATTTTCCCTTTTCGTAATTGTGGTCCAGCAGACAACTCAGGGGCTTTTACACACTGCAACTGTGCCCCAAGGTTAAACTCCATAGGTTTTGCACCTTGAAGTTTTGGTGCTAGAACCAATTTAGATGTTACCATATCTCCCAACTGTAAGGAAAGTTTCAACACTGCAGATTTGACACTTCGAGATTGTGGCCCAAGATTTAATCCTACGGATTTTACACCTTGGAACTCAGGTCTTGTTATCCACTGAACAGATTTTCTTCTTCCAAGCTCTGGCTCTTTGTTTAACTCCATGATTTTCACACTTTGAAGCTGTGGCTTTGCAGTTGAGCCCAAAGGTTTCGCTTGGTGCAACTGTGGTCCTGGAGTCAACTTGGGAGATTTCAGACTTTGCAACTGTGGTTCATGTTTGAACTCTTCAGCTTTTACATCTTGCATATTTGGTTCTGGAGTCAACTCAGATGCTTTTCTACCTTTTGACTGTGGGTCAGACTTGAGGTCTACAGATTTTATACCTTCAGATTTTGACTCTGGAATTAACTCCAAAGACATTATACCTTCTGACTCAGACCCTCTCTTTACTTGCTCAAAATTCACACATTGCTGCTCTAGTGAGTTTACAGATTTCTGACCATCCTGTTCTGGCTCAAGGGTTAAATCCACAGGTTTTACTTCTTCAAACTCTTGTCCTCTGGTTACATTCACAGGTTTTACTACCAGTCTTTTCTGCCTTGAGGCAAAGTTTACAGATTTTACACATTGCAGATGTGGATCTTGAGTCTCCTTTATAGATTTTAAACTTTGAAGCTTTAAACATGGAGTAATCTCCACAAATTTCGTATCTTGCATTTGTGGGACTGAAGTCAGTTCCTCAGGTTTCATGCTTTGTAGCTGTGGCCTTTGAAGCATCTCCATAGATTTAACCCCTTGAGGCAATGGCTCTGGTGCAAAAACCATAGGCCTCTCACCTTGCATCTTTGGCCCAAATTTTAATTTCACAGCTTTCATATCATGCAGCTGTGTATCTGGAACCAACTCCGCAGATTTTACATCTTGAAGCTCCGAATCAGGGATGAATTCCACAGCTCTGACATCTTCTCTCTGTGATTTTAAGCTTATCACCACAGATTTCCCACCTTCCCGCTGTGGATTTGGAGTTATTTTCATAGATTTCATCCCTTCCAGGCATGGTCCTGGAGTTAAGGTCACAGATTTCATATCTTCTAACTGTGACTATGAGGTCAGTAACTCAGATCGGAGCTTTGAGCCTGGGGTTACCTCCTCAAGTTTTACACCTCTTGCCTGTGGCTCTGGGGTTAACCTGATAGATTTGACATCTTCCAATTCTGGCTCTGGTGTTAACTGCCTACTTTTCATATCTCTCAAATGGGCCCAGGGACTAATTCCACAGATTTCATATCTTCTAGCTGTGGCTCTGGGGTTAGCTTTTCATATTTGAAACCTTGAAGTTTAAGACTAGGCTCTCCTCCACAGGATTTACGTCTTGGAACTGTGGTCCTTGTGTCAATCCAGAAGATATCCTATCTTGTAACTGTGGTTTTCTGGTTAACTCAGAATGATTTACACGGGGCAGCTGTGGTCCTGGAGTCAACCCCATGGATTCTGCATCTGGCATTTGTGGCTCTGAGATTAATTTACTGGAAACGTCAGCTTTAAGGCTTGGCACTTGATTGCCTACTACATATTTTACATCTTGAAACAGTGGCTCTGGTACTAACAACTGAGGATTAACCCCTTGCCCCTCTGGCCCTGGAGCCATTGCCATAGGCGGTACCCCTTGCATCTTTGGCCCTGGGGTCAACTCTAAAAATTGTACACATTGTAGCTGTGGCCCTGAGTTTAACTCTAAAGATTTCACACCCTGAGGTTGAGTTCCTGGTACTAAATCAAAAATTTTGACATCTCGTAGCTGCAGCTCTGGGTTAAGCCCTTCCTGTTTCATGCTTTGAGTTCCTTGAGACATCTTTGCTAATGTGGAATCTTGCAGCCCTAACTCTGGAACCACCTCTACAGAATTCACACTATGAACCACTGATCCTGCAGTTTGATCCCCAAATGTGACACCTTGCAGCTTTGGCCTTGAAGTCAATTCAGAAAATTTGAGATTTTGCTGCCAAGGCCCTAGGTTTACTTCCTCAGATTTTGCACTTTGAACTGGTAGTTCTGAGGTCAGTTTTGCAGATTTCATCCTGTGAAACTGTGATCCTTCAGCAGACAGAACAGATTTCATGTCTTCAACATGTGGCCCTTGGCTTAACTGCAAAGACGACTGTGGCATAAAACCTGGAGACTTTATATCTTCAGGCTGAGTTCCTGGTGTCATCTGCACATGTTTGAAACCTTGGTGCTTTGACCCTGGGATCGAATCAGAAAATTTGACATCTTGCAAGCCTAGTCCTGGGTTTAGCTCCACAAATTTCACACCTTGAGGTTGTGTTTCTGGAGTCAGCTGTACAAATTTGACACTTTGAGGTGTTAGGTCTGGGATGAAATCTGATGATTTGATGTACTGAACTGGGGAATCCGAGGTCAGTTCATCCGATTTTGCACCATAATGTAGGGGTTGTGAGATTAAATCTACAGGTTTTTCTCCTTGAAGGAGTGGCCCTGGAAATACCTTTGAAAATCTGACACTTTGTGACTGTGGCCCTGGGGTCAGTCCAGAAGATTTGACACTTGTCTGACATGGGCCTAGATTTAAATCCACAGAGTTTACATCTTGGAGCTCTGCCTTCTTAGTCAAATCCTCCAATGGCATACTTTGTAGCGGTAGCTCCGATATCATCTCCTCTCCGGTATCAACTCCTGTAGTTGACTGTTGGATTAAATTCACATGTTTCACATCTTGCAACTGTGACTCTAGATCCAACTGCATAGACTTTCCTCCCTGGACCTGTGGCCCTGGGTTCAGGTCTGTAACATGTGGTTTTGGTTCTGTAATTAACTTTTTAGATCCTATGACTAATGGAGATGACTCACTGGTTAACTCTGCAGATTTCAAATTTTGCAGTAGTGGCTCTGATTTCTCGTATTGTATGTCTGATCCTGGAGTCAACTCCAGAACTCCTGTTTCTGAATCTAGTGGTAGTGGGAAAACTCCATGGGTCTTACCAACTTGAGGCAATGCCAACCCCAGAGTTTCTGTGTCTTTATGTTCTGAGGTGGGGGGTGTCTCTGACAACTCAGTAATTTCTGAGCATGGCCCTAGATTGCCATGAACAAACTTCATATCATGGGGCTGTGGCTCTGTGGTCAACACTTCTGATTTCACACTTTGTATCTCTGATTCTTGTATCAAATCCAGAGATTCTTTTGTTGTGTGTTGTGATACTGGAGTTTCCCCCATTGCTTTTCCAAGTTGGTGCATTGTCTCAAGAGTGTCTTAGAATGACACTGAGCTCATCTCCACAGATTCTGAAGTTTGGCTCAGTGGCCCTGGGATAGTTCCTAAAGATGGTTGGGTCAACCCAATAGATTTTTCCACTTGGTGACGAGTGTCAGAGGTCAACTTTGCTTCTTTTCCTTAAGATCCTAGCTCTGAGATCATCTCTAAAGAATCTGAGGCTTGATGCCATGGGGTCAATCTTTCAGGCTCTGTGGCTTGGTGATTTGGTTTGGAGCTCATCTCTGCAGATTTTACTGCCTGAAGTTGTGTCCCTTTGGTCAATTCTTCATATTTCATACCTTGCACATGTGTCTCAGGAATTAACCTCCTACATTCTAACATTTGAGGAGTTTTCACATCTTCAAACAATAGTACTGGGGCTATCTTCTCAGATCTGACATCTTGTAACCATGGCTTTGGGGCCAACTCTGCAGATTTTGTGTCTTCCATTGGTGGTCTTAGTGTCAACTCCACAGTGTTTATATCTTGAAATCTGGTGGTAGGACCAGATGAAAAGATCTTCTGCCTTGCAACTGTGAACCTGAGGTCAAACTCCTAGATTCTGTAACATATGGCTGTGCTGGTGGAATTATCCCCGTGGAATCCATGGCTTGTAATGGTGCTACTGGAGTTACTCTCACACGATGCATGACTTGATGTAATGGTGCTGAGATCACTTCTGATGATTTTGTGCCTTGACATATTGGCCCTGGAATAGTCTTTCCTTGTTCCATGACTTGACTTTGTGATCCTGAGGTCATGTCAACTGATTCCATGACTTTATGCTGTGGCCCTGGCATCATCTCCACGGTTTCCATAACTGCACGTTGTGGGCTTAGATTCATCTTTTCTGGTTTTGTGACTTGATGGTTCAATATTGTGTTCATCTTCACTGACTCTATGGCTTGATGTTGTGGTGTTGGAGTCGTTCCCACTAATTCTATGTGTGGATGTGATTTGTTAATCATCCCCATAGAATCCATAACTTGAAGCAGTGCTATAGGAGTTACTTTCTCATTATCTGTGACTTGATTCAGTAATCTCATGGTCATCCTCTCTGATTCCACAACTTGGTGCTTTGGCTGCCTCCATTGACTGAATGACTTGATTTGGTGGTATGCTCATTGTTTTCATAGTTTCCATTGGTTTCACAACTTGACTTGGCAGCTCTGGGGACAAACCCACAGATTCTGAATATGATTCTGGGATCATCCCCATTGAATCTATGACCTGAAATAATGCCAATGGAGTTACCTTTATGCTGTCCTTGACTTGATATGGTAGACTTGGTGCCACGTCCACATTAGTCACTTGTGTCTTGTGCTGCTGTATACTTTTTTCTGGAAAACCTATGACCCTCTTCTCTATACTAAGCTCTAGTATGTGTTTTGGCTCTTCCTTCAGTAAAGCGGTTTCCTCTTGAATTACATTAATTCCTAAACTTCTTGGAGGTAGAGTGCCCACTGATGTAACTAAAGGCTTGGATCCAAGGATTTGGGGGCCATCCCCAGGTTGTAACTGCTTTCCTGAGATAAGTGACTGTGAAAGTTTTGTTTCTGTGCTATTTGTTCCAGATCCCACTTCAGCATTCACATGAAGTGGAAATGATGGAAGGTCTGGGAAACTTTTGTTAATGTTTTGCTCAGTGTTTTGATGAATGGGCATAGATAACTGAGTTTGGAGTTTATTTGATTCAGCGACTCCTCTTTGTACTTCAGTTAAATAATTGAGCATCGCCCATGATTTCCTCACAGGTAAAGGTACCATTTGTTGCTGCAAAGAGAAACCCTTCTCAGATATATGTCTTTTTAGCTCCCTTCTAACCGAAGGAGAGAGCTTGAATGGAGCCCACCTTGGGAGTCGTGGTCTCTCCTTGGAAACAGAATTCAGCTAGTGATCTGATGTCAAATGACTCTTGCTCCTTCTCTCATTTTTTTTCCCCTTTTTTGTTTCCAGATATTTAGAGGCTCAGAAATAGAGTTGATAAAAGGGCTCTGAGATTGTAAGGGTGAAAGATCTGTCAAATTCTGAAAAAGTTTTGATTTCTGGGGCTCTGATAGCCGAAAAGGAGGCAGGGTTGTGCCTTGGTTCTCGAACACAGATGACTGCCTTTTGTGGGAAATAGGTAAACTATGGCTCTAGCATTCCTTCAGAACAACTAGAGTTACTGCATGATGATCTAAAGGAGATGCTGTGGTCAGTAGAATGTTTTGCTCTCTTATAGTCACAACAGCATAGAACAGTCTTCTGTTCTACAAGAACAGAGGAGGTAGAGGAAGAAATTGTATCCTACAGTTCCGGCAAATCCTGTTCCATAAGCCTTGATCTAAGAAATAAAGAGAAATGTTTCAGTTTGCATTGAAAGAGGAAAGTAAAAAAGTGGCTATTTCAAATGCAAAATATTTTTGGCCTGAAGGAGAATTGAGGGGGTAAGTTTCTTCCGCCAACATCAGTTACTTACAGAAAGAATTCCTCTACCAGGACAAAGGGAGAAAACTGTTCCCATTCCACCCAGAAATGACCCTTCGACCAGTTTGAACCCAGAACTTCCTCCACAGACAAAATGAACTCTCTCCCTCCCTCCTTCCTCCCCTTCCTTCCTCCTTTTAAAACCTCCACCACCTTCAGTCCTCATCCAGAAACTACAATGCCTGACCTTGTGCTTTCCATGTGTTTGAAGATCTGTCGAAGAGTCCGCATCATTGACCAGAGTGTATTTTCCTGGGTCCTGTCCCCAGGGAGTCCTGAAACACTGGATGCAACACTGTATGTCAATGTAATTGAAGTCTCATTAAATACCAGTAAGGAAAACAGCAAGAGAGATTTAACTTACAAAAGAAAAAGCTAACATAGTGAAGGAAGGAAAACAGGGTACCAGGTACTTTACTTCTAACTTTCACAGAGTTTATCAGAATTGGCTGAAGACAGGCTTTACTCACCACGTCAGGCTAGCTTCACTGCAAGCCATCCTGAGGGTTTCTTTCCTCTGTGGATCTGGAGGAAGAGGTGAAGAATCTGTCAGCATCATGATTATTGACATCATTTCATCCAACCCACTCTTTTTGTAAATAAAAAAATAAAGATGAAGTTATGCCCAAGATCATGAAGCTAGTTAGTGGTCAGTCTCAGACTTAACCCATCTCAACATTTTTCAAAAAGCTACACTGCTTCCATCATACATGCTGCCTTCATCATACATAGATGTAAGCTATATACATTGGAAAGAATAGGAATAATCATAGTAATAAGCAGTGGGAGTAGGGGAAAGAGAGGCCATGATATGTATCTTTTCCCCCAAAGGAGTCTATCCAGTATCTATGGTGGGGGAGAAAAGATAGGGAAACTTCCCTCACCAAACTCTTGATAGTTACCCTTCATCCATTTTACAATCTCACCAAGTTTCCTTCCCAATACCTTGGGATTTGAACAAAAGGAGCTGAGGAGAGGAAGCATGAGGAAAGGAACTGTGCAGCTGTATACATACAGCTCTTTTTTTTTTCCTAATCTTATGACAGATTAACATACATCTCTTTAGACATGGAGATACTAGAAGAAGCACACTTCTTCCATTTACATCCTCTTTTCAACCTCCCTCCACCGGATATTTAAGGCTAGAGGCATAAGGCAGACCTATAATTGGTCTGTCATTAACCTGGAACTGAAGAGTAAAGGATAGAATCATTCTGACCTGTTAATTTCTGGATCTTTTTCCATCTATGGTGCTTTGAAGTCTATAGAAGCACAAAAAGAAAATCAGGTTATGTTCTAGGTTAGAGACTTTATTGACAGCACATCTCACCTTTTAGTTATCAGATATTGATACATCTCATGTATGAGGTATTGATAGAGTTGGCACCCATAACCTTACATAAATATATGGAGGATGGTGATTAACTTCCTAAGATGGAAGGGAAGAATTACTCAAGAAGTTACATTTGTACTGGAGTTTAAAGAATCAGCATAAGACTTTTAGGTGAAGAAAGAGTATTTCAGGCAAGCAGAAACATCACTGAGATCAGCATGTCATGAAGGTAAGGTGCACTTTTGCTAAGTAGTGGGAGATGCCAGGCTGACAAGGTAGATGGAAGCCAGGTTATGCCTAATGATAAAATTTTAATTTTATTCTATAGTTGGAAAACTCCCAAGGTTTTTGCAAAATGCTCCAGGTCATTTTAAAGGCAGTAATGGCATTTGTTACCATTTCAAATGAAACAATTTTTTTGAGACAGAGTCTTGTTCTGTCACCTAGGCTGGAGTGCAGTGGTGTGATCTCGGCTCACTGCAACTTCCACCTCCTGGGTTCAAGCGATTCTCCTGCCACAGCCTCCCGAGGAGCTGGGATTATAGGCATGTGGCACCATACCTGGCTAATAGTGGAGATGGGGTTTTGCCACGTTGGCCAGGCTGGTCTCAAACTCCTGACCTCAGGTGATCCGCCTGCCTCGGCCTCCCAAAGTGCTAGCTGGAATTACAGGCATCAGCCACCACTCCCATCCCAGCAGCCTTTTAATACCCAATTAAGCTTCTCAAAAAAGAGTAAGGGAAATCGCTACAGGCCAAAAGGAAGGAGAAAAGTGAAAAGCGTGAGCGGAATATCATCTGATATTTCAATGCCCTACATCATTTGTAGCGTCAATCAGAAGGGATTTGAGTTAACAACGAAGTAGGAGCAAAAGACAAGGCCCATGTGAAGTGTGTATTTGGGTTGAGGCCCTGGGAAAAAGTCAGAATTCTCAAAGTGCCACATGTTTAGTGGAAAGGTGGCTAGGAAGAAATCTGCTCGCCACAGAAAATTTGTACTCTAGGTGGGAAAAACAAACAAACAAACCCTTCTCTGAGAATTTTAACCATGAGTCTATACTCATACTGGCTTGGCATTCTAATGAAACTCACTGTGTAGCCAGGAACCCTAAAACTGAAAATAAAGTGGAGTGAAGCTGGGCCGGTAATGTTTTAGGGTAAAAGATGAAATGTAAATCTCCTTGGAAATTAAAAAGAAGTAGAAGTGGTCAGGTGCAGTGGCTTATGACCATAATCCAGCATTTTGGGAGGCTGAGGCAGGAGGATCCCTTGTGCCCAAAAGTTTGAGACCAGCCTGGGCAATATGTGAGACCCTGTTTCTATAAAAAAATAAAAAATAATTTTAAAAAATTAGCCGGGGTGGCCAGGCAAGGTGGCTCACACCTGTAATCCCAGCACTTTGGGAAGCTGATGCAGACAGATCACTTGGGGTTGGGAGTTCCAGACCAGCCTGGCCAACATGGTAAAACCCCATCTCTACTAAAAATACAAAAATCAGCCAGGCATGGTGGTGCATGCCTGTAATCCCAACTACTAAGGATGCTGAGGCAGGAGATCACTTGAACCCGGGAGGTGGAGGTTGCAGTGAGCCAAGATCATGCCACTGCACTCCAATCTGGGCAACAGAGAGCAAGAGTCAGTCTCCAAATTAAAAAAAAAAAATTAGCTGGTTGTGGTGGTGTATGCCTGTGGTCCCAGATACTTGGGTGGCTGAGGTAGGAGGATCTCTTGAGCCCAGGAGGTCAAGGCTGCAGTGAGCTGTGATCCTGCCACTGCACTCTCCAGCCTGAGTGACACAGCAAGACGCTGTCAGAAAAAAGCGAAAGAAAGAAAAGAAAGAGAGAGAAAGAGAAGGAGGAGGAAGAAAACAGTTTGAATATGTACACATTAATAATGTAAAAACTCTGATAAAATAAATTCCTAGGAAAAAAATAAGATACCAAATTAGGCAAAAAGGACTAGATCATTTGAGTAGACCAGTAAGGATGAAAGCAGTTGAAATGATAATCAGACATTCTTCCTCAGACATAGTAAAATAATTCACCAAGATTTCTGAATACCAGAACGACTTACAAATATCAATAACATTACTACAGTAAAAACTATAAAAATACTATTTAAAATAATAAAAGATATTCTTCACAATAGCAATAAAAATGATAAAAGTAGCAAGGTGTTAAGTAAACCAAGAATACAGAAGACTTCCATATAGAAAACTATAAAATGCTAATAAAAGACATAGAAGATGATCAGAATAAATGGAGAGACAGTCCAAGTTCTAAGTTGGAATAACTTGAAATTACAAAGATGTCATTATTCCCCAAATTAATTTTTTTTTAAGACAGTCTTGCTCTGTCAGCCAGGCTGGAGTGCTGTGGTGTGTTCTCGGCTCGCTGCAACCTTCACTTCCTGGGTTCAAGCAATTCTCCTGCCTCACCTGCCCGAGTAGCTGGGACTACAGGTGTGCACCACAAGGCCCGGCTAATTTTTGTATTTTGAGTAGAGACAGGGTTTCACCATGTTGGCCAAGCTGGTCTTGAACTCCTGACCTCATGATCCACCTGCCTTGGCCTCCCAAAGTGCTAGGATTACAGGTGTGAGCCGCCAGCCCAGCCAATTAAATTATGTATATATGTGTGTGTCTGTATATAGACATATATATATATATATCTTTTTAGTTTATTTATTTATTTATTCATTGAGACAGGGTCTTGCTCTGTTTCCTAGGCTGGAGTACAGTGGCATGATTCACTACAGCCTCGACATCCTGGGCTCAAGTAATTCTCCTGCCGCAGCCTCCCAAGTAGCTGGGACTATAAGTGCATGACCCCATACCTGGCTAATGTTTTTATTTTTATTTTTTGTAGAGACAAGCTCTCATTATATTACTCAGGCTTAAATAATATTTTAATGCATTTACAATTCATATTTCATTTGGAATGTTTCAAGAACTTGTTAAATGCTCTAAAATTAATATGACAAAATAAAGGTCTACTAATAGCTGAGCCAACCTTAAAAAGAAGAGCAAAGGAGTGACTTGCTGTACCAAACAGCAAACATACAAACACTAAGACAAAGCTGTAGGAAATAAAAACAGGAACAAGTAGACCAATGGAACAGATAGAGAGCTCAGAGGCAAACTTATGTATACATGGCAAATTATTATAATAAAGGGAGTTCCATAAATCAATGGGGAAATGATTGTTTAGCAAACAGTAACAAGAGCTGGGCACAGCGACTCATGCCTATAATCCCAGCACTTTGGGAGGCCAAGTCAGACAGATTGTTTGAGCTCAGGAGTTCCAGACCAGCCTGGGCAATGTGGGGAAACCCCATCTCCACAAAAAATACAAAAAATTAGCCAGGCGTGGTGGCACACACCTGTGGTCCCAGCTACTTGGGAGGCTTCGGTGGGAGGGTCACTTGAGCCTGGTGGGCGTAGGTTGCAGTGAGCTGAGACGGTATCATTGCACTCCAACCTGAGTGAAACAGTGAAACCCTGTCTTTAAAAAAAAAAAAAAAAAAAAAAAAAAAAAAAAGGCCAGGCATGGTGGCTCACGCCTGTAATCCCAGCACTTTGGAAGGTCAAGGCGAGAGGATCATGAGGTCAGGAGTTCGAGACCAACCTGACCAACATGGTGAAACCCCGTATTTATGTTAAAGAAAAAAAAAAAAGAAATAGTTATGGGAAAACTGGCTCACTATAGAGAAAAATAAAATTGGATCACTTCCTAATACCACATATAGAGGTGGACTCCAAGTATATTAAAAACTAAAATGTGAAATGTAAGACTGGAACACAGAAAAAAAGGTAGGAGAAAATCTTTGTGATCTAAAGCAGAGAACTCCTTAAGGAAAACTTCAGAAAAATAAACCATAGGTATAATTCCTAAAAGAGAAGAATTTAAATGTTTCAGCCACACACAAAACAGATAAGTGAAATGGTTATGTTAATTCACTTGATTTAGTCAATCCACAATGTAAACATGCAGCAAACCATCACATTATACCCCACAAATGTATACATTAGTATGTCTCAAATTTTTTAAAAAATAAATTTTTTTGAGATGGAGTTTCCCTCTGTCACCCAGGCTGGAGTGCAATGGCTCAATCTAAGTTCACAGTAACCTCTGCCTCCTGGGTCAAGTGATTCACATGGCTCAGACTCCCAGGTAAGCTGGGAATACAGGCATGCCCTGCTAATTTTGGTACTTTTTGTAGAGATGGGGTTTTACCATGTTGGCCAGGCTGGTCTCAAACTCCTGACCTCAAGTTATCCACCCACTTTGGTCTCTCAAAGTGCTGGGGTTACAGGTGTGAGCCACTATGCCCGGCCTCTCAAAAAATTTTTAATCCAGTAGAACGCCCTCTCACAATCAAATGGAACCTGACAATGACAAATCTGCCACTCACTCCTAACCTCAGGTAACTACAAAGAAAGTTGCCTTCACACTGAGAAGTTCAGGGGTCTGAGGTGAAGTCTCTGGGAAGCCATAACCACAAGCTCACTTCTGTATATTTGGCAGCTCAGGTTCACATTATCTGAGTTGTTCCAAAAACTCTTCAAGCCATGAATTTAAAATGCTTTAATTTCATGGACTGATGGTGCCAGAATCAAAAGTAAATGAAATACTCTCTGAGGAAAATCTTTATCTTAGGCTTCAAAATCTCCACATAATTAAATTTAAGATGCTACTGATTACAAAATATGCCATCTATTTATATGCTAGTAGAATGAAAAAAATACAGTTAATTAAATTATTAAGTACCATCAATTGTAAGACATACCCCAATTTCAGAAATGTTAACTATTAAAAAAATAAGCACAAGCACAGAAACAAACCTGCAGAGATGTCAGGTATTGGAATTATCAGATGTAGATTAGAAAACCCCTAAGCATATTATATTTAAGGAAATAAAATTCAAGTATAAATAAATTTGTAAGAAACAGAAGCCCATAAAAAGTGATCTAGCAGATTTGAAAAAAGAATCAAATCTTACTTCCAGAAATTATTAAGAATGAAAAGTACTGAAATGGATGGACTTGTCATTGATAGAATATTTCTGAATAAAGAATGGATATGTACACATATTTAAGTCTGATGAGTAACCACTAAAAGAATAGAAACAGAGTTCATAACTTCCAAACTAGTAGAAGGGAAAAAATGGAAGGAAAAAAGCACCACTTTGGGATTTCAATTTATAGTAGTGGTTTGAACCCTTCAAATAAAAATAACAAGAAAAGTTGGACAAATATCTATTTTAAAATATCTATTTAAAGTCATTAAGGATCAAGGGATCAAAAATCAGAGGAGCCAAGATCCCAGAGAAAAAGGAAGTGGAGGTAAATAAGCCCAGCTAAATTGAAACTTCACAGTTTTATAGGGATAGATGAACAAAAAAATGAGTTGAGGGCCCTAATATTGCAGGCTTTCAGTTGGGACCCCCAAAGGGCTATACTTAGGAGTAAGAATAAACTTGAAATAAACCAGGCTCAAAAATGGAATCTCAGCCTCTGACAAATTCAATCCTTATTTGGATTGAGATGATTCCTAATCTAAATGACTGCCAGAAGCTAGAATAGCTCTACCCTCTGGAGGAAAGTAACTTTATCCAGAACCTTGAATTTTTCTCTTCAAATTTATATATAAACTCTCTGGTATTAAATCAAAAATTACCATGCTTACAAGAAGACAAGACTGAGTGATTGAAGACTAAGAGATAAACCTGGGGAATAAAAACAAATTCATAGGCAATCCAGATATCAGATAACAAAACATGGTTTTTTAAATATATGTGCTTTAAATATACAAGAAATTAGATGACAAGATGGATAATTTTGGCCAAGAACTAAAAACTAAAAAATACAAATAAAAAATCTAATGGAAATTGCAGAACAGAAGGAATAAAGAACTCAGAAAGGAGTACACATTAGACACAACTGAAGAAATGTCTGAAGAAAATATCCATAATGAAGCATGGAAAGAAAATAGATGTAAGAGCCAACAGACATATGGGACCGAGTAACAGGAGTCCCAGAAGGAAAGGGAGACAGAATAGGAGTCCCAGACACAAAGGCGAGCAGAAACAGTATTTGAAAGTTAAAAGTCAGGGAGTATATGGTAACTCTCTGTACTTTCTGCTCAATTTTGCTGTGAACCTAAAAATGGCTTTAAAGTGTAGTTTATTTTTTTTAAGGGAATAGCTAAGAGCTTTCCAAAACTGAGAAAGCCTTAGATGCGAGAAGTGTTATGAAGCAGCATGAAGACAAAGAAAACGTAAACTTAAGTACATTACAGAATGCTGATACCAATGCAATGAAACTTAACAGGTAAAATTAAAACACATTATATTCAAAGGAAGAATAAGATGAACACTTACCTTTCAGGAATATTGGAAGCCAGAAAACAATAGAATAACATCCTTTAATGTGCTAAAATAAAATAACTGCCTACCTAGATTTTTTTTCCTTTTAGAGACCAGATCTCTCTCTGTTGCCCAAGTTACAGTGCAGTGGCATAATCATAGCTCAGTGTAACCTCAAACTCTTGGGCTCAAGCAATCATCCTGTCTCAGGCTCCTGAGTAGCTAGGACTAAAGGTGCATATTACCACACCCAGACTTTTTCTTTTTTTTTTTTTTCTTTTTGGTTTTTGGAGAGATGGGATCTTAGTATGTTTCCCAAGCTAGTCTCAAACTGCTGGCCTCAAATGATCCCTCTGTCTTGGCTTCTTGAAGTGCTGGGATTACAGGCATGAACCATAGCACACGGCTCTTAGACTTTTATACTTAGCGAAACTACCCTTCAAAATATAAGGTGAAATAGGGAAACTTTCAGTCAAAGAAAAGCAAACTATTCACAGTATGCCTAATTGGTCTGCCTAGAACTTTCAAAGCAATGTTGAATAGAAGCAGTGAAAACAGAATTTTTTCCAAATATGCAAAGGTTGTTTTTTTTTTAAATTTTTTATTGCATTTTAGGTTTTGGGGTACATGTGCAGAACGTGCAAGACCATTGCATAGGTACACACATGGCAGTGTGTTTTGCTTCCTTTCTCCCCTTCACCCACATTTGGCATTTTTCCCCAGGCTATCCCTCCCCAGCTCCCACCACCGCTGGCCCTCCCCTTTTCCCCCCAATAGATCCCAGTGTTTAGTACTCCCCTCCCTGTGTCCATGTGTTCTCATTTTTCATCACCCTCCTATGAGTGAGAATATGCGGTGTTTCATTTTCTGTTCTTGTGTCAGTTTGCTGAGAATGATGTTCTCCAGATTCATCCATGTCCCTACAAATGACGTGAACTCATCATTTCTGATTGCTGCATAATATTCCATGGTGTATATGTGCCACATTTTCCCAATCCAGTCTATCATCAATGGGCATTTGGGTTGGTTCCAGGTCTTTGCTATTGTAAACAGTGCTGCAATGAACATTCGTGTGCATGTGTCCTTATAGTAGAACGATTTAACGATTTATAGTCCTTTGGATATATACCTAGTAACGGGATTGCTGGGTCAAATGGAATTTCTATTTCTAAGGCCTTGAGGAATCGCCACACTGTCTTCCACAATGGTTGAACTAATTTACACTCCCATTAACAGTGTAAAAGTGTTCCTTTTTCTCCACATCCTTTCCAGCATCTGTTCTCTCCAGATTTTTTAATGATTGCCATTCTATCTGGCGTAAGATGATATCTCAATGTGGTTTTGATTTGCATCTCTCTGATGACCAGTGATGATGAGCATTTTTTCATATGACTGTTGGCCTCATATATGTCTTCTTTTGTAAAGTGTCTGTTCATATCCTCTGCCCATTTTTGAATGGGCTTGTTTGTTTTTTTCCTGTAAATCTGTTTGAGTTCTTTGTAAATTCTGGACATCAGCCCTTTGTCAGATGGATAAACTGCAAAAATTTTTTCCCATTCTGTTGGTTGCTGATTCACTCTAGTGACTGTTTCTTTTGCCGTGCAGAAGCTGTGGAGTTTGATTAGGTCTCATTTGTCTATTTTGGCTTTTGTTGCCAATGCTTTTGGTGTTTTGTTCATGAAGTCCTTGCCTACTCCTATGTCCTGGATGGTTTTGCCTAGATTTTCTTCTAGGGTTTTATGGTGTCAGGTCTTATGTTTAAGTCTTTAATCCACCTGGAGTTAATTTTAGTGTAAGGTGTCAGGAAGGGGTCCAGTTTCTGCTTTCTGCACATGGCTAGCCAGTTTTCCCAACACCATTTGTTAAACAGGGAATCCTTTCCCTATTGCTTTTGTCAGGTTTATCAAAGATTGTATAGTTGTAGATATGTTGTGTTGCCTCTGATGCCACTGTTTTGTTCCATTGGTCTATATCTCTGTTTTGGTACCAGTACCATGCTGTTTTGATTACTGTAGCCTTGTAGTATAGTTTGAAATCCGGTAGTGTGATGCCCCCCACTGTGTTTTTTTTGCTTAGAATTGACTTGGCTATGCGGGCTCTCTTTTGGTTCCATATGAAGTTCATGGTGGTTTTTTCCAGTTCTGTGAAGAAAGTCAATGGTAGCTTGATGGGGATAGCATTGACTCTGTAAATTACTTTGGGTAGTATAGCCATTTTCACGATATTAATTCTTCCTAACCATGAACATGGAATGTTTCTCCGTCTGTTTGTGTCCTCTCTTATTTCGTTAAGCAGTGGTTTGTAGTTTTCCTTGAAGAGGTCCCTTATGTTCCTTGTGAGTTGTATTCCTAGGTATTTTATTCTTTTTGTAGCAATTGTGAATGGCAGTTCGTTCTTGATTTGGCTTTCTTTAAGTCTGTTATTGGTGTAGAGGAATGCTTGTGATTTTTGCACATTGATTTTATATCCTGAGACTTTGCTGAAGTTGCTTCTCAGTTTCAGGAGTTTTTGGGCTGAGGTGATGGGGTCTTCTAGGTATACTACCATGTCGTCTGCAAATAGAGACAATTTGGCTTCCACCTTTCCTATTTGAATACCCTTTATTTCTTTTTCTTGCCTGATTGCTCTGGCTAGAACTTATAGTACTATATTGAATAGGAGTGGTGAAAGAGGGCATCCTTGTCTAGTGCCGGATTTCAAAGGGAATGCCTCCAGTTTTTGCCCATTCGGTATGATATTGGCTGTTGGTTTGTCGTAAATAGCTTTTATTACTTTGAGATACATTCCATCGATACCGAGTTTATTGAGGGTTTTTAGCATAAAGGGCTGTTGAATTTTGTTGAATGCCTTCTCTGCGTCAATTGAGATAATCATGCGGTTTTTGTTTTTGGTTCTGTTTATGTGGTGAATTACATTTATAGACTTGCGTATGTTGAACCAGCCTTGCATCCCCAGGATGAATCCTACTTGATCACGACTGCCGGCGACGGCCGGGTTTGGGCCCGACGCTCCAGCGCCATCCATTTTCAGGGCTAGTTGATTCGGCAGGTGAGTTGTTACACACTCCTTAGCGGATTCCGACTTCCATGGCCACCGTCCTGCTGCAAAGGTTTTTTTAATGCAAGAAAATAAATCATTGTAATATACCACATTAATAACTTAAAAAAGAAAAAAACTCACATGATCATATAAATGGATGTAGAAAAAAGTATTTGACATAATCCAACAACAATTTGTGATAAAAACCATAAACAAATAGAAATAGAAGGAGACTTCCTTCGCTGATAAAGGACATTGCAATGGACCCAGTGTTAATGTCCCCCCAAAATTCATTTGTTTAAATCCTCACCTTCAATGAAATGTATTAGTAGATGAGGCCTTTGGGAAGTGATTAGGTCATAAGGGGTTGCCCTCTTGAATGGAATTAGTGTCCTTACAAAAAATTCTCCAGAGGATTGAGCATGGTGGCTCACACTTGTAATCCCAGAACTTTGGGAAGCTGAGGTGGGTGAATCACTTAAGGCCAGGAGTTTGAGACCAGCCTGGCCAACATGGCAAAACCCTGTCTCTACTAAAAATACAAAAATTAGCCAGGTGTGGTGGGACATGCCTGTAATTCCAGCTATTCAAGTGGCTAAGGCACGAGAATTGCTTGAACCTAGGAGGAGGAGGTTACAGTGAGCTGAGATCATGTCACTGCACTCCAACCTGGGTAACAGAGAGAGACTCTGCCTCAAAAAAAAAAAAAAAAAAAAAAAACTCCAGAGATAGCTTTCACTCTTTCCACCATGTAAAAACATAGTGAGAAGTTGGCAGTCTGCAACCCGGAAGACGTACCTCACCAGAATCTGACCATGCTGGCACCCCAATATTGGACTTCCCAGCCCCCAGAGCTGTGTGAAAGAAGTTTCTGTTGTTTATAAGCCACCCAGCTTATCATATTTTATTATAGAAACCTAATGGACTAAGATAGAAATTGGTACCAAGAAGTGAGGGTGCTGCTGCAACATACACCAAAAACTGCGTAATGAGCAGAGGGTGGAAGAGTTTTGAGATGCGTGCCAGAAAAAGCCTACGTTGCCAGAATGAACTATCAAGGGTGATGCTGCTGAGGGCTCGGGAAGAAAAGAGGAGAGTTGTAGGGAAAGCTTCCATCTTCTTAGAGAATATCTAAGTAATCACAAACAGAATGTTGGTAGAAATATGCACAGTAAAGGCCATTCTGACAAGGTCTCAGAGAGAAATAAGGACCATATTATTGGAAACAGAATTGGTGATCCTTGTAAAGTAGTGAAGAACTTAGCTGAATTCTGTTCATGTTCTAGTATTCCATGGAAAATAGAACTTGTGAGTCATAAAATTGGATATTTAGCTAATGCGATTCCTAAGTAAAGTTTTGAAGAAGTGCCTTGGTTCTCCTGATTATAGTAAAATGTGAGAAGAGAGAATTGACTTGAATATGGAATTATTGAGCAAAAAAGAACTAGAATTTAAGGATTTGAAAAATTCTCAGCCTATTCATATTGCCAAAAAAAAGAATGTGTATTGAAAGAGAACACTGAAGGTGTGGCCAAGTAACCCTTTAACAAGGGGATCAGTATATGTGTGAAACATGGATTAATCAGTCAATCAGTCACCACAGCAGGAAAACTGCCAGGTTGAACTGAAGAAGCAGGAGATGGGAGGGAATGAAGGAAAGCTGTTGGTCTTCTGGAATTTTACAGTTCAGGACCGTAGAGCTCTTCAGCCACAAACATATACTATTCTTGAAGACAAGGGAAGAGTAACCTGGAAGGCAATTCAGAGATCATCAGGGCTGCCACCTCAGTTTCGAAAAGGGGGACCATTGCCTCACTTTCAACAGGTTAGACAACCTCTACCCAAAGCTGTGTGGGCCTGGTAAAGCCCTGGGGGTGGAACTCCTGCCCAGTAGAGACACTAGAGCAGGTCCTTCACCCCAGTGGGTCTAGAAGTCCTGACTTCACTGCCCCAGTGAAGCCTCATCTGTTTAAAATTGTACAGAAGTTCTAACCAGAGCAATTAGGCAAGAAAAAGAAAAGCCATCCAAATTAGTAAGTAAATAAGTAAAACTGTGTTCACAGAGATGTATTTTACATATAGAATATCTGAAAGAAACCTATTAGAGCTAATAAAAGCAACTCCATTTTTAGCATCCAAAAGAATAAAATACTCAGGAATAAATTTAATCAAGAAGGTGCAAGATTGTACACTGACAAGTACAAAGCACTGTTGAAAAACTAAAGAAGACCTAAACAAATGGAAAGACATCCCTTCTTCCTGGATTGGAATATTTAATATTGTTAAAATGGCAGTATTCCCCAGAGCAATCTACAGAGTCAGTATAATCCCTATCACAATCTCAATAGCCTTTTTGACAGAAATGAAAAAGTTGGTCATAAAATTCATAGGGAATTACAAGCGTCCCTGAATAGTCAAGATAATCTTGAAAAGAACAAAGTTGGAGGACTCAGACTTCCTGATTTTAAAACTTACAACGCTGTAGTAATCAAAACAGTGTGGTAGTGGCATAAGGATAAACATATATATCTATGAAATCAAATTGAATCTAGAAATAAACCCTTATATCTATAAATCAATTGATTTTCTATAAGAGTAACAAGACCATGCAATAGGAATAGTCTCTTCAACAAATGGTGCTTGGACAACTAGACAGCCACATGCAAAAGAATGAAGTTGGACTCTTAATTCACATCATCTACAAAAATTAATTCGAAATGATGCAAATATCTAAATGTAAGAGCTGTAAAATTATAAAACTCTCAGAAGAAAGCATAGAATTGTGATGGTTAATTTCATGTCAGCTTGGATGAGCTGTGTGCCCAGTTGTTTGTTCAATAGCTAGTCTAGGTGTTGCTGTGAAAGTAGTTTTCAGATGTGCTTAATATTTAGAATTAGTACACCTTAAAGCAGATTAACATCCATAATGTGGGCGGGCATCATCCAATCCATTGAAGGCCTTAAGAGCAGTTACTGAGGTTTCCTGAAGAGGAAGGAATTCTGCCCCAAGACTGCAATGGAAAATCCTTGCCTGAGTTTCAAGCCTGGCCTACACACTGATTTTGGACTCAAGACCGAAACATCAACTCAGTTATCTGAGTTTCTGGTATGTCCTAAGGATTTCTGATTTGTTAAGCCCTGACAATTTTGTGAGTCAGTTTCTTAAAATCAATCTCTCTCTCTCATATATGTGTGTTTGTTATAATAAAGAATAATCTCGTTTTGTCCCAGGTTCCTGGCATAAAACATCAAAACCCTTTAGAATTTTGTTTTAGGGGTGTCTCTTATTCCAATGAGGTGAAAAAGAGGAATTACTTCTCCTTCTATGTTAGGAGGCAGGAATGACCTTGATTCTAAAATCTAATAAGGACAATATTAGAAAGAAAAATTATAAGCCAATCTCTTTCATGGATGTAGATACAAAAGTCCTAAACCAACTATCAGCAAAGTGAATCCAGTAATATATGAAAAGCATCCGCCTGGCGCAGTGGCTCAGGCCCGTAATCCCAGCACTCTGGGAGACCAAGGCAGCTGGATCACTTGAGGTCAGGAGTTCAAGACCAGCCTATCCAACATGATGAAACCCCATCTCTATTAATAATATAAAAAATTAGCCAAGTGTTGTGCAGGCACATGTAATCCCAGCTACTAGGAAGGCTGAGTCAGGAGAATCCCTTGAACCCAAGAGGTGAGGTTGGAGTGAGCCGAGATTATACCACTGCACTCCAGCCTGGGTGACAGAGTGAGACTCCATATCAAGAAAGAAAAAAAAAAGGAGAAGAAAAGAAAAGCATCATGAACATCATCATGAACATGTTATATTTATTCCAAGAATTCACAGTTGTTTTATTTTTAAAACTCTGTGTAATTCAGCAGATTGATAGAATAAACAAGAAAAACATATAACCATCTCACATAGAGACATGAAAATTACTTGATAAAATTTATCACCTGGCCAGGCACAGTGGCTCATGCTTGTGAGCAGTTTGGGATGTCAGCCTAGCCAAAATGGTGAAACCTCATCTCTACTGAAAATACAAAAATTAGTCAGGTGTGGTGATGCTTGCCTGAAATCCCAGCTACTCCAGAGGATGAGGCACAAGAATCATTTGAACTCAGAAGGCGGAGGTTGCAGTGAGCCAAGATCGCACCACTGCACTCCAGCCCCGGCAACAGAGTGAGATTCCTTCTCAAAAAAAAAAAAAAACAAAACAAAACAAAAAAACACCCATTCATACTAAAACTGCTTGCAGACTGGAAATAAAAGGGAACTTCCTTAGTTTGATAGAGTATTTGCAAAAGCCATATAGCAAACATTACACATATATGGTAAATTCTTGAAAACTTTCCTCTACATACACAAAAAAATAATCCCCACTATACCATCTCCATTGAACATTGTACAGGAAGTCCTAATCAGTGCAATCAAACAAGAAAAAGAAAAGGTGAGAGGAAGTGGCGGCGGCGGGCGGCGGCGGCCGGGGGCAGCAAAAGCTGGGGCTGCGCGAGCTGCAAGCAACCGCTGAGGCGGCGGCGCCTCAGACTCCCGGGAGCTGGAGTCTAAGCGGGCGGGCGCCGCGGGTGGGCGGTCAGTCGGTCACCTCGGAGCCCGCCAGCGGGTGCCCGCGCAAGCTCTCAGCGCGGCCGGCTGGCGCGGCTTCAGGGCGGGAAGATGCCGCGCGTTGTGCCCGACCAGAGAAGCAAGTTCGAGGACGAGGAGTTCTTCAGGAAGCTGAGCCGCGAGTGTGAGATTAACTACAAGGGATTCAGGGACCGGCCCCAGGAGGAGCGCCAGGCGCGCTTCCCGAACTGCTGCCGCGACGGCCGCTCGGAAATCGCTTTTGTGGCCACAGGAACCAATCTGTCTCTCCAGTTTTTTCCGTCCAGCTGGCAGGGAGAACAGCGACCGACACCTGGCCGAGAGTATGTCGACCTAGAAAGAGAAGCAGGCAAGCACCCAAAAGGCCTTTGGAGAGACTCGGAGAAGGACACGTGAATTTGAAGACAGACAGGTCTCATCGGGAGGAAATGGAGGCGAGAGTTTCACAGCTGCTGGCAGTAACTGGCAAGAAGACAAGACCCTAGTCCTGGTTCCCATTTAGGTGGTGGTGATGACCTCAAACTTCGTTAATAGCACAGCAGATGTGTGCCACCCATCTGTACATACACATTGCTTCTAGTTGGCAGAAATAATTGATTAGAAGACCAGAAACTGATAACTGGAGGTACTACGGTCTATTTCTCAACCTTAGGCAGTAATAGACATCAAAAACTGCCATGGTTTTGCACTATGATTATAATACCTGCATTTCTAATTTTTAAAGCATGTAGCCAGTAATAATTTGAAGTTTTTTTCTATGCAAGCTTACCTTGTTGGCATTATTTTAGTGAGTTGAAACTATCTACATGTAAAGCTCTTTTTCCTCCATTGTAATTTAAAAGTTTGTGTCATTTTAAAACAGGTCAAAAAATTAAAATTATACCAGAGGGTTTCTCTAATCATTTTTTCTAATTTTTTTTTGTACTTCTAGATGTTTTGGTTATACAGCTTCATTTTAGATGAGCATTCTTGTTTTTTTGTTTTGTTTTGTTTGCCCCATTTTCTTTTGTGTTTTTATAGTTTTATAGCATTTTAAAACTGCTGATGTTTGCATTATTTACAGGCTCAATACCTAGTAGCCTAGAGCTGTCTGCCACAGCCTTCTAACGAAGTTTACAGTTATTAAAGTTGCAGTATCCTTTTAAATGCTAATAATCAGCACTCTTTCTTTCTTCCTTTCTTTAAAATTTTATATATAGAGAGACAGGGTTTTGCAGTGTTGCCCAGGCTGGTCTCAAACTCCTGGCATCAAACGATCCTCCTGCCTCAGCCTCCCAGAGTGCTGGAATTACAGGCTCTTTCTTTTTAAACGTAAAACTTTTAAATTGGTATTAACTCTGTAATCTGACCCAGACTGTTTTAGCTTCTGTTCTATCATGAGTTTGGCTGGAGATAGTCTCCATAGATGATCTTCTACTGAAATGCCTAAAGAAGTCACAGGCTGGCTTCTATTTTATTCAGGAATTTTTTTTAAAAAGTCAATCAGAAAAGGGATACTGGAGCTTCTTCATGTATGTAACAGCATATTAAACTGGAGACAGTGATGAATCAGCTACAAAGGTAATATTATTGTATCAAAATCATGTTTAAGATAGCTGCTTTTATGTGTATTTTATATTGCATGCTTTTGTAAAAAACATGCTGGGTGATGATGGAAGATTAGTTTTAGAGAGAAAATGTTCATCTGTGCAGAGGATACATTTTCTTCCATTAATTCTGGAAAAAACATTTTCAGCTATATATATGGTATTTTGCAAAAGGACTATTAATAGAAACTTTTGAGATGAATTAATGTAAGAATATTTTTTAAATAGGCTTTCTGTCAAATTGAGTGCAACTTATTTTTAGATACAGACTGGAAAAAAGTGCTAGGTCATTTGGCACCTCCTTACAAATATTTTTCATGGTCACATTTATTAAATGTTACTACATTTCTGAATTTTTGAAAAATGTATTTTATTGTAAAATGGCATTATTTTAATGAGTGAAAAACTGACACAGTCAATTCAGAAAATGAACTGAAGTCTGAATAAGGTCTTTGCATTTAAAAAGCATAAAACTACTTGATTGGTGAGGGAGGTGTTACTTTCATTGTATATAGATCTTATTTCATAACAGATATCCTGTATCAGAATAAAAATATGTGTTATATATTTGAAGTCATGCATGGTAAGGAGTGTGTTTAAATTGTTATAAACAATAATGCATCATTAAAGGCCACGCTGATCTTGTGTAACTATAAGTACTATGAATGAATTTGGTTGGCTTTGGTGTTGCACAGCTCACATGTTTACACACTCAGTGCCCTAATTTCCCCTAAGGGAATCGCTATTTAAGTGATCCTTACAGTGGTGTTTGATGGTTACTTTATTACAGAGCTCCTTGGTTTTTGACTTCTGCACTTAAATTTTTTTAAATAACATGATGATGGTACATTTTCCTCTATTGTCTAGCTAAGGGCTTTCAGTCCACCAGTAAATACGATCAAATGCTATGAAATGTTCCTGTTACCATCCTTCTGTAAATACTGGATTTTCCTGTCGTTTAGCACCACGCTGCTTCTGTCTGTCTTAATGCTGGCATTAAGATCATGAGCCCTTTTTCTCCATTAGTGCAGGCTTTGAAAACTACTTCTAGTAAGTTATTGATGCAATTTGATATTGTTTCATAATCTATATTTAAACAAAATTACATAATTGCATCATCTTTTCTAAATTCATCTCCATTAACACTTGCCTTAAGCTACCAGATTGCTTTTGCCACCATTAGCCATACTGTGTGTTTGTATGTTAAATTTACTTTCACAATAAACTTCTATGTAGTAAAAAAAAAAAAAAGAAAGAAAGAAAAGGTATAAGAATCAGAAAGGAAGAAATAAAATTATTATTTTCAGACAATATAATTGTGTAGAATATTCAAAAACACCTACAGATAGATAATTAGAATTGATAAGCAAATTTAGCAAAGTCTCAAGGTAGAAAGTCAATATAGAAAAATCTATTGTGTTTTCAAGTATCAGGATCATTTAGAAAATGACATTTAGGCTGGGTATGGTGGCTCATGCCTGTAATCCTAGCACTTTGGGAGGCCAAGGTGGGAGGATTGCTTGAGGCCAGAAATTCAAGACCAGTCAGGGCAATATAGTGAGACCCCAACTCTACAAAAAAATTTATTTTTTTTTTTTATTTTTTGAGATGGAGTCTTGCTCCATTGCCCAGGATGGAGTGCAGTGGAGTGATCTCAGCTTACTGCAACCTCTGCCTCCCGGGTTCAAGCAATTCCCCTGGCTCAGCCTC
The DNA here is from genome assembly GCF_049354715.1 of Callithrix jacchus. Taxonomy (NCBI): domain Eukaryota; kingdom Metazoa; phylum Chordata; class Mammalia; order Primates; family Cebidae; genus Callithrix; species Callithrix jacchus. The sequence continues at coordinate 87,492,453 of NC_133515.1, forward strand.
CCAAGTAGTTGGGATTACAGGCACATACCACCATGCCTGGCTAATTTTTTGTATTTTTAGTAGAGACAGGGTTTCACCATGTTGGCCAGGCTTGTCTCAAACTCCTGACTTCACGTGTTCCACCCACCTTGGCCTCCCAAAGTGCCGGGATTACAGGTGTGAGGCACCGCACCTGACCCCATTTCTTCAACACATAATTGGATAAAATAAAAGAAAGGAATGAGAATGGACAATTTACAGATTAGGAGACAGTTAAGAGATACACAGATCCATTTCAATCTGTGATCTTTAATCAAACAGACTGTAAATAAAAATTTATATCACTTAGGAGACAATTAGAATTTTTCTTTTTTTTTGAAACAGGATATGGCTCCATCACCCAAGCTGGTATGCTGGGGAGCAGTCTTGACTGCAACCTTTTCCCTCTAGACTTAAGTGATCCTCCCATCTCAGCCTCCCTAGTAGCTGGGACCATAGGCACACACCACCACACCCAGCTAATTTTTGTATTGTTAGTAGAGATAGGGTTTCACCATGTTGCCCAGGCTGATCTCCAACTCCTGAGCTCAAGCAATTCTTCTGCCTCAGTCTCCCAAAGTGCTGGGATTACAGTTGTGAGCCACCACATCCAGACGATAATTGGAATTTGAACGCTAAAGGGTATTTGATGGTATTATAAAATTACTGTTAAATTTTTTGGCATGATAATAGTATTGTGTTTAACTGATTTTTTTTTTTTTTTTTTTTTTTTTTTTGAGATGGAGTCTCATTCTGTTGCCAGGCTGGAGTGCAGTGGTGCAATCACGGCTCACTGCAACCTCTGATTCCCAGGTTAAAGCTATTCTCCTGCCTCAGCCTCCTGAGTAGCTGGAATTACAGGCACGTGCCACCACTCCTGGTTAATTTTTGTATTTTTAGTAGAGACGGGGTTTCACCATATTGGTCAGGATAGTCTCGATCTCCTGACCTCATGATCTGCCTGCTTCAGCCTCAAAGTGCTGGGATTACAGGAGTGAGCCACTGTGCCCAGCCAAGAATGTTTCATTAAATATCTCGATTATTAAGTTTTGCTGCTCCTTACATTTTGTGTTCAAGATAAGTACCTCACTCATTTTTACCCTAGTTCCTGCCCTACTGGAAGAATTAGATATCTACATAGGGAGGAGGGGAGTGTTGACCCCTACCCCTCACCATACACAAAAATAATGTGAGATGGATCATAGATCTAAATGTGAAAGAGAAAAAAAATAAGGCTTCTAGAAGAAATATAGATGGGTATCTTCATGGTCTAGTGGTAAGCAAAGATTTCTTGCACTGGGGGTGGGGGTGGGGGTAAGGAGGAGAACACTAATCTTAACAACAAAACTTCATAAATTGGATTTGATTAAAATTTAGAATTTTTGGTCATTAAGATACCACTGTAAATGAAAAAATGAGTCACAGAGTGGTAGAATTTATTTTAAATACCTGTATGTGGCAAAGGATTCATGTCCATAGAATTCAAAGAATTCCTACAAATCAGTTAAGTAAAAGAAACACTGATAATTATTAAAAATGTGCAAAAGATGAACAGGCAGTTCACAAAAGAGAATTTCTAAATGGCCGATAAACATGAGAAGTTGTACACTATTATTAGTCATTAAAAAAATGCACATTAAAACCACAGTGCAATACCACGCAGACTCACCAGAGTGACTAAAATGAAAAAGGTGGGCTGGGCACAGTGGCTCACATCTGTAATCTCAGCATTTTGGGAGGCCGAGGTGGGGTGGATCACCTGAGGTCAAGAGTTCAAGACCAGCGTGACTAACACAGCGGAACCCCATCACTACTAAAAATACAAAAATTAGCTGGGCATGGTGGTGAGCCCCTGTAATCCCAGCTACTTGGTAGACTGAGCCAGGAGACTCGCTTGAAGCTGGGAGATGGAAGCTGAAGTGAGCCAAGATTGCACCACTGCACTCCAGCCCGGATGACAGAGTGAGACTCTGTCTCAGAAAAAAAAAAAATTGTCAACAACATGTGTGAATCTCAAACACATTATGTTTAGCAAAAGAAGTCAGACACACAAGAACACATACTGTATGATTCTATTTTTTCTAAGGTTCAAGAACAGGCAGAACTAACAGCCAACAAACATATGAAAAAAAGCTCATCATCACTGGTCATTAGAGAAATGCAAATCAAAACCACAGTGAGATACCATCTCATGCCAGTTACAATGGTGATCATTAAAAAGTCAGGAAACAACAGATGCAGGAGAGGATGTGGAATAACAGGAATGCTTTTTTTTTTTTTTTTTTTTGAGACGGAGTTTCGCTCTTGTTACCCAGGCTGGAGTGCAATGGCGCTATCTCGGCTCACCGCAACCTCCCGGGTTCAGGCAATTCTCCTGCCTCAGCCTCCCGAGTAGCTGGGATTACAGGCACGTGCCACCATGCCCAGCTAATTCTTTTGTATTTTTAGTAGAGACGGGGTTTCACCATGTTGACCAGGATGGTCTCGATCTCTTGACCTCGTGATCCACCCGCCTAGGCCTCCCAAAGTGCTGGGATTACAGGCTTGAGCCACCGCGCCTGGCCCAGGAATGCTTTTATACTGTTGGTGGGAGTGTAAATTAGTTCAACCAATGTGGAAGACAGTGTGGTGATCCCTCAGGCATCTAGAACCAGAAATGCCATTTGATCCAGCAATCCCTTTACTGGGTATATACCCAAAGGTTTATACATCATTCTGCTATAAAGACACATGCACATGTATGTTTATTGCAGCAGTGTTCACAATAGCAAAGACTTCGAACCAACTCAAATGCCCATCAATGATAGACTGGATAAAGAAAATGTGGCACATATACACCATGGAGTACAATGCAGTCATAAAAAAGGATGAGTTCATGTCCTTTGCAGAAACGTGGATAAAGCTGGACACCATCATTCTCAGCAAACTAACACAAGAACAAAAAGCCAAACACAGCATGTTCTCACTCGTAAGTGCGAGTTGAACAATGAGAACACATGGCCATAGAAGGAGAGCATCACACACTGAGGCCTGTCGGGGGAATGGAGGGTCTAGGGGAGAGATAGCATTATCAGAAATACCTAATGTAAATGATGGGTTGATGGGTGCAGCAAACCACCATGGCACGTGTATACCTATGTAACAAACATGCACATTCTGCACATGTATCTCAGAACTTAGAGTATAATAATAATAAAAGAAAAAAAGAATCCCTCATGATGCTGCCACATTGGGGATAACATTTAGGTATGACTTTTGAAAGGACAAAATAGTCAAAGCATAGAACATTTACTGCTATAAATTTCCTTTTTAACTGTTTTTGCTGCATTCCATGAGTTTTGGTATGTTGTTTTTTACACTTTTATTTGTTGTAAGATACTTTTAAATTTAACTTTTAACTTCTTCAGAAGAAAAAGAACAGGCACAACTAATCCATGACGATAGAAATCAGAATAGAGGTTGTCTCTGAGCAGAGAGGAGGGCAGAGACCAGAAAACAACATGAGGGTCGTTTCCATTCAGGGCTGTGGCTAAGCCATATCTTGATCAGGGTTTTAGTTACATGGGTATGTACATTTGTCAAAACTCATCACCCTATACACTTAAGATCTGTGCATCTTATGGTATTCATTGTACCTTAATAAAAATGTGTTTGTCAACAAAAAAGTTTTTTATTACATAAATATGTAGTAAGAAATTGTATTAGTTGTTTTATGAGGTAGAGTGACTTCCTGAGTAATTTACACTATATTTTTATTGCTGCATTTTCTGACAAAGAAAGTAGATTCATGCTTCCCTGTACCAAAGAAGGTAGCCAGGCCTTTGTCCATAGGGTCTTGGAACTGCTAATGCACAGCAGGGAGTTCGTATTTCAGGGCTGAAACAATTGTCAGGAACCTAAAAACCAATCCTCAAATAAGTCTAGATCTGCGAAAATTTTAAGCTGAAGTGTCCCAGAGGGTTGAGACCGGAAGGAAGCTGGCTCCCTGAAATGCCAACAGTCCTGAAGCCTCAGGTGCACTGGGTAGGAGGACCCTGGGTAGGGGGTCCCCAAGCCCTTCTGGTGTTAAGAGCCCAGATGCAGCAGTTTAGGGACCTTAGCAAAGACCCTGGAGACTGAATTTGGCAGAGAGGGGTTGAGACACAGTTTTTGCCTTCAGACGGCTAAGCAGAAAAGCAAGAGCTGTCCCTGTAGCTTAAGGGCCTGACTCACTTCTACTCTGGATAAACTGCAGAAACTCTGGAATTCTTACACAACACAAAGGTTGGACTTTTTTTTTTTTCCACCCTAGGAAAAGGGAGGCTTAAGCCAGAGTATGTTTGATATAGACAAAAACAAAAAACAAACAAAAAAAACCTTTGCCATTTCTCATGCGCAGTTGTGAAAACTGTCATACCTAATATACTTAACATAATTAAATGTCATGCATCACTTGTTACAGAGGAAAAAGTAGATGTTTGTCTTTTACTCTCTAAGATGATGTTAAAATAACTTTCCAATTATAAAAAGTTATTGTTTTTAAAATAAAATTTATCTAAAATAACTTATATGTTACGAACAATGGAAAAAATGCTTTTGCAGTTGCTAAGGAGGTTGACAAAATTATGAGTGAAAGAAGTTTGAGAGTCAAAAAAGGTTTGAAAATGCTGCTGCAGGCAATAGGATACAGAGAAATTTTGTGTGCTTAGTTACTTTTAGCAGAGTGACACAGTTAGCTTTGGGGGTTCTGTGTGTGCTGTCTTTGTTTGTTTGTGACAGCGTCTTGCTCTGTCATCCAGGCTGGAGTGCAGTGCAGTGGCACCACCCTGGCTCACTGCAGCCTCCACCTCCCAGGTTCAAGTCATTCTCCTGCCTCAGCCTCCCAAGTAGCTAGGACTACAGGTATGTGCCACCATACCCAGCTAATTTTCGTATTTTCACTAGAGACAGGGTAGTCTCCAACTTCTGACCTCAGGTGATCCACCCATCTCAGCCTCCCAAAGTGTTGGGATTACAGGGATGAGTCACTATGCCCAGCCAGAAACTGAATTTTAAATTTTATTTAATTTTAATTAATTTAAGGCCAGGTGTGGTGACTCATGCCGGTAGTCCCAGCACTTTGGGAGGCCGAGGCATGTGGATTGTTTGAGCGCAGGAGTTTGAGACCAGCCTGGGCACCATGCGAATACCCTGTCTCTACCAAAAAAATATGAAAATTAGCCAGGAATTATGGCATAGGCCTGTAGTCTCAGCTAATTGGGAAGCTGAGGTGGGAGAATCACTTGAGCTTGGAAGTTCAAGGTTGCAGTGAGCCATGAGTTGTACTCCATCCTGGGTGACAGAGTGAGATCCTGTCTCAAAAATAAAAAATTTAAATGGTCGCATATGACTAGTGGATACAATATTGAACATCACAGGTCTCGGCCGGTGAATATCTCCACATAAATTCTACAAGCACTTCCAATACAATAGTTGATTTTCTGCCTCCCACCACATTCACCACTTTTCCTGTCTAATGTTGCCTGTGTTGTTTAAAACACCATCATCTTGTGAGTCATTCAGGGTTAGAATTGAGAAGTCATTTATTTATTTCACAAACAACTACAGAGCACTTACTAGTATGCCAGGCAGTGTACTAGGCACTGGAAATGCCGTGATGAATGTAGTCCTCATAGAAAATGATGATAATGTTTATGACTGACGCTTGGCATAAGGAAAATTAGACTCAGTCCCTTCTCCCTCCTTTGCAAGGGAGTCTTGCATCACCTTCCACATGCAAACGTTCACCCCAAGACCGCCTCCACTTTCACATCCCTGACAGCAGACACTTCTGTCTCTTCCACTTAATGCTGTATCAGTAGTGCACAGAGGAGTGCAAATGGGGGGGAGGGGTGGAAGATAAATATTTGGGGAATTAATTTATGTTCTCTTTTTTCTTTTTGAGATGAAGTTTCCCTTTGGTCGCCCAGGCTGGAATATGGAGGCGTGATCTTGGCTCACTGCAAACTCCGCCTGCCAGGTTCAAGTGATTCTTGTGCCTCAGTCTCCCCAGTAGCTGGGACTACAGGTGCATGCCACCACGCCTGGCTAATTTAGTATTTTTAGTAGAGGCAGGGTTTCACCATGTTGGCCAGGCTGGTCTTGAACTCCTGACCTCAAGTGATCCACACGCCTCAACCTCCCAAAGTGCTGGGATGACAGGCGTGAGCCCCCCTGCCAGGCTATGTACTCTTTTTCACCCTACTTCTCTTATTCTTTTATTTCCTCCCTTCTTCCCACTAAACCATTAAAATGGCCTAGCTATGCCAGAGAACTATAATAAAAGCCTGCTGGAGGTATTTAAAGCCTCACTCTTAAAGTGCGGTCCCGGTCCAAGGGCAGCAGCATCACCTGGGAGCTTGTTAGAACTGCAGAAACTCAATCCCTACCCCAGACTTACTACATCAGAATCTGCTTTTTAACAAGACCTCCCAGGTGACACATATGCATGTTAAAGTTTCAAAAGCATTGCTCTAAAGCACAGATCTAAGCACATTTTTACCTGGCTTTAAAATCTTTGATATCTTTCAAATTGCAGAGTTGTATTTATACAAAGTTTTCAGCGTGGCATTCAAAACTCTACAATGTGACCTCTGCCAACTTTTCAACCTTTTCTGAGTACTTACAGTTCTGTACTCCATCCAGGTTAGCAAATGTAGTCCTCATAGCACTACAATCTCTCCTCAAACATATCCAATACTCTTCCCTTTCCCATGCCTTTTTTCCAATGTATTCACCCCAACCACCTTCCAAATCCCACTCTTCCTCTGAAGCACACTCAAACCTGAGCTCTCCCAGATGGCATTTTATAGAGCCCCCTAGTTCAAAATGCTGTCTACCTCCCATGTCTTTAGCAACATTTATACATCTGTTAACTCTTAACACATTCTCTTTCCTTGAAGTTATGTGTCTATCTGTCTCCCGCACTTCACCTCGAGCTCCTAGAAAGTGGGGATAGTTTTTTATTCTTCCTCAATGTCTACTACACTGCCATATATAATAGCTGCTCAAGGTCTGCTGAAATGAATTGAAGGGAAAATGGTTTATAGTGACCTATAGGAAGACATCCATGGGCACTGTCTCAGCTCCCCTCTCTCCACATCCAGTTCCTCCCCGACCCAAAGTATAGGAGTTTCTATGGCCTCAGGAGCAGGGACCAGTGAGTTTCAAGGGGAGGGCTACATCACATACCTCTGAGTTTATCTTGGCTGGCACCTGCTTCCAGCTCTGAGTCCCAGAAAACAGCATCCAAAGCCCCAAAATAAAAAAAACAAATAATAATAAAAGGTTGATACATGACGGCAGTGGGATGTCCATCCCCCAAATTGGTGCCATTTTTCAACCATATGCTCCTCAGCTGAAGAGTTTTCTGCCTCCAGGCTGTGACTTCATGTGCTATCACAATGGGCTTTCCAAGGTAAATCTGACAGCATGCAGTCAGCTGCTTAGGTCTCTTCTTTGAGACACACCCAAAGTAGCATCTGCTGCCCCTTCCTGCAGCTGTCCATAGGCTCTGCTCTGACAGCCAAACTCGGGGAAGAACTCCTTTATGACTCCTCTAGGATTGGGCTAGACAGCTTGTCATTAAGTAGGGAGTATAGAGGCAAGGTTTCAAAGATGCAGGTCTTCTAAGTGGCCTGTTCTGCCCTGCAAGCATTTTCTCTAGAGCCAGTCACTCCCTAGAAGTCCAGGTATGGAGTTAAATGTCCCAAACCACAAACTAGAATACAAGATCAAGTAAACTAAAGAAAGCTAGGATATTTTAAGTAGGTACTCTCAGAACATTTGAGACATACGGTTTCCTAAATCTAAGGCTTGACACATTTCCTAGCTGCTATTGCACTGGGACAGAAAAGAGATGCCAGAGAGGGAAATTAAATGATCTTAGAGGATCACTCTGCCCCAGAATCTACAGTCTCATTTTCAAAGTCTGGAACATTTATTCTGTCAGGTCATCCAGACGTGACTGGATTCTCCAAGGCTAATTCACTAAACAAAAAAATGTACAAGGAATCAATTCATGCTATAACAAAGATTAATAAAACTGGCCAAAGCATTCTTCTTCCTTTTTGAGACAGAGTCTCACTTTTTCACCAGGCTGGAGTGCAGTGGCATGATCTCGGTTCACTGTAACCTCCACCTCCTGGGTTCAAGCAATTCTCCTGCCTCAGCTTCCGAAGTATCTGCGACTACAGGCGCGTCCCACCACACCCAGCTAATTTTTGTACTTTTAGTAGAGACGGGGTTTCATCATCTTGGCCAGGATGGTCTAGATCTCTTTACCTCATGATCCACCCACCTCAGCCTCACAATGTGCTGGGATTACAGGCGTGAGCCACCACGCCCGGCCGGCATTCTTTTTTCTTACAGGAAAGTTAATCTGGAAAAGCAACCCAATGAACTATTGAACAGCAGGTACTGTCTTAGAAGACAGACAAGATCTCTCACCTCATAGAATTTTCAGCCTACAGGGGCAGCCTAAACAGTGTTCTAGAAAAGCCCTTCAGAAAGAAAGTAGTTAAATAAATGTGGTATACCCATATTATGAAATACTCTGTGGTCACTATAGAGATTATAATTATAAAGAATGAGATATGTTATATGAGCTGAACACACTTTATGTGGTAGGTACTAGTTATATGCCAGCATGGAGTTCTAAGAAAAGATTAGAACTGAACCAGGCACAGTGGCTCACGCCCATAATCGTAACACTTTGGGAGGCCAAGGTGGGCGGATCACCTGAGGTCAGGGGTTCAAGACCAGAGTAGAAACCCCATCTCTACTAAAAATACAAAATTAGCCGGGCATAGTGGCACATGCCTGTAATTCCAGCTACTTGGAAGGCTGAGGCAGGAGAATCACTTGAACCCAGGAGGCGGAGGTTGTGGTGAGCCTTAATAAAAACTTTTATCTTTTTATGGAAAAATCAAGGCCCTTTGAATATTTTAACTCAATCTCTCCTTTCCCAAATATATGTTATTATAGTTAGGAATTTTAATTTTATATATTTACTTTTAATTTTTAAAAAGTTTTAATTTTTAATATTCATGGGTATATAGCATATATTATGGAATATATGAGATATTTATATTATGATATTGTATTCCATAACACATATTCCATAATATATATGTTTTTATTTTTAGATTATAATACATAATATATATCCATAATACAATATTACAATACTATGATTAGTATTAGTCCATTCTTGCATTGCTGTAAAGAAATACCTGAGACTGGATAATTTATAAAGAAAAGAAGTTTAACTGGCTCACTGTTCTGAAGGCTGTACAGGAAACACAGCAGCTGCTGGGAGGCCTCAGGAAACTTACAGTCATGGCAGAAGGTGAAGGGCAAGCAGGCTCATTTCACATGGCTGAAGCAGGAGATATAGAGCTAGAGGTCCCACACACTTTTCAACAACCAGACCTTGTGAGAACTCATTCACTATACAGAACCAAGGGGAAAAGTACTAAACCATTCATGAGAACTCCACCCCAACAATCCAGTCACCTCCCACAAGGCCCCACCCCTAACACTGGAAATTAAAATCCAACATGAGATTTGGGTAAGAACACAGTTCCAAACCATATCACATGCAATGCAGAATAATCACATCATGGGAAATTACATATTCATCCCCTAAAGGTTTTATGCTCTGTGTTACAAAGAATCCAATTATACTCTTAAGTATTATTATTATTATTAAGACTGAGTCCCACTCTGTCGCCAGGCTGGAGTGTAGTGGCACAATCTCGGCTCACTGCAACCTCCGCCTCCCGGGTTCAAGCAATTCTCCAGCCTCAGCTTCCCAAGTGGCTGGGACTACAGGCATGCACCACCAGCTAAGTTTTGTATTTTTAGGAGATACCACATTTCATCATATTAGCCAGGATGGTCTTGATCTCTTGACCTCATGATCCACCTGCCTCAGCCTGCCAAAGTGCTGGGATTACAGGCGTGAGCCACCACACCTGGCCTCTTAATTATTTTTAAATGTACAATTAAATTATTATTGACTATAGTCCCTCTGGTGTGCTATTAAATACTGTGCCTTACTAATTCTTTTCTTTTCTTTTCTTTTGAGACAGAGTCTTACTCTGTCACCTAAGGCTGGAGTGCAGTGGTGCAATCATGGCTCATTGCAGCCAGACTCAACTTCCCAGGCTGAAGGGATCCTCCTGCTTCAGCATCCTTGGTAGCTGGGACTACAGACATGTACCACCATGCTTGGCTAATTTTTTTTGTAGAGATAGGCTCTCACTATGTTGCCCATGCTGGTCTTGAACTCCTGGCTCAAAGTATCCTCCTGCCTCAGCCTCCCACAGTACTGGAGTGACATGCATGGGCCACTGTACCCCACCCTTATTCATTCTTTCTATTGTTTTGTACCCATTAACCATCCCCACCTCCCCACCACTACCCCTCTACTATCCTTCCCAGCCTCTCCTAACCATCCTTCTATTCTCTAGCTCCGTGAGTTCAATTATTTTGTTTTTTTTTTTAGACGGAGTCTCGCTCTACTCATCCATATTGAATGAATGAATTTATTAATAATGGTAATTTGTTAAGACAAATAAATTATTAATTTGTCTTAATAATCACAAATAATTACTAATTTGTCACCCAGGCTGCCATGCAATGGGGATTGATATCAGCTCACTGCCACCTCTGCCTCCCAGGTTCAAGCCATTCTTCTGCCTCAGCCTCCCAAGCATCTGGGATTACAGGCCCCTACCACCACACTTGGCTAATTTTTGTATTTTTAGTAGAAAAGGGGTTTCGCCATGTTGACCAGGCTGGTCTTAAACTCCTGACCTCAGGGGATCCACCTGCCTTGGCCTCCCAAAGTGCAGGGATTATAGGCGAGTCACCACACCTGGCCTGTTTTGATTTTTAGATCCCACAAATAAGTGAGAACATGCAATATTTGTCTTTCTGTGCCTAGCTTATTTCACTTAACATAATAAGTGAAATAAGTTCTACCCATGTTGTTGCAAATGACAGAATCTTATTCTTTTTATGGATGAATAGTACTCCATTGTGTAAATGTACCACATTTTCTTTATCCATTCATCTGTTAATGGACACTTAGGTTGCTTCCAAATTTTGACTATTGTGAACAGTGCTGCAACAAACATGGGAGTGCAGATATGTCTTCAATATTCTAATTTCCTTTCTGTTGTTTTTATATCCAGCAGTAGTATTGCTCTCCATAGCGGTTGTACTAATTTACATTCCCAACAGTGTACAACAGTTCACTTTTCTCCACATTCTCTCCAGCATTTGTTACTGCCTGACTTTTGGATAAAAGCCATTTTAACCGGAGTGAGATAATATCTCATTGTAGTTTTGATTTGCATTTCTTTGATAATCAGTGATGTTGAGAACTTTTCATATGATTGTTTTCCATTTGTATGTCTTCTTTTGAGAAATGTCTATTCAAATCTTTTGCCCATTTTTAAATTGATTATTAGATTTCTTCCTATAGAGTTGAGTTACATATGTATATATACATATATATAATTATTAATCCCTTGTCATATGGGTAGCTTGTGTATATTTTCTCCCATTCTGCGGATTGTCTCTTCACTTTGTTGATTATTTACTTTGCTGTGCAAAAGCTTTTTAACTTGATGTGATCCCATTTGTCCATTTTTGCTTTAGTTGCCTGTGCTTGTAGGGAATTAAGAAACTTTTGCCCAGACTAATGTCCTGGAGAGTTTCCCCCAATGTTTTCTGATAGTAGTTTCATAGATTGAGATTTCAGTCTCTAATCCATTTTGATTCGATTTTTACATATGGCAAGAGATAGGGGTCTAATTTCACTCTTCTGTATATAGATACAGTATCTGAGATTTATGAAGAAAGGAGGTTTAATTGACTCACAGTTTCACAGGCTTAACAGGAAACATGACTGTGAGGTCTTAGACTATCATGGTGGAAGGTGAAGAGGAAGCCAACACCTTCTTCACATGGCAGCAGGAAAGAGAGAGAGCACAAGGGGGAGAGTGCCACACATTTTTAAACCATAAGATCTCGTGAGAACTCACTCATTATCATGAAAACTGTATGGGGGAACTCCACCCCCATGATCCAATTACCTCTCACCAGGCCCTTCCCCTAACACTGGGAATTATAATTCAACATGAGATTTAGGTGGCGACACAGAATCATACCATATCAGAGATCCCGTTTTCCCAGCACCATTTGTTAAAGAAACTGTTTTTCCCAATGCATGTTCTTGGCACCTTTGTCAAAAATGAGTTCAATGTAGGTGTGTGAATTTGTTTCTGAGTTTTCTGTTACATTGGTCTATGTGTCTTTATTTTTTTATTTGAGATTAAGTCTTGCTTTGTCACCCAGGCTAGAGTGCAGTGGTATAATCTTAGCCCACTACAATCTCTGCCTGCTGGGTTCAAGCAATTTTCCTGCCTCAGCCTCCCGAGTAGCTGGGACTACAGGTGTGCACCACCATGATCAGCTAATTTTTTTGTATTTTGGGTAGAGACAGGATTTCACCATGCTGGCTAGGCTGATCTTGAACTCCTGATCTTGTGATCCACCTGCCTCGGCCTCCCAAAGTGCTGGGAATACAGGCGTCAGCCACTGAGCCTGGCATGTGTCTGTTTTTATACCAGTACCATGCTGTTTCTGTTACTATAGCTCCATAATGTAATTTGAAGTTAGGTAATGTGATTCCTCCAGTTTTGTTCTTTTTGCTCAGGATAGCTTTGGTTATTTTTAGGTCTTTTGTGGTTCCATATGAATTTTAGAATGTTTTTCTATTTCTGTGAAGAATGTCATTGATATTTTGATAGGGATTGCATTGAAGCTGTAGATTGTTTTGGGTACTATAGACCTTTCAACAATATTGATTCTTCCAATCCATGATCATGGAGTATCTTTCTGTTTTTTTGTGCCATCTTCAATTTCTCTCATCAGTGTTCTACAGCTTTCACTGTAGAGATCTTTCACTTGTTTGGTTAATCCCTAGGTATTTTATTTGTGGCTATTGTAAATGGGATTACTTTTTAAATTTATGTTTCAGACTGTTCACTGTTGTCATATAGAAATGCTACAGATTTTTGTATGTTGATTTTGTATGCTACTACTTTACTGAATTTTTTTTATCAGTTGTAATAGCCTTTGGATGGAGTCTTTAGGTTTTTCCACATATAAGATCACATTAGCCGGGTGTGGTGTCTCACACCTGTAATCTCATCACTTTGGGAGGCTGAGGAGGGTGGAACACCTGAGGTCAGAAGTTTTAGCCCAACCTGGCCAACGTGGTGAAACCCTGACTCTACTAAAAATACAAAAATTAGCTGGGCATGGTGGTGGGTGCCTGTAATCCCAGCTACTCAGGGAGACTGAGGCAGAAGATTCCTTTGAACCTGGAAGGCAGAGGTTGCAGTGAGCTGAGATGGTGCCACTACACTCCAGCCTGGGCAACAGAGTGAGACTCCATCTCAAAAAATAGTAATAATAAGATCACATCATCTTCAAATAAAGATAATTTGACTTCTTGCTTTCCAATTTGGATGGCCTTTATTTCTTTCTCTTGTCTGATTGCTCTAGCTAGGACTTCCAGTACTATGTTGAATAACAGCATTGAAAGTGGCCATCTTTGTATGTTCCAGATCTAAGAGGAAAGGCTTTCAGTTTAATTTTATAATTTTATTTTTTAAATAAACTTTTTATTTTCAAATAATTTCAGGTTTACAGAAAAGTTACAAAGAGTACAGCAAGTTCCCATATATTCTTCACCTAGTTTCGCCTAACATTAACATCTTAGATAACTTTGGTACATTTGTCAAAACCGAGATTAACATTGGTGTATTTACTATTAACTAAACTCCAGATTTCATCCAATTTCACCAGTTTTGCCACTAAAGTTCTTTATATTTCCGGGATCCAACCGAGGGTAGCACACTGTATGTATGTCATGCCTCCTGAGGCTCTTCTGGTCTCTGACAGTTTCTCAGTCTTTCCTTGTTTTCCATGACTGAAAATTTTCAGGTATTTTGTAATATGAACAGGTATTTTTTAATATGTCCATAAAGTTGGGTTATTTTCTTTATGCTTAGACTGAGGTTGTGTGTTTGGGGGAAGAATACCACAGAGGTGACATGCTCTTCTCGTTATATCAGGAGGTACGTGATACCAACTGGCGATGCTAATCTTGATTACTTGATTAGGGTAGTGCTTGCCAGGTTTTTCCACTGTAAAATCACTTCCCTTTCCCATACTCTGTTTTTTGTGAGTGAGCCCGTAAATCTAACACACTTTGGAGGAGGGGTGGTGCGGGGTGGTTAAGCTCCATTTCCTAAAGGGGTGTGTGTGTGTGTGTGTGTGTGTTATTATTTAGAATTCTTCTTTAGGAAAGATTGGTACCCTGCCCCCACTTTATTTATTCAATCATTTGCTTATAATGTTATGAATTCAGGTGTAGTTATGTATTTTTTTAAACCAAATATTTTTACATATATTTTTTAAATTTTATTTATTTGAGACAAGGTCTCACTCTGTCACCCAGGCTGGAGTGCAGTGGCATGAACACAGCTCACTGCAGCCTTGACCTCCTGGGCTTAAGCAATTGATCCTCCCACCTCAGCTTCCCAAGTAGCTGACCGTCACCTGCCACCATGCTCAACTTGTGTATTAATTTGTTGCTCAAATTGTTCCCACCTTAGGCACTAGGAGCTCTTTCACATTGGCTCCTGTATCCTTTTGACATTTCTCATCCTTGTGGAGTTTTGAGCAATTCTTTACTTTCTGTCACTATAAGATGCTCCAGGGATCCTCTATTTGTCTCTTTTTCCTACTCCACAGCACCCCAGTCACTAGCTTAAAAATGACCCACTTATCTCTCCCAGGATGGGAGCATTTGCAGCACCTAGATACAGTACCTGTCCTCTCAACCCTAGGATTTGAGCCACCTGTCCAATTGGGTCCAATCCTAAGTTTCCATAGGATCTTAGGTATTTTGCTGTATTTGTAGACCCCATCCCTGGAACCAGATGGAGACCCCTCCGGCTCCTACCAACATCCTCTTTGGTTACCTATTACAGCTTATCTAATATTCAAGAGCTGCCCGCAGGCTGTGCAACTTTCAAAACAATCTGATTATTAGACCAGATGAATGATGGCCAGGTATGGTGGCTCACACATATAATCCCAGCACTTTGGGTGACTAAAGCAGTAAGATCACCGGAGGCAAGGAATCAAGACCAGCCTAAGCAACATAACAAGGCCCCATCTCTACAAAAAAATTAAAAAATGAACCAGGTGTTTTGGTACACATTTGTAGTCCTAGCTACTTGAGAGGCTGAGGCAGGAAGATTGCTTGAGCCAAGGAGTTCAAGGCTGCAGTGAGCTATGACCACACCACTGCACTGCAGCCTGGACAACAGAGTGAGACCCTGTCCCTAAAAAAAAAAAAGAGACCATCTGAATTATGAAAAGAATAGCTAGCTGATTTTGGAGGAGAGAGCATGAATTCCATTATATATGTGTGTGTGTGTGTGTGTGTGTGTGTGTACGTGTGTGTGTGTATATATATATATATACGTACACATACACACACACATAATGGAATTTATATATATCCATTATATATTAACATCATAATATATACTACGTATCCATTTTCTATATATATAAATCAGGCTTAGAGTATGTGCAATATCCAAATATCTTTTGCCCCTACCCCCTCTTGTTTTGTTTTGTTTTGTTTTTAGGGCCAGGGTCTTGTTATGTTGCCCAACCTGGCCTTGAACTTCTGGGCTCAAGTGATCTTCCCATCTCAGCCTTCCAAGTAGCTAGGATAGCATGCCTGGCCCTTTTGCTTTTGATTCAGCAAATATATGTCCCAGAAAATTGTTTTCTTCATCTTCCACAGTCTAATCCAGTCTTCAGGCCCAGGCCCTTTGGTCATTGCTACATAATTACTGCCTTGTATTAATAATGGATTACTCTCTTGCTGTTTTGGGCCTCAGATGTTTACTTTCTCCAAATAACTGCAAAAGCTGTCACCCTATCATTTGTCTCTGCATAGTTCTAAAAAAAATCTTTGAACTTCCTTAGCTCTACCTAGAGCACAAATCCCACTGACAATGACCGGATTCTGTGGTATCAGATCCACATACCCGTGTAAGTCTTCAAACATTCTCAGATTTTCTTTGACTGTTTCTTTTCCCCACCCCAGCCTCCTTTCTTCCAAAATTTTCCTTAACTCTTGGCCTGCCATGTAATTTTAGCAGCTCTCTGTACTTACCCTGCTGTTCTAAACCACTTCAACTCTGTCTTATATTAGAATTATATTAGAATTGCTTATATTAGAATTGCTATGTGCTTGTGAGTTTCTAGGAAGTAGGGATCAGATCTTAGTCATCTTTGTCTCTGCCACAAGGTCAGAGTGTGTCTAGCTTCTAATGTACCCAAAGGCTGAGCAGTACTCCACCTTGTTCATAACACCCAAATATTGTGTCCGAATACATAAGAATGGAATTCACTCGATGTCTTCATATCATCCACGTACTTGGCAACTAAAAGAACCTGGGGCTTCTAGAGTTCTTCTGCATCCAGCCTTGGAGAAATCTAACTCTGTGCCCTAACCCCTCCAAATGTGGGAGGGCGCTACTGTACATGTTGGCATCATCAACAGGATCAAGGCATGCTCTGCCCTTTGGCGCCCCAGAATACTAGGTATCCTCTCAGACTTGAGACTGTTCATGACACTATACCCGATGAAATAACGTGGCAGGGAGTTGTGCGGAGAGAGACACAGAGGGCTTTTGCAGGATCCTTTCCTAACTTTAGCCATCTTGAATTTCAACGAGGTATTTGTGGAGAATGAAAGGGGTGGCACTCAGGAGGCCCCGTAAGAGCAGTGGCTGGGGAAAGAGGGGTTGCTGATGATCCAAGGCAGCAGTGTGAAGATGTGGAAAAGGAAAACAGAGCTCAGACAGAGGCTGCAAGCCCACAGGTTCAGAGGGACATATGGCCACCATGAAGGGGTTGATTACTTTATCCACATAAAACCAAACTCTGGATCCTTTCCAGTCACCCTCTTTCCAGAGAGTTTCATCCCGAGAGGAATGTTCCTGAGTGTCTATTACCCGGATATTTCTCAGGCACAAAGAGGAACCAGCGCTCTACTGTCAGGGCCATATATCACAGGCCCTACAGAGCTGGCATGAATCTCGAATGAACAAGGGTGCCTTTGTGAAAGCATGGGACACCTGTTGTCTAAAATGTACAGCCTGGGGTTTCTAGTGTTTGTTGGGTCCCACCACCAAGGGTGTGCAGCACCCCCAGAGTTCCTTATGTTCCTCTTACAAACACAGGGCAGGGGATGTGACCCTCATTTTATGGTCTAATGCATGAATGTAGCATTCATTCTAGTGATAAGGATCTTGTCATATCTGATTAAGATTGCCCTTTTTCTGGGTTTCCTATGTTAGGGACACAGCTTCTTCCCTCTTGTCCTGGAATTATCTAAAAGTTCCCACCCCTCGTCATTTGTCTGTGTGGGATTGGAGTGTGTGTGCATGATGCATCCTGGCTGCATGTTGGTAATGAGGAATATAGGGATGCTATATAAGGCTTGTGTTAGAGACAATGAAATTGAGTTGGGGGCAGAATTAAACAAACAAATCTGCTGTTAAGACCAACCCATGCCATCCATCCTGTCCCACTTCTGATCTACTCAGTTTGATTTACTGACTTTGAAAGGTTAACTTTCCAAAATAAGACATTTCATTTTATTTCTGAAATCAGAATAATTGAATGAAAGTAGAAACCACTAGGTCAAGAGCAAGAACTCTCCCCCAGAGTGGAGAGAATCCTTCTCTCCACCCTGGGCTGCTGGTGCCCCTAGAAACGGGGCTTCTCCCTCCCGCGTGTGCTGCTGGCACAAGTCCCTTGGGTGGGCTGGGCTGGAGTGGGCAGGGTTGGGCCCCTTTCACCCAACCAGAAACACCAGTTCACTGAACAGCAGGCTCTAAGATCTCGAGGGGGTCTGCTGTGCGCTTCTGGCCTGGCCCAGCAAGAGCGCTCCTGACAGCCTCACAAACAGAAGGAGCTGCAGCCAAGTGTGTCTGAGCCTCAGTGATCGAGCACCGGAATAGGAGGCTGAGCAAGGCGATGGGGATCACCTGTGGGGAAAAGGCAGTGGGCCCTGAAGCCTGAGGAAACGAGGTCATCAGAGAAAGAACCCCAGAGGAAGTTCATGCGCAGTGGCTCACGCCTGTAATCTCAACACTTTGGGAGGCGGGCAGATCGCTTGAGTTCAGGAGTTTGAGATCAGCCTGGCCAACATGGCGAAGCCCCGTCTCTACTAAAAATACCAAAATTAGCCAGGTGTTGGTGGCTGGCACCTGCAATCCCAGCTACTTGGGAGGCTGAAGCAAGAGAATCGCTTGAATCCAGTCAGTGGACAGAGGTTGCAGTAAGCCAAGATCACACCACTGCACGCCAGCAACCTGAGTGACAGAGCAAGACTCCCTCTAAAAAACATATATATACCCTGGAGGAGCTAAAGCATTTGCTGTAGGAATCAGGAGCCACTAGGTTAGATGCAAAATAGGATGTTATGAAGACTAGAAAGTGGTAAGGAGGTGAATTAAGAGCAGAGAGAAACCTTCACTTTGACCAGGAAAACTCCTATTTGTCCTTTGAAACCCAGTCCTTCTCCCTCTCTTTCCTGACTCCCCTCCTAGGTAGAATAGAAGACCCCTTTTCTCTGCCCCTGTAGTACTTTTTAACACCTCAGTGACCACTTGTCACAGTCATGTCTCCCCCATGAAAGCAGAAGTCCTTGTGAGCAGGGTGCCATTGAGCTTTGTAAACCCAGTGCCAAACTTCCTGACACATTGAAAGTACTCAAAAAGTATTTGCTGAATGACCAGCAGTAGGCAGGATACCTGTTCCTTCTCATGCGCAACCTGGACATGGCAGGAGATGGGAGCAGCCCGAATATCATCTGACAGTGGCTGGGGAAAGTGGATTGCTTGGAGGAGGCTCTCGATGCATCGAGCCTTGGACTGTCCAGAGAACCGCTATGGAAGAAGTGGTAAGATCAGTGTCAGGCTAAAGGCCAGAGAAACTAAGAATGGAGTCAAGGGAGAAGAATGAACTGGGAGAGTGGGAGGCTGGGATCCCGAGGCTGCAGAGTCTATAGATGATTTGTCCGTGTCGGCAATCCTAAACTCATAATTCCCAGGTGTAAAGAAAAGCTGGGTTAAAGGGCTTGGTGGTGGGCCTTGATTGGCTGTGTTAAACTGGAGAATTAATGGCAAGTTGGTCAAATTTGCATCTGTGGCCCATCAATCCCATAGGCTGGTAATCTGGACTCCCTCTCTCTAGTTTCCTCCCTAACCAAATCCATCTTGCACACTAGTGTAAGACTGCAAACACTGCTTTCATTTTGTCACTACCCTCCTCTTTGTCTAGCTCAGCATTGTCCAGTAGAAATATAATGCAAGGCTGGGCACGGTGGCTCATATCTGTAATCCCAGCAATTCGGGAGGCCAACACAGGAGAATCACTTGAGCCCAGGAGTTTGAGACCAGCCTAGGCAACATAGCAAGACCCTATCTCTACAAAAAATAAAATAAATTAGTGGGCATGGTGGCACCTGCCTATTGTCCCAACTACTCAGGAAGCTGAGGTGGGAGGATTTCATGAGCTCAGGAGTTTGAGGCTGCAGTGAGCCATGATTGCACCACTGCACTCCAGCCTGGGTAACAGAGTGAGACCCTGTCTCTAAAAAAATTAAAATGAAGAAAAATATATAATGCAAACCACATATGTAAGTTTAAGTTTTTAGTAGCTGCGTTAAAAAAATTGAAATAGGCTAAATTGACTGGGCACGGTGGCTCATCCCAGTACTTTGGGAGGCAGAGGTGGGCAGATCACAAGGTCAGGAGTTTGGGACCAGCCTGGCCAATATGATGAAAGCTGGTCTCTACTAAAAATACCAAAAAAAATTAGCCGGGTGTGATGGCACGTGCCATAATCCCAGCTACTTGGGATGCTGAGGCAGGAGAATTTTTTTTTTTTTTTTTGAGACAGAGTCTCATGCTGTCACCCAGGCTGGTGTGCAGTGTTACAATCTTGGCTCACTGCAACCTCCGCCTACCAGATTCAAGCGATTCTCCTGCCTCAGCCTCCTGAGTAGCTGGGATTAGAGGCATGCACCACCACGTCTGGCTAATTTTTGTATTTTTAGTAGACACAGGGTCTCGCCATGTTGGCCAGGCTGGTCTCAAACTCCTGACCTCAGGATATCCACCCACCTCAGCCTCTCGAAGTGCTGGGATTAGAGAGGCATGAGCCACCGCACCCGGCCTGAAATTAATTTTAATAATATATTTTATTTAACTCAATATATAACCAAATGTAAACAATATGAAACATTATTAGTGAGATATTTTGCAACATTTTTCTATATTTGTATTTTGTATTTTGAAATCCAGTGTGTATTTTACAATTATAGCACACATCAATTTTTTTTTGTGTGGCTTTATTTTTACTTTTATTTTTTTGAAACAGAATCTCACTCTGTCACCTAGGCTGGAATGCGGTGATGCTGTTTTGGCTCTCTGCAACCTCCACCTCCCAGATTCAAGTGATTCTCCTGCCTCAGCCTCCCCAATAGATAGGAATATTAGCATATGCCACCATGCCCAGCTAATTTATTATTTTTTTTTTATTTTTAGTAGAGATGGGGTTTCACCATGTTGACCAGGCTGGCCTCGAACTGCTGACCTCAAGTAATTTGCCCTCTTCAGCCTTCCAGAATGTTGGGATTACAGGTGTGAGCCACCACACCCAGCCAACACACCTCAATTTAGGTGCTAGATTTGCAATGCTAAAAAGTAGAACATAGTTCTACTAAAACATTAAAGTTACTTTTAATTTTTAAATTATACAGCTGTGGTTTTTACATAAAATTAAAAATTCAGTTCCTCAGTCACACTAGCCATATTTCAAGTGCTCAGTAGCCACATGTGGCTGGTGGCCAGGCCAGTACTTTGGACAGCACATGACTAGCTGCATTTGGCAAGTCCAAATTCCTGTCTAGCTTTTTTTTTTTTTTTTTTTTGAGACGGAGTTTCGCTCTTCTTACCCAGGCTGGAGTGCAATGGCGTGATCTCGGCTCACCGCAACCTCCGCCTCCCAGGTTCAAGCAATTCTCCTGCCTTAGCCTCCTGAGTAGCTGGGATTACAGGCACATGCCACCACACCCTGCTAATTTTTGTATTTTTAGTAGAGATGGGGTTTCATCATGTTGGCCAGGATGGTCTCGTTCTCTTGACCTCATGATCCATCCACCTTAGCCTCCCAAAGTGCTGGGATTACAGGCGTGAGCCACCGCACCCGGCCTCCTGTCTGACTTTAAGCTTCCACATCCCTCCCTTCCTACATCTTCATAATCCCTCACTATGCTCTAAAATAACTCTCCACTCTGGTCAGACCTGTGTCCCTCACATATCATGCCCAGTCCACCTTCTGGGACTTGGTGAATGCCCTCACAGGAGTGCCCTTCTGTCCATCTATCCATGCTATAACCAACAGGCCTATCTCAAATATCTTCCCTGAGGCCTTCTTTTTGCTGGAATGCATACCGACCCCACCTTCTTTGTACCTCCACTAGACATCAGTAAATACCATAGCTATTTTGGGGACCTGGTGGTTGCTCATTAAATGTTTTGATTGGTTCCTTTCACATAAGGTTGTCAGATTTTGTGACTAAAAATACAGGCATCCAGATATATAATGAAAAAAATTCAAAAATGTCTCAAACTTCATAAGACATATTTGATGAAAAAATTATTCCTTATTTATCTGAAATTCAAATTTAACTGGGTGTCCTGTATTTTTATTTGCTGACTCTGGCAACCCCATTTTCATGACCACCTGTTGTGCTGTCTGCTCAACATCCACGCCTCCTTCTGGTATCAGCACCTTGGTTTTCCTCTGGGAATCTATCGCTCCCCCATGCTCAGATAATGAGGTTGGATTGAGGCTCACCTCCCAGCCCTTCTTCCACCACCATCCTGAAGGGAAAGCACATGAACCAGACTGGGCAGAGCACCCCTTCCCCTGGAGAACAGTGATTGCTTCAGGGACATGCACGTGACCCAAGCCAGAGCCCCTGACCAGGTATTTCCAAGAACCACAGGACAGACAAATTCTTTGCCCACTAGTGTTGTTAAGTTAGTAGGATGTCAGGTGGGCACTACTGGTGGCCACTTTGCCACCTAATGGAGAAAACTTGGCTAAGAATGAGAGCAACGGTAGATATGGTGGCTCACACCTGTAATCCCAGCACTTTGGGAGGCCGAGGTGGGTGGATCACCTGAAGTCAGGAGTTCGAGACCAGCCTGGCTAACATGGCGAAACCCTGTCTCTGCTAAAAAATACAAAAATTAGCTGGGCATGATGGTAAGTGCCTGTAATCCCAGCTACTCAGGAGGCTGAGGCAGAAGAATCACTTGAACCTCAGAGGCAGAGGTTGCACTGAGCTGAGATCACGCCACTGCACTCCAGCCTGGGTGATAGAGCAAGACCTCATCTCAAAAGAAAAAAAAGAATGAGAGCAATACAGAGGAAAGCAGAATTAACGGTAGAGAGTTCTGGAGCACATGGATTCAACTGCCCTAAGACTGTTCAGTTATATCAGCTGCCATTTTGCTTGTTTAGCTTAAACCAGTATGAACTGGTTTTCCATCACACGTTTGTAACCAAAAGAGTCTTGCCTAATAATTACCATTTCACAAACACACATACATGCATGCACACACACTTCTTTCTTCCCCCTACCCCATGGTATTTCAGGACACACACACTTCTTAAGGAAAAGATGCACCTAATAGGAAGAACAGCACCCAGGAGAAAGGGCAGGCTGTATCCTTCCTCTGCAAAATGCCCTCCTCTAGCAGCCTAAGCATTGAGGCCAGGCCCCACCCAGCCCTGCCCCTTCACATCCCTACCTGCAGCATGGCCAGTGCCCGCCAGAAGAGCTTGGAGTTGCTAATTCGGAGGTCCAACATGTGGTTTTGCAGGATCTTACCAAGAAGCACGTGAGCACCTGTACTCACTGTATTCAGCACCCATTTTGTGCTTAACTCACGTTGGAACTTCTGAAAAGGGCAGACACATTGGGGTGTCAAAAATTAGAGGACGGAAGAGCAGCAGAGCGAACAGGGCCCTGATATCACACAGGAAACCAACTGTCAAGAACCAGGGACCAGAATGCAGACATAATTTGTTTGAACAGCCCAGGGTTTAAATGTTAGGACAGTAGATATAAACCAGGACTGTC
Organism: Callithrix jacchus; assembly: GCF_049354715.1. Taxonomy (NCBI): domain Eukaryota; kingdom Metazoa; phylum Chordata; class Mammalia; order Primates; family Cebidae; genus Callithrix; species Callithrix jacchus. The sequence goes on from NC_133515.1 coordinate 87,515,827, forward strand.
TCAGGCAAACCTGATAGCTTCACCTATTTGTGGTTTTGATCCCTACGTAGACAGATAAGGTCTCTGAGTCTTTCCACAGTAGGATTTTGATCCTGCTCAAACTTTCCTTTTTCTCCCCAGGTATCAGACAGGAAGAGTGGGGTTCATTCCACTAAACCACAGGCTTCTTGAGAGGGCAGAGATGGTGTCTTATTCTGCTCCAGGGTCCCAGTCCTTTAGACCATGACTGACACATGGTTGCTGATCAATACATTTGTTGAGGCCCAGCACAGTGGCTCATGCCTGTAATCCCACCACTTTGGGAGGCCGAGGTGGGCGGATCACCTGAGGTCAGGAGTTCTCAATAAGCCTAGCCAACATGAGGAAATCCTGTCTCTACTAAAAATACAAAAATTAGCTGGGAGTGGTGGCACACACTTGTAGTCCCAGCTACTGGGCAGGGGCAGGGGGCTGAGGCACAAGAATCTCTTGAACCTGGGAGGCAGAGGTTGCAGTGAGCTAAGATTGTGCCACTGCGCTCCAGCCTGGGCATCAGAGTGAGACTGTGTCTCAGGGGAAAAAAAATGTTTGTTGAAAAATGAATTCTATTTAATTTTTGTAACAACCCTATAGAATACGTTTATCTATCCTCTTTTCTACATATGAGGAAACAAGAGGTCAGAAGTAAACTAACTTGGAGAAGCTCATATGATAATGAGATGCAGAATGAGGACCTAAATCCAGGTGTTCTGATTCAATGACGAGGGCCTTTCCTACTTTGCCACAAATATCTCCTAGATGAATGAGAGAACCTATGTGAAGACATGTTGAAAACTAAAAAGTTATACAAACATGTGATATCATGAGTATAAAACTGCCACCTGTTTTTGGCCCTGATAGCTTGTCCACTTAGGCACTTATAACACCTATTGGCACATTAGCAGGGAAACAAGGGTCCCGTAAAGGTGTTGAGGGGATTAATTAATTGGTGATGTGGTTAGGCTTTGTGTCCTCACCCAAATCTCATCTTGAATTGTAATCCCCAAAATCTTTATGTGTCAAAGGAGAGACCAGGTGGAGGTAATTGAATCATGGAGTTGGGAGGGGGGGTTGGGCCATGCTGTTCTTGTGATTGTGAGTGAGTTCTCACGAGATCTGGTGGTTTTATAAGGGGCTCTTCTCCCTTCACTCAGCACTCTCCTTTCTGCCGCCTTGTAAAGATGTCTTGCTTCCCCTTCACCTTCTGCCATATCATAAGTTTCCTGAGGCCTCCCCAGCCATGCCTAATAGTGGGTCACTTAAACCTCTTTTCCTTATAAATTACCCAGTCTTGCTGGGCACGGTGGCTCACACCTGTAATCCCAGCACTTTGGGAGGCCGAGGCAGGCGATCACAAGGTCAAGAGTTTGACACCAGCCTGGCCAACATGGTGAAACCCTGTCTCTACTACTAAGAATACAAAAATTAGCCAGGCGTGGTGGTAGGTGCCTGTAATCCCAGCTACTTGGGAGGCTGAGGCAGGAGAATTGCTTGAACCTGGGAGGCGGAAGTTGTAGTGAGCTGAAATCACACCACTGCGCTCCAGCCTGGGCAACAGAGTGAGACTCCATCTCAAAAAATAAATAAACAAATAACCCAGTCTTGGGCAGTTCTTTAGAGCAGTATGAAAATGGGCTAATACACTTGGTCCTAGCCGGGCTGAGGAAACAAATTACTGCTACTTTTACCTCTTTATTCTGTAACTCTAGAAATAGCTGGTCACACAAAACCCTGGAAGAGGGTATGCTGAAAACATTTCAACAAGTGAATTACCAGGACACTGAGTGTAGAACAGGTATTTGACCAATTTCAGCATGAAACTCAACAGTAAGTATGCAGTACTGATGCTATAGAATGTATGTCAGACTGCACTTTAGGAGAGAGGTCAGTTAGATCCGGGTTATACCACACACCATTTATACCACTAACATTAACATCATTAACACAAAAATATTTTAAATTTTACATAATTTGGAGTGAGACATGTTCATTTTAAAGTACATATGGGCTGGGCGCGGTGGCTCAAGCCTGTAATCCCAGCACTTTGGGAGGCCAAGGCAGGTGGATCACAAGGTCAAGAGATCAAGACCATCCTGGTCAACATGGTGAAACCCTGTCTCTACTAAAAATACAAAAAATTAGCTGGGCATGGTGGTGCATGCTTGTAATCCCAACTACTCAGAAGGCTGAGGCAGGAGAATTGCCTGAACCCAGGAGGCGGAGGTTGTGGTGAGCCAAGATTGCGCCATTGCACTCCAGCCTGGGTAACAAGAGCAAAAACTCCATCTCAAAAAATAAATAAATAAACAAATAAAAATAAAGTACATATGGAAAAAAATCAGCCAGGAATTATAGCCAGGAAAATCCTTAAAAAGAAGAATAGGCCAGGTGTGGTGTTTCACACCCATCTCTACTAAAAATACAAAAGAAAATTTGCCTGGCATGGTGATATGTACCTGGAATCTCAGCTACTTGGGAGGCGGAGGCAAGAGAATCGGTTGAAGTAGAGGGGGTGACGGTTGCAGTGCACTGAGATCGCTTCATTGCACTCAAACTTGGGTGACAGAATGAGACTCCATCTCAAAAAAAAAGAAGAAGAATGAAGAACTAACTCTATTGGCTATTAAACATACCATAATGCCTCTATAATTAAAACATGTGGTACTAGCACATCAATAGACAAACCAACAGAACAGAATAGAAAGTCCAGAAATAGACCAGTGCACATAGAAATTGAGTATATGATACAGGTAGCATCCTGAAGCACTCAGGAAAAGATGGACTTTAAAAAATTATATTGGAGCCAGGCATGCTGGCTCAGGCTTGTAATCCCGGCTCTTTGGGAGGTAGGAGGATTGCTTGAGGCCAGGGATTTGAAACCAGCCTGTGCAACACATAGCAGGACCTTGTCACTACAAAAAAAAAATTTTTTTTTTTTTTTTTTTTTTAAGACGGAGTTTCACTGTTGTTACACAGACTGGAGTGCAATGGCACGATCTCGGCTCACTGCAACCTCTGCCTTCTGGGTTCAAGCAATTCTCCTGTCTCAGCCTCCCGAGTAGCTGGGACTACAGGCGTGCACCACCATGCCCAGCTAATTTTTGTATTTTTAGTAGAGACGGGGTTTTACCTTGTTGACCAGGATGGTCTCGATCTCTTGACCTCGTGATCTACCCGCATCAGTCTCCCAAAGTGCTGGGATTATAGGCGTGAGTCACCTCGCCGGGCCAAAAAAAATTTTTTTTTAATTAGCCAGGCATGGTGGCCTATTCCTGTAATCCTAGCTACTTGGGAGGCTAAGCAGGATGATTTCTGCAGCCCAGGAGTTTGAGGTTGCAGGGAAATCTGATCACATCACTGCACTCCAGCCTGGATGACAGAGCAAGACTCCATAATAATAATAATAATAATAATAATAATAATAATAGTATGAAATAAATAAATACTACACAGTGGCATTTCTAATCTATCAGATTGGCAAAATTCAAGAGCTTCACGGAACTCTCAAAAAGGCTGTAGGAGAGCAGCATTCTTGTATATTGCTGATATGGAAAGAAAAATAGTAAACCCAATGGAAGGAAATGTTGCAATATCTAACAAAATGGCATATGTATGTACCCTTTGACCCAGCTCCAATATTTCTAGAAATTTACCCCAAAGATATACTTCTAACATTACAAAAATACATGCACCTTCATTACATCATGATTGATAACAGCAAATATGGGAAACCTAAATGTCCTACATAGGAGATTGCCTGAGTAAACTATTATATATGTGGAAACACACAAAGGTAAACATTAATGAGGAAGAGTCTATAAGCCAATATAGAATGATTTTCAGAATATCGTCTTAAAGCACAAGAGTATACTCTACTGCCTTTTGAATAAGAAAGAAGTGCAAACTATATGTGTTTGCACACTTTTTTTCCCCAAAAAGAAACATAGGAGGATGAACCAGTAACTAATTAAACACATTCCCTACAGGCATGAATGGAAATGGAATGAGACAGCAAAAACACTGATGATGTTGGAAATCAACATTATCACTAAGGGAAAGGGGAAGAAGAGTGGGAATATATATATCGTATATTTAGGTATATATAAATGTATGTGTATATATATGTGCACACACATTCACTGTATGTAAACAAATATACATAGGCATATGTGTATATATATGCGTGTGTATATACATAAACACACACATACGCACACCCTTGTTCCTTCTACTGATACGGCTCAGAGGCAAAGACACACCAGTAGCAGTGAACATCCCTAGCATTTAGGTTTCTAAATACTAGACCCCACTAACAAGAACAAGGGCTCCTCAGAAAAATGACTAACTCCAGGGCTGGACCACGGAAAGTATAGGTGAGCCTGGGACGACGGTTTTGTGTTCCTGCATAGGAGATTGACCGGGCAAACTATTGTTACACACACACGCACACACACGCAAATAAGGAATAATGAGGAAGATATCTAATAACTGCACTGTAGTGATTTTCAGAATATCTTAAGCAAAAAATGCAAGATGTAAGAAAGATGCTACCTTTTGCATAAGAAGGGTATTATTATTATTATTTTGCAAAAAGAAACACAACAATGAGTTGTGGATATATCACAAGGACACTGATGTGGATATATCACAAGGACACAGGATCCAGCGTGAATGAGCTCTCATTTTGAGCATTCAAATAAATAATGAATAAGAAGAAGAATGGATTAAAACACATTTAACAACAACAAAAAATTCATGAGTCCATATTGACACTAAAAAATAAAGATAGATAGGGTAGATAGGGTGGAGAGAGGAAAAAAACATTTTTAATTTTATTTTATTAATATAATTTTTTTGAGACAGAGTCTTGCTCTGTCACCCAGGCTGGAGTGCAAGTGCATGATCTCGGCTCACCGCAACCTCTGCCTCCCAGTTCAAGCCTGATTCTCCTGACTCAGCCTCTCAAGTATCTGGGACTACAGGTGCACGCCACCACACCCCACTAATTTATGTAGTTTTAGTAGAGATGGGTTTTTGCCATGTAATACAGGCTGGCCTCAAACTCCTGGCCTCAAGTGATCCACCTGCCTTGGCCTTCTGAAGTGCTGGGATTACAGATGTGAGCCACCACACCCGGCTGAGAAAGATTTTCTTTACAGAAGAATGCCAACTACTGAATAGAGATGGAAAGAACAGAAACAGAAAATCACCATTTAAAAACTACCATAGTAATAATTGATTCAACCAAGAATCATCAGTGGATGCTAAAATCATTGGGTGAAAGATTGCTGAGGAATAGAATAAAGAGAAATCTAACAGACACCTTCTTAGCCAAATGATCGAATGTTGCATCACCAATAAAGGGACAAACAGACATCAGGTGCCTCCTTGATGTGATACACTGATAAGGGCACACCTCCCCTATGCAGTACTCCTGCCAAAAAATTTAACCTGAATATAATGAAGAAATAATCAGGCAAATCCAAAGTGAGGCAAATTCTGGAAGACAATTGGCCTGGACTTCTAAGATATCAATGTCATGAAAGATTTAAAAAACAACAACCGAGAAACTCATTTGGAATAAAGGAAAACCAAAAGACGTGACAACCGAATACAGTGCGTTATCCTTGATTGAATCCTCGATCTGGGAAATAAAAACAATACAGGAGTACTTGGGAAAACTGAATATAGTCTGGATAATAGATAATAGTATTATACTAATTGTCATTTTCCTGAATGGAAAATTGTATTTTAATTATGTAGTGAATGCCCTTGTTTTTAGAGGAAATATGCCAAGTGATTAGTATGACATATTGCAGTATCTCCAGTTATCTTTTTTTTTTTTTTTTTTTTTTTTGAGACGGAGTCTCACTCTGTCCCCAGGCTGGAGTGCAGTGGCACCATCTTGACTCACTGCAACCTCCTGCCTCCCAGAGTCAAGCAATCCTCTTGCCTCAGCCTCTCGAGTAGCTGGGACTATAAGCATGCACCACCATGCGTGGCTAATTTTGACATTTTTAGTAAAGACGGGGTTTCACCATGTTGGCCAGGCTGATCTCAAACTCTTGACCTTGTGATCCACCTGCCTTGACCTCCCAAAGTGCTGAGATTACAGGTGTGAGCCACTATGCCTGGAACTTTTTTTTTCAGATGGAGTTTCACTCTGCCATCCAGGCTGGAGTGCAGTGGCATGATCTCGGCTCACTGCAACCTCCACCTCCCAGGTTCAAGCAATTCTCCTGACTCAGCCTCCTGAGTAGCTGGGATTACAGGTGTGTGCCACCATGCCCAGCTAATTTTTGTATTTTCAGTAGAGACAGGGTTTCACCATGTTGGTCAGGCTGGTCTCAAACTCCTGACCTCGTGACCCGCCTGCCTCAGCCTCCCAAAGTGCTGGGATTTCAGACATGAGCCACCGCACCCAGCTCCAATTATATTTCAAATAATTCAGGAGAAAAGAAAGAGATGAAGCAAATATGGCAAAATGTTAATGATTGATGAATCTAGGGAAAAGAATATGGGCATTCTTGCACCATTCTTGTATTTTTCTGTAGGTTTGAATTTTATCAAAATAAAAGTATATCAACTGTCACTTTGGAGGGCAAGAAATAAAAATATAAATAAATAAAAGTGTAGAAACAGTTTCCATCAAAAATATTTATTTACTTTGCTTGTTTGTTTTGAGACAGAGTTTCACTCTTGTTGCCCAGGCGGGAGTACAACGGCACATTCTCAGCACACTGCAACCTCTGCCTCTCGAGTTCAAGCAATTCTCCTGCCTCAGCCTCCAGAGTAGCTGAGATTACAGGCACCTGCCACCATGCCTAGGTAATTTTTTCATATTTTTAATAGAGATAGGGTTTCACCATGTTGGCCAAGCTGGCTTCAAACTCCCGACCTTAGGTGATTCATCTGCCTTGGCCTCCCAAAGTGCTGGGAATAAAGTCATGAACCACCACGAAAATATTTCTATAGCTAAAGATTGACCAGACCAAATAAAGCCTCTTTATTTCAAACAAGTCCAATTCATTTAGAAAGATAAAACCAGGCTGGGTGTGGTGGCTCACTACTGTAATCCCAGCACTTTGGGAGGCTGAGGCAGGCAGATCACTTGAGATCAGGAGTTCAAGACCAGCCTGGCCAACATGGGAAGAGCCTGTCTCTACTAAGAGTACAAAAATTAGCGGGGCGTGGTGGCACGTGCCTTTAGTACCAGCTGCTTGAGGCACGAGAATCACTTGAACCCAGGAGGCAGAGGCTGCAGTGAGCCAAGATTGCACCACTGCACTCCAGCCTGGTGACAGAACAAGACTCTGTGTCAAAGAAAAAAAAAAAAGAATTAACCTGTCCTGAAGGACAAATGAACACCTGTCAGATGACTGGTGGCCTATCCTGCACTTTTTGCATATTCCTAGAAACAGCTGAGCCTAGTAGTTCATTGCCTTGAGAACTCTGACTAGTTACCTGGTAACCCATGACCTTTCCTAGCTGGCTTTGTGAAGATCAGAGAGGTCTCCGAGCTTTCTATCCTCCAGCCTTGGGTTTTCTGATTCCTGGAATCCCTCTCCCTCCCAGCCTCTCAATGCAGATAAGACCTTCCCATTCCCCATACCTGGATGAAGTTCCCTTCATAGTCAAAGAAAAGCAGTGGCCATGTGATGCTGATGATGGAGGGAAAGAGCTTCTTCAGAGGAATCTGGAGAGAGAGAAAGAGGAGCAGGAACGGCATCTCCAGGAAGACCTGGCTGTAAGTGCCGCCTGGGTCCCCTCATCACGGCTGGACTCTCACCGGCAAGGACTGCCCCACGGTGCTATGTGCCAGGGCCTGGATGTTGCTGGTCTTGTCTTTCACCTGCTCCACTATAGTCTGCACCTCCATGAGGTTGTCTAGGAAGGAAGATATCAGAGTCAAAGGACATCAGGAAATCAGGAAGGAGGGCATTGGAGTCAAAAGGCTGACTGTGCAGCTGTTCCTCCTGCTCCCCTGGTTGGGGTCCAGTCAGGATATTCACCCTATCCCTCCCTCTGAGCAGGTACCAAAAGACCCAGAAAATTAACAGTGCCTCTGAGTCATTCTACTTCCCCTCTCCGCTCCCCTCACCACTCCCATCTTTCCTCTTACCATCCAGGGTGAAAATGAAGACCACAGTGTCAATTTCCATGAGGGAGGGCAGGATGGAAGTCAGGAAGTCCTCCTGGGAGAAGGAGAACTGGGGACCCTGGGGCAGAAGAAGATGGGAGAGTCCCTCCCATGAAAACACTTTAAAGCACAGACTCAAGATCTAACACTTTTGTCTACAGGTAAAAAAGCAGAGGTTCTAAAAGGTACAGTGTTTTGCCCAAGATGACGTAGCAAGTCAGTGGACTAGGGCCAGGTTCGGGGATTGGATCTAGAGCTTTCCACACTCCCCATGCTACCCCCAAAAGCCTCATGACTTCTGAGCCATATTCTCTTCTCTGGACTATGTTTTTTTTTTTTCTTTTTCTTTTTCTTTTTTTGAGACAGAGTCTCACTCTGTCACCCAGCCTGGAGCACAGTGGCACAATCTCGGCTCACTGCAACCTCCACCTTCCGGTTCAAGCAATTCTCCTGCCTCAGCCTCCTCAGTAGCTGGGACTACAGGTGCCCGCCACTACTCCTGGATCTTTTTGTATTTTTAGTAGAGACAGGGTTTCACCATGTTGGCCAGGCTGGTCTCAAACTCCTGACCTTGTGATCCGCTCACCCTGGCTTCCCAAAGTGAGCTACCATGCCCGGCCATTTCTCTGGATTATCTATTCCAATGAACTCCCCACCTAGCTCCACCTTCCCCTTTGCTTCCACCCTCAGCACACCAGTGATCTGCCCAACTTCCCCAAGTCCTGTTCTTCTCTAACCTGGTTGGTGATCTCAGCCTTCTGGTTAAACATGTCACTGTGATCACCAATGAGAAAGCCACGGACATCTTGGAAATCTGGGAGGTTTAAGAACAAGTAGAGAGGAAAGATTGGCTTTATAGGAAAGGACGTTTCTAGTCTTCAGGGGGAGTCAGTGGGACTGGGAGGAAAAGTGGTAAGTGGGGAGTGAGGAGTAACCCATGAGGGAAGCTGCAGCTAAGCACAGGGGTGGGAGCTAAGAAGGGATCAAGGACTGAGTTGGGGTTTGAAGGAAGAAGAATTTGACTGAAGTGCCTATTTAGATAGGGCAGGAGGAACACTGACAAACACCCATGGGTTGGGAGTAGGTCAGTGTTTGGGGAGCAGCCCGATTGGTTGTGATCAGGAGGAAGCAGGAAGAACATTTGGACTGGGGTCCCACCAGCGCCAAAGGTGTGGATGCACTCTACTCCATCCATGATGGCAATGATGCCCAGGGTCTGCCAGCCAACCAAGTACACATGGCCTTTCTTCTCCAGACTGAGAATGGGTCAGAGGTTAGAACATGAGAGATTACAGTGAAAAGAGGCCAGAGATGCACACAGAAGAGCACAGGAGTCAACACACCATGACCCTTCAACATGCAATCCCATCACCCGCACCATGTTAACATGTCTCAGAGAGTCTCCCTGCTCTTGGTATTCTTCACCTGGGCCACATCCCCACCTCTAAACACATATCCACACACCTGGCGCTGACGTGCTTCATCAAGGTGGCAATCTTGGGGCCTTGGCTGTAGGTCACCTGATGAGCCCGTTCAAATGTCCGCAAGATTTCCAGGAGGCATCTGGGAGAAAAGCCACCAGTTCCCAGGAAGGGCCCAATGCCTCTCAGAAAGACTGGGTGCCTCCCTGAGGAGGGAGGCGAAGGCATAGCTCCCTTAGAACTAAGTTCTTCTGGTCCCTGGAGAGGTGCAGAGAGTAGGGCCAGACTGTGTTCAGGGGGTGCAGCAAGGGACTCAGTGGGCAGAAAACAAAAGAGCAGAAAGAGGGACGAGGGCATCAGGAGGGTACCAGGAGGAGCAGGATCTGAGAACCACTGGGAAGGGGAGTGAACAGCCTGGGAATGAGGCTAGAGAACCTAGAGAGGGAGGCTGGCCCATAGTAGGATGAGCTCTACCTGCATGACCTGGACCACCCCACAAATCAAAGGGCCCTTGGGAGCCAGGCTGGCTTTGGAGGTTCCAGGTAGGCTCAGGGATTAGGTCTGGACCTGAGGAATCCAGGATCCGCTGGAGACAATCTAGACTCTGCGACTATGTGGTGGGAGCAACAGCACGTCCCCACCAGCTCCTTTCTCAGGGGAGGCGTGGTGGGCTGCAGTCTTACTGCCACCAGCCCAGTCCTTGGGTCTAGACCTGCCATTCCCCATCCACACCATCTCACACTCACCTGACTGAGCTCTCTCTTGTCCAGATCCTCCCTACCTTTGAGATGCTGCAATGCCCCGGTCCACAGTCTTATGGGCAGCTAATAACAGGGTTTCCAGCAGGATCTTGGTGGCACTTCCACCTTTCATCCGGGAGGAGCCGCTGAGTCCCTCAGGCTGAATGACGTGAAGACACCCAAGAGGAATTGGGAGAGGTTGAAGACTTCAGAGACCGCTTGTTAGTGACCCCCAGGCGTGTATGTGATGGTACTGCTGGCCCCCAGTGTGCCTGTGAGGAAGGGTACTGGGGTGGGCTTGACTAAGAGGAAGATTGGAAAGAGGGAAAAGGCCTGCTCTGGTCATTCCTGAGTATATATTTAGGACTCTCTGGGGAGGAAGTCACAGTGATTGGGTCTCTTGACAGCTGGGTCAAGGGTTTTTCATAAAGTGCTTTCCTTTTCTTTCTTTTTTTTTTTTAAGATGGAGTCTTGCTCTGCCGCCCAGGCTGGAGTGCTGTGGTATAATCTTGGCTCACTGCAACCTCTGCCTCCCAAATTGAAGAGATTCTCCTGCTTCAGCTTGCTGAGTAGCTCGGATTACAGGAACCTGCCAACACACCCAGCTAGTTTTTGTGTTTTTAGTAGAGATGTGGTTTCACCATCTTGGCCAGGCTGGTCTCGAACTCCTGACCTTAAGTGATCTGCCTGCCTTGGCCTCCCAAAATACTAGTATTACAGTCATGAGCCATCACACTCAGCCCAGAGAGTGCTTTTCTTTCCAAGAAATTTCTCCCCCACCTCCCTCACCTCCACCATTTTCTGTGGTAGTTTATCAATCCAAATACCACATGTCATATGCTTTGGACAGACCGATGAAGCAGCTCTTGCAGGGGTCCAGATGTGGAACACAGCACACCGGACAGCAAAGAGATTCCGGCAAACAGAATGATAACAGTAATAATGAGAAAAGAAGATTGAAAGTCAACATTTGCAGAGAGGAGGAAAGAGAGACGAGTATTTGGGAGGTCAAAACTATGGAATTCTTACATCATACGGAATTCTACCTTCCTATCTCACAAAAGGAAGATGGAGGAGAATGTCTCAGATCACATGGCCATCACTGGTAGAGGGAGGCACCGGGCGGAATTTGGCTAAGGCCCTCCTAAGGCCCAAGTGAGGAGAAATGGTGCTAGTGAAATGTATCCGCAATCCAGATGAGAAAAAAGAAACAGGAGAAAACAGCTTTCAAGCTAAGAAGGACCAGCCAATTTTGGAGAGGATTTAGAAGGCAGAATGAAACAAAACTGCACCCCATTTTTTAAAGCCCATATTTAAAATGTAAATATGTAAGACAGATAGACAGACATAACCGTGGCTATTCAACGCTGTCTATACATAGATGGCAAAGAGCTTCTTTAAACAGAAACTGCCCCAGACCACTAAAGTGTTTAATGATTATGCATTTGAGAGACAGGGTTGGAATTAAGATGAAATATCTTAAGGTGAAAAAGTAAATGGGAAAATAGGATTTGCTTTATAACATCTTAGCTGACTCACAATGCCTCAGGAATTTAAACAAGATGTAACAGAACCTAAAATCAGAGGCCCCAAGGAAGTCGCAAGCAGTTCCCAGGTGTTGGCGGGTTGGAGAACATAGGAAAAGGAGAAGCCCTACCCCGATGGCAGGATTGAGCACAAAAGCTTTCTGTTTCTGCTGCATTTTCTGCATCCGCTCTGCCACTTGTCGGAATGTTGAACTCCAGTCTTCAATGGGGTCATTTCTGGGGTCCAGAGAGACACAAGGTGGGGAGATTGTCTATGAGGATTTCAAAGAAGGGCCTCAGCTGGGAGTCATGATCAAGGACTGCTTTGGGATTGAGGTCAGAGGTCAACAACTTCACACAGACGTATGCTTTGGAGCTTTTAGAGGCACTGTGTTCCTGAACCCCAAGGACGGGGGTTAATAAAACATTCAGCACCTCAAGCCCAGAGCAAAGCCAACACTCAAGTTTAAAGTTCCAGCCTGAGACCCAGACTGTCTTGCATAATCCCCAATGCCATGGCCACACTAACCTCACCCTCTGCAGGCCCGTTAGGGAATGCCTGTCATTCAAATATCAAAGTTGCCACCTTATTTTCCATCTTAGGGTCCATCAGAAGCCCTTGCCATTCATGGAAATACGTTCTGGAAATCCCTCCAAAGAGTGAACCCCTAGTAATGGAGGGAGGGATGACAGTGAGGGAACCAAGCTGCAAGGTAGGTGTAGCGCCTCACGGTTGTCAAACGTTCCTTGAATGAATTAATCAGGAACAAATCAATGTGTTAATGAGGCAGACTTGTTATCTGCTTAGTTACAAATCATGGAATCTCAAAGAATGAGGATCTTCTTTAGTTGATTTCTAATGGCTTTGCTAGGGGATAATTTGTGAATCACCCATTATGGCAGGACCTCAAAGAGTTAGCTACCTCTGTACATGGCACCCCAAATTTTGCCTTATCATCCCGTCCTGCAAAGTTTCCATTCCTTCTTGAACTATTTTTGTATCACTTCTAGGGCAGACGACTTTCACATATTTCATGCCCGTTGTGTAAAATGTCTCCTGTCATTTGTCCTCAAACTATTTCTGAAACTTGCTAGAGATCTAAGAAAGAGGAAACTAAAGCAGAAAGCAGAGACAGGGTTTATATTATATGGTTTAACGTCTAGATTCCTAAACACAGCTGGGCATCCAAATCATCTGGGGAGTTTTGTTTTTTAATAACTATCCATTTCTGGGTACCACATCCACCCTAAGATTCAGATTCAGTTGTTCTGGAGTGGAGCCCAAAAATCTGCATTTTTAAAAAGCTTTCCAGATGACTCTGAAAATCAGCCAAGTTTGGGAGCCACTGATTTAAGGAACAACTGGAAGATCTCCACGCCTACACTGTTTGAAATTCTTCATTTCACTTAGTCATAGGGCCTGAAATTAGCATGCACTGCAGCAGATACATTTTTGGTGAAGGAGGGCCCTCCATGAAAAGGATCAGGGTTAGGGTATTTCAGATTCATTTACACCTTCGCATGAATTATACTACAGCCTAGAATCTGGGAGGTGAAAAAGCACCTTCGAAAAACCCTCTTGTCCCCCTTTCCAAGACCACCGCTAAATACAAAAAGCTGCTCTAAAATCATCAACAAGCCTCTGCCGCATCCCTCTCGTGTCAGGAAGCCCTCAGCTTTGTCAGGTGGCCCACTCCAATGGTTTATTTAGCAGAGTTCCCCAAACCTGGCTGTGCATCAGAATCTCCAGGGATGCTTTCAAAAAATAGATACTTCAGGGCCTTACTCCAAACCTACAAAATCAGACCTCTTACACAAGGAACTAAGAATCTTCTTTATTTTTTTGTAACATTCCCCAGGCAGCTCATGCACAGAACCACATCTGAGCACTACTGGTTTGATGTATTGACTTATTCTGAGATCAGAGTGACTACTGACATAGAAAATATAAGAGGGAGGTGATTTGGGAATGAAGGGCTCTCAGGGAAGGGAAGAGGGTGAGAGATCTGAGGAGCCTCGGGGGAGCAAAGGGGTGCCAGGAATGATGAGAGAGAATGGGCACCAAATAAGGGAGCTGGACAAAGAAGAGTAGGGAGCCATCTAGCACCCACTACTGCTACTTTGAAAAGGTGCTTGGAGCTCACCCCCAAATGAAAGCACAAATCTCTGTGGTATGCATCTTCCTGACCCCATTTTATCTCTTGTTTTCTTGCCTCTTAAATCCCTGTTTTGAATGTAAGCTATCTTATACTTTATGCATCCTTTATAAGTGGCCTTTAATCCTTTCTGAAGCAAGAAGACAATAACTTAACCAACAAAAAAACCTTGTAAGCTTAGGGGCACTCCATATTTAATATTCTGAGATTTGGTGAACAAGAGTATATTTATCATTTTCTCCCTTATGGTTGTACTATAGACTTTGACATGTTCCCTTCCAGCCTGCCCCAGGGCTGGGCCAGTCATTCCAGAAGCCTCACCTGGCCATGCTCACTGGATTGAAGCCAACCAGGACTGGCAAGAAGACAGCTGTGTTGTTCATGCAGTAGTCCATCTGGCCTGCCACAAAGGGAGCCTGATGGTGAAGAAAGAGAAGAGCATGATGAGGGGGTCATTACTCTGAGTGGTGCCCGAGGCTCAAGTGCAGCAGAATCCTTCAGAATGATTGTTCAAAATGCGAATTCCTGGGCACAGTTACAATCTACTGGATCCAAATTTGAAGGAGGTGCATTTTTAACAAGTCCTCCAAGGAAATCTACATGGTAAAGTTGGAATACTACTGAACTAAATTGTAAGCTCTTTGAAGTCAGTATCCTCTTCTCTTTGTGTGTTTCCTTCCATATATAACACTGGGGATCTAGTTTCCGCTCAGTGAATTCTTAGAGCCAGAGAGCTGCAGAATTGAGAGGAAACTTGGGAGTCTTCCAGCTCAGTGCTTCTCAAACTACCTGGTAATCTTGCTAAAATACTCAGTAGGTCTGGGATGGGGCCTGAGATTTTGCATTTCTAACAAGTCTCAGGTGACACTGATGTTGCTGGTACAGGCACCACACTGTAAGTAGTGAGGGACTAGTCCAGGGCCCATATTTTTCTGTAAAAGGCCAGATAGTAACTACTTTAGGGTTTTTGGGCCTTATGGTCTCTGTCCAACTACTCAGCCCTATGGCTATAGCATGAAAGAGGCCCTAGACTATATGTAAACAAAAATAGCTGTGTTCCAACAAAACTTTATTTTAGGGGCTGGACACGGTGGCTCGTGCCTATAAACCCAGCACTTTGGGAGGCCAAGGTGGGCAGATCAATTGAGGTCAGGAGTTCAAGACCAGCCTGGCCAACATGGTGAAACCCTGTCTCTACTAAAAATACAAAATTATCAAGGCATGGTGGCATGTGCCTGTAATTCCAGTTACTTGGGAGACTGAGGCAGGAGAATCACTTCACCCAGGAGGTGGAGACTACAGTGAGCCAAGATCGTGCCACTGCACTCCAGCCTGGGAGACAGAGGGAGACTCCATCTCAAAAAAAAAAAAATACACAAAAATACTTTATTTTAGGGTTGGGCACTGTGGCTCATGCCTGTAATCTCACCACTTTGGGAGGCTGAGGCGGGCAGATCACTTGAGGTCAGGAGTTCGAGATCAGCCTGGACGACATGGTGAAACCCTGTCTCTATTAAAAATCTAAAAATTAGCCGGGTATGGTGGTGGACACCTATAATCTCAGCTTTTCTGGAGGCTGAGGCAGGAGAACCGCTTGAACTTGGGAGGTGAAGGCTACAGTGAGCCAAGATCATGCCATTGCACTCCAGTCTGGGTGACAAAACGAGACTCCATCTCAAACAAACAAACAAAAAAATGTATTTTAAAAAACAGGCAGCTGGCTGCATTGGCCAGCCAGTATAGTTCACTTACCCCTGGGCTAGTCCACCTCTCTTGGTTGCTGATTGATTGATGCAGTTATTCTGAAATAGAATCCCTTCCCATCTTCCCACATTCTTACAATTCAATCCAAGTTAGTGAAACGAAAACCAAAATTCCTTGAGCAAACTTCCTGCTTTCTAGCACCCACCTCATTGATCTCTCTTCCATGCTCTTCCATTCCCACTCACTTCTTCTCTCTAAAATTCATCCACTCAACCTTACTCTCTGTGAGTAAAATTCATTCTACTCACAGAGAGTCCCACAGAAATGCCAACGACAATCACCCTCTTCTTCCCGACAGCCACCTGGGAGAGGAGGATGGACAACACAGTGTAACTGGGAGTATTCCAGGCACAAACCTACTGTGTGAGGGTATCAGGGCCAGGAACAGGGGAGGGAGGGAATAGGCTTTGGTTGAATGCTGGGGGTTTTATGTCCCCATGAGAAGGAACAGATAGAGGTCTCTGGTCAAGTATCAGTGGGAAGCACAGACCTTCTTCAGTTCCTCGATCCCGTGCAAGGCACTATCTTCCGTCCCCTCCCTAGAGGCCACCACAGACCTAAGAGGACAGACTCGAGGTCAGTGGCACTGGTTGGGAAGCAGAAGCCTATGGTTTATTAGGGCAGGCTACATTAAGAGATGGGAATAAAGGGAAAACTATCATTGAGTGAGCACCCACTGTTTGTTGGGCACCATGATAGACACTCCACAGAGTTGAAAATCCCCAAATAACCCAAATACCTGCAACAGCCGGTCAGGTGACATAAGTATGTAAAGTGGACCAAGTGTAAGGCAATAAGGAATGGGGGAACTAAGGCAAGCTGGACTCAATCTCTGCCTAAAGGCATTCAACTCAATTTCTAAGAAGCGCTATTCAGGCCAAACAAAATATTCACAGCCTAACTTGGCTTACCTGTCACCCCCTGCAATGAGGTAGGTGTAAAGAGGTTTCTGTCCCAGACCTTTCATCAGCTGATTAAAGGACACCTGTCAAGGAGAGAGGATGTGAAGGGGTAATGACAGAGAAGAAACAATTATCTTGGATTTTCAACTCCTAGAGGACAGAGACTATATAACGATTCTCTTAGACCAGTGCTTAACCCAGTCCTACATGGAATCTGGCGCTTAAAGCTGCCACTTGGGGATGATTAGTTGGCAGTGCATGGGATGTAGAGACATTGACAACAGACTGGTGGGACTCAGATGGGCTCAGAAGAAATGGGACTTCAGGGTGATGCCTAGCTTTTGGAAGAGAGAGAGAGCCACGCTTGGTCTAGTGAGGGGGGGCCCTGGGAGCTCAGTTATGGTGATCTTTATGGTCCTGAGGGTCACCTCAAGAAGTGGAGAGGGAAGAAAACCAGGGACCAGGGTGCTCACCGACATGAGGAATGCCATCCGGCCAGAGGTGCCCCCTCCACTCAATACAACCAGCCCCCCATCTGGCTCCTGAAGAAGGAAAAAGGCGTATATCACCAGGGCCTGGCTTAGGTTGGGGGAAGCATATTCTTTGTCAGTAATGCAAGAGGAACTGAAAAGGCTCCTTATCCCTCCTCTCATCACAAAAGTGAACAAATACATGCAGTGTAGTGTAGAAAAAGAACACCGGATTAGAGAAACCAGTTTGACTCCCAGGTCTTGCTCCACTACTGATTCAAATCCTTACTTATCCCCGGAAGAACGGAAAGCAGCTTTGTCATCTAAATAAAAGCAGCGTTATCCAGCAATTATTAGCTGGGTGTATTTGACAAGCTACAGTGATTATCTTTCTAAGTCATTGTTTTTTCATCTGATAAAAACAACAAACAGAAATCATATCAACTTCACCGGTTTTTGTGAGGTAATAGCTGTGAAAGTAGACTGTCAATTATAAAGTGTTAAGCAGAGAATTATTGTTAATAATAAGATAAAAATAAGGATCCAAAAGGGAGGATCTTCAAAAGGGAGAAAGGAGGATGAGATCTGTAAAAGTGAGAAATAGAGACCAAAAAAAGGAGAAAGAGGGAAACAGAAAAGTTGAGGCAGGGAGCAGAAGGAAGGTTGTACCTTCAGCACTTCCTGAACTTTCCCGGCCACGTGTACCATGGTGGTCAGAATAGATTCGCTGTAGAGCCTCTGTAGGAAACAGGCAGGAATCAGAAGCCAAGACGAGGAGGACGGTGGATGGGGGAGGGGGTCTCAGGGTTTCCAATGTTAGGAGCCATGGTCAGGGAGGGCAGAGGTGGGATTGGGGTTGGCATGTTTATTTGCAGGGTCCAGGGCATGGGTCTGGGTTACCTGGTATGTGGGCAGAGCTTGCCCCTCCTCCTGGAAGATCTCAGCATCACATTGCCCCAGCAGTCGAACAATTTTCTCAGCATCTGCTTTGTCTAGGTCCCAGGTCAGTGGATTTGACTTCTCTGTGATTGGCACAGCTGCCTCATACCCAGACAACTAGAAGGAAGAGGGGACAAGGAGGGAGCAGGAAGCCACAGCCTCATTCATGCCTGCTGAGCTGGAGTGGCAGCAGGCACAGAGTTTGGACTCTCATACACACACACACACACACACATCACACCAGAAACTCAGCCTGCACTTGCCACTCTGGGCATATTAGAGAAAGAACATCAGGAAGGAAAAAGAGGTGAGCAGAAACCCAGGGCGGACGGAACACTGGATGAAAAATAATTTTAGGAATCAGCACGGAAAGCCAACATGGAGAAGGGGTCTCACCTCCCACTGGCCAGGCTCCGGGGTCTCAATGACATGTTGAAACCGTTTTGTAGCTGGCATGGTCCCGCGCTGTGGATACACTGTTCTGCCTGCCTCTTCAGCCACACGAACCCCTCTGGTCACAGTGACTCTGCTTCCAGTTGGCAGGGCCTTATCTGAGCCACAGTGATGATTAACCCAAGCACGCTGGGCTCTCAGGGCACTACCCCCTGTACCACCGCCTGCACCACCCTTTCCTGGTCACTAGGCCCCCAGCCCTCTGGTAACCTCAGGGAAACTCCTCTTTGCATGCACCCTGACTCCGCAGCGTCTGCTTTGGCCCTGAAGAGGAAGACCAGAGGCTCCTGACTCTTGCACTATGGGGACAATGCCCTCTTCTCCTGAGGACCTAGAGCCTGGGAGTGCAGGACAACACCCAGGGCAGTGAGAATCCCTGGGCAGATGTCCTCTGAGGCCAGAGATCAGGGCGGCCAGGTCAGCAGAAGTCAGAGGACCTGGCCCATGACTTGATCACATGCTCCACAGGCACAGTCCCACTGGTCCCATATTACCCTCTCCTTTCAGAAAGGAAGGCAGCAGAAGCTTCTGAGCCCCAAGTGTGCACACACTGTACTGGACATTAGAGCTGGAAAAATGCCACAGAGACAGAAATACTACATTGAGAATTAGAAACCAAAGGATCTGCCCTAAACATAGTGCTAGCCAGCATCTGTTTATACTGAATAACACACTTTCCACAGACAGTATCTCATGGGATACACCAACACTAAGATGTTGGTCAATGTTGACACCTTCATTTTCAGATGATGAAACGGGCTCAGAGTAGTTGAGTTGGTTGCTTAAGATCACTCAGCTGGACAAATCGGGACTCACACCCAGATTTCAAGCTCAACCAAAGCATGAAATAATGTAAGAGCTTACATGTTTATTGAACAAAGGAAGTAACTAACAAATTGGTGCAAATTTGCAATCATCGTCCATTCACACGTGAGATTTATAAAGATCTCTCCCCAACATTGCCTCATCTGAGCCTCACAACAACCCTGTGAGGTTTCACTCCCTTTGCTTTACAGGTGGGAAACCTGCGGCACAGATAAACCAGTTTCTCCAAAACCATGCCATAAGTGGCAGAGCTTTAGAAAAACAAAAACAAAACAAAACAAAAAGGCGAAAAGAAAGGAATAACATTTTTTTAAAAAGCCATAGGTCTCTGAGCTTTGATTCTCCCTCGAAGCTCAACATTCTTAACAATCTCTGTCTCCAGGTTTTAACCAGACACATAAGAGATGCTCAATAAACATTTGCTGAATAAATGAAAGAATGAATGAGAAAGCGAACGGAATTAAATCAGATTATGAATGGGAAAGAGACTTCAAAGCTGACGCAGTCTATAAGTAAGGGATTGTTAAAGCAATTATTATCTGCATCACTCTGTCCCCTCTCCTCTTAGCCCCTTGGGCACTGGAGGTGGAATTCCTCCTCCCAACTTGGCTCTTCCACGCGGGCAGGAAGGGGATCTCCCAGGTGCCGGAGACCCTCGCACCCGAGCCTCCCCCTACGCCCCCGCCGGCTCCGCCGCCTGAGCTGGGAAAGAAGAAATAGGGGATGGGGGACCCGGAGGCGCCATTGGGAGGGTCGTGGGAGGAGCCCGGAGAGGACGTGGGTGGGGGGCTGGAGGGGAATGACGGCGGCCAGAACCCCGGTGGGGCGGGGCGGGCCCGCGCGTCCCGGTCGGGCTGCGGCGGAGCGAGCTGGGCCAGCGCTGCAGAAGGCGGCTGGCTCTCCCGGACGGTCACATCCCGCTGCAGGGGCGGGCGGAGGCCGCCGCACTGCCTCCCGCACCGCGGACCAGGGCCAGCGTCCGGGCAACGCCCCCTGCTCCGGGACAGACTTTCCGCCCGCCCGAGCTCTGGGGGCTCCGAAGACCCGCGCCCGCTCGGCAGGCAGCTCGGCCCCGCGCTGCCCGCCTCGCCGGGCCCGCGCCAAGATGGGGTAGGGGCAGCGCCACCGAGTCGGGCGATGGGCCGCCCTCTGGGCACCGAGCAGCCCCCGGAGGCCTGACCGACCGCGAGGACCGGCGGAGGTGGGTGTGGGCAGGGCTGACCGCCCTCTGGGGGCGCCCGGGCAATGCAGGGGCGGGAGGACGCGGGGAAAATAGGGCTGTTGTGAGCTGTGGGGAGCCCAAGAGAGCTGCTACCCCTCCCCCCGTGCGTTCTGGGCAGTCCTTGACCTCCCACAACTCCTGCCACCTCCAGGAGCCCCGTCTGGATGTCAAGCGGATGCCCCAGTGCCCCCCCAGCGGACTCGGTGGGGACATGGCTTCGCTGTTGCCCCTTTCCCCATATCTAAGCCCCACGGTCCTCCTGCTGGTCAGCTGTGACCTGGGCTTTGTGCGAGCAGGTGAGTAAAGGGGAACGGGGCTGACGGTCCACCAGAGCTAGTCAGAGGGTGAACCTGTTAACACTCTGGCTCCTGCAGACCGGCCTCCCTCTCCTGTGAATGTGACGGTCACTCACCTCAGAGCCAACTCGGCCACTGTGTCCTGGGACGTCCCAGAAGGCAACATCGTCATTGGCTACTCCATTTCCCAGCAAGTATGAATCACCCTTCTGCTCCCCCAACCTGTGTCCTTGGATTTCTGCACATTCCTTCACTTAGGTGGGGGATCTGGAAGCAGGCTATCCTGGCTCAGGCTGCCCTTTTCACGCTACTCCCCCGGAGTGCTTGGATGTTGAAGAGTCTCGGTTGAGCCTTGTGGCTTGGCACTGGGTTGAGGCTGGTCTCCTCTCCCCTCATCTCCCTGCAGCGGCAGAATGGCCCCGGGCAGCGTGTGATTCGGGAGGTGAACACCACCACCCGGGCTTGTGCCCTCTGGGGCCTGGCTGAAGACAGTGACTACACAGTGCAGGTCAGGAGCATCGGCCTTCGGGGAGAGAGCCCCCCAGGGCCCCGGGTGCACTTCCGAACTCTCAAGGGTTCTGACCGGCTACCTTCAAACAGCTCAGGCCCAGGTGAGGGTCTGTGCTATTGGATTCTCCGGCTGCTTACCCGGCTTGCAGCCTCTTACTTACTTCCCCAAGACAAGAAACAGTCTAGCTGATGTGCATAGGATGATTTAATTCATTTATTAATCAATTTATAATATTGTACTGCCAGGAAAGGAAGGAAAAGCAGGTGAGAAGGGGACTGAGTATAGACAGGCTGGTATTGAGTTGTTCTGGGGGAAGGGCTTCTAAGCTTCCTGTTACCCAACTTCACATCAGCTGCAGCCTGCATGAGTGAGTAATTAACCTGCAGCCATCTGCTTTTTGGTCGCTAACCACCTGTCCACCAATGGCTTCCTCCCACGGAGGGGCTACTCTACACTCGAAGGGCAACATTATGATGGGTCTGCCCTCTCTAATCCCCAGCATATCCATCCTGCATATGTCTGCACAGAGAGCTATTCCCCAGTAACCTGGAGTCTGCCTTCTCCCTTCTCAGGTGACATCACAGTGGAGGGTCTTGATGGAGAGCGACCACTGCAGACTGGGGAAGTGGTCATCATTGTGGTGGTGTTGCTCATGTGGGCTGGTGAGTAAGCAGCTAGACAGGGGACCAGGGACTCAGTTAAGGTGGGAGGTGGCAAAGGTTGTCAGGAGAAAAAGTGAGAGAAATGGGCCAGTCACGTGGCTCATGCCTGTAATTCCAGCACTTTGGGAGGCCGAGGCAGGCAGACCACCTGAGGTCAGGAGTTCAAGACCAGCCTGGCCAACATAGTGAAACCCCATCTCTACTAAAAATACAAAAACTAGTGGGGTGTGGTGGAGAGCACCTGTCATCCCAGTTACTCAAGGAGGCTGAGGCAGGAAAATCACGTAAACTCAGGAGGAGGAAGTTGCAGTGAGCCGAGATGGTGCCACTGCACCCCAGCCTGGATGACAGAGCGAGACTCTGTCTCAAAGAAAAAAAAAATGAAAGAAATGGAGTGGGGAGACACTTAGTTGAGGAGGGATGATTCGAAGTTTGAAGAGAGGGAGAGGAGGCTGTTGAGAGCCCAGAGAGGAGGACTGCATTGGGCACCAGGAATTCAGGATGTTCTTCATGGATTTTTCTAGAAGCTATGTGGGTATCTCCCTGTTGTGGGAGATGAAAGCTCAGACTGTATTATGTTTCAGCTGTAATTGGGCTGTTCTGCCGTCAGTATGACATCATCAAGGACAACGACTCCAACAACAATCCCAAGGAGAAGGGAAAGGGACCGGAACAGAGTCCTCAGGGAAGGCCAGTGGGGACAAGACAGGTGATGTGGGGGCCAGTGAGGGCAGAAAGGGTGCTTTTGCCCCTGAGGGGCAGCCAGGAAAAGGAAGAAGGTCAAAGAGGGGCAGAAAAAGATGAAAATGGAAGACCTGGAATGAGGGAGGCTGGAGAGAAAGGGTGGCACCTATTACCTTCCTGAAATTGAGACTCAGTCCATTTCCTTTCACAGAAAAAGTCACCATCCATCAACACCATCGATGTTTGAGGGAAGAAACACACCCAGAAGAGAGATGCACTAAGAACTTGGGGATGGGGGTGGGGTCAGGGAAAGCCCAAGATGGTGATCTGCTGGAGACTCTCAGAGGGTAATGACACTCCCACAATCTCAGGCCTGGTACCCATCCTCTTTCCACTGTGAGCAGAGCCAGTCTGTTAAGAGTCTGTGCCCCTGGACCTGGGGAGCGGATATCAGATGGGATATCTCCTCCCATCCCCTGGTCCAGGGGAGAGTCACTTGTTCTACCCTAACCCATTAGGTCCCAAATGGGGGCCCCATTCCACCTGTATCAGGACTCTCAGCATCCCCAGCTGCCCCCACATCTTGCCTCTGGGCCTCAGAGAGGGGTGTTTCTGTGGGTACTCCTCTTTCCCCAGCAAACAAAAGGAATTGTCGCAGCCTAGAGGCAGATGCTGCACTGCACTACTCCAATGTCTTCCATGGAGCCTCAGGTGCTCCCCCTCTCACCTGGCAGCCCCTTCAGCTGCCAGTGATCTCACTCCTTGGACATTTTTCCAATAAAGGTTCTTGGACAAACTGGAGCTGACTATATAGTATGCCGAAGACATTTCCTCACCTCGTCTCTCTCCTGACCCTCCAAGGGCCCCTCACATCACCACCTACTTGACAGGAGCAGATTCTCATTGCAAGGTGTAAAAATACTCCACCTTGGGATAGGGACCAGGAAGAAGAGGTGTAGAAAACTAGAACCCCAGATTCTGTTGCTTTGTTGGGTGAGAATGGGAAAAAGATAAGAGAAAGATGTAAGTTCCGGAACCACTGGAAACTAAGGCATATCAAAGGAGAGGGCAGTAGCTTTTTAATCTTCACTGCTTGCATCAACAGCACAGCTCCTCACCACTTATTCTTCTGACTCCTCCATCAACCCTGGGCTAATGGTCAGAAAAGGACTAAGCAGTGTCTTGGGGACTATTGAAAGGACAGCTACACTCATGGATTCCTGGTGCCACATGCTCCTATCCTATGTGTTCCTGTGTCTGTTCCTCCCTCCTTTGCGTTCCCTTTCTGCTCTGCCTCTGTTTAGTCAAAGTCAATAATAAGTGTAAATCATAAATGAGTTTATGTTCATGCTCTGCCACCATATCCAGAGGAGGATTCTGAAAATAAAACTGAGGGGTTGGGACTCCCCTGTCAAAAGAATTAACATTTGAGCTCTGAAGCCTACTTGTTTCCCGTGAAAATAGGGGCTGTCCTCTACTCTTTCCTATTTTCTAAGGAGTGGTTGGTGGCCATGAGACAAACCCCTGTTGACATTTACAGCCACTGTGGGGGAAGGTTTCTGGACCCACAATCTCTCTAGAGAGCATATACTACACTTTCTGGAGAGTCACAGATCTTCCCAGCTTTGGGTCATTTCAGAGAGGCTTATGAGTAACTCCTTTTCTGCATTTCAATATCTCTGGTATGTTAGAAGATAGGCCAAAAATCTGGAAAGGAACTCCAATCCAAACAAAGATCAACAAGTCAGTATCTTTTCTACTTAACCAATCTCCAACCCCAGGTATCACAAGACAACTATCAGGTGAGCCAAGTCTGGTCTGCCCTCAAAACTGAACCCTAAAAGCGTTCCAATGTAAACAACAGTCTTTAACCCACCATTACCCAATTTGGAAGTAGGGTACCTTACATTTCTCTGGCAGCTGGTTCAAAAACACTCATCTCTCAGATTCTGAGAATAAATATCATCATTTATTGGGATGGGAGTGTCACAGGTTATAGTATCATGGCATGGAGAGAGCGAGCTAGGAGATGAGAAGGAAAATAAAAGGTGTTTAAAGCTACCAACTCTGGGTTGAATCCCAGTTCCAACTCCAAACTGACTGTGTTAGTTTGAGCAAGTGCCCTGAGGAAAATAAAAGGTATTTAAAGCTACCAACTCTGGGTTGAATCCCAGTTCCAACTCAAACTGACTGTGTTAGTTTGAGCAAGTGCCCTGAGTCTCCTGCTATGTAAAATGAAACTAATAACGTTATCCCCTTCGAAAGGTGGTTTCGGGATTAAATGACACAAATGCACGTATAACACTTCGCACAGTACCTGGCAGACACATACTGGGTATTCATCATTAGCTATCGTTATTAGCCTTGCGATCCCGTGCAAGTCATGTAACCTATTTGGGTACAATTCCGTCAACTGCAAAAGGCCTAATACCAACTGCCCTGCTTTTCTCTAGGGCTGTGAGGATTAAAAGAGTGCACTCAGCAACAGTCAAGTCTGACAAAGAGCAAGACGGACCGCGATGACGTAGGACTCAGGACTAGTCGAAGGCTTGTGGGAGGGGCTTGAGTTAGGGTTTGCATGCGAAACAGGATTGGTCAAGAAGAGCATTCATCAATCCCTCTCAAGGGCCCGCCCCAGATCTCACCGCGCTTGCGCACGTTCTGTTTGCTTCGCCGCAAAGCTGTGTGACCTTGCGACGCGTGTTGCTCTCCGGTCGCGTAAGCGTCAGCGGCTGTCGCTGCGGCTGCGTGGCGGGTTGTCCAGGTAACCACGGGAGTTGTCGCTGTCTGGTAGCATCTGAGAGACAGGTGTGCGTCATGCAGTTGAAGCACCTGAGGACCCTGCTGAGCCCTCAGGTGAGGAGTTGCGTGCCCGTTCCCTCCCCCTTTCGCTTTATGTTCCGAGAAAGGTAGGGAAACTGAAGTTTAATGATGCGGAGCTCCTACTGTGTGCAGAAGGCTGTAAAGTATATATCAATGACCCAGGCCCTGTCCTGTCGATACAGTGTTCAGGAGGTGAGATGCAGCGCGAAGCTTTCCTTACATTTCATTTACGTCAGTTGTGTACAGGCCCCGGTCCCGTGCTGGCGCTCGAAGGAATTCCAAACCACCCGACTTATTGCCCCTGCCTTCAGGAGGCTCGTATTACAGGGAGAGGTGCACGTGTAAGCAGCGAGTATACATCCACCCATAATTATAAATAAGCGCCTTAGGTGCAAGCCGTGAAGGGGGAGTGCAACGACCGAGCCGTGTATACTAATGGTAGAGATCTAATCTCCTCCGATTCTGGAGAGTCGGGGCCCTAGGGCAGGAGCCCTGGAACAGGGTGAAGAAAGGGTGGGCTTTGGAGTTAGCACACCAGAATTTAAGTTCTAGCTCCACCATACTTTCTTCATAGAAAATTTCTTACCTTTTCCTTATTTCAGATCCACCACTAATTTATTCATTTATTTATTTAAGACAGAGTCTTGTCCTGTAGCCCAGGCTGGAGTGCAGTGGCGCGATCTCACTGCAACCTCCACCTCTCGGGTTCAAGCGATTCTCCTGCCTCAGCCTCCTGAGTAGCTGGGATTACAGACATGTGATATCATGCCCGGGTAATTATTTATTTATTTATTTATTATTATTATTTTGGAGAGATGGGGTTTCCCCATGTTGCCTAGGCTGGCCACCACATCTTTAAGCAAATGACCTGATATCTCTAACTTTAGCCTTTATTATACAGTGTTTCTGAGCACTCACCAGCTTCTACATTTGGAAAACATGAGTACTAATAGCAACTTTAGGGGATTTGGGAAAGAGCAAGATAGAGTAGTATACACAAAAGAGCATTGTAAACTGAAAAGCAGTGTGAAAAACTGATAGACAAGAGAAAGGACATTCAAAATTCAAAGGGCGGAATAATACAAAGCTAGTAAGATGTCTGGCCAGGTACAGTGGCTCACACCTGTAATCCCAGCAATTTGGGAAGACAAGATGGAAGGATCACTTTAGCTAAGGGGTCCAAGACCTCTAGAAAAACACTTAAAATTAGCCACGTGTGGCAGCAAGCACCTGTAGGCCCAACTACTGGGGTAACTGAGGTGGGAAGGTCTCCTGAACCAAGGAGGTCGAGGCTGCAGTTAGCTGTGATCACACCACTGCACTCCAGCCTGAGTGACAGAGCAAGACTCTGTCTTGAAAATAAATAAGATGTTCCATAACTGAGTGCCTAATATGTACCAGGGCATCTTAGGTAAAGAAATTGGGATTGTGGTTTATGGATTTACACATACATGGATTTAAATCATGGTTCTTGGCCAGACACAGTGGCTCGTGCCTGTAATCCTAGCACTTTAGGAGGCCGAGGCAGGTGGATCACCTGAGGTCAGGAGTTCAAGGCCAGCCTGGCCAACATGGTGAACCCCCACCTCTACTAAAAATGCACAAATTAGCTGAGCGTGGTGGCACATGCCTGTAATCCCAGCTACTCAGGAAGCTGAAGCAGAAGAATCGCTTGAACCCAGGAGGCAGAGATTGCAGTGAGCCAAGATTGCACCACTGCACTCCAGCCTGGGTGACAGAGTGAGACTCTGTTGCAAAAAAATAATTAATTAATTAATTACATCATGGTTCTGTCACTCACAAACTGTGTATGTGAACTTGGGCAAATTACTTAATCTTTTTGGGCTTCCATTCCTCCATTTGTAAAAGGGGGATAAATGTAGCATCTACCTCATTGTTATGAGGTAAAATGAGACTATGCTTGTCTGGCACTTATCAAAATGCTTATTCTATGGTAAGTACTTATTAAAGGCAAGTTCTTATTATTTGATTCTGTACCTCACTTAATAAAACAATCTACTGAGGTACATATTGTAGAGAAAGGAGAATTAATTGATTATGGGAATCAGGAAGGCTTCACAGAGGGTGTGGCATTTGGACAATAGAAGGAAATTAGAACACAGAAGCTTACGCTTGTAATCCCAGCACTTTGGGAGGACAAGGCTCATGGATTACTTGAGGTCAGGAGTTCAAGACCAGCCTGGACAATATGGTGAAACCCTGTCTCTACCAAAAATACCAAAATATTAGTCAGGCATGGTGGCGCACACCTGTAGTCCCAGCTACTTGGGAGGCTGAGGTAGGAGGATTGCTTGAACCCAGACAACAGAGGCTGCAGTTAGCTGAGATTGTGACACTGCACTCCAGCCTGGGGAACAGAGCGAGACTCCATCTCAAAAAAAAAAAAAAAAAAAAAGGAAATTAGAACAAAAGAGAGTTGTGCTTTCTCCTTAGTTGGAGAAAGAAAAAAAAAATATTTATGCTCATTGCTTAGCAATCTGTCCCTTGAATCTGTAATTTAAAAATCTCTTTGCCCTAGTGGAAAAATTAATTGGAAATGAAATCCTCCTTCAGTCTCTCAAAATAAGATGATGTCATGATGCTGGTAGGGCTGAATGCACAGGATTGGGCAAAGCGATGAAACAGGAGGATCAGCAAAAGTTGATGAGGAGCCTCAGCCCTTCTAACCTAATGAAAGGAAGAGTCAGAGGGTGATAGTGATGCTGGGGTGGCTATTTTCTGGTTTGAGGATTTGCGGGAAAAGAGCATTTTTACTTCTGACTTTGGAGATAGGTGAGTTTGGAGTGAAAAGTGTCAATGTTTTAAGCAAGAACTCTAGTGTCCAAGTAATTAAAAAAAAAAAAATTGGAGCAGAAGAAAAGCAGAATAAATGTTTTGATTTCAAGGAAGGAAACCCTTTGTAGCAGAACCATACAGGAGCAGAGCTAGTGTTGGAAGGGTCAGGTCTGGTCAGGGTAATTCACCTGGAGATAACTTCTAACTTAGGTTTCTGTGAAGTAGGTGGGTAAGAGGAAAAGCAAGTGGCATTGTTTATCCTGAGTCTCAGCTCTAATTACTTTACTCCCCCTATCCTGAGCTCTCACTGTCCCTCCCTTTCCTGCCAAATAAGCCCAAACTCCTTCAAAGACTCTCCTGAGCTGGCCTTTTTTTCCTGCCTTTCCCCTTCTGTTCTACTACTATTTATAAGGTATAATAGTTTTAAATAAACTAAATTCGTGTTTCTTGTCCAGAACTTGCCTTTGCTCATTGCCATTGCTCACATCTCAGATAATTTCTACTCAACTGCATGCATTCTTCAAAGCTCGATTTTGGTAATTTAAGCATGAAATTCTCTCAGCCTTCTCCAAACTATTAGAGCACTTTATACAGACTTTTGGGACTTTTATATAATGGGACTTTTCCTATTTTGCGCCATCTTATTAGACCTGGAGGCAAAAATCTATGTTTTTCTTTTTGTCTCTCTTTCAGCCCCTGGCCAAGTGCCTTGATCAATAAGGTGCTCAAAAAATATTAATTGAATGAATGGCTAAAGATAAAAACTTGGCCGGGTGCAGTGGCTCACGCCTGTAATCCCAGCACTTTGGGAGGCCGAGGCGGGCGGATCACGAGGTCAGGAGATTGAGACCATCCTGGCCAACGTGGTGAAACCCCGTCTCTACTAAAAAATACAAAAATTAGCTGGGTGTGGTGGCGTGCACCTGTAGTCCCAGCTACTTGGGAAGCTGAGGCAGGAGAATTGCTTGAACCAGGGAGGTGGAAGTTGCAGTGAGCCGAGATCGCGCCACTGCACTCCAGCCTGGTGCCTGGCAACAGAGACTCTCTCTCAAAAAAAGAAAAAAAAGATCAAAACTTACCAGACGAATTGAATTTATTTCAGTAGCAGACCTGGCATCTAAGGGAATGAGGAGGCTGTTGCAGCGATTCACTGATACAGTGGACTTAGCACACTGCCGCTTAGTACATTTGCATATGAGTCTCTAGAAGCACACGATTCTCACAGTCTAGGGTCTGAAGGCCTTGGAGACCAGGATGGGCAACAGGCATCTCTTTATTTTGAGGATAGGACCATGACAGGAAGAAAATTGGCCAGAATTACACTAGAATTAATGGAGCTCTAAATGCTTTTGGCGTTCTAGACCAGCACACGGATTTGTCTTTACCCCTTTGCCTCTGCAGGATGGAGCTGCAAAGGTGACCTGCATGGCTTGGTCCCAGAACAATGCCAAATTTGCTGTCTGCACAGTGGACCGAGTGGTATTGCTGTATGATGAACATGGAGAACGGAGAGATAAATTCTCCACCAAACCAGCTGACATGAAGGTAAAGAGTGTATTCATGTGTACCTTAACCTACTGATAGGGTCATACAAACCTGGAAGACCTAGTCTGTCTCCTAGCCATAGGCATAGGAAATGGTGTAGCCCACCTTTTTCTCCCCCTTAGGAGCACATATGTACCTTTTTTTCTTTTTTCTCTTTTCTCTTTCATGTATACTCATTACTGCTTTTTCTTTTTTTCTTTTTTAACTTTTAGTATGGCAGGAAGAGCTATATGGTGAAGGGCATGGCTTTTTCTCCTGATTCCACTAAAATTGCCATAGGACAGACTGACAACATCATCTATGTCTACAAGATTGGAGAAGATTGGTGAGGATAGAGACTGGGAGATGGAATGGCCCAGGAAAGAAGGAAAGGCAAGAGAAATGCCTCTCTGGGGAGGGGAAATGAAGAGGATGAGAAGCTAAGCTTGGGTATTGAAGGCACTTTCTGTAGTCTGTTGTTGCTTTTCTACCTTCGCCTGTCCCATGTGTTCTGCAATCCCATCCCTGGAGGAATCAGTCCAAGGTCAACAGGAGGCCCTGTGAGATCCTGGAAGCCCAGAGGGATGTTGCATCTTTGTTACTGTTCCAAAGCTCATTAGGCTCCCTCATATGCCTCCTTTCAGGGCTCCTAGAGAGTAGTCAGAAACACTAGTGGGCCAGGAAGAAATCTGCTCTTTCTTCTCTTCCCTCAGCATCATGTTTGGTAATTTGTTTATGGAAGTGGTTTTAAATATGCTTCCTCTCCTTTTGTTTGGCAGGGGTGACAAGAAAGTCATCTGCAACAAGTTCATCCAGACGGTAAAGTTCAGTCCAGTCCCTGGAAGCTTAGGATGAGCAAACATCTATCAATATATCTACTTATATCTATATATGTCTGTCTATATCAATATATCTACCTACTTATATATAAGTAGATATATTTGTATAGTAGATATAGTAGAAACGCAGGAGTTGCATTTCTAACATCTGAATCTGGACTTTTCCTACTGTAAGGATGGTGTTTTGTGGCTGCTCATGGTCACCTGCTTTCTTCCTCAGAGCCCTGTTGTGTCCCTTCCCTCCTATAGGAGGTGGGGGTGTGTGGCGGGGTGTTCAAGTTGTTATAAATGTGCTGGCCCCCACAGATGGGGTTATCTTTTCCATCATTTCCTTTCATGCAGAGTGCTGTCACTTGTCTGCAGTGGCCCGCAGAGTACATCATTGTCTTTGGACTGGCTGAAGGGAAGGTAAAAGAGGGAAACACAAGAGAGGGGGTGGTTGGGAAAAGGGTTCTGGACAGAGGAATATGGTTCATCCTCTTTCTTAGGATCAAATTGTATACTGGGGAGAATGCATAGGGACCAGCTTTGTGGGATGATTTTTCCTTTTCTTCTTAGGGCCTGATTAAATGTAAAATAGCCTGACCATATTTGTTGTGTCCATTTTTCCATTTTCAGGTTCGTTTAGCAAACACCAAAACTAATAAATCCTCTACCATCTATGGGACAGAGTCTTATGTGGTGGCCCTGACAGCAAAGTGAGTAAAGAGGAGGAGGTCACAGAGTCTGGAGGTGTTAGGAAAGCGCTGTGGGGAAGTCTGGACTGCAGGACCACAGTATGAAAGGCAGGAGAACTGGTGGCAGGAACCATAGGCGGGGCTGTGTTCAACAGAGAGAGGGGCGTTCTTGGTGAGATAGAATGATCTCTTCCTGTATTTCTCTCCTTTCTCCTTTTTCAGTTGCTCTGGGAAAGGAATTCTCTCTGGTCATGCAGATGGTACCATTGTTAGGTATTTCTTTGATGATGAAGGCTCCGGAGAGTCACAGGTATGAATAAAGAATGTTGTGGGAGGCTGACGTGGGTGGATCACTTGAGTCCAGGAGTTTGAGACTGGCCTGGGCAATATGGTGAAACCCTGTCACTACCAAAAAAAAAAAAAAACTTAGTTGGGCGTTGTGGCATGGGCCTTTAGTCCCAGCTACTTAGGAAGCTAGAGTGGGAGGATCACTTGAGCCCAGGAGGTTGAGGCTGCAGTGAGCTGAAATAGCACCACTGCACTACAGCCTGAGTGACAGAACAAGACCCTGTCTTAAAAAAAAAAAAAAAAAAAAAAAAAAAAAGGATACTGTGGGATAGGAGATAAGGAAATTCCAGGAACCCTCCTAGAGGAGGTTGGA
The DNA here is from genome assembly GCF_049354715.1 of Callithrix jacchus. NCBI lineage: Eukaryota > Metazoa > Chordata > Mammalia > Primates > Cebidae > Callithrix > Callithrix jacchus. Next base: position 87,547,876 of record NC_133515.1, read on the forward strand.
CTTCTAAGGCATTTGGATTGAGGTACTAAAGGAGGAGGCTAGAGGAGTGAGACCTCAGGGACAGAGAAAAAGTTGGATGTGGCCACCAAGAGGATTTATGTTTAGGAGCCTGGAGCTTACTGCTTATAAGAAGGGATGAAAAGCAAAAAAAAAAAGAAGGGATGATTCAGGTGCAAGGGACCTTGGAACAAAGGGAAATAAAAATTCTTAGGGTAATGAAAAGTGAAAATTATTCCTATTTACATAAAATATACATATATATATTACATAAAATATATATATGTATATATTTATGTATGTAAATTTACAGAAAAAAGAGTTAACCATTTCCTCTGGAGAGGGGAAAGGAAAAAGATGGGAGATAAAAAGGAAACTTTCATGTTTTACTCTATATACTGATGTATTTGAATCATTTACATTAAGAATTACTTGTAGGCTGGGCACAGTGGCACACACCTGTAATCCCAGCACTTTGGGAGGCCAAGGTGGGTGGATCACCTGAGGTCAAGAGTTTGAGACCAGACTGACTAACAAGGTGAAACCCTGTCTCTACTAAATACAAAAAATTAACCGGCATGGTAGTACATGCCTGCAATCACAGCTATTTGGGAGGCTGAGGCAGGAAAATTGCTTGAACCCGGGAAGCAGAGGTTACAGTGAGCCAAAATCAAGCCATTGCACTCCAGCCTGGGCAACAGGAGCGCAACTCCATCTCAAAAAAAAAAAAGAATTACTTGTTTAGATCAGGCACAGTGGCTCACTCCTGTAATCCCAGTACTTTGGGAGGCCAAGGCAGGAAAAAGATCACCTGAGATCAGGGGTTCGAGACTAGCCTGGCCAAAATGGTGAAACCCCGTCTCTACTAAAAATACAAAAATTAGCCAGGTGTGGTGGCATGTGCCTGGAATCCCAGCTACTCGGGAGGCTGAGGCAGGAGAATCACTTGAACCTAGCAGGCAGAGGTTGCAGTGAGCTGAGGTCGTGCCACTGCACTCCAGTCTGAGTGACAGAGCAAGACTCCATCAAAATAAAAAATAAAAATAAAAGAATTACATGCATAATGGTTAAATTTAACCCTCCTTAAAAAAAGAAGCCCTGTCTTTGTGGGCCTAGACAGTGTTGGTTAATGTGTAGGACATCTCTTTTTCAGAGGAGCTTAACCAGGTGCATATTAAAAATTTCCAATACGCAAGCATTTCGAGGTTTTTCTAGAGAACAAGGTCAACAAGCATCTGCATAGTGTGTGTGTGTGTGTGTGTGTGTGTGTGTGTGTGACAGTTCGTGAAGTGTTTAGGATTAGGATTTATTGGGATGGGGAAATGTTGGGAGAAAGACTTCTGCAGGGTACGATGGTTAGAGTGAATGTATCAGGTATTGACAGTAATTATTTCTGGGGTGGAGTCTTCAGAGAGTGATTGAAACCCTCTCCTTCTGTCTGTCTTAGGGGAAGTTGGTTAACCACCCGTGTCCACCCTGTGCCTTGGCATGGGCAACCAATAGCATCATGGCTGCAGGCTGTGATAGGAGGATTATAGCCTATGGAAAAGAAGGCCACGTGCTACAAACTTTTGATTATAGCCGTGATCCTCAGGAGCGGGAGTTCACCACAGCTGTAGCAAGTCCTGGGGGCCAGTCCGTTGTGCTAGGAAGCTGTGACAGGTGAGTCCCCTTTCCAGTTTTATCTTTGGCCTGCTTTCCCTGTGAACACTCCCTGCTTTATGCTTTAGCCAAATTATTCCGAGCCAGAGTGGGAGACTGGACCAAAATCGAGTGTCTGTTGAAAGAGATTCTCAGATTGTAATTCATGTGCTTTCCTCATCCTGTTCTCACCATCCATGGGTGTGCAGGCAGTTCCAGATGTCCTGTGCTCTTGTTTTGTCTCTGTGCCTCTCCCTGCACTTCCACAGCAGAATTCATCTCTATGATCTGTTTCCATTGCCCACTTTGAGACTGCGTAGAGTTTCTCACATCATATTACAGTTTGTTGTTTGCATCTGTCTGGTTAAATCAAAGACTCCTTGAGAAGAGGGCTTATTATTCATCCTTTTATCTCCAGTGCCTAGATTAGCATCTGTATGCTGTATATATTTAAGATATGCTCAGATGTTTGGTGAATGAGTGAATGAATGGTGGAGCAGCAGATGAACAGCCATGTCCCGGGTCTCTTCACTTCTCTGGCATGTGTTTAACCCCAGCTTTGTCAGTCCTGTCTTTCTATCCTCTTCAATCTTATGTCTCCTCGTGTTCTGTTCTTTCTTCACTGCCTCCTACCATTTATCTTCTTGTTCCATACTTTTTTGCTCCAAATAGCTCATTTTTCTCACCTGCCCTGATCTTTTGGTTTTCTCCGCTCCTCTCACTCTTATTCTGTTTTAGTTTTGCCTTGATTTTCCCAGCTTACTTCCTGTGCACCTTTGTGTCCTCTCCTGCTAGACTGCCTAGCTTGTGTGTTCTTTTTATTTCCTTTCTTTTCTGTTACAGCAAGACTAATTTCCTTTGGTTATCAGCTCATTTGCACCCTTTAGCTCAGCCTCGATCTCTTCTAAAAGCCACATACTTTATTTCAGGCTTCGGGTGTTCAACTGGAGCTCTCAAAGAAGCATCTGGGAAGAGGCAAAGCCCAAGGAGATTGCCAATTTATACACCATCACTGCCTTGGCCTGGAAGCGGGATGGCTCACGGCTCTGTGTGGTGTGTTACTAGTAATCCCTTTCTGGATTGGTGACTTTCACCAAACTAGAAAAAAGCCCTGCCTTATCCTACAGCACTCTCCCCTGACACTAGAGAGTCTCCTCTTTCCTTTTGACCCTAACCTAAAATTCTGGTGTTAAAGGAAGGAAGGAGAAATTCATACTTTATTGGAGGTCACAAAAGGGACAAAGAATTGTGTGTAGGCAGAGCTAGTTTCTCGCTTTTATCCCATTAATATGTGGTGCCCTTGAGTCCAATGATTGTAGCCAGTTTCCTTTTGGTACTTCCAAAAACTGCCAGCTCTTTTACTGCCAACCGTTCTCTAGACTCTAGAGCCTAGGTGTTGAGGATGTCTGTGGATACTCTCCCCATGCCAGTGTACTATGTGTGTGACCTTTTATGCTATCACTTTCCCTTCTAGGGCACACTATGTGGTGGGGTGGAACAGTTTGACTGCTGCCTCCGAAGGAGCATTTACAAGAACAAGTTTGAGCTGACGTATGTGGGACCTAGCCAGGTAAGCAGGATGGTAGCCTACTGCACTGAGACCTTGCATGGCTCATTCATCCTGATACATATCTAACATTTCCCTGCCTTCTGGCCACAGCCATAGTGTCAAATTTAATCTTCATGCCTCTGAAAGAGCCGTTCTGGGCAACAGAATATGTCAGGGCAACACCCTGGTGTCTTTCCTGCTGTGGTTCCTGCAGCTTATTGTAAGAAAAGTTTTAAGCACCAGGCTTAAGGTGTGCAGAGATTGCCACTTACGCCTTCCCGGTTTAAAACTTTACTGCCTACACACTGTCAACTGGGCAATTTGATAAACAGGATTATAAATGTGAACTCTGTTGTTTTAAGGCCTCTGAGCTCATGTCTTTGATGTTGCAAGCTAATTTCTCGGTTCCTGAGCCCACTTTTCTCTTTTTTCTACCTCTGTCCTTCCATTTATTATACATTGGTTTCTTCATTCTTTTGCTCTTTCCAGAAACATGTATTCATTCTCTACTATGTGTCAGCAGTGTTAGGCATTGGTAATACACAGATAATTATCTGTAAGACATTGTCCCTTGGATCAAGGAGATCATTATAACAGAGGACACAGACATAACAAAAAATAATATTAGCCAGATGCAGTGGCACATGCCTGTAGTCTCAGCTACTCAGGAGGCGGAGGCAGGAGGATTGCTTGAACCCAGGAATTCAAGGCCAGCCTAAGCAACATAGTGAGACCCTGTCAGTCAGTCAATCGATCAATACATACAAGGTGATCAGTGATACATAAGGTTTGTACCAAGACTATGAGAACATACAGTGATTGGTTTTACCCAGTGGAACTTTCAGAATTTTGTAAATTATGAGCATCAAAAGAGCTAATATAGGAAAGCATTTCATAAATACTAAATCCCCATATAAACGTAAGGTACCATTACTGTCAACAATATCCTAGGCCCAAGGAGGAAGAAGATATTAGCTTTGTTTAGACTGTGGAGGTGGGCAAAGGGCATGGTTGTTCACCCTTCTTTTGGGCTGGGGAAGCCTAAGGGGCTCAGACTTGTCCTTTACCAAGGTGATTGTGAAGAACCTGTCATCGGGAACCCGAGTGGTGCTCAAGTCACACTATGGCTATGAGGTGGAAGAGGTGAAAATCCTGGGAAAGGAACGTTACTTGGTGGCCCACACATCAGAAACACTGCTGCTGGGGGACCTGAACACTAATCGCCTTAGTGAGGTGGGAACCAAAATTGAGGGTAGGGTGGGGAATGGGGCATCTTGGCTTGATACTTGTGGGGACCCAAAATCCCTAGGGGTAAGATCTCCATGTGAAGGTTCAACATTCTGGTGTAGGGGACCTTTTTTCAGGGAAGGAGACCCAGGAGGTTTATAATTCCAGAGTATGAATCACCATCTTTGGACTGTTTTGATGCCATCTCTCAGAAACATGTCTCTGGTTCCTCTCAGGGACCAGAGCAAATTCTGACACAGCACCTCTTTTGTGTAGTGCCACAGCCTCCCTAAATATGGTCCTTCTGCTTCCCAACCTGTCATTCTTTTGGTGTTGTCTTGGGTAATTATCTACATTGCGTCTAAAGTCTTCTCCTTTACAGATAGCCTGGCAGGGATCTGGTGGCAATGAGAAGTATTTCTTTGAAAATGAGAATGTGAGTAGAGCTTGATTCACCATCACCATCTCCATAAGCCTCCTTCTAGCTTCTGTGTCACAAAGATGGCAAGTTGCAAGGGATAGGGAAACAGCAGATAACGGGAGGATGAAATTGGCAGGGTAAGAGAACCAGGAGAAACGTGGGAGTCACCTTGAACTACAGTATACCTCCCACATATGTTTTTCTTCATGTAGCCTTTCCACCATAGAACAACTCCATTTTTCCCAGGTATGCATGATCTTCAATGCCGGAGAGCTAACCCTGGTGGAATATGGGAATAATGACACTTTGGGTTCTGTACGCACTGAATTCATGAACCCTCATCTCATCAGGTAACCTTACAAGATTCTCTGAATCCCTGAAACCCAAAAGAATTCCTTTTGGACTCTTAAATTCTGTGTCTTCCAGTTAACCCAAGAGCTTTAGCCAGGCATGGTGGCTCACACCTATAATCCTAGCACTTTGGGAGGCCGAGGCAAGCAGATTACTTGAGTCCAGGAGTTCAAGACCAGCCTGGGCAACATGGTGAAACCCCCTCTCTATTAAAAATACAAAAAAATTATCCAGGCATGTTGGCACACACCTGTAGTCCAGCTACTGAGGAGGCTGAGGTGGGAGAATCACCTGGAGCCTGGGAAGTCCAGATCATGCCTGTAGTGAGCCGTGATCACACCACTGCACTCTAGCTGGGGCAATCAAATAAATAAATAAAAGCTTCATCCAGTGTGATACTTCAGAGCCTTTAATAAACATCCCAACTGCCTAAGCCCATTTTGCCTTACCTCACCCTTCGTGTTTCAGTGTTCGTATTAATGAGCGGTGTCAGCGAGGAACAGAAGATAATAAGACATTGGCTTATCTTGTTGATATTAAGACTGTTGCTATAGGTAAGTGAGACTCTCATAATTTTAATAACAAAATAGGTGTTTATATCACACTTTTATACCACAGGATTGTGTTCAGCAGGGAATGCAGGAATCTGAGAAGCACCAGGTAAATAGTAACCCCACACATACAGTGGATATATGAAATGTTTAAATCAATATGTGTGCATCTATACCTAGATATCTAGATATAAATACAGAGGTACAGGCCAGGCACAGTTGCTCATGCTTGTAATCCCAGCACTTTGGAAGGACAAGGCAGGAGAACCATTTGAGCCCAGTAGTTCAAGTCTGCAGTGACTGATTTGTGCCACTGCTCTCCAGGCTAGATGATGGAGTAAGACCCTGTCTCTTAAAGACAAAAACAAAAAAAACTCCAAAGGTCCATATAATTATTAATATTCTCTAGACATATATCTTAGGGTTGGCAAATTGTGAGCAGTAGGGAAGACCCATTAAATTTATGAGTTTTCCTGTTTAGATTTCATAGAATCATAAACTGTTAGAACTGGAAGAGGTCTTATTTTTTGTATAGTTTATCATTAGTAACTAATAATGATAGAAACTTTATTTGCATTTCACAAGTATTCACATTTATAAATCTTATATATTAATATTTTTATCGTGAAATGTTTCAAGCATAAAAATAGTATAGAGATCCCAGCACTTTGGGAGGCCGAGGTGGGTGAATCACGAGGTCAAGAGATCGAGACCATCCTGGTCAACATGGTGAAACCCCATCTCTACTAAAAATACAAAAAAATTAGCTGGGCACAGTGGCGCGTGCCTGTAATTCCAACTACTCAGGAGGCTGAGGCAGGAGAATTGCCTGAACCCAGGAGGGGGAGGTTGCGGTGAGCCGAGATCGCGCCATTGCACTCCAGCCTGGGTAACAAGAGCAAAACTCCGTCTCAAAAAAAAAAAGTATAGAGAATAGCATTACCTATACAATGTAGCTGTTGAAAATAGGGCTCTGAGCCAGGCACAGTGGCTCATGTCTATAATTCCAGCACTTCCGGAGGCTGAGACAGGAGGGTTGCTTTAGCTCAGGAGTTTGTGACCAGCCTAGGCAACATGGTGAGATCCTGTCTTTATTTTTAAAAATTAAATTAAAAATTAAAAAAAAAAAAAAAAGAATGGGGCTCTGGAGTCAGACCATCACACTTCTCTACCTGTGTGATCTTAGGAAGTTACTTCATCTTTCTATATCCCAATTTCCTCATCCAAAAAATAGGGATAAAAATAGTACCTACTTCATATGAAATACATTTATTGTGCCCAGTACATAGTAAGTACTTAATAAATGTTAGCTATTAATAATAATGAAATTTTGCTTGCTTTGGCAGCACATATATTAAGATTGGAATGACAAAGAGAATATTAGCATGGCCCCGTGCAAGGATGACACACCAATTTATGAAGCTTTCCACTTAAAATCAGTTTTTTTTTACTGCAGTACCAATGATTTATGCCATTAATAAAATCAATTTTTTTTTTTTTTTAAAAAGATACAATCGGCCGGGTGCAGTAACTCACGCCTGTAATCCCAGCACTTTGGGAGGCCGAGACAGGTGGATCATGAGGTCAAGAGATTGAGACCATCCTGGCCAACATGGTGAAACCCCATCTCTACTAAAAATACAAAAATTAGTTGGGCATGATGGCGTGTGCCTGTAGTCCCAGCTACTCGGGAGGCTGAGGCAGGAGAATTGCTTGAACTAGGGAGGTGGAGGTTGCAGTGAGCCGAGATCGCGCCACTGCACTCCAGCCTGGCAACAGATCAAGACTCCGTCTCAAAAAAAAAAAAGATATTATTGGCCTCATGTGGTGGCTCACACCTGTAATCCCAGCACTTTGGGATGCCAAGGCTGGCGGATCACCTGAGGTCAGGAGTTCAAGACCAGCCTGGCCAACATGATGAAACCCCATCTCTACTAAAAATATAGAAATTAGCCAGGTGTGCTGGCAGGTGCCTGTAATCCCAGCTACTTGGGAGGCTGAGGCAGGAGAATCACTTGAACCTGGGAGACAGGTTGCAGTGAGCTGAGATCACGCCATTGCACTGCAACCTGGCAGACAAGAGCAAGACTGAGTCTTAAAAAAAAAAAAAACAAAGCAGACTGGGTGCCGTGGCTCACACCTGTAATCCCAGCACTTTGGGAGGCTGAGGTGAGTGGATCACGAGGTCAAGAGATCGAGATAATCCTAATCAACAAGGTGAAAGCCCGTCTCTACTAAAAATACAAAAATTAGCCGGGCATGGTGGCGCACGCCTGTGGTCCCAGCTACTCGGAAGGCTGAGGCGGAAGAATCGCTTGAACTTAGGAGGCGGAGGTTGCCATGAGCCAAGATTGTGCCACTGCACTCCAGCCTGGTGAAAGAGCAAGACTCCATCTCAAAAAAGCAAAAAAAAACATATTATCACTTGTTTATCCATACCCCGTTCTGTCAAATCCTGACATTTTGTTATATTTACCTTGAATCATTTTATATCTTTTCTCTTGTTGATGGGCATTTAAGTTGCTGATTTTTCACTATTACAATGATTCAGTTCTCTATGTTCCATAACTAGAATGGAATTGCTAAATCATAGAGGAGCTGGGTCTTCAGCTTCACCAAATATTTCCAAATTGTTCTCCAAAGAAGTTATACCAATTTATATTCCCACCAGCAGTTAGAGTTTCTATTGTCCGACATCCTCTGTAATACTTTGAAATTGCCTGATCTCATAATTTGGTTTAAACATGATATATATTAAATTAAATCTAATATATTTATTTTGTATATAACATTGACCATTTGTATTTTTTTCTTCTGTAAATTTATAGTTCCTGTCTCTTACCCATTTATTTAATTGGAGTGTGTCTTCTTGATTGATTTGAAGGAGTTCTTTGCGTGTGCTTGTATAGACTTTGGTGGTCATTTGCATTGCAGATATTTTTGCCTCAACTTGTGGCTTTTCTCTCCTTTTGGGCATCTTTTACTGTTCAGACATTTTCACTTTAATACTGTCTATTTTATCACTTAAAAAAAATAGTTTGAGGCCAGTCATGGTGGCTTACGCCTATAATAGTCATGGTGGCTTACGCCTATAATCCGAGCACTTTGAGAGGCCAAGGCGGGCAGGTCACCTGAGGTCAGGAGTTCGAGACCAGCCTGGCCAACATGGTGAAACCCTGTCTCTGCTAAAAATACAAAAATTAGCTGGGCATGGTGGAAGGTGCCTGTAATCCCAGCTACTTGGGAGGCTGAGGCAGAAGAATCACTTGAACCCAGGAGGCATAGGTTGCAGTGAGCCGAGATTGTGCCACTGCACACCAGCCTGGGTGATATGAGTGCAACTCCGTCTCTAAAAAAAAAAAAAGTTTTTGATTTTTCAGGTTTTATTTAAGAAATTCTTTCCTATTCCCTCCTGTATTTTAACATTTTTTAAATTTTGCTTTTCACATGGAATTTGTTTTTATGTATAATATGGGTAGGGATCTAATTTTATTTTATTTTCCATGTTTAACCATTTGTTGAAAGTTCATTCTTCACCCACTAATTTGTAATGTAATCTCTGTCATAAATCAAGTTTTCATGTACATATGAGCTATTCTTAAAATACTTGTACATTTTATGAATATTATATTTCATATCAGGTTTCTGAGCTCAGAAATGTAGGGATCTATAATGAAAACAATAATGTAGACCAAGAGGCGTAAGATTCCAGCAGCAATAATGAGTTGTGAGAACTTGAACACGCAATTTCACTCTATAGGTCTCACTTTAATGTATGCAAAGTGACAGAGTTCAAGGCCATGCATGATGGCTCATGCATATAATCCCAGTACTTTGGGAGGCCAAGGTGGGCGGATCACCTGAGGTCAGGAGTTCAAGATCAGCCTGACCAACTTGGTGAAACCCCATCTCTGCTAAAAATACAAAGGTGGGCCAGGCGCAGTGGCTCATGCCTGTAATCCCAACACACTGGGAGGCCAAGGGGGATCACAGGCAGATCATGAGGTCAAGAGGTCGAGACCATCCTGGCCAACATGGTGAAACCCCATCTTTACTAAAAATAAAATTAGCTGGCCATGGTGGCTCATGCCTGTAATCCCAGCTACTCGGGAGGCTGAGGCAGGAGAATCCTTTGAACCTGGGAGGTGGAGATTGCAGTGAGCTGAGATCGAACCACTGAGTTCCAGCCTGGAGACAGAGTGAGACTCTGTCTCAAAAAAAAAAAAAAAAAAAAAAATTAGCCAGATGTGGTGGCAGGTGCCTATAATCCCAGCTACTCGGGAGGCTGAGGAAGGAGAATCACTTGAACCCAGGAAGTGGAGGTTGCAGTGAGCCGAGATTGTGCCACTGCACTCCAACCTGGGTGACAAGAATGAAACTCCATCTCAGAAAAAAAGACAGAGTTTTTCTCTTAACTTTTTTGGGTTACCAGGAGTATCTAAAATCGTAGACCTTCTCAGAGAAAAATATATACTGTACACACATAATTTTGTGTATAATTTCAGGGTTCTCAGGAGTTAGGATCCTTGCCACTCTAGAACTCTGATTCCACTTATAATTGGGGCATTAAAATATGGCTTTATCATTTTACTTTTTTTTTTTCCCTGAGACAGAATCTTGCTCTGTCACCCAGGCTGGAGTGCAGTGGCGTGATCTTGGCTCATTTCAACCTCCGCCTCCTGAGTTCAGACAGTTCTCTTGCCCCAGCCTCCCAAGTAGCTGGGACTGCAGGCATTCACCACTACACCAAGCTAATTTTTTTTTTTTTTGTATTTTTAGTAGAGACAGGGTTTCACCATGTTGGCCAGGCTGGTCTCCAACTCCTGACCTCAGGTGATCTGCCCACTTCAGCCTCCCAGAATGCTGAGATTACAGGCTTGAGCTGCCCTGCCCAACTGATTTTACTTTTTACTTAAAGGAAGTTTGTTTTTTAAATTGGTCTTCACAATTGTAGACACCGTGGACATTTGGTTATTAGCTTAAGCACATATATAACAGAGTGAGGCATGTTCTTCATTAATAATAGATATCACTAAAATTTATAAATGGGATTTGATCAGGAGACTTCCTGAAAGCATGCCAGCCAACCCTAATTGGTCTACTCTAAATGTGATAGTTTCTTATATTTTCTACAAGATTCAAACTAAACTGAAATATTCATCCTCTGCAGTGACTCCTAACTTCAGTCAGAAGTTTGTCTGCGTGCCTTCCCCACTATTCACGCTGCAGTGCTCTTACACAGTAGGCATTCAGATATGCAGGTAGTTTCTTGGGGCATATGATCATCAAGGTAATTGATTCAGCAGCCTTGTCTCACTGCTGTGTTGTATCAGGCTTATCTTTAATGTGCTCAGTGCTGCCTTAGAAGGGATTCTGTGAGTAGTAGCAGCCACTTGATCAATAGTTTTAATCTGCTCTGAGGTAACTCTGTAAGCCCCAGAGAGTAATGACATTTCTTAGTAGGTCTGGACCTTTTGAGTTACAACATAGTTAAACAAAACCTGTGCAATTCTAAAAGAGACCCAGCTTCCTAGGCATCCTAGCAAAATATGTGTGTTGGCCACATCATGTACATCTGTGCAATCTCTCATGTTATCCTGTCTCTCTTATCTATAGTGGATCTGATTGCTGGCTACAACATTGGCACCGTCAGCCATGAGAGCCGCGTGGATTGGCTGGAACTTAATGAGACTGGACACAAGCTCCTCTTCAGGGACCGGAAACTTCGTGTGAGAAGAGTTACTAAGGCCTTAGGCATTGGCTGGCCCATAGAGGGTGTGAGACAAGCTGCCACCAGGGACTGAGGCAGCCAGGATGGGGCATAATTTCTTTGCTGTGTCATCAGCATAGCAGAAGGCACAGAAGAATCAACATTCTCTGTACCTGATACCAAAACCCATCCATTAGTAGCTCTTTTTTTTTTTAGAGCCAGAGTCTTACTCTGTCACCCAGGATAGAGTGCAGTGGAATGATCTTAGCTCACTGCAACCTCTGCCTCCTAGGTTCAAATGATTGTCCTGCCACAGCCTCCCCAGTAGCTGGGACTCTAGGCACATGCCACCATACCTAGCTAATTTTTGTATTTTTAGTAGAGACAGGGTTTCACCACGTTGGCCAGGCTGGTCTTGAACTCCTGACCACAGGTGATCTACCTGCCTCAGCCTACCAAAGTGCTGAGATTACAGGCATGAGCCACCACACCTGGCAATCTTATATTACCTCAGAGGCAATTGTATTATGGCAACAAAGTCGAGGGGAGTTTGGGAGTTGGTCTCTCTAACTATTCAGTCTGTGCCCTCATGAAACTTCCTTAACCCTGCATTCCTCCTCCTCATGCCTAGCTGACCTTCACCTAGACCTGCTGTCTAGTGCTTTTTAGCCACACTGACCTGATGGCGTGAACTGGCTGGAGGACAGCCTCTTCATCCCTCATTGATTTTCATCCCAGTATAGTAGCACCAGTGTTCAACCTCAGGTCAAAGAGACAACCTGGCGATTTTTCATTATAGTGAAAGCCACATCACAGATTTCCAGATCATTTAATGTTTCTAGTGGCCTGCCATTTGTAATCCAAGCTGGTAACTCTGGCCCAGAGTTCTTCCAAGAAGGAAAGTCTGACCTTCACCTAACTTACAGTTCCTGGGATGTAGATCTCTGTTCTGTGGGTCATCTCTTACTTGACCAGAGTTAGGATATACCCCCTCAGCAGAAAGCAGGTCAGTAAGCTTTGAAATGCAGCATGAACCTGAGTGGTGGGTTAGCTCACCACATCTCACCATTAGGGAAATTGCCAAAAGTAGGAGACAACCCCACATGCACTTCTAATTGTGCTATCTCTTCTTTCTTCAGTTGCATCTGTATGATATTGAGAGCTGCTCTAAGACAATGATCCTCAACTTCTGCTCCTATGTGCAGTGGGTCCCAGGAAGTGATGTGCTGGTAGCTCAGAACCGCAACAGCCTGTGTGTGTGGTACAACATTGAGGCACCTGAGAGAGTCACCATGTTCACTATTAGGGTATGTGGGACACTAGGGGCCCTCAGATGTGGTGTTGAGCTGATTAATTAGAGCCATGAGGAGACTGAAGGCTACTTGTTTTCTGTGTCAACCACCCTTAATCTCTGTGATAGAATTGGAAAATGAAGCTTACACTTATGGACCAGCCCCCAGGACCATCCTTTTTCAGATTCCTGACATTATATTAGACCCTTGGAATATGGGCTCATTATAGTGGCCCTGGGAAATCCCCAGGTCATAATATGGAGATCCCTATTACTGGAAGATCCCTGATTGGAGGGGCAGTTCTAATGTAATCTCCTTCTGTACTGATTCTCTGTTATAAGCCATTCACGGTTCCTTTTTTTCTCAGGTAACAGATCAGATCTCTCCTATCCTACCATATCACACATACCCAGTAGTTGGAATATCTGGGAGGAGCCAGAGAAAACAAGAAAGGCAGGCTCCTGTGCTAGGCTAGGATGACTGGTGTGCATATGGGGAGAACACTCGATGCTTTTTGTCCTTTTCCATACCTCTTTTTATCTCCTGTTTGCCTCATTTTAAACTGGTTAAGGTCTAAAATTTATTTATTTATTTATTTTCTTTCTTTCTCTCTTTCTCTTTCCTTTCTCTCTTTCTCCTCCTCTTCTCTTTTTCTCTCTCTTCCTCCATGTTTTTTTCTCTCTCTTCTTTTTTTCCGAGACAGGGTCTCACTCTGTCTCCCAGGCTGGAGTGCAGGGGTACAACTATACTCACTGCAGTCTCAACCTCCTGGGCTCAAGCAATCCTCCTGCCTCAGCTTCCTGCATAGCTAGGACTATAGGTGCATGCCACTATGTCCAGCTAGTTTTGTCCTTTCTTTAAACATCTTCTTTTTTTTTCACATTTTGGGTTTGAAAGTTGTATCTCCCATTTCTGTAGAAGTTACCTTGAAAGGTTAACATTTACTTAAAATAACAAAGTCTAAAGTTTATCAGCATCTAACCACCCCCTCCCCTGCAAACAATACAAGGACTTTAAAAGACTTTAACTTTCTTTCTTTCTTTCTTTTTTTTTTTTTTTTTTTTGAGACAGTCTTGCTCTGTCACCCAAGCTGGAGTGCAATGGCATGATCTCCACTCACTGCAACCTCTACCTCCCAGGCTCAAGCGATTCTCCTGCCTCAGCCTTCCGAGTAGCTGGGATTACAGGTGCCCACCCCTACACCCGGCTAATTTTTGTATTTTTAGTAGAGATGGGTTTCACCATGTTGGTCAGGCTGGTCTTGAACTCCTGACCTCACGTGATCCCACTCAGCCTCCCAAAGTGCTAGGATTTCAGGCGTGAGCCACCACGCCTGGCCAAGACTTTAAGTTTCATCTCCTCCCCTTGGTCATTGTTGTCCAGTATTTTAGTTCTAATCTTATTTTGTCCCCAAAGTTAGGCATGATTATTTCATTTCATTTCATTTCATTTTATTTGAGATGGAGTCTCTCAGTCACCCAGGCTGGAGTGCAGTAGTGTGATCTCAGCTCACTGCAACCTCTGCCTTCCTGGTTCAAGAGATTCTCCTGCCTCAGCCTCCCAAGTAGCTGGGATTACAGGTGCCCGCCACCACACCTGGCTAATTTTTGTATTTTTATTAGAGACGGGGTTTTGCCATGTTGGCCAGGCTAGTCTCAAACTCCTGTCCTTAGGTGATCAACCTGCCTTGCCCTCCCAAAGTGCTGGGATTACAGGCATGAGCCACCATGCCTTGCCTGGTTATTTTATAAGACAGAATTCATTTCGATTTACCATCATGGTACCAGTTCCTTTGTTTACCTTTTCTTCTTGCAATGCCAGTCTTCCCTCTGGAATGACTTTTCTTCTTCCTGGAGAATATTATTGAGAAGTTTTTTGTTTTTGTTCTTCGTTTTTTGAGACAGGGTCTCACTCTGTTGCCCAGGTTCACGATCTTGGCTCATTGCAACCTCCACCTCCCAAGTTCAAGAGGTTCTCCCTCAGCCTCCCAAGTAGCAGGGATTACAGGCATGCGCCACCACCCCCGGCTAATTTTGGTCCTTTTAGTAGAGATGGGTTTCATTATGTTGGCCAGGCTGGTCTCAAACTCCTGACCTCAAGTGATCCACCCCCACTTAGTCTCCCAAAGTGCTGGGATTACAGACGTGAGCCACCGCGCCACTCTTATTTAGAAGTTTCTTCAGTGAAAGATGGTAAATTCTCCGTTTTTGATTATCTAAAAATGTTTTTATTTAGCCTTTATTCTAAAAAGATGCTTGGACTCAATACCCAGTTCTAGATTGACAGTTAATTCTTAATTTGTAAATATTGTCTCATTGATTGACTTCCATTGCTGTTCTGAGAAATTTAACAGCAGCTATTTCTGTACAGGTGATCTGTTTTTTTTTTTTTCTTTGGTTTCTTTTGAAGTCTTTTTTTAGAGCTGGGCATAGTGGCTCGTGCCTGTAATTCCAGCACTTTGGGAGGCTGAGTTGAGTGGATCACTGGAAGCTAGGAGTTTGAGACCAGCCTGGCTGACATGAAGAAACCCTGTCTCTGCTAAAAATAACAAAAATTAGCCAGGCATGGTGGTACATGTCTGTAATCCCACCTACTCAGGAGGCCGAGGCATGAGGATCACTTGAACCTGGGAGGCAGAGGTTACAGTAAGCTGAAGTTGTACCACTGTGCTCCAGCCTGAGTGAAAGAGTGAGACCCTGTCTCAGAAAAAAAAAAAAAAAATTCTTTTTTTTTTTTGTTGAGACAGGGTCTCACTCTTGTTACCCAGGCTGGAGTGCAATGGCGCGATCTTGGTTCACCACAACCTCCACCTCCCGGATTCAGGCAATTCTCCCTCAGCCTCCTGAGTAGCTGGGATTACAGGCACACGCCACCATGCCCAGCTAATATTTTGTATTTTTAGTAGAGATGGGG
The DNA here is from genome assembly GCF_049354715.1 of Callithrix jacchus. Lineage (NCBI taxonomy): Eukaryota > Metazoa > Chordata > Mammalia > Primates > Cebidae > Callithrix > Callithrix jacchus. The sequence goes on from NC_133515.1 coordinate 87,563,528, forward strand.
TTTCACCATGTTGACCAGGATGGTCTTGATCTCTTGACCTCGTGATCCACCTGCCTTGGCCTCCCAAAGTGCTGGGATTACAGGGGTAAGCCACCCCACCTGGCCCTAAAAATTATCTTTTTCTCAGGTGTTTTGAAGTGTCACTACAATGTGTCTAGATATAAAATTTTCACATTTATCCTGCTTAGTATAGATTATGTTCCTGTGTTTATGAATACACAAGCTTTCATCACTCTTGGAAGTTTCCTAGTCATCTCTTTGAACATTGCTTCTCCTGAGCCATTCTCTAGACTCTTCATCAGAACTCTAGTTAAGCAAATGTTAGATTTCTTGTTTTGCATTTTTAACTTATCTTTCATAGTTTCTTTCTTCCTGCTCCATGCTCCATTCTGGATAATTTTTTGTTTGTTTGTTTGTTTGTTTGTTTGTTTGTTTGAGACAGAGTCTCACTGTGTTGCCCCATGCTGGAGTGCAGTGGCATGATCTTGGCTTACTGCAGCCTCAACCTCGTGGGCTCAAGCTATTCTCCTATCTCAGCCTCCCAAGCAGCTGGGACTACAGGCATGTGACACCATGCCGAGCTTTTTTTTTTTTTCCAGTTTTCTGTAAAGACATGTTCTCACTATGTTTCCCAGGCTGGTCTCAAACTCCTGGGCTCAAGCAATCCTCCTGCCTCAGCCTCCCAAAGTGCTAAGATTATAGCCATGAGCCACTGCATCTGGCCTCTGGGTAATTTCTTTAGATCTGTTTCAATTCATTAATTTGCTTTTCATCACTGTCTAATCTGCTATTTAAACATTGAGTTTTTTACTTCAAACATTAAATTTTTCTGTTTTATTTTATTATTTCTCCAGTCTGCCTGGCCATATGGATAATTTCTTATCCCTTGAATGGATAATTTCTTATTCCTTGCTTAATTTTTCATTTCAACTTTTAAGGTATTTAGGTGTTTCATAAATAAACATTTTATATTCCATAACTGGGCTTTAAAAAAAAAACAAGATCTCACTCTGTCATCCAGGCTGTGCAGTAGCATCATCACAGCTCACTGCAGGCTCAAAATCCTGGGCTCAAGTGATCCTCTCACCTCAGCCTCCTGAGTAGATGGGGCTACAAGCACATGTGATGACACCAAACTAATTTTTTTTTTTCAGTAGAGATGAGGTCTCGCTATGTTGTCCAGGCTGGTCTTGAACTCCTGAGCTCAAGTGACCCTCCCATCTTGATCTCACAAAGTGCTGGGATTACAGGTATGAGCCACCAAGCCCAGCCTTTAACTGTTATTTTTAATATCGGAGATTCTTGAAGGTCTAAAACTGTTGTTTTTAGTTATTATTTACTCTTTCCTAGTGGTTTGTTTCCTTGTTTTTGTTTTTGTTTTTTATTGTGAGCTCAAGTTACTTTGAATGTTTTCTTTTGGAATCCTGAGGGCCTAAGATGGATATATTCTCCTCCAGTGATGATTCGGTCTTTCTTCTGCAGGAATCAGGCACATTAATGATCTGTAACCATTACTTTTGTTGCCTTTACTAAAGAGTGGGTCCCAGGTTTAATTAAGGATTCTCAAATTCAGCCTCCCCATCCCGCTGGAGGGCCTGAGGTTTATTCTCCTGACACTCCATTTGCGTTCAGGACAACTGTACCTTTCCCATTTGCTCACTTTCCTGTTTTTCTTGCTCAGGATTTCGCTTATTGACCTTTTTCTTTCTGTCTGTCCTTTTTTGAGAGAGAAGGGTAGGATATGGGTAGGGAACATTCTTAGTGATTTCTTCAAGTAAGCGCAAGCAATGCATTAAAAAGTATGTTCTAGGTTCAAGTTGTATTTTAACAAGAGAACCCTTAAGAATATCTACTCTTACGGCACTGCTGGAAGCAGAAGTGGGTGCCACACTTTGTACCTCTAGGAATTGGTGCTGTCACGGTTAGGAGTACACTTTAACCCAAGGATATCACTACAAATAAAGTATTTTTTTTATGCTTGAGAGAGACTAAAATGTTAGGAAAATCAGGACTGCTGTGACTCTTGAGCACTGGGTTGGATGATGGTGGTTCTGTTCTACAATTGATTCATTGGAAACTAACCTGAAATTGGGGTGGGGTCGGGGATGACCTTTTACAGGGTGATGTTATAGGTCTGGAGCGGGGCGGGGGAAAGACTGAGGTGCTGGTGATGGAAGATGTGTCTACTGTTGCCTACACACTGGATGAAGACCTCATCGAGTTTGGAACAGCCATTGATGATGGCAACTACACCCGGTGAGAGGCCAGACAATAACCAGTGAGGTGGTGGGAGACTCTGATTCTGAGAGGGGAGGACCTGGGGTGGGGTGTAAAACTGGCCAAAACTGATAAGGATCCAGTGATCCTGGGAGGAGATGAGACAAAAAGGCCCTTCCCCCTCCCCTGCCCCATCACCAGTCTTCTCCTGTGTCTTCCTGACTCGTCCCTCATTCCTTTTGCTTTGCTTTCTTCCCTTTCCAGGGCAACAGCCTTCTTAGAGACTCTGGAAATGACCCCAGAAACAGAGGCAATGTGGAAAACCTTGAGTAAACTGGCACTTGAGGCAAGGCAACTACACATTGCGGAGAGGTGAGGTGTAGAACAGAGGTCCAGGCAGCTAGGAGGGATGACCATGAGTATTTTCCCTGTGGGCCGCTCCAACCCAGTGTTAAGGCACTGCTTCCCTACCCACTGCCAGCAAATAACATAGAGCCTTTCTGCATTACAATATTCCAAACACTCTCCCATCCTAGATTATAAGAGTATGTATTGGCCAGGCATGGGGGTTAATGCCTATACTCCTAGCACTTTGGGAGACCAAGGTGGGCAGATCACTTGAGGCCAGGAGTTCAAGATCAGACTGGCCAAAATGGGCGAAACCTCAGCTCTACTAAAAATACCAAAATTAGCCAGGCATGGTGGTGTGCACCTGTGGTCCCAGCTACTCAGGAGGCTGAGAGGCACAGGAATTGCTTAAACCTGGGAGGCAAAGGTTGCAGTGAGCTGAGGTCATACCACTGCACTCCAGCCTGGGTGACACAGTGAGACCTTATCTCAAAAAAAAAAAAAAAAAAATGGTGATGAAACAAGAGTATGTCTTCTATTATTTTTACTGCCCCTTCTTGACTAGGTTCCCCTTAACATGTTTTACTATTCATACCCTTCAACCCATGCATATGTGTATAATCCAGGTTTAGTATCGGAGTGTAGTTAATAGGACAGACTTGGGACCCCAGACTCCTTGAGTTCAAATCTTGGTTCCAATTACCAACTTGTATAACCTTAGAGAGGTTATTTGACCTTTCCAGACCTTGGCTTCTTTATTTTCTCTGTGTACAATAGGGATAATAATAGTATTTGCCTCATCTGATGATAAGATGGTAAGGGTATTGGTAGAGAAGGAGTGATGAGAGAATCTGTGCAAAGTGCTCAATAAATGTCACCTGCTGCCAGGCGGGAATCATCCTTGATCCCATTTTCCCCATACTTCCCACATGTAGATAGATTATCAGCAAGTCCTAAGGACTCTCTTCAAAACACATCCTGATGTCTCCATCCTAGTGCAGACCACTACCATCTCCCACCTGCAATATTGCACAGCCTCTTAATTAGTCTTGCTGATACTGTTTCTTGTACCCCTACCATCTGTTCATTCAGAGCAGCTGAGGTAATTTTTTTAAACATAGATTGTGTCTTTTTCATGACAGGAACCTTCCAATAGCTTACTCTTTTACTTGGTATGAAACCCAGACTCCTTGTGTGGCCTCAGCCCTGAAGGTTTTTGGCCTCGCTTCCTTCTCGTGCCAGCCCCCTACTTGCCTGTTAGTCTCCAACCACACTGGCATCCTTCAGGCTCTGTGAGTGTGCTAAGCTCATACCTGCTACAGGGCCTTTACACTAGCTGTTCCCTCTCGGGAATGACTTTTGCCCATCCTGCCATGACTGGCTTTTTCTTGTAGTCAGGTGTCAGCTCAAATGTTCAGTTCATCAGAGAGACCTTCTTCAACTACCAAATTAAGTGGCCCCTTCAGTCACTATCTATAACAGGGGTGCCCAGTCTTTTGGGTTCCATGGGTCACATTGGAAGAAGAATTATCTTGGACCACACATAAAATACGCTAACACTGATAATAGCTTAAAAAAAAATCTCATAATATTTTAAGAAAGTTTATGAATTTGTATTGGGCCACATTCAAGGCCATCTTGGGCCATGAGTTGAACAAGCTTGATCTACAATATTACATTATTTTATTTTATTTTCGAGATAGAGTCTCGCTCTGTCACCCAGGCTGGAGTGCAGTGGCACAGTCTCTCCCACTGCAACGTCTGCCTCCCAAGTTCAAGCAATTCTCCTGCCTCAGCCTCCTGAGTAGCTGCGATTACAGGTGCATGCCACCACACCTGGATAATTTTTTGTATTTTTAGTAGAGACAAGGTTTCACCATATTAGCCAGAATGGTCTCGATCTCCTGACCTTCTGATCCATCTGCCTCAGCCTCCCAAAGTGCTGGGATTACAGGCGTAAGCCACCCTGCCCAGCCTACTTTACTTTATATTATCTCCACTTCTACTAATTATTTGTCTCCACTAGAATGCACATTCTCTGAGAGCAAGGCCCTCATCATCCCTTTTCTCCTATGTGTCCCCAGTGACAAGCACACTGCCTAGCTCATCGTAGATGCACATCAATTTGTATTTGCTGAACCAGTGAATTAATGACGATTCTGTAATAATATTATATTAACGTCTCTGCTTCCGTGCCATAGGTGCTTTTCTGCTTTGGGCCAAGTAGCAAAAGCTCGATTCCTGCATGAGACCAATGAGATTGCAGATCAAGTATCCCGGGAATATGCAAGTATTATGCTTCTGATTCATTCCGTCTCCCAAACTGATTTCTTGTAGTATTCAGCCCCATGATTCCTAGCTCTCCAGCCATCCCTAGTTTCCTTTACCCTGCCCACTCCACCTCTACCCTCCAGTCAGACCATTTCAGAGTCGCTGAACCTCAAACCTTAAGCTCCATGAAGTGTTTTACCTTCCCAAGTCTTTTATTTTCTACATCCTTCTGGTCTTCCAATCTCAGCCCTCACAGACAGAATGGCAGCACCTACAGAAAAACCAGACCTCCTTTTTCCCCACAGGGCGGAGAAGGGACAGACTTTTATCAGGTCCGAGCACGTCTAGCCATGCTGGAAAAGAACTACAAACTGGCCGAAATGATCTTTTTGGAACAGGTAATAGCACAAGAGGGACAGGATGCGGGGCGGGGGGGGGGATATGAGGGAAAAAGAGGGAAAAGGGGGTGCAAACTCAAGGGAGGAAAGTGTGCTGGTGACCTAGGCTTCCAAATGTTTGCAGAAAGCTTTCAGAGAGGTTTATAAAGTTAATTTCACCCTTTCCTTAATTTCCTCCTCTTGGGTTAGTCCTTATTTTCTAGACAAAATTCCTCTTTGGCCTTTGATTACTTCTTTTATAAGCAGTCTGCTACCTCCCCTCTAGTCCAGAGCCTGTCTTTGCAGTTCTTGTGCATAGGGGTAGATCCAGGTTTTGTTTTTGACTGGAAGCTTATACAATTTGAGGAGCTCTCTTTAAGAACATTTGCCTTAGGCTGGGCGTGACGGCTCACTCAGGTAATCCCAGCCCTTTGGGAGGCTGAGGCAGGCAGATCACATGAGGTCAGGAGTTCAAGACAGCCTGGCCAACGTGGTGAAACCCTGTCTCTACTAAAAATACAAAAAATTAGCCAGGCATAGTGGCACATGCCTGTAATCCCAGCTACTCAGGAGGCTGAGGCAGGAGAATCACTTGAGCCTAGGAAGTGGAGGTTGCAGTGAGCTGAGATCACACCACTGCACTCCAGCCTGGGCAGTAGAGTGAGGCTCCATCCCGAAATAAAGAACAGTTACCTTGGAAAGAGCATGTGCAAATAAGGAGACCTGAAGCTTAAGCTTTTATTTTCCCAATATTTTGGCTGGTCTAGTAGTTAACAGGTAAGGCTTTTGGTCCTCATGTGCTGGCCTCTTAGCCAGGATGAGGAGAACTTGCTACCTTCTGATCCTCGTATCTTTCTGGCGTCCCTCTCTACTCTGCCTGTTTCCCCTAGAATGCTGTGGAGGAGGCCATGGGCATGTACCAGGAGCTACACCGTTGGGATGAGTGTATCGTTGTGGCTGAAGCCAAGGTACGTGTTTTGACTTCTCCACACTTGTTCAGAATTTGGTTCTGCCAATTTCAAAAACCTTCTTTTGTCGAGGAGGCCATAGAAACCAGAACAGGGTTGGGGCTTGGACTTGTTATGGTGAGGAGTTAGGATACTGCTGGCCCAGGTGGATTTCCCTTGTTATAGAGGGATTAGAGAAGCATGGGAGGCACAAGGGTAGGAAGGGATGTGACTCCTAGTTCTCCTCTGTGTGTCCAGGGGCACCCAGCCCTGGAGAATCTACGTCGGAGTTACTACCAATGGCTGATGGACACACAGCAGGAGGAGCGAGCAGGTGAACTACAGGAGAGCCAAGGAGATGGGCTAGCAGCCATCAGCCTCTACCTCAAAGCTGGGCTCCCTGCCAAAGCTGCTCGGCTGGTGCTGTCCCGAGACGAACTGCTAGCCAACACAGAGCTGGTAGAACACATCACTGCAGCCCTTATCAAGGGGGAACTCTACGAAAGGGTATGCTCACTTCCTCTTCCTAGCCCTTATCTCCAGAGCTCAGGACCTTCTCTCACCCAGAGGAGTCTCAGGGCACAGAGCACTTCCTGACTGCTGGTGTTCCCTTGTTTTTGGAGCTAATACTTGATTCTTTGTGTTGTAGGGGTACCATAGTAATGTGGTATGTGTTAACAGGCAGGTGATCTCTTTGAGAAGATTCACAATCCACAGCAGGCCCTGGAGTGCTACTGTAAAGGGAACGCATTCATGAAAGGTACTAGCCCCCTATAAGCCAACCTTTACTATTATGGACTCTTGCCCATCCATCTCCCTGGCACCTCTTGGTGCATGTGTTCAGGTTGCCTGGCTCCAGTTCTCCATTCCTCTCCTTCGCACCTCTCCTTCTCACTCCATGCTTCATCTCCCTGTCCTACCTTTTTCCTGAGGTCCATCCCTGGAAGTCTGGGCTGAGCACCTTTTCTCTCCCTGGCAGCGGTAGAGCTGGCTCGATTGACCTTCCCAGTGGAGGTGGTGAAACTAGAGGAGGCATGGGGGGACCACCTGGTGCAGCAGAAGCAGCTTGATGCAGCCATTAATCACTACATCGAAGCCAGGTATGGGAGTATGGGAGTGTAAAGGACATTTGGGTGTGAAGTGAGGGGCAGTGGAGCAAGTAAGGACACCAAGGCTGAAAAGAAGAGATCTCACAATGTCGGTGGAAGTGTGCTTAAGGGGTCACTTTACCTCCATGCATCTTCATCTTTCAGCCTACATATTTATATCTTTCCCAACCTTGCCAGGTGCTCCATTAAGGCAATTGAGGCCGCCCTGGGTGCCCGCCAGTGGAAGAAGGCAATTTATATATTAGACCTACAGGACCGGAACACTGCGTCCAAATACTATCCTCTTGTGGCCCAACACTATGCATCTCTGCAGGAGTATGAGGTGAGGGAGAGTCCTTTTCGCAGCATGAGGTGGTGCAGTAGAGGATAACAGTGAGAGGACCCAAAACAGGAAGTGGAGGCCAATTCACCTGATCCTTCTTTCTGGGCCCCAAACATCACCACCTTGAATGAGAAAAGAACAGTTTGCTTTCCGTTTCATTCCAGCGTGACAGATACCTCCCTTCACCCCAGATATATAAAGTGAGTCTCCAGCTCTGTTCCAGCCAGCATGAGTGATTCTTAATGAATAACTATATAAAATTGCTTTGCATTGCAGGAACGTGAGGCCCTTTTGAATTCCACTGTATGGTCCTACTGTTTGGGGCTGGCCTTTCTTTTTAAATGGTAGAATGTAGGAGACACCCATACTCATCTTTTCTCCTCTGTTATTACAAGGTCATGTCGCAGGCTCTCCACCATCCCAGCCAAGGTTTGTTCTTTCCTCATTCAAGCCTGTTGCTCTGACATTTTGTATCTACCTCTCATCAACTACAGATTGCTGAGGAGCTCTATACTAAGGGAGACAGAACAAAAGATGCTATAGACATGTACACCCAGGCTGGCCGTTGGGAACAAGCCCACAAGGTAGAGATGGGTGAAGTTCATGATGAGAGAACTCTGCCTTAGTGGCAGTGTAGCCTCATTCCTGGGTCTGTTTCTCCTCTTTGCTTGGCTCCCTGAAAGCTGACAAAGAGTACCAAAAAACAGTCTGAGCCACTTTGATCCCTAGCCACAGAGAAAGGAAGGGATGAAGAGAGGCCCTTGTTTCCAGACCTAGCTATCATTCTTGAAGGAACAGATGGGCTTGCGAGCTGCAGAATCTGAACTACCACTCCTGATGGCTCTGGTCACAATGATGACTTTGCTCTTGCCTTACACTTCAGAGCCCAGTGGTTACAGTGGCAATGGCAGTGTATGTCCCAGCACAAGGCATTGCAGACCGTCCCACCTTAGCAGAATATACTTCTTCCTCTGCTCCATAAGGACTTGGAATTCCCCAACCTGACTAGTAGAGTGGCAATAACCAAACTCCTGTGATTGTTGGGAGAGTTCAGAGTTCCTGAAAAACAGGTTCCCTTGAAGCCCTGCTTCCCTGGGGAATTGGACCTGAGGCTACCCTGCCTCTGTGCCTCCACAGCTGGCGATGAAATGCATGAGACCAGAAGATGTGTTGGTGTTGTACATCACTCAGGCCCAGGAAATGGAGAAGCAGGGCAAGTACCGTGAGGCTGAAAGGTGAGCTGTGGCCTCAGAGGAGGTGTAGGGAGAGATGAGATTTCATTGCTGGGAGGAGGGATGGGGCTCAGGATGTGTACCCTCTGCCCAGAAGGCAGTGACAGTAGGGATCTGGGTCTAGGAGGCCCCAGATGTATCTCCCTTCCCCAGGCTCTATGTGACAGTAGAAGAGCCTGATCTTGCCATCACCATGTACAAAAAGCACAAGCTGTATGATGACATGATCCGCCTGGTTGGGAAGCACCATCCAGATCTCCTCAGTGACACACACCTACATCTGGGCAAGGTGAGCCCTTCTCCTGGCTCTACCTTTCTCTTCCCCAGCCAGGCTCCACCTCCCCATCCCTCCATCTTGACTCACCTTCTTGCAGGAGCTGGAGGCTGAAGGCCGACTACAGGAGGCTGAGTACCACTACCTCGAGGCCCAGGAATGGAAGGCAACAGTGAACATGTACCGAGCCAGTGGGCTTTGGGAAGAGGCCTACCGCGTAAGGAGTTCAGGCCACGCCTAGGGATACATGCATCCTTCTTTCCCACGGTTTTTTTTTTTTTTTTTTCAGACAGATTCTCACTGACACCCCAGGCTGGCGTGCAGTGATGCAATTACAGCTCACTGCAACCTTGACCTCTTGGGTTTAAGCAATGGATCCTCCCACTTCAACCTCCTGTGTAGCTGGGACTGCAGGTGTGCACACCACACCTGGCTAATTTTTAAATTTTTTGTAGACATGTTGCCCAGGCTGGTCTTGAACTCCTGGCTTCAAGCAATCCACCTGCCTTGGCCTCTGAAAGTGTTGGAATTATAGGCATGAGCCACCATGGCCAGCCCTTCTTTCTCACTTTAAGTGACTAATTCACAATCGGTAAATTAGTCTTTGAAAATGGAGTGAAGATCAGAGTCTCTCTTGCCAGAACCACATTCATATCTATATACAGAAAATGTCACTTATAATTTTAAGGATCTGTGGACCAGGTGAAGCCTATGCTTGGACCCTAAGTACTTCAACCTAAGTTAAGAAACCCTGAGATATAACCCTCTTCCTGTTATCTTTTTATTTTATTTTACTTTTATTTTTTGAGACAAAGTCTTACTCTGTCTCCCAGGCTGAAGTGCAGTGGCGCGATCTTGGCTCACCACAGCCTCTGTCTCCCAGGTTCAAGCAGTTCTCCTGCCTCGGCCTCCAGAGTAGCTGGAACTACAGGCACTCACCACCATGCCCAGCTAATTTTTGTATTTTTAGTAGAGATGGGCTTTCACTATGTTGGTCAGGCTGGTCTCGAACTCCTGGCCTCAGGTGATTGGCCTGCCTCTGCCTCCCAAAATGCTGGGATTATAGGCATAAGCCACCGCACCCAGCCTCTCCCTGTTAATTTAGAACAGTTACTGGATCCTTGTCAAAGCCAAGGTCAGAGATGAGAATAGAGCAACTCTGTATTGGAGGATTATTGAGTGAGTTTGCTTTACAGGTGGCCAGGACTCAAGGAGGGGCCAATGCCCACAAACACGTGGCCTATCTGTGGGCAAAGAGCCTGGGAGGAGAAGCTGCAGTTAGATTGCTTACCAAGCTGGGACTCCTGGAAGCTTCTGTTGACCATGCTGCAGACAATTGGTGAGGCCCCAAACTTTCTCTCCACGAGCCCCATCCCAGCCAGAGGCCCTCTCTAGAGAAAGAAAACTGATGCATAACTGAAAAATATTTCCAGAAGCTGAGGCAAGAATGAAGAAATGTGGTAAAGGAAGATCCTTGGAAGGACATGATAGAGTGGCAAGAATAAATTAACTGCTCCTATTCCCTAGGGGCTCTTAACAGTGTTTAATTTTTGGCCATTCTAAGAAGGGTAGAGAGGGAATAGATTGTAAAGCCAGCACTGCAGACTGCTCTAAGCCAGTCACTTGCTTCTGGGTAGTGGAAGTGTGATTCTTCAAGTGCAAAGTGAACTTTTCTTTTTTTTTGGAAGCACCAGAGCTCATGAGGTATTTTATTTGTAAATATGTATTACATCTCTAGAGAATCCCAGGATTTTCCCTCCGATGTGTTGTTGTCTTGCTTCTTCATGGTTCATGATGCCATCTGAGTCTGTCAGTACAATAAAACCAAACTGGCAGGATGGGAGCAGATTATTCTGCCATTTTTCTAGATCTCTGAGTTGCATGTCAGATCTGGGGCTGATCGCTCCACACTTGTTCAGCCTGCCTGTGAGGTTCACAACAATTTTCCTAGCTCTATGATCATCAGTGATTTCAAATTCGCCCAGTGTATTTCATCATCACAGTTAGAAACCAGACGATAACTTTGGGGCACAGCCTGATAAGAACCTCTCTTTCCGGCATTATTGATGCTCTTGAGAGCATCAGCCAGAACATTTATGCACACCACTGTGGCCGTGCAGAAAGATGGCGGAAAGAGCAAAGTGAACTTTTCTTAAGCAACTGTTATAAATGCCAATCGTGGAGTCCGATGCTGAGGGTGATCTTGCTCATTTTTTGGAGAGACTGTTTCTGATAATGTAGCTGGGGCTCAGGAGGAGGTGGTGAGCACCAGGAGCCCTCCTGGCCCTGTCAGCATAGGACTGAGAGGCTCACTCCTCCCTTCCCCTTCGCAGGCCCATTCTCCTTCCACAGGAGCAGCTGGCCTCAGGGAAGCCACAGGCTTTTCCAGACGTCTCTTGATCCGCGCCGACAGTGACATGGTCTTCACAGGGCTGCCTGCCTGTCTTCCTCTTTATCTCTATGCTTTTCTGTCACTTCATGTCTGTTATCCTTAAACCTGTCACTTTTTCTCCCCTCAACCCTGTCCTTTCTCTGTTTTGTCTTGTCTTGTTCCTTTCATTAAGGGAAGTGTGAAGTAAGAAAACTTTATCTGCACCTTCTGTTTCAGCTCCTTTGAATTTGCTTTTGAACTCTCTCGGCTGGCCCTCAAGCACAAAACCCCCGAGATCCATCTCAAATACGCTATGTACCTGGAGGATGAGGTATGGGTGTGATTTGGACCCTGACCGCAGAGCCCTCTTGTTCCATCCCCTAGTGCACTGCTGCCTGGTGTGCAGACCCCGGTCTCGTGGCTGCCTGTGATGCCAGTCTCCTTCCCATCACGCACAGCTGTCCCTCTCCCTGTAGGGTAAATTCGAAGAGGCTGAAGCTGAATTCATCAGAGCTGGAAAACCCAAGGAAGCAGTCCTCATGTGAGTTACCCCATACATTCCTTAATCCTGTTTCCCCAGTCACAGTCCCAGGATCTTTCATGATTATCTTGACCTTCATTCAAACCTAGAACAAATCAGTGTTACACCCCTCAGTGACATGGCTGTTTGTCTCCCCAAATTGGGGCCTTAGTCCTATATTCATTCTCTCTTCTGTCCCCATTTGGGGGCAGGTTTGTTCATAATCAGGACTGGGAGGCAGCTCAGCGTGTAGCCGAGGCCCACGACCCTGACAGTGTTGCCGAGGTGCTTGTGGGACAGGCTCGGAGGGCCTTGGAGGAAAAGGACTTTCAGAAAGCAGAAGGGCTGCTGCTCCGGGCCCAGAGACCAGGCCTGGCCCTCAGTTATTATAAGGTGAGACAATGGATTCAGGGCCATGAAGGGATGAGGAGAGTCTGAGAGCCCACAGATAGCCACAGTGACCCCTAATATGAAGAAAGATCAGGGAGATTAGTATTGGGGAGTGAGAAAGACAGGAAAGAGGAAGGAGAAGAGAGGTCTAAGGACCCAGGAGTCCATGGACCAGGGCACCTGTGTGGCAGTGGGAAGCTGTCATGCCTGTCTCTGCCTTCTTGATACCTGGAAATCTGAGCAGGAGGCTGGATTATGGAGTGATGCGCTGCGGATCTGCAAGGAGTATGTGCCCGGCCAGCTGGAGGCTCTGCAGGAGGAGTATGAGCGGGAAGCTACTAAGAAGGGGGCCAGGTATGAGGCCAGAGGTCCAGCAGCAGTAGCAGGGCTGGAAGGGTCATGAGGCATGCACAGGTTAGAGCATGCCGCCCCCCAATGCCTAGCCCCAGTGCTCTAATCTCCACAGGGGTGTGGAGGGACTTGTGGAACAAGCGCGAAACTGGGAGCAGGCTGGAGAGTACAGCCGTGCCGTGGACTGCTACCTCAGAGTGCAAGACTCTGGAAACAGCAGCCTGATGGAGAAGTGCTGGATGAAGGTGAGGGCAGCAGGCTCTTTCTGGCCCTCCTTCTTCCTAGGCCTCCATTCACACTCAGCTTTCCTTCTCACATCTGCAGCTGTCTCCTCTGTGTCTTTTGCTTTTCAATCAGGTAGCAGGAATCTGTGGAGCGCCTGCTGGATAATAGAGCCAGAACCTCTGAAGGCTATTAAGCAGATATAAGACAGAGCCCTGACAGCTAAAAGTTAGGGGAGTTGGACTAACACATGGCTCAGTTAATATCATATCTGAGTAAAGACCAAAGTGCATGACTTAAAGTAGAGTTCAGAGAACAGTGAGACCTCTGTGGGCTAGAGGGGTCAGGAAGGCTCTGTGAAGAAGGAGGGAAGACTTGGACAGGAGCTGGAAGGGCAACTCCAGGCCCAGGGAACATGAAAAAGCATGGGCTCTACCTCCCCCACCCAACATTTCCTGAAAAGAAGCCTCCAGCAAATTAAACCAGGCCAGTATGTGTCACAGATAATAAGACATACTGTACTGGAGAAACCAACAGGATGTAGACAGTCATACACCACATAACAACATTTAAGTCAACAGTAGACCACATGGCTGGGTGTAGTGGCTCACACCTGTAATCCTAACACTTTGGGAAGTCAAGGATGGCAGATGACTTGAGGTCAGCAGTTTGAGACTAGCTTGACCAACATGGCAAAACCCTGTCTCTACTAAACATACAAAAAAATTAACCAGACATGGTGGTACACACCTGTAATCCTAGCTACTCAGAAGGCTGAGGTGGGAGGTTTACTTTGAACCCAGGAGGCAAAAGTTGCAGTGAGCCGAGATCACGACAGTACACTCCAGCCTGGGTGACAGAGTGAGACTCTGTCTCAAAAAAAAAAACAACAGTGGACCACATATATTATGATGGTCCCATAAGATTATAATACTGTATTTTTATTGTAGTTTTTGTATGTTGAGATAGGTTTCTTTTTTTTTTTTCTTTTGAGACAGAGTCTCCCTCTGTTGCCCAGGCTGGAGTGCAGTGGCACGATCTCAGCTCACAGCAACCTCCACCTCCCACGTTCAAGTGATACTCCTGCGTCACTTTCCGAGTAGCTGGGACTGCAGGCGCATGCTACCACACACGGCTAATTTTTTGTTAGTAGAGATGGGGTTTCGCCATGTTGGCCAGGCTGTTCTTGAACTCCTAACCTCAGGTGATCCACCTGCTTCAGCCTCCCAAAGTGCTGGGATTACAGGCATGAGTCACTGTGCCCGGCCTCCATTCTTTTTTTTTTTATACCAAGTCTTCAAAATCCAGTATGAATGAAGAAACTGAAAAAGCCCAACACAAATAGTTACAGAATGCCCTAGGATCCTCATTTTAGGAATCCTTTCTCTGTACTCTGCTACAAAAATTCTACTATGACAAAGACCTTGAGAAATGATTTTGTCAAAGGTGGAAGAATCAAATGCGGTGACCTCAAGCAGGACAGGAAGTGTCTGAAAGAGCTAACAATGAACTGAGAGGAAAGATGGGTCGACTGATGCCTAATTAAAGGATCTAATGGACCATGAGCCAGGCTTTGCCTAGGAGGGTGCAAGGTTGAAGGAGAAAGAGAGAAAGTTGGCATCTGGAGGAGAAAAATGTATGAAGTGGATCAGGCTGAGGACTGAGTGGTGTTTGTCTCTCCTACCCATTTCCATCTTCTGTTCAACCACACAGGCAGCCGAACTCTCCATCAAGTTTCTGCCTCCCCAACGTAATATCGAAGTCGTTCTGGCTGTAGGACCCCAGCTGATTGGAATTGGAAAGCACAATGCAGTAAGTGGGATGTGGGATGGAACAGAAATAGATTCCACAGAGATGGGTGCAAAGGTGACATCTACACCCAGGAAAGTGTATAAGGTGGGCCTCCTGGTGGGCATGGCTTGTAGTCCTGGGAAAACAGATAAGGGAGCTCACAGAGGGAAAACTTGAGAGTGAGGAGGAAGTCTCCATACTGACTTCTCATTGTGCAGGCTGCAGAGCTCTATCTGAATCTGGACCTTGTCAAGGAAGCAATCGATGCTTTCATCGAGGGTGAGGAGTGGAACAAGGCTAAGCGTGTAGCTAAGGAGTTAGATCCCAGGTAATCTCCCAAACCCTTCTTACTGGGAAATTCTCTTTTACTTCCTTTTGTAAAGACTGGGAGAAAGTCTCATGGGGAGGGTTTGGTATTTTGGAACATGAAGATGGAGTTCTCTGTACATCTTCACAGGTATGAAGACTATGTGGACCAATGTTATAAAGAGTTCCTCAAGAACCAGGGCAAAGTGGACTCGGTGAGACTTGCAGAGTTAGCAGGAAACAGAATGCAGGGAGAGACCCACGAGAGTCTCTCCCTCTTTCCCTCATGTCATCTCTTTTCCCTTGTAACTCTGTCTCCCATTGACCCAGCTTGTGGGTGTGGATGTGGTAGCTGCTTTGGACCTGTATGTGGAGCAGGGCCAGTGGGACAAGTGCATTGAAACAGCTACCAAGCAGGTACTGCTCTCTTCCCATTCCCAGCTTTTCTTTACTTTTTCCCTTGATTCCCCACCTGCCTCAAAGCTGCATCTCTCTTACCTCCACAAAAACCCAAAGCCCAAAGATAATCTAATGGGCATCAGAGAAGCTCAGTCTGAAACTGGGGTCAGAGGTTTGCATACACCCTTTGTTTCCTCAAAAAATCCATGGCCTCAAGTCACCACTCTACCCTCACTGCTTGGTCTTACTGATCCCAACTTTTCCTCCACCCCTGTACAGAACTACAAGATTCTGCACAAATACGTGGCTTTGTATGCAACTCACTTGATCCGAGAGGGTAGCTCTGCCCAGGCATTGGCCCTGTATGTACATCACGGAGCCCCTGCTAACCCACAGGTACCTGCCTTCTTCTTGGGTTAAATGTTTCCACAAGGAAACTGTTTCTCCTCTCCTCTCAGGAACTATCTTCTCAGAGGATTCTATCCTTAGAGAACGTCATGTCCAGAGCCTGCCATGCATCTTCAGAAATGTACAGCCTCTCTGGAGGTTGTGTATTTGCTAAGAGCATGGAGAGAAGTTTGCAGAAACTTACAACTTCTGTTTAAAGAAACACCCTCCCAGCACTTTGGGAGGCCGAGGCGGGTGGATCACGAGGTCAAGAGATCAAGACCATCCTGGTCAACATGGTGAAACCCCGTCTCTACTAAAAATACAAAAAATTAGCTGGGCACAGTGGTGCGTGCCTGTAATTTCAGCTACTCAGGAGGATGAGGCAGAATTGCCTGAACACAGGAGGCAGAGGTTGTCGTGAGCCGAGATTGCACCATTGCACTCCAGCCTGGGTAACAAGAGCGAAACTCCGTCTCAAAAAGAAAAGAAAAGAAACACCCATGGAGCTCCCCATGCTGTTAGCAAATACACAGCCACCTGTCTTTCAGAGATGAATCCTACACACACCTCTAGGTTTTTTACTGACTTCCTCCAGAGAATGAACACTGCTCCCTGATCTGAGAGTCACAGCCCATTAATGTTGTAACTCTGTACTTACATTTGTACAGTTGCCCACTCACAGAGCACCAGCTAAAAAATAGTTATTTTCTTCCTCTTTTCTCTTCATCAAAAATAAACAGCACTTATGAATAATTCACTTCATTAAAAAAATCAGCACTTAATAATCTACCACTGTCTCCCAGCTCTTGAACACACACATAACTATTTCTACACACAAAGCCTGTCCCTTTTGCCCCACTTTCACTGACTTTCTCTTCTAGCTGTGCCCTTCTCAAATGCCCTTCTCCCCTCTACCTCTAGAACTTCAATATCTACAAAAGGATCTTCACTGACATGGTGAGCTCTCCTGGGACCAACTGCGCTGAGGCCTATCATAGCTGGGCTGATCTTCGAGATGTCCTTTTCAACCTGGTGAGGAAGTTGGGTTGACAAGAGTAAAAGGGCTGCTCTGCCTGTCCTTGTCTTCATCTCTTCTTTCATGCATGTAAACCTTTATTCTCAGATGTATTTTACCTTCCTCTGCCAGGTGGCCATCGGAGACCACTCTATGGCCTTGGCACTCCTCTGACCCCTGAGCCAGGCTGTGCTGTCTCCCTCTTCTAGTGTGAAAACCTGGTGAAGTCCAGTGAGGCAAACTCTCCAGCCCATGAGGAGTTCAAGACGATGCTGCTGATCGCTCATTACTATGCCACCCGCTCTGCAGCCCAGAGTGTCAAACAGCTGGTGAGATGTAGAGGGGGCAGAGGAGCACTCAGTCAGTTTCACACACTGCAGATGTATGAAACTGAATTGTCTCACATTCTGGATTCTTCAACTTAGGCTCTTGAATCTGCTCCCTCTCTTTCAGCTTCTCTTCTGTCTAAACAAATCTTTAGCCCTTGCTGAGGTTTTCTTCTCACCTTCTTAGGGCTCTGTGCCCACACAGCTCCAGCTTCATTATGTTTAAACATCCAAATCCCATGATTTCTTTATTCACCTCTTGTAATGTACACATATTTTGGGCTTATTTATGACTGTTTACTATATATTTATATCATGTACCTGGATAATAGAATTCTAGAAGTGGAAAGAACCTTAGAAAGAATCTAGGCAGCCAGGCACAGTGGCTCACACCTGTAATCCCAGCACTTTGGGAGGGGAGCCTTAGGTAGGTGGGCCACTTGAGGTCAGGGGTTCAAGACCAGCCTGGCCAACATGGCAAAATCCCATACTAAAAATATAAAAATTAACTTGGCATGATAGTGCACGCTTGTAGTCCTAACTTGGGAGGCTGAGGCATGAGAATTGCTTGAATCTGGGAGGCAGAAGTTGCAATGAGCTGAAATTGCACTCCAGCCTGGGCAACAGAGTAAGACTCTATTTAAAAAAAAAAAAAAAAAAAAAATTGAAACTAGGCCCAGGTCTCTTATTCAGAAAAAAATAAATAAATAAAAATAAGACCCAGAACAGCTCGAGCTCCAGAGCAGTATAATATTGCTTGTTGTTTTTAGTTCTGTGGCTGCTTTACAGGATCATTGGTCTGTAGCTCAGTCACTTTAGTGCCGTATTCATAATGCTTTGACTTTAATCCCAGGAAACTGTGGCTGCCAGGCTTTCTGTTTCACTCTTGCGTCACACCCAGCTACTACCTGTAGACAAAGCCTTCTATGAAGCAGGCATTGCTGCCAAGGTGAGCTGGGACAAGGAAGGGTGGGGCAGATGGGAGGAAGTCAAAGGTTGGAAAATAGAGAATATCCCTTCTGCTCAGGTAGCAGAAAGCTGAGTGTAGGGCTGAAGTTGTGGAGGATATAATCCTCCTATGTCTTCCTGGATTTTTCTCCTGCATCCCAGAGAAGTAACATCCAGGCCCAGCTTGCTCACTCCCATTTGCAACTTTTCTCTGCTGCAGGCAGTTGGCTGGGAGAACATGGCATTCATCTTCCTCAATCGATTTTTGGACCTGACCGACGTGAGTAGGGAAGCTGTGCCCTGAGGGTGGGATGTTTTGCCAGTCACAGGCTGTGCCTAGCTCATGGCTGCCCACTCTACTGCAGGCAATCGAGGAAGGGACTCTGGATGGCCTTGACCACTCTGATTTTCAAGATACAGACATTCCTTTTGAGGTGCCACTCCCAGCCAAGCAGCATGTACCAGTAAGGGCACAGGGCTGGAAAATGGGAAGACCTCACCAGTGTGAGTGCCTTAAGGAGGGAGAACATCTTTGTGATGCCATCTTTGGAAGGACCTCAGCCCTCACTATTCTTTCTGTGAAAGTAGAAGCAGAGTAGAAAGAAAAGGCTGTGACTGGGCTGGTGCAGTTGCTGACCCCTGTAATGGGAGGCCGAGGCTGGTGCGGTGGCTCACCACTTTGGGAGGCCGAGGCTGGTGTGGTGGCTCACCACTTTGGGAGGCCGAGGTGGCCGGATCACAGGGTCAGGAGATCGAGACCATCCTGGCTAATATGGTGAAACCCTGTCTCAACTAAAAACACAAAAAATTAGCCGGGTATGGTGGCACATGCCTGTAATTGCAACTACTCAGGAGGCTGAGGTAGGAGAATCGCTTGAACCTGAGAGGCAGAAGTTGCAGTGAGCCGAGATTGTACCACTGCACTCCAGCCTGGCAACAGAGCAAGACTCGGTCTCAAAAAAAAAAAAAAAAAAAAAGAAAGAAAATGCTGTGACTGCATCCCCAATCCAAGCCAATCCAAGGAGGATAATTTGTAGCTGAAAGCTGGTATATGGTATACAGGACAAGGGCTTAGCAAACCCCCTCCCTACTCCTCCACCCCAGTTTGCCCTCCCCTGCCCTGTATGAAGCTGCCACTCCCTCTTGTCCTTTCCAGGAGGCTGAGAGAGAAGAGGTTCGAGACTGGGTGCTTACAGTCTCCATGGACCAGCGGCTGGAACAGGTTCTGCCTCGGGATGAGCGTGGCGCCTACGAGGCCTCCCTGGTGGCAGCAAGCACTGGGGTTCCAGCCCTGCCCTGCCTCATTACAGGTATAGAACTCTAAAGCACCCCAGATCCTGTAGGGGGGTGGAAAGCAACAGGATCAATAAACTTAATTTTAAATTTTACTAGGATTCAGTAAAGGGTACAAAAGATAGGACCATGCTGCTTTGTTTGTACCCCCAGGCTGCTCCTCATTTTTCCTTCCTCAATCTCTCTCAAACCCCAGTTCATCATTTTTTCTTCCTCCACAGGATACCCCATTCTGAGGAACAAAATTGAATTTAAGCGGCCAGGGAAAGCTGCTAACAAGGACAACTGGAATAAATTCCTTATGGCCATCAAGGTTAGAGAGGGGGACTTGAAGAATGAAGGCAGACATGGCAGCACTTAAAAAAAAAAAAGGCCAGGTGTGGTGGCTCACGCCTGTAATCCCAACACTTTGGGAGGCCAAGGCAGACAGATTACCTGAGGTCAGGAGTCTGAGACCAGCCTGGCCAACATGGCGGACGGATCACCTAAGGTCAGGAGTCTGAGACCGGCCTGGCCAACATGGTTAAAACCTGTTTCTACTAAAAAAAAAAAAAAAAAAAAAAAATTAGCCAGGTGTGGTGGTATGTGCCTATAATCCCAGCCACTCAGGAGGCTGAGGTAGGAGAATCACTTAAACCCAGGAGGCAGAGGTTGCAGTGAGCCAAGATCATGCCACTGCACTCCAGCCTCAGTAACAAAGCGAGACTCCGTCTCAAAACAAACAAAACACACACACACTCTCACACGCACACTAGAAAGGTGGGTGGGATTGCAGGAAGGCAAGTGCAGACCCTGAAGCCTGTGATGGAGCTGATTTTCTCTGTATTTCCAGCATTAACAAGGTCCTCTCATCATCTTCCATTTGCTCACAGACCTCCCACAGCCCAGTGTGCCAGGATGTGCTGAAATTCATCAGTCAGTGGTGTGGAGGGCTCCCCAGCACCAGCTTTTCCTTTCAGTAGCCGGTAAAGCTGAGGAAGAATTAGGACCTCTCCCTCATTAAAGTTTTATAAGAAAGTGAGACCACTGTATTCTTTGATCAAAGTCACCCCCGACACACAGTGCCTTTTCCCCAAAATGAATCACAATCAAGTAGAAGAAAAGTTATTTTATTACAATTTTTTATCTCATCCCGAGGTCAGGGCCCCTTGCTTAGTGGGGAAAAATCCCTTAGGGACTGAGTCTTGAAACAGCACCTGCTGGACAGAGTGGACAACCAACCTGTGTCAGAGGGGAAAGCAGCACGGCAAGACCTAGATCCAGTTCTAAGAGCACTTCCCTGCCCCCAATCTTACACAGGCCCATTACCTGTCCTAAACCCAGCTTCTCTGTGATGCTCGGATTTCTTGATTTTGATCCAGCAGCTGCTCATTTTCCTGCTTTTTATATTTAGGAGGTTCAAGCTCTGTCATTTCCTCTAGCTGCAGAAGAAGGTGGAATTAGACACCCTGGCCCTGAATGATAGGTCACCAGCTATTTTTTTTTTTTCCTTGAGACAGAGTCTCACTGTGTTGCCCAGGCTGGAGTGCAGTTGTGCAATCTCAGCTCACTGCAGCCTCCACCTCCCGGGTTCAAGCGATTCTCCTGCCTCAGCTCCCCCAAGTGCTGAGATTACAGGTGCCCATCACCACACCCGACTAATATTTTATATTTTTAATAGAGATAAGATTTCACCATGTTGGCCATGCTGGTCTCAAACTCCTGACCTCAAGTGATCTGCTCACTTCAGCCTCCCAAAGTGCTGGGATTACAGGAGTGAGCCACTGCACGAGGCCAGTCACATCTTTTCAACACAGCCAATCTCTGTGGAATGAACCTTTCCTGGTTCACCTTCCTTACCTGCCCCTGAAGTCCCTCCTTTCTGCAGGGCCCAACTCCAAGTAGAGTGAGTGCAGCCACACAGCAGTAACCAGATAGAGCAGCCTCCCCTGCAGACATGAGCAAAGAAGGGATCCAGAGAGCCAAGGCTGTATCCTGAAAAGAAGGAAGGATGGGGACTAGGAGGAAGTAGGGCAAGTGTGGCAAATAGGGGAAATTAAAAGGGCAAGACCAAGGCTTTGTAGACCACAAGAAGGAAGAGAATGTGCTCACATAGATTCTTGTGGGGTCAAAGGGGCAGTCAGTATGTCCCAGCCCCTCATCCAGTGGTACCAGAGGATCCAGCAGTCCTGGATGGCAGTCAGCAATAAGGCGGTGGCCCCCGTTGGCCACAGTGAGTGACACAGCAAGAAGGAGGCCCAGGGAGCAGGCAGCAGACAAGAGCAGGTTCACCAGAGCTAGTGCCAGCAGGGCCCGGTGCTGGCAGGGACAGATCATCAGGTGAGCAGCCTGGGCCTAGCTAACTCTCCCAGTAACTAAACACCCAGTATCTCTATTTGAGGCTCCTCCAGTCCATTGAAAAAACAAGCTCAGTCAGCCCCCATTTCCCCAACTCAAGCCTACTCGTTAAAAGCTCCAGGAAGTTCCTTCTCACCAGTGGAGAGCGAAGAAGGTTCCTGGATGCCAGGAGGGCCACAAGTCCCACGGAAACGCTCTGTGGAAGACACAAAGCCTTTAGCCCGCTGGGCTCTCTGGGTGCGCGGCCCCTACCCCGGGCCGCCTGCCATGCTCACCAGCAGCCCCGAGCCGACAGAGATGACATTGGCCGCGGTGTACTCCGGCGTGACGGCGCCAAGGGGATTAGCCACGTGCCGCAGGACAGTGCCGTGCAGCACGGCCCCCAGCAGCAGGTTCACGTGGCCCACCAGGATCAGCGCGAGGCCCACGCGCATCAGCCGCCGGGGGCCCCGGACGGCGTCTGCAAAGCATGGGGGAGGGGCAGGGTTGAGCCGGGCGGGTAAGGGAAAGGTGGCTCGAGGCAGATTAACGACGACAACAAGGACGACAGGCCGAGAGTGGCCCCAGGGGAAGGACAAGAGACGCCAGGAGCCGGAAGTTACCGAAAGTGCAGAGACGGCAGCGCCTCATCCCATCAGCCTCACCGGCCATAGGGCAGCTCTACATGGACTCAGCCACGCCCCAACCTTGGCCCCGCTTCCGTCTCGGGCTCCCCTCCCACCTGGGCCCCGCCTCTGCCCCGGCCCCGCTCCCCCTGGCTGGCAAGGCTCGAACACACGACGCTTTTAGCAAAAAGTAGACTTTTATTACAGCAGCAACTGAGGCGAATCGAATGGCCCCCCAGGGCCACCACTGCAGCACCACCTTTCTCTCCCGCCTGGCCGCCCCAGCGGGATTGTAGAATTCGGCTCCCTCAGTGCCCATGGGCCTCCTTCCCACACAGGCTGGGCGGGAGCCGGCAGATCAGCGACTAGCCCCCAACTAGAAGGCGGCTGCTGAGAAGGCCCAGGCCCATGTCTGTGCAAAACAAGTAAACAAAGTGCAGAGGGGAGGAAGAGAAGGGAGGGGTAGGATGATGCTCAGAACCAGGGAGCCCCCCCAGCCCTCCTGAATAATAAAGGAGGGAAGGGGCTTCACAGGGTAATACTGACTGAGGGGAAGGGACAGGAGGGCTGCAGCATGTCCAGGGACAGCCACAGCGCAGATCAGGGCCTGGCCCGAGTGAGCTCTAAGAGGAGACGGTGACAGCGGCTGAGTTGAGGGTGTTGTTCCTGGCAAAATTGAACTTGTTCAGGGTCTCCTCTAGCAGAGAAGTCAGCCGGCTCTGGTCAGCCTGGGGGAGAAGAGCTCAGTGAGACAGGGGCTGAGAGAAGAGAAGGCACTGGGGCAGCCAGGTCAGATGAAGGCAGAAATCTCACCTCACTAATGAAGCCCAGCTGCACCAGCTCAGCTGCCAACTCGGGGATGTTCTCATCTAACAGAGAAACAGGAGGGGGTGAGTACAGTACAGGACTGAGGGACCTGGGGCCCTTCACACAGCACCACTAGGGCTAAACTGTCAGATCCACCCACTGTTGTAGGGGCTAAGATAGCCATTCTTTGTGAGTCAATGTGTTACTGCCTTGTCGCCTTCCCCACTCCTGAATATGTCCCTCAAAGATAAGGCTCACAGACTCTCCATCCTCTGAGGGAAAGGAGAGACTCACTTGGCATCAGGTCACAGCTCAGGTGCCGGTTCAGTTTGTCCTCCAGCTTCAGCAGAAGCGTCAGCTGGAGAATAGGACAGTCAGAAAATGAGACTCCTCCCTACCCTCTAGCCATCAGCCCTGCGTAACCCTAGCCCTGAGCCTTACATGGTGTTTGACTCCCTCCTCCACCGATTCAATGTTGCACTGCATCAGCACCACCTAGGGAAGGAGGACAGAGAGGGTCACTCTAGAGACCTGTCCATAAAAAACCCAATACCTAGACGCCTTTCCAGCCCATAGCACATGGCTGCTAGGGAGCATTTTCTCTAAAGGATAGAGCCTTATTTGTGATGTCCTCTCTCCCTTCCACCACAGCTCCCACCTTGCGAGTCTCCACCTCAGCTGGTTCAGGTGTTGGAGTCTTGACAGAGGGGGGCACGACAGGTGATGTCACCTCCTCCTGCTGTGGCTGCTGGGGCCGAGGTAGCCCAAAGGCTGTCAGAGGATAGATACCATTCCTGGAGAGAGATGAAAACAGATCACATGAGCTCTGTGAATGTCTTAGGATACCCAACACTGCCTGCTTCCTCAAGAAAGCCTGTCTTCTCACTCTGCTCTCACCTTACATCTTCAAGGAATTTATCTAATTCCAGAGCTGGTGACTGAGAGTACCTGGAGGAGAAAAGAGAAAGGAGATGGAAAGAAGGAAACAAGCAAAAAAGCAAATTCAACCATTCCCAGAGAATGAACAGAACCTCAAGAGTGGTAGTCACCAATCTGCCCTTTTCAGACCATCTCAGTTACTCACAAAGTCTGAACTGGTTCTCTTCCTGGTCCTGCAGGGATTTCAGCCAGTACAGCACTGGTATCCATGTTTTTGGTGATCTCCTCCAGAGCATTCTCTGGGATCATGTCTGGAGGGCATGATGGAGTGGGATGTTATGGAGGAATAGTCATATTAAATGTAAAGGGGTAAAGAATCCCTTTGGAGGCAGGGCATGGTAGCTCATGCCTGTAATCCTAGCACTTTGGGAAGCTGAGGCAGACAGATCATTTGATGCCAGGAGTTCAAGACCAGCCTGGCCAACATGGCAAAGCCCCATCTCTACTAAAAATACAAAACTTAGCCAGGCATGGTGGCACATGCCTGTAATTCCAGTTATTCGGGAGGATGAGGCACAAGAATTGCTTGAACCCAGGAGGCGGAGGTTGCAGTGAGCCAAGAGCGCACCATTGCACACTCCAGCCTGGGAGACAGAGTGAGACTCTTTCTCAAAAAAAAAAAGAATCCCTTTGGAAATAGAAGAGGAAAGCAAGCATGCCAGTGATAGTTACAGGGCTCCAGATTGGAAGAATATTCCCTGTAGGGCCAGTAGGACTCACGTTGGTGTCCCACAATGCAATGGGCAGCAAGGAGTTTGAGTGAGGGCACTTCAAACAATGCTGGGTGGAACAGAAGTTCTCTGGCTGTTGGTCTGCGAGCAGGCTCAGACTGCAGGCACTTTTGAATGAACTCCTAGAAAAGAAAATAAGGAACTGGAGTAGGCATCTGGCAAGCCCCGCAATGTATTCATCTTTATAGCTCTCATTCTACTTAGCACAAGGCTTTGTACATAGCAGGGGCTTGGCACTTACTGAGAATACAATATATTGACAAACGCACCTGAATGGGCTTCAAAAACTGTAAGGTATATGAAAGATACATCCACTGCCTTTCTGGTTTTAGTCATTTATCTGCTCTCCAACCACAAACTTTCTTTTTTTATTTAATGTTTACATTTTCTTTTTCCTTCTTTTTTCCTTATTTCTTTTACCTCTCTGCTTTATTAGCCAACTCATTGCCTATCTTCTTTTCTAAATCTTGCCACATTTTTAGCTTATCTCTTCCCACACTTACCCACTGTGATCAATATTCACCATTTCCTTTGTCCACAATCACTGAATTCACTGAATTTCCCAGGATTCCTGTAACCATTCTGCTTTATTTTCTTTCTTTTTTCTGAGACAGGGTCTTGCTGTGTCACCCAGGCTGGAGTATAATGGCACAATCACAGCTCACTGCTGCCTCAACCTCCTGGGCTCAAGCAACCCTCCCTTCAACTTCCAGAGTAGCTGGGACCATAGGCATGTGCCACCACACCCAGATTATTTTTATGTTTTTGTTTTTTCATAGAAATGTTTTGTCATGTTATCTGGGCTAGTCTCAAACTCCTGAGCTCAAGTGATCCTCCCAGCTCAGCCTCCCAAAGTTCTGAGATTACAAGTATGAGCCACTGTGCCTCACCTCTGCCTCCTTTTCTGCCTTCTGTACATCCCATGACAATTAACCTGCTTTCAACCTTGAAGGCTAACAAGGTTACATACCTAATCTTTCACTTGAATACTCCACCTCAATGTTGAACTAGAAACTTATTCCATACTATCCTCCTGACTTCCCACCAGTCTTCCTTCTTTTCTCCTCTGTTCCCTATTATACTTATCTAATGAGTTACAAACTGTTCTTGTTTGGACTTTCCTGTCAGGCTTTACTTACTATACTCTTATCTGCTGATTCATAACCTTATGTCTTTCAAATCTTAGCTCATTATTTCTGGGTGCTATCCCTAACTATATAAATATAAATATAAATTAAACAACTGGTTTAATTTAAATTGATTGATTTGCTTAAAAATATAAAAATAAAAAAATTACAGGTGTGTGGCTCACACCTGTAATCCCAGCATTTTGGGAGGCTGAGGCGGTTGGATCATGAGGTCAGGAGTTTGAGACCAGCCTGGCCAACACAGTGAAACCCCATCTGTACTAAAAATACAAAAATTAGCCCGCCATGGTGGCATGCGCCTAAAATCCCAGCTACTTGGGAGGCTGAAGCAGGAGAATCTCTTAAACCCAGGAGGCAGAGGTTGCAGTGAGCGAAGATCACGCCATTGCACTTCAGCCTGGGTGACAGAGCAAGACTCCATCTCAAAGAAAATTAAAAAATCTCTCTCTTTCTCTCTCTAAATGGCTGTCTGAAAGAAAAAAAATGGCTGAGAATATACAGCAATTGCCTGAGATGACCATCAAATTAATTTACCTCCATGTAGACACATTTAAATTAACACACTTTTTTTTTTTTTTTTTGTAGACAGAGTCTTGCTCCATCACCAGGCTGGAATGCAGTCTTGCGATCTCAGCTCACAGCAACCTCTGCCTCCTGGGTTCAAACAATTCTCCTGCCTCAGCCTCCCAAGTAGCTGCAACTACAGGCACGTGCCACCACACCCAGCTAAATTTTGTATTTTTAGTAGAGATGGGGTTTCACCATGTTGGCCGGGATGGTCTCGATATCTTGACTGTGTGATCTGCCTGCCTCGGCCTCCCAAAGTGCTGGAATTACAGGCATGAGCCGCTGCGCCCGGCCTCTTTTTCTTTTTTTTAAGATAGTCTCACTCTCTTGGCTCAATGCAACCTCCACCTCCCAGGTTCAAGCGTTTCTCTTGCCTCAGCCTCCTGAGTAGGTGGGACTACAGGCATGCACCACCATGCCCAGCTAATTTTGGTATAAAAATACTAAAAAGTAGAGACAGGGTTTCACCATGTTGGCCAGGCTGGTCTCAAACTCCTGAACTCAAGTGAGCCGCCCACCTCGGCCTCTCAAAGTGCTGGGATTACAGGTGTGAGCCACCGTGCCCAGCCAACACACAACGTTTAACCCCAATAATCATCCATCTTAACCCCCTAACCTATGTGTATGTATGCGAAAACATGGTAGGCACCTCTTAAGGAAATGTTTACAGATTTTGCTTGTTCTGTTTTATATCCTCTAGCTCTTAGGAGGATATGCCCAGTAGGTACAAAGGAAGAAAAACCAGAAGACATTTGAAAGTCAGTTGAGGAGGGAGTGATCCTGAAGATCCTTACCCTCTGTAATGGGTCTTCTAGAAGCTGGATGGCACTGCTGATGGCTTCCTGTGGCACATATGAGGACTCTCCATTGCCCTGAATCTCCAGCACTGCCATCTTCAAGGAGAGGAATAAAAAAAAGTAGACACCTAAGAACTTCAGTGCTCTCACAATCACTCCCTCCAAGTTAGCACCTTGCTTATCCCCCCTCCATTTCCTCTTCCATATTCTCATTTGACCCCTTATCAAATGAGAAGGGTCCCTCCCCTCCAGTCTCCTCACCTCCAGTGCACACATGCCGAAGGAGTAGATGTCCACTGCTGTTGTCACATTAGTGACTTCTAGGGAAAACAGAGAAGGCTTTGTTTAATCAGAGGATTGGGGGCTGGGGTTGGCAGGAATGCCTTAGGAAAAGAAAAAGAAAAAGAATTTGTATGCTGGTAGAGAAGAACTAGAAGTTTCAGTTATATTGCCTCTGTACCTCAAGTTATAAGATGCAAAACCAGGGGGATGAGGGCAGGGCAGAGAAACCAGGAAGGCTCACCTCCATACTCTGGTGCAAAGAAATGTAGATTCTTCTGCTCTTCTCGACAAGTCTTCACGTGATTGTTGATAGTGTCAGGAGCCACTGGGAGTAGGGGAGACACCCACAATCTGACCACCATCAACGAATAATAGTCTCACTCCAGAGAGAGGACCCAAAAGCCAAATTCTCTCCTAAAGTCTCCTTTCTGATGAACCTCAATAGGTACAAACGTATCCCCTTTCCCGTCCTGAACTACAGACCACACATGGATACCACCTACCTCCCTTTTCTCAGGCTTACTGCTTCTCATATAATGTCCCTAATTCAGGAGCAACAAAAGCACCAGACTAAATTAACAGATATACAGGGGCTTCAGGCCAGTCTAGGAGCAATGTAGCCTAAGGAAAAACTTTCACTTGTGTCCCGTTCACCTTCCCTAAATCCCAGGTACATCTAATCCCTGTTCACATGAAAACATTTGGTTTTAGTTTTAGGAATGGCTTTTAGTTTTACTTTTAGTTTTGGTTTTAGGAATGGCAGCCATTCCTAATCTGGGAGAATTGGAGACCTCAGGAACTTGGATAGGATAAAGAAGGATAAGAAGTATTAACATACAACCCAGGATGTAGCCTCCTTCTTACCCACCTTTGCTGAATAAAACTCAAAAACAGCTAATACCCTTTAATCAGTTCCACTTTTAAGTTTTAATCCACCAAAACTTTTTAGACTCCTGTTCTACCCCCTTATTCCTCAACAATGCCTGCCACAGGGCTGAACGAGGAACCAGGACCAGGCCCAATTTGGACTCATTTGGATCATAAACAATGACTAAAAGTCACAGAGAATATGGGAGCACAGTATGATCTGGGGAACTAGCCTGATGATGAAGGGGAACATGAATCCAGGAGGTAAGTGGCCAGCCAGGCAGAATCCACAGGAAACAAGCAGGTTATGGAGGGACAAGCAGGCGGAGGGCTGGCAGGGCAGAAGCTAAGCAGGCATAATTAGGCAGGGAAGATAGGGGAAGAGGGTTTGCTCCCACGACTGCATGCACTGGGCAGCCGCCAAGGGAGCAGAGGGAGCACAAACAGAGCCCCAAGAGGGGCAGAGGGAGCTCTCACCATTAGCAAAAATCCTATGAAAGACTGTTGGGAACAGAGCAGCCCGTAAGCGGGAGGGAGGAAAACAGAGAAAAGTTGTGAGCGATGGAGCAGCCAAGCCCCAGACAAATGGACACACAAATATACAAACACAGCACACAGAAATGTTGTACACTGCACACAAATACACAGCAAATGAAAGCACTCACAGCAGGCACAGCCTGGAACCTCCTCTGGCAGGGTCTGGCACCAGGGCTCAAATCAGACTTCAAACCTATCTCTTGCCCTTTCCCAACCTCCTATCAGTATCTCTGTATTAACTCCAGTTTCCCTTCAAAAAGGTGTAAGATTATATACCCTATCCCTCTCCACTAATTAACTGGCCTCTCCTATGAATTACCCGTAGCAAAGTCCTTTCTCTTCTCACCAACCCACACCTCAGAATTTTGCTCTGTTATCCCCCATTCCTTTCATCTTACCCCCATGGTTCCCAAATTCCCGAGGCTCCCCTGCCCAGAACCTCTCCCTCCCCTCACCAGAGCCAATCTTGATGAGTCCGTTGTGCTGGATGAAGATGGTGTCACAGGTCAGGTTCCCATGGATGATGGGGGGGTCACAGGAGTGCAGGTAGCTGTGGGGGCACTGGGCTGTTAGAGGGGCCACTGGGAAATTAAGGGCAGGGGGAACCCAAGGGTTAAGAGGAGCAAGGGCCAGGTCTCCTGCTGGTCACCATAAAGATAATCCCCACACTCTGAATCTCCATTATGCCTCATGATTTAAATAGCTAGATAAGCACTAGGAGAAAGAGGTAGGAGATAAGTGTCATGGTTAGGGCATTAGCATATATCCTTTAAAAGACCCATAGCGGGCCTCATCTTGACAGTATATGATTCAAAGAAAGTAGGGAGAGGCAGAAAAGAACAGAAGAGTAGTACCCTGAAATCTGTCTGAAGGAACTAAATCAGGAAATATGGGTAAGAAACTAACCAGGTACTACTTACCTTAGGGCAGAGAGGATTTGTGTGCACCAGCGCTTCCATGCCTGGAACGAAGTTTGATCCAAGGATTAGCAGTAATTCCCTCTCTTAACTCTCTCCCACTAGCTCTTTCCATCCCTTCCTGATCAGCTTCATTATTAAAATAATCATTTTTAAACCCCCTAAAGGTTTGTCTGCTCTCCTTCTATACCTTTTCATTCATAGTCTTATGGTTCTTTTTGGTCTTCTTCAGAAACTGCTTCAGACTCCCAGATGACATGTATTCTGTGATAAAAATGACCTGTGGAGGCAAAGCACTCATTAAAAGGCCTTATGATCCCTTCCCTTCTAACATACATTACATTTGAAAGTTTATTAAAATTTCTCTCCTTTTGTTCTTAGCTTTACTTACTTAGACTAAATCGGGCAATCAATGAAAACTACTAAGCAATAAAAGTTACAGAAAGAAGGAAGCGAAAGTTCACTCATTTTCTGCCCAGTCTATAGCCACACAAAAGGCATAGGTGGCAACTGAAGCCCTACTCTCATTGCCATAGCAGCTGATTCCAGTTCTGTTTCAAAACTACCCTGTTTTAATCTCTGAATGTAAAAGAAACAATAATAAATGTAGCTAGTCTCTTTTCACTAAGTTCAGGAAATATGGGGAAAAAATTCTTACCCTGGCCTTGTTCTCTTTAATGTCAGCCCAGTATTTGTGAAACTTAACAATGTTAAGATGCTCCAACTGAATCAGATTATCAAACACAGCACGAACCTTTTCCTGAGAGCAAGGGAGACAATGGAATAGCAGAGTTCACAAATCACTGTAATAATCCTGAGAAGCCATTCCCTATCCCTCCCCAGAAATGATCTAACCCCAACATACTCTTCATAGGCAGCTTCCCAACAGCAATTCCTCTTTAACATCAGTGTTCCAACATTACCCAGGCTGCGTCTTTTCACCACCTACCTCCTGCAGCTTATAGTTCTTGCGCTCAGAGAACTGTACCTCATTCCACACAACCTCTACACCTTCCTCTGTATCCATGGCCAGGTATGCACTGTCAATACCTGGTACATTCCGTTGATTCACCTGAGAAGAAATGCGTATGAAAGAGAATTAAAGTTACGTCTCAAATCTTCCATTTTAACACTCCATATGATCATCTCCTCCTAGTCCCCAACCTTTTGAAGTTTGGTCGGCCTCTTTTAAGACTTTGCTCTTCCAGTTCTCACCTCTCCAGAATTCAGTCTCCCAAGAGTGATTGTACCATCACTTTACCTCTTCTCGCCTCTTCTGCCAGCGCCCACAGGGTGACTCTTCCAAAATCTCAGATTCATCTTCACTTTCTTCTTCTTCCTCTGGGGAAGCCGCTGAGGTTGTGGAGGTCACAGGAGGTGACACTGATGTCACTCCAGGAGCTGAAGATGAGGATTCTACCTTTGGATCTGAGCTGCTGCTGAGTACTGTCTGGGACTCCCCCTCCGACATGCTGGAAGAAACACTCAGACCTGCATTGGTTGAGGCAAGTACAGAGGGAGAAGGCAGAGAGAGTCAGGATACATCTATAAGGATTCAGTAATCCAGGCTGGGCTTAATGACTCACGCCTGCCATCCTAGCACTTTGGGAGGCCAAGGTGGGCAGATCATCTGAGGTCAGGAGTTTAAGACCAGCCTGGCCAACATGGCAAAACCCCGTCTGTACTAAAAATGTAAAAATAGCTGGGTCTGGTGGGGCACGCCTGTAGCCCCAGTCATTCAAGAGACTGAGGCAGGAGAATTACTTGAACCAGGGAGGCAGAGGTTGCAGTAAGCTGAGATCACACCACTGCACTCCAGCCTGGATGACAGAGCAAGACTCCATCTTAAAAAAAAAACAACAAAATTTAGTAATCCAGCGGAGCACAATGGCTCACCCCTGTAATCCCAGCACTTTGAGAAGCTGAGGCAAGAGGTTCACTTGAGGCCAGGAGTTTGAGACCAGCCTGGGCAACAAAGTGAGACCCCCGTCTCTTCAAAATAATTTAAAAATTAGCGAGGCAAGGTGGTGCACAGCTATAGTCCCAGCTACCCAGGAGGCTGAGATGGGAGGATCACTTAATTGCCCAGGAGTTTGAGGCTACAGTGAGCTATCATCATGCCATTGGCTAGGCAACAGAGAGAGATCCTGTCTCAAAAAAAATTTTTTTAATAATCCTGATAACCTCATCTGCAAATTCAATAGAAAATAAAACAGGCCAGGGATTTGAGACCAGCCTGGACAACATAACAAGACCCCAGTCTCTACACAATTTTTTTTTTTTTTTGAGACGGAGTTTCTCTCTTGTTACCCAGGCTGGAGTGCAATGGTGCGATCTCGGCTCACCGCAACCTCCGCCTCCTGGGCTCAGGCAATTCTCCTGCCTCAGCCTCCTGAGTAGCTGGGATTACAGGCACGCGCCACCATGCCCAGCTAATTTTTTGTATTTTTTTTTAGTAGAGACGGGGTTTCATCATGTTGACCAGGATGGTCTCGATCTCTTGACCTCGTGATCCACCCGCCTCAGCCTCCCAAAGTGCTGGGATTATAGGCTTGAGCCACCACGCCCGGCCCTTAAAAATAGAAAACACACACTTTCTTTGTTTCCTTTAAATCCAAAATCAGAATCAGTCCTAAATACTGAAACACTATTCTCCTAACTCGAGTCTAGAGAAGGGGAGCTATCTTAATTGAAGATGACCCACCCAGGAATGGCAAACACAAAATTTACGGCAGTCTAACTCCACTTAGTAAGGTCCAAATTAACAGCAAAATAAGGTGCTCCATTCCTTCTTGGCAAATACTCATTCAATAGGCTTCCCTTGAATCCCCAAGTACCCCCTGTTTGTACTGTGCTCAAGAATTATGCTATGTGTGGCCAGGCACGGTGGCTCATGCCTGTAATCTCAGCACTTTGGGAGGCCAAGGCGAGTGGATAACCTGAGGTCAGGAGTTCGAGACCAGCCTGGCCAACATGGTGAAACCCTGTCTCTACTAAAAATATCAAAATTAGCTGGGTGTGGTGGCACACTCCTGTAGTCCCAGCTACTTGGGAGGCTGAGGCAGGAGAATCACTTGAACCCAGGAAGCAGAGGTTACAGTGAGCTGAGATCATCCCACTGCATTCCAGCTTGGGAAACAGTGAGACTCCATCTCAAAAAAAAAAAAAAAAAAGAAAAAGAAAAAGAAAAAAAATTAAGCTATGTGGGCGCTATTCAGAACAGATAACTCCAGACTCCAAAATGTTTCACTGAGATAGCCTTGCTAGACCTGTAGCACCCTCTGTCAACTTTTCCAGCTGAAACTCTTGGCTAATTTATCCAGCTAGAACTGATCTTGGCATTCGCTATTCATCCCTTCTCTACACAGAACAAGCCTGCTAGTCCATGGTGAGACTACCTTTGGGGCAGGTGACTGGCAGTTGTTAGTGACTTCATCACTGATGACCTCACCTTTCCTGTGATGTGAGTGTGACAAATAGGTATTGTTAATAACATTTTTTTCATTCAGTCATTTGACAAATATTTATTAAGTACTTATTGTAGGCCAAGCACTGGGCTAAGAACTTGAGATAAAATAGTGAACAAAATAAATGCCCACATTCAAGCAGCCACAAATTCAAGTCAAACCTAAGACTTTAAGCTTCCAGCTTTCATTTCATTCACACTGCTCAAAGTCTCTGCAGTTTCCATTCTCTGGGGCACTAGATCTAATATAGGCTATTTCTTACAAGTACAAATAATTCAAGGTACAACTTTTATACAAAAAAGTATTATAAAGCATAACATTTTTTTCACGGTCATGGCTACCTGAAGAAAAGGAATTCTCAAGAGTTAAATGCCATTAACTTATACAAAAAGTCACAAGACAATCACTTAATGTTATTCCATGTCTCTAAGAACAAAATCTGTGAAGGAGTTGGAACCTGTGTGTGCTAGGCTCAAGAGAGTGCTCTAAAGTATGAAAATGATACCCTGGGCCAGGTAAGCTGGCTCACGCCTGTAAGCCCAGCACTTTGGGAGGTGGTCGCGGGGCGACTGTGTGAGCTCAGAAGTTTGAGACCAGCCTGGGCAACAAAAATTAGCAGGTATGGTGGTGCACATCTGTAATCCCAGTTTATTCAGGAGGCTGAAGCATGAGAATCACCTGAACTTAGAAGGCAGAGGTTGCATTGAGCCAGGTGGCGCCAATGCACTCCAGCCTGGGTGAAAGAGTGAGACTATGTCTCAAAAAAAAAAAGAAAGAAAAAAGAAAAAGAAAGTGATATCCTGGAAAGTAAATCTGCTCCTCTAAGTCATTTCAGAATGCCAGAAGCCTCTAATCAACACCAATTTTTGAAAAGCTCACATTTTAGAACTCTCTGATGCCCATTTGTGCCCATCTCTGCTCCCAATCTACACTATGTTTAACCCAACTCAGAAGACTTTTATTAGAAGACAGTCTAGAAAATACCAAAGAGCAATAGGCACTACAGAGGAAATCTGGCAAGATATTCTTTCCCTATGTTATTTTCTAGGTCCTGGCTTATTCTAGAGAGATTTGCCAGGCGCGCTGGCTCATGCCTGTAATCCCAGCTACTTAGGAGGCTGAAGTGGGAGGATCGCTGGAGAGAGATTTAACTCAGCCAGCCAGGAAAGCTACTATCTGCCTGTTTTCGTAATCAGAAAACTTCTGTTAGAGATCATGTTCCTTCTGAAAAGTAGCTAAGCAAATGGAAGACACTATCAGTTACTTCCTAGAGCAGCTACATTCACTGAATGCGTCTAGAATCTGAACTAAGTAAAATTTCCAGCGAGACTACAATAGGAAACAGCAGAATTCTAATACAGGAAAGCTATAGCCAATGGACTGCAAAGAAACTTCTGGACCTAGGACACAAACAACTAACCCACGGTAGGGCACAACAGGAGACACCAACCCTTCATCAGTGATAGATGGCCTTGGAATTTGCTTATCCCCTCCATTATTTTTTGTGTCTTTTTGTCCCGTCCTAATTTTTTCAACACAAGTGAAACAAGAGCAGTGCCCAAGATCCTCCAGCACCCCTCCTATTGATGAAGGAAGAAACCTCCGCGACACCAGTTTTGCCTCAGAGTCGCTGAGAGGTTTAAAAGAGATCAGACACGGAAAAGCTCATTTATGCTCGTAAGGGGAATCTATCGCCTGGCCGCCTCCAGTCACCCTGAGAGGTGCAGTGTGTTCCCTTCGGAGTAATGCAGATGGCCCTGCAAAGTTTTTCCCCGAGACTTTCATTTATTGGACAGAACCCCTCTGCGTGTCAACCCCTCTGCAAGAACTCGTGGGATGGGGTCTTTTGGCTCTTCTCACCCTGAGCGGACCAAAGGGCCTCTGAGACCCGCAGAACTGTCCAGTCGGAAATGAAGCCGCTCGAGGGAGGAACCCGGCCCCTAGAATTTCACACTCCAACAAGTCGCATGCCCGGCGTCTGGAGGGCAGCAGAGTCGGCCCGCGCGGGCACCCGACTGGGGCCCAGGGAGCGAGCGGCGGCCACCTCATCAAAGGCCGGCAGGGCGGCGCAGTCAGGGGTGCAGGCCACGCCCCCGCGCAGTCGGCGCGCCGCCCCGCGAGCAGGCCTAGCCAGGCCGCCGCGCTTCCGCAGGCCGCCGGGCCGCGACCGCCGCCCCCACCGCCGCCCCCGCCCCCGCCCCCGCCCGCAGGGCCCCGCCTCTCGCAGCCAGAGTTCCAAGCGAACGCCAGGGCCTCCCGACCTGCGCCCGCAGAATTCCGGGGTGCCGCCGCCACGCCGGGTAGACCGGGGAGGACCAGGCAGAGACTGCAGGGCCGAAGCGGCCCCTCGGCTCCAGCAGGCAGGGCCCGATCGGGCCTGGGCTACTGAGTGAACAGGGCCGCCTTTAGCACCCGCCCGGGTCCCATCGTCCCGGGCTTCAGAGGCCGATCCTTCTGTCTTCTCGCGAGCCCCTCCCTCCTCGGGCCCTCATTTCCCTGGGCTCTCACCTCCCGACTCCGCGCCCCGTAGCCTGCGCTTCAGTTTCAGCTCGGGTTCCGGGGCCCGGGATCACAGCGACTCCCTCACAGCTGCGCTCCGCAGCGCAACCGAACTGCTGGCCCCGCCCTCGCGGCGTCCCAACCAACAGATGGGCGGTGCCGCACCGTCGGCAGGTTTCCATTGGGAGACGCGCTGGGTGGGCGGGGCCCTTCCGCAGGGCGCCCGCTGGGGTAGGCTTCCACCCGCTCTCCTCCCCTTGCGCCCGACCGGCCGAGACCTCTTGCAGGGGTGGGTGTTTTCTGTCCCAGCTGGGGCTCGTCTCTCTATCCACTCCACCTCCCGGTCCAGGTGCCCCAGATGGTTCTGCTGGACGCAGGGAAGGCCTTCTTCTTGAGGGCGCCATGACAGTTCTAATGACCCAAAAAGACAAAAGGAGCCAAAAACGTAGCCTCAATCCGAGACGAGCGCCCCCCAGCCCCCGCCCGCATTATTTTGGAACGAGACTGGTGTGCCGGACGCCAATTCTCCGGAAAGCTATTAAAAATTACCTAACACTGAAAATTAGTTAACTCTGTGACTGCATAGCACTATTTGCTGAAACTTTGTAAGAGGTTTTCACAGATATTGTTTCATTTGATCCTCGTGAAAACGAACTCATTTAAATTATCATTCAGTGGTAGCTGACAAATGCAAAACCTGAATCAGAGGCCTTAAACTATTGACCGAAAGTTAAGTTGGTAAGAGCCAAGTCTAGAATCCAAAATAGTAAATTTCATCAAAGAAGACTACGTTGAGAAGATATTTGGAAAGAATTTAGACTGGTTTCAAGGAAGTGGGAAGAAAAGATGATAAATTCCGGGTGAGCTATTATTGATCTGCGAAAACTAAGCGCGGAGCCTTCAGGATGAAAGTTCACTCTGCCCTTAGACGAGTATGATGGAGGAAGGATGATGAATCAATCAACAGAATTTGGGACTGTCACAATTACCCAATTTTACTGTCCGTAAAGGGAATCTCTAATCCTGTTTTACTGGGAGAAAGGACATATGGCAGAAATCCTCTCGTTTTCTCATTACTTCAAAATATTCATTTTTAAAACTGATCTTTCAGACGGTAATCCCAGCAATTTGGGAGGCCCCAGGCAGGCAGATCACGAGGTCAGGAGTTCGAGAGCAGCCTGGCCAATATGGTGAAACCTGTAGGGCTGAGGGCCCCACAGGGTCGTGGGGTGAGCCTTATGCTGTGCTGAGGCACAAGATCCGAGAAATAAAGAGACAGAACACAGAAGTACAAGGAAAACGCAGCTGGGCTCAGGGGGGCCACCCCACCTATAAGCGGAGTCAGGCAAGGCCCCGAATGTCCAGAAGCATGAGTATTTATTGTGTATAGGTTAGGGGGCAGAGCAGTGAGTGAAATCATCTTTAAGGATAGCGATAGGGTCGTGAGCAATGAAACATAGGGTCCACCCCCATTAGGTCACCTAGGCCAGGAGGTGGACAGTGCACAGCAAGGGGCCCGTTCCCATGAAGGCAAGGGCCGTGTGCAGTAAGGGGTCCACCCCCATTAGGTCACCGAGGTTTGAAGGTGGGCTGTGCACAGTGAAGAGGGTGCAGTGTGCAATACTTCTTTCTATGGGCAAACTACTTCTAAGAAGATTTATAGGAGGATGCTTTAAGTCACTTAGCAGTGACAGAGCTGTCAGGGTTACTGCCACCTTCTGGCAGCTTCCAATGAGTTCTACGGGAAGATGCTTTTCGAGCAGCATAGTAGCAAGAGCTGATAAAGTTCACAGTCACCAAGGTGGATTGCCGGTCTGAGGGCAGCCTTCCACAAGAACTGGAGCAAGGTCCTACAACTCCTTTATCAGGAGGAGTGGCTCTCGCCCCAAGCCTGTCATACAGCGGGTATCTTTATGATACTGAACGCTGCCACCTGGGCCATGGATTCTCGTCCCGGTATAACTGTTTTTCTCTTAAATCATGCTCTGCACTGTGTCTGCTCTAGGCATTCCTCTGATTATAAGCTGCTTATTCCTTAATTCATGCTCTGTACTGTGTCCACTCTAGGCATTCCTCCGATTATGAACTAAGATATAATTATAGGTATATATGTAGGGAAATATTCTTTAGGCACTCATACTATCAACTATTACATGATTACATATAGAGGATTATATAAAGTGAAGTCCTATTTCTATAAACTAATAACTGATTATGTAAAGGATTATATAAAAGGAAATAGCTGAGTAGTAACACTATAAATTGAGATATTCCTCAGGCCCTAACTGTGCCAGGGTTCTGCTTAGCTCTCATTCCTCGGTGCCTATATGGGGGGTTACCCACAAAACCCCCATCTATACTACAAATACTAAAATTAGGCAGCACACATCTGTTGTCTCAAGCTACTTTGGGGGCTGAGGTGGGAAGATCACTTGCGCCCAGGAGGCAGAAGTTGCAGTAAGCCAAAATTGCACCAATACACTCCAGCCTGAGCAATAGAGTGAGAATCCGTCTCAAAACATAAATAAATAAATAAAATCAGCCTTCCTAACTTGATTCTTTTATCTTTGAAAGAGAGGGCTCAAACCCCCTTTTAAAAATCTGATTAAATTTATGGGCCTTCTCTTGTATTTTAAAAAATGCATTTACCCAACAAATTTAGGATACCATTTCAATTTCAAGAAATTGAGGTTAACAATCTTTGTTCTGGGCTGGGCATGGTGGCTTACACCTGTAATCCCAGCACATTGGGAGGGCAAGGCCGGCAGATCATTTGAGGTCAGGAGTTTGAAACCAGCCTGGCCAAAATGGTGAAACCCCGTCTCTACTAAAAATACAAAAATTAGCCCAGTGTGCTGGTGGGCTCCTGTAATCCCAGCTACTCGGGATAGGGAACCAGGAGAATCACCTGAGCCTGGGAAGTGGAGGTTGTAGGGAGCAAAGATTGAGCCATTGCATTCCAGCCTGGGGGACAGAGCGCAAGACTCTGTCTCAAAAAAAAAAAAAAGCTGGGCAAGGCAAGCCTGTAATTCCAGCACTTTGGGAGGCTGAGGCGGGTGGATCACGAGGTCAAGAGATCGAGACCATCTGGTCAACATGGTGAAACCCCGTCTCTACTAAAATATAAAAAATTAGCTGGGCATGGTGGCGCATGCCTGTAATCCCAGCTACCCGGGAGGCTGAGGCAGGAGAATTGTCTAAACCCAGGAGGCAGAGGTTGCAGTGAGCTAAGATCGCGCCATTGCACTCCAGCCTGGGTAACAAGAGCGAAATTCCGTTTCAAAAAAAATAATAATAATACAAATAAAGAAATAAATAAGCTGGGGCATGCCTGTAGTCCCAGCTACTTGGGAGGCTGAGGCAGGAGGATCCCTTGAAACTGTTAGGGGGAGATTGCAATGAGCAGACAGAGCGAGAGACTCATCTCAAAACAAAAACAAAAACAAAATCTTTATTCTAATCTCAAAAGGAAAAGATTAACCTTTCCTCCCTGTGGGCTCAAAAGCAATTGGAACACGTGGCCCAGGGTAAACATTCATTAAATATCAGTTCATGTTATCATTAGAGTTTAGCATTCTCTTCTGCCTGGGGCCTTAGCATTATCAACCGTTTTAACTAGGTCCTTTCAAGTATGCATAGAGGACTATTTGGCATCCTCTAGCTCTCATTTTTAATCTTTCATTCACATTTAAAATGTCAAATGCCTGCATTTTCACCACTTCAAGTATTTATTTTTTCCTGCTTATAAAAATAATACATGCTCATTGCCAAAAAACCACCCCAAAATATTTCCAAAACGATTTCAGTATAACATAATATTTATATAGTAGTTTCCATGTGTTAGGCACTTTTAATTGCTTTATGACATAACTCATTTAATGCTGACAACAATAATATGAATATTAACAGTTACTATAGAAAGTGAAATCTCTCATAATCCTACTTCCCCCAATAATTAAGATTTCGGTGTACATTTTTTTTTTATTTTTCTATGTATACAAATATGTGTATATAATTTTAAGTGAAAACAAGTTTATACTACATAATCTTTTTCACTTTTTGCCATGGCAGTGCATATGGCACTACTTTAATTTTTTAACTGCTACTTTAATTTTTCACTTTACTGGTTAATTTTTTTTTTCTTTTTTTTTTTGAGACAGAGTTTCACTCTTGTTACCCAGACTGGAGTGCAGTGGCACCATCTCGGCTCACCACAACCTCCGCCTCCTGGGTTCAAGCAATTCTCCTGCCTCAGCCTTCGGAGTAGCTGGGACTACAGGCGCGCATCACCATGCCCAGCTAATTTTTGTATTTTTAGTAGAGACCGGGTTTCACCTTGCTGACCAGGATGTCTCGATCTCTTGACCTCATGCTCTACCCGCCTTGGCCTCCCAAAGTGCTGGGATTATAGGCGCGAGCCACTGCACCCGGCCTAATTTTTTTTTTTTTAAGACAAGAGTCTCACTCCATCACCCAGGCTGGAGTGCAGTGGCTTAATTTCAGCTCACTGACACCTCTGCCTCCCAGGTTCAAGGGAGTCTCAGGCCTCAGCCTCCCAAGTATCTGGGACTACAGGTGCGTGCCACTATGCAGGACTAATTTTTATATTTTTAGTACAGATGGGGTTTCACCATTTTGCCCAGGCTGGTCTTGAACTCTTGAGTTCAGGCAATCTGCCTGCCTTGGCCTCCCAAATTGCTAGGATTACAGGAGTGAGCCACCGTGCCCAGCTCTTTACAGGTTAATTTTTTAACCAGTAGAATATTCCAGTGTCCAAATGTGCCAGCATTTAATTAGTAACTACCTGTGACCATTGGGATAACATTCATCATTTATTATTATAAATAAAGCAGCAGGGACTCCATGTTTGGGTCCCCTTCCATGAACACTCCCTTCTTGGAAGCCGTCTTTCTCTCTCCTGTCTCCTCTGGAGTCCCCTTCAAACACTCTCTTGTGGAAGCCTGTTTTCCCCTCCTAAACTCCATCTCTCTCTATTCCCTTCCACTCAGTGTAGAAGCTGCTTTAAAATAAATAAATAAAGCAGCAATGAACTTTTAGCTACATATATCTTTGACTACTTGTGAAAATGATTTTTTTTTTTTTGAGACAGTCTCACTCCATCACCAGGCGCCAGGCTGGAGTGCAGTGGCACGACCTCGGCTCACTGTAACTTCCGCCTCCCAGCAATTCTACTGCCTCAGCCTCCCGAGTAGCTGGGACTACAGGCACATGCCACCACGCCCAGCTAATTTTTTTTGTATTTGTAGTAGAGACGGGGGTTTCACCATGTTGGCCAGGATGGTCTCGAACTCTTGACCTCATGATCCGCCCGCCTCAGCCTCCCAAAGTGCTGGGATTACAGACATGAGCCACTGCACCTGGCCGAAAATGATTTTTACACATTCTTGAAACCGCATTGCTGAGTCAGAAGCTAAGAACATGCATATTAGATTGGCCAAATTCCAGAACACTGACAACACAATATGCTTGTGAGGATGTGGAGCAACAGGAACTTTCATTCATTACTGGTGGGAAAGCAAATGGAATAGCCACTTTGGAAGACAGTTTGATGGTTCCTTACAAAACTAAATGTACTCTTACTATATGATCCAGCAATTGCACTCCTTGGTATTTTATTTACCCAAAGGAACTGAAAACTTATGTCCACACAAAAATCTGCACATGAAGGTTTATAACAGCTTTATTCATAATTGCCAAAAGTTTGATACAACCAAGATGTCCTTCAGTAGGTGAATGGATAAACTGGTACATACAGACAATGGAATATTATTCAATGCTAAAAAGAAATGAGCTATCTAGCTATGAAAAGACAGAGAAGGCTGGGTCCGGTGGCTCAAGCCTGTAATCCCAGCACTTTGGGAGGCCGAGGCGGGTGGATCACGAGGTCAAGAGATCGAGACCATCCTGGTCTACATGGCGAAACCCCGTCTCTACTAAAAATTTAAAAAATTAGCTGGGCATGGTGGCACGTGCCTGTAATCCCAGCTACTCAGGAAGCTGAGGCAGGAGAATTGCCTGAACCCAGGAGGAGGAGGTTGCGGTGAGCCGAGATCACGCCATTGCACTCCAGCCTGGGTAACAAGAGCGAAACTCCGTCTCAAAAAAAAAAGAAAAAAAAGAAAAGACAGAGAAACCTTAAATACATATTACTAAGTAAAAGAAGCCAATCTGAAAAGGCTAAATACTATGTGATTCCAAATAAATGACATTCTGGAAAAGGCAAAACTATGGAGACAGTTTTTGCTAGAGATTTGGAGTTTGAGATGAATAGGCAGAACACAGGTGATTTTTTTTTTTTTTGAAAGGGAGTCTCACTCTGTTGCCCAGCCTGGAGTGCAATGGCAGGATCCCTGATCACTGCAACCTCCGCCTCCCAGGTTCAGGCAATTCTCCTGCCTCAGCCTCCCGAGTAGCTGGGACTATAGGTGTGCAATACCATGCCTGGCTAACTTTTGTATTTTTAGTAGAGATGGGGTTTCACCCTGTTGGCCAGGATGGTCTTGATCTCCCTACCTCGTGATCTGCCTTCCTTGCCCTTTCAACATGCTGGGATTATAGGCAGGATTATGTGCCTGGCCACAGAGGATGTTTAGGGCAGTGAAAATATTCTGTGTGCTACTGTAATGAGTATACATTGTCCAAACCCATAGAACATACACCAAGAGTGAACCTCAAAGATAAACTATGGGCTTTGGGTGATTACGACATTTCACTCTAGGTTCATAAATTGGAAGAAACATACCCTCTGATGAGGGATGTTGATAATGGGGGAGAGGCTATATGTGCTTGAGGGTAGGGGGTGCCTAAGAAATCTCTGTACCTTCATCTCAGTTTTGCTATGAACCTAAAGATTCTCTTCTTCTTCTTCTTTTTTTTTTTTTTTGAGACGGAGTTTTGCTTTTGTTACCCAGGCTGGAGTGCAGTGGCAAGATCTCGGCTCACCGCAACCTCCGTCTCCTGGGTTCAGGCAATTCTCCTGCCTCAGCCTCCTGA
The DNA here is from genome assembly GCF_049354715.1 of Callithrix jacchus. NCBI lineage: Eukaryota > Metazoa > Chordata > Mammalia > Primates > Cebidae > Callithrix > Callithrix jacchus. The sequence goes on from NC_133515.1 coordinate 87,606,461, forward strand.
GTAGTTGGGATTACAGGCACGCGCCACCATGCCCAGCTAATTTTTTGTAATTTTAGTAGAGACGGGGTTTCACCATGTTAACCAGGATGGTCTCGATCTCTTGACCTCGTGATCCACCTGCCTCGGCCTCCCAAAGTGCTGGGATTACAGGCATGAGCCACCGTGCAAGGTTATCTTAAAAAAATAAAAATAAATAAAATAAATAAAAACTTTTTTTTTAAAGGCAGACCAAGCACAGTGGCTCATGCCTGTAATCCCAGCTCTCTGGGAGGCTGCGGCAGGCGGATCACAAGGTCAGGAGTTCAAGACCAGCCTGGCCAACATGGTGAAACCTATCTCTACTAAAAATACAAAACATTAGCCAGGCATGGTGGCAGATGCCTGTAATCCCAGCTACTCGGGAAGCTGAGGCAGGAGAATTTCTTGAACCTGGGAGGCAGAGGTTGCAGTGAGCCAAGACCGTGCCACAGCACTGGAACCTGGGCAACAGGGTGAAACTCTGTTTCAAAAAAAGGAAGCTGGCAGCCAGGCGTAGTGGTTCATGTCTGTAATCCCAACACTTTGAGAGGCCCAGGTGAGATCACAAGGTCAGGAGTTCAAGACCAGCCTGGCCAATATGTTGAAACCCTGTCTCTACTGAAAATACAAAAAAAATTAGCCAGGCATGATGGCAGAGGTCTGTAGCCCCAGCTACTTGGGAGGCTGAGGCAGGAGAATCTCTTGAACCTGGGAGGCGGAGGTTGCAGTGAGCTGAGATCACGCCACTACACTCCAGCCCGTGTGACAAAGCAAGACTCCATCTAAAAAAGGAAAAAAGCAGCTGGCCATGGTGACTTATGCCTGTAATCCCAGCACTTTGGGAGGCCCAGTGGGGAGGATCACTTGAGGAGTTTTATACCAGCTTGGGCAACATAGTGAAAATCTGTCTCTATAAAAGAATTTTTTTTCATTAGCCAGGCGTGGTGGCATGCTCCTATAGTTCCAGCTACTTAATAGGCTGAGACAGGAGGATCGTTTTAGCCTGGGAGGTCAAGGTTGTGGTGAGCCGTGATCCTGTCACTACACTCCAGCCTCAGTAACAGAGCAGGAAACTGGTATAGAGAGAACAATGGATATAACTTTGGGTACATTAATAGGAAGAGGAATAGAAAGTAGAGGAGAAAAATTAAGATAAACTGAGAGAGAAATGAAATCAATCAGTATTATGAAAAGGAGAGTTGTTCGGTAATCCTGAATGCTGAAGCGATCATGCACAATTAAGAATGAAAAAGAGCTTTGCAGTAGAAACTCATAATAAATTGAGAGTAAAATTCCTGTAGCAAGAGAATGAAATTAACATTGTAAGAGATTGGAAAGACAATAGGATTTTACTGATGTACAAAGAGCCCTTACAAGCCAGAAAAAAAAAAATGATCAAGTCAGTAAAGAAATACACAAAAAACCTGAATAGGCAAGAAATTGAAGAAATACAACCAGGCAATAAACATATAAAAAATGTTTAGCTTCACTTATAATTAAATTAATGCAAATTAAAACAGGATACCTTGGCCAGCCTCAATGGCTCCCGCCTGTAATCCCAGCACTTTGGGAGGCCAAGGTGGTTGAATCACCTGAGGTCAGGAGTTCAAGACCAACATGAAGGAACCCTATATCTACTAAAAATACAAAAAATTAGCCAGGCATGCTGGCAGTCTCCTGTAATCCCAGCTACTCGGGAGGTTAAGGCAGGAGAATCGCTTGAACCTCGGAGGCAGAGGTTGCAGTGAGCTGAGATGGTGCATTGCACTCTAGCCTGGGCAACAAGAGCGAAACTCTGTCTCAAAAAAAAAAAAAAAAAAAAGATTCTCCTGCCTCAGCCAGCCACCGGAGTAGCTGGGATTACAGGCATGTGCCACCATGCCCAGCTAATACCGTATTTTTAGTAGAGATGGGGTTTCTCCATGTTAGTCAGGCTGGTCTCAAACTCCTGACCTCAGATGATCCACCCACCTCGGTCTCCGAAAGTGCTGGGATTACAGGCGTGAGCCACTCCATCCAGCCAGATATCTTTTTTAAATTAATGCATCACCAAAGTTAAAAAGATTGGTATGACTCAGTGTTGGTAAGGATACAAGGGATAGAAACCCTAACATACTCTTGGTGGTATTATTGGTATTTTTTTTGAAAAGCAATTTGGCAATATCTATTCAAATTTAAGATGTGATGTTCTTAGCCTTTTAAATTATTTATTTATTTATTTATTTATTGAGGATTCTCCATTCTGTTGTCCATAATGGTAGTACCTTTTTTCCTTTTTCTTTCTTTCTTTTTTTTTGAGACAGAGTTTTGCTCTTGTTACCCAGGCTGCAGTGCAATGGTGCGATCTCGGCTCACCGCAACCTTCGCCTCCTGGGTTCAAGCAATTCTCCTGCCTCAGCCTCCCGAGTAACTGGGACTACGGGCATGCACCACCATGCCCAGCTACTTTTTGTATTTTTAGTAGAGACAGGGTTTCACCATGTTAACCAGGATGGTCTCGATCTCTTGATCTCATGATCCACCCGCCTCGGCCTCCCAAAGTGCTGGGATTATAGGCGTGAGCCACCGCGCCTGGCCTCTTTTTTTTTTTTTTTTTTGTGACGGAGTTTTGCTCTTCTTGCCCAAGCTGGAGTGCAATGGTGAGATCTCGGCTCACCACAACTTTCCAGGTTCAAGTGATTCTCCTGCCTCAGCTGCCCAAGTAACTGGGATTACAAGCATGCACCACCACGCCTGGCTAATTTTTTCGTTGTTGTTTTTTTTGTTTTTTTTGAGACGGAGTTTCGCCCTTGTTACCCAGGCTGGAGTGCAATGGCGCGATCTCGGCTCACCGCAACCTCCGCCTCCTGGGTTCAGGCAATTCTCCTGCCTCAGCCTCCTGAGTAGCTGGGATTACAGGCACGTGCCACCATGCCCAGCTAATTTTTTGTATTTTTAGTAGAGACGGGGTTTCACCATGTTGACCAGGATGGTCTCGATTTGTTGACCTCGTGATCCACCTGCCTTGGCCTCCCATAGTGCTGGGATTACAGGCATGAGCCACCGTGCCCGGCCTAATTTTGTATTTTTAGTTGAGATGAGTTTTCTCCATGTTGGTCAGGCTGGTCTCAAACTCCCAACCTCAGGTGATCCACCTGCCTCAGCCTCCCGAAGTGCTTGGATTACAGGTGTGAGCGACCACACCTGGCCTATGGGTTCTCTTTTCTCCACATCTAAGAACATCACATCTTAGATTTGAATAGATATTGCCAAGTTGCTTTGCAAAAAAATTCAAAAAAATACCAATACCGCCAATACTTGTTATCTTTTGCCTTTTTTTTTTTTTTTTGAGACAGAGTCTTGCTCTGCCCCCTAGCTCGAGTGCAGTGGCTCGATCTTGGTTCACTGCAACCTCTACCTCCCAAGTTCAAGTAATTCTCTGCCACAGCCTCCGGAGTAGCTGGAATTACAGGCACCTGCCACCGTGCCTAGCTATTTTTTTTTTTTGTACAGACAGGGTTTCACCATCTTGACCAGGCAGGTCTTGAACTCCTGACCTTGTGATCCACCTGCCTCAGCCTCCCAAAGTGCTGGGATTCCGGGCATGAGCCACAGCGCCTGACCATCTTTTGTTTTTTATAACAGACTTTCTTACAGGTGTGAGGTAATATCTGTGGTTTTTTGTGTGAGGTAATATCTGTGGAATTTGCATTTCCCTGATTATTAGAGCACTTTTTGCATATACCTGTTAGCCATTTGTATATCTTCTTTTGAGAAATGCCCATTCAGGTCCTTTGCTGTTTTGTGTGTGTGTGTGTAGAGATGGGGTTTCATTATCTTGACCAGGCAGGTCTTTTTTTTTTTTTTTTTGTACAGACGGGGTTTCACCATCTTGACCAGGCAGGTCTTGAATTCTTGACCTTGTGATCCACCCGCCTTGGCCTCCCAAAGTGTTGGGATTACAGGTGTGAGCCACTGCACCTGGCCTTTTTTTTTTTTTTTTTTTTTTTTTTTTTTTTTTTTGAGACAGAGTCTCATTCTGCTGCCAGGCACCAGGCTGGAGTGCAGTGGCACAATCTCAGCTCACTGCAACCTCCACCTCCTGGGTTCAAGCAATTCTCCTACCTCAGCCTCCCAAGTATAGTTGGGACTACAGGTGCACGCCACCATGCCCAGCTAATTTTTGTATTTTTTAGTAGAGACGGGGTTTCACCATGTTGGTCAGGATGGTCTCGATCTCCTGACCTCGTGATCCACCCACCTCCGCCTCCCAAAGTGCTGGGATTACAGGTTTGAGCCACCGCGCTCGGCTTTTTTTTTTTTTTTTTTCTTTAATAAGACAGAGTTTTTCTCTTGTTGCCCAGGCTGGAGTGCAATGGCTCGGTCTCGGGTCACTGAAACTTCCGCCTCTCAGGTTCAAATGATTCTCCTGCCTCAGCCTCCCGAGTCGCTGGGATTACAGGCGCTTGCCATCAAGCCCACCAAATTTTTGCATTTTTAGTAGATACAGCATTTCACCATGTTGGCCAGGCTGGTCTCGAACTCCTGATCTCAGGTGATCCGCCCGCCTCGGCCTCCCAAAGTGCTGGGATTACATGTGGGAGCGACCTCACCTGGCCAAGACTACTCATTTCTATTTGTTCTAATTCTGAGCTTCCCAGATGACCTGCTACCTAATCTCCCAAGTGGACTATAACTTGCATTGTCATATACCAGTTGTAGAACTCCATAAATTTATTGAAAATCATTAAATTCACAATGAGCTCTTTTCTTTTCTTTTTTTGAGACAGAGTCTTGCTCTGTCACCAGGCTGGTGTGCAGTGGCATGATCTCATGGCAAAACTCATGCAATTCTCCTGCCTCAGCCTCCTGAGTAGCTGGGATTACAGGTGCGCACCACCACGCTTGGCTAATTTTTGTATTCTTAGTAGAGACGGGATTGCTCCATGTTAGTCAGGCTTGTCTTTCGAACTCCTGACCTCGGGATCCCCCGCCCCCCGCCACTGCCTTAGCCTCCCAAAGTGCTGGGATTACAGGCATGAGCCACTGCACCCAGCCAGTGAGCTTTTTATTTCTTTAGAGACAGAATCTTGCTCTGTTGCTTGGGCTGGAGTGCAGTGGTATGATCATAACTCATAGCAGCCTCAAACTCCTGGGCTCAAGCAATCCTCCCACCTCAGTTTCTCAAAAGTGCTAGGATTATAGGCTTGAGTTGCCACACTCGTACCCCAATAAGACTGTCTAGAATCTTTCAAGATCTTAGTTCCCATAGATCAGGGCAATTGGAAAACCTATTGGGCTTCTGCTCTAAGGTATTTTTCTCAGAGTGAGACCAGCAGGCCATGCCGCACAATGCCATCTCTACCGAAAATACAAAAATTAGTTGGGCGTGGTGGCACGTGCCTGTAATCCCAGCTACTCAGGAGGCTGAGGCAGGAGGATCACTTGAACCTGGGAGGCAGAGGTGTTGATGAGCCAAGATTGAGCCATTGCACTCCAGCCTGGGCAACAAGAGCAAAACTACATTTCAAAAACAAAACAAAACTAAAAACAATCTAAGACCGGGCGCGGTGGCTCATGCCTGTAATCCCAGCACTTTGGGAGGCCGAGGCTGGTGGGTCACCAGGGAGGTCAAGAGATCGAGAATATCCTGGTCAACATGGTGAAACCCTGTCTCTACTAAAAATACAAAAAAATTAGCTGGGCATGGTGGAATGCGCCTGTAGTCTCAGCTACTCGGGAGGCTGAGGCAGGAGAATTGCTTGAATCCAGGTGGTGGAGGTTGCGGTGAGCCGAGATCGCGCCATTGCACTCCAGCCTGGATAACAAGAGCAAAACTCCGTCTCAAAAAAAAAAAAAAAATCTAATAATTTCTCTAGGGATGTGGTGTGGATCCTTTCTTCCAAAAGAGCCTCTTTTCAAACTGAAGACAAAATAAAAAATGGCATTTACATTTCTGTAGGACTTCAAACTAAGAGAAGCCTAGATGTCTTGGTAATTGTGAATTATCTGAGGTGCTTTAAAACACACATTCCCACAGGGTGCAGTGGTCACGCCTGTAATCCCAGCACTTTGGGAGGCTGAGGCAGGCAGATTACCTGAGGTTGGGAGTTCAAGACCATCCTGACCAACATGGAGGAAACCCCATTTCTACTAAAAATACAAAAAATTAGCCGGGTGTGGTGGCACATGCCTATAATCCCAGCTACTCAGGAGGCTGAGGCAGGAGAATCACTTGAACCTGGGAGGCAGAGGTTGCGATGAGCTGAGAGGGCACCATTGCACTCCAGCCTGGGCAACAAGAGTGAAACTCTGTCTCAAAAACAAAACAAAACAACCCAAAAAGTATAAAACATTCCCACGACCCTCCCTGGATCAGCTGAATATGAATTTTGAGGTCATCGAGATTTGGGTTTCTGCATGTCTAACAATTTTTCCAGGTGATTCTGAAATAGACAGCCTGTAATTAGGCTGAAGGGTAGTAACCATCACCCTAGCTCACACCTTATCCCTGTCTAGAAATGATGCCTTGGGACATTGTCTCATGCCTCAGGCCTCTGTACTTCATTTTTAAAGTTATTAAATGGGAACATTATTTGGCTGTATACCTGTAAGTCATATCATAAGGAACTGAGTCAACTTCTAAGATAAATACATAAATAGGACCATTGAAAAATAAAAAGACATAGCCCAATTAAATCTTAATTCACCTAATACTCTTTAATATCCACAACTGTGTTCAATTATGTTCAAATCAAACTCATGTATTATTATTACTTTTTTTTGAGACGGAGTTTCGCTCTTGTTACCCAGACTGGAGTGCAATGGCATGATCTCGGCTCACCGCAACCTCGGCCTCCTGGGTTCAAGCAATTCTCCTGCCTCAGCCTCCCGAGTAGCTGGGACTACAGGCGCACACCACCATGCCCAGCTAATTTTTGTATTTTTAGTAGAGACAGGGTATCACCTTGTTGACCAGGATGGTCTTGATCTCTTGACCTCGTGATCCACCTGCCTCGGCCTCCCAAAGTACTGGGATTATAGGCGTGAGCCACTGCACCCAGCCTATTTATTTTGTACTTTCGTTTGTTTTTGAGACAGTCTCATTCTGTTGCTCACACTGAAATGCAGTGGCCCAATCTCAGCTCACTGCAACCTCTGCCTCCCAGGTTCAAGTTATTCTTGTGCCTCAGCCTCCTCAGTAGCTGTGACTACAGGTGCACGCCACAATGTCCAGCTAATTTTTGTATTTTCAGTAAAGACCCGGTCTTGTCATGTTGGCCAGGCTGGTCTCGAACTTCTGGCCTCAAGTGATCCACCCCGCTTGGCCTCCCAAAGTGCTTAGATTACGGGGGTTAGCCACCTCCCCTGCTCCACCCCTTTTTTTTTTTTTTTTCTGAGATGGAGTCTTGTTCTGAATCCCAGGCTGGAGTACCGTGGCACAATCTCAGCTCACTGCAAATTCCTTCTCCAGGTTCAAGTGTTTCTTTTGCCTCAGCCTCCTGGGGTTACGGATGTCCACCACCATGCTGGGCTAATTTTTGTATTTTCAGTAGAGACCAGGTTTTGCCGTATTGGCCAGGCTGGTATCGAACTTCTGACCTTGTGATCTGCCACACCACCAAGCCTCCCAAAGTACTGGGATTACAGGTGTGAGCCACGGTGCCCAGCCAGCACTTTATATTCAACTCCTCTTATCCTTAAAGCAATCTGGAAGAGTAGATGTTGTATGTCCATCTTCCAAATGAACTCAGCCTGAGGGAATAAGTAATTTGTGAAAGAAGATCTTGTAGGTAATACATGGCAAAACTCATGCTCTTTAAACAATGTCAAATTTCATTCTTAGGAAAAAACAAAAGCCAAAAATAAAAAAGAAAAGAAAGAAAGAAAAAAGAAGTCAGGTACAGTGGCACATGCCTGTGGTCCCAGCTATTTGGGAGGCTAAAATGAAAGGACTGCTTGAGCCCAGAAGTTCAAGACCAGCCTCAGCAACATACTGAGACCTCATCTCTTACAAGAAAGAAGGAGGAGCAGGAGGAGAAGAAAGAGGCTGAGTAATTTTTGTTGTTACTTTGTTCCTTTGTGTTTTGAGACAGGCTCTTGCTCTGTCACCAAGGCTGGAGTGCAGTGGCACAATCTCAGCTCACTGCAACCAAGGCTGAGATCTCATCTAGGTTCCTGGAAACCTGGAAGCCAATAAACATCTCTTCCACCCTCATGGCTTAACTCCATCCTAATATTTTCAATGTTGTTATATCAAGTCGTCACCCTAAACTGAACCAGTTTTTTCCCCAAAACTAGTACCCCCCACAAACTGCACCTTTTTCTGTTAATGGCTCCAAGTTTTGTTAGAGTCAAAATCTTGGTGTTATTCGTTCAACAAATATTTAAATATTATGCAGCACATACAACTGTGCAAGGGATAACACAATGGTAAGGTTAATGGAATTTCTGCCTTCATAAAGGCTTATATCAGGAAAGACAAACAAATGTGGACTCAAACTAGTATAGTGATAGTAGAGAAAACTTCCTGGAGAAAGTGATGGTCAAGAGGGGTGGGTGGAGAGTTGTTCTCCATGGGCAAAGGTGTAAGAGAAAGCATAACTTTAAACACACCCAAAACATTGCTGAAGCAGAGTTGTAGGAGAAATGGAGAGACATATGAGAATCTGGATAATTAGCATGAAGGGTCTTGTAAATTATGTTAAAGAATTTGGACTATCTGAGGAGCATGAGGAAGCCATGATTAGTTTTATGTTTTTAAAGAATCAATTTTTTTTTTGAGACGGAGTTGCTCTGTCACCCAGGCTGGAGTGCAGTGGCCGGATCTGGGCTCACTGCAACCTCTGTCTCCGGAGTGAAAATGATTCTCCTGCCTCAGTCTGCCAAGTAGCTGGGATTACAGGCATGCGCCACTACGCCTGGCTGATTTTTGTACTTTTAGTGGAGACTCGGTTTCACATGTTGGCCAGACTGGTCTCAAACTTCTAGCCTCAAGTGATATACCTGCCTCGGCCTCCCAAAGTGCTGGGATTACAGGTATGGCCACTGTGCCCAACCGAAAAGAATCAATTTTTGCCATAGTTTGGAGAATTTCTCCTTTTCTCTCCATCCCTTGAATCCAATCTATTACCAGATGTTTTATTTGTTATTGTCTAATTTGTCCTTTCATCTGGATTCCCACTGCCACCCTGTCTGGTACCACCTTACTCCCAGCTCTTCTCATCTGCTGCTTAGATTAAGAGCTCTCTGACCAGTAACAGTCCCCCTGACTCTCTCCCTCCAATGTACACTGCATACAAAGACTAGACCAACGATGCAAAGGTTACACCAGGATGACAAGTCCAAGTCACCCATCCTAGCGCTTCTTTTTATCAAGCTAGCTAGCTAACATTACCACTTAGAATCATTCTCCGAGGCCAGCCAGCTTCCTCAAAAATTCTCCCTAAACGCAGTTTACATTCTTCCTTCACTCCTCCAAACCTTGTAACATTATTCCCTTTTCTCGTGGCATAATGCAATCCAGAGGCATCCTCTCTGAGGGTCTACATCCTTTCAGTCCTCCAAAGAACTCCTCCTCCTCCCATCCTTGGAGCTTTTCTCACCCAGAATAGGCTGTACCAACCATTTCTACATTGTATTAACTCGAATTATGTCACAGATCGAGGTCTTCGCTTTGCCAGAAAAGACTCGCATTCTTTTCTTACAGGCCTCGCATGGCCTGGCCAAAGTACTTCCTAAGCTCAGAACAAAAATACTGGTCAACTTTAATTGAACCAAATCGGGCGGGGTTTGAGGAGCCTGAAGGCGCGACGTTGGGGACAGGGGGAAGAAAACACTGGAGGACGGGCCGGAAGCGTGGATTCCGACACAAAAGAGGTGCAGACAAAACGCCAAGAGGTTGGGGACAGGGAAGAAAGGAGAGGGTGCAGTGAGAGGCGACCGACAACCTGCGCGAGGCCACCAAGAAGGACCACGGCCGTTTGTAGGCGTGGTCGCGCCAGTCTCGCGGGAGCGGCCGTTGGGCGGGCCGTTGTCCCCGCGGGCGGGGCGAGTTGCTAAGGAAATGACTGCCCGCTGCGCCTAGCCCCGCCGCGCCGGCCGGGCGGGGTCTGGAGCGGCGCCGTTTCCGCTTCCGCTCTCTCTCTCTGCTCCCGTCCCGTTACCGCCTCCTGGCCGGCCTCGCGCCTTTCACCGGCACCTTGCGTCGGTCGCGCCGCCGGGCCTACTCCTGCCGCGCGCGCGCCCCCGGGGCTTCGGCTCCGGCACGGGTCGCGCCCAGCTTTCCTCCCACTGAGGCCGCCGGCCAGCCGCCGCCATGGGTGCCTACCTCTCGCAGCCCAACACGGTGAAGTGCTCCGGGGACGGGGTCGGCGCCCCGCGCCTGCCGCTGCCCTACGGCTTCTCCGCCATGCAAGGCTGGCGCGTCTCCATGGAGGTGAGGAGGCAGGGGCTCGTAAGCTGGCCGCTGCAGGGCGGGAATCTGACGGAGAAAGGGAGCGGGGGATGGGGGCCTCCCCTGGGAAGGGTCCCAATTGGGAACCTGCGGCCGCAGCGGCTGTTTGCAGGGCGACACAGATAGCGGGGTCGGGGCCGAGAGGGAGCTGCCGATGCTTGGGCACCGTGTGCGGTGGCCAGTGGCGGCGAGGGCTCGGCCATGTGGGGAGAGGCACCTTCCGCCCACTGACCGCCCTCTCCCCGAGCTTTGGCGCCATCCTCTCGTGCCAACCGAGCCCTCCAGGCTCATCAACGGTGTGAGGTTTAGTGTGGGAGTGAAGACGGAAAGAAGCACTATTTATTCATTTGTTTTTCAAGAGAGAGGTGAATTAGATGTGAATAAATTTTTTAATTTTAATTTTTAAAATATGTGATGTGGGAAGCCTCTTGGCTAGGAGTTTGACAGTGAAAGGAAGCCCGGGCAGAGTCTGTTTCACATTCTAAACACCTGGTTGCCTGGCCTTGGGCTCTTGCATATTAATTTCAGAGGCTGGTCCCAACCTCCAGGAGTTGTCACTCATTTGCACTTTTTTCAGGGTCTTTTACCAACTTTGGAAAACTTGAATTATGTCAGTCCCTAGAATTTCCTTTTTATTATTCTGGGTTTTCTTTCTCTCTTAGGATTTCTCTAGAACTTAACCCGTAATTGTCATTTGCCTGTAATTGTTATAGTATAGTTTCTTTGATTTTAAGTCATTTCATCCATTTTTTTCTTGCCAGCCTACAAATAACTTTTCTAGAAGATTTTACTCTGAATAAAAGGGGAAAATGAAAAATCTGGGATGGGGGGAAATAATAGTATTAGGGAAAAGTTGATGTGAAACTACCAAAGAGAACAGGGAAAACTGCAGGGAGGAAAGAGGAAGACGGATTAACCGTGTCTCTGTGAAGAGTATTCTGAAGTGTAGGCAAAGGGGCCAGGGAAATACTCTGTCTGGGATTAAGGATTTATTCACCTACCAGGTGTGCTTCAGGTAACAGCCAAATACTGCCTCCTTTGGAATTGTTTCAAATCCCTCACTCATCCCTGTAGTTAGCTCTGGAATGACAGTATGAGCTTAAATGTTTTGTTTTCCGATTCACATTTTATGCTCATAACTGACCTTACTGGCCATTTTATAATTAGGCATAAAATTTCAAGATTGGAGTGGATCCTGTAGTTTATCTCATCTGCTTTGGCTCCCACATTTAAAAATTTTTTATTTATTTATTTTTGAGACTGAGTCTTGCTCTGTTGCCTAGGCTGGAGTGCAGTGGCAGGATCTCAGCTCGCTGCAACCTCAGCCTCTCGAGTTTAGGTGATTCTCCTGCCTCAGCCTCCTGAGTAGCTGGGATTACTGGTGCACATCACCATGCCTGGCTAATTTTTGTATTTTTTTAATAGAGACAGAGTTTCACCATGTTGGTTAGGCTGGTCTCGAACTCCTGACCTCGTAATCCACCTGCCTCGGCCTCCCAAAGTGCTCGGATGCAGGTGTGAGCCACTGCACACGGCCATTGGCTCCCACATTTTATAGCTAAGAAATTGAGACCCAGAAATGTTAGGACACTGTCTTGGTGGAAAGAATCTGTAGGATCAAATCGTTGAAGACACTAGACATCATTAGTCATCTATGTCAAACTGAAGCATAACATTCATATTTCACTACCGTACACAGTACAACTATTTGGTAAATGTAATTGTCTATTAGAAATAACAGGCCGGGTGAGGCTCACGGCTGTAATCCCAAGCCCTTTGGGAGGCTGAGGCGGGTGGATCACCTGAACTCAGGAGTTGAAGACCAGCCCTGGCAACATGGCAAAACGCCATCTTTACAAAAAATAGAAAAAAATTAGCTGGGCCTGATGGCACCCACCTGTAGACCCAGTTACTTGGGAGGCCGAGATAGGAGAATCACTTTGAGCCTGAGAGACGGAGGCCATATTGAGCCAAGATCTCCCCACTGCACTTCAGTCTAGGCAACAGAAGGAGACACTGTCTCAAAAAGTAAATGAATGGGTTGAACGTGGTGGCTCACGCCTGTAATCCTAGCACTTTGGGAGGCTGAGGTGGGCAGATTGCCTGAGCTCAGGAGTTCTAGTCCAGCCTGGGCAACAAGACAAAATCCCGTCTCTACTAAAAATACAAAAAATTAGGGCCAGGCTCGGTGGCTCATGCCTGTAATCCTAGTACTTGGGAGGCTGAGAGGCTGAGGTGGGCGGATCACCTGAGGTCGGGAGTTCAAGACCACCTTGACCAACATGGAGAAACCTTGTCTCTGCTAAAAATACATCAGCCTGGTATAGTGGCGCATGTCTGTAATCCCAGCTACTTGGGAGGCTGAGGCAGGAGAATCGCTTGAACCCAGGAGGCAGAGGTTGCAGTGAGCCAAAATCAGATTATTACACTCCAGTCTGGGCCACAAGAGCGAGACTCTGTCTCAAAAAAAAAAAAAAAAAATTAGCCAATGTGGTGGTGCGTGCCTATAATCTTAGCTACTTGGGAGGCTGAAGCAGGAGAATCCCTTGAACCCGGGAGGTGGAGGTTACAGTGAACCAAGATAGTGCACTCCAGCCTGGGCGACAGGGCAAGACTGTGTCTCAGATGAATAAATAAATAAACATGGATGTAGTTTCAGAAGGAAAGTCTTTACGTAAAGTAGTTAGGTAGTCAAGAAGTTCCATTTGTGTGGCATTTTCTGTTAATGTGAGATTTGAGGTGACTACCCCTCACAGTACAGTGTTTCTTCCAGGTTTCTCATTTGGTATTTTTCACTTTTCTGCTGTGGTTTTTCATTTCTTTGGTATCCTTCTTTCTAGTTTTCTTTATGGATTGAGTTGCTTGGCTACTCTGTTTGTTGGTTTGCCCAGTGATTCCATTCTATTTGCTGCTTCTCTGTAGGGCATTTCCTTTATTTTTGGTTTCTCCTCTGGTAATTAGAAAATGATTTTTTGTCAGGGACGGTGTAGAGATCTTACTAGACTATTCCTTACATCCAAATCTTCCTCCTGAGAGATAACTGCTTAGGGTATTAAAATCTTCCTATTGTGCTGTTTCCGAAGTTGCCCGTGTTTGAATAGTTAAATATGACTAATCAAATCCTCTGGAAGAGTATTCTTTCGGATCCTGTTCTGCTTCATTGATACTTTTCCTTCTGGCTTTCTCCTCAAAGTGTAGTAGTTTCTTTGCTATTGCAAGAAAATAGCTATGAGTTCTAGCTTCTTCACTGACTCTTATCTTTCCAGAGAATATAAAGTACTCCCATTCCTCTGAAGCTTTAGGACTTAATCCAACAATTAATAAAGTGTATTTACTCTATTTGCTTGGTCCTAATGATTCATTTGAGGTAAAATTACCATACTACTACATCTTAAAAAGGTTGCTGAAATCCCTACTGATGTATAGATTCAGCCATACAGAGGACTGTTTGACCACTTCTCTTGAGACAAAGATGACAGCCATCAATAGCTGGCATTTTGCCTTTCTGCCTGTCTCCAGCTTCTCTTGCTATGTGACCAGGGTGTTTTGAGAAGAAGTAATCAAAATATTACAGTTAGGCCAGGCAAGGTGGTTCATGCCTATAATCCCAGCACTTTGGGAGGCCAAAGTGGGCGGATCACTTGAAGTCAGGTGTTTGAAAGCAGCCTGGTCAACATAGTGAAACCCCATCTCTACTAAAAATAACAAAAATTAGCCAGGTGTGGTGGCACACGCCCGTAATCTCAGCTACTCGGGAGGCTGAGGCTGGAGAATTGCTGGAACAGGAAGGCCAGTGAGCCGAGATGCTGCCACTGCACTCTAACCTGGGTGTCAGAGTGAGACTCTGTCTCAAAAAAAAACCAGAAAAAAACCCACCACAATTGATGTTCCCCTCCCTCATTCTTTCTCCATTAAAAAAGTGGCTGAGGTATGTGCTTTGGGATTAAGTGGTAGTTTGTGGACGGGTGCCTGAGAAATAAATAAGGTAAGGCTCTTGAGTTTTTGGTGGCTAAATGAGAAGTCAAGTCTGAAAATAGATTCAGTTTATGTAGTCTTAAATGTGCAAGAGTATCATTTAACATTTGGTTGTGAGGTTCTCTGGAATCGACAAAACTGCTTTCTGTGGAGAGTTAGGATTTTTTTGTTCTATAAATCATATTTTCCTTTTATTAAAGGCAGTGTCAATAGCTACAGTATAATTTTTTTTTTTTTTTTTTTTTTGAGTCAGAGTCTCACTTTCTTGCCCAGGCTGGAGTATAGTGGCACCATGTCGGCTAACTGCAACCTCTGCCTCCCGGGTTCAAGTAATTCTCCTACCTCACACTCCCGAGTAGCTGGGACTACAGGCATGCACCACCATACCCGGCTAATTTTTGTATTACTAGTAGAGACGGGGTTTCACCATGTTGGCCAGACTGGTCTCAAACTCCTGACCTCAGGGGATTCACCCACCTCGGCCTCCCAAAGTGCTGAGATTACAGGCATGAGCCACTGTGTCCAGCCTTTTTATTTTTAAAATTATTTATTTATTCATTTTGAGAACAGGGTCTCTTGCCCTTGGTTGAGTGGTAAGGAGTACAGGGTTTCTCATGCCAGTTACTTCACATCCTCACTATACTATCTGCCTTTACAGTGGCTTGATCATAGCTCACCACAAAGCTCACTCAGCTCCCTGGGCTCAAGGGAGCTTCCAGCCTCAGCCTACTATAGGCATGTGCCACCATGACTGGCCAATTTTTTTTTTTTTTTAAGGTTTTTGTAGAGGTGGGGCCTTGCAATGTTGCGCAGGCCAATTACTTTTTTTCTTTTTTTTTTTTTTTTTTTTGAGTTTTGCTCTTGTTGCCCAAGCTGGAGTGCAATGATGCGATCTCAGTTCACTGCAGCCTCTGCCTCCTGGGTTCAAGTGATTCTCCTGCCTCAGCCTTTCGGGTAGCCAGGATTACAGGCGTGAGCCACTGGGTCTGGCTGATGACTTTTATTTATGTTTATTTAAATTTTTTTAGGGTCTGGGTCTCCCCCTGTTTCTCAGGCTGGAGTACAGTGGCACAATCATAACTCACTTGCCGTCTCAACCTCCTGGGTTCACTTCAAGCAATCCTGCCTCAACCTCCCAAGTAACTAGGACTACAGGCACATGCCACCATGACCAGCTTATTTTTTATTTTAGTAGAAATAGGGTCTCGCTGTGTTGCTCAGGCTGGTCTTGAACTAATGGGCTCAAGTGATTCTCTTGCCTTGGCCTCTCAAAGTGCTTACAGGTGTGAGCCACTGTTCCTGGTCCAGAAATTATTTTATATTTTATACCATTCCTTTATAAGTTCTTAAGCAACTGGAAAATACAATCAGAACTTCAAGTTTTTTTTTTTTTTTTTTGAGACAGAATCTTGCTCAGGTGCCAGGCTGGAGTGCCGTGGCATGATCTCGGCTAACTGCAACTTCCGCCTCCTGGGTTCAAGCAATTCTCTTGCGTCAGCCTACCGAGTAGCTGGGACTACAGGAGTGTGCCACCACGCCCAGCTAGTTTTTGTGTTTTTTTAGTAGAGACGGGGTTTCACAATGTTGGCCAGGATGGTGTCAATCTCTTGACGTAGTGAACCGCCCACGCCTCCCAAAGTGCTGGGGTTACAGGTGTGAGCCACCGCGCCCGGCCCTTCCTCTAGATTTCAAGGATATTTTACACAAAGTTCTATTGTCTGATTCCTTAGCAGTTGTTACTACTGTTTCCCTACCTCTAATCTATTATTGGGTTATCAGTCTTGGAATTGAACTTTGAGAGCTAAGGGCTTGAATTTGAGCATAGGAAATGTAGACAGGTCTTGACATTTTACTATCTGGAAACACAAATCTTTAGAACTGAACTTAAAGATGTTTAATGACATATTGTAAACAGAGTATAATTTCAATGTAGTTGTTTTTTGTTTCTTTATAGAGCTAGTTCAGAGATTAAGTATATCAACTTTTTTTCGTTTTTGACCCAAATACCAGCAGAAAAACAATACCTTTTAATCATATTTAGTATTTGAAAATATATATACAGATTCCTTTTTATTTTATTTATTTTTTATAGGTTTCTTTTTAATCAGCTTTATTGAGATATAGTTCATATACTGTCTGCTATATGAACTCATTTTAAGAATATAATTCAGTGGATTTAGGGTATAATTCACTCATTTTGAAGGTATAATTCAGTGGTTTTTAGTATATTCTTTTTTTTTTCTTTTTTCTTTTATTTTATTTTTTGAGATAGGTCTTGCTCTGTTACCCAGGCTGGAGTACAGTGATGCAATCTCAGCTCACTGCAACCTTTGCCTCCCGAGTTCAAGCGATTGTCCTCCCTCAGCCTCCTGAGTAGGTGGAACTACAGGGGCATGCCGCCACACCCATCTAATTTTTATATTTTTATTAGAGACAGGGTTTTGCCATGTTGGCCACGCTGGTCTGGAACTCCTGGCCTCAAGTGATCTGCCTGCCTCAGTCTCCCAAAGTGCTGGGATTACAAGCATGCGCCTCTTTGCCTGGCTGTTTTGTGGTATGGTCAAACAGTTGTACAGCTGTCACCACAATCAGTTTTAGAAACCCTGTACTTGCCAGTTACTCCCTATCTCCTTTCCACTAATCCCTGGCACCCACGAATTTACATGACCTTTGTGAATTTGCCTATTCTGAACATTTTTTTTTTTTTTTGAGATGGAGTTTTACTCTTGTTACCCAGGCTGGAGTGCAATGGCGCTATCTCAGCTCACCGCAACCTCCATCTCCTGGGTGCAGGCAGTTCTCCTGCCTCAGCCTCCCGAGTAGCTGGGATTACAGGCACGCGCCACCATGCCCAGCTAATTTTTTGTATTTTTAGTAGAGACGGGGTTTCACCTTATTGACCAGGATGGTCTCGATCTCTTGACCTCGTGATCCACCCGCCTCGGCCTCCCAAAGTGCTGGGATTACAGGTGTGAGCCACCGCGCCCGACTATTCTGAACATTTTATAAATGGAATTGTAAATACACTACCTTTTAAATCTGGATGCTTTTACTAAGCATGTATTTTTGAAATTTATTTTGTATTCTGTCAGCTCCTGAGAATTCCCTCTACCCTCAGCTTTGCCTATAAGTTGTTTTGTTTTGTTTTTTTAATCACACATACATTGTTGCAGTAGATTTAAGAATTAAGTATTTTGGCTGGGCATGGTGGCACATGCCTGTAATTCCAGCACTTTGGGAGGCCAAGGCTGGTGGCTCACAAGGTCAAGAGTTTGAGACCACCAGCCTGGTCAATATGGTGAAACCCCATCTCTACTAAAAATACAAAAAAATTAGCCAGGCGTAGTGGTGTGCACCTGTAGTCCCAGCTATTCTGGAGGCTGAGGCAGAAGAATCACCTGAACCCGGGAGGCAGAGGTTGCCTTGAGCTGAGATCATGCCACTGCACTCCAGCCTGGGTGACAGAGCAAGACTCCATCTCAAAAAAAAAAAAAAAAAAAAAGAGTAAGTATTTTGCTGACCCAGGCTTCTTTTTTTTATTTTTTCTTTTTTTATTTATTTGTTCTACACATGAATCCCAGTAAGACCCAGGCTTCTTTTGCTTCTTTCTAGATCCTTGCCTTGCAGGTTTTATTTTACAGAGCTAAAGAGAATCAGAATTCTCTTTAAAACTCCAGTCTCATATCCAGTTATCACTCACCATCTCTTTGTTTCCAGCAGTAGCCAGGCCTGGCCTAGAGGGACTTGATCTCCACTTTTGGTTTTTAGACTTTTCTTTGGCTTTTACCAAATGCTGTGTATCCTTGACCTCATACTACTGGACTTTTTTGGATGGATACCAGCAAGATGGTTCAGGCTCCAGTGGGCACTGTTTTTCAGGTCTCTCCTTCTTTTCAGATAGACATAGAGCTCAGGCAGATTACCAGGTTTTTTGCCTATGTAACTAGGAAAGAGATGATAGTTTTAGGCACTCTCATTTGCTACAGTTGTTTCTGTTGGAACCTTTCCTCACTTAGCTGATGGAAGGAAAGCAAAAGACCCCCAGTACTCTATCCCAAATTAATGACTTAACACTTCTTGAATTTTCTCTTATCTCCTAGTTACGTCTTTTTCTTATCCCCAGGAGGTCAGTTTTAATTATTGTAAAGATGAGGTTTCACCATGTTGCCAAGGGTGGTCAAACTCCTGAGCTCAGGCAGTCCACCACCTCAGCCTCCCAAAGTGCTGGGATTACAGGCATGTGCCACTGTGCCCAGCCAAGCTTTTTTTTTTTTGAGTTGGAGTCTTGCTCTGTCTCCCAGGCTGGAGTGCAGTGGCGCTATCTTTGGCTCACTGCAACCTCCACCTCCTGGATTCAAGCAATTCTCCTGTCTCAGCCTCCCAAGCAGCTGGATTACAGGTGTCCCCACCATGCCTGGCTAATTTTTTTGTATTTTTAGTAGAGACCAGGTTTCACCATATTGGCCAGGCTGGTCTCAAACTCCTGACGTCGTGATCTGACCATATCGACCTCCTGAAGTACTGGGATTACAGGCGTGAGCCACCGTGTCCCAGTCACATAATATTTTTAAGGGTCATCAATGTTATATCAAGAATCAATCAGTATTTCATTCTTCTTTATGGTTGAATAATATTCCATGGTATGGATATATCACATTTTGTTATCTATTCATTAGTTGATAGACATTTTGGATTTCCACATTTTTTTGCTATTATAAATAGTGAAACTACATACAGACTTTTTTTTTTTTTTTGAGATGGAGTTTCACTCTTGTTACCCAGGCTGGAGTGCAATGGTGCGATCTTGGCTCACCGCAATCTCCGCCTCCTGGGCTCAGGCAATTCTCCTGCCTCAGCCTCCTGAGTAGCTGGGATTACAGGCACGCGCCACCATGCCCAGCTAATTTTTTGTATTTTTAGTAGAGACGGGGTTTCACCATGTTGACCAGGATGGTCGATCTCTTGACCTCGTGATCCACCTGCCTCGGCCTCCCAAAGTGCTGGGATTACAGGCATGAGCCACCGCGCCCGGCCATGTACAGACTTTTTTGTGGAAATATTGTCTTCATATCTGTGGGTTACATACCAAAGAATGGGATTGCTATATCATATGGTAACTACATGTTTAACATTTTGAGAAACTGCTGAACTCTTCCAAGCTGGCTGTACCATTTTACATTCCTGCCAGCAATATATGAGGATGCTAGTTCCTTCACATCTTCACTACACTTATCTGCCTTTTTTATAATAGTCAATAGTGGGTGTGAAGGTATCTCATTGTAGTTTTGATAGGTATTTCTCAGTTGGCTAAATGGCTAACGATTTTTGAACTTTTTTTTGAGACTGAGTCTTACTCTGCCCAGATTCAAGTGATTCTCCTGCTTCAGCCTCCAGAGCAGCTGGGATTACAGGTGCATGCCACCACACCCAGCTAACTTGTGGTATTTTTAGCAGAGACGGGGTGTTACATGTTGTTCAGGCTGGTCTGCAGTTCCTGACTTCACAGGATCTGCCTGTCTCGGCCTCCCAAAATTCTGGGATTACAGGATAGAGCCACCATGCCAGGACTTAGGTTTGAACATCTTTTATGTGCTTATTGGCCATTTGTGTGGGGAGAGGTTTATTCAAAGCCTTTGTCCATTTTTAATTGGATTGTCTTTTTGTCTTTTGATATGTAAGAGTTCTTTATATGTTTTGGATACAAGTTTGTTAGATAATGATTTGCAAATATTTTCTCTGATTTTGTGGGCTCTTTGCTTTCTTTTTTTGTTTGGTCGGGGGACAGTCTTGCTCTGACCACCCAGACTGGAATGCAATGGCATGATCTTAGCTCACTGCAGCCTCCACCTCCTGGCTTCAAGCAATCCTGCCTCAGCCTCCCGAGTAGCTAGTACCCAGGTGTGTGTCACCACACCCAGCTAATTTTTGTATTTTTAGTAGAGACCAGGTTTTACCACGTTGACCAGGCTGGTCTGGAACTACTGACCTCAGGTGATCTGCCCACCTCGGCCTCCCAAAGTGCTGGAATTATAGGCATGAGCCACTGTGCCTTTTTGCTTACTTGGTGTGGTGTCTTTTGAAACAAAAGTTTTTACTTTTGATAAAATCCAATTTGTCTTTTTTTTTTCCTTGTCTTTTTTGTTAAGAAGCTTTGCCTAACCCAAAGTCACAACAATTTACTCCTGGGTTTTCTTCTAAGAGTTTTATAGTTTTAGCTGTTAAATTTAAGTCTGTGATTTATTTTAAGTGAATTTTTGTGAATGATATGAGGAAATGATCCAACTTCATTCTTTTGTGTGTGAATATTAAGTTGTCCTAGCACTATTCATTTAAACCACTATTCTTTTCCCCCACTGAATTATCTTGGCATCATTGTCAAAGATAAATTGACCATACATGTGAGGGTTTATTTCTAGATTCTGAAGTCCCTTCCATTGGTCTGTATGTCTCTATGCCGGTAATACACTATCTTGGTTACTGTAGCTTCTTAGTAAGTTTTGAAGTGTGAGTCTTTCAGATTCGTTCTTTTTCATATGAACTTCAGGATTAATTTGTCACTTTGGGCACAAAAAGCACCTGGGTTTTGATAGGGATGATGCAGAATCTGTAGATCAATTGGGGAGTATTACTCTCTTAACAGTAAGGGCCAGGTGCGGTGGCTCATGCCTGTAATCCCAGCACTTTGGGGGGCTGAGGCGGGCAGATCACGAGATCAGGAGTTCGAGACCAGCCTAGCCAAAATAGTGAAACACCATCTCTACTACAAATATAAAAAATTCACCGGGCGTGGTGGTGGGCACCTATAATCCCAGCTGCTGGTAAGGCTGAGGCAGGAGAATTGCTTCAAATTGGGTTGCGGTGAGCCAAGATCGCACCATTACACTCCAGCCCGGCAACAGTGTGAGACTCAAAAAAACAAACAGTATTAAGTGTCCAGATTCATGAACATGGACCATTTTCCCATTGATTTAGGCCTTTAATTTCTTTCAGCAATATTTTGACATTTTCAGAATTTACGTTTTGTGTTTCTTTTGTCAAATTTATTCCTAAGTATTTTATTTTGGGGGATACTAAATGGAATTGTGTTTTTGCTTTGTTTTGTTTTGAGATGGAGTCTCGCTCAGTCGCCCAGGCTAGAGTGCAGTAGTACAGTCTTAGCTCACTGCAACCTCCTCCTCCCGGGTTCAAGCGATTCTCCTGCCTTAGCCTCGTGAGTAGCCAGGGCTATAGGTGCCCACCACCACGCTAAATTTTGTATCTTTAGTAGAGACAGGGTTTCACTGTATTGGTCAGGCTGGTCTCAAACTCTTGACCTTGTGATCTGCCTGCCTCGGCCTCCCAAAGTGCTGGGATTACAGGCGTGAGCCACTGTGTTCGGCGGAATTGTGTTCTTAATTTCATTCTTAGATCGTTCATTGCTAGTGGATACACAGTTGAGTTTTGTTTATTTACTTTGTGTCGTGTAACCTTTCTGAACTTATCAGTTCTAGTAGTGGATTTTAGTGGATTCCTTGAGATTTTCTATATAAAAGATCATGTCGTCTGTAAATAGAGATAGTTTACTTCATCCTTTCCAATCTAAATGACATTTCTTTTTCCTAATTGCCTTGGTTAGAACTTCCAGTGCAATATTGAACAGCAGTAGCAAAAGGAGACATTCTTTGTCTCGTTCTTCGAGGGAAAGCTTTCTGTCTTTCACATTAAGTATGATGTTGACTGAGTTTTTCATAGATGTACTTTGTCAGATTTAAGAAGTTTCCTTTTATTCCTAGTTTGTCGAGTCTATTTTATATATATATATTTTTTGAGACGAAGTTTCACTCTTGTTACCCAGGCTGGAGTGCAATGGCGTGATCTCGGCTCACCGCAACCTCCGCCTCCTGGGTTCAAGCGATTCTCCTGCCTCAGCCTCCCGAGTAGCTGGGACTACAGGCGCGCGCCACCATGCCCAGCTAAATTTTTTTGTATTTTTAGTAGAGACGGTGTTTCACCTTGTTGACCAGGATGGTCTCGATCTCTTGACCTCGTGATCCACCCACTTCAGCCTCCCAAAGTGCTGGGATTATAGGCGTGAGCCACTGCGCCCGGCCTTATTTTATATTATTTTTTAGAGACAGTCTCGCTCTGTCACTTAGGCTGTAGAGCAGTGGCTTGATCATAGCTCACTGTAGCCTTGAACTCCTAGGTTCAAGAGATCCACTTTCCTCGGTCTTCTTAGTAGCTGGGATTGCAGGCATGCACCACCATACTGGGCTAATTTAAAAAAAAATTTTAAGGGCCGGGCGCGGTGGCTCAAGCCTGTAATCCCAGCACTTTGGGAGGCCGAGGCGGGTGGATCACGAAGTCAAGAGATCGAGACCATCCTGGTCAACATGGTGAAACCCCGTCTCTACTAAAAATACAAAAATTAGCTGGGCAAGGTGGCACGTGCCTGTAATCCCAGCTACTCGGGAGGCTGAGGCAGGAGAATTGCCTGAACCCAGGAGGCAGAGGTTGCGGTGAGCCGAGATCGCGCCATTGCACTCCAGCCTGGGTAACAAGAGCGAAAATCCTTCTCAAAAAAAAAAAAAAAAAAAAAAAAAAAAAAAAAAAAAATTTTAATAGAGACAGGGTCTTACTATGTTTATGTTGCCCAATCTGGCATTGAGTCTTTTTATCCATGAATGAACACTGGATTTTGTCAAGTGCCTTTTATAATATCTATTGAGTTGATCATATGGTTTTGTTCTTTAGTCTACTGATACTATATTGCTTTAAGTGATTTTTTGAATATTAAACCAACCTTGCATTTTTTTGGTATATAAATTTCATTTGATCATTATGCATTTTCCTTATATTTATGTGAGGTACTGGATTTAATTTGCTACTATTTTGTTGAGGATCTTGTGTCTATATTCATAAGAGATACTGGTCTGTAGTGTCTTGTGATGTCATTGTCTGATTTTGGAATCAGGGTAATACTGGTCTCATAGAATGAATTGGCAAGTGTTGCCTTCTTTTCTATGTGATTGAAGAGTGTGAATCATTGGTATTAATTTTTCCTTAAATATTTGGTAGAATTCATCAATAAAGCCATCTGAGCCTGGGCTCTTCTTTGTGGAAAGTTTTTGGGTTTTTTTTCTTTAAAAATTTTCATTGTGATAAAATATACAAAACATAAAAATACCATCTTAATTCTTTTTCTTTTTTTTTTTTTTTTTTTTTTTGAGACAGAGTCTTGCTCTGT
Source organism: Callithrix jacchus (assembly GCF_049354715.1). Lineage (NCBI taxonomy): Eukaryota > Metazoa > Chordata > Mammalia > Primates > Cebidae > Callithrix > Callithrix jacchus. The sequence goes on from NC_133515.1 coordinate 87,630,115, forward strand.
TACCTATGATGGAGTTCAGTGGCGCGATCATGGCTCACTGCAACCTCCACCTCTTGGGCTCAAGAGATACTCCTGCCTCAGCCTCCCGAGTAGCTGGGATAACAGGTATGCACCACCATGCCCAGCTAATTTTTGTATTTTAGTAGACACAGGGTTTCATCGTGTTGATCAGGCTGGTGTCTAACTCCTGACCTCAAGTGATCTACCTGCCTCGGCCTTCCAAAGTGCTGGGATTCCAGGCATGAGCCACCACGCCCAGCCTTAATCATTTTTTAATGTATAGTTGAGTAGTATTTAATACATTCACATTGTTGTGCATCTAATTTTCAGAACTCTTCATCCTACCAAACTGAAACTCTATACCCATTAAATAACTCTCCATTCTCTTACCCCCAGCTCATGGCAAACAGCATTCTACTTTCAGTCTCTATGAATTTGATTATTTTAGATATTTCATACTGTAAGTAGAGTCATACAGTATTTGTCTTTTTGTGATTGCCTTATTATTATTATTTTTGAGATGGAGTCTTGCTCTGTTGTCCAGGCTAGAGTGCAGTGGTGTGATCTTGGCCCACTGCAGCCTCCAACTCCAGGGTTCAAGTGATTCTCCTGCCTCAGCCTCCTGAGTAGGGTGGGACTCCAGGCCCATGTCACCATGCCTGGCTACTTTTTATATTTTTTTGTTGAGATGGGGTTTCACTATGCTGGCCAGGCTGGTTGAAACTCCTGACCTTGTGATCTGCCCACCTCGGCCTCCCAAAGTGTTAGGATTACAGGTGTGAGCCACCACGCCTGGCCTTTTTTTTTTTTAAATTTAAATAGTTCCGTCATAATGGGTATGAGGTGGTCAGGTGGTTGGTTGTGTTTTTATGAATGTTTAATTGGAAATGGGTGGCTATTGTGTGCAGGAAAAACCTCCCAAATTATGTCAAACTCCTGGAAAATTAAATATCAGTTCAATTGCAAGCAGATCTTGAGCATATGAATGATCAGAAATGATTTAACCTATGTGAGCACTAGGCCAGGTAGTGAAAGTCAGGGAAAATAATTAATATGCCTCTGAGCTATCGCTTATGAATCAAGAAACAGTTTGAAGTCATTATAGTGTGTTTCTTGAAGATGAAAGCATATGGTAAGATGATATAGTAATCATTTGTTAAAAATTACTACTCCAGAAAGGAAAAGTTTGTTTTTATTATTAAAGTTTACTGTGGGCCGGGTGTGGTGGCTCATGCCTATAATCCTAGCAATTTGGGAGGCTGAGGCGAGAGGATCACCTGAGGTCAGGAGTTTGAGACTAGCCTGGGCAGCATGGTGAAACCCTGTCTCTACTAAAAATACAAAAATTAGCCAGATGTGGTGGCGTGCACCTGTAATCCTAGCTACTTGGGAGGCTAAGGCATGCGAATCACTTGAACTCAGGTGGTGGAGGTTGTAGTGAGCTAAGATGACACCACTCTACTCCAGCCTGGGTAACAGAGGGAGAGTCTCTCTCTCGTGTGCGTTCTTTCTTTCTTTCTTTCTCTCTCTCTCTTTCTCTCTCAAAAAAAGAAAGTAATCCAGGAACAACAACACGATGAAAGCTACCAAAAAAAAAAAAAAAAAAAGCAGCAGGACTCAGTGATGGATGGTGGAAGACAGCCAGGAAGTTAAGGATGACTCTGGTATTAAGTGTTGCATGGGAGAGTTAAGATTTAATTTACAGAAATAAGACCTGTAGGGAAAGCACTGATTTTTTTTTTTTTTTGCAGACTGCTCATTTCCTGTAACACATGTAAATGTGTTAACTTTGAGGTATAGAAAGAATATCCCCTTTGGGAGGCCGAGGCGGGTGGATCATGAGGTTAAGAGATCGAGACCATCCTGGTCAACATGGTTAAACCCCGTCTCTACTAAAAATACAAAAACTTAGCTAGGCATGATAGCACGTGCCTGTAATCCCAGCTACTCAGACAGGAGAATTGCCTGAACCCAGGAGGCGGAGGTTGCGGTGAGCCGAGATCACGCCATTGCACTCCAGCCTGGGTAAACAAGAGCAAAACTCCGTCTCAAAAAAAAAAAAAGAAAGAAAGAAAGAAAGAATATCCTGTAGAAACAGGCAGGTGGAGGTATGAAACTACACAGAATCCAAGAGATCTTTCAAGAAAAGTGACATGCAGCAAGAGAAACTATCAAGGGACAGGCAAACAGACAACCGATAGAATGGGAGAAAATATTCACAGACTATGCATCCAACAAAGGTCTTATATCCAAAATCTATAAGGAACGTAATAAGCAAAAAGCAAATAACGCCATTAAAAAGTGGGCAAAGGACATGAACTGACACTTCTCAAAAGACATACACATGGCCCACAGACAGGAAAAAATGCTCATCTCTAATCAGACAAATGCAAATCGGAACCACAAAGAGATATCCTCTCACACCAGTCAGAACAGCTTTTGTTAAAAAGTCAAAAAATAAGGGATGTTGGTGAGGCTGCAAAGAATAGCAGACACTTGTACACTGTTGGTGGGAGTATAAATTAATTTAGTCTAGGCACTGTCAGTTTGGAGATTTCTCAAAGAACTAAGAGTTCAACTACCATTAGACCCAGCAATCTGATATACCTAAAGGAAAATAAATGATTCTTCCAAAAGAACATATGTACCTATATGTTCATTGCGGCACTATTCACAATACTAAATACATTGAATCACTCTAGGTGCCCATCAGTGGTGAACTGCATAAAGAAAAGAAAAGTATGGTACATAACTACTATGGAATGCTATGCACCCATAAAAAAGAATGAAATCATGTCTTTGCAACAGCATAAATGTAGCTGAACTAACACAGAAACAGAAAACCAAATACTGCACGTTCTCACTTGTAAGTGGGAGCTGAACGTCAAGTACATGTGGATATAAAGATGGAAACAATGGGCTGGGCACAGTGACACACACTTGTAATCCTAACACTTTGGGAGGCTGAGGTGGGTAGATCATGAGGTCAGGAGTTCAAGACCAGCCTGGCCAACATGGTGAAACCCCATCTCTACTAAAAATACAAAAATTAGCTGAGCATGGTGATGTGTGCTTGTAATCCCAGCTGCTTGGGAGGCTGAGGCAAGAGAATTGCTTGAACTGGGACCCAGGAAACAGAAGGTTGCAGTGAGCCGAGATCACGCCACTGCACTACAGCCTGGGCTACAGAGCAAGACTGTCTCATTAAAAAAAAAGATGGGAAAAGTAGACACTGGGGTCTGCCAGAGGTGGTGGCATGGGGTGGGGGTGGTGAGGAGCAGCTGAAATACTACCTTTTTGATACTTTACCCACTACCTGGGTAACGGGTTCAGTCACCCCAAACCTCAGCATCACACAGTATACCTTTGTAACAAACTTATACATGTACCCTGATTCTAAAATAAACATTGAAAAAGAAGGGAAAACAAAAGAAAACTGACATGGTTTGTACTGTTTAATCCTACATAATGGCTAGGGGAAATGAAGTCTGCACAATACTTGGCTCTGTCTCAGTAAGGGGTAGAGAGAAGCAAATTTATAGGTAAAGGTTATAAGCAAAGATTTAAAGGGGGAAAATTAAAGTGTTTAGAGAAAGTGCAGCAGTACCAAATCATAATATAGATCCCAAGCCTCACCAAGAAGTGAAGGAGAGGGTATAGTTCTTGGGACTGAGACCTCAAGGTGTAAGATGAATATTGTGAGAAAAAGAATAGAAGAGAAAAATGTGAAATGGGTGCTAAATTTCAGAGCAGAATATACATATATTTGTATATATGTACGTATGTGTATATATATATTTATGTAGCAAATTCCAGCTTACATAGGGCTTTTACTTGTTTTGCATCATTATTAACAGTTCTGTGATGATGTGGGTGGGGTAGTTATTATTCCACATCACAGAGGATAAAATCAAGGCACACCATACCAGAGATCATGCATTATATGTCTCTATTTAAAAATTAAAAAAAAGTATGAAAAGACAAGTTTATTCCTATACTCCCCTTTCTTACACAGAAAGCCATTTACATCATTCTGCTGTTTGCTTTCTTTATTGCACAAAATATTTTGAAGATCTTCCATGGTTTTTTGCTTGTTTTTGTTAAGGAAAGCAATATTTATAGAACTCTGGTACTCAGTAAAATGACTTTAATGTTATTTAAATGTGTACAAACATAGAACTGGACATAAATTTCATGCCAGCAAACCAAACTACAAAATCAACAAAAATTTAGCCGGGCATGGTGGCGTGCTCCTGTAATCCCAGCTATTGGAGAGGCGGAGCATTAAAGCAACATTACAGCGGCATAGTTGTTTTTGCTGAAAATAGACACTCACAGCATGACTTAGGTAGTGACTGCTGAGATACAGGTTCTTAAGAGGTTAACATGCCTATACCTATACTGTATTCCATGCCAATTCAATTCTACCACTACTTTTCTGAATCTAACCCAGTTCTAACTTTGTTCTGTTTTTTTTTCCCCCGATAGCACTTCCTGTTGATTGTGTATATCTCCCAATGACATGCAAATGTTTTATTTATGAAGTGCTTTATTTTTTTCAATATATCCCAGGCACCCCAAACACATCCTGTCACATAATGGGTACTTAAATATTTAATAAGTGAATGAATGAAACAGATTACTTTTTTTTTTTTAAACCATCATGTTTATTGCTTGAGCACACAGACAAATTTATGTGACCAGGGCAGAGGCTATAGATGATTCATATTTCCAGTTGGGAGGGAGGACTCGCTTAGTCTTTTTTTTTGGAGACGGAGTTTCCCTCTTGTTACCCAGGCTGGAGTGCAATGGCGTGATCTGGGCTCACCGCAACCTCTGCCTCCTGGGTTCAGGCAATTCTCCTGCCTCAGCCTCCTGGGTAGCTGGGATTACAGGCACGTGCCACCGTGCCCAGCTAAGTTTTTGTATTTTTAGTAGAGATGGGGTTTCACCATGTTGACCAGGATGGTCTCGATCTCTTGATCTCGTGATCCACTCGCCTCAGCCTCCCAAAGTGCTGAGATTACAGGCTTGAGCCACTGCGCCCAGCACATGCTTAGTCTTATAATGCCAAGCCAAATGATGAATCCGGCTTTGTATCAGAATCAGATGGAATTTAGCATCCTTATCCTTTCTGTTCCTCTCAAGATGCTTTCAAACAGCGACTGCTTTCTTAATTAAATGGTAGAGATCTTCAGGGAGATCAGGAGCAAGTCCCTTAGACTTAAGAATTCTTAAGATTTTATTGCCTGTCAGAAAACGTACTTGTGCAACACCATGTAAATCTCTCAGAATCACACTGATTTGTGAAGGAGTCAGGTCCTTCTTGGCCAGTTTGTAAATCTGCTCCTTCACATCGTCAGATGTCAGCTTCAGCCACGTGGGGACGCTGCGGTGATAGGGCAAAGCTGACTGGGACAAGCCCTTCCCGGGAGCATGCATGCGACCCATGATGGCAGTGGTCAGGCAGTGAAAGGAGAAACAGATTAATTCTTATACACATTCAAGTTTGAGAACCATTGATAGAGGATGCTGGGGCAATTGACAGACAGTCATATGTGCAACTGTGAAGGTGCTGACATAGTGAGAAAAGAGGAAAGCCCAGGAAGATAAGCCCTGGCCTAGAGGAAAGGGAGGCTAGTGTGGCTGGTAGTGCAGTAGTTGGAAGAGAAAGAAGTACAAGTCTTGTTTTCTAGACTTGTGTAACTAAGGCATCGTCTAATTTCAGGGACAACAGAGGAAACACTGCACTCCAGTTTTCTCACTATTAATATAATTAGAAATTTAAAAATGCTAATGTCTGAAAGAGCAAGGAGAACTATGATTGAAATTAACTCATGCAAGAATAATTAGCCAAAGTAAATAGTTGATTATATATCCTTTTTGTCTGTAGAGAGTACCTGAAAGAGGCTTGGATTCTTTTTCAAGATTGGGCAGATTAAGCCATAGCACACTTTTACTTGCGTCTGATAGTCTTGCTTCAGCTTTGGCTTAGCATGGAACATTAGTTTCAAGGGGCAGAATTTTATTTTTTATTTTTATTTTTTGAGACACAGTTTTGCTCTTGTACCCCAGGCTGGAGTGTAATGGCGTGATCTCAGCTCACTGCAGCCTCTGCCTTCTGGGTTCAAGCGATTCTCCTGCCTTAACCCTGACCACCCCCAGTAGCTGGGATTACAGACGTCCGCCACCACACCCAGCTAATTTTTGTATTTAGAGAAGAATTTGATCAAGGTCAGCCTTCCAACTAAAATGTTGGTGTGGCAGGGCCATTGCCTACTTCTCTTCAGGTGTGCTATGCCTTTAGAGTTGAATGGTGTCTCAGTTCCGCCTGGGAATAAGAGGCAGGAAGCCTGACTATATGAAATGTTGTAAATCCCAGTTAAAAAATACAAAACAGTGTAGTTAATAGGATTATTTATTAGGAAGAAGTGTGTATCTCCATCTTCTGCCTAGTCTGAGGGTAACTTGAGTGAGTTAAGCATTGAGAAAAGAGGGGAAGACTTTGTTTAAATGGTGTGTTTTTGTTTTCTTGGATAAGTGTAGGTATACAGCTTTACAAATTTCTAGTGCTTTCCCTTAAATCTATTTTAAGATTGTCCTAGAAACTTTTCAGGTTGGTAAGGCCCTTAGGTGTCTTTTTGCTATCTTCTGTAACATTTTCTTCCTTGTAGTTAACTGATTGAAAGAATGGATCTGGAAATGACTTTAAATATTCTTTATTCTGGAGCTGGGCTTGGTGGCTCAGGCCTGAAAGCTAGCACTTTGGGAGGCCAAGGCAGGCGGATCACATGGTCAGGAGTTTAAGACAAGCCTGACCAACATGGTGAAATCCCGTTTCCACTAAAAATACAAAAATTAGCTGGGCATGGTGGCGCACACCTGCAATCCCAGCTACTCAGGAGGCTGAGGCAGGAGAATCGCTCGAACCCAGGAGGCAGAAGTTGCAGTGAACCAAGATTGTGCCACTGCACTCCAGCCTGGGCAACAGGGCAAGACTCAGTCTAAAAAAAAAAAAATCCTTTTTTCTGGTTTTCTTATAGTTTCCACAGATCCAAAAGGGTCAGGTTTATTTCCAGCAACCAAATATTCTGCCATCTGGACTGAGATAGCTCCTAGGTTGAGGTTATTATGGAGATAGTAACCTGATTCTTTCTTCCTTTTCTCGCTCTTTCTTTTTTTTGTGGCAGAGTCTCACTCTGTTGCCCAGGCTGGAGTGCAGTGGCGCAATCTCAGCTGGCTGCAACCTCTTCCTCTTGGGTTCAAGTGATTCTCCTGCCTCAGCCTCCCGAGTAGCTGGGACTACAGGCGTGTGCCACCATGCCCAGCTAATTTTTGTATTTTTAGTAGAGACGGTATTTCACCATGTTGGCCAGGATGGTCTCACTCTCTAGACCTTGTGATCTACCTGCTTCAGCCTCCCAAAGTGCCGGGGTTACAGGGGTGAGGCACCATACCTAGCTCTTTCTTTATTTTCTTTTTCCCCCTTTCTCCTTTGCCTCCCTCTTCTTTTCTTTATCTGTATTCATTTTATCATTCCTTGTTTTTTTCTTATTTCTAGGCCAGATAGGCCAGCCAGTAAAAGGTTGGTTGGTAAGATTAAAGCATGACATTGATCCCTATGACCTGAAGAATATTCTTTGACTCTAAGACATAGCAATTATGCTGTTCTTTTCCTAGGATGCTCACAACTGTATTCCTGAGCTGGACAGTGAGACAGCCATGTTTTCTGTCTACGATGGACATGGAGGTAACTTTAACAGATCATATTGGTAACATTCTAGGATCCTAATTCCAGACATTCCAGGGCCTTGTTCATTTATTTTTCAGGGTCTGGCCCTCGATATCATTTCCTGCTTGGTGCTGTTTTTCTGTATTCTGTCATTCCTTTTTCCCAGTAGGTACTGTATTGGTTTATAATCTCACCAAGCCTTGTTTTAATCCAAAGAGCCTCTTTATCTTTTTTTATTTTTTTAAATTTTTGTACCCAGATGAGCTGATTCTTTTATCTTTTTTCTACTGTAAGTATACAGGTGAGAAAAGACAAGATATATTAATATACCTGAGAGAACTGATGGTGAAATCAATTTTTTGGGTTAGAACTTCCCAAACAGTGTCCTTCAAGTAGGATTCAGGGGTGCTAAGATATTTATCTCCTAAAACCTTGGGGTTCATTCCAGTATGGCATATAAATATTGTATCACTTTCTATGTGTGGTGAGCAGTGCTCCAGGTGACCTTCCTTCCTTTCCTTCTAGGGGAGGAAGTTGCCTTGTACTGTGCCAAATATCTTCCTGATATCATCAAAGATCAGAAGGCCTACAAGGAAGGCAAGCTACAGAAGGTCTGTCTTCTCACTGTTCATTCCTCACTTCTGTAGGCTTTTCCCTTGTTCTCCAGCCCTTGGGCTTTTCTTTTCTTTTTGTCCCCTAGCTGCTGCTTATTTACTCTTGAAGAATTCTGTGTCTAAAACGAGCTTACTAGCTGCGTTTTAGACTTGTCTTATTATTCCCAGGCCTCTGGACTGTTTTTATCTGTGAATGTCTCTTAGTGTGGTGGTTCACACTCTAATTTGTTTTCCATCCTTGTGCTCAGGATTGTATATAGGCAATTCATTTTGTACCAGTCTTAGATTATTTTGCTTATATTCAGGCTTTAGAGGATGCCTTCTTGGCTATTGATGCCAAACTGACCACTGAGGAAGTCATTAAAGAGCTGGCACAGATTGCAGGGCGACCCACTGAGGATGAAGATGAAAAAGAAAAAGTAGCTGATGAAGATGATGGTGAGTGTGCCATCCGTTGTTTCAGAGGATGTCAGTATTTTAAGAAATATTCTTTAATACTACTTATTTATCAGTTCTAAGATAGGATGGCCTTCTAGGGACCTGGGGAGTCCTTATGTTAAAGAAACCAATAGTGTTCTCCTGCATTGTATGTGGTTATGAAAAGGAGGGAGAGAATTATTTTTATTGAGTGGTATCTTAGTTGTAAGCATTTTATATACATTATCTTTGGGGTCTTCCTGGTTCCTGCTGGTATTTCTGTGCTTTTTTTTTTTTTCCCTCAAGACTGGAACAGTTATTAGCCCCAGTAGCCAGTCATTAAGCCTAACTCCTAATTCTATAATACCATTTTGGGTTTCCTGGATCCTCAGCCAGAATAGGGCTTTCACAACTTAACGATAACAAATAAGATGTGAGAGGGGAAATATAGTAACTAGTGTTGCTTTGATTTAGAAGATGAAACTCAAAAACCAAAAGAAGTCTGTGGAGGAGGAGGAGCTAGGGGATATTCTTCTGAGACTTGATAAGTGAGAGGAACCTTAGGAGTGGGAGGTTGTAGGGAAGTCAGAACTCAGGCTGTCGAGGTAGTGAGAGGGACTGATCCCATGAGGCATCTGGCATGGGGACTCTGATTTAGCCTCTTTCCTGCAGTGGACAATGAGGAGGCTGCACTGCTGCATGAAGAGGCTACCATGACTATTGAAGAGCTGCTGACACGCTACGGGCAGAACTGTCACAAGGGTCCTCTCCACAGCAAATCTGGAGCTGGGACAGGCGAGGAACCAGGGTCCCAGGGTCTCAATGGGGAGGCAGGACCTGAGGACTCAACTAGGGAAACTCCTTTACAGGAAAATGGCCCCACAGTCAAGGTCTACACAGGCTTTTCCTCCAACTCGGAACGTGGGACTGAGGCAGGCCAAGTTGGTGAGCCTGGCATTCCCACTGGTGAGGCTGGGCCTTCCTGCTCTTCAGCCTCTGACAAGCTGCCTCGAGTTGCTAAGTCCAAGTTCTTTGAGGACAGTGAGGATGAGTCAGATGAGGCGGAGGAGGAAGAGGAAGACAGTGAGGTAAGGGCCTGTGAGGGCAGGCAGATGCTGAAGTAGCAGAGAGGTCCTGTTTGGTTGCCATCTGCAGTTTTCAACTCTTCCCCAAGACCCACTATATTCTAAGCTTTAGCCTTGAATTCACTGAGCTCCATCATTACAGATACCATTTGCCTTCTTACCTCTTCCTTTGTTGATACTGTAACAAACAGATCTAGTTCTGGCTTTTGTCTGTCTCCTAGAGAGAGAACAAGAAGATAGTTGTTATCTTGGCTAGTTTTCTTCTCTGGACAATTTATTTTCTGGCCACCGTGCCTGAAAGATACTTTTGGCTGGCAGCCCTTGCATTGTCCTGAGCTTTTTGCTAGCGATGACTGCTAAGCTCAGTTCAGGACGTCAGTTACACTCATGCTAGCCCTTTCCATCCCCCTAGTTTTCATGACCATATACTTGTATCTTTTGGTGTTTTGAGGACCTGTGTTGAGTCAGGGCCTCTTGATTCTGAGTGTATGCTGGGCGGGAGGGAGAGGATCATCCCAGTCTCAGCAGTCTGGGATCCTCCCTCCGGCAGGAATGCAGTGAGGAAGAGGATGGCTATAGCAGTGAGGAGGCAGAGAATGAGGAAGATGAGGATGACACCGAGGAGGCTGAAGAGGATGATGATGAAGAAGAAGAGATGATGGTACCAGGGATGGAAGGCAAAGAGGAGGTGTGTGGGGAAGGGGAGCAGTGAGTATTAAAAAGCCACAAGGCAGGTGTTAAACCCCAGATTTTTATTTTGAGACAGGGGATCCCCTGACACTTTAGGTTGGAAATCATAGTCATGGGGATTTATTCTGCAAGGGAAACAAGGTGGTAAGCCTTTGGGGTCAAATTATCTAAAAACGAGGGAGCGGGAATGTGCTGTTGTCTCTAAAAAGATGAAATCTGCCCAGTGCAGTGGTTCATGCCTATAATCCCGGCACTTTGGAGGCTAAGATGAGTGGATCATCTGAGGTCAGGAGTTCAAGACCGGCCTGGCCAACATGGGAAAACCCTGTCTCTAATAAAAAATACAAAAGTTAGCCATGCATGGTGGCAGGTGCCTGTAATCCCAGCTACTCGGGAGGCTGAGGCAGGAGAAACCACATGAACCCAGGAGATGGAAGTTTCAGTGAGCTGAGATCGCACCACTGCATTCTGGCCTGGGTGATAAGAGCAAAACTCTGTCTAAAAAAAAAGAGATGAAATCTGTGCTTCTCCTGTTTGTTAAAGCTCTCTTGGGGGTCCCAGTGAAAGCAAGCATAGGTGAATGGTCAGGAGCACATCAGTGAGGAACTCATGTTCAGAAGCTCCCGTGATGCTCCCTTTCTTCCTTTTAAGCCCGGCTCTGACAGTGGTACGACAGCTGTGGTGGCCCTGATACGAGGGAAGCAGTTGATTGTAGCCAACGCAGGAGACTCTCGTTGTGTGGTATCTGAGGCCGGCAAAGCTTTAGACATGTCCTATGATCACAAACCAGAGGATGAAGTAGAACTAGCACGCATCAAGAATGCTGGTGGCAAGGTCACCATGGATGGGCGAGTCAACGGGGGCCTCAACCTCTCCAGAGCCATTGGTAAGGGCCAAGAAATTCTGTCCCAGACTACCTAGTAGCAAACTTTAATATTCCTAGCACTTGTGCCTTTCAAAACACTTTAATATCTACCTCTGTTCTTATGTTCCTGTGAAATAGCTAAGATGGGTATAGGTATCATTATACCTATCTTAGGTAATGGTTGAATGGTGAAAAAGACTGGTGAGTGACTCTTAAGGTTCAGCAGTCTGGTGGCAGGGCTGAAACTAGAAAAACTAGTCCTCAGTTTTCCATTCCACTAGATTATGGAACTTTGTAAAGAAGAGAAATGAATGGCAAGGTTTGACCTGCCACAAACACAAGTCTGTGGGAAGCATCCAAACTGTTTATCAACCAACCATTCCTTTACTCCAGGGGACCACTTCTATAAGAGAAACAAGAACCTGCCACCTGAGGAACAGATGATTTCAGCCCTTCCTGACATCAAGGTGCTGACTCTCACTGATGACCACGAATTCATGGTCATTGCCTGTGATGGCATCTGGTGAGCACTGGCAGAATGCCCTAAATTCCCCTTTCTGCAGCATTTCTTCTCTTATAGGGCTCAGGTCATCTCTAGCATTAAAGCCTAGGCAGACCTAGACCTCTTGTGAGTCAAGAGCACCCAAACTAATGCAGAGCTGAGAGTTTCTGTAGGTATTTAAACTGGCCTGGGCCACCACCTCTATCCATACTCCTCTACTCTGCCTTGGTGAGATTAGAAGATTCTGACTGTTGTTCTCAACCCCAGGAATGTGATGAGCAGCCAGGAAGTTGTAGACTTCATTCAATCAAAGATCAGCCAGCGTGATGAAAATGGGGAGCTTCGGTTATTGTCATCTATTGTGGAAGAGGTGAGTACCAGGGTGGAGAAGAGAGGGTATCTGGTCTGCACAGCTAGGGTTTACTATTTTCATCTGAGCTAAGTTGGCAATCTGGGAGCGTACCGTTAATTGCTGACAGATGCTGAACCCCGACTACAAAGTTCCACCTTCTCTCATTTCTCTGACTTAGCCTTATGCCTTACCGACTAGCAAGTGGGCTTTTTTGTGACACTTTTTGCCCATTCCTCTCCTTCTACTACCCTGACTCAGCATGCCAGCCCTCTTGTGGGACTCCAGGTTCCCAGAAAGGTGTTCAAACCCTGTGGCTGAGCTATCCCCATCCCTTTTGTAGCTGCTGGATCAGTGCCTGGCACCAGACACTTCTGGGGATGGTACAGGGTGTGACAACATGACCTGCATCATCATTTGCTTCAAGCCCCGAAACACAGCAGAGCTCCAACCAGAGAGTGGCAAGCGGAAACTAGAGGAGGTGCTTTCTACTGAGGGGGCTGAAGAAAACGGCAACAGTGACAAGAAGAAGAAGGCCAAGCGGGACTAGCAGTCATCCAGACCCCTGCCCACTTAGACTGTTTTCTGAGCCCTCCGGACCTGAGACTGAGTTTTGTCTTTTTCCTTTAGCCTTAGCAGTGGGTATGAGGTGTGCAGGGGGAGCTGGGTGGCTTCACTCCACCCATTCCAAAGAGGGCTCCCCCACCACGCAGCAGCCGGGAGCCTCTGCTGTCCTCCCCAGCCTCCTCTTTGCTCCTCGGGCTCATCACCGGTTCTGTGCCTGTACTCTGTTGTGTTGGAGGGAAGGACTGGCGGTTCTGGTTTTTACTCTGTGAACACTTTATTTAAGGACATTCTTTTTTATTGGCGGCTCCATGGCCCTCAGCCGCTTACACCCGCTCTCTGTTGTACACTTTCAATCAACACTTTTTCAGACTAAAGGCCAAAATCTAATCGTGTGCATCGTGTCCTTTTTTTTTTCTGCTGCCGTGGCCCTAGATTTGGCCCCATCCGTAGCATCTGGAGAGTCCCGTGTGCGTGTGCCCGTGTGTGTCCCGCGCGTGTGTAAGCCAGCCCCGAGCGAGCTGCTGCCGTCCGACCTGGCGGGCGTCAAGACTGCTCCTCGCTCCCTCCTGGAGCCAGAAATGATCTAGTTCCCCTAGGAAGGGGTCGGGACTGGTTTGCCGGGCCTGAAGCCTGGAGTCCGGCCGGGCACCGGCTCCTAATAACTGCTGATTGGCTCGCTCGCCGCCTCGTCACAATCACTTCCCGGTCACGCCTTGGAGGCTCCCGCCGCAGCCGATTCTCACGGACTACGAGTCCCGTGCGGCTCTGCGGCGGCGGAAGCGGAAGCGAGTACGGAGGTACCAGCTGGTCTCCGTAGGGGGGGTAGGGGGCTCCATGAATGGAAGCGGCGGCGGCGGCGGGAGCGGCCTGAGCTGGGCGCCGGGGCCAGGGCCGAGGGCTGCCCAAGGGCCCGCGCCGCTGCATGGGGGCGGCCCGCGGTCCCTGAGAGGAAGGGCGGACAGGCGGGCTGAGATAGGAGGGGCGGGGTCGGGCGGCCGCAGGCCGGAGGCGCGTCGGGCTGGAGCCGGTCACGATGCCCCGAAGGAAGCAAAGCCACCCGCAGCCCGTGAAGTGCGAGGGGGTCAAAGGTCAGGGGTCAGGGGCCTTGAGGGGAGAGGAGCGTGGGTGGGGGTCAGTGGAGTGGGCTCAGGTCATGGTGGAGGGCGATTCTTGAGGGATGAGGTGGGCGATCCAGATTCCTAGCTTCCCACCGAGGCAAGGGAATCAGAGTGGGTCAGTGAGTACGGGAAGTGTGGTCCACGAGGGCTGGCTCCTGAGGGAGAATCCACAAGCCCCCTCCCCTCTTCAGTGGATACAACTGAAGACTCCCTCGACGAAGGACCCGGGGCCCTGGTATTGGAGAGTGATTTGCTACTAGGCCAGGATCTGGAGTTTGAGGAGGAAGAGGAAGAGGAGGAAGGCGACGGCAACAGTGACCAGCTCATGGGCTTCGAGAGAGACTCGGAAGGTGGGTTTTCGGGACTTGGTTAAGGATTTGTGTGACCGCTGGAAACCCCAGCCCTTCAGGAGGCGGGTTAGGTGAACAGAACACCATTTCCTGCCTCAACTGAGGGCTGGTTTAGTTTACATTTGAGCTCGGTGACTTCATTTGTTTAATGGTCCAATCGCTTCCATCACTTTGTTCAGGTGAAGTTCTGAGGCCTGGTCAAAGGTGATATGAATAGGAGGGTGGGTGAATCACATGGAGCAACTGATTAAAAGTAAATGTTCTGTCCCTCTCCCAGGCCCATTCCTTATGTGTATTTACTTTTAAGAGGTTCAGGGAAGCAAACTCTCTGTAAATCATTCAACCCAGTACTTAGGTCTAATATAACCCTTTCACCTGCAGTGTAAGCTCCTTTTGTATTGAGAGGTTTTAGTTTGTCTTTATCCTTCCATGTCCCTCTTCCCTGTGATCTTAGCATCACCCTACCCTAATCTGCTGCACTAACCATCCACTTAGCAAGATGTTTTTGAAATTCATTGAGGGGATCCATGCAAATACGAAACTATTCTTCAGCCAGACAAGTGGTATTACATGCGTTACTTTCATTGTCTCCACTTCCCTCCAAATTTTGCCTCACAGGTTTTATTTTATAGCAACTCCTTACTAAAAGGGGCCTTAGCAATAGAGTTTAGAAAAGGTCTCCGGGCTCTCTGCCTTTTGTATTTTTACTTTGTTATCTCAAGAATTAATTCCATTATTGATTCATTTCAGTCTGTGGTCCACTGTGAGCCCTTGATCCTTGCCCATTCAGTGAAACTAGATACAGATCAATTCTTCTATCACTAGATTAGTCCAGTCTAAGAGGTAGAAAATTCATGTTGAATTTCTTGGTATTGCAGGGGAGACCTTGATTTCTAGGAGGGAACTAAAGGGATCATCAAAGCTAAGGATGGAGCCTGATCCTACCCCATGCTGATGTCTCTTCTCCTGTCTATTTCACCAGGAGACTCTCTGGGGGCCAGGCCTGGGCTTCCCTATGGGCTGAGCGACGATGAGTCTGGGGGCGGCCGGGCACTAAGTGCCGAGAGTGAAGTTGAGGAGCCAGCCAGGGGTCCAGGGGAGGCCAGGGGTGAGAGGCCAGGCCCAGCCTGCCAGCTGTGTGGGGGGCCGACAGGTGAGGGGCCGTGTTGTGGGGCAGGAGGGCCGGGTGGGGGGCCCCTGCTGCCCCCACGGCTACTGTACTCATGCCGCCTCTGCACCTTCGTGTCCCACTACTCGAGCCACCTGAAGCGGCACATGCAGACACACAGCGGGGAGAAGCCGTTCCGCTGTGGCCGCTGCCCCTACGCCTCAGCCCAGCTCGTCAACCTGACACGACATACCCGCACCCATACTGGCGAGAAGCCCTACCGCTGTCCCCACTGCCCCTTTGCCTGCAGCAGCCTGGGCAACCTGAGGCGGCATCAGCGTACCCATGCAGGGCCCCCCACTCCTCCCTGCCCGACCTGTGGCTTCCGCTGCTGTGCTCCACGACCAGCCCGGCCTCCCAGTCCCACAGAGCAGGAGGGGGCGGTGCCGCGGCGACCTGAAGGTAAGAGAGGCCAGGGACCAAAGATCTTGGGACATGGGTGGCTAGTCCTAGGAATGCTTGGATTGGATTCATAGCCCAGGTCTTTGTCCCCACAGATGCTCTGCTCCTTCCAGATTTGAGCCTCCATGTGCCACCAGGTGGTGCCAGTTTCCTGCCAGACTGTGGGCAGCTGCGGGGTGAAGGGGAGGGCCTCTGCGGGACTGGATCAGAACCACTGCCAGAGCTGCTGTTCCCTTGGACCTGCCGGGGCTGTGGACAAGAGCTGGAGGAGGGTGAGGGTAGTCGGCTGGGAGCTGCCATGTGTGGGCGCTGCATGCGAGGAGAGGCTGGAGGGGGTGCCAGTGGGGGGCCCCAGGGCCCCAGTGACAAAGGCTTTGCCTGTAGCCTCTGCCCCTTTGCCACTCACTATCCCAACCACCTGGCCCGGCACATGAAGACACACAGTGGTGAGAAGCCCTTCCGCTGCGCCCGCTGTCCTTATGCCTCTGCTCATCTGGATAACCTGAAACGGCACCAGCGCGTCCACACAGGAGAGAAGCCCTACAAATGCCCCCTCTGCCCCTATGCCTGTGGCAATCTGGCCAACCTCAAGCGTCACGGTCGCATCCACTCTGGTGACAAACCTTTTCGGTGTAGCCTTTGCAACTACAGCTGCAACCAGAGCATGAACCTCAAACGTCACATGCTGCGGCACACAGGGGAGAAGCCCTTCCGCTGTGCCACCTGTGCTTATACCACAGGCCACTGGGACAACTACAAGCGCCACCAGAAGGTGCATGGCCACGGTGGGGCAGGAGGGCCTGGTCTCTCTGCCTCTGAGGGCTGGGCTCCACCTCATAGCCCACCCTCTGTTTTGAGCTCTCGGGGCCCACCAGCCCTGGGCACTGCTGGCAGCCGGGCTGTCCATACAGACTCACCCTGAACTAGGTCCTCCTTCCCCATTTTATACAGATGGACTAGAAGCCACCTGCTTCCTCCCCCGCTGGCCAGGGGCTCCACACAGACTAACCTAGGCACTATAAGGATCAGCCCAACCCCATGGGCCGGGGGGGTCATATGGACCAGAGGGCCTTGCCTTGACTGATGCACTTCATGAGCTCAGTGAGAAGGGCCCTGTATCCACTTCCACTGCTCCCAGGGGCTGTGGACAACCTGGCTGGAGGACTGCCCAGCCTCCCACCTGTTTAACTTATTTCAGTGCTTTATAATAAAGGAAACACTAACAAAGCCATGTCTATGCTGAATTGGCAATGGCAGGCAGTTTAGCCTTACTATTAGCATAGTAGTCCATGCTATGATGGAGGAAGCAGGGGCAGTGAGAGGGAACCAGAGGTAGGCAGCAATCAGGCTGAGTTTAATGATGGGGAACTGGGCCACACCAAACACACACCTCTGCCCATCCCCTTGGCCTATTGCCCATGGCCCCAAGAAGCCAGAAGTGGCTCATGGGGAGCTGTGGTTCCTCCCCAAGGCAGGTAGCCATGGTCCCTTGGACTTTGTGCAAAATACTAAATGCTAATTTGGCATCGAGGGCCAGCTCTGAAAAGAGAAGGGGCGATCCCTTGTGCAGCCAGCCCAGGGAAAAAGGAAAGGTAGGTTATGAGGCCCTGGCCAAGAGAAAAGCAGAAAGTAGGAAGGTGGGGAAGGAAAAGACCCTCCTCCCCCATGAGCTGGGGGGACACAGGCACAGGGCAAATTTCAATTCCTCTGGGGTAGAGGGCAGACATCCAAGCAGTGGAGATTACAGATCCTCATCTCCAATGCCCTCGAAGGCAAAATTGCCGTGGACATCACTGGCACTGGCATCTGTGCTGGGACTGCCAATTCCCCGCAAGCTCACGGCACTCAGCTTACTCTGTAACAAAGGCAGGGTGGAGTCAGAGAGCTTGGGTGTGCAAGATCCCCCCAACACCAACCTCACCAACCCTGGAACTCACTGAGAGTTTGACCATAGACTCCCGGGTGGCATCAGGTGACTCCTGGGGAAGAAGAGGCAGAGGTGTCAGAAACTCACTAGGAGAGGTGAGGCAGGGCTGAGAGCCAGGGTTTTGACCAGGAGGTAATACTTACAAGCAGTGGTGGGGACTTCACTGCTTGCTGGCTGTCTGAACGTCTCAGAGTGCCCCCCACCCGCCGGCGCAGCATCTGGGGACAGATACAAGGTGCCGGTGAGGACAGGATCACTTCCCCTCTGAAGAGAAGCCTCACATCTAGGACAAAAGGCAGAGGGAGCACACCCACTCGCTGCTCAGTCCACACTTGCTGCCTACCTTCCTGATACTGCCACCAGATTTCTTCACCATCAGCTCATCCACCATGGACTGCAAGCAGATGCTCATCATGATAGCCTGAGGGCAAGAAGAGTGCCCAGCTTGACAAGACTGGTCACTCTTGAGCCCAGCACCACTAAGGGCTCCCACATTGAGTAGTGGAAGGCCTACACTTTGATCTAAGGGGCTCCAGAGGAGGTCTGAGGGTAGGTTCACACCTGGGGGCTAGTGATGGTGACCCACTGTAGCCGGTCCTTGCTCATGAGGTATTCAAAAGCCAGTTCCAGACGCACCTCACCCCGGCCCCGGCCTGGGCTACTTGTGCCTCCACTGGGCAATGGCACCTGAGAGAGGAAGGGGAATTAGGCTGAGTTCACTCTGACCAACCTGCCTGCCTCCCTGACCCACTGCAGCCCACGCCTAAGCTCAAGGCTTGTCAGGCCCCCAGCCCAGGCCTCCCCTTCCTACCCCAACTCACGGAGGAGGTGACACGCCAGCATCGCATGCGGGTGACCCGGAAGGACCCTTCTCGGAGTTGCTGGCCAGGCAGACGGAGCTGGAGGCTGAGCTCACTGTTACCTGCGCTCACCACCACAGGACAGTCCTTCTCTGGGAAGTCAGCCACACAGGCATCAAAGCGTAGGTAGCCATAGTGCCGCAGCGTCTGGGCCAGCCTCAGGAACTGAAGAATGGTCATCATGTGGGATAGATTAGGAGGGGGAATGGGGCAGCTCAGACAAAGCAACCCTTTGGAGGGAGACAGAGAGGCAGGGCTCACCTCCTTCTTGGAGACTTTCTCTTGCAGAGATTTGAGTTGCCGGTGCTGTTCCTTGGTGACCAAGATCCACCCACGCTCAATATCTGATACTGTCTATAGTAGAGACAAGGGGCAGGCAGTAGGAGATTTCAGTCAGCAATTCAAGGAAAGTGTCTACAGTTACCTCTGTCCAGCCTGACCCCTAGCCCCACACTTGAGTGACCTCTTTGCAGTAAGTCCTGGATCTTATCAGTTTAATAAAAGTTGGGAGAGTAGATACTGTGCCAGCAGCACTGATAGTATTCTAGGAACTTCCCCATGAACTGGGAACAAAGACATGACAGGAGTTTTCTTGGGAGAGTGAGTCACCAGAGTTATATTCTTCAGGGGAAGGGTTCTGAGGCAGCTCCAAACTCACCTGAGCATAAAGCAGGTTCAGGCCAACCCGGTTCTCCATGACATCGTCATCATAGGCAGAGTCCCAATAACTGTGAGGCCAAGGGGTGGAAAGGGGTAACGGGGCTAAGCTGGGGTAAGGCAAGACTTAGAATGGAAAATTTGCAAAACAGGAGCAATCTGGAACTATCAGGGGCTAATGGTATATTGGAAGGAAGCTTGGGAGGCCTGGCAGAAACACCCAGCACTATACCCCCTTGTCCAGATTATTCTGTCTAAATACGTGGCCCAATAATCCACTCTAGCATGGCACCCCCCACCCCCCGCTTCCAGGCCCAGCCCTGACCTCTTCCTGAGCACAATCTTATACTCTTGACTCCGAAGACTGGTAACAGACACATAAGGCAGCTCAAACTCTTGCAACTTCCGTACAACTATGGGTTTTTTAAATTAAAAAAAAAAAAAAAGGAAAATGTAATGAGATTTAAAGGAAGGGAAGTCAAGACAGTAGTGCCCTGAGGCAATGCTCATGGGGGGAAAGGGGGGTGTTAGAGGGGCTGCAAACTCACTACTGTAAGTACAATGAAGCAGTCAAGTCCAGAGAAACTCACAAGAAAAGGCTCCATCCTCTTTTTCTCGAACTAAGAATAGACTAAAGTATCCAATCAGGTCATCTGGAAGATCCAGCTTTGCAGCTACAGCCTGGGGATGGGGATAGAAGTATAGTTCATCATACTGGCTGGTTCCAATCATTCTCCAAGCCCAGGACCCTGGGGTGCAGGGGGAGAAGGGACAGTGCTGAACAAGTGCCTCACCTCCAGGACATCCTCAGTTTGATCTGAAGTTAGCACATTGACCAGAACTTTCTGCCCGTTGCTGAGCAGCACTTCCAAGGATACCTCCTCTGTGGGGACCTGCTGTGTCTCCTGTTGTGAGCATACATGGGGATTGGAGGCACTGCCTTGTCCCTTGCCCTGACCTATGTCCAACTCTATTTATAGGTCTCTTTTGTATCTTTATTCTCAGCTGCTTAAATACAGGCTGGGATTTCTTTGATTTCATGGGAATTAGCGGAAGTTCCATTTAATTAAAAAAAGATGACCTCTCTGATATTATACTCAAATGACATGGCCTGGCCGGGCATGGTGGCTCACACCTGTAACCCAGCACTTTGGGAGGCCGAGACGGTAGTTTGTGACCATCCTGGCCAACATGGCAAAATCCCATCTCCACTAAAAATACAAAAATTAGCCAGGCATGGTGGCGGGCATCTGTAATCCCAGTTACTTGGGAGGCTGAGGCAGGGGAATTGCTTGAACCCAGGAGGCGGAGGTTGCAGTGAGCTGAGATTGCACCACTGCACTCCACCCTCGGCAAGGGTGAGTGAGACTCTGTCTCAAAAAAATAAAAAGGTCCTTTCCTTAAATCTTGGTCCCACCCAAAGCCCTACCTGTTGTGCCCGACGCAGGAAACTGTTGAAGGTCTCGCTGCTCCCAAGCAATGGGTCTTGCCGAACTATGGGGACAAGAAAACAATATTACAGGAACTTAGGACTCACTCTTGGCTCCCCAGGCCTCCACTCAGTAGGTTTTCCAGACCCATTTCCTGGGCTGATGATGGCCTGCCACATCCCCCAGCTGGCCTCACCTCACTCACTGTTTGCATAAATTCTTCACCTGCCCCACCCTTGGCTGCCATCTAGGTGAGTCCAGTCTATAGAACTAGGGAAATAACAGTGATGTTAATCTAAAGCACATCAGATACAAATTAAGTTCTCTCCACTGATCTTTTTTTTGAGACGGAGTTTCGCTGTTGCTACCCAGACTGGAGTGCAATGGCAGAATCTCGGCTCACCGCAACCTCCGCCTCCTGAGTTCAAGCAATTCTCCTGCCTCAGTCTCCCGAGTAGCTGGGACTACAGGCACGCGCCACCATGCCCAGCTAATTTTTGTATTTTTAGTAGAGACGGGGTTTCACCTTGTTGACCAGGATGGTCTTGATCTCTTGACCTCATGATCCACCCGCCTTGGCCTCCCAAAGTGCTGGGATTATAGGCGTGAGCCACCGCGCCCGGCCTCTCCATTGATCTTAATTTAAGACTAGTGTTATACTAGCATTTCTCATAGATGTTAGTGCCCAAATTGTTTTGCTAGTACATAGAGTTACACATCCTGGTAGACTATTTACTTTGCTAATTACATAACAGATCAAACAAGAGGCTTCCCAGATCTAGAAATTAAATCAGGCCCTTCTACAGAACCAGCTATTTTCAAGTCTCTCCCCATAGTCCTCAGCATAGTCAACCTAAAGTTTCCTGCAACCACTCACCAGCTTGCATGTACTTCTCTAACTGCTCTCTCCTCTGTTCTACCTCAGCAGGAGTCAGAGAGAAAAGCTTCTTTGGGGGGAATGCAGGAAGCACATTGGCCCCATACTCCTTCCGAAGCTATTTAGAGAAAGAGATACAACCCTTCACATAAACACAGAAAATGAGAGGAGGCAATCTACACTCATAATGTTCTGTTGAGCACCCCTCCCTTCCCTCAGTCCCTGCTCCCCGGTCTATCCTGGTCATCTGAGAAACAATTCCTTTGGCAGTGGTAGCATCTCAAGGGAGCTGTCCTCGATATAAGTTGTTCTCTATCTTATTGTGTACAAGTCAACCCCTTACAGTATGGGGAGCATTTGTACTGGGCCAGGACCCATAGGGATCCCCTTGACCACCTAGCAAGACTGTTCACTGAACCCTCACAGGAAGCAAAGGGCTTCATAATGTGCACAGTTAATAGCTAAGTCTGTTCACAAAGTATCTTAGAACTTAAAGGGACTTTGCAGATCAAATAATTCATCTTTCAGTTGTAGAAACTTAGGACCAAAGTAACACGCGGGCGCGGTGGCTCACGCCTGTAATTCCAGCACTTTGGGAGGCCGAGGTGGGCAGATCACCCGAGGTCAGGAGTTCAAGACCAGCCTGGCCAACATGGTGAAACCCTGTCTTACTAAAAATACAAAAATTAGCTGGGTGTGGTGGCAGGCACATGTAATCCCAGCTACTCAGGAGGCTGAGGCAGGAAAATCACTTGAATTCGGGAGGCAGAGGTTGGAGTGAGCTGAGATCATACCGCTGCACTTCAGCCTGGGTGACAAGAGCAAAACTCCATCTCAAAAAAGAAAAGAAAAATAAAAAGAACTCAGGTTAACTTGCTCAGGGTTGTACAACTAATTATCAGTAGAAATCTACTGAGTTAAATAGACTTTACGATTTGGTAAGGAAGGAGAACAGATACTGCATCACAGATACATAACGATAACTGTAACAGCTAAAGCATGGAAACGAGCCAAAGAATACAAAACGAAACTGATAAATCGTTTGTATAAGCAGGGAAAGGAATTTCAAGTTGCAGCTCAGATAACAGATGGAATGTGCTTTGACAACCTGGGTGGAGGTAGTAGCAGGTAGGGGATGGTTTGTCCATGCAAGGGTAAAGGCTACTAGAGCAGGAAGACTGGACAGAGAACCAGGATATGAGTACAGAAAGGAGCAGTTGTTGCGCAGACGTTAAAGCTTCTTAGGGAGTTCCCCAGAAATGTCAGACAAAACAAACCAGGACCCTTCCCTGTGGCAATGATTAAAGGGGAACTACAGCCTACGGAACAAGAGCGGGTAAAGGGAGACACAGATGTCCACGTGTAGGGAAAGGCTTGAAGCTGTTTCAAGGCAGGGGTGCTAGTCCCACCTGCTCGTGCAGCCCCAGGAGCTGGCTGTAGCGCACCCGACAGTGCAGGACTCCATTCACGTGTATGTTATAGGCCTGAGGACACAAAAGTAGTCAAGCATTTTAGGGTTGTGGTCTGCGCAACCCCCTTGAGGACCTTGGCAGAAAGTTGCCTGGCAACTCCGCCGGAGTAACGCGCTAATCTCCCGAGGGTTAGTTCGCTTGTTTTCCCCAGGGCCAAGTCCCAAAGCTAAAGAGCCAATCCGGGGGAAATTCGGACGCTTGTGTTGCAGTCTCCCTGCCCAAGAAGCACCCGCGGCCTAGCTGGGGGAGGCGACCCGGCAGAACAAAGGGCCTACAGGAGCTCGGGCGACCACTGTACGAATCAGACATACGAGATAAGCTCCCAGAAAGGCCGTCGGGAGTAGGCAGCCCAGGACCAGGCCCGAAGGGTGGCGGTCAGGCTTCGGAGGTCGCTCCGAGAGGGCTCGGGCCCGTTATCCCCGCCCCTGCCCGGCCCGGCTTCGGCCGCTCCTCACCACGTAGGCGGAGCCGCCGCTGTCCCCGCTGCGGGACTCGGTTTCGGGAATGGAAAAGTGCATGTTCCCTACTGCAGGGCCCTGCCGGGCTCCGGACTGTGAGGGCCGCAGCGGCTCTGCACGCTCCCCTCCGCTGCTCAGCGAGTCTCCGCAGCCTCACTCGCCATTTTGGGAGCCCTGCGATCCGAAGTGGAGGGGCGGTGGGACGTCGGCCCCGAGACGCAGCCGCTCGTACATGCTGGGAACTGTAGTCTAAAGGGCAAAAGCTGCGTTTCGGGATCGGGAGCCCGAAGCGCACTTGGCCCTCGTTGCGACCCGTAGTGCGGGGCAGGGTGCGGGGGGCGGAGCGGTGCCCCATGGCCCGTTGGAAGTTGTAGTCCGATTGGAAGCTGCACGCTTCGCTTCGGTGGCTCAGCCTCCCGCCCAGGTGGCGCTGTGGACCCAGCGGCCGCGGAGCCAGGCAGCCGAGCGGCTTCGTGACCGCGGCGGGCGGAGCCTAGGACTGAGGGCGATGGCTGCCGTGGCCGTGGCTGTTCGCGAGGGTGAGTGAAGGGCCGGGCCTGCCTACTGGTACGGGGTCGACGAGCTTCGGACAGCTAGTGCCGGGCCCTGAGCGCTTTTGGGCCCCGCCCCTCCGTTCCGGCGCTACGCTGGGCTCCGGTCTACACAGTCTCGAGCGCAGTCCCGCGCCGCTGCACCGGCTGGTTCCTGTGAGGAGGGTCGGTGACCCCTCCTTTCCTTTGATCCGCCGCGCAGTGCGTCCCCACGCGGATCCCTGGCTCGCCTCGCGGCTGGCTGCGGAGCCGTGGTCATGCCAACCCAGCAGCCGGCTGCGCCGAGAACGAGTGCCCCCAAACCTTCCCGAAGTCTCTCTGGCTCACTTTGTGCCCTGTTTTCTGATGCAGACTCGGGATCCGTGATGAAGGCGGAGCTTCCCCCTGGGCCTGGGGTAAGTGAGGCTTCCCTCCCAAGCCGCCTGCCAGGCGCTACGCAGGAGGCTATGACAGCTCCCATCCCGTTTCAGTTTATTTCTCAGTAAGCTAGGCGATTTTACAGAGTTCTTGCAACCCTAGCGATATGTGATTCTGTTCCTGGAGAAGAAACTTCAGTCTGGATGTAAACTTGTAACAGGTAGCTTGTAGAAGTTAGGGAGAACTAGGGATTTTAAATCATGTGGAAATCTTGTAAGCATCCAATAGTGTTTGTTCCTCTGGAATTGTTGGGGAAGAGCAGTATCTTATGTCTGTGTCTCAGGCAGTGGGGAGAGAAATGACCAAAGAAGAGAAGCTGCAGCTTCGGAAGGAAAAGAAACAGCAGAAGAAGAAACGGAAGGAGGAAAAGGTGGCAGAATCAGAAACTGGCTCTGCTGTATCTGCAGCCCAATGTCAAGGTGTGGGTTTTTTTTTAAAGGGCTGGGGTGTGGAGCTGGTAGAGGAATATGGTGGGAGAGAGAAGGGAGAGACAGGACTAAGTTGTTTTGAGCAAGTGTGTAAAGCAAAGAGATAAACAAGGACAGAAGCTAGTTTTAGCTGCGGCACGGATATTGCCCGCAGACAGCTTGGGCACTTTTTTTTTTTTTTTTAAATGCTTTTAGTAGGCCCAACCAGAGAACTGCCAGAATCGGGCATTCAGTTGGGTACGCCTGGGGAGAAAGTACCAGCTGGTCGGAGTAAGGCTGAACTTCGGGCTGAGCGTCGAGCCAAGCAGGAGGCTGAGCGGGCCCTGAAACAGGCAAGAAAAGGAGAACAAGGAGGGCCACCTCCTAAGGCCTGCCCCACCACCTCCAGCACAGCTGGAGAAACCCCCTCAGGTATTTTCCCTTCATTTTAAGACCTCCCTTACTCCTAATTCTAACACCAGCTCAGGCTGCCCTGTAATAAAACAGCTCTCTCCTCTCATTCTCACCTTGGGACCCAGAGTTCTGAATTCTTCCCACAACCCCATCATCCTATTCTCCCATTTCCCCCACCTCATACTGTTTTTCTTGATGCCTCTCATACCCTAAGAGCAAATTACCCATTTCAAGACCTACAGGGTCCTGAAAACAGGATCATTATCTTTCAGGAGTGAAGCATCTCCCTGAGTACCCTCAGGTTGATGACCTACTTCTGAGAAGGCTCGTTAAAAAACCAGAGCGTCAGCAGGTAGGAAGTGGGTTTGGTGCCTGGCTAGAAAGAGCCTAGGAAAATGGACTGGCATGGGGAAAGGTGCTGGGAACAAAGTGAGACCTTGGAGAAGGATGGGTGCTTGGGTCAGAGTAGTGTTACTGTTCACTTCCCTTCCAGCTTTATCCCAACATTTTTAAACTCGGGACTATTGGTGCTGTTCCCCTGTTTTGTCTAGGTTCCTACACGAAAGGATTATGGATCCAAAGTCAGTCTCTTCTCTCACCTACCCCAGTATAGCAGACAAAACTCTCTGACCCAGTTTATGAGGTAGGATCCTATGACTTTGTCATAACTTTTGAGTCTGAGGAGTTTTAGTAAGTCAGTATTGAAAGTGAATAGTAATCTGAGATTGGCTCTGTGGGAAGAAGTATGAACCCAAGGCAGAACTGTAGAGGAACTGGGGAGATCTGTGCTAGTGAAGGAAGTTCCTTTTCATCAGGGGCAGGTGGGCAGTAGGTGCTCAAGCTCCCTTTCAAAGTATGTGACACCGCCATCCCATCAGCATCCCATCCTCTGTGATCCACCCAGCCATGGTGCGACTCGGCCTGCAGTACTCCCAGGGCCTGGTCAGTGGCTCCAATGCCCGGTGTATTGCCCTGCTTCGTGCCTTGCAGCAGGTATGTCCCATCCTGTTCTCTCTTATGATCCAACCCCAACTCCCCCAACACTACCCCAGCTTCTGTCACCCAAAGTCATCTCTGGGGGACAGAGGGAATACTCCCACCCTCAGAACATTTTCCTCAGTGAAGCTTACCCCTAATCTCCCTTCAGAGGTCTTTATTAAGGGGCATTTTGCAGATCAACCTGTGTACTCTGTAGGTGATTCAGGATTACACAACACCACCCAATGAAGAACTCTCCAGGGATCTAGTGAATAAACTAAAACCCTACATGAGGTAGGGACAACCACTATAAGTCCACTCCCACCTCACCCAATCTTTGTCTTGTACTTTTTCCTGCTTTCCTATCTCTGTTTTCATTTTCTGTTTTATTTTCTTGTCAAAGACATTTTTTAAAATGTGAAAGCTTTGTTAGTTGTGCAGAGTTGCACACAGGTAAGGTATTGCTGTTGCATTATAGCTTCCTGACTCAGTGCCGTCCCCTGTCAGCGAGCATGCACAACGCCATCAAGTTTCTTAACAAGGAAATCACCGGTGTGAGCAGTTCCAAGCGGGAAGAGGAGGTGATGAGTATGAGAAATGAGGAAGGCATGCACCATGGGTAGAATTAAGAAACATGTTCACAACTCCTGGGAGGGCCAACATAAGCCTTTTTTGCCCTGGTCAAGGATTAAGGAAGGGTTTTGGCATTCTGCCTTGTGCCATCTCTTGGTCCCCGTCATTATACACATGTTCAAGCACGTGGCATGATCATCATCAGGAGAAAAGAGTCCCTTTCTTGTTTACTAAGCATTTTACTCCATTTAGGCCAAGTCAGAACTTCGAGCAGCCATTGATCGGTATGTGCAAGAGAAGATTGTGCTTGCAGCTCAGGCAATTTCACGCTTTGCTTACAAGAAGATCAGTAATGGAGATGTGATCCTGGTATATGGATGGTATGGTCCAGACCCTATGAGCAAATTGGGGAGTTGGAATGATCTGAAGGATTACCCACTTGCCTTTGGGAATAAGTTAGTCATCAGTTAGTGACATTTATAACTGAATCCTCCTCTTCATTTACTCTAGCTCATCTCTGGTATCACGAATTCTTCAGGAGGCTTGGATAGAAGGCCGGCGGTTTCGGGTGGTAGTGGTGGACAGCCGGCCACGGCTGGAGGGAAGGCACATGCTACGTTCTCTAGTCCGTGCTGGGGTCCCGGCCTCCTACCTGCTGATTCCTGCAGCCTCCTACGTGCTCCCAGAGGTGAGTACAGGAGAAAAGGACTCCAAAGTTGGAGGTAAAAAGGTGTAGTAGTATAAACATAATCTCACCTTCCCAAAGTTACAGTTTTGTTTTGTAACTTTTGTACAAGATGGAGTGCAGTGGTATGATCATAGTTCACTGCAGCCTTGACCTTCTGGGTTCAAGTGATCTTCCCACCTCAGCCTCTGAGTAGCTGGGACTACTGGTGTGCACCACCATGCCCATGTAATTTTTAATTTTTCTTGTAAAGATGGGATCTTGATATATTGACCAGGCTGGAACTCCAGGGCCCAAGCAGTTCCCCCTTCGTTGGCCTCTAAATGTACTGGGATTACAGGCATAAGCCACTGTGCCCAGCCATAGTTATTTAGAAATATTAGAATTATATAGTCCTGGCCTGGTGCTGGGGCTCATGCCTGCAGTCTCAGCACTTTGGGAGGCCAAGGCGGGAGGATCAGTTGAGCCCAGGAGTTCAAGACCAGCTTACTCAACATTATGAGACCTTGTCTCCACAAGAAATAAAAAATTAGCTGGGCATGGTGGCATGTGCTTGTAGTTCCAGCTACTTAGGAGGCTGAGGTGGGAGGATCACTTGAGCCCAGGAGGTTGAGGCTACAGTGAGCTGTGATTGCACCACTGCACTCCAGCCTGGAAGACAGAGTGAAACTCTGTGTCAAAAAAAAGAATTACATAGCCCTGTTTGTATTTAATTGGAAAAACACTGACAGTGTGTTACACTGTCATTACATTAAACTAGCAACCATGAAGAGGGAACAGGACAAAAGTAACTTCAAAGTTTAGTGTTCCTGTGGGAGATTTTGTGGGTCAGTGGGCAGGTGTTTTCACAGAACAAGAGCCATCGTTAAGGTGTTTTCACAGAAGAAAAGCCATCATTAAGATTTATTACTTGTCTCTTTTTCCTTCCCTTCTTTTCACAGGTGTTGAGATTTATTAATTGTCTTAATGTTGCTGTTCTATAAGTAGGGGACCTTATTCTGCACTGGTACAACAATGACATTCTTTTCTTCCCCTTCTCCTGTGAAACAAATAGGTTTCCAAGGTGCTATTAGGAGCTCATGCACTCTTGGCCAATGGGTCTGTGATGTCTCGGGTAGGGACAGCACAGTTGGCCCTGGTGGCTCGAGCCCATAATGTGCCAGTGCTGGTTTGCTGTGAAACATACAAGTTCTGTGAGCGTGTGCAGACTGATGCCTTTGTCTCTAATGAGCTAGGTAAGGAGGGCAGAAGAGAATCTTCCAGCTACCTGTGAAAACTTGAGGGAGAGGGAGAGGGGCGGTTAAACTGGAACTTCTTTTCTGAAAGAATATAATGGATACACCTTCCATTGCAGATGACCCTGATGATCTGCAGTATAAGCGGGGAGAACATGTCACGCTGGCTAACTGGCAGAACCACGCATCCCTGCGGTTGCTGAATCTAGTTTATGATGTGACTCCTCCAGAACTTGTGGATTTGGTGATCACAGAGCTGGGGATGATCCCTTGCAGTTCTGTACCTGTTGTCCTACGAGTCAAGAGCAGTGACCAGTGAGGGGGAAACAGGGTTAATAAATGCCACACTCCCTATCCTCAGCAACTCTGCTGCCTTTGTTTCTCTTCTAGCATCTCCACCACTTAAGTTAGGAGTTCAGACTCCACAACCCCCTTTATCACCTGCTACTAACCTCAGACCTTTGTGGAGACCCTCTCAGGTAACTAGCTCCATGCCAGTACATCGGGGCTAATGTGAAGGTCAGTATAAAGAACAAAAACTACCCAAATCATCAGTCATTCACTGAGCATCTACATGTCAGACACTTAACTAGGTATGAGGAGGAATATGAGGACAAATAGTCTTGGGCTGGGCGCACTGACTCATTCCTGTTATTTCACCATTTTGGGAGACAAAGGCAGGATTGCCTGAGCCCAGAGGTTTGAGACCAGCCTGGGCAACATGGCCATCCTGTCTCTGCAAAAAATAAAAATTAGCTGGGCATGGTTGTGCTCATCTGTTGTCCCAGCTACTCAAAAGGCTGAAGCTGGAGGATTGCTTGAGCCCAGGAGATAGAGGCTACAGTAAGCCATGATTGTGCCACTGCACTCCACCCTGTCTCAAAAAAAGAGTCCTAACTCTATAACTCAGCATTTGTTAAATACTTATTGTGTGTCAAAAACTGTTCTGAGCCCTTTCCTACCCAATTAGGAAGATTAATACAACTCTATGAATGCCAGGTGCTGTGGCTCATGCTTGTAATCCTAGTACTTTGGGAGGCTGAGGCAGGTGGATCATGTGAGGTCAGGAATTCAAGACCAGCCTGGGCAACATGATGAAACCCTGTCTCTATTAAAAATACAAAAATTAACTGGGCATGGTTGTGCATGCTTATAATCTCAGCTACTCAGGAGGTTGAGGCAGGAGAATGGCTTGAACCCAGGAGGCAGAAGTTGCTGTGAGTCGAGACTGAGCCATTGCACTCTAGCCTGGGCAACAAAGCGAGGCTCCATCTCTAAAAATAAAAATAATAATACAACTCTATTAAGTAAATGAGATTTTACAGATGAGATAATGGAAGCACAGAAAGGTTAAGTTGCTTGCCCAAGGCAACACAGCTCAGGCACAGAAAGGTTAAGTTACTTGCCCTAGGTAACACAGCTTAGGCAATAGCAAAACGAGGATGTGATCTCAGGCAGTCTGGATCAGAGAATGTGCCATTAACTTTTGTGCTCTATTTCCTTAAGGAGCACCACCTACCTTGGCAGAGGAAGATATGTCTACAATATGAGGTAACCCACTAGTAGTATGAACAAAAGATTGGTGAAGACCTCACAGGCCACATCTAACGTAGTCCTTGAAAGATAAGTAATTTCCCAGTTGGGAGAAGGAAACAAAAAAACAAACTGAACACAAAGAATAAGCCTTAAATTGAGTGGCCAGTGTAGAGTTATGTAGTATGTTGAGGCTAGAACTGAGGTTTAATGTGAGTGATCAAGCTGCAAAGGTTAAGTTGAGGCCAGATTGTGAGTCCAATCACTGGGTAGCTTAAAATGGAGAGTTATCTATTGGGTATATGTGTATGTGTTTTATTGAATTATCTTTTTGAGACAGGGTCTCACACTGTTGCCTGGCTGGAGTGCAATGGCACGATCTCAGTTCACTGTAACCTCCACCTCCCAGGTTCAAGTGATTCTCCTGCCTCAGCCTCCCAACTAGCTGGGATTATAGGTGCCCACCAACACACCTGGCTAATTTTTTGTTGTTGTTTGTATTTTTAGTATAGACGGTTTCACTATGTTGGCCAGGCTGGTCTTTAACTACTGACCTTGTGATCTGCCCACCTCGGCCTCCCAAAATGTTGGCATTACAGGCGTGAGCCTCCACACCTGACCCTAATTTCTTTTTCTTTTTTGAGACAGAGTCTTGGCTCACTGCAACCACCACTTCCCGGATT
Source organism: Callithrix jacchus (assembly GCF_049354715.1). Taxonomy (NCBI): domain Eukaryota; kingdom Metazoa; phylum Chordata; class Mammalia; order Primates; family Cebidae; genus Callithrix; species Callithrix jacchus. The sequence continues at coordinate 87,661,131 of NC_133515.1, forward strand.
CAAGCCATTCTCCTGCCTTAGCCTCCTGAGTAGCTGGGATTACAGGCATGTGCCACTATGCCTGGCTAATTTTGTATTTTTAGTAGAGATGGGGTTTCGCCATGTTGGTCAGGCTGGCCCCAAATGCCTAATCTCAGGTGATCTGCCCACCTCGGCCTCCTAAAGTGCTGCGATTACAGGTGTGAACCACTGCACCTGGCCATACTATGCCATTTTATATAAGAGACTTGAGCATCCACAGGTATTAGTATCTGCCAGTTTCCAGGAACAAATCTCAACAAATGGATGCTGTATTTACATTTGAGTATAAACACATAAAATGTCTTAGACTGAAAACAAGAAACTGATTAATTGCCTGGATGGCTGGAGACAGAGGCAGAATGGAGTCTTCACCTTATGAATACCCTTGTTATCTTTTGAATTTTCAGCCATGTGAATATCTTATTCCAGAATAAATAGAATTATTTATTTTAAAAAGAGATTTGCAGTGGCTCACGCCTGTAATCCCAGCCCTTTGGGAGGTGGAGGTAGGTGGACCCCTTGAGATCAGGATGAGACCAGCCTGGCCAACCTGGTGAAACATCTTCCCTACAAAAAATACAAAAATTAGTCGGGTGTGGTGCCAGATGCCTGTAATCCCAGCTACTCAGGAGGCTGAGGCAGGAGAATTGCTTGAACCCGGGAGGCAGACATTGCACTAAACTGAGATCCACTCCAGCCTGGGAGACAAAGCAAGGCTCTGTCTCAAAAAAAAAAAAAAAAGAATTTTGCAATAGTTCAAGTCAAAGATAGCCTAATCTAAGGAAACAGGAATGAAGAGACGGATTTGTTCATTACAGAAGTAAATGCTTGAAACTCAGAGCTGTCCATCACACAAGCTAGCTAAGACAGAGGAAGACTCATGGGACTGGGTGTCCCCTTTCTCCCCCTTTTATTTTTATTTTCATTTTTTTTGAAATGGAGTCTTGCTCTGTCACCCAGGTGGGAGTGCAGTGGCACAATCTCAGCTCACTGCAACCTCTGCCTCCCAGGTTCAAGCAATTCTCCTGCCTCAGCCTCCCTAGTACAGGTGTGCACCACCATATCCAGCTAATTTGTATTTTTAGTAGATATAAGGTTTCGCCAAATTGGCCAGGCTGATCTCCGAACTACTGACTCAGATGATCCGCCTGCCTCAGCCTCCTAAAGTGCCAGGATTACAGGCATGAGCCACCACACTCGGCTTTCTCCCTCTCTTTTGTTTTTTTTGAGACGGAGTTTCGCTCTTGTTACCCGGACTGGAGTGCAACGGCAGGATCTCGGCTCACTGCAACCTCTGACTTCTGGGTTCAAGCAATTCTCCTGCCTCAGCCTCCCGAGTAGCTGGGACTACAGGCACGCACCACCATGCCGAGCTAATTTCTGTATTTTTAGTAGAGACGGGGTTTCACCATGTTGACCAGGATGGTCTCGATCTTTTGACCTCGTGATCCACCCGCCTCGGCCTCCCAAAGTGCTGGGATTATAGGCGTGAGCCACCGCGCCCGGTCAGCTTTCTCCCTCTTTTAGGTCTTAGCTATCTCTGTTAGTTTTCTTACATATATTGCACAACCAAGGGAATTTAATGGGTGAGATTACTTGGGCAGAGAAAGGTTTGTTTACTCCACCCCTTCCTTCTCCGCATTTATACATCATGCACTCTCTCCTCCAGGTATGGGGAAACTTGCAAAATTTCTCTTTTTTTCATGTCTTGGTAACAGCAAAAGAGACCTGTGATATTTATATGGCTTAAGATGCCTCAGGAAAAGACAGAAACCTGTTGCATTCATTCCTCCTCCACCGCATCTCACCTACCTTTGAGAGAATGGGGCAAAAACTCTGACCAAGGTCAAGGACCAAGGCCAGGGCTCACGCTCACAGTACAGCCTGCCGGCCTCAGGCCACTTTTCTCTTTTTTGCGATTCTTCTGCCTCAGCCTCTTGACTAAAGGTGCGCCACCATACCCAGATAGGGTAGCTTAGTATTTTTAGTAGAGACGGGGTTTCACCAAGTTGGCCAGGCTGGTCTCAAACTCCTGACCTTCAGTGATCCCTCTGCCTCAGCCTCCCAAAGTGCTGTGATTATAGGCATGAGTCACCGCGCCGGGCCTCCTTTTTTTTTTTTTAATAGAGCAGGGTTTCACCAGGCGCGGTGGCTCACGCCTGTAATTCCCGGGCTTTGGGAGGTCGAGGCGGGTAGATCATGAGGTTAGGAGTTCGAGACTAGCATGGCCAACATAGTGAAACCCCGTCTCTACTAAAAAGACAAAAATTAGCCAGGCTTGGTGGCGTGCGCCTGTAATCCTAGCTACTCCGGAGGCTGAGGCAGGAGAACTGCTTGAAGCCGGGAGGTGGGTGTTGTTAGTGAGCTGAGATCGCGTCATTGCACTCCAGCCTGGGGAAAGAGCAAGGCTCCGTCTCAAAAGAAAAAAAAAGTAGACAAGTGACGGGATCTCACTATGTTGCCCAGGCTGGTCTCGAATTCCTGGGCTCAAGTGATCCTCCCAAAGTGCTGGGATTACAGGCATGAGCCACCACGCTCAGCCAAAGCCATCCTTTTCTTCTACTACTCCTTCCCTTCCTTGTCCCCTTTCCAAGCTCTCTCTGGCCCATCCCTGACTTCGCTACCAGCAGAAGCTGGAGTCATTTTACAGCGGCCGGCGGCGAAGACTTCTTTGTCTCCCAGACTCGTCTTGGCCTCGTACGCCGCCAGGTTGCAGGTACAAACTCTCAGGTCCAGCCGGCTCTTAGGGCCACAGGCGCGGCCGTCTGACCGGAAAAGCAGGATTCAACGATCCAGAGCGCAAGTCTAGCTACGGCGTCCGCCTCCTCCCGGCTCCCGTCGAGGCCGCGTGGGAACCCGTTTGGCCGCGCAGGCGTCGATCTCCCCTTTTTGACACTGAAACTCCCATGAGGCCCTGCAGCGTCCCCGGCACCGCTGAAGACGCCCTGGAAATCGGCCGGCTCCGGAGGGCTAGGTGAACTCTAGCCGCACTGCATTATGGAATACAGAGTCTAAGAGAAAACTAACGTGACACCGACACCCGACCAAGCTCACGTGTTTACCTTGTACAGTGGGGTGGGGGCGTCAGGGAAGAGCAGCTAACACGATTTCGTCATAAGACCGCGACCAGACAGGCGGCGCCATCTTCGAACTTAGACTTCCGGAAGGACTTTGGCGAGGGTGAGTGTACCGCCGCAGCGGGTGTGTGGGGGGCCCCACGATTACTCTTCCCCCTTCTTTTGCCGTAGCACTAAGATATTGGGAACAAAATCAGGCTCCGCTCTTCTTCCTGCCACAGCAGCTCCCCTTTCAGCGTCTGCGCTCCTACAGAGCACCATCATGCTCCGCACCTTCACTACTGTGGCCACCGTGCACACCCCCCCCCCCCCGCAAGCCTCGGGTTTTGCCCTCCTCCCCCCACGCGGTGTCGATAACGCGGCAGCCTGTGTCCGGGCGTCGGCGCTGCTTATATACCGTCCCTCGAACTCGGCCAACCTACAGTAGTCCTTGGTCTTAGAAAAGCCAGGGCTCCTCTCAGAGGCTAGTGGAGAAAGCTGCCTTCACGCCTGGGACTGAAGGGCAGGTGATGGCCCCTAGAGTGGTGATGGGTCAATCTCTCAGCTGTGTCTCATCCTCTTCGAGGAGGCTCTTTAACCCCGAGGGTTGTGCCCCGCGCGCTGCAACGCCATTGGCGTAGCCAAGGGCCAGTTATGTTTCCCTGTCTAGTTCTTTTGTCCCGTGGCAAGTTGGCTGGCTGTTGGGGAAGGCAGAAGTGGCGACTTGAAGTCCGCCAGAGGTAACTCACTTTGTTAGAAGGATGTATAGGGTATGGACAAACCTCTTTGCCTTAAAGGCATATACAAGTTTAAGTCAATCAATCCTGTGCCATCGTCACTATTTTTGCCATCTCTTCTTATCAACTGTACTATTATTTTCTGAAGAGTTCTCTTTGAATTATTTAAAAAGTTTAAATCAATTTGTCTCGATTTGAGCATTATGAATGAAATTCTGGGTTTTATGGGCTACTTATAGTTTATGTAAGTTGAAATAAAAGCACTAGTCATTAAAATGTTTTCGTACCATTAAAATCATTTTGTATACCCCCGGTTGTACCGTAGGAAACTGTAGGAAGCAATTTATTAAGCCAATCAGTTTTTAAAGTAATTTCATATTTGAGGTGCAGTGTTGTGTCATTACTTTTTCTTGGCTGGGTAGGTCAGGCTGGCATCCTGGAGCAGCAAGGAAACCAGACAGTTTGGGGTGCAGTGTAAGATTTTATAAACTCTAGTGCAAATTTAATAATCATCTATTCCTTTACTGTGTATTTAAATTTTGTATTATAAAATTATACATGGAAATACACCATCACATCCTGCTGCTGCCTTCCATGAAAAGTGCATTCTTAAAAGGATTTTTGTGCCTTGAGTCAGTTGTACAGTCAACAAAAGTTAATTATTACACTTACCATGTACCAAGTTTTAATACAATAGTGAATCAGACAAGTAAGATCCCTATCTTATGACACTTGTAGGGAAGATAAGTGCTGAACAAGTAAATACCCATATCTTTTATCCTCAAAATTCCAGATGAACTAGAGAACTAGATGTAAGATCCAAAATTAGAAAAATTCTTAGAAATAAGAGAACTGAGTGAGTGTAGTGCTCGTTCCTGCAATCCTAGCACTTTGGAAGGCTGAAGCGGACTGGATCACCTGAGGTCAGGAGTTCGAGAGCAGCCCAGCCAGCATGACAAACCCCGAGTATACTAAAAATAGAAAAATTAGCCGGGCATGGAGGCGCATGCCTATGATCCTAGCTCTGTAGGAGGCTCAGGCAGAAGAGTTGCTTGAATCCAGGAGGCAGAGGTTACAGTGAGGCAAGATCATGTCACTGCACTCCACCCTGGGTAACAGAGGGAGACACTGTCTCAAAAAAAAAAGAGAGAGAGAGAGAGATACTATGTTTAGGGTGAGGTGGCTCATGCCTGTAATCCCAGCACTTTGGCCGGCTGAGTCGGGTGGATTATCTCAGGTCAGGCTTTTGAGACTAGTCTGTCCAACATGGTGAAACCCTGTCTCTACTAAAAATACAAAAATTAGCTGCATGTGGTGGCACACCGCCTGCTTGGAAGGCTGAGGCAAGAGAATCGCTTGAATTCAGGAGGCGGAGGTTGCAGCGAGCCAAGATCATGCCATTGCACTCCAGCCTGGGCCACATGGAGACTGTCTCAAAAAACAACAACAAAAATTTTTTTTAATTCAAAAATTAGTTGGGCATGGTGGCAGGTGACTATAAGCACAGCTACACAGGAGGCTGAGGCAGGAGAATAGCTTGAATCTGGGAGGCAGAGGTTGCAGTGAGCTGAGATCATGCCATTGTGCTTCAGCCTGGACAACAACAGCAAAACTCTTAAAAAAAAAAAAAATTAAAAACTTCAGTTTGGCAAGAAATACTACAAACAAAGGTAAAAGTAGGCAGAGAAACTACTAGCAGCATAAATAACTTACACAGATCAATAGAGAAAACTGGAAATCAGCAAATTATATATACAGGCAATTCATAAAAGACATATGGATGTCCAATATATAGAAGGAAGTTGTTAACACCAATTATTAGTGTAAATAAATAGAGGGGAAGAGTTCTTTCACTTATCAGGTTGTCAAAAATTGTAAAGATCAGTAAGGATGTGATAAAATGGGTACTAATATACATAAATAGTTTTCATTTTGTTGAGCTGTTTAGCAGTATCTATTACATTTTGAAATGTGCATATTCTTCAGTGTAGTACAGTAATTCCATGTCCAGATGATTATTCTAGAAAAGTAATTTATTATTGAAGAGATTCATACTAGAATATTTATTGCAGTATTGTTTATAATAGTATTTTAACGCAATTGTTCATGAAATGAGATTGTCTAAATAAACTAATTCTATGGAATGCCATATAGCAATTAGGAGATAAACATGTGTACTGATATAGAAAATCCCTTTTTTTTCTTTTTTTTTTTTTTTAAATGGAGTCTCCCTCTGTCACCCAGACTGGAGTGCAGTGGCGTGATCTCAGCTCACTGCAACCTCTGCCTTTTGGGTTCAAGTGATTCTCCTGCCTCAGCCTCCTGAGTAGCTGGGATTACAGGCACCTGCCAGCAAGCCTGGCTAATTTTTGTATTTTTAGTAGAGATGGGATTTCACTATGTTGGCTGGGCTTGTCTCCTGACCTCAAGTGATCTATCTGCCTTGGCTTCCCAAAGTGCTGGGATTACAGGCGTGAGTCACAGTGCCAGGCCTAGAAAATCCTTAAGACATGTATAGAAGCTCTCAACAGATTTCGGTTTAACTAGCCCCTAATGTTAACTGACATACCCTATCTCCTCTGTAAATCCTTTAAGCTTGTAGGTTTTTCCCCTATAGACCTGGTCAGTTTGCTTCTCCTAGTTGAGCTGAATTCTTGCCAAGAGAATTCTTACCACTGTATTGGTTCCCACGTTTTTTTGTATTTGTTGTTGAGACAAGGTCTTGCTCTATCACCCAGGCTGGTACAGTCCAATGACCAGAGCTCACTGGAACCTTGAACTCCTGGGCTCAAACAATCCTCCTGCCTCAGCCTCACAAGTAGCTAGAGCTCCAGGCATGTGCCACCACAACCAGCTAATGAAAAAAAATTTTTTTTGGCTGGGCACAGTGGCTGAGGCCTGTAATCCTAGCATTTTGGGAGGCCAAGGCTGGCGGATCCCGAGGTCAGGAGTTTGAGACCAGCCTGACCAACACCGTGAAACACTGTCTCTACTAAAAATACAAAAATTAGCCTGGTGTGGTGGCACATGCCTGTAACCCCAGCTAATCAGGAGGCTGCGGCAGGAGAATCGCTTGAACCCGGGAGGTGGAAGTTACTGTGAGCTAAGATCGCACCACTGCACTCCAGCCTGGGCAACAGAGCAAGACTCTGTGTCAAAAAAAGAAAAAAAATATATATATATATATGCGGGGTTTCATTATGTTGTCTAGGCTCCCACCTTTTTTTTTTTTTTTTTAATGTCAGTTGCTTTGTCTTTATATATATGTTATAGGCTGGGCGTGGTGACTCAACCTGTAATCCTGTAAACCTGTAACCTGTAATCCTGTAAACCTGTAATCCTAGCACTTTGGAAGTTGAAGCAAGAGGATCACTTGGGCCCAGGAGTTTGAGACCAGCCTGGGTAAGATAGATGAGACCCTGTCTCTACAAAAAAGTAAACATTAGCTAGGCCTGGTGGTATGCATATGTGATCCCAGCGACCTGAGAGGCTGAGATGGGAGGATCGCTTGGGCCCAGGAGATCAAGGGGCAGTGAGCCATGATGGCACCACTGCACTTCATCCTGGGTGACAGGGGAAAGAAATTTTTAGTATGAAAGAGTTATTGTTTCTATTAAAATTAAGTTGATTGGAAGGCCAAGGTGGGTGGATCATCTGAGATTGGGAGTTTGAGACCAGCCTGGCCAACATGGTGAAACCCATCTGTACCAAAAATATAAAAATTAGCTGGGCATGGTGGCCCATGCCTGTAATCATAGCTACTCAGGAGGCTGAGGCAGGAGAATCACTTGAACCTGGGAGGTGGAGATTGCAGTGAGCCGAGATCATACCACTGAACTCCATTCTGGGAGACAGAGGAAGATTTTGTCTCAAAAAAAAAAAAAAACAAAACTTAAGTCGAACCATAGATGCTTGTTTTGCTGCTATCTTTTTTTTTTTTTTTTTTTTGAGGTGGGGTCTAGCTCTGTTGGCCAGGCTGGAGTGTACTGGTGCGATCTCGGCTCACTGCAACCTTTGCCTTCTGGGTTCAAGTGATTCTCCTGCCTCAGCCTCCCGAGTAGCTGGGATTACAGGCATGTGTGGCCACACCCAGCTAATTTTTGTCTTTTTAGTACAGGTGGGGTTTCACCATGTTGGCCAGGATGGTCTCCATTTCCTCACCTCATGATCTACCCGCCTCTCATAGTGCTGGGATTACAGGCATGAGCCAGTGCACCCAACCTTTTGCTGCTATCTTTATAGTATTATATAACAAGTAAAAGTTTTGTAAAAACAATTCTAAAAAGGTAAAGAAAGCAAACTAAAACTAAATTGAATGCTTCGGAATGACAAAGGAGGTGAGTTTGCAAACAGAAAAGCTGCCAAATAGTTGTGAATGAGACAACTGTAAAAAATTGAGGAAATTTTGTAAAAAACACTGGCAGTTTGCTGCTTGTGAATTGCTTGTCAAGAAAAGTGAATGTTTCAAGAAAGTAATGTTGGAGCTGCTGAGAGGTCAAGTTGAATGAGACTGAGAAGTGTCCATTGGATTAATGATACAGTGATTATTAATGATTTTAGCTTCACTGATGAGTTGGGGGACAATATGCTTGTTAGGATGATGCAGGGAAATTAAAATAATCAAGGACAGAAAACTCTTAAAAGTTTGACTATGAGAGGAAGGAGGAGAATATTAGTGGGAGGAGGAATATGGGGTGAAGGATAGTTATGTGTGAAGATGAGAATTATAAACATATTTAAATACTGCTTGGAAGGAGCCAATGGAAAGGAAACGGATAAACAATAACTCCGGTTTCTTAGGAGATGGGGGAATGGGGCTAGAACACAAGGGTAAGGTTTGTTGTTAGAGAGTGAATGAGAGGGTTTCAGAGACAGGGAGTGTTAGCTTTCTTGGCAAGAAGTTGAAGTACCTCCCATCTAATGATTTTGCTTTTGTTTTCAGAAATCAAAAGCAAAATTACCTGCAGGGAACCAGGGGATCAGATAATGTGTTGGAGGAGAGCATGTAAGAGCTGACTAGAGAGAAAGTGGGATTGCCAGTGCTCAGCAACTTAGGTTCACACGTGGAGGAGTTGGATGGTTGGACCTATCAGGGCTTGAGTTTTGCTAAGCATGTGGAACAAAAAGATAGAAAAGAATATCAACAAGTACCTGATTGAAATGAAGGAATCTAAACTAGATAGGATGTGGCTGACAGAGGGAGAAATTGGAGTGATCAAGGGATAGTGGCTTGATATAGCTGGAGAATAAATAATAGTGTTAGGGTTTGAGCAGTCTGGCTATAATGATGGGAGATCAGATAGTTGGATGTTTTAGTGATTTTGGAGGTTAAGAGGTTTGGGTGATGACAAGGTTCAGAGAGTGATAACAGTGAGTAGCTGCAGTTTAGCTGAATGTTCTGAGCATCAAAGTAACAAGGTTTTTACAAGATGGGAGTATGTGGAACTGCTGGTCTGCAAGTGGCATTGGAGAGGAATTGAAGAGACTGATCCCACTTTGAACCCTCAGGTAGGTGGGATGTGAGTGAATGAGCAGCCTCCACTTGAGAGCCTGGAAAGTAAGAAATTTCCTTTTCTGGAATTTTTTGCATCCAAGATTCTGAATATGATTTAGGTTTTACAAGTCAGATGTGCTCCTGGAGAACTCAAATTTGAATCTGATTTTAGAGAGGAGAAAGGCGGACCAGCAGGCATGTATTTGTTAGTGCAGATTTTGGCAGTGATAAGGTTCTGGATCGGGAGCCAGAGAAGCAGCTTTCCCATTTAGTTAGGTCTCTCTTTTTTTTTTGAGACGGAGTTTCGCTCTTATTTACCCAGGCTGGAGTGCAATGGCGCGATCTTGGCTCACCGCAACCTCCGCCTCCTGGGTTCAGGCAATTCTCCTGCCTCAGCCTCCTGAGTAGCTGGGATTACAGGCACACGCCACCATGCCCAGCTAATTTTTTGTATTTTTAGTAGAGGTGGGGTTTCACCATGTTGACCAGGATGGTCTCGATATCTTGACCTTGTGATCCACCCGCCTTGGCTTCCCAAAGTGCTGGGATTACAGGCGTGAGCCACCGCACCCGGCCTATTGTTTTTATTTTTAGATACAGGGTCTTGCTCTGTCGAGATGGAGTGCAGTGCCACAATCATAGCTTGCTGCAAATAAAAAAATAAAAAAATTAGCTGAGCATGGTGGCGCGTGCCTGTAATCCCAGCTACTCAGCAGGCTGAGGCAGGAGAATTGCCTGAACCCAGGAGGCGGAGGTTGTGGTGAGCCGAGATTGTGCCATTGCACTCCAGCCTGGGTAACAAGAGCGAAACTCCGTCTCAAAAAAAAAAAAATTTTTTTTTTTTTTTTTGTATAGACGAAGTCTTGCTGTATTGCTCAAACTGGTCTTGAACTACTGGTCTCAAGCGATCCTCCCACCTTGGCCTCCCAAAGTGCTGGGATTACAGGCCTGAGCCACTGTACCCAGCCCAGCATATGGTTCTTGAGCCAGCAGCTGTAAATAAGAGCAACTACCAGTTTGATCAGCACTTGTGTTCCTACCAACTGTTTTTCCCCCAACCCTCCCAGTGATCATTTATGCAAATGTTTTTGAGCTTGAATGTGTGTCAGAATCCCCTGAAGGGCTTGTTAAAACACAAGGTGCTGACCCCATCCAGGATTTCTGATTTGGTAGGTCTGAGGTAGGACTAGAAATTTGCATTTTAGCAAATTTGCAGGTGATAGTGATGCTGCTGTTTCTAGGGCCACACTTTGTGAACTACTGATATGAACTAGTTAATATCCTGTAATGAATTCCTTTCTGCTTGAACTGGTTGGAGAGGATTCTGTTTTATGCAACTGAACCAATATAGGGGGGAATATTTATTTTATTTATATCTTCTTTGTCCTTACCTACTTTGTCAATAATTAAAAGAAGTTATTGTTACAATGTCATGAACGTTTTGCTTTTTATCTTTTGATGCTATTATTTGATGTTTAAATGTTCATGACATTGATATCTTCTATATGATTTGAAGTTTTATTCATTATAAACTACTCCCTTTTGAGCTAGGCACAGTGGCTCACACCTGTAATCCCAGCACTTTGGGAGGCCAAGGCAGGCAGATCATTTGAGGTCAGGAGTTCAAGACCAGCCTGGTCAATGTAGCAAAACCTCATCTCTACTAAAAAATGCAAAAATTAACCATGCATCGTGGTACATGCTTATAATCCCAGCTACTTGGGGGCCTGAGGCAGGAGAATTGCTTAAACCCAGGAGGCGGAGGTTGCAGTGATCAGAGATCGTGCTACTGCACTCCAGTCTGGGCAACAGAGCAAGGCTCTATCTCAAAAAGAATAGTACTCCCTTAATTCCTATTTCATATTTTCCTCCTAAATTTGACTTTGCTATTGTCATCAAAACTCCTCCTTTATTTTTGCTAACATTTTGCCCTGTACATTTTAATTGATCTTTATATTTTCAGCTTTTTGTGTTATTTTGTTTTAGGCATCTCTTGAAAAGCATATAGTTTAAAATCAAGCCAAATCAGGCTGGGAGCAATGGCTCACACCTGTAATCCCAGTACTTTGGGAGGCCGAGGTGGGCAGATCACTTAAGGTCAGGAATTCGAGACTGGCCAGGCCAACATGGTGAAACCCCATCTCTACTAAAAATACAAAAATTAGCTGGGCGTGGTGGTGGGTGCCTGTAATCCTAGCTACTGGGGAGGCTGAGGTGGGAGAATCATTTGAACTTGAACCCGGGAAGTGGAGGTTGCAGTGAGTGGAGATCAGGCTACTGCACTCCAGCCTGGGTGACAAGAGCAAGATTCCGTCTCAAAAAGAGAGAAAAGAAAAAAGAAAATCAAACCAAATCTTTATTCTTTTTTTTTTGAGATGAAGTCTCACTCTGTCACCCAGGCTGGAGTGCTATGGGGCAGTCTCTGCTCACTGCAACTTTCACCTCCTGGGCTCAAGCGAGTCTCCTGCCTCAGCCTCCCAAGTAGCTGGGATTATAGGCGCCTGCCACGCTTGGCTAATTTTTGTATTTTTAGTAGAGATGGGGTTTTACCATATTGGCCAGGCTGGTCTCGAACTGCTGACCTCAGGTGATCCGCCCATCTCAGCCTCCCAAAGTGCTGGGATTACGTGTGTGAGCCACCGAACCCAGCCTCTTTTTTATTTTGAGACAGTGTCTCGCTCTGCCTAGGCTGGGATACAGTGGTGTCATCTCGGCTCCACCTCCCAAACTCAAGTGATTCTCATGCCTCAGTCTCCCAAGTAGCTGGGATCACAGGCGTGTACTACCATGTCCAGCTAATTTTTGTATTTTTAGTAGAGACGGGGTTTGCTCTGTTGGCCAGGCCGGTTTCAAACTCCTGGCCTCAAGCGATCTGCCTGCCTTGGCCTCCCAAAGTGCTGGGAATACAGGCACGAGCCACTGTACATGGCCCTATTCTTTCTTTTAATGAATGAGTTTAAATGTTATGTGTTTACTGTTATACATGTTTTTGTTTTTTGTTCTTTGAGACAGAGTCTCGCTTTATTACCCAGGCTGGAGTGCAGGGATTCGATCTCTGCTCACTGCAGCCTCCACCTCCCGGGCTCAAGTGATCCTTCCACCTCCACTTCTGAGTAACTGGGACTACAAGTCCCCTGCTGCCCATCATGCCCAGCTAATTTCCCCACTACCACCCTGAGATGAAGTCTTGCTCTGTTGCCCAGGTAGGAGTGCAGTGATGTGATCTCTGCTCACTGCAACCTCCGCCTCCCAGGTTTAAGCAATTCTGCCTCAGCCTCCCTCGTAGCTGGGATTACAGGCATGCACCACTACGCCCAGCTAATTTTTGTATTCTTGGTAGAGACAGGGTTTCACCATGTTGACCAGGCTGGTCTCGAACTCCTGACCTCACATAATCACCTGCCTCAGTCTCCCGAAGTGCTGGGATTATAGGGGTGAGCCACTGTGCCCAGCCTTGTTTTGGTTTTGTGTTGTAGAGGCAGGGGTTTTGCCATGTTGCCCAGGCTGGTCTCAAACTCCTGGGCTCAAGCAGTCCTCCAGCCTCCACCTCCCTAAGTGCAGTGATTACAGGTGTGAGCCACGGCGTCCTGCCCTAAACTCACCCTTTTGTGACACTGATCTGACTGGTCAGGGTGGAGCCCTCATGGCCTAATCATCTCTTAAAGGTTCCACATTTGTACTATTACAGATGGCAATTAAATTTCAACATGAGGTTTGGAGGGGACATTGAAACCCTAGCTCTTGGATTTCACAATCCCTTTGGTATTTTTGAAAGTGCGGGAATATCTGTTGGAAATTTGCTTCTGTTTTCCGAATCACTTTTTCAAAAGGGTACTTTTCATCTTTATATCCTTTTTATTCTTTCTGTAATATCTATGCATAGGTCCTTTTTGCTTGTGACAAATTTTGAATGGGGTAGTTTTGTAAGGGCTTCTTATTTATCAAAGGAACAATATAGGTCGATTTTCACTGACCTTTATTTACCTTGGTAGTGTTATAATGTATCTTTAGTACATGTTATATCCTCAGCACCTGCCTTAGAGGGATCTGTTTAGATTGTAGCTTCTTCAAGCGAGACAGTTGGAAGCTTTTATATTACTTATGGGATTTGTATTAGCACACTGTTCACTGAGACTGATGAATTGTTTATCCTTAAGGCATACATAGATTTATGGTGGGGGGGGTTCCATCCTGGGATTGAAACTATTTCTTCCCCTTTATCACAGACAAGCAGGCTATTCTGGCTAAAAACTGGGCCCTTGGAGAGTTCTATGTTGCTTAGGTTTTGGGTTTGGTGGTCAGTATTTTATCTGTTTACTTTGGTCCATGATTATACAGCTCATTTTCTGGGTTTGAAGAAAATGATGCTCAAGACAATTTAGTCAATTATTCAATGTGGAAAAGGTTTCTCGGCGAGGCATGGTAGCTTACGCCTGTAATCCTAGCACTTTGGGAGGCCAAGGAGGATCTCTTGAGGCTAGGAATTCAAGCAAAATAGCAAGACCCAATCTGCACAAAAAAATTAAAAACTTATCTGGGCATATTGGTGCATATTTGTAGGCTACTTGGGAAGCTGGAGAGGGAGGATTCTTTGAGCCCAGGAGTTAGTGGCTGCAGTGAGCTCTAATCATACGACCACACTCCAGCCTGGATGACGGAGTGAGATCCTGTGTCCAAAAAAAAAAAAAAAAAAAAAAAATTAATTAAAATAGGCCAGGCATAGTGGTTTATGCCTTTAATCCCAGCATTTTGGAAGACCAAGTTGAGAGAATCACTTGAGCCCAGGAGTTTGAGTATAATCATGCCATTGCATTCCAGCCTGGGCAATATGGTGAAACTTTGTCTCTATAAAAAATTTTAAAAATACAAAAATTAGTCAGGCGTGGTGGCACGTGCCTGTAGTCTCAACTACTCAGGAGGCTAAGATAGGGGGATCACTTGAGCCTGGGAAGGTCTAGGCTGCAGTGAGCCATGACTGCACCACTGCACTCCAGCCTGGGTGACCGAACGAGACGCTGTCTCATACTACTGTGGTGCAGTAGTATGATCACAGCTCACTACAGCCTCAATCTCCTGGGCTCAAATGATTCTCCCGCTTCGCTGGGATGGGCACAGTCGCTCACACCTATAATCTCAACATTTTGGGAGACTAAAGTGGAAAGATTGCTTGAGACCAGGAATTCGAGACCATCCCGGGCAATGTAATGAGAGCTCATCTCTGAAAAATTTTAAAATTAACCAGGTGTGGTGATAGATGCCTGTAGTCCTAGCAACTTGGGAGGCTGAGGCAGTATTTCTTGAGCCTGGAGGTTGAGGCTGTAGTGAGCTGTGATCATAACTACTGCACCACTCCAGCCTGGGTGATAGAATAAGAGCCTGTCTCAAAAAAAAAACAAAAGCAAAAAACACTGCCGGGTGCAGTGACTCCCACCTGTAATCCCAGCACTTTGGGAGGCCAAGGTGGGCAGATCACCTGAGGTCAGGAGTTTGAGACCAGCCTGGCTAACATGATGAAACCCTGTCTCTACTAAAAATACAAAAATTTAGCCTGGCATGGTGGCATGTGCCTGTAGTCCCAGCTACTCGGGCGGCCGAGACAGGAGAATCCCTTGAATCCAGCAGGTGGAGGTTGCAGTGAGCCAAGATCGCACCACTGCACTTCAGCCTGGGCAACAAGAGTGAAACTCCGTCTCAAAAAAAAGGAAAAGCTTTCTTAATATAATAGGATGTTCCTTAATTGTCTCATAGCCTACCCACCACCCCCATCCAGGTGAAATATTGATGGCAGGGCACCAGAGAACTCATTGACTCATTTTTTTTTTTTTTTTTTTTTTAAAGACGGTTTCATTCTGTCACCCACGCTGGAGTGCAGTGGCACGATCTCTGCTCACTGCAGCTTCCACCTCCGGGGTTCAAGCGATTGTCCTGCCTCACCCTCCCAAGTAGCTGGGATTTCAGGCGCCTGACACCACACCTGCCTAATTTTTGTATTTTTAATCGAGATGGGGTTTCACCATGTTGGCCAGACTGGTCTCAAACTCCTGATCTCAGGTGATATGCCCACCTCAGCCTCCCAAAGTGCTGGGATTACAGGTGTGAGCTACCGGGCCGGACCGATTCATTCTTTTTTAAGAAGTAAATTTATTTATTTATTTACTTGAGACGGTCTTGCTTTGTTGCCCAGGCTCAAGTGCAGTGGTGTGATTACAGCTCACTGCAACCTCAACCTCCTGGGCTCAAATGATTCTCCCGCTTCGCTGGGACTATAAGTGTGCACCACCGTGTTTTTTTCTAGAGAAGGAGGTCTCACTCTGTTGCCCACGATGGTTTTGAACTTCTGGACTCAAGCCATCCTCCACTCTGTCCTCCCAAAGTGCTGGAATTACAGGCATGAGCTATTGTGCCTGGTCAGAAAATTATTTTTAAATATTTTTAGAGATAGGGTATTACTGTTCCCCAGGCTGGAGTATGGGAGCACCATCATAGCTCACTGTAACCTCAAACTCCTAGGCTCAGGCAATCCTCCTATCTCAGCCTTCCGAGTAGCTGGGACTACGGGTGCCTACCACCATGCCCAGCTAACTTTTAAAATATTTTGAAAAAATGAGGTCTCCCTGTGTTGCCCAGACTGGTCTTGGACTACTGGCCTCAAGCAATCCTCCTTCCTTGGTCTTTCAAAGTGTTGGAATTACAAGCATGAGCCATCCTGCCTGGACTTTTACTTATTCCTAAATAAACTTACCGCTTGACTAATATTTACGGAAGTAGATGTTAACATTTGGCATGCCTCTTCAGTTTGCTCTAAACTTTATAGTATCTGGCAGCTCTTCTTTGTAGTACATTTTAAAGAAGTTGTGTCCCTTTTCTAGATTCATGATACACAAATTTTTTTTTCCAGTCCATTTTTTGGGTTGTGTGTATGTCTGTGTTCATGTTTCATTTCATTGGATTTCAGAGACAGAGGTTAAATAATGGTGCATTCACCATCCTTACTCCAGCCTGGACAACAATTTAAAGCTCAAGAAAATATATGAGCTTTAGCCGGGCGCGGTGGCTCACACCTGTAATCCTAGCACTTTGGGAGGCTGAGGTGGGTGGATCACCTGAGGTCAGGAGTTCAAGACCAGCCTGGCCATCATGGTAAAACCCCATCTTAAAAAAAAAAAGAAGAAAAGAAAAAAATTAAATAAATGAGCTTTAAATTAGATAATGTATATATCACACTTAATATAGTGCTTGGCACATGCATAGCTAGCATTTAATAAATGGAATGCTAATGCCTATGCAGTGGCTAATGTCTGTAATCCCAGCACTTTGGGAGGCTGAGGCGGGTGGATCACGAGGTGGAGTTCAATACCATCTTGGCTAACATGGTGAAACCCCTGTTCCTACTAAAAATACAAAAATTAGCGGGGTGTTGTGGCATGCACCTGTAATCCCAGCTACTCTGGAGGGTGAGGCAGGAGAATTGCTTGAACCTGGGGAGGTTGCAGTAAGCCGAGAGCTCGCCATTACACTCCAGCCTGAACAACAAGAGTGAAACTCTGTCTCAAAAAAAAAAAACAAGCTTTGTTTACTTGTTTATTGTCTACTTCACCAAAATATAAGTTCCATGAAGGTAGGGACCTTGTCTGTGTTGCTTATTGTCATATTCCCAGTTTCTTTTTTTGTTTTTTTATTTTTTTTGCTAGAGATGGGGTCTTGCTATATTGCCTAGGCTAACCTCAAACTTCTAAGCTCAAGTTGTCTTCCTGCCTCAGCCTCCCAAAGTTGCTGGGATTACAGGCATGAGCCACTGCACCTGGCTCGTATTACCAGTTCCTAGAGTGGTGCCTGACATGTAGAAGGTGTTTAGTAAATATTGTTGAATAAGTGATTGATCAGGGAACTTGGGTATGGGTGTGGGAATGAGGGGAGAAAACAATGCGGAAACAAAAATCTGAGCTAGTACAAATAGTTTCTGTCTCCTCATTTGTATATTTCTGTATGCAGGGCAGCCACTTTGGGGGGTACTGATGGATACCTGCGGGGTCGGCTATGTTGCCCTGGGGGAGGCCGGCCCCGTGGGGAACATGACTGTGGTAGACTCTCCTGGACAAGAGGTACTAAATCAGCTTGATGTCAAGACCTCTTCAGAAATGACCAGTGCAGAGGCTTCCATAGAGATGTCATTACCTACCCCTTTGCCTGGATTTGAGGATTCTCCTGATCAGATGAGGCTCCCTCCAGAGCAGGAAAGCCTCTCTAGACTGGAACAGCAAGGTATGTATCTTGTCCTCTTTATCTTTTTATTCCCCATGCTGAGCTTAATATGAAAGAGAGCAGGTTGAGCTCATAGATCTTACAAACCTGGGTACAGTGTTCTCTATTCTAAAGAGGTTTGAGCTCTGGTCCCATCTCACAGACCCATATTCTTTTCTACAGATCTTTCTTCAGAGATGTCAAAGGTCTCAAAGCCTAGGGCCTCAAAGCCTGGCCGGAAGAGAGGTGGTAGGACACGAAAAGGCCCCAAAAAGCCCCAACAGCCTAATCCTCCATCAGCCCCTCTGGTTCCTGGTCTCTTAGATCAATCCAACCCTCTGTCCACCCCCATGCCTAAGAAACGAGGTCGAAAGTCCAAGGCAGAGCTGCTGCTTCTGAAGTTGTCGAAAGACCTAAATCAGCCAGAGTCTCCATCTCCAAAAAGACCCCCTGAGGACTTTGAGACCCCTTCTGGGGAACGACCCCGCCGAAGAGCTGCCCAAGTGTAAGGATTGTGGGGCATAGCTTGGTGGAAGGAGATTTGGTGAAGGGATCCGGGTGGGGCAGATGTTGGGGAGATGAGAAGACTATGATGAGGTATTAGGTAAGGAGGGGTGGTGTCTGGATTCTGGAGACATGAACAGTCTTTTAGGCTCTTACCATAACACCATTAATGGTATGTATTGCTAACTTTAAGAGTTTCTTTCTGTACTTTATGTCTTATGCCATTTTTCACTAACTTTACCTAGCTCTTTATTGCTGTTTTATGCCGAGTATATGTTATCAATATATATGTGCTGTGCTCTTCTTTATCTTGCCTTCTCTGTTCTTTGACTGTGGTAGAATGAAACGTGCATTGAACTTGGAGTCAGAAGACCTGGGTTCAGATTCATTTGTTACTTGAGTCATCTGGGCCAAGTCACATAATTTAGATTTCTGTTTTTTTCATCCTCCAAGGAGGAAGGAAAAATTAATAGAGTTGATTGGTTAATCACGGGGTTATTGGGAGGATCCATTGAGTTAAAAATAAACCATGTCTGGAAAAGTGGGTTCTCAGTTATATGTGAAAATGGCTCTGACTCTGCCCTATCCCACAGGGCACTCCTGTATCTTCAGGAACTGGCTGAAGAGCTCTCAACAGCCATGCCTGCTCCTGTGTCCTGTCCTGAGGCCCCCAAAGTGAGCAGCCCCACCAAACCGAAGAAGATCCGGCAGCCAGCATCCTGTCCAGGTGGAGAAGAGGTGGATGGTGCTCCACGGGATGAAGACTTTGTTCTCCAGGTTGAGGCTGAAGATGTGGAAGAAAGTGAGGCCCCAAGTGAGAGCTCATCTGAACTCGAGCCTGCAGTTCCCCGAGGCACCCCGCGAGGATCTACTTCAGGGGTAACCTCAATGGACAAGAAAGCAAATGGGGACATAGTAGGATTTTTAGGGGACCAGCAAGGTATTGAGAAAGGAAAGATAGCTTTCACCTTGTAACTATAATAGACTAAACAAGTTAAAGAAAAAAGGGTCAATTTCAAAAACAGTTGGCATATTAGGGAGAGTGCAGAAGAAGGGGTGTGGTAAGCAAGATTATTCATTCATACGTTGAGTATTCTTTGTTCAGAAACAAACATTAATAAGACAGTGTCCTGCCTCACAAATTCTGAGTGGAATCAGCACCACTCCAGGAATTAACAAAAACGATTTAGGCATGTAGAGGAAGGGTAATTAACTGCTTAAGCTTCACAGAGGAATGACGGTTGAATTGGGTCTTGAAGGATAAGTAGAAATTTGCCACAAAGGATGGTTTTCTAAGATTGATTATGACTGGAGCATAGAGCCTGGAGTAAAATTGTAGGGGAGATTAAATTAGAGAAGATGAAAGGACGTAGACTGGTAGGAACCAACAAATTTATTTTTGTTTATTATATATATTTTTGTGATAAAATGTATATAACATAAAATTTACCATTTTAACCATTTAAAAATACACAGTTCAGGCTGGGCACAGTGGCTCATGCCTGTAATCCCAGCACTTTGGGAGACTGAGGCAGGTGGATCACCTGAGGTCAGGAGTTTGAGGCCAGCCTGACCAATATGGTGAAACTCCATCCCTACTAAAATTACAAAAACTAGTCGGATGTGATGGCGCACACCTTTAGTCCCAGCTCCTTGGGAGACTGAGACAGAAGAATTGCTGGAACCTAGGAGGCAGAGGTGGCAGTGAACCAAGATCTCGCCACTGCACTCAGGCCTGGGCAAGAGAGTGAGACTCCATCTCAAAAAAAAAAAAAAAAAAAAAAAAAAAAAAACAGGCTGGGCGCAGTGGCTCGCGCTCGTAATCCTAGCAGTTTGGGAGGCTGAGGTGGGTGGATCACCTGAGGTCAGTAGTTCAAGGCCAGCCTGGCCATCATGGTGAAACCCCGTCTTTATAAAACAAAACAAAACAAACAAACACAATTCTATTGTACAGAGACTGTACAACAAACATTTTTAAGTAGAAAAACAACATCAGTTAGGAAAATAGGTCAAACTATAGTTGACAGAAGACAGTTTCAATTATCCAGGTGAGAGATAGTGAGGTCCTGAATGAAGCAGTGAAGGAAGAGAAGAGCAGGGAGGGGGCAGATTCAAGACATATGTAAGAGGCCAGGCGTGGTAGCTCACATCTGTAATGCTAGCAGGCCAAGGTGGGTGGATCACTTGAGGCCAGGAGTTTAACCAGCTTGGCCAACATAGTGAAACCTGTCTCTACTGGAAATAAAATAATTAGCTGGGCATGGTAGAATGCAACTCTAGTCCCATCTACTTGGGAGGCTGAGGCAGGAGAATTGCTTGAACCCAGGAGGCAGAGATTGCAAGTGAGCTGAGATCATGCCATTGCACTCTAGCCAGACTCTGTCTTTAGAAAAAAGGAGAGAGAGATGGAAGAGAATTTTTTATTTTTTATTTCTGTAATTCTTTTGTTTCTATGTTTTCTCACAGAATGAAATATGTAAGAGAATTAACTTAGGAATTGAAGGGAGAGAGGAAGTTGAATAACAGTTTCCAGCTTAGATGGTGGCATCATGCACTGAACCTGGGAACAGAGTGAGGGATGTGGGAAGGGCAGAGGTAGGGAGGGGAGAAGATGAGTTCACTTTGTTTTTTTGTTTTTGTTTTTGTTTTGGAACAGAGTCTTACTCTGTCACTTGGGCTGGAGTGCAGTGGCTCAATCTCGGCTCACTGCAACCTCCGCCTCCCAGGTTCAAGTGATTCTCCTGCCTCAGCCTCCTGAGTAGCTGGGATTACAGTTGTGTGCCGTTGTGCCCACCTAACGTTCGTATTTTTGGTAGAGACAGGGTCTGCCATGTTGGCCAGGATGGTCTTGAATTCTTGACTTCAGGTGATCCATCAGCCTCGGCCTCCCAAAGTACTGAGATTACAGGCGTGAGCCCGACCTGGCTGAATTCACTTATTTCCCCCCCATTTCACTGATAAAAATTTATCGCAGTTTGGCACCTGGAATAATAACTGGAATGAAAAGTAATTTCAAAAAGAGTTAAGATTTCTTCAGCAAAATAGATGATTCATATCTTCAAGTCCTTTTTGAAATCAGTTAATATTGTTTTCTCATTTCCATCTCAATGACCACAGCAATACAGTTTTTAGTTACTCAACATTTTTAAGCCTATAACTGCATAAACCCATGTCCTAATCAGGCATTCATTGCTCCCAGTGATCTCCATCTACTTGTATCAGCCTCCTCTTTCCTCCCAATCTCAAGGTTACTATTAAAAACTAGTAGATGCAAAAAGAACTTTTAGAGTGGCAAGGTTTGGCCCATCCGAAGTCAGTCCAGGAGCAGTTTTCAGCCCTGCCTTACCTGGGTCTAGTTCAGCTGGCAGATGAGTTGATTGATGCGTTCACTTTGATAGCCAGGTGTGTCCATCTCCTTGAGGAAGCCCACTGTATTTTTGGTGGCATGATGGGCCACTGAGAAGTAGAAAGAGCGGAAGAACCGTGAGATCTGGAAATGCTTCCCTGGGAAGGCAGTTTCATGAATGAGGTCTTCCAAGCAAATGACACCAAACTGCCCCAGGTGCTGCTTAATCACAGTGTTGTCTGTCAGAGGGATGGTCTGTCTTATTCTTGACTTTGGCTTGTCTACATTTCAAAATGAGTTCCCGGACAGACAACAGGTTTGGAAATCCCTAGGTCACAAAAGGTTCCACTCTACGCAGCATTTTTAGGTTCGGGGGGCTGACTTTTACAAAGACACCACTAAAAATTTTCTTTAGGCGAAGTCTTGCAATGGTTCTCTGCAGCAGTAAACTCAACGCCATCAGTCCTTTCGATGGGTATGACAAAGGCCAAGGAATGTTTATCTGGCAATTCCAAGGTGTGAAGCTTCACTTCTAGTCACCTTGTCACGTGTCTGCCGCCAGGAATCATGTAGGAATTATTGCAGTCGCTTAAACCTGTGTCCTTTTCCTTTCCTCTGCTCCTTCTTTGCCAAAGGTGCATGCTTTGCCTGAGTGGCTTTGAGGGCTTGATAAGCCTTCCTCTTTTTCAGGAGATTTTCTGGAACCAAAGGGATTTTTCTTTGCCCTTGCTCCGCCATCTTTCCAGTGTAGCAGCTACTCAACATGTCACTTTCTGACATGTTGAGTTTGAGGTGCCCATGGGCCACGGGCCATTCTGCTGGAGATGGCTGATCATCAGTTGCATATATGAAACCAGTGCCTTACTTGCCTCATGTGCAGCATTTAAGGGAGATCAGAAACCCTCAGTAATTGAGATAAATGCTATTTTGATGCAACGTTTAAAATATCAACATCAGGCCAGGTGCGGTGGCTCATGCTTGAAATCCCAGCACTTTGGGAGGCTTAGGTAGGGATCATAAGGTCCAGAGGTTGAGACCAGCCTGGCCAATATGGTGAAACCCCATCTCTACTAAAAATACAAAATTTGCCAGGCATGGTGGCAGGCACCTGTAGTCCCAGCTACTCAGGAGGTTGAGGAGGAGAATCGCTTGAACTGAGAAGGTGGAGGTTGAAGTAAGGACAAGAACTTTATTGATTTTTTTTTTTAACTGATTACTGTTTTTTTTCCCATTTGCTTCATGCTCTAATATGGCTTGCCACAAACACTGTCTAGAAGTAGAGATACTGAGACTAAGTCAGGTTTACATTATGGAGCTGTAAACTTGATAATCAGGCATAGAGATGGTAGTGAAGCTGGATTCGGTGGTATGCATCTGTAGTTCCAGCTGCTCAGGAGGCTGAGGCAGGAGGATTGCTTGAGCTGAGGAGTTCAAGACCAGTCTGGGCCATGGTGAAACCTTGTCTCTCCGAAAAATAGAAAACAATTAGCTGGGTGTGGTGAGGTGTGCCTGTAGTCCCAACTACTTGGGAGGCAGAGGTGGGAGGATTGCTTGAGCCCAGGAGGCAGAAGCTGCAGTGAACCAATATCATGCCACTGTACTCCAGCTTGGGCGACAGAATAAGACACTGTCTCAAAAGAAAAGAGAGAGAGAGAGAGAGAGAGAGGGAGGGAGAGAGAGAGAGAGAGAGAGAGAGAGAGAGAGAGAGAGAGAGAGAGTGTGTGTGTGTGTGTGTGTGTGTGTGTGTGTGTGGAGAGGGGTGAGAAGAAGACAGGAACTCTGGGGAATACCATCATCAATTTGACCTGTCAAGAAGGAAGAACCTGTAAAGGAATATTAGAGAGGAGAGAGGAGTAAGGGTGAGTATTCCATAGGGCAGGAAGTTTCAAGAGGCATTAGGAAATCCTCTGAATCAAATGCCATGGAGATGTTGAGGAAGCTGAACCGAAAATAGGTAACAGATTTTGCATTTTCAATGGAGGGAGTAGAGCAGAAGGTGAAGAAGTCATTATAAGGTTGAAACACAAATCTTTTAACATGTGATAGGGTCGTGATTGGAGGGGGATGTATTGCTAAAGAAGATAAAAGCTGGGAAACAGCTGTCTCTGGGACTTTCTCAACCTGTAGAATTCTCTCTTTCATATTTTCTTCAATTTGATCCTCAGAAGCAGAAGCCACACTGCCGGGGAATGGCTCCCAATGGCTTACCAAATCACATCATGGCTCCTGTTTGGAAGTGCCTCCATCTCACCAAGGACTTGTGAGACTTAGGGACTGGGAACCTGGGGCTGGGAATAAAGGGATGGTAGAAGAGTGCAAGGATAGTATCAAAGTGGGGCTGTGGGGGAGAGAAGCACTCATGGGTGGAATACTGTGATGACATTCAAAAGGCACTGCTCCAGAGGCAGGAGCTCTAAAAATCTTAAAGTGAAGTAAAATAAAAAGCTCCGTTTCTCAGCTCCAGTAGCCACATTTTGGGTGCCCAGGAGCTAATTGCAGCTAGCAGCTGGCATAGTGGGCAGCACAGATAATAGATCATTTCCATCCCCGCAGAAAGTTTTATTGGACTATGCTGCTCTAGAATCCCTCTCCTTCATTAATGCTTCTTCTGTTTCTCCAGCCGAGAGCAGAAGCATTCATACTGGGAGTTTGCTGAATGGATTCCTTTAGCCTGGAAGTGGCATTTGTTATCTGAGCTGTAAGTTGAAGCAACATCTCTGAAGCCTAGGAAGGGTGACACCACTGGAGATGAAGGGGTGACAGAGGACTCTGGATCTATAATGGGAATCCTGGGATGGGTGAAACACTTCCAAATTTAGATTGTTCCCTTTGCTTTCTTCCAGTGAGGCTGCTCCATACCTGCCCCAGGAGGAAAAGTCTCCATTGTTTTCTGTACAACGTGAAGGACTACCTGAAGATGGCACCCTCTACCGAATAAACAGGTGAAGATCGCACACCTGCCCTTTTTTCTGATTCTAGGAGCCAGAAACAGGAAAAATGAGTGTTAAAAGAGATGACAGATAAGTCCTCTCCTTTCCCTGATGCTGGTTCATTTGGTCCCAAGAATAGGAGTCCTGGCTGGAGCTGGTCAGCCCTCTCTAACTTGTAGTGTTCATCACTGCTGGCAGGCTCAGGGACGCTAAAGAGATTTAGGGGCCAAAGCAGTTCACAAGGTTACATCTACTCAGAGAGACCTGGACAGACTAGCCTTAGAGAAAATACTATAGTATTCCAGAATGAACAGCTCTGAAGATGAGCTGGAGCTAGACAGACTTTGGAGGCTGGTCGTGGTGGCCCACACCTGTAATCCCAGCACTTTGGGAAGCCAGAGAGGGAGGATTACTTGAGCCCAGGAGTTTGAGACCAGCCTAGGCAACATAGCAAGACCTCCATCTCTACAAAAAATTAAAAAATTAGTGGGGTATGGTGGCATGTGCCCGTAGTCCCAGCTACTCCAAAGGTGGGATGACTGCTTGAGCCTGGGAGGTCAAGGCTACAGTGAACTGTTGACCATGTCACTACACTCCATCCTGGGTGACAGTGAGACCCTGTCTCAAATAATATAAGACAGACTTTGGGAAGGAAAGGAAGAAGATACAAGTGGTAGCCAAGGACTGTTCTCACTTGTAGACGGTTCTTGCTTGAGCCAGTTCATACTGGCTCTGGGTGGAGCTCCCATTCAGCCCTCATTACCTTTTATTAACTCCTTTCTTCATCCCGTGTTTGATTTTTCTCTAGATTTAGTTCGATCACAGCACATCCAGAGCGCTGGGATGTGTCCTTCTTCACGGGGGGACCGCTCTGGGCTCTGGATTGGTGCCCAGTGCCAGAGGGGGCAGGAGCCTCGCAATATGTGGCTCTTTTCTCCAGCCCTGACATGAATGAGACACACCCACTGAGCCAGCTTCATTCGGGTCCTGGGCTGCTCCAGCTGTGGGGCCTTGGGACCTTGCAGCAAGAAAGCTGGTGAGGTGGGGTTGGACACTGCCATGGGAGGGTGGTTGAGGAGAGCAGGATGGGGTCTGGACAGGATAGGGGGAAGGGCTTGGATTGGGCTGAGACAAGGGGAGCTTACCTCTGGCAGCCCTAGGCCTCTTCTTCCTATCCACCATCCCCACATGCTCTCTCTCTCCAGTCCTGGCAACAGGGCCCATTTTGTCTATGGGATTGCTTGTGACAACGGCTGCATCTGGGACCTCAAGTTCTGCCCTAGTGGAGCATGGGAACTTCCAGGCACCCCTCGGAAGGTACTTCCCAGTTGACTGTGGGATGGCCCTAGGACTCAAAGCCAGGACAAAGAGGCCCTGGGAATTCTTAGAGTTGAAGGAAGGAAGGTTGGAGAGTGGTGGATGGAGTTTTTCCAGCAACTCCGTACAGTATTTTCAGGGCCTAGAACCTCAGAGGTTTTATGTGCGTTACCTGAAGGCAGCAAGCCTCAGCACATCTTTCACCCTCTAGGCTCCTCTTCTGCCCCGGTTGGGTCTCTTGGCTCTGGCCTGCTCAGACGGGAAAGTACTGCTATTCAGTCTACCCCATCCAGAGGCTCTGTTGGCTCAGCAACCCCCAGGTGAGTAGCACAGCAAGGAGAACAGGGCTGCTGTAGTGGTGGCCAAAGCATAGCAGGGCCTGTACATCTCCCTGGAAACATCTCTGGGCCAGTCACTCTAGCACAAAGCCTTACTCAGCCACACACAGACCCTGCATTATGACTCACATTTGTTCTCGAGCCGTCTGTCTTTTGTAGTCTTACATTTCCTTTTATCTCTCCCATCTTCCCTCTTATGTGCTCTCAGGACTTTCCCCCTCTTGCTGCCACAGCTAACTAGCTGCTGAGGGCTCAGACTGATGGATAGGGCCAATCTCCCCTGCCATACTCTTGTTCCCCCAATCCTGTCCTTAGTCCCTCCTGCCTCACCACCACACAAACACAGTCTCTTGTTCTGAAGAGAGGGATAGAATTGAAAGCTGAAGATGAGCAAGAGGAGGAAGGAGTCAGGAAAAGGCAGCATCTATATGTTGAATTTATTTGTTTTTCATTAGTACTGAGTATTTAAAGAAGAGGGCACCCAAGTTGGAGCCCTGGGAAGTCCCATATTTGGTGGGGACCACACCCCCAAATATGGGATGTGGCGGAGGAGTGGGTTGAGGAGTTAATAGGAGGTCAGAAAGCGAAGGCAATAAATATAGACAGTTTTTTCAAGAAGTTTGGCTGTGGGGCTGGGCATGGTGGCTCATGCCTATAATTCCAGCACTTTGCAAGGCCTAGGTAGAAAGATTGCTTAAGCCTAGGAGTTCAAGACCAGCTGGGGCAGTATAATGAGATGTCATCTCTACAAAAAAATTTTAAAAGTAGCCAAGCGTGAGGCCTGATGTGGTGGCTCATGCCTGTAATCCCAGCACTTTGGGAGGCAGAGGTGGGCAGATTACCTGAGGTTGGGAGTTCGAGACCAGCTTGAACAACATGGAGGAAACTCCGTCTCTACTAAAAATACAAAATTAGTTGGGTGTCATTTCGGGCTCCTGTAACCCAGCTACTCGGGAGGCTGAGGCAGGAGAATCGCTTGATCCTGGGAGGCAGAGGTTGTGAGCCAAGATCATGCCATTGCACTTCAGCCTGGGCAACAAGAGCAAAAACTCCATCTCAGAAAAAAGTAGCCGAGCATGGTGGTGCATGGCATTGTGCATTGTGTCACTGCACTCCAGCCTGGGCGGCCTAGCAAGACCCTGTCTCAAAAAAAAAAGAAAATAAAAATTTGGCTGTGAAGGGGATTGACTGAATGTGGTCAGTAAAGGAAGATTTTGTCCATTTATTTGGATAGGAGACAGCAGGGCATATTCACGTGGCAGTATGGGAGTGACCTAGATCAGGGAGGAAGCAAGTGAATGACACAGGAGAAAGGAGGATAACAGAATGAGCAGTGTTCTGGAAAAGGTACTAGAGGATAGAAAGAGAGTAGAGTGAAGGGATTGCTATTCTGATAGGAAGAGGGATACTACCAGGTGTAACAGAAGGAAAGAAGATGGGAGCAGATAGAGGTAGGTTCATAAATTTGGTGATGGAAGGATAAGGACTTTCTCAACAGAGCATAATGGAAGGTCATTATTCAAAGGCTTGGTTGCTGATTTAAAAGCAATGCCTGTGTCCACAGAGGAGGTCTGTGGGTCCGGCAGGGAGCAAAGCCTGGCTAGGCATGGTGGCTCACACTTACGATCCCAGCACTTTGGGAGGCTGACGCAGGAGGATTGCCTGAGCCTAGGAATTGGAGGCTGCAGTGATCCATGATTGTGCCACTGCACTCCAGCCTGGGTGATAGAGTAAGACATGCTGAGTCCTTGGGATCCATAGGAAAAAGTTACTGTTCCTTTTTCTTCACAGATGCTGTGAAGCCTGCCATATATAAGGTGAGTGAGGAACCTGCTACCTTAGCTGAGGTTCTATTTTCTTAGAGTCTCACCTTGCTGATTACTCAGTGAGTCTCCTTATACTTCTGAAAAATACACTCACCCTGCTGGATTAAACATTGATATGAGCTTTCATTCCAAACTGTAGGTATCCCTAACCCCAGTCCCATCTCTTCTTTCCCTGCAGGTACAATGTGTGGCAACCCTGCAGGTGGGGTCTATGCAAGCTACAGACCCCTCTGAGTGTGGTCAGTGCCTTAGCCTGGCCTGGATGCCTACCAGGCCCCACCAACACCTGGCTGCTGGATACTATAATGGTAAAAAAACAAAAACAAAACATAAGGAACTATTGCTCTTTAAATTTTTTGTATATGCTTTTTTTTGGGATTTTTTTGTAGTTCAGTACTGGGCATATAGTTAGAAATACTCAAGCAATGTAAAAAAAAATAGAAGAAAATAAGTCACTAAACTGTTTCTACTCAGAAAAAAATTAAGAGTAGATAGATGCTGGGCCAGGTGCGGTGGCTCACACCTGTAGTACTTTGGGAAGCTGAGGTGGGCAGATCACTTGAGGTTGGCAGATCACTTGAGGTCAGGAGTTTGAAACCAGCCTAGCCAACTTGGTGAAACCCTGTCTCTACCAAAAAATACAAAAATTAGCTCAGCGTGGTACGCACACCTGTAGTCTCAGTTACTTGGGAGGCTGGGGCATGAGGACCCAGGAAACAGAGGTTGTAGTGAACCAAGATTACACCACTGCACTCCAGCCTGGGCAACAGAGTGAGATCCTGTCTCAAAAAAAAAAGAATAGATGTTGGCCAGGTATGGTGGCTGATGCCTGTAATCCCAGTACTTTGGGTGGCTAAGGTGGGAGGGAATTGCTTGAGGCTGGGGGTTCAAAACCAGCTGGACAATCTAGTTGAGACCTCATTAAAAATAATAAAATTTTTTTTCACTATATTGTTTCCAGCTTAGAAATTTTTTTTTTAAGAGCGAAGATGAACATCATTTCATGCAGTTCTTTATTTATGTATAAAGATAAAAAGATCAGAGAAAAGAGTTTTTTTTTTTTTTTTTTGAGACGGAGTCTCACTCTTGTTACCCAGGCTGGAGTGCAGTGGCGCAATTTGGGCTCACTGCAACCTCCGCCTCCTGGGTTCAGGCAATTCTCCTGCCTCAGCCTCCTGAGTAGCTGAGATTACAGGCACGCGCCACCATGCCCAGCTAATTTTTTGTATTTTTAGTAGAGACGGGGTTTCACCATGTTGACCAGGATGGTCTAGATCTCCTGACCTTGTGATCCACCCACCTCGGCTCCAAAGTTCTGGGATTACAGGCGTGAGCTACTGCACCCGGCCTGTGTAACGTTTACTAAAATTGTCTTTAATTATATCTTAATTTTATAGAAGAAAAAGACACTAAAGTCAAACTGAAATACTGGCTATGCCCCTGATGAATGTTCCTTCACTATAACAGACACTAGTTCCTCAAAGATACTTTTAGAAGAATTAAAAAGAAAAAAAGACTATATATTATAAATAACATTAAGTAGTTGGAGTTAATAGGTTTTGTTTTGTTTTAAGATAGGGTCTTACTCTCATCCAGGCTGGAGTCATTGGCAAGAGCTTGGCTTAGTGCAGCCTGGACTTCTGTGTTCAAACAATCCTCCATCCTCAGCCTCTGGAGTAGTTGGGACTACAGGCACAAACCACCATGCCTGGCTTATTTTTTGTAGAGATGGGGTTTCACCATGTTGCCCAGGCTGGTCTTGAACGCCTGAGCTAAAAGTGATCCACTCACCTCAGCCTCCTAAGTGCTGGGGTTACAGGTGTGAGCTACTGTGCCTAGCCTAGACTGTTATTTTTAAATGATAGTGTCCTTTTTAGATATAGCTAGACTTTCTGCTAGGAAGATAAGGAAATAAAGCACTGATACAGACCTTTTTATCATGCCTTTCTCCATGTTCTTTTTTTGGTGGTATTATTACATTGTCACGGTACATGACACTTGATGCTGTTCTGTTATCTTAATTCCTAAACTTACATATTGATTGAGTGCCTCTACCAGTCCATTTATCTCAGTCTCCCCTCCATTGCTGAATTATTTATATTGCATGGCTGTAATTCACCATCAACAAATTTTTTTTCAAGAAATGTTCATAGGTGCTGCATTCATTCCCTGAGTGGCTCAGCCTTTTGAGTGGCTGACACTACGGGCACACGCCACCACATCCAGCTTATTTTTTCTTTTTTGAGACAGGGTCTCCCCCTCTGTGACCTAGGCTGGAGTACAATGGCATGATCTTAGCTCACTGCAACCTCCACCTCCTGAGTTCAAGCGATTGTCCTGTCTCCGCCTCCTGGAATAGCTGGAATTACAGGCACATGCCACCAAAGGCCAGCTAATTTTTGTATTTTTAGTAGAGATGGGGTTTCACCATATTGGTCAGGCTGACCTCGAACTCCCAACCTCAGGTGATGTGCTGTTCTCGGCCTCCCAAAGTGTTGGGATTATAGGTGCGAGCCACTGCACCCAGCCTTACTTTGTTTTTTAGAGATGGGGTCTTACTGTCTTGCCCAGGCTGGTCTCAAACTCTTGGGCGAAAGTGTCCTCCTGCCTTTACCTCTCAAAGTGCTAGGCTTATAGGCATGAGCCACTGCACCTAGCAACATTGTGTTGTTTTTGACTTCTTGCCTGTTCTCTTTGTCTTGGGGCAGAGTTAGTAAACATTTTCTGTGAAGGTCCAGATAGTAAATAAATTTAGGCTCTGTTGGCTTGTTTGGCCATTGTTGGAACTACTTAAGTCTCCCATTATATTGAAGCAACTATAGACAGAGAATGGTTGTGCCTATGTTCCAGAAAAACAGGTAGCAACCTGTATTTGGGTCATAGGCTGTAGTTTGCCAACCCTTGTCCTAGAGGTTTTGTTTGTTTTGAGATGGAGACTTGCTCTTGTCATCAGGCTGGAGTGGAATAGCGCAGTCTCGTCTCACTGCAATCTCCATCTCCTGGATTCAAGTGATTCTCCTGCCTCAGCCTCCTGAGTAGCTGGCATTACAGGCACCCGCCACATGTCTGGGCAATTTTTTGTATTTTTAGTAGAGAAGGGGTTTCACCATGTTGACTAGGCTGGTCTCGAACTCCTGACCTCAGGTGATCCACCCACCTTGGCCTCCCAAAGTGCTGAGATTACAGGCATGAGGCACCGATCCTGGCCTATGCTTAAAAGTCCTTTAACTTTTATTTATAGGGAGTAGAGAGAGGTGCATTCTATTCTCTGCAGTAGGTGTATTCACCCTATTATTTTTCAACTGTAGATTCCAGAAAAAGCTATTGCCGTTTTATTGATTAGAATTGGGTTTAAAATATCAGATTGAGCCTTTAAACCCTGGAGGGAGTGTTGGATAGCTAATCGGGATTCACACATGCTTTCATGGTGGTTTGGATCTAAGGGTAGAAGACAAAGATCCTAGGAACCCAGAAAAATAAATTAGAGCAAGGAAGAAAGAACTTGCTTTTAATACCTACATGTTGTGTCCCTACTTCAGGCATGGTGGTTTTCTGGAACCTTCCCACTAACTCACCCCTGCAGCGGATACGGCTCTCTGACGGCTCCATAAAGCTCTTCCCCTTCCAGTGTTTCCTAGCTCATGACCAGGCTGTGCGTACCCTTCAATGGTGCAAAGCTAACAGGTATAGAATAGGAGATCTCTGGAGGAGGAAGGTGAATATTGGGACAGGCTGACTCTTCCAGATTTATTCGGATTTGATCTTCTCCCATCTTTTCACAGCCATTTCCTTGTCTCTGCGGGGAGTGATCGGAAAATCAAATTCTGGGACTTACGACGACCTTATGAACCCATAAATTGTATCAAGCGCTTCTTGAGTACAGAGCTGGCCTGGCTGCTCCCCTACAATGGCGTCACTGTGGCTCAGGACAACTGCTATGCCTCGTACGGCAAGATGGAGATAGGACCTCTGGGGACAGGCCCTAAGGGTTGGGGTGCAAAGTGTGCCAGATTGTTGTGGGGAGAGGAGGGTAGAGAGTCGGTTCACTGAGGTGGTTTAAATTCTGGAAGAGGTTAAGGAGAAGAAATGAATCTAAAAAAAGGAAAGTTTAAATTTATTTCTCTTTTAACAGTTATGGACTCTGTGGGATTCATTATATTGATGCTGGTTACTTTGGTTTCAAAGCCTACTTCACTGCTCCTCGCAAAGGCACTGTTTGGGTGAGCCCCTCTGTCTTTGTTACATTGGAAAACGGTTCATTTATGTACTATTAGTGGTCAGGAGGAGACAGTAGTTTTGGATAGAAGAAGATAGGTGTGATCTCTTATCAGGGCTGTGGGTTATGAGAAACTCGTGTGTGTGTGTGTGTGTGTGTGTGTGTGTGTGTGTGTGTGTGTCAGACTGCAGTTGTTACCAGTTCAGCTCTGGATAAATGAATGAATAAGAATGAATGAATGAATGAAATCTGTCTCTTTCTATTAGAGTCTTTCAGGATCTGACTGGCTTGGGACCATAGCTGCAGGAGATATATCTGGGGAGCTCATTGCTGCTATATTGCCAGATATGGCACTGAATCCAATAAATGTCAAGCGACCTGTAGAGCGAAGATTTGTACGTATATGAACGTCTAACAGCAGCTGTTGGATCCTATAACCCACATGCCCTCCCAATTTCTGGTAGAGTACAAATTAGTGCTAGGTCTCCCAGCCCTGATATTATCCCAGAAAGTCTTAGCACAGAGTTGTGTGTAATCTTCCCTACCCTACTGCATCTGAGCATATATTTAAACATACTACTTTGTTCCATCTTTAAGCCTTTCCTGCCCAAACCAGTTTCCTCTCTCTGCTTTTATTCTGTCTTTAGTATTATAGAACCTAATTTCATGGTCTCCTTTCAGCCTATATATAAAGCAGATCTGATACCATATCAGGACAGTCCTGAAGGTCCAGACCATTCTTCTACTTCATCTGGGGTCCCTAACCCTCCCAAGGCTCGAACTTATACTGAAACTGTCAACCATCATTACTTGCTCTTTCAAGACACAGATTTGGTAAGTTGAGGCCAGGATAATGGGTGTGATATTAGAAAAGGTAGAAAACTTTAGTCTTTGTATAGTATGCAATCCTGAGTTTAGCACAAAGATGTAAAACTAAGGAGCTTCAGCCGAGCTTGGTGGCTCACACCTATAATTCCACCTTTGGGAGGCCAAGGTGGGAGGATCACAAGGTCAAGAGATGGAGACCATCCTGCCCAACATGGTAAAACTCGTCTCTACTAAAAATACAAATATTAGCTGGGCCTGGTGGCACACACCTGTAGCCCCAGCTACTCAGGAGGCTGAGGCAGGATAATCGCTTGAACTCAGGAGGCAGAGGTTGCAGTGAGCCAAGATCGCGCCACTGCACTCCAGCCTGGCGACAGAGCGAGACTCTGTCTCAAAAAAAAAAAAAAATGGCCAGGTGTGATGGCTTATGCCTGTAATCCTGTAATCCCAGCGGGAGTTTGAGACCGGCCTGACCAACATGGAGAAACTCCAACTCTACTAAAAATAGAAAAATAGCTGGGTGTGGTGGCGCAGCCCTGTAATCCCACCTATACTCAGGAGGCTGAGGTAGGAGAATCGCTTGAACCCAGAAGTGGAGGTTGCGGTGAGCTGAGATCGCACCATTACATTCCAACCTGGGCAACAAGAGTGAAACTCCATCTCAAAAAAAAACAAAAAAAAAACTAAGGAGTCTCTCACTTTATCTCCTCTTCCATTTCCCTTCCCCAGGGTTCATTCCATGATCTGCTCCGGAGAGAACCAATGCTACGCATGCAGGAGGGAGAGGGGCATTCTCAACTCTGCCTGGACAGGCTGCAGCTGGAGGCTATTCATAAGGTAATCTCTCATCCTTGCCACCCTCCACTAATTTCCCCCAGTTCTCTGGGCCTGGGGCTGATGAAATCGGAGATGAAAAGGTTACACAGATGACAGTCTCCTCCTCCAGAGCATGACAGAAGTACTTCATTCACTGGCTTCTCATTCTTAGCGCTCTCGTTTGTGGCTCATTTTTTTTTTTTTTGCTCATATAGCTAGGAGTCACCCTCAAGCACCACTCATGAGCATCTCTCTTTGTTTTCTGTTCTCTTCACAGGTACGTTTCAGTCCAAACCTGGACTCCTATGGATGGCTGGTATCTGGGGGGCAGTCAGGGCTGGTTCGAATCCATTTTGTCCGTGGACTTGCCTCCCCACTGGGCCACCGTATGCAGCTTGAAAGTCGAGCCCACTTCAATGCTATGTTCCAACCATCCTCCCCCACTAGACGGCCTGGCTTCTCTCCAACCAGCCATCACCTTCTGCCCACTCCCTAGCTTTGGTCCACGAGAGACCGTTGGAGTGAAGTCGGTCAAGAACAAATGGCCCCTATGCACAGAGCCATAGGAACTGGGGGCCTTCCCTGGACACTGATCATGCCAGGCCTGGACCTTTAAGCCTGCCTCCCAGGACTCCTTAGATCCCACTCTTTCCACAGACTTCTGTGATCACGGCCCCCTGCGGGCAGGGGGGCTCTCCCTCCACAAACTCTTAAGGCTCCTCAGCTTAAGACTATGGCTCATGAGAAACACTCAGGCCTGACCTAGGCTTGGGAGTCAAACTGCTCATATTGAGCGTATTGTTAAGTGGGTGAAGCTTAAGTAAAGGTACTGGGTGTTTTTGCGACCACTTGTGAATGGGTGTATGGAGAATTGAAAAAGGTATCTGTATGAAGGTTCCTGTCTGACTATTTCAGGATACTATATTACTGCCTTCTGAAACTTCCTCTTTAGGGTAACCATTATATATGCCCACGAGGGTGATAGTAATTTGTGAGACTGAAGTTGTTTTGAGTACTACTTTGACCAAGGAACACCACGAACACCCTACCAATAGAACAGTAGCTCAGATCTTACTTGCTCCTGCTTATGAAGTATTCCCAATCACTGGTCATCTGACCCTACTTGAACACTCCTGAAGAGTCATGTTTTTTAAAATCTTCCTTTATATCAAGTCAGAGTATACCTCTATAAATTTTACTCATGGGTGTTAAATTTAGTCATCTTCCCTGTGCTTGCCCTGTTAAGTATTTAACCATAGCGATCATGTGTTTCCCAAGTCTTCTCTAGATTAAATATTTTCAGTTACTTCAACCATTCTTTTACACGTCATGATTTTTGATCCTTCATGATACTGTCACATTGTTGACTTATTAGAATGTTTCCTTCAGTTCTACATATAGGAGGTGTTTAGAACCCAAATACAGTAATGTATTGTTATATCTCATCTTGTTAGAGTCCTCTCATGAGATACTGCCTCCTAAGCAAAGACAGATGCTAGTGATGACAAACAGGCAAACCATGGTCTTGAAATGCCTAGGAGTATAGGCTGGGGTTTGGAGGGAAATAGATGACCTCAGGAAATAGAAAAAAACAGGCAGCTGTTTTTTTTTGGAGGGAGCGGAGATGAGATCAGTGCCTACCTGGTACAAAACCCTCTGGCATTCTAGACTGTCCAAATATGTAGTGTAGGGATATATCAGAAAATGTCCTTTAGGGCCAGGCGTGGTGGCTCAAGCCTGTAATCCTAGCACTTTGGGAGGCCGAGGCAGGTGGATCATGAGGTCAGGAGATCTAGACCATCCTGGTCAACATGGTGAAACCCCGTCTCTACTAAAAATACAAAAAATTAGCTGGGCATTGTGGCGCATGCCTGTAATCCCAGCTACTCAGGAGGCTGAGGCAGGAGAATTGCCAGAACCCAGGAGGCGGAGGTTGCAGTGAGCCAAGGTCGAGCCATTGCACTCCAGCCTGGGTAACAAGAGTGAAACTCCGTCTCAAAAAAAAAAAAGTCCCTTAAGAGGGGATCAAGTTTAGTCCTGGCCAGGTGCAGTAGCTCATGCCTGTAATCCCAACACTGGGAGGCTGAGGCAGGTGGATCACTTAAGAGTTCAAGACTGTCCTGGCCAACATGGTGAAACCCCATCTTTACCAAAAATATAAAAAAATTAGCTGGGTGTGGTGGTGTGCACCTGTAATCCCAGCTACTTGGGAAGCTAAGGCAGGAGAATCACTTGAACCTGGGAGGCAGAGGTTGCAGTGAGCTAAGATCATGCCACTGCACTCCAGCCTGGGTGACAGGGTGAGACTCCCTCTCAAAAAAAAAGTTCCATCTCCATCCTTTACAGATGAGAAAACAGACCTGGAGGAAACCCAAGTCCAACAACAGCAGAGAGACAACCCATGTCAGTGCAAAGAAGCCAAGTGTTGCACTACCCTATTGGGATCCAGCTCACATTGAGCCAGTTTTTTGAGCTGTTAGGCGAGTGCCTTCTATCAAAGAAAAGCTTTACTCAATTCTACAGGGCAACCCCTTTCCTATTTTCATGGTAGAAAAGATGGGACCTGGGGATCCACACTTGAGAGACTGTAGGTTGGTGCTGGCAGCCCTGCTTCTGCAACTGAGTCTCAGTCCTAGTCTTGACCTTGTTCCCTTTCTCAACTAAGAGCTTTTTCTCTTTCCAGCTCTCCCTCCCAATATATCCACTGCATACTATCCATTGTTCATATACTTTTCTACTTTTATTCCTCTTCTCATACTCCTCCCTTTGCCAGGAGTGTCTTTTTCCACCATCTTCATCCAAGTTCAATTCAGCCTTCAAGGTCCCTGCTCAAATTCCACCTTCACCAAAGAGCTTCCCAGTTTTCTCCAGTTAAAAAAAAGTCTCCCTTGTGTTCCCAAGGGGGAAGGAAGGAAAAAGGATAAACAAGCATTAAGCACTTGATCAGTTTCAGGCACTTTGCCTATGTCACTTGTATGAGGTAGGTATTGACATTTTAATGATAAAAGAGGTGGAGAGGGTAAGCAGTCTGTAAAAGGTCAAGGTCATATAACTAGTAAGTGGTGGTGCTGGGGATATGAACTCAGTCTAACTTCAGAATATAACTGCAGCCTACCGCATTTGGTCTATTACATTTACTTGTGTTAACTCCTCTAGCGTGCTGTTTTGCAAATAGAAGCGTTTTAGTTAAATGTTTGTGACACTGAATTCCTTGATTCCTTTACTCTTTTCTCCAGGATTTGTGGCAGGAGTCTCCCTGCCTTAATAAAGGAATTGGGTGAATTGGGGATGGAGCTGGGCAAGTGGACAGCCTGAAAAGAGTGCTTCATGATGTTTGGGCTCCCAGGAGATAAGTAAAGCCTGCCAGCCTAACAAATCCATTGCCAGGGATATTGTAGACATTTCCAACGCTATAGAAAAGATATTGCTCTATAGTCACAGACTCTTAGAATGTTAGAGCTGGAACGAATAAGCTTACTGGTTTTCAAACATGCAGTTGTGGACCCCATTGTTAAAAATAGGTCTTTTAAAAAAAAGAAGCGTCTCTAGTAATACCGCCCCTCTCATCCCCCTACACACAAACATCTCCTGAAAAACTAGAACTGAGCCGAGTTTGTAAAGTCAATAGTGTTACCCCCCTCATTTTACAGATGCGGAGCCTTAAGATCAAGTCTAGTCATGACCAAGGCTGCACACCCCGTTAGTTAGGGAGCCAATACCTAATGTCTTCTGAGGTTCTAATTCCAGTGCTTTCTGTGGAAGAGTCGCATGTATGCAATTATTTCTTGAGTGGCTGTTTGCAGCAAAGTACTGAAATGGTTGCATGAGGACAAATATGAACGACTCCAGTTTCACGCACTCATGAGCTCACAGTTGAGGCTAATGAAGAAGCTAGAGACAAAAATAGCTTATAACTACGATTGCTGAGAAAAGGATGTCAGGCCCTTGGGAAGTTCTGGCGGGGGAGGGTGGGCTGAACAATGAGACTACCGGATTGAGAGCCTCGAAGGGAGAGAAGGGGCTGGAGGAGGCAGAGGGTTGAACCCAGGTGGGAAATAAGGCCGGCAGGGTCCACACAAAGGTCCGGCGCAGTCCAGCTGGAAAAGGGGTCGCTCACGGAGTGGGTGACCGAGTTAAGCCGCTCTCCAGGGGCATTTGGCTCGGTCCACTCCCATTCCTGTCCTGGGTGCAAAGGTCCGAAGGAGGCTGGGAGGAAGGGGCGGGATTTGGGGCGGAAGGGGCGGGACTTGGGTGCGGAAGTTCCTAGGCCAGCCTGTTACGTGGGAGGGAGGCTCCGCGCCCAGCTCGCGCTCAGGTGAGTGGCGGATGAGTCGCAGTCACTGGCTGAAAGCGTTGTAAGCCATCAGCGCCCACAATGCATGTGGTCATCCTATATTCGGGGAGTGGTGGGCCCTGTTTTGGGTCTGGAGCTGGACTCAGGAAGGTTACACACTGGTTCCAACCAAGTCTGAATCTGGAGATGGACCAAGCTATCTTTTCAGGGACCTAATCTCTGGATGGAAGCCAGAGCAAAGCTACTCTCTTGAGTGTCTCGGTCGGGAACTGAGGCCTCCATTGGCCCTGCTTCAGGACTGAGGGTGGGGTGGCTGGTGGCTGCTACTGGGAGTCCATAGCTTCCCACAGCCTTTCTCTCTTCCCCAATTGTCTAAGGCGACTCCTGCAACAGGAAGCTGTCTGGGAAGCATCCCGCATGTGGCCTCTGCCCCCTTAAGTCACATTGGAAGTGGGAAGGGCAAGGGAGTGGGCACAAGGGAATGTCAGGCGGCTCCTTAGTTGTGGAAAGAGACGGTGGGGGTGACCCCCTCTCCTCTTGGCTTGACAGGAAGCATGGCACTCTGGCGGGCATACCAGCGGGCTCTTGCTGCTCACCCGTGGAAAGTACAGGTCCTGACAGCTGGTGAGTGTCCCTCTAGGACTTGAGTGGGACCAGGGTAGGCTGATTTGGAAGCCAGAGGCTTGTCTCACTGCACCACTCACTTTCTGTTTCTATTCAGCCCTCTTGAAGGGTTGGCTGGCTTTCATCCCACATTGTCCCCAGTCTGTTTTGGAGGGTGGCCCTCAAGGCTGTTTTTAAGGGGTATGTATAATTGGCCAAGCTGTGCAGTAGGGTTTTAGGATTTCAAAGTCCTCAAAAAGCTAACAGTCAGTCCTGAAATATGATAAAGGCATTGCCCCAGAAGGCCCCAACTTGGAAAACTAACATTTTACTGTATGCAAAGCACTTTTATATACATTGTAGCATAGGGCCCCCACAAAGGTGTGTGAGCTAGGAGGGTTGAGTCCACATTAGATCACACCTAATAAGTGCTAAATCAAGACTCCTACCCCAGTTTTTCATGGTATTTTTTAATTGTGAAACGTACAAGAGAATGACTGAGACATGTATGTACAGTTTAAATAGCATTAAAACCGAACATTTCTGTATCAGCAACCAGCTTTGAGATCTCTTGAGCACCTCTCCCTAATTCACACACCCAAATTTCCAGAGTTTTGTTTATATCATTTATTTGCTTTTCTTATCATTTACTGTCTAAATATGTATCTCCAAATGGTATCCAATCACTCCATCCTGATCCATTTGGAGTGATCAGATACCAATCACTAAATGCAGTGATTGAATACTAACCTCTCAGACAGAGGTAACGCAGTGACTTACCTACATTTGTTACCATCTTCATTTTGCAAGTTAGCTAATGTAAGAGGATGGTGCGAAGATAAGTAAGTCTTATGGGGGAATGACCATTGGGGTACAAAGGGTAATCACATTAAGATGAGGTTTTGCCCATGTTTAGAGGAGGGGAACAGCATTCTAGTGATGACTGGGCTTCTGAGAAGAGGACTATTGGAAGGGATTGGGGGCTACTGAAAGCCAGAGTAGAACAGGGGTCCTGTGACCGGAATAGCCCTACATCAGCACTAGAAACTTAACTGCATGAATGGCCAGGAGATGGATTTATTTGGCCCTTCCCTGAGCCCCTCTCCAGTCTCTGGTGCCCAACCACCTCTCATCCTGTCCTCAGTGTCCGTCAGCCTGTATGACTCACCTGGCTGCGTGTGTGGTGACTCATGCTGGGCAGTGTGGCTGTGATGGGAACTGACACGCTGGGCCCTTTGCCCAGGCTCAGATTCCCCTAGGGCCCATAACTGCCAGATGGAAGCTTCCCCCTTGTGGTCATCAAGAATAGGGAGGGAAGGATAGTCCTTGTATTTCCCTACCCAAGGCATCTACAGCTGACAAAGGCAGGAGCTAGAGCTCCAAGGAGGCCCAGGTGCCAACATGTGACTGAACTGGGGTTCTGGTCTCTTGGTGCTGGAGCCCTTCAACTCCACAGCTTCAGTCTTCCTGAGGCTGTGCTGACATCCCAGCTCTGCCCTGTAGCAAATTGTAGACTCCCAGCACTTTTCCCAGACTTTTTCAGACCATTCAGACTTTTCCTTCCCTGCTATACAGGGTATTTGGATCAAACTACAAATAAAGGGGGAAAGTGGCTTTAGCTCACTGAGCCGCTTTTGGACCCCAGCATAGTAGCTCCTAAGGTCCCATGGCTCATCACATTAGAAAACAGTACAGAGACTTCAGACTTAGAAGACCAGGATTTGAATCTTAGAGCCATCGCGCCTAGTAGGTGCATTAATCAGAACAAGTCAGTAAGCTTCTTTGAGCCTCAGTTTCCTCTTTTAAAACTTGAGTTTAGGCTAGGCATGGTGGCTCACACCTGTAATCCCAGCACTTTGGGAGGCCAAGGCAAGCAGATCACTGGAGACCAAGGCGAGCGGATCACTTGAGCTTGGGAATTAGAGACCAGCCTGACCAACATGGAGAAACCCTGTCTCTACTAAAAATACAAAATTAGCCAGGCATGGTGGCACATACCTGTAAGCCCAGCTACTCGGGAGGCTGAGGCAGAAGAATCACTTGAACCTGGGAGGCGGAGGTTGTGGTGAGCCAAGATCATGCCATTGCACTTCAGCCTGGGCAACAAGAGTGAAACTGTCTCAAAAACAACAACAATGACAACAACTTGTATTTAGCTGTATGATTTCACAGGGTCAGTATAGGAATATCACTGTGAAAAGGCTTTGGAATTTTTTTTTTCTTTTTTTTTTTTTTGGAGACAGAGTGTCACACTGTTGCACAGGCTGGAGAGCAGTGGTGCAATCTCAACTCTACAACCTCCACCTTCTGGATTCAAGCAATTCTCATGCCTCAGCCTCCTGAGTAGCTGGGACTATAGGTGCACCACCACACCAGGCTACTTTTTTTTATTTTTAGTAGAGACGGGGTTTTGCCATGTTTACCAGGCTAGTGTTGAACTCCTGACCTCAAGTGATCCTCCCGCCTCAGCCTTCCAAAGTGTTAGGATTGCGGGCGCAAGCCACCGTGCCTCTAAATGCTCAATAAACTTAAAGACTCAACAAGTTGGTTCTTTCTGTGAGTGCTGGCAACCCAGGCACAATAAACTATTTTATTTTATTTTGAGACAGGGTCTTGCTTTGTTGCCCAGGCTGGAGTACAGTGACATGATCCCATCCTGAGCTATAACTGTGCCACTGCACTCCAGGTAACAGAGGATCCTCTGCCTTAGCCTCCCAAGTGGCTAGG
This sequence comes from Callithrix jacchus, assembly GCF_049354715.1. Classification (NCBI taxonomy): domain Eukaryota; kingdom Metazoa; phylum Chordata; class Mammalia; order Primates; family Cebidae; genus Callithrix; species Callithrix jacchus. Next base: position 87,702,425 of record NC_133515.1, read on the forward strand.
ACTGCAGGCTTACACCACCACGCCCAGTTAATTTATTTTCTTTTTTTGGTAGAGATGGGGTTTTGCCATATTGCCCAAGTCATATTCTTTTTATAGTGGTGTTTGGATTAGGTTTGTTCCACTTGCCATAATCTGAATGTGGACAACCATCTTAGCCTTGGGTTACAAAAAGCAGAGCCTACAGCTTATGTGCAGATACCTTGTTAGGAAGTAGGAAGTGATCCCATGGAGGGAAAGAGGGAGACACTATAAAGATCCATTATCGAATTAGCCACTGCTAAGGGCAGCTGTTGCTCAGTCCCTTGGAACTGAGAAGCTCTTTGAAATACTCCTTAAAGTGGCTGGGCATGGTGGCTCACACCTGTAATCCTAGTACTTTGGGAGGCTAAGGCAGGCAGATCACTTGAGGTCGGAAGTTTGAGACCAGCCTGGCCAACATGGTGAAACCCCGTCTCCACTAAAAATACAAAAATTAGCCAGGCATGATGGTGCATGCCTGTAGTCCCAGCTACTCAGGAGCCTGAGGCAGGAGAATCGCTTGAGCCCAGGAGGTGGAGGTTGCAGTGAGCTGAGGTCATGCATTCCAGCCCGGGAGACAAAGTAAGACTCTGTCTCAAGAAAGAAAAAAAGAAAAGAAATACTCCTTAGGACTGTCTGGTTGAATAGTTCTTTCTTTCTTTCTTTTTTTTTTTTTTTTTTTTATAAATAAGTTTCATGGAAATGAATAGTAATTTCTAGAGAAAAGAAGAGACCTTTATCTGCTGCTCCCATCCCACATTGGTCAAAGATTCACCCCACATATGGTGGGGTGGCTCACACCTATAATCCCAGCACTTTGGGAGGCCAAGGCGGGCGGATCACTTGAGGTCAGGAGTTCGAGAACAGCCCGGCCAACATGGTGAAATCCCATCTCTACTAAAAATACAAAAATTAGCCAGACGTAGTGGCAGGCGCCTGTAATCCCAGCTACTCAGGAAACTGAGGCAGGAGAATTGCCTGAACTGGGGAGGCGGAGGTTGCAGTGAGCTGAGATTGTGCCATTGCACTCCAGCCTAGGCGAGACTCCATCTCAAAAAAAAAAAAAGATTCACCTCATGGGATAACTCCCCTCCACTACTAGTTTGCACATACATAGTCACTGAAGCCATCAACAGCAAAGCCCAGGTATGGCATAGGCCTGAAGCAAGGATCTATCCTGTTGAACTGTAGTAATGGCTGGAGTAAGAGATAGGTAAATAAGAACATTTGAAATTATGCAAAAGAAATATCTAGTATATCAGTTTTGGCCAAACCAGAGTCAGGAACAGGTTAGTCTGGCGAAAGATTAGCTGCATGTTCTGCAGAGTGTGAGTCAACCTTTTCCCTTCCTTCTTGGAGGGCCCTTCCACTCTCCAGTGGGCCCAGGGCTCAGCTTCATCCATCTTAGTCCACCCTGGTCCTGCTGTGGGAGCAGCTGAGTTCCTACAGAAACTGGTTTCCCTGGAGTTTGAATTAAGTGAGGGCGTGAGAGCTCAATAGACCTTACAGACCATCCAGTCCAGCCCATGAGACTGCAGAGAAGGAAACTGAGGAAGGAGGGGGTGAGTGTCATGCACTGAGGTCTCAGATGGTTAGTGGTAGAGCTGGTGTTATAACCCAGGGCGCTGCCTGCGACACTGCCTTGCACTTGAGACTACTGGAGCCTCCAGATGCTGGTCTGGGCTTAGATACCTGACAAGCTGCAAAACTACCCATTTTTTCTCATTTTCTAGCTGTAGGATGGGTTCAGGTCAGAATGGGAGAGCATTCGGAATAATCCCAGAGGACCCACTCCCCTCTCCCACTTCTGGGCTTCCACTCCCTCTGGACTCTGTACCAGACTGAGCCCCTACCCCAGGCAGCTAACTAATGTTTGGAGACCTCTGGGGAGGAACGGCAGCACTGCTGGCCCCATGCCAGTAGCTATACCTGCTGACCCAGGCCTCTTGGACTGAAGGGCATGCTTCCTGCTCTTCCTTCCAAGAAGCCACTTCTTGCCCCTCTGCCTTCTTGCACATGAGATGCAAAAGCCACAAAAGTAAGTAGAGAAACAAAATAGGAGAAGTAGAGAATTTACCCCGCCTACGCCTGGGAAGAAGGTGTGGAAGTTGAGGTTTTTCCACTAGTGGGCAGGAAGTGGTCTCAAATTGATCTGTGCTCAGAGGCAGGCTCCCTTCCCCTGGCCGCTGGATCTGGTGGGGAGTGACGGCATGAGAACTGGCACCTACCCAGGGGCATGATGTCACACCTGCGCCAGCATCCGCTCACTGGGCTCCACGCCCAGCCTGTCATTGGGCATCACTGCCCAGCAGCCCCTCACCCTGCCCCATCAGGCCTCTGGGCATTATGTGTCTTCAGGCCTCCAGTCCCAACTCCCTGGAAATAAGTCCAAGGGGTAGGGTATCAGAGCACTGGAGGGTCCAGACCAAACCATATATGTCCAGGGTTGAGGTGGTTTGGGTCTGTTTGGGCCCTGGGGTTGGGGAAGGTAGGATGAGGAATTTTATTGTCTGGGTCCTTCCTGCTCAAAGGGTCACTCGTGTTGGAAAAGCAGGTTTGCTCTATGCTTGCACCAAAGCCTTATACCACCCTGGAGTTGCTGCAGGCCTGATCATCTGTGGGCAAAGGAAACCCTGGGCGCTGCTCTCCTGAAATGAACACAACTGTCAGGGACTGCAGATCTACCTACCACCTACTCTCCCCGACTGCTGCCCTGTCACTTGGTAGTCCCTCAGGCTAGACGAGCAAAGTTTGAGGGCCTTGAATCCATCTTTCTGCAAGGCTGCAGGCTTCCAGGACTACAGGGCTAGAAGTTAGGGACTTGGCTTTTCATTCCAGCTCTGCCCCTAGCTTGTTGTTTGACTGTTGGCAAGCCATGAAGAGTGAAAACACACACTTCTGTTTCTTTCCCAGGAATATTGCTTCCTGCCATCCCTATAAGGTGACAAGGACCAGAGTGATGGAATTTTGGGGAGTAAAGACAGAGAGGAAGTGCATTAGTCTAGGGAATGTCTTTGATATGCAGGCCCTTTGGGTCCTCACTTGGGCAGGAACAGCTGGCAGGAGAGCAGCCACAGGGGCCTCCTGGTGCTGCTGATCTCTGAGCCCACATCAGCCCATGCTGAGAATAATACCCTGGCCTCCTTTTTCCTCCTTGAGAGAAGACCTGGGTTCAGTCCCAACTGTACTCCTTACCAAGTCATCTCATCTCTCAAAATTCATCATTAAATGGGGGTGTAGGCTGGGTAATGTGGCTCATCCCTGCAATCCCAACACTTTGGGAGGCCGAGGCAGGTGAATGACCTGAGGTCAGGAGTTTGAGACCAGCCTGTCCAACATGGTGAAACCCCATATCAACGAAAAATACAAAAATCAATGGGCTGTGGTGGTAGGTGCCTGTAGTACCAGCTACTCAGGAGACTGAGGCAGTGGAATCGCTTCAACCAGGGAGGCAGAGGTTGCAGTGAGCCGAGAACATGCCATTGCACTTCATTCTGGGTGACAAGAGCTAAACTCTTGTCTAAAATAATAATAATAATAAGTAAATAAATGAGGCCGGGCACGGTGGCTCATGCCTGTAATCCCAGCACTTTGGGAGGCCGAGGCGGGTGGATCATGAGGTCAGGAGTTCAAGACCAGCCTGGCCAAGATGTAAAACCCTGTCTCTACTAAAAATACAAAAAAAATAGCTGGGCATGGAGGCAGGCACCTGTAATCCCAGCTATGAGAGAGGCTGAGGTTTGAACCTGGGAGGCAGAGGTTGCAGTGAGCCAAGATCCTGCCACTGCACTCCAGCCTGGGTGACAGAGCAAGAGGAGGTGTGACCACCTACCTCCCAGATCTTTTGTGAGGATAAATGTATAAGCACCCTTTGTAAACACCTTGCCAAAGTAGACCATTACACTGTCCCTTCATTTGAGAAGGGACTGCCTTTTCTGCCTCACCATTCCCTCCCCTTCTCAGCAGCACTCTTCCCTTTCTGCAGGGCTGTAGCAGCTCCCTCCTATCCCTGCCTGGAGGGATAGGGAACTGAGTGCTGATTGCTTGGGGTGGGAGCACAACTGCAGTGCCCCAAGGTCCTCACACCTTCTTGGACCAGTCTGTCTAGCTCCAGCTCATCTTCAGAGCCATTCATTCTGGCATACTATAGTATTTTTCTAAGGCTAGTCTGTCCAGGTCTCTCTGAGTAGATGTAACCTCGTGAACTGCTTTGGCCCCTAAATCTCTCTAGCTTCCCTCAGCCTGCCAACAGTGATGAATACTACAAGTTAGAGGGGACTCAAGAGTTCTTCATGCCCTTTCTCAGAGTGGTCTTGCTGTTTGGAGCAGTACATTTGACATTTTTCCTTTATTTTCTGAGCACTTACCAGAGGGGCTTGCTTAGGTGTATGGTGAGGGGTGTCTAGAATTCTGTCTTTGTCTCTGGGAGGTCATGTCTCGTAGTGTTCTGGGAAGAGCCCCACCACTTTGGGAGTTTCAGGGAGAGACAAGGCAGGACTGGGGGTGTCCAGAGCTGCTCCATGGGCAGCAGCCCAGGTGAGCCTTGGGTGACCGTCCCCAGCCCCAGCTGTCAGCCTTACCCAGCTGCCTTTGACTAAGCTGCTCAGGGGCAGGGCTGGGCAGAGGGGGTATAGAGGAAGAGCGCAGCAGTGAGTGTGCAGCCAGCATGGACGTCAGAGCCAGCTCCGGGCCAAGGAATGGGGCAGAAGGATGTGTTTGCCCAGTGCTAATTGAGGGCACAGGGACAGTGTGGCTACAGGGCTGGAGGGGGCTCTCATTACGTGGTGAGATAGACAGGCAAGCCAGAGATGATATGGTCACTCCCAAGTGGCCTGGTAAGTGTGTATTTGCTAGAAACCATCATACCACCATGATAGACTGGGGGCTCTGTAAACAGTGATGATTTCTGTCGTAGTTTCTGGATGTGGGTGTCTAAATAGGGCTGCTTGGAGCTGGGTGTCTGTGCAGTTAGGGAAAGGGAAGCAGGTGCAGAGTCCTGGGGGGAAATGGCCACTATATCCATTGTCAATTCAATGTAAGCTTATGAATGTGAGAAATCTCGGTTTAGCTGATTGTGCCAAGAGGTGGCCAAGACTTTCTTGTGGGGACTGTTATCAGCTCAGCCAGTCCTCTTCCTGCTTGTGAACATTTGAACATTCTTGTTTTTTTTTTTTTTTTTTGAGACGGAGTTTCGCTCTTGTTACCCAGGCAATGGCGCGATCTTGGCTCACCGCAACCTCCGCCTCCTGGGCTCAGGCAATTCTCCTGCCTCAGCCTCCTAAGTAGCTGGGATTACAGGCACGCGCCACCATGCCCAGCTAATTTTTTGTATTTTTAGTAGAGACAGGGTTTCACCATGTTGACCAGGATGGTCTCGTTCTCTTGACCTTGTGATCCACCCGCCTCGGCCTCCCAAAGTGCTGGGATTACAGGCGTGAGCCATCGCGCCTGGCCCACTCTTGTTTTATTACCTTTTTTTTTTCTTTTTGAGACAGGGTCTTGCTGTGTCACCCAGGCTGCAGTGCAGTGGCATGATCACTGCAGCCTCGACCTCCTGGGCTCAAGCAGTCCTCCCACCTCAGCCTCCTTAGTAGCTGAGACTACAGGCACATGTCACTATGCCCAGCTAATTGTTAAAAAAACAATTATAGAGGCGGGGTCTTGCTATATTGCCCAGGCTGGCCCCAAATTCCTGGACTCAAGCAATCATCCTGCCTCAGCCTCCCAAAGTACTGGGATTACAGGTATGAGTCATCATTCCAGGACAGCACTCTTGTTTTAGAAAAAGAGTGATTCGGGCCAGGCACGGTGGCTCATGCCTGTAATCTCAGCACTTTGGGATGCCAAGGCGGGTGGATCACCTGAGGTTAGGAGTTCAAGACCAGCCTGGCCAACATGGTGAAACCCCTTCTCTACTAAAAATACAAAAAAAAGCCAGGCATGGTGGTGGGAATTACTCGAGACGCTGAAGCAGGGGAATCACTTGAATCTGGGAGGCATAGGTTGCAGTGAGCTGAGATCACACCACTGCACTCCAGCCTGGATGACAGGGCAAGACTCAGTCTGAAAAAAAAAAAAAGAGAGAGAGAAAGAGTCATTCTTGCTGTTCTCCACAAATAGAGACCCCAAGACCAAGGTGAAATCTGTTGGCAGGGTCTTGCCTTGGGCTCAGGGGAGAAAACAGTGTTTCCTACCATTCTACACAATTTATTCATTGTGCTATGTCTGGAAAGAACAGTGTCTAGGAATCCAACCACCTTGTTCTTGCCTTAGCTCTGCACTTACTGGTTATGTGGGACCCTGGACTTTTGTTTCCATACCTCTAAAATAAGGAGTTTACATTAAATTATCTTAAAGCCCCTTTCGATTCTGACAGTCTCTGGTTCTCAGCCCTATGGCCTTAAATTCTTCCTCTCTCTACACTTTTTGACTCTGACTTCCCTTTACAGTTCAATGCAAAGTTCCTGGGCCCAGGCCTGTTCATCCCAGCTTCTGACGGGATACACATGAGGTGTCACCATCCTTGGGGACATGAGGGCTTTGAGGCAGCAGGAAGGGACTGGTCATTTGTTTCCAGAATGAAGCCCTGGGCCGACTGCCAGAGCATCAGTGGCTACCAGCAGATGTCCCTCCCTCCTTGGAACAGCAGCCCATTCAAAGAGATGTCCTGACAACACCTGTGTACCCTGCACAGGGTCTCTGATGGGCGTGGGTGACATTATCTCACAGCAGCTGGTGGAGAGGCGGGGTCTGCAGGAACACCAGAGAAGCCGGACTCTGACCATGGTGTTGCTGGGCTGTGGCTTTGTGGTAAGTTCTACCCTCAGCAGGGCTTCAGTAGACTCAACAGTGGTCTTAGTTCTTTGCTATCTTCTGGCTTCCCTTGGACTCTAACACGTAAGCCAACTACCACCCTCTATTTTCTTAGTGTCCACTTCCCCTAAGGCTTTCTGATACTTGGGGCGGGGAGCTTAGTGATGTAAATGCCAAGTGCCCCCTCACTGCAGCCTGCCGCTATCTGGGGTGTACTTCCAGGGCCCTGTGGTAGGAGGCTGGTACAAGGTTTTGGATCGGTTCATCCCTGGCACCACCAAGGTTGATGCACTGAAGAAGACGTTGTTGGATCAGGTGAGCAGGAGAACAGTGGGGAGGGCAAGCTGTGTTGGGGGTAGGTGGAGATTTAAGCACTCACAGGACTTGAATTTCTCTTCCCTAGGGGGGCTTCGCCCCGTGTTTTCTGGGCTGCTTTCTCCCACTGGTAGGGGCACTCAATGGACTGTCAGCCGAAGACAATTGGGCCAAACTACAGCGGGTGAGCTGGGCAGGTGTGGAGAATGTCTTTGGCTGGCAGGTTGACAGCCCAGGGGAAGGAGACAGGTTTCATCAGGATAAAAAGGGGCAAGTGGAAGTAGAGTCCTAGGCAGTGGAGGGGAGGAGCTGAGGGGCATGGTGCAGGAATGTGTTCTTTGAACAGACATCTGTGTGTGACGTTCATTCTGGGAAGTGGGAGCTGCTTGGAGATGCAAGTGTTAATTTGCTCCTTCTCTGTCTCTCCAGGATTATCCTGATGCCCTTATCACCAACTACTATGTAAGAGCTGACACCCCAACTGCTTATTCTCCTGCTTCCTTAAGTCTAGATCTATCCCGGGATTGAGGGTCCTCCTCACATGGAAAACCTTTCCGTTGGGATTCTTCTTTCATTCCCAGGATGGGCACTGTAATTAGGGAAGCTATCACCCAATAGTTCTCCTTTTTCTTGTGTGCATAAGTTGGGGTAGGGCCGGGCAAGACAGTGAGCTTGGGATCAGGTGGTGGGGCAACCATCCAACCTTTACCTTCTCTCTCTTGCAGCTATGGCCTGCTGTGCAGTTAGCCAACTTCTACCTGGTCCCCCTTCATTACAGGTATGCCGCACCCCTACCCCACCTATCAAGGAAGACCCACATTAGCAACAGTTGGAGAGAAAATGATTCTCATTTCAACCTTGAGCTACTTTAGACCCCAGAATGCTGAGCCTTGATCAGAGCTCCTCAGCTTCCCAGGCATGTTATTAAGAATGTCTTGCTATTTCCAGAAACTGTCCCAGAATATCTGCCTGTTAACCTTCATCTCCCTAGGGAAGATCCTGCTTCCACCACCCTTGTCTCCATCCCACCTGAGCTCCGCACTTGATGGCCTATCTGCAGGGTCAGTGCCTGGGGTGCCATTGCCTAGGTTAGTTAGACAGGTGGACCAGAAAGCCAAGTTGGAGCCTGGCCAGATACGATAAAGATAGTTGCTGAACTGCACCCAAAAATATAGTGGAACTGAAGATGCATGGTTCAAATGCTTAGAGATGAGGGGTCTTGAGAACAGGGGAAAATATGGAACTCTTCAGAGGGGACATGGCCAAAATATACATGAATACCATAGCTAAAAGGAATACAGACTGGCTGGGCACAGTTGCTCACATCTGTAATTCTAGCACTTCGGGAGACTGAGGAAAAGGATTGCTTGAGTCCAGGAGTTCAGCACCAGCCTGGGCAATATAGTAAGACCCCATCTCTACAAAAAGTTAGCCAGGCATGGTAATATACACCTTTAGTCTCAGCTACTTGGGAGGCTGAGGTAGAAGGATCACTTGAGCCTGAGAGATGGAGGCTGCTGTAGCCAAGATCGTGCCACTTTATTTCAGCCTCGTGACAGAATGAAACCCTATCTCCAAAAAAAAAAAAAAAAAAAAAAAGGAATACAGACTTCTGAACCAAATCCTATACATTAGGGTCCTTGCAACACTCTTTGAAACTAGAGCAAGGTTAATTTAAAACAAAAAGGTGATACTTTATATGGTAGGCAGTACATTTTGGAAGATGAAATCTCAGCTGGTACAAGACAGATCAGTGAGTTTAGAGGGCGCCCAGACAGAGGTGTGAATAAGAGAGTTTGCATGGCAAGAGAGCCGCTAAGTATTTAGCCTTTGAGGCTCTCACCCAGGAAACAGAACTCTGGGATGGCACAAGAATTTGGGCCAGTTGTCCTTTGGTCCAAGCCACACAGACCCTTCATAGGGTGCTGAAGGGGCCAGGTGCAGTGGCTCATGCCTGTAATCCCAGCATTTTGGGAGGCTGAGGTGAGTGGATTACTTGAGGTTAGGTGTTTGAGACCAGCCTGCCCAACATGTGAAACCCAGTCTCTACTAAAAATACAAAAATTAGCCAGCTGCGGTGGAACACTTCTGTAGTCCCAGCTACTCAGGAGGCTGAGGCATAAGAATCACTTGAGCCTGGGAGGCAGAGATTGCAGTAAGCCAAGATCACGCTACTGCACTCCAGCCTGGGTGACAAAGGAGACGCTGTGTCAGAAAAAAAAATGGCACTGAAGGAAAGAGACCTAAATCCTGCCAGTACTCTGACAGGATCCCTCCTTTTCCATCACACATTCTGGTCTCCAGCCCTTGCTCATGCTTAGCCTTCCTCCTCTTCACCGTGCTATTCCTCTTCCTTAGGTTGGCTGTTGTCCAATGTGTTGCTGTTATCTGGAACTCCTACCTGTCCTGGAAGGCACATCGGCTCTAAGCCTACCTCACTCCATCATTTCCACTTTGCAGATTGGACCTGGAACAGTCAGACAACCTCCTCAAAGTGGGCACAGCAGTTTTCACGGGATTGGGTTGCCAGTCAGAGAACTTAAGAAGACTAGCACCCTCCCATTCCTCTCTTCACTCTTAAAATGTACACTGACTGCTTTAGAGCCCTTTAAAATAGTCTTATTCCCTCCACATACTAAGCACTCTATGAATATCTGTTGAACTTCATGACCTTATCAACTTTGCATCCGTATCCCAGCAGATGCTACTCGTTCCCACTCTCCATACACATTTGTTACTGTAACCCTGTGCAGCATTCTTGTAGCTCCAGCTCTTTAGAAACCCCAGAACCCTTTATATGATGCCTCAGTAAATATGTTATTAAATCTGTAGTCTGGAATCTGCAGTGATTGAGTAAGTTTTTAAGCAGAAAACGATTGGGGAGTCATTTCTCGAGCTGGAAAGAACCCAATTTTTTTTTTTTTTTTTTTTTGAGATGGAGTCTTGCCTGTCATGGAGTGCAGTGGCACAATCTCAGCTTGCTGCAGCCTCTGCCTCCTGGGTTCAAGCAGTTCTCCTCCCTCAGCCTCCCAAGTAGCTGGGACTACAGCCATGTGCCACTACACCCGGGTAATTTTTGTATTTTTAGTAGAGATGGGGTTTCACCATGTTGGCCAGGGTGGTCTTGATCTCCTTGACCTTGTCATCCTCCTGCCTCGGCCTCCCAAAGTGCTGAGATTACAAGCGTGAGCCACCACGCCTGGCCAAGCCCAGTCTTTTACAAATGAGGACCCTGAGGTTGGTAGAAGGGAGGTGATCTGTCCACACCAGGAGTTAGCAGAAACTTGAACCCAAATTTCTTTACTGCCTACCCAGTGATTGTAACCCGAAGGTCATGGGCAGAGTAATACTGCTACTGTGATTCCCAGGAGAGAAACTGAACTTTGCTAAACTACCACTTTGGGCAAACTCAAAAGCAGATGGGCCAGCCCTTTGTGGTCTGAAAGCACTCAGAGGCCAGAGGCCCTGTTACATGGTGCCTTGGTCAGACAGCCCTAGAATTTGGATCCTGGGGCTGGAAAAAGATAAAGAATGCTGGGAGACTCTGGTTGTGGCAGACTGCCCCTCGATGGGTCCCACTGTGTTGGCTGAGTGCCAGCAGTGCACTCTTGATGACTCCATTTGCATAACTGATAGCTGCGGGGAGGCAATAGGTTCCAGTCACACAGAGTTCTCGCAACTCCTCAGGCCTTTCTAGAAGGAGAGGACAGGGTCAGCACCATGGACAGCCCCATGGTTCCGTCTCCCTTTTGTGTGTAGGAGAACAGACAACCCTGACTAGTCTGGTCTGGGGACCGCCCTAGTCACTGCTGGCTGTTCTAAGCAGGGCGAGGGGCTCTCGTGGGTCCCAGAGCAGTCCTTATGTCCCAGCCGGCTTCTTGCTGCCCTGCGTCCAGTGCTGCTTCCAACGCTAGCCCCAGGGGCACAAAGGCTGGTGTCAGGAGTTGTGTCCCTCTGGGGGCTCGCCAGCCGCCAGACTCGAAGCTGTGGCTGTCATTGCTTCTACAATCAGTGCATGTTCTTCACTGACGTCAGTCGGAGCTGTTCTGGCGCTATATAAGGCTGGCGGCAGTCCCGGGACAGACCCTGTGTTCCCCAAGGCGCCTTCAGCCTGCCTCGAGGGACAGAAACTGGAGCTCCGTCTTGGACCGTACAAACACTCGCTGAAAACCTGTGAGTGGCTCAGAGCATTCGCCCAGCCTCCCCAAACATCAGGACTCCACTCAGCTCAGCCACCGCGCTCCTCCGGGAGGGAGGCTGGATGGAAGGGGTGGAACAGCACTGGCGCAGCCGCTGGGGCTGGAGGGCCGCCTGCGGGCATTGTTCCGGCGGAACCGCCGGGGGTCACCGGGCGAGCGCGGGGAGGGGAGCCGCCCCCAGCACCTGCCTGGCCAGTGCGGGGTGGGGAGCGGCCCCCTGCGGCTGCCCCAGGCGCATCTCACCCTGCGCTGCCCCTGTGTGTCCAGGGCCGGCGGCACCATGAGGCAGGCGGGACGCGCGGCGCTGCTGGCTGCGCTGCTGCTCCTAGTACATCTGCGCCCTGGGAGCAGCCAGAAGAGCCCCGAGGTGGCTGGGGTCCAGGACCCGAGTCTGCGCTGGAGCCCCGAGGCGCGGAAGCAGGGCGGCGGAGCCCGCGCGCTCCTCTTGCTGCTAGCGGAGCGCTTCCCGCGCCGCGCGGGGCTCGGGATGACAGGGGATCGGCTGCGGCGTGACAACCCTCCTCTGTCCATTGACCTCACCTTTCACCTGCTGCGGACCCTGCTGGAGCTGGCGCGGACGCAAAGCCAGCGGGAGCGCGCCGAGCAGAACCGCATCATATTCGACTCGGTGGGCAAGTGATGGGCCTGGTTTGGGGCCGCGAAAACTTTGACCCCTTTCCCCCACCTCAGGGTTGGGACGCGGGGCAGAGCCACCAGAGCATTCTCTGCGTGGCTATTTTTTAATAAAAGTGCTGAAGAGCTGTTGGCTTCTGTTGTTGGGGGGGCGGCAGTCACAGCAGGGTGGGAACCTGTGGGAAGGTGGGGCCCCCTAGCCAGCTGGAAGGGAACAGGATGCGCGGGGGAGGGGGGCTCCGGGAGAGCGGCTTTCAGCCAGGTCAGCCAGGTGCCTGTGGACCCCAGGGCTCCCCAAATCCCCAGGACCTCAGGTCCCGGCACCACCGCCTTGCCCTCAACCCTCTTCCAAGGGTGCTGGGCTCACCAGTTCTCTCCTGGCATCACGGAGGTGCCCAAAAAGGGTTCATTTGGCTTCCACCCGCCCAAACGGTCTCAGGTTCCAGGAAGGGCAGAATGGTGGCGGGTCGCCTCCAAAGCCGAAGCTGAGGGATTGGGCAGCGAAAGGAGATACGGGTCTGGGAGCTCGAGTTCTTTATTAAGATCCTCCCGGGGCGGGCGCCGAGCTGGGCTACTCTGCGGTCTCTGCGCAGATCCTCCCCGACCCTAGCGCAGGCTCTTGACCAGAGTCGGGTCGGCGCAGACCTGTGCCTGGGAAAGAAGGCTTAGTGAGCAGGTGCTGAGAAGGCGCGAGGCAGCTCGAGCCCAGCTCACTCGGTCGCCCGCCACGTGGGTTTCTCCTCTACTCAGCCAACTCTGCTTGCCCTCCCAGTAACCCGGAGGTACGGTGGGGGTGGAGGAAGTGTGCTTTTCCGCCCTGGGGGATGCACCTTTGTGGCTCCGGGGTAGGGTGGTACCGAGGATTGGGGGACAGTAACCGGGGGAGGGGACATGAGTGCACCAGCCAGGCCCCATTTCAAGTCCCTCAGGACACTCACCTTAAGGCCCATCCGGCCGCCCTTCCTCCGGCCCCGCAGTGCCCTCGTCTCCGTCCAGGGCCACTTCCTCATCTTCTTCCTCTCCGGAAGTGCCTGGGCCCAAGGAAGGCCTGGTGAGGTGGAGTCCCTGCCTTTCCTGCCATTTTGCCCGCCTTGCCCCCACATGGAGGGTCGGAACCCCAGTCCCGGTGGCCCTTGGCCATCTCCCTCACCCGGCTGGAAGTCGATGGTCCGCAGCATTTCGGCCACGTGCTCTACGCTCACGGTGAATGGCTCCATGCTCTCATAGCCTGGCTCTGGCCGCCCTGCCAGTTCCACCTTCGACATAGCCCCGACCCTGCAGCAACCACACTGGGCTCAACTGGCAATGCCCCAGCACCCTCAAGCCCCTCCCCCAGCCAGTGGAGCAGCGCAGCCCCCTCCTTTCCCTTCCCGCTGTGCCTACTCACTTATTGATCAGCTCCTTGGCCTGCTGCAGGGGAGAAAAGGAGGGTGAGAGTAAGCACTGGGCCAACCTGGGCTAAGTCCCATTTCTTTCTCACCACAGTCCTGCAGGGTAGGTGGGAAGGTACATCCCATTTCATTAAGGAGAAAATGAACTCAGAGGGGGTGAATTGCCCAAGGTGGTAGGGGCAAGGCAGGTCCAAGAGACAAGACTTGAACCTGGATGTCCAGGTGCCAAGGCCCCGACTCCAGCCACTCTGCAGCACTGCCACCCTCCCCTAGAGCCCACCTGGAGGTAGAGCGCCATCTGTGGCTCTTCCATGGACTGTATGGCAGACTCCACCAGCTTAGAGGAGGCCTCCAGGTGATCTCCGTACTGACGGATGAGGCCACGAACACGCTGCAGCTTCTCCTCTTGCTCCCGGGCCAGTGCCTGCAGCAGCTCGCCCTTGCGCTCCTCCAACACTGCACACAGGCTCTCGAACTTCTGGTTTAACAACTGCTTCTGCCTCCGGCTATTGTCCTGAAAGATGGGGAGCAAGGACCAGGGAAGGCGTGGCTGAGACCCGGTGGCTGGGAAATCCCAGGGTACTGGGCCTGCTCCCCACTTGATGGAGCTCAGAGAACCAAGACAGAAAGTGACCCGTCCACAGTGCCACTGCTAGTGGCTGAGCCAGAATCCAGCCCAGATCTCTTCTATAATAAAAACACAATGTTTTAAAGTAGCTTCAATGAGTGCTGTCTATATCCCTAGCCCTGGTTTTTACTTGCGTTATTCCATTTAATTCTTAAAAAGAACCCATGAGGTAGCTGGTGTACCATTATCATCATCACTGTTTTATGAGGTTAAACAAAACCAAAGCACAGAGAAGTTAAATAACTGGATTAAAGTTTCGAGGCAAAGCTGGAATGCATACCCAGCAGCCTGGCTAAAGCCCATCCCACCACTTTCAGGACCCCAGAAACTTTCAGACCAGTTTGGCCACAGCAATTCTTCTGGAAGGAAGCCCGGGGTCCGCAGACCCGCCAGTTGCTGTTCCCCCCTCCCTCTAGCCCAGGCTCACCTCGATGGTCTGGCACACTTCCTCCATCTGTGTGATCACTGCTTGCACCCGGTCATTGCCTGCCACCAGCATCGCAATGCCATCGCTGAGCTCACTCTGACACACAAACAGGTCAGCACTTAGAACTGGGACCTGGTCTAGAGCTACACCCCTCACCCCAGCCAGGGTTGCCTAGAAGAGGGCTGTCCCCTTCACCCCACCCACCATGAGGGCATCTACAGCCCTCTAGAAGACTTGAACTATCAGGAGGTACAGAAGCACATTCTAGGGATTCTAGAAGGAGGTGGAGAGAAGAAGCCCTCCACCACTAAGTGGGAAGGAACAGACAGTCTCCATCCACCAGATGCCAGGCACAGGGCTAGATGCTTTATCTGAAGATTCGTTTCTTGCATCAATTCTGATGCAAGAAATTCTTGATGATTATCCATTTGCATAATATTGCCTCTTCTCTGTTCTCTTTATCTTCTCATTCTGGAAATCTGATTCTCACGCTCAACCCTCTCCTCTCCCAGAGATACACATTCTGTTTTGTTTTGTTTTTTTTTTCAGTCCCCTCATGCTGTTCACTAGTTCTGTTTTCAGACAAAGCGGTCATTTAATTCATCTGTTTCTTTTTTTTTTTTTTTTGAGACGGAGTTTGCTCTTGTTGCCCAGGCTGGAGTGCAATGGTGTGATCTCGGTTCACTGCAAACTCTGCCTCCTGGGTTCAAGCGATTCTACTGCCTCAGCCTCCCAAGTAGCTGGGATTACAGGCATGTGCCACCATGCCTGGCTAATTTTGTATTTTTAGTAGAGATGGGGTTTCTCCATGTTGGTCAGGCTGTTCTTGAACTCCTGACCTCAGGTGATCTGCTCCCCTTGGCTTCCCAAAGTGCTGGAATTACAGGCATGAGCCACCGCGCCTGGCCTGATTTTTTTTTAAGAGACAGTCTCACTCTGTCACTCAGGCTGGAGGGCAATGGTATGATTGTTGTTCACTGCATCCTCAAACTTCTGCCCTCAGGTGATCCTCTCAACTTAGCCTCCTGAGTAGGTGAGACTACAGGCACATGCCACCACTCCCAACTAATTAAAACAATAAACTTTATAGAGATGGTGGTCTCACTATATTGCCCAGGCTGGTCTTGAACTCCTGGCCGTATCCTCCTGCCTCAGCCTCCCTAGTCACTGGGTTTTACAGGTTCCAGGCACCATGCCCAGCCATCTGTTGAATGATTTATTTTATTTATTTATATATATTTTTTGAAACAGGGTCTCACGCTGTCACCCAGGCTGGAGTGCAGTGGCTTGATCTCAGCTCACTGCAGCCTCAAACTCCCGGTCTCAGGTGATCCTCCCACTGCGGTCTCCCAGGTAGCTGGGACTACAGGCACATGCCACTATGTCCAGATAATTTTTTATATTTTCTTGTAGACAGGTTTCAATATGTTGCCCAGGCTGGTCTCAAACTCCTGGGCTCAAGTGATCCTCCTACCTCAGCCTCCCAAAGTGTCAGGATCACCAGTGTGAGCCACCACATGGCTACACGGTTGTTTTTTGATATTCTATTATTGTTTGGTTTTTAAATTTTTTTCACCTTTTTTTTTAAAAAAAGCATTTGATTCATGATTTCCAATTCTTTCATAATTCCAATATCTCAGTTCCCTAGCAGGGATGGGGGAGGTCCTAAATCTGTAATTTTTGTTTCTGCTGATTTCACTCATGGAGTACGTTTCTCTGTGCACCTTCAATTGTGAGCCAATATTTTGTTGATATTAATCTAAGGAAACCCTAAGGGCCTAAACTGAGCATATTTTCTTCCAGGCAGAATTTGCATTTGCCTCTGATGAAAGCCAGGTGGCACAATTTACTGCTTTTGCTCCTGGGATCCGTTTCACTTAGGGTCTTGGGAATCTTAGAGGCAGGTCCCCTCCTTTCAGGGGTTTGGAGAAATCATCTGGTTTCTCTAGCTCAGTGACACTGCCAGCAATGGTCCTCTTGGAAATGCTGCCTTTTCTGTGCTTGCCACTCAGTCTTTTCTCCTTGCCCCTTCCCACCGCCACTGACTGCCTCTGCTTCTATGTGCTCGCAATTGAATTTGAAAATTCTGTTTTATGCAGAATCTAGTTGTGTGATAGTGATAGGACCCTGCAAGTATCTCCCCCACCATACTGAAGTCTCTGTTTTCATTGATCATCTAATTTTACCCTCACAGCTACTTCCAGAAGCAGGCATTTTCATCCTCATTTTACACATGAGGAAAGCGAGGGCTGAAAAAGTCAAGTAACATATCCAGGTCACATACGGAGTCAAACACAGAGTTGGGACTTTCACCCCAATCAGCTTGACTTTTATTTTATTTTAGAGACGGAGTTTCAGTCTTTCTGCTCAGGCTGGAGTGCAATGGCGGGATCTTGGCTCGCTGCAACCTCTGCCTTCCAGGTTCAGGTGATTCTCCTGTCTCAGCCTCCTGAGTAGCTGGGATTACAGGTGCCCATCACCATGCCCGGCTACTTTTGTATTTTTAGTAGAGACGGAGTTTCACCATGTTGGCCAGGCTGGTCTAGAACTCCTGACCTCAGGTGATCTGCCCACCTTGGCTTCCCGAAGTGCTAGGATTACAGGTGTGAGCCACTGTTCCCGGCTTAATCTGCTTGACTTTAGACCCTCTATGGTCTAAAAAGGGGAGACACGAATAATTCACCCCTTGTTTAGCATATAAGCAAGAAATAACCGTAAAATGGGCAACGAGGCTGGGTGCGGTAGCTCATGCCTGTAATCCCAGCACTTTGGGAGGCTGAGGTGAGTGGATCACCTGAATTCAGGAGTTTGAGACCAGCCTGGCCAACATAGTGAAACCCCATCTCTACTAAAAATACAAAATTTAGCTGGGTGTGGTGGCGGATGCCCGTAATCCCAGCTACTTGAGAGGAGACAGGAGAATCGCTTGAACCCAGAAGGCAAAGGTTGCAGTGAGCCAAGATTGTAACATTGCACTCTGGGCCACAAGAGCAAAACTCTGTCTTAAAAAAACAAAAACAAACAAACAACAAAAAAAGGCAAGCAGCAGCCCAAGGGGCTGCTCTGTCTACAGAGTGGTCATTCTCTTATTCCTTTACTTTCCTAATAAACTTGCTTTCACCTTACTCTATGGACTAGCCCTAAATTCTTTCTTTTGCAAGATCCAAGAATCCTGTCTTGGGGTCTGGATCAAGACCTCTTTCCTCTAACAGAGGCAGGAGGATACCTTGAGCCCAGGAATTCAAAACAAGCCTGGGCAACACAGTGAGATCTTGTCTCTTTTTAATATTTTATTTTTGTTTTTGAGACAGGGTCTCACTCTATCACCCAGGCTGGAGCGCAGTGGCACAATCATGGCTCACTGTAGCCTCAACCTCCCGGGCTCAAGTGATCCTCCTACTTCAGCCTCCTGAGTAGCTGAGACTACAGGCATGCCAACATGCCAAGCTAATGTTTTGTAGAGACAAGGGTCTCACTCTGTTGCCCAGGCTGGTCTCGAACTCCTGGGCTCAAACAATCCCCCTGCCTCTTCCTTCTAAAGTATTATTAGTACTACTACTAAGTGTTATTATTAGCAGTATCCTCCCAAAGGATTACAAGTGTGAGCCACTGTGCCCTGCCTGAGACCCTGTCTCTATAAAAAATTAGCTGGGCATGGTGGCACACGCCTGTAATCCCAGCTACTTGGGGAACTGAGGTGGTAGGGATCATTTGAGCCCAGGAGTTCAAGACTGCTGCAGTGAATCACAATCACAGCACTACATTCCAGTCTGGGCAACAAAGTGAGACCTCCCTCCCCAGTCTCTTTAAAAAATAAATAAATGGGGCTGGGCGCGGTAGCTCAGGCCTGTAATTCCAGCACTTTGGGAGGCCAATGTGGGTGGATCACATGAGGCCAGGAGTTCAAGACCAGCCTGGCCAAGGTGGCAAAACCCTGCCTCTACTAAAAAAAATTTAAAATTTTTAAAAAGTTGGGCATAGTGGCACACACCTGTAATTCTAGGTACTGGGAAGGCTGAGGCATAAGAATCGCTTGAACCTCGGAGGCAGAGGTTACAGTGAGCTAAGATTGCACCACTGCACTCCAGTGTACTCCAGCCTGGGCAACAGAGACTCTATCTCAAAATAAATAAATAGATAGATAGATAGGGCTGAGTGTGGTGGCTCACACCTGTAATACTGGCGTTTTGGGAAGCTAAGATGGGAGGATCGCTCGAGTCCAGGAGATCAAGGCTGCAGTAAGTCATGTGTGTGCCACTGCCCTCCAGCCTGGGCAACAGAGTGAGCTCCTATCTCTAAATAAATAAATAAATAAAACCAAGTGGAGTAAGAGGCTGACACCAAGACCCTGTCCTAAGCCCCCACCTCCCACACATCTGCTCCCTCCTGTTTGATACCTTCTGGCGCTTGTAAATGGTGGGCAGTGGGGCCACCTCACAGTCCTTGTGGGCACCAAAGACCTTGCAGAGAGAGCAGGTGGGCACCTCACAGCTCAGGCAGTAGATATTAATCTTCTCCTCTTCATGTTCCTCACACATGAGGTGCTGCTCAGCCTTGGAGTGTAGCGGCCTAGAGAGGAGTGGGCGGGGGAGGGGGACCTCAAGCATGAAGGCCCCAGGAGCACCTTCTCTTCAGCCTCCACCAACCACCACCACCTCCGCTGCCCCCCAGGCTAGAGCTGTGGCTGACCTGCCAAGTACTTCCACAGAGCTCTGAACTTGGGGAACAGAAGGAGCTAAGAGACAGAGGAGGCCTGGATCTGAGAATAGTCTATATTCCAGGGCGCAGGGAAGTCCCACAGGACAAGAAGGGCTGGTGAGGATCTTGCTGATGGAGGAGAGGGTAGGGGTAATGTACTGGGCAGGGAATCAGACTGCCATCTCTGGGAGGCCTGAGGCAAGTCCCTCCCGCTCTCCGGTCCTCTCACCTCTACACAGAACAGGCAGGTTGACTGTTTCAGTCTCTCCCTTCTGACCCTGATGGGTTCCTTAGCTGTGTCCCAAGCCCTGCCATTTAGAGAGGCAAGAGACCCTGGCAGCTCACCTGGATGACTCCTGCTTGTAAATGTCGATAATGTTCTCCACTAGCAGGTTTCGCTGCAGGCCGTAGACTCCGTGTCTGTCCAGGACAACCTCATGCCTGCAGGATGGGCAGCGGAAACGGCCTCCTGAAGACACGGTGGTGGAACCCCGGGACTGCCACAGAGGATTCGAGGCCTGTGGGGGCAGACGGCGTGACAGAGCAGGCATGAGGGAACTCGGAGGAGACAGGGTGAAAGGGCTTGGGGGCTCGGGAGTAGGAAAATGGTCGAGGGGTAGACGTCAGCTCTTCTCTGTGGCTCATTCACCTGAGAGCAGCACGGGGTAGATGGCCATGGAGACCCTGCTTCCCACCTTTGCCTCATTACTCAGCCCACTTCCTAGAGTGCCCCTGCATCCAGAGCCCAGCTTTGGCCAACTGCCTAGTCAGGATGGGATCTCTCCAAAGGGGCCCAGCTTGGAGCCATGAGGAGACATTGGCCTTGGCAATAAGGTCGAGGCAGAAAATGGACTCTGAGTGATACAGCCAGTATCTTCCAGTCTGGGGCCCTCTTGGGCCATATCTGGGGAAGACTCTCTGCAGTCCTGGGCAGGGGTACAAGCAGAGACAAGTGTGAACAATGGGGTTCACAAACTAACTAGCCGAGTAATTCTAGACAAATGCTCCAGGAACTGGGAGTCAGGAGTCATGGGTTCTTGTGCTCTCTCTGATGCCCAGGCTGGAGTGCAGTGGTGGGATCATAGCTCACTGCTCACCATAGCCTCGACCTCCTAGGCTCAAGGAATCCTCCCATCTCAGCCTTCCAAGTAGCTGGGACTACAGGTATGTGCCGCCATGCCCAGCTAATTTTTTTATTTTTAGTAGAGATGAAATGTCCTTATGTTGCCCAGGCTGGTCTGAAACCCCTGACCTCAAGTGAACCTCCCGCCTCAGCCTCCCAAATTGCTGGGATTATAGGCATGAGCTACCATGCCCAACCTCTTAACCATATAACTTTAGGCAGGTATTCAACCTCTGTGAAACTGAGGATAAAACTAGATTACTCATTTTATATCAAATAGTGAGTGTGCCAGGTAGTTGCTAGGCTCTGAGTTAAAGACAGAAAGAAAATGCATTCCTGCCCTAAGAACAAGCACCTGACAACTACATCCAGCAGGATGGGTGTTGTAATGGGGTAAGCTCAGAAGGAGGACTTCACAGATTCCTGTCACTTCCTCCCACTTACATCTCTTTCCTAGAGAACTTGCTCCATCCTGTCCTAGAAGGGAGATCCCTGCCACAGATGATTGGTTCAGAGCTAAGGAGGTGATCATCTGACTCAAGCAGAACCAAACAAATGTCTCCTAAGAACTTGGACTTGAGACTCAGCGGCTTAGCTGGCTACACCGTGTGCTGCCAGCTTAGGAACTGAATAGCCTGTGGAACTGGGCCAAAAGTGACATCACAGCCACCCTGGAAAATGTGAGGGGTCAGAAACTATGAACAGAGACAAGGGGCTGGCCTACAGAGAAGAGAATCTATGAGTGGGGAGATGCAGAGACTGCTTATTGTTCCCTGATGTTCACCATCTTTTCTTCTTTAATTGTAAGGGCCCTGAGTTTTGTTTGTTTGTTTGTTTGTTTTTTGAGACAGTGTCTCACACTGTCACCCAGGCTGGAGTGCGGTGGCACTATCTCAGCTCACTGCAACCTCCACCTCCCAGGTTCAAGCGATTCTCCTGCCTCAGCCTCCCAAAGTGCTGGGATTACAGGCTTGAGCCACCACACCTGGCCGGGCCCTGAGTTTTAACAAGACACATGGTATAAAGGGCTGGGTGTGGTGGCTCAAGCCTGTAATTCCAACACTGGGAGGCTGAGGTGGGCATATCACTTAAGCTCAGGAGTTTGAGACCAGCCTGGGCAACATAGCAATAACTCATCTCTACTAAAAATAAAAAAATTAGCTGGGCATGGTGGCACATACCTGTAGCCCCAGCTACTCTTGAGGCTGAGGCAGGAGAATTGCTTGAAACCAGGAGATGGAGGCTGGAGTGAGCTGAGACAGTGCCACTGCACTCCAGCCTGGGCAACAGAGAGAGACTCCATCTCCAAAAAACAAACACACACCTGTAATCCCAGCACTTTAGGAGGCCAAGGCAGGTGGATCACAAGGTCAAGAGATTGAGACCAGCCTCATCAAGATGGTGAAACCCCGTCTCTACTAAAAATACAAAAATTAGCTGGACATGGTGGCAGTCGTCTCTAATCCCAGCTACTAGGGAGGCAGAGGTTGCAGTGAGCAGAGATCGCATCACTGCACTCCAGCCCTGGGTGATAGAGTGAGACTCCATCTCAAAAAAAAAAAAAAAAAAAAAAGGAACAAAACTTAGGCCAGGCTGTGCATGGTGGCTCACGCTTGTAAACCTAGCACTTTGGGAAGTGAAGGATGACTTGAGTTCAGAGTTCAGAAGTTCAAGACCAGCCTGGGCAATACAGTGAAACCTTGTCTCTACAAAAAATAGAAAAAATTTGTCAGCTGGCTCATGCCTTTAGTCCCAGGTACTTGGGAGGCTGAGGTAGGAGGATGACTTGAGCCCAGAAAGTCAAGGCTGCAGTGAACTGTGATCATGCCACTGCACTACAGCATGGGTGACAGAGTGAGACCGTCTCAAAAACAAAACAAACAAATAAAACAACAACAAAAAAAACCTCTTAGAGCTAATATTTACTTATCTGAGTCTCGGGCAAAGGCAGTTTTATTCTTTTTAAGCAAAAGGGTAATGAAGGAACAAACCTCAAACCTTCACAGAGAAAAGAAACTACAGCCTGGAAATCAACTATGCAACTGTGGACTAAAGCTATTTAAGCAAAGATAAACAAAAGATGACTCATCAAATTAAAACCCTGTGTGCCATGGAGCTCTATAAGGGCCCTGCTTTCAACCAAAATGACCTGGTTGTCTGTGAAATGGAGAGGAAATAGCCCAAATCTCAGGGGAGACCTCCTCCCTTGGACCTGTGCGTGCCTCTACGGTACATACGTCACCCGATTCTGCCTGAAAAATATTCTGAGACATAACCAAATGAAGACACTCAACTCAGGTCATACCCCTCTATTCACCAAAGAAGGCAAAGGACTAAACAGAGATTGCAAACTAACAACAACATCCAACCAGGCAGCTTATGCTGAAGAGAATAGTGAAAGAAGGCCAAGATAAACACAGTGGGTTGAGTCAACAATTCACCTTCAGCCCCAGATAAAACTACCCTGATAGAAGAGGAGTGATAAGCAGACAAAATCCAAAAAGATGCAAACCAAGATAATACAAAAAGAAAAGAAAAAAGAAGGCTTGACAAGCAAGGGACAGATAAACACCATTTGGAAGAAGAAATGCTCCAAGAATCAATGCCATTTTGATCTAACATTTTTAAAGGAGTAACAGAAACAAAGAGATATAAGTGATCAAAACTGGAGAAGAAAAGAGAGCTGGCAGAATTAAGGGAAGAAATCAAGTAACTATCAGGCTGGGTGCGGTGGCTCACACCTGTAATCCCAACACTTTGGGAGGCCGAGGCGGGCGAATCATGAAGTCAGGAGTTCGAGACCAGCCTGGCCAAAATGATGAAACCTCGTCTTTACTAAAAATACAAAAAATTAGCTGGGCATGGTGGCGGGCACCTATAATCTCAGCTACTCAGGAGGCTGAGGCATGAGAATCACTTGAACCCAGGAAGTGGAGGTTGCAGTGAGCCAAGATCACACCACTGCACTCCAGCCCAGGTGGCAGTGCAAGATTCTGTATCAAAAAAAAAAAAAAAAAAAAATCAAGTAAATATCAACACAGAAAAAAAAATCTAGGCCGGGCGCAGTGGCTCACACCTGTAATCCAAGCACTTTGGAGGCCAAGGCAGGTGGATCACCTGAGGTCAGGAGTTCAAGACCAGCCTGACCAACATGGTGGTGAAACCCTGTCTTAAAAGGAAAAAAAAAAAGAAAAAGAAAAAAATCCACATTTGACACAGTAGAATGGATGATGCTGATAAAAGTCAGATAGATTGCAACAGAAATTATCAGCTAAAAGTAATCAGGACTGCAGCCTGTAACATGAATAAACCTTGAAGACATTATGCTAAGCAAAATAAGCCAGACACGAAAGGACAAATATTGTATAATTCCTCTTAAATTAGGTACCTGGCATAGGATGGATGGTGGTTGCCAGTTGCTGAAAGGCGGGGGAATAAGGAGTTATTGTTTTAGGGGTGTGGGGTTTCAGTTTGAGGTGGTGATAAAGTTCCAGAGATGGATAGCTGGGTGTGGTGGTGCACACCTGTAGTCCCAGCTACTCAGGAGGCCGAGGCAGGAGAATTGCTTGAACCTGGGAGGCAGAGATGTCAGTGAGCAGAGATCATGCTACTACACTACAGCCTGGTGGCAGAACAAGACTCCATCTAAAAAAAAAATATTGATGACAAGCATGAAGACTGGAGGTGGTATGGGATGGATGTTCATGATTTTTATGTGTGTGTGTGTGTTTTTTTTTGGAAGGGAAGGGAGGGAGTGGAGGAAGGTGGGGAAGAAGAGGGAGGAGGAGAAAGGAAAATAGGATTTTTATGTGTTTTTATTTATCTTATTTTTATATATTTATTTTTCTTTTTCAAAACCATGATCAGAAGAATATTTTTATTTTATTTTACTTTTTTTGAGACGGAGTTTTGCTCTTGTTACCCAGTCTGGAGTGCAATGGTGCGATCTCAGCTCACCGAAACCTCCACCTCCTGGGTTCAGGAAATTCTCCTGCCTCAGCCTCCTGAGTAGCTGGGACTACAGGCACGTGCCACCATGCCCAGCTAATTTTTTGTATTTTTAGTAGAGATGGGGTTTCACCACGTTGACCAGGATGGTCTCAATCTCTTGACCTCGTGATCCACCCGCCTCGGCCTCCCAAAGTGTTGGGATTACAGGCGTGAGCCACCGCACCTGGCCACATCCCTGCTTTTTAACAGAAGCATTTACCAAAGCACAACATAGGGGAAGTAGCATAAAACCACAGTAGTTTTAGCTGCCCCTGTGACTTCCTCACCAACAGAAATCACAGCTGTTTTCATATCACATTACAGTTGTTGCTAACATTTAAAAAAATAATGTATGCTTATCACTAATTCTAAATTACAGCAGTTCTCAGACTCACTACTGTACCTCATTTTTTTTTTTTTTCTGAGACAGAGTCTTGCTCTGTTGCCAGGCTGGAGTGCAGTGGCGCGATCTCAGCTCACTGCAAGCGTGCGCTACCATGCCTAGCTAACTTTTGTATTTTTAGTAGTGATGGGGTTTCATTATGTTGGCCAGGATGGTCTTGATCTCCTGACCTTGTGATCGATCTGCCTTGGCCTCCCAAAGTGCTGCGATTATAGGCATGAGCCACTGTGCTGGGCTAGACCTCATTTATCAATGTGTTAGTTAAGAAGCACTTGTATTACTCCATCAAATGTGGTTTAAATATTTTGGTGACTACATTCCAGTGTTTCCAAAGCTTTTCTTCATTATTTTCCCCTCTGGGAGATTTTTTTTTTTTTTTTTTTTTTTTTTTTTGCGACAGAGTTTTGCTCTTGTTGCTCAGTGCAATGATGTGATCTCGGCTCACCAGAACCTCTGCCCCCTGGGTTCAAGTGATTCTCCTGCCTCAGCCTCCAAAGTAGCTGGGATTACAGGCATGCACCATCACACCTGGCTAATTTTGTATTTTTGGTAGAGATGGGGTTTCTCCGTGTTGGTCAGGCTGGTCTTGAACTCTCGACCTCAGGTGATCTGCCTGCCTTGGCCTCCCAAAGTGCTGGGATTACAGGCGTGAGCCACCAGGCCTGGCTGGGAACCTTTTTAATTAAAAAAAATATATATCTATTTTTTAAAGAGATAGAGTCTCGGCTGGGCGCAGTGGCTCATGCCTGTAATCCCAGCACTTTGGAAGTTTGAGGCAGGTGAATTACTTGAGGTCAGGAGTTTGAGACCAGCCTAGCCAACATGGTGAGACTCATCTCTGCTAAAAATAGAAAAATTAACTGGAAATGGTGGCGTACACCTGTAATCCCAGCTACTTGGGAGATTGAGGCATGAGAATCGCTTGAACCTGGGAGAAGGTTGCAGTGAGCCAAGAACTCACCACTACACTCCAGCCTGGGCTACTGAGCAATAGTCTGTCTCAAAAAAAAAAAAAAAAAAAAAATAGAGAGAGAGAGAGATAGGGTATCGCTATGTTCCTCTGGCCTTAAACTCCTAGGCTCAAGGGATCTTCCTGCTTCAGCCTCCTGAGTAGCTGAGACTGTGTGCCACTGCTCAGGATCCTTTTTAGATATTTTCCCCCAACAGCTCCCATTCCCTCCATTAAATGTTAATATCATCAATATACTGTGTATCTGTTTATGTACCAAGTGCTTATCTGCCCTTTACACATAAAAAGAGTAAAATTTGAGGCCGGGCGCTGTGGCTCATGCCTATAATCCCAGCACTTTGGGAGGCTGAGGTGGGTGGATCATGAGGTCAAGAGATGGAGATCATCCTGGTCAACAAAGTGAAACCCCGTCTCTACTAAAAACACAAAAATTAGCTGGGCATGGTGGCGCGTGCCTGTAGTCCCAGCTACTCGGGAGGCTGAGGCAGGAGAATTGCTTGAACCCAGGAGGCGGAGGTTGCAATGAGCCGAGATCGTGCCATTGCACTCCAGCCTGGGTAACAGGAGCGAAACTCTGTCTCCAAGAAAAAAAAAAAGAGTAAAATTTGGCCAGGTGTGGTGGTTCACACCTGTAATCCCAACACTTTGGGAGGCCGAGGTGGGTAAATCACCTGAGGTTGGGAGATGGAGACCAGCCTGACCAACATGGAGAAACCCCGTCTCTACTAAAAATACAAAATTAGCCAGGTGTGGTGGTGCATGCCTGTAATCCCAGCTACTTGGGAGGCTGAGGCAGGAGAATCACTTGATCCCGGGAGGCAGAGGTTGTGGTAAGCTGAGATTGCACCATTGTACTTCAGCCTGCAACAAGAGCAAAACTCCATCTCAAAAAAAAAAAAATAGTAAAATTTGTTTGCCCCCTTCCAAGAATCATTTTTCCCCCCTGAGAGCAATATCGCTCCCATGGAGAATACATGCTATATTCTAATGCCATCAGTTTCCTTTATAATCATATGTATTACACTGTATGCATTTAAAAATATTGTTATTAGAAAGGATCCATAGGTTTCACACTGTGACAAATCGGTACATGGCAGAAAAAAAGAAATTACTCTCTGTCCTGATTATAAGTCTCTCAATTTTCTTTTTTTTTTTTTTGAGGCGTAGTTTCACTCTTGTTACCCAGGCTGGAGTGCAATGGTACGATCTCAGCTCACCGCAACCTCCGCCTCCTGGGTTCAGGCAATTCTCCTGCCTCAGCCTCCTGAGTAGCTGGGATTACAGGCACGCGCCACTGTGCCCAGCTAATTTTTTGTATTTTTTTTAGTAGAGACAGGGTTTCACCATGTTGACCAGGATGGTCTCGATCTCTTGACCTCATGATCCACCCGCCTCGGCCTCCCAAAGTGCTGGGATTACAGGCATGAGCCACCGCGCCCGGCCAGTCTCTCAATTTTCTAATCAGAAATAAAAATTTTATACTCTAAGGATACATGACAACTTACTTAATACAACTTCATAGCTGACAGTCTGCATTAGACTAAAGATCTTTCAGCTGACTAATACCCAGTTAGAAAAATCCTATCTCCTGCTTCTGTTTATCTTTCTATTTCAAGACTAAGAGATAATTGATTGGTTCTATTATACACATAAATATCTTGTTCTTTCCTTAAATCTTACATTTACACAAAGAAGGCAGCCCCATAAAGTAAAATTTCATGTGCCAATGATGTGATGTGTAGAGGAAATTCCATCACTCTAGGAAACG
Source organism: Callithrix jacchus (assembly GCF_049354715.1). Taxonomy (NCBI): domain Eukaryota; kingdom Metazoa; phylum Chordata; class Mammalia; order Primates; family Cebidae; genus Callithrix; species Callithrix jacchus. The sequence goes on from NC_133515.1 coordinate 87,729,801, forward strand.
TAACAGAACACCTAGATTTATGTCCTTAGTCTGTCCCTTTGTTTGTGTGACTGTGACCTCTTTCCCACGTTCTCCTCTGTAAAATGGAGATAACGTCCATTCTATGTATCTCAAATGGAATCATGTTTGTGAAAGTATTCTATAAATTATAAGGCACTGCACAAACACAGAGGACTATTAACAATCCTAATCTAGACCTTAAAAAGAAATTACCACACAGAACCACAGGGTATGAAATGACTGTTCTTTCTTCACTGTGAAGGATAAGATGGAATGGAACAAATAAATTGAATTTAATTCTAGGTTATGTGCAGGCTGCTGTGTGGAATATGTGCCATGAGCTCTCTCACTTTTAGGCTTGATGGTGCCTTCTATTTCCTTTGTATGTTCCATAGCATCTCATAGAAATGTTCCATCTAGAAAGATGCTCTGTAGGCTGGGCACAGTGGCTCCTGCCTGTAATTCCAGCACGTTGGGAGGCTAGGCAGGCAGATTACCTGAGGTCAGAAGTTCAAGACCAGCCTGACCAACATGGCAAAACCCTGTCCTACTAAAAGTACAAAAATTAGTCAGGTGTAGTGATGTATGCCTGTAATCCCAGCTACTAGGGAGGCTGAGGCAGGAGAATTGCTTGAACCCGGGAACTGGAGATTGCAGTGAGCCAAGATTGCACTCCAGCTCGGCAACAGGAACAAAACTGTCTCAAAAAAAAAAAAAAAAAAAAAGGATGCTCTGCAAATGCAGCTACTCTATCAAATCCAGACTTATCTCAAGAATGTTCTCCCTCTTCCCTGGCTATCCAGAGAGGTGCCAATTTGGGACACAGGCCCTGGATGCAACGAGGCTTGTCGGAGGCTATTTCCCCCAACCTGAAGGCCTGGTCAATGATGAAGGATGGAGCATGCAAGTTCTGTAAGCCGGACACTCAGAACACTGAAAAAACCTTGGGAAACGGTGGGCAGAAGACCAGACATTAGGAGAAAAGCTAAAGAGCATGAGAAGAATCCAGGTTTTGGTAAAAACCGACTTTGTGAAACAAAATCATTAACATTACAAGAGATGTTAAAGGTCAGTTCAAGGCCAGGTGCAATGGCTCACACCCATAACCCCAGAGCTTCAGGAGGCTGAAGCGAGAGAATCACTTGAGGCCGGGAGTTTGAGACTAGACTGGGCAACATAGTAAGACTTTGTCTCTACAAAAAAATTTTTTTAATTAGCTAGGTGTGGTGGTGCATGCCTGTAGTCCTAGCTACTCGGGAGGCTGAGGCAGGAGGGCTGTTTGAGCCCAGGAGTTCAAGGCTACAGTGGGTTAAGATTGTGTCACCACACTCCAGCCTAGGTGACAGAGTGAGACCCTGTCTCTTTGGGAAAAAAAAAAAAAATTGGCCGGGTGCAGTGGCTCATGCTTGTAATCACAGCAACTTGGGAGGCCAAGGTGGGCAGATCATGAGGTCAGGAGTCTGAGACCAGCCTGGCCAATAGGGTGAAACCCCATCTCTACTACAAATACAAAAATTAGCCGGGCATGGTGGCATGTGCCTGTAAGCCCCAGCTACTTGGAAGGCTGAGGCAGAAGAATTGCCCAAACCCAGGAGGTTGCAGGTTAAGCCAAGATTGTACCACTGCACTCCAGCCTGGCCAACAGAGTGAGACTCTGTCAAAAAAAAAAAAAAATCACTTTAAAACACACTTTTCCACCAGGCACAGCGCCTCATGCCTGTAATCCCAGCACTTTGGGAGGCTGAGGTGGGAGGATCCCTTGAGTCCAGGAGTTGGAGAACAACCTGAACACGAAAATAACAAAAAAAAAAAAAAAAGAGAACAACCAGGGAAACCTGGTTTAGTAGAGAGAGACCCCTGTCTCTACTAAAAAAATTAGCCAGGGGTAGTGATGCATGCCTGTGGTCCCAGCTACTCAGGAGGCTGAGGTAGGAAGGATAGCTAGAGCCTGGGAAGTTGAGGCTGCAGTGAGCCATGTTCTAGTCACTGCACTTAGCCTGGGCAACAGAATGAGACCCTGTCTCAAAAATAAATAAAGAAATAAAACATGCTTTTTTTTTTTTTTTTGAAATGGAGTTTCGCTCTCATTACCCAGGCTGGAGTGCAATGGCACGATCTCAGCTCACCGCAACCTCCGCCTCCCAGGTTCAAGCAATTCTTCTGCCTCAGCCTCCTGAGTAGCTGGGACTACAGGCACGTACCACCATGCCCAGCTAATTTTTGTATTTTTAGTAGAGATGGGGTTTCACCATGTTGACCAGGATGGTCTCGATCTCTTGACCTTGTGATCCACCCGCCTCAGCCTCCCAAAGTGCTGGGATTATAGGTGTTAGCCACCGAGCCCGGCTTACACCCTTTTCATTCACAGTTATGTAAACAGGCTTGAAGTGGTGAAATAGCCTGATTTACAGTGTGTGGCAAATTCACAAAGAAACCCGCGAGAGGAGAATCCAGGGGTGTTAAGTCTCAGTCTAGGTTTTGGTTCTCACTAAATCAAGATTCTTCCCTACACAAGTAAGAGCCCTAACCCTACTACAAACTTAATGCAATTCACAGAATTTTAGTGAACCAAGTTCTCATCAGGGAGACCTGCCCAAAGTTGTACTGAAGAAGTCCTGGTGGCTTCAGAGTGGGCGGAAGTGGTCGAGGAGGCAGGCTGGGCGGGATCTTCTCTGGCAGGCCTGTACCTGACGACACCTGATCCTAGCAACTAAAGGATAAAGAAATGGAATTTGGGTGGCGTGAAACAAAAGTCATCGCTCTGAGACTGCCCCTTGCTGGAGAAGGAAGCTCCTTCCTGACAGTTCCCCTCCGCAGACAGACATCCTCCAGAAGAGCTGTTTCAGAACAACCTTCTTACAAGGCCCTTTGGGCGTCTGTTAAATTACAACAGGTTGCAGCTCACAAACAAGTGCCCACAGTGGGGTGGAGGCAGGTATAAAGTTAAACTGAGGGCTTGCTTTAAAGCCAGTTAGGAGGGAATAGAATTTACCAATACAGAAACACATGGGAAGACGTTTGTGTCAAATTCCCACACCAACAGCTTTCCTTTAGTGGAAGTTCTTGGTAGCTGAGTGGGTGCAGGTGTGGGGAAAGAAGGAGGAAGAAATTAGAGGGGTTAATGTGGTGTCTTGGTGTTGTTTCATTCTGTTTCAATTCCGAGAGAAAGAGTTGTTACAGCTCTAAAAAGAATTAAATTAAGATGGCCACTATGTAAAAGTGTTTGGGGACATGGGCTTGAATGTAATATGAAAAAAGTGCTGGGCTTGGTGGGGTGCACTCCAGAGGCTGAGGCAGGAAGATAACTTGGGCCCAGGAGTTCAAGAGCAGCCTGGGTAACATAGTGTGACACCACCTCAAAAACAAAAAACAAAGTAATATGCAAAAATAAAAATAACTGTGTTGGGGAGGTAAGATTATGATTTCCTCCCAATTCCTTAATACTGTACTTTCTTCTTTGTAGAGCTGAGGTCTCACTATGTTGCCCAGGCTGGTCTCAAACTTTTGGGTTCAAGTGCTCCTCCTGTCTCAGCCTCCCAAAGTGCTGGGATTACAGGTGTGAGCCACCTCACGTAGCCAGTATTTTTATATAAATGTTTTCAAATTTTGCATCCTGGCTGTCTTGTTAACTTGGTCTTATAAAATCACCATTTCATTGCAGTTCCCCAAAACTCTTGCTTGTTGTCCATCACAGCAGTTTTTAGGACAGCAAAACACAGGAAACCATCTAAATGTTTTAGAGGACAGATTATTTAAATGGACTGTGGTCCAGTCATAGCAATGAAAACTACACAGCTATTTAAAAAGGAAGACACAGATCTGAATGGTGGATACGATATAATCACCCAGAGAAAGTGAAGAAAGGCAGGTGGAGGGCTTGGGTCTAGTTTGAGAACATATAAACATGCAAACATGCGCCGATTTGTGACATTTTCTGGAAGTATTCCCAAGAACGTTAGTAATAGTTACTTCAACCTGGTAAAGACAAGTCAGGGTCTGAGGTGAATGGCAGATTTGCTTTTCACAATATGAACTCCTAGACTGCTTTGAACAGTATGTTTACATATTACAAATTCTAAATGATATATTGTTATCACTTTGATAACTGTTAACTTTCTAGGCAACGCTCTAAGGGTATTCTTCCAAAGTGGTTTGAAGATAGAGGAAAAGTCCCATTCTTTCCAAAAGTCCTATTCTTGCCCCATACTTAGAAAACAGACAATCTGATTATGCCTACAGTTGTCAAAATGTGGAGGCAATGTGCGAAAAAACTAAATATGCTCATCTTTCAGAGGGAGATCTACTGAGTTATATTGAGATACACAGACTAAGTGCAGCTGAAGAACTGGGTCAGCCTCCCACCAGGCCCTCCCAAATAAGCAGCAAGGGATGAGCTGTTCACTCTTCCTCCTTGGAGGGCCCAGGGGCGCTTTGCACCTCAAAAGATACACATCACTCCAGATCCACAGAGCCACCCCAAAGCCTGGGTATCATGTTATCTCCAAAGAGTCTGCACAGGGTTTGCCCCAAGCCATTCCCAGGTCTCTTTGAGTCCAAATCAGTATTCTAGAGCTTTCTGGAACCAAAACTGTGCTTGGCTAGAGAGGGTTGACTTGAATAAGCAGGTCACTTAAACACATTCTAGACTCAATGTATGGGGCCCTCTGCCAGATGACAGAGGAACCCAGGAGTGCACTTGGACATTCTGACCACTTTTCCACAGGACATGTCACCTTCGCTTTCAAAACTTCTCTTTGCTTTCACACATTTCAAGTTCCAGTGACAGGATGTTTCACTCTAAGTTCATGAGAAAGGATGGCAAAATCTTTCTGCCATTCCCTCCTAGGCATCTCAGCCTGAAGGATATTCAGAGTTACTAAGACCAAGGAAAATCCAAGACGGTGGGCAAGGCATTGCCTCTCATGGAGGACTTCATGCCCAGGATGAGGAGGCACAGCGTTTGGTCTAGGCCCCCTGAGAGGGAAAATCTACTGGCTCTGAGATACTCTGGAGCTGAATAATGGCAGATTTGGACAATAAAGAATAGGAGAGGGAGGCCGAGCGCGGTGCCTCATGCTTGTAATCCCAGCACTTTGGGAGGCTTAGGCGGGCGGATCATGAGATCAGGAGTTCGAGACCAGCCTGGCCAAGATGGTGAAACCCCATCTCTACTAAAAATACAAAAAAAAGAAATTAGCCGGGTGTGGTGGCAGGTGCCTATAGTCCCAGCTACTCAGGAGGCTGAGGCAGAAGAATCGCCAGAACCCAGGAGGCAGCGGCTGCAGTGAGCTGAGATCACGCCACTGCACTCCAGCCTGGATGACAGAGACTCCATCTAAAAAAAAAAAAAAAATAGGCTGAGCACAGTGGCTCACACCTGTAACCCCAGCATTTTGGGAGGCTGAGGTGGTTGGATCACAAGGTCAAGAGATCAAGACCATTCTGGCCAACATGGTGAAACCCCATCTCTACTTTAAAAAACACAAAAAATTAGCTGGGCATAGTGGCACATGCCTGTAGTCCAAGCTACTCGGGAAGCTGAGGCCGGAGAATCGCTTAAGGAAGCAGTGAGCCAGGATTGTGCCACTGTACTCCAGCCTGGCAACAGAGTGAGACTCCATCTCAAAAAAAAATTAAAAAATAAAATAAAATAAAAAATAAAAGAATAGAAGATATAATGGGCCTCAGTGGGAAGATGGCAGGAGGGACCACAGAGTGCTGGTCTTCAGTGAAGATGCCACACAGCAGACACACAAGGGTCGGGTCACAGGGCACAGTGTGGGATGGCCTGACCTAGCCAGCCCATTCCTTCCCCAAACAAGCTGCCCCAAGGAACTTAAAAGGGAAGTATTCCTTGACTAGGCTAAAAATCACTTGTGTTTAACACATTTCCTCATCATTTCTGACACGGATGAAGAATACTTGTTTGGGATGTCCCGTGTCACTAACACACATACTAAGCCAGCCAGCGTGGTCTATTTTGGATTTTTACTCATCAGCTAGGCCGTGTGTGTGTGCGCGTGCCTTTGCCCCGTACTCTCCCTGATCTCTGTTCCATAGCCTACTAGAACCCCCTCAGTGGCACAGGACAAGAAAAAAAAAGCCCACTTAGAATCCATTCTGGTACATGCTTTTACTTCTAAACCAGTGGCTAAAATGGTATCTGTGAATTTGATTAGCTATGCTTGGCCCCATGACCACAAATAATCCAAAACTGGCTAGACTTCTAAGAAGTCAATTTCTTCACTGCCCTCTCTCTGCTTGTTAAGTGATCTCGATAGCTTGTAACCAGAAGGCCTCTTTACTGAATGACCTAGAGGGTGACACGTATGAACTTAAGTTGGGGAGAAGTCCCAGTCTCCTGCCTACCATATCTAACTCTGTCCCCACAATGGATGCACTGAACTTTCCTTAGTTTTATTGCCACTGTGGAGCTTTCTCACAGGGTTAGGTTTTATTTTACTTATTTTTTAACATTTCATTATCTCATTAATCTTTTCTCCAGATTTTCCACAATGCACTCAAAGTCTGAAACTCCAAACTGGACTGCAGAGTCTGGGAGTCCCCTTCCCTCCCAGCTTCCACAGGGTCTCCTTTCCTTGGTAGATCCCAGCACTCCAGCTGCTGGCCACACAGGCTATACATGCCAGCCTGCGGGCAGCTGCTGACTCATGCTCACTCTGGGATTTGCTTGGACCCCAGCACTTCTGCTCTCCAGCCACAACAGCCACCACCCACCTCAAAGAGCACTCTATCCATCACCTTCTGGGGTCTCAGCTCTGATCTGATCGGTCCCCCACAGGTCTGCCTTGTTTTACCTGGCCCTGCCCCATCCCTTATGCCCACCTGGAAGACGTCGTTGGCACACTTGCGGCACAGGTTGTGTTGGCAGGGCAGGATCACCACCGGTTTGGAGAACATCTCCAGGCAGATGGGGCAGATGAGCTGCTTCTCCAGGTTATCCATGCTGTGTGCATCCCCTAGCAGCGGCTTGAAACCCACTGTGAAGTTCATCCCCTCGATGGTCGCACCTGCCCTGGCCTGGGCCCTGTTCCTGGCCTTCACTCACTGTCTGCAGACCCTTCCTCGCTTAGACAGCCTGTGGATTCCCTTCTGTGGCGCACTCTTGAAATAGCACTGCTATCTCTCCTGTCCCTTTCTTTAACAACTTGTCTCGTCCCAGAGAGCAGTCTTTAGACACTTGTCTTTCTCTACTTTCTGCTCTGCACCCTCGCCAGGCTCACGTAGTTTTATCTATCCCTTTCTCTGTAAAATTCTCCTGTTTCCTAAATGACCCTCTCTTGTTCACTCTGTGGGTAGCACTGTTTGTCCCTTACTCCCCAGAGACAAGATTAATTTTACTGTGGGGGTGGGGAGACAAGGGGCATCTGCATGACATTCCAATTCCCAATTTAGCTCATGTAAGGCGAGCCACAGCTGTCACAGAGTGAGTGACCCTGACTCACTCAGGAATGGGTGACTCCCTTGAGCAAGAGCAGGGGCAAGCACCACTGCTTACGGTGAAAGGTGGGTCAGCAAAGGGTCTGCCCTCTCACTCTGAAGGCTCCTCTGAGCCCGGGAACCCTGCTCTGGCTTGGGCCTTTCTTCCAGGACCGGGACACAGAATCTAAATCGGCCTGTGTGAGAGGCACCCATACATAGCTTAGGGTGGGAGGAATGATCCTGCCAGACTTAGAGTCAGTAACAGTTTCCTCCTCCACAGGCTCAGCCAGTGACCCAGGTCCTCCTCCTCAAGACTCTGTGATTCAGAACAGCAGCTCGAGGGATGACATCAAGCCTCTTGTCCAACACCTTGGGCTCATTTTTGTTCTTGCCCAGCCTTTTCTTATATCACCCTAGGAAAAGAAGCTCAAGAGGCTAGAAATGACTGTTGTGCCATAGCCTGGACCTATCTATGAGCATGTCCCTGAGGAAATGTGGGATTCTGGTCCATGAACACATCCCTGGAGCCACTCCAAGGACTTCAAATTTGTTAGGAAATTGGGAGAAGGTGAGCTGGGCAGAGAGGACCTGAATGCCAGGGACCTATTTTGGGCACCCAGGGAAACAATCTCCAGGGAAATTTTAGAGCACTGACAAAGTCATAATCACAAGTCTCTGGGGAGCCTCTGCCCCAGCCCCACAGTTGTTCGGGACTCCTACTTTCCAAGCCAGGCTTGCCCCAGTGTGAGCACTGACTTTTTCTCCTACACGTCTTTTTCTCCACTTGATCTTAGCCAAAGGGCCAAGAAGCAATTTCTTTAGGCCCTTTTTCTTCACCCCAGACACACATAGTTTGTCTTTTTCAGGCCCAACATATGCCTTGGGACTGGACAAAGCTCTTTTATTTACTGACATTCTTTAGCCCTTCTCCCAGTCCAGGGAGAGAAGTTTCAGGAGTTAGTAGGCTGTGACCCTGAGTGGGTGGGAAATACATGGTGTGAAGAGGACACGAAATAGCAGCACAAAAAGGCAAGAGTGGGAAAAGAGTCTGTAAAGTACAGACTTTTCTGGATCACAGATTCCACGCCCCTATTTATAAGAACAAATTATATGTTGATCCGCCTGCATAAGATGTAAAAAGGATGGAGGCAAGCAGGCACTGATGTTTAAACTTCCGTCAACCCACAGGACCAATGCCAACGCATGCTGTGCTCGTAGTTGAGGTCCAAGGAGACTCTAAAGATGGAATGAGTACCCCTGAGCCTCAAATGCACTTGCCGTTTTCCTGAGTTGACTCATAGTGGCATGGAATGAGGCTGGCGATGCCAATGGCCGTGGGCACCAGAAGGTGAGACCAGCTCCATAAAGGCATATTGGCTTAGGAATGAGGATGATGCTAGAGGTTCTTGGTACACAGAGTTGCAACAAGGGAGTTAACTGGAGCAGCAGCTCCTTGGACACGATCCACCCTGCTCAGTTACCAGGCTCTTAGTGGAGCTATCCCAAGGGGCTTGGGGACCCTACCAGCTGGCAGTGGCTCCAAGAACAAGATGGGCACAGGAAAAAGACTCCTCAGGAAAAATCTGCCACCACCGCCTGGGACCTCATAAGGGAAGGGAGGGGAGGGCTGCTTTCTGACAAGTAAAATTGGGACTGCAACTAAAAAGAAGAAGCTGGGCAACCCCATACAGAGTTGTGGTACGAAGGGCAGAGGTGATGCCCTTACTGGGAACAACAGTATCAATGCTTCTGAAGTTGAGATTCTTAAAAGAAGTGGGGTCAAATCAGGGTCAATGTCAGGGCAGGGCAACTTGCTCCTCTCTTCAATGTGTCTAAGGGACTGGGCGCAGAAGGCACTCTCACTGGGTCAGCACCTAGTGGCAGAAGAAGGTGGTGCTTTATTAATCAGGAGAAATAATTACCTAGAATGTAAAGCAAATCCCCACATGTAAGGATATAAACACTCATAGTCCAAACTATAAGGATGTAAACTTTCTACTAATGACTCACATTAAGTTAGCTTACAAGCTTTTCTTTCTTTCTTTCTTTTTTTTTTTTTTTTTGAGACAGAGTCTTGCTCTGTTATCAGACTGGAATGCAGTGGTGTGATCTCCACTCACTGCAACTTCCAACTCCCTTGTTCAAGCAATTCTGCCTCAGCAACAGCTGAGATTACAGGCACACTCTACCACGCCCAGATAATTTTTGTATTTTTAGTAGAGACGGGTTTCACCATGTTGGCCAGGATGGTCTCAATCTCCTGACCTTGTGATCTGGCTGCCTTGGCCTCCCAAAGTGTGGGATTATAGGCATGAGCCACAGCACCCGGCCTATATGCTTTTCTTATCTGGTAACTATTGCTGCTTTTCAGTTTACATATCTCATCCTTTTTCATCTCTTAAAAATCATCTTCGCTATTTTCCTCTCTTTTAAAATCACGTTTGGCTAATATGATGGAATTATACATATGTTTACATACATAAACATTTAGTAACTTTTTATAGTCTACTGATGAGAAAACCATTACCTTGTAGTTACTCATTAGCATCACTAGGTGGCAGTAGTGTGAAGTTCAATCAGCTTATAAACAGTTTATTTGGGGTGGGAATGCTCCTTTCTTTTCTTTTTTTTTGGATATAGGATCTTGCTCTGTCACCCAGGCTGGAGTGCAGTGGCATGATCAAAGCTCACTGTAATCTCAGCCTCCCAGACTCAAGTGATCCCCCCACTTCAGCCTCCCCAGTACTGAGACTACAGGTGCACACCACCATGCCTGGCTAACTTCTGTACTTTTTTGTAGAGACTGGGTTTCACCATGTTACCGAGGCTGTTCTCAAACTCCTCAGCTCAAGTGATCCGCCAACCTTGGCTTCCCAAAGTGCTGGAATTACAGGCACAAGCCACCGCAACTGGCCCTTTCCTTCGGGTAGATGGAAAAAATTGCATCCCGCTGGGCACAGTGGCTCACACCTGTAATCCCAGCACCTTGGGAGGCCAGAGTAGGTGGATCGTCTGAGTAGATTGCTTGAACCTGGGAGGTGGAGGTTGCAATAAGCTGAGGTCACGCCACTGCACTCCAGCCTGGGCAACAGACTGAGATTCTGTCTCAACAACAAATTGCATTCTGAAATCTGTTTCACCTGCTGTCTTTTCTAGAGATAATCTCCCAAACCATTCCTTAGCTTAACAAGAGATGATAACACTACATTCAAACTGTCAGTTTGTTGTGTAAGGTGCACAAACACATACTGATCTTTTTTTCTTCACTTTGTCCCAGTGCCAGACTTGAAATTGTCATATTTAGGGGTTAACCTGCCATTTTCATAGGTTTTTCTTACCCCCAAATCATTTCTTTCTTTTTTTTTTCTTTTGAGACAGAGTCTCACTCTGGTGCCCAGGCTGGAGTGCAATGGCACGATCTTGGCTCACTGCAACCTCTGTCTCCTGAGTTCAGGCAATTCTCCTGCTGGAGCCTCCCAAGTAGCTGGGATTACACGTGTGTGCCACCATGCCTGGCTAATTTTGGTATTTTTAGTAGAGATGTGATTTCGCCATGTTGGCCAAGCTGGTCTCAAATTCCTGACCTCAGGTGATCTACCTGCCTCGGCCTCCCAAAGTGCTGGGATAAAGATGTGAGTCATGGTGCCCAGCCCCAACCATTTCTTTCATTCTCAATCCAGATATTTCTTACCTCATAGTCCCTGCCTACAGTTCTCACCTGACCTTGGAGGCTGACTCTGGACATTCTGCTGATATTTTCTCCCACTATCCTGCTCAGGTGGGGGTTTAAGTGTTCCACAGCAAAAACAGCAGCAACAACAGAAACAGCAACAAGTGAGCAGTGTACACAGGATGACAAGTGTCTAAAAGGTAGGCGAGAATGGCCTCAGTCCGGCAGTTTTCTATATGACTGTTCAAGCTTCCCTCCCTCAATCCTCCTGGCACCCAGAAAATGAGACAACAGAAGCATTTGTCCTAAGGAGAGGAAGGTCACCCTTCTTTCCTTATTCTTAAAGGAGGCTGGAGAATTGTGTACCTTGAACCAACAACTATTCATGATAAAATAGTATCTGACGCCTTCTTCACCAAGGTGATCATACAGATATAGTCCCAATGAGCCATGCCGGTCATAAATTTTCTGCTTCTTAGAGTCGCTCAGTATGGCGTGAGCTGTGTTGATCTCTTTGCATATTTCTGCTGCTTGAGCGTCCCCTGGATTCTTGTCGGGATGATACTGCAAGGTCAGTTTCCTACCTAGACAATACCCAAAAGGAGGGTGGGGAAGCAATGGGAAATGTCTGGGGAAGGAGGGTTAGAATGAATGAGAGGGATTAGTCTCTATAGAGTATAGAAGGAATGCATGAGATGTGGTACAAAGGATGGAGGCAAGCATCCAAGGTCTAAAGTCCTTCCCATACCATAATGAAGAGGGTGATGGCCCCATTTGGCCCCAAAGTGAAGGCTTGTTGGGACTTAAAAATGGGTCATAGGGCCAGATACAGTGGTTCATGCCTGAGATCCCAGCACTTTGGGAGGCTGAGGCAGACAGATCACAAGGTAAGAAGTTCGAGACCAGCCTGGACAACATGGTGAAACCCCATCTCTATTAAAAATAAAAAACAATAGCCAGGTGTGGTGTCAGGTGCCTATAATCCCAGCTACCCCGGAGGCTGAGGCAGGAGAATCACTTGAACTCAGGAGGTGGAGGTTGTAGTGAGCCAAGATCACGCCACTGCACTCTCAACAGTCTCTGTCTCTGCTCTGTGACAGAGGGAGACTTCCTCTCCCCCACCCTTCCCCTGCAAAAAAGTCAGGAAGCAGAACAGATACAGAAAGAAAAAGGTTTAAGGGGGAAATTCCAAGGATCAATAAGGGCTGAGGTCTGAACCTGTAGGACTTTTTGATGTCTTCAGGTGAGGTACCCTTCTTAAGCTCCAGCACTGCATAGAGGCTTGTCCCACTTTTGGACAGCCGGCGAGCTGCTTGATTCACGGTAGACATGATCTGAGCCAGAGGAGAAGCAGCATCTGTGAGAACTCCCACAAGTAAGGGCATGGAAAAATGAACTTCCAGTGACAGGAAACTCACTACCTTCAGAGATTAGGCAGGTAAATGATGACAGAAGGGCAAGGATAAGATAACGGTGAGTGGGATCTGAGACTAGCAGGAGAATTCAGGTGATCAGAAAGATTCAAATTTTAAGGAGGAAACATCTTCTCCTCAAATTTCTCAGCATCCTCCAGCTACACAGACCTCCAGACAACCCACATCCTAGAGAAGCTGTAAGCAAGGAGAGGTCTAAGGCATGAGAAGAGTCTGATTTTGCCTAGAGCTCCTATTACCTGGAGTAGACACCTCTGGTCTGTCCAAGCTCACTGCTGGGTTTGAAAGACCAGGGCGGCCCCAGCCTGAACACACTGGATCAGCAATCGGAAAGATCCACAACTATTAAGAGAGAAACACTTCAGACCAAACCGTGTGCGGCCTAACAGAAGTCAGGTGTCCAAGAGCTGGCGGCGGGTGGGAACTGCTTGCAGCTAGGCCTGGCCTTGCTTCTTCCCTCCAGTCTCCTGCTCTCAAACCACCCAACGTCTGTCCCTCAGAGGTGGGGCAGTGGGGAGAGGAGGAGGAGGACTCAGGCTGGAGAAGGAAGAGGAAAGGGGTTGCTGCGGGAAAAACCTGGCGAGGAACAGGCAGCAGACCCCCAGAGAGCAGGGTAGAGGCCTGCGGCCCAGGAGAACCAAGCAAGGCAAGGGGCTCAGAGGGAGAGCTCTGAGTGTGCAGGGCTCCTCTGGCCCTGTGCCGACTCCTCGCCTGGGTCTGGCCCTTTACCTGGAATCCGTTCTCTTAAGCCAGGTGGGTGCCCTTCATCCTCCTGGGTGTGAAACTTCACACCGGCCGAGTCCAGCAGGTGACTGCGCTTGCGAGCTGCCTCGACGCTGCGGGCAGGGCAAGTCGTTTTTTGGCGCCCCCGGAAGTACTGGGTGGGGAAGCTACGTTGGCCCTGGGACTTATTTCGCGCACAGGGAAGTGAGAGCGTGGGGCTCAGCCGACCTGCGGCCCAGGGCAGCGGAGGGGCGTTGCTGCCAGGCTTTGGGGCAGGGATTCCGCCGAGCCCCTCTCCTCCAGCAGGAGGGCACCACCCATCTTGATGGCCCAGCTCACTCCAGGAAACACTATAGGCTTGCTGACCGTGGCGGATGAGAGGTATGGCTGCTGCATGCCCTTCTCAAGAGGTGTGTTACCTTCCCAGTCGTCTTCAGTACTTACGGCTCTCTGCTTGGTCTCTCCTTCCTTTCCACCTGGAAACACCTCCCCCCAACCTGTAAGCCCCAACTCATATGCCCCTGTTCTTGACCCTCCAACCTTCACTCTCCCAGTTGTTCCCACTTCGTCTGTCAAAGCATTTCTCCTATTACATTGTAATGACGAGTTTCCACGTCTCATTAAAATGATGTCTTGAGCCTTTTCCAAGCCACTACCATGCTTCAGAAACTTCACTTAAGGCCGGATGCTGTGGCTCATACTTGTAATCCCAGCACTTTGGGAGGCCAAGGCAGGAGGATCACCCGAAGTCGGGAGTTAGATCAGCCTGGCCAGCATGGTGAAACCCCGTCTCTACTAAAAATACAAAAATTATCTGGGCGTAATCCCAGCTACTCGGGAAGCTGAGGCAGGAGAATTGCTTGAACCCGGGAGGCAGAGGTTTCAGTGAGCCGAGATTGCACCACTGCACTCCAGCCTGGGTAACAGGACAAGACTCCGCCTCAAAAACAAAAACACAAACACTTCACTTAAATATGATGCCATCATGAGCATGTCCCATAATGTAATCCGACTTGGGTGTTTCAGTTGTTTCTATTCGATAGTATAATAACCTCATAATGAAAATTCAACAGAAATCCTTGAACAAATCTCAAATTTTTTCCTAAGGATAGAATCTTGGAAGTGTAATTATTGGGTCAAATGGGTTTTTTTTTTTTTTTTTTTTTGCACTCTTGATCTCTATTGCTAACTTTCTTCCGGAAAGGTAGCGGAAGGAGGAGTTTGTATCCTCACCTGCAGGTGTGGGAGCATGCCTCTACCTGGTCTTCCTTCCTACAAGAGGTAGTCTTTGCATCACTTATAATTTACCACTTTGTAGTTCTGGTTTTCTTTACAGAGCACCCAGTGGCTCCTTAACATGTTGTAGAAAAAGCTTTATTACTTGGAAAATGCTTATCTGTTAACCCTCTTGTAGCTTTTGTCACTCTCTTCATTACAGTTATTTGTGCACATTTTCCTCCCCTTGTAGGTTGGGTTTTTTGTTTGTTTGTTTTTTGTTTTGTTTTGAGATGGAGTCTCACTCTGTCACCCAGGCTGGAGTGCAGTGGTGCAATGTCGGCTCACTGCAACCTCCGCCTTCCAAGTTCAGCCTTACAAGTAGCTGGAATTACAGGCACCAACCACCACACCTGGCTAATTTTTTTTTATTTTTAGCAGAGATGGGGTTTCACCATGTTGGCCTGGCTAGTTTCGAACTCCTGACCTCAGTGATATGCCTGCCTTGGCCTCCCAAAGTGCTGGGATTACAGTCATGAGCCACTATGCCAGTCCCCCTTGTAGGTTTTAAATAGTAAATCAGTATTCCACCTCAAGAGCTAATCTAAGCAATGAACTAAGGAGTCCATCTGCAGCAGACACGATGACTGCTGAATTAATGAATTTATTTCTGTAGGTCTGTGATCAGTGCAGGGACAGGGGATGAAGACCTTTGCATCACCCACCGAGTCCATAGGCTCTGGGTCAGATGAGTTTATAGGTTACTCATCTAAATAGAAGCTGAAGCTGATAATTTTTTGGTGGCTTGTCTCATGCCAAATTTCTCTAACTAACCCCTAACCTCTTATCACTATCATGGGATGACAGAACTAGCAGAACAAGCCAGCTCATGTCTTCCCCATCACTGGGTAGGGAGAGCAGAAGATATTAGAAGTGCACTTACAATGAATTCCTTGCCTCAGTCTGTAACACCCAGCGTGGTCCTGCCCCTGCCTTTCATTCCAATCTTTTCTGGAACCATTGTCCTGCTTGCTCTGGTCTCCGTGCTACCGCTTTCCTCTTTTCTTGTGAGTTATTTGAAAACATCGTGTTCCCTCCCATTTCGAGAGCCTGTGACCATGTTGTTCCCTCTGCCTGGAGGGCTTGACCTCTCATCCTTCAGGGATCTCAGCTTCAGGCCTCCTCAGACAGGCCTTCTAAACTGGGTTCTACTCCTCTCTGCTCACCTCATAACATCCTGCAAAATACATATGTGTATATATGTGTACGTGTGTGTATATGTGTGTGTGTGTGTGTGTGTGTGTGTGTGTGTATAGAGAAGATCTCAGTCTGGAGTGCAGTGACACAATCACAGCTCAGCAGCCTCAGCTTCCTGGGCTCAAGCCATCTGCCCACCTCAGCCTCCCAAGAAGCTGGGACTAAAGGCATGCACCACCATGCCCAGCTAATTTTTGTATTTTTGGTAGAGACAGCGTTTCATCATGTTGCCAGGCTGGTCTTGAACTCCTGAGCTCAAGCAATCTGCATGCCTTAGCTTCCCAAAGTTCTGGGATTATAGGTGTGAACCACTATGCCTGGCTGGTGAACATATTTTATTTTTATTTTTTTAAAAAGAGCTTCACTCTTGTTGCCCAGGCTGGAGTGCAATGGCATGATCTCAGCTCATTGCAACCTCCCATCCTGGGTTTGAGGGATTCTCCTGCCTCAGCCTCCTGAATAGCTGGGATTACGGGTTCCCAACACCATGCCCAGCTAATTTTTTTTAACTTTTAGTAGAGACGGGGTTTCATCATGTTGACCAGGCTGGTCTCAAACTCCTGACCTCAGGTGATCCACCCCCCTCGGCCTCCCAAAGTGCTGAGATTACAGGCATGAGCCACCGTGCCCAGCCTGGTGAACATATATTTATTTGTGTCTTGATTTAGAAGCTGCCTTTCCAGATGACAGCTCCATGAGGGCAGGGACCTTGTTTGTTTGTTGACCACTGTATCCCCAGCACCTAGAGTCATGCCTGACTCACATAATTGAATGAATGATTAGTTGAACGAGCTATAGCTGAGGGAGCCCTCTGCCGATCCAGTGTAACCTGGAGGTTGGGCCCAGAATTCCCTGGGACAGAAGCACTTAGCTAGGGAATTGGACAAGACTACAGGGCCTATCTTCCCCATATGGTCCTAGACAAGAGGAGACCACAAAACAGAAAGAAGGCAAGAGGGGAGATAACAATGTGATTTGGAACTCCCTGTTTCTTGTTTGTCTTAGTATTCCCTCCAGTTCCTTCCTGTGTTCAATGAATGTTGGTTGGCTGAATGAACAAGCAAGAGTGTGTGAGGCTTTTCCGAGACACTCTGACCTATCTCCTGAGAGGCAGTGGCATTCCTGCTTCATAGAAGAAGTGAGCCCTGAGAAAGAAGGCAAATTCGGTTCTGAGAAGAGTTAGTAAACACCTTTTGCATCTTGCCAGAGGCTATAGAATGTTTCCACTTTTTATCATTGCCCTCTGACATTCTAATTAATCACAGTTCAGGGCTCTTGAAAGAGCTATTATCTGTAAGTCTTGTGAGGCTCTGCTCCAAATAGAATGTCACTTCAGCCGGGAAGCTGCAGAGATGGGAGTAGCACAGGCCAGTCAGCCTGGCATCCTTTGGCCAGTGGCTCTCCTCTTTGCCTTTACCTAGAAATTAGAGCCTCTTTGAGTGTTCTGTGCCTCAGGTCTCTTCTCACACCCAGCACAGTCCAAGGAAGAACATACAAGCTAGGGGTCAGAAGCCCTAGATCTTAGCTCTGGCTGTGGCTCTCATAGGTTGTGTGATCTTGGACAGATCAGTTCATCTCTGAGTCTATTTTTCCTCTTCTGTAAAAACCTGTGCCATTTCTCAGGGTAGATGTCAAGACTTAATTGGGGGCCTGGGCGCGGTGGCTCACGCCTGTAATCCCAGCACTTTGGGAGGCCGAGGCAGGTGGATCACCTGAGATCAGGAGTTCAAGACCAGCCTGGCCAGCATGGTGAAACCCTGCCTCTACAAAAATACAAAAAAAAAAAAAAAAGTTAGCCAGGCATGATGGCAGGTGCCTATAATCCCAGTTACTCCAGAGGCTGAGGTAGAAGAACCACTTGAACCCGGGAGGTGGAGGTTGCAGTGAGCCAAGATCGTGCCATTGCAATCCAGCCTGGGTGACAGAGCAAGACTCCATCTCAAAAAAAAAAAAAAAAAAAAAGACTTAATTGGATTTGGCTGGCTTTTAAAAATATGAAAAAAAACCCCACAAATTTCTATGCCAAAGAATGATTACAGACTGAAACCATTTCTTGGATCATTTGCCCTCCCATCATACCTTGAGTCAGTGATCTTACCATGTACTACCGTCCAGAGCCATTTGGTCTCTCATGGAGAAAACCAGGAAGCATCCCTTGTTTACCTACAAACAACCAAAGTTTTAGTCATATATCTGGAATACACATACAGACAGCAGACACTGGCATATTTATACCCAAAATACCACGCTCTGGAACATATGCAGTGGGAGAGAGAGAGATCATAATTTGTCACATTCAACCACCAGGTTCTCGAGTTGTACAGTTTTTGGGCTAGAAGCGACCTCAGAGATTTAACACTAATCCAATGCCTTTGTTTTATAATTGAAGAAAGCACAGCCCAGAAAGATGGATTGACCTGCTTAAGGTTATCCAGTGAGAACTGACCTGAGTTTTCTGACTCCAGTTTCAGTATCTATACCGAGACTCCTTCTTCCTACTTTAAAATCCAAGTCTATAGACAGACCAGAGCTGTGGGGGATATTCACATCCTCTCCTGGGTGATGTCAGTAATGTCCCTTCTTCCCCTCCCCCAGCAGAAGGCATGTATACTACATGTGACCAAACCCACCACCACCAGCCCAGTTGTTTCCCTCTGCTTCCCAGGCCAGACATCCCAGGGTGCGAGGTAGAGGGCTTTCAGCTAGAAAGGAGACGGCTTCATGTCCCTGCCCTCTCTGACCTGCAAACCCAGACTTTGCAGACCTAACACTAAGCTAACAGCACCTGTCTCATCTGTAAAAAGGGGACAATAGTGTCTGTCTTTCCTGGTTGTTATGAGGATTAAATTTGAATAAAGCCTAAGGCACATGCTTTATTATTATTACTATTATTATTATACTAGATATTTCTGTCCTATCTTCTAATTTTTTAAGGAGAGAGGTTATGTTTCATTTTGTCTCATGAAGAAGGGAAAAATCAGGATCCTTCCCCTCCCCTAAGATTTGCAAATTGTCATTGGTATCTTTCCATCCTTCTACATCCTTCTCCCCAGCCTCTTAGAACTCCATTTTCTTGTACCCCCACTTAGTGCCACCATGCTGCCCTCTGGCTAATCAAAACACCACCCCGAGTCTTCCCAAGCAGCCAGATTTCCAAAATTACCACTCTCATTTCCTCTGATTTTAATACTTCTAATAAAAACTATTGCTTTCATAGAATGATCGCATCCCTCAGGGTAGGTAGAAAGTAATCTTATTAAAACACTGTAATTTAGATTATAGTGAAAAAGACAGTTAATACTTCACCCTCTTAATTGTCATTAATGCAAAAGGAATTACAGGTAGATTTGACAGAATGACCAAATGGAAAGTAAAACATCAGATTATGTTTTGGGAAGAAACTTTGGCCCTGAAATCACTTCTTTCTGTTCAACCTGCCAACTGTCTTCTTATTTCTTGAGCTCTGCACCTTTGTCTGGCTCTCTTCCTACATCTCTGATATGTTTGCCGTTTCCCTTACTGGCTCCTCTTCCTTCTCTCACCTCCTGACTGTGCATTTTCTCTGCAGCTTGCTTGCTCCTTAAGCTTCTGCTTATGCTCTATCTTCTCCTCTTCAGAGAGTCAGTTTATACCCATGGCTTCTGCAGTCACAACTGTGCTTTGGTGTCATCTACATGCCAGTGTTCCATTGCCTCAGAACCACACTCCATTGGATGCCACATGCAGGGTTTGTAGAAAAAAAAAGGCCGGGCCTGGTGGCTCAGGCCTATAATCCCAGCACTTTGGAAGGCCCACGCTGGTGGATCACAAGGTCAGGAGATCAAGACCATCCTGGCTAACACAGTGAAACCTTATCTCTACTGAAAATACAGAAAATTAGCTGGGGGTAGTGGCACACGCCTGTAGTCCCAGCTACTCTGGAGGCTGAGGGAAGAGAATCGCCTGAACCTGGTAGGTGGAGGTTGCAGTGAGCCGAGATTGCACCACTGCACCCCAGCCTGGGTGACAGAGCAAGACTCCATCTCAAGACAGAGAAGAAAAAGAAAAACCACACTCTAAAATCTGAATTCATCATGTTGCCTCCAAACTGCTGTTTTTTTGTTTTGTTTCATTTTTTTCTCTATTTCTGTTCATGTTATGACCATTTGAAGATAATGAAGCTCAAAACCCAAGCCTCACTGGGCCGTAGACTTATTCTTTTCTCCAAACTTAGTTTTAAGAAGCTCGATAATTTTTTTTTCAAAATAACTCTTTCATTTGTCTCTTCTCAGTTCCCACAGCTTTGATGCACCCCAGTTGAAGGATTTCCATGTCACGCTGGTGTCCTAGCCTCCTAACTTTTCTCCCTGTTGTCAGCCTCATCCTGGATACTGCTACCAGATCATAGTTCTTAAAGCAGGGCAGGCTGGGTGTGGTGGCTCACGCCTGTAATCCCAATACTTTGGGAGGCTGAGGCGGGCAGATCACGAGGTCAGGAATTCAAGACCAGCTTGGCTACCATGGTGAAACCCCGTCTCTACTAAAAATACAAAAATTAGCTGGGCTTGGTGGCACATACCTGTAATCCCAGCTACTCAGGAGACTGAGGCAGGAGAATCGCTTGAACACAGGAGGCAGAGGTTGTAGTAAGCTGAGATCACACCATTGCACTCCAACCTGGGTGACAGAGTGAGACTCCATCTCAAAAAAAAAAAAGGCAATGTTTCCGTCATTACTACTTTGCTCATAGCATCATACAAGATGCAAAACGATCTTTGAATCTGGCAGTGAACTCTATGATCTTATGGCAATTTACCCTCCGAACTCATTGTCCACTGTTGTCCTAAAGTGAACTTTTCACAGCAATCAAGCAGGTCTCCTCACTAAATGCTTCTGTTTTTTCTCACCTCTTTACCATTGCCCTCACACCATTTCTCCCCCTAAACTGTCCTTTTCCTTAATTCACATACTCAACAAATATCAACCAAGCACTGGTATATACCTAGTACCTTGGATACAATGATAAGTGGTCAAACTCTTTCCTCCCTCATAGATTAGAGCCTAATATGGGAGACAGAGTTCATTAAGACCTTCAACAAATATTTACTGGGTACTATTATGTATCAGACCTTGTTCTGGGGATACAGCAGCATCCAAAACAGACAGAATTTCTGCCATCATGAAGCTCACATTCTGGCAACAGGGGCAGACATTAAATAAAATGAGTAAAATATTCAGTATGTTAGATGGTAATGATGGCTATGAAGAAAAAGAAAGCAAGGAACGGAGATAGAGAATGTTTGGGGAGAGGCTGCGTTTTTAAAAGGACAAGCAGAGAGAGGGCCTGAGCAGGTGATATTGAGTCAAGACCTGAAGCATGTGAGGAGGTAGGTCGGGCGTTACAGCTAGTGAGATAAGCAAATGCAAAGACCCTGGGATAGGAGCATACCTGGTGTATTGTAGGACTCACAAGAAGGCCAGGATGGCTGG
This sequence comes from Callithrix jacchus, assembly GCF_049354715.1. Classification (NCBI taxonomy): domain Eukaryota; kingdom Metazoa; phylum Chordata; class Mammalia; order Primates; family Cebidae; genus Callithrix; species Callithrix jacchus. The sequence continues at coordinate 87,751,011 of NC_133515.1, forward strand.
GGAGTGAGGTGGGAGCAGTATGAAATGGGACCAGAGGAGTTAAATTATGTAGGCCCCTTGCAGACCATTAGAAGGACTCTGGCTGGTACTCTGGGTATGATTGGGAGTGACACATCTGACCTATGTTGCCTACCAGTTTGGTTGAGAATAGACTATTTAGGGCAGTAAGGGTGAAACATGGAGGCCATGAAGGAGGCTGCTGCAGTCATCAAGAAGACAGGTGATGATGGTTTGGACAAAAGCAGGATCAGGATTTGCTGACAGCTTAGATGTAGAGTGAAAATAGAGGAGCTGAGGATGACCCTAGGGTGTCTGGCCTGAGCAGATGGAAGGATGTAGTTACCATGTGCTGACATGGGAAGACTGCAGAAAGAGAAGGCTCAGGATGGGGTAACCGTCAGGAGCTCAGTTTTGGGCTTATGGAGCTTGATAGGCCTGCCTATCAGACAATAAGGAAGAGATGTCAAGCTGACATGTGGATACATGAGTTTGGAGTCCAAGTGAGAGATCTGAGATTCGCCACCATACAGATGCCATTTATTATTTATTTATTTGTTTATTTTTGAGATGGATTCTCACTCTGTCACCCAGGCTGGAGTGCAGTGGTATGATCTTGGCTCACTACAACCTCTGTCTCCAAGGTTCAAGTGATTCTCCTACCTCAGCCTCCCAAGTAGCTGGGGTTACAGGTGTGTGTCATCACACCCAGCTAATTTTTTATATTTTTGGCAGAGACGGTGTTTCACCATGTTGGCCAGGTTGGTCTTGAACTCCTGACCTCAAGTGATCTGCCTGCCTCAGTGTCCCAAAGTGCTGGGATTACAGCTGTGAGCCACCATGCCTGGCTCTTTTTAATCTTTTTTAATAGAAAAATTCAAACCCAGATGGGCATGGTAGCTCATGCCTGTAATCCCAGCACTTTGGGAGGTCGAGGCGGGTGGATCATGAGGTCAGGAAATCGAAACCATCCTAGCCAACATGGTAAAACCCTGTCTCTACTAAAAATTAAAAAAAAAAATAGCTGGGCATGGTGGCACATGCCTGTAGTCCCAGCTACTTAGGAGGCTGAGGCAGGAGAATTGCATGAACCCAGGAGGTGGAGATTGCAGTGAGCCAAGATCACACCACGGCACTACAGCCTGGGCGACAGTGCGAGACTCCCTATCAAAATAAAAAAAAATTCATAACCATAAAAAAATAGAATGGTACAATGACTCTGTGTACCCAGCATCTAGCTTAAACCATCATTACTGTCTGCTGTTATTGGATGGTATTTAAAGACCAGAAACTGGATGATAGCTCCGTGGGAGTGAGTGTGGAAAGAGAATAGAGTGACCAAGGCCTAGGCTAATTCAGCACTAAGAGCTTGAGAAGATGGGGAGGAACCAGCAAAGGGGACTGAAAATAAACAGCCAATGAAGTAGGAGGAAAACCAGATTATGGTAGCCTGGAAGCCAAATGATGAAACAAATAATCCCAAGTAACAGTTTAGTTATAGTATGATCAGTGCTGAAAGGATATTTAGTGTGTTGGCCAGGCACAGCGGCTCACACCTGTAATCCCAGCACTTTGGGAGGCTGAGGTGGGAGGATTGCTTGAGCCCAGGAGTTCGAGACCAGCCTGGCCAGCATGGTGAAACCCATCTTTACAAAAAATGCCAAAAAAAAAAAAAAATTAGCTGGATGTGGTGGTGCACACCTGTAGTCCCAGCTACTTGGGAGGCTGAGGCAGGAGGATCACTTGAGTCCAGGAGGTCAAAGCTGTGGCGAGTCACGTTGGTACCACTGCATTCCACCCTGAGCAGCAGAGTGAGCTCCTGTCTCAAAAAAAGAAAACAAACAAAAACAGAAAAGTATTGTGCGATGAGAGTGTATGACATGAGAATTAACTTAATGTGGGGGCCAGGGAAGGCCTCCCTGAGGCAGTGACATTTAAGCTGCCACTCTCCCTCATTCTCCCTGTGACCAGCTAAAATCCTACCTCCTCCATTCTGCTTCCATTCAACTAGCTCCTCCTTTCTGGGATGGCTTAATTGAGGATTATGTGCCAGGCATTAGTGGGACTTGGGGACACAGATGAGAAAGACACAATTCCTGCCTTCAGGGAGCTTGCCCTCTAGCAAGGAGACAGACAAGCAAAGGACTTCATTACCATGAGGTGAGTGCTGGGATCAGATAAGCACAATGTGAGCCTTGAGAGAAGCAGGGAGAGACACACACCCCGTCTGGGAGAATTCAGGAAAGGTGTCCTGGAGGTGACATCTGAGCAGAGAATGGAGTAGAAGTTAATCTCCAGGTTGCCTCTTCTGTCCATGCTCTTCACCTTGGCTTGGATTTGTCAGATGTTAACTTTTGTCCACAGGCTTACATTCTAAATTTTGCCTGAAATCTCCAGCCCAGCTTAAATCCTGACCCCAGTGCAAAGAGTCGCTCTACTCTCCCATTATGAACTGGTCCAGCACGGACTTCTAGTCTGGGTCCCCCTGCAGTCTTCATTTAGCCTGTTCTGCCAGAGGCCTTTTGGAAGCTGGTATTGACCTGTCCTCCTGGGAACCATCCAGGGCTTCTTGTCTCCATCATGCCTTTGGGACTGAAAGCGGCCTAATGACTCACCTTACAGAAGATTGGTACCTGAGGCAGGACAGGATAGGCTATAAGAGCACATGGATACATTAGGAAGGATGGACTGGAGAGCAGAAATCTCTTGCAATCAAGTTAGAGTCTGGAGGGGAGGGAATGTGTCTGTCTTTTTCACCACCAATCCCCATTTAAGCTAGAAGGATACATGGCAGGGAATGAATGTTGAATAAATACTTCTTACAAGACTACAGCCCATACAGGGCACCAGCCCTAAGCTGATTTTCCAACCCATGGGGAATTTTCCTATCTCCTATCTAGGTGTAGCATGACTTTTTTTTTTGAAACAGAGCAGGAGTCTCCTGCTCTGTTGCCCAGGCTGGAGTGTAGAGGTGCTATCTCGGCTCACTGCAACCTCTGCCTCAGGGGTTCAAGTGATTCTTCTGCCTCAGCCTCCTCAGCTTGGCATGAGGAGGCATGCACCACCATGCCTGGCTAATTTTTGTATTTTAGTAGAGACGAGTTTCACCATGGGTCTCAAACCCTTGGCCTCAAGTGATCCGCCCGCCTCAGCCTCCCAAAGTGCTGGGTTTGCAGATGTGAGCCACCTCACCCGGCTGACTTCTTGGGGCCTAACATTCACAAGGACCCTTTGCAAAGATTTTCTTAGGGCCATTTGATAGCTCTTTGAGGAACAGGTGCAAGCACCCTGTTTCGCTGCCAAGCTTTCCTTACATAAATTTTCAAGTGAAGGTTGGTATTCCCACCACCAGCGCCCTCGGCTTCTGGAGGCGGCACGTTTGGCCACGCGCTGCAAGGCGCCTCTGCCTTCCTCGCCTGCTGGCTCCCGGCGGGGGCGGGCGGGGCGCGTGCGGGCGTCTGCGCCCCTCCCGGAACTTGAGGCTGCTAAGGAAGGGAAATCCCGGAGGAAGCCATTGTTTTGTCCCCTGTTGTCGTCATTGGCCTAGCCTTGCCAAGAATCCCATTCCCCGCATAGAGCCCCGCAGTTTCTCCCCATTCTCGAGCTCACCCGCCCGGGTAGCTACAAGCCAGGCTACCGCATCCGAGCCGCGGAGTGCGGTGGCCCCTGCGCATCCCAGCTCCAGGGCTCTCACAATTGGGGAGAGCCCTAGGATGGGTGCGGCGCTTAGAAAACCGACGGCGCCGGGCCGGACGTACCCGGAGCCCTGGCATAGCCAGGTAGGGACTTGGGTTCCACCTCGGCTCTGATAAATAGCCGGGCAGGGTGACCTTGGTAGGTGGCTTCCCCCTCTCGCCGCCTCAGTGTGCCTCCCTGTGACCCAAGAAGGAACAGGGGTCTCTCAAGTCCCGCGCCTTAAGAGGAGGTTGGAGGGAGAAAGACCACTCGCTCCCTTGCCCCATCACCCTGCATGGGCTTTGGGCTGGGCTTTTGGGGGAGAGGCCGGGGGCGGGCGCGGAGGACAGGCTGGCGCAGGCGGGGGCAGGGAGGGCGCCTGCAGCCCCTGTCGCTCTCCCGTGTCGCTCCGCAGCCACCGTGCAGGACAGTAATTTACACGCGCCTCCCGCACACCTTGGCACGAGCCAAGCCACACTCTTCCCCCGCCGGAACAGCCAGCCCGCCGCCCAGCCTAATCCGTTTAAGCCTCACCTCCTCCGCGAAGCTCTCCCGGGTTAACCCCCTCACTTCCAACACTGTATCTGGCACATGCTCCCGTTTTTGTTTTGTTTGTTTTGTTTTGCAAGTGCACTCGCAGCCTCCTTGGAATAACAATGTTGAGAGTAGGTGTCTGTCCTCAGAACCCTAAGTTCAGGACGCCCAGTGTGTTCTGAAAGATGCGGTTGATGAGTTTCTTGCCTGGGCTCACTAACCATTCCCACCCTCCACGCTTCCCTATCCCTGCTGACTCTCTCCCCTCCTCCTACGGACCCTCCTCTTCACAGACTGTCACAGCTTCGAGTGCACAATCCTCTTCCCACCCCTCCCCTTCTACAGTGGCGGCAGGTGTGAGGGGAGAGAACATTGAGCATTTCAAGCTTCGACTTGAGGCTCGGCCACCGACTTTGCTGTAAGTCTCTCCCTCCCCTAGGTTTTAGTTTCCCCCAAATGAGGCAAAATTCGGTAATGCGCTGCAGGTGTGGGGAGGATGGGAATCACTAGCTGACACGCTGCCCCTCAGTCCCTCTCCATAAACAGTGGCCGTGACACCAGCGAGGCTACTCGGCTCCACTGGCCTCCCCCGCCGGTAAGAGGACTGTGCGCGCTCTCCAGTCGCCAGTGCAGCGTCCGGAGCCAGGGAGAGAAAGAGGATGGGTGTCCAGGACGTGCCCTTTATTCACAGCCTGCATGACCTTGGACGCCTACTTCTTCCTTTGGGTCTCAGTTTATTCATTTGAAAAGCGGGGATAATAATGGATTGGAGGAGAGCAGGAAGCTTGTCTCCAATGTTTCTGTATAAAAATAAATGATCATTAAAGGTACAATGATTGGAAACAGATTTGTCTCATGAATTCCGACTCCAGATCCTCCGCAGAGGGGTTTCTGGAGTCCCTGGAATCTCCCTGTGTGTCACCGCTTACCTCACATTCTTTCTGGTTCTCCGGAGATAGGTAATGGGTACGACTGTTTCTGCCTCCGCGTGAGTACTGGAGCCACAGGGTGACGGCACGGTAGGCAACACTCCCGTGCGGGCATGCACTAAGTGGTGGTCGTTGGGCGAAGATTGGTCATGAGGTCCCTGGGCTTGAGGGGCTAGCTGGGAACCTGTGGGCGGGGCTTTGTGCAGAGGTGGGGCTAGCTCGCCTAGGGGACGGGGCTGTGGAGATGAGGAGTTCTCCAGAACTCGGGTGGCAGGGCGCTCCCGCCGGCCCCACCGGGCTCTGGCGCGGGGAAATGGGCTTTGGCGGTGGGGGCGAGGCTTAGGCATGGGGAGAGGCCGGGGAGCCTGGAGGCGGGGCTTGGGGAGCTCGCCCCACGCGGGGCGGGGCTCCGGCGGCAGCGGGATCTGCAGTTCGGACTCCCCGCGCCACAGTCGCTGCAGTTCGCTCCACTCTGGTGGCCCCGCCGCCCTGCGGGGAGCCCGGGGGTCACCGGGCTGCTCGGACTTGGCGCGGGGCCGGCCTCGCCTCTCCCTCTCTCGGTGGGGCCTAGACAGTTGAGGCAGCGGGAACATGGAGCCTTCTCCCGCCGCGGGGGGCTCGGAGACCACTCGCCTGGTGAGCCCCCGGGACGGCGGCGCCGGCGGCAGCCTGCGTTTGAAGAGGTAGGACAGACCTGGGCTGGCCCTCGGCCCGGGGGCGCCACCCCACTACCCTCCGTCCATTTTATTGTCTCCCTCGGCGCGGACCCTGGCTGGCATCCCCGCGCACCGCGAGTCCCTTGGCACCGCTGCACCCCGTTTCATCCGCTCTGGCCGCACGCAGCGCCCGGCCGCAGCAGGCCTGGACCCCTGCCCTCCATCGCCGGCTATGTCTCCTCCTTGTTGCCTGATTTCCTCCGGTGAAGCGGCCCCGCACTCCGCGGCCGGCGTCCCAAGCCGCCGGACCCCTCCAAAGCCCCCGCTGCACCTGCCTTCCCTGGGAGCGGCTGCCGCTCCGTCGGGCCGGAGCCGGCGCCCGTGCCCCGAGGTCCGCATTGCCCTGGGCCCAGGGCGGGACCGCCTCGCTGCCCAGACTTCAGAGCTCCCTCTGTAGGCCCCGGGGCTTCCCTCCGCGCACCGGCACTCCGGGCGCCCCATCCAGGCGCAGCCAGCTGTTGGCGCCGGGGCCCGAGGATGGGCCGGGCTCCACGCGGGTCCTGCAGACCCCTGAGGGGCGGGCAGCCGCAGGAAGCGAGGGGGCGGCGAGGACGGAGCAGGTGCGGTCTGGGCAGCGGGGGTATTCCCGGCTCCGCACAGACGGGGCCGGGGGCGGCGAGGTGTGAAATGAGGCTTGTGGAGCGGCCGGGACAGCGGGCCGGGGGCGGCGGGAGAACCGCCAACGCGCCCCGCCGGCCCCCACGCCCGCCGCCGCCGCCGCCGTCCGCCAGCCCCTCGGAGCGGCAGCCCGGCTTCCCTGGCCACCCCCGCGGGCCACCTTGTCTGTCGGCTGATCGTCGGTTTGTCTCCGGAATTTGGCAGGGTCTTCGGCTTTTTCTCTTCCCTCATCTCTCTCAGTCTTTCTGTTTCTCTCCCAGTCCCTCTCCCTTTGTCTCTTACGTGGTGCTTCTGTGTGCTTCTGGCTCTTTCCTTGGGTGGGGGACTTCAAGCCGGGTTGGGGGCGGGGGGTGAGCAGAAGGGAGCGGGACCTCTTCCTGCAGGGGCCTGCAGAGGCAAGGTGGGGGCTCTGCCGTGGGCCTGGCATCTCTTCAGGTATCCTTTTGACTTTGCTTCAGCCCCTGCTACGTCACCTTTCTTCCCCACTCAATATTATGGGTTGTTGGGGGTTTCAGAGGGCCAGGGAGAGGAAACAGCCTTTCCTCGTCTCTAAACAGCATGTAGCCACCCCACATGCACACACCCCCACACACCAACAGCCAGGCTTTCTTAGTGCCCAATTTATGCAGAACAAAAGGGAGCAGCCTGTTGATGGGTGGCCACCTTGATGCCTGGCTGTGCTGTGCCTCACAAGGCAGGGGAATGAATCTTGCCCAATGCCCCCAAAGCCACCCAGCCTCTCCTCTTCAGACTCGAATCTCCAACTCCAGCCCATCTTCATTCTCATATGACCATTAGTCACCAAATCCTGCAGCATTTTCTGAAAGGCGTTTCCTAACCTACCTGCCCCTCCAGGGAAGCTCTGGCCTGGTCTGTTCTAGACCACTCCATCTCCTCTCCTCTCCTCTCCTATCCTCTCCTCTCCTCCTCCCATCAGCAAGGTCATCTCAGTGCTCAGGAGATATTTCTTGGAGCAGTTGGTGGATCTCCCTTTATGTTCCTTTGCGCCCAGTACTTTCCTCCTCAGCCCTCCCCTGACACCTCATGCTTAGATTCCATGCCACACACTTCGTCTTTGTCAGTCTGCATGTGGGAACACCCTTCTCCACCTGTGTCTCATCTCCTTAAACATGCCTTCCTCTGTGAAGTTCTCTGAGCCCCCTGTGAGGAGGTGCTCCCTCCCCTACACCCAAAGTGCTTTGTTCATAACCCTCCTAGCATCAGCCTGCCCTTGCTTAGTAAGCCATTTGTTACAATCTGTCTCTCCCACCAGACCGGGTTTCATTATGTGTGCTCTGCTCGGCACACCTCATTGAACGAATGAGGATCGGTTTCACAGCCTCCTTCACCACCCCATCTCCTCTGGAAGCACACCCAGCATCATACACACCCAGATTTTAAGTCTTGAATGGGGCTTTGGAAATTCAAGAAATTAATTACCAGTAAAGCACCAAATGTTCTCCCTACCTCCCTCAAAACTCAGTTCACCCACTTGGCAGTCCCACTTTGCAGCTATGATCACGTTTCTATCTGGAGCCATGGTTTTCACTCGTGGGTATTCTTGTCACACCTCCATGAGTATTTCTAGTACTGTATTTTCTATTTAGGTCCTGAATTCTGTGGAAGATTCTGTCCTTGCTGGGTTCAGGTTGGGTAGTGGCGGGGGTGAGAATTGGACCAGAAAGGACTTAGCACTCAGCCTGAGCTCACTCAGCTTCTGGCATCCCCAGGTGAGGCCCCAAGCCCCATACATTTGTGAAGGGAGGCTTATGGTACCATACAGTTAAGGTGATCTCTGCTGGGTGCTTACAATCAGACTGAAGTCCAATTAACATGCTCCTCCCACTGCCATGTAGCAGGCTGCACCCCCTCCTCCCCATGACAACCCCAGGTCTGGAATCTAGCCATCAGTTCTCTGTGCCAGGAATCAGACTTTTTGGGTCCCAACATTCCACTTCTCTCTTAAAGGGCCACACTTCAGCTGCATGTCTAGAGAGGGAGGGGGCAGGATCTGGGAGTGGAGGCTATGGGAGGTGGGCCCAGAAAGGAGGCACACTAAGGCCAGGATCACATGCTGAGTCCCACTCCACAGTTCATTCTACCTTCCCTTCATACTGCCTTGGCCTAGCATTCACCTGTCTTTATCAAAATCCTTCCCATTCTTCAAGGCCCTTCTCATATTACCTCCTGCAGCTGTTTCCCTGATTTCCTCATTATTTTTTCTGGCCTCCATCCCCAGAACGCTGATGGCACTTTAACTGCTCTAATGACAATGGCTACCTTCACTCACCCTGTTCACCAGAAGCTCTCAGAGATCAACAGGAATCCTGCTTATTTTGGGGTGCCTAGTATAAGAAATTGATTGTGTTGGGGTCTATTCTTAGTTCTACCAACTATCTGGGTTGGCTTCCATGTGTCCCCCCACTCTGTGAGCCTCATGTTTCTAACTTACTTAATAAAATGTTGGACTAGAGCTGGGTGCAGTGGCTCATGCCTGTAATCCCAGCAATTCAGTAGGCTGAGGTGGGAGGATCCCTTGAGGCCAGGAGCTCAAGTGGGCAGTGAGCTCTGATCACACCACTGCTCTCCAGCCTGAGCAACAGAGCAAGAACCCATCTCCTTTTTGGGGGCATTGGGGGTATGGAGTCTTGCTCTGTGGTCAGGCTGGAGTGCAGTGGCTTGCTTTCAGCTCACTGCAACCTCCACCTCCCAGGTTCAAGTGATTCTCCTGCCTCAGCCTCCTGAGTAGCTGGGATTACAGGCACATGCCACCACACCCAGCTAATTTTTTTTTTTTAGTAGAGATGGGGTTTCACCATGTTGGCCAGGATGGTCTTGATCTTCTGATCTTGTGATCCGCCCACCTTGGACTCCCAAAATGCTGGGAGTACAGGCATGAGCCACTGTGCCTGGCCGACCCCATCTCTTAAAAAACGTTAGACTAGACCGTCTGTAAGGTGCTTTCCAGCTGTGAAATTCTATGGCTCTGTGTATGGAAGGAAGAGGGAGACTGGGGTCTGACCTGTTCATTTAGCCCCCATCTCTCATGGGACCCTCTGCTGGCATAGCTCCCAGATACCTCCAGGCCTGGGGAAGGAGCAAGAGATGGTCTGATGAGGCCAGTGAGCAGGCCAGCCTGCGGGCCAGGCCCAGGTTGAACCGTGTCGCTTGCCTCAGTCTCTTCACAGAACCCTCAGAGCCTGTCCCTGAGGAATCCAAACCTGTGGAGATGCCCTTCCACCACTGCCACAGGGACCCCCTGCCACCGCTGGGGCTCACCCCTGAGAGGCTGCATGCGAGGAGACAGCTGTATGCTGCCTGTGCTGTGTGCTTCGTCTTCATGGCGGGGGAGGTGGTCGGTAAGTTGGGGAGCAGCCCCTCAACTCCATCCTCCCAACACCTGCCCAAGCCACTCTCCACCCAGAGTCCTAGGGATGTTCCTGGGTGCAGATGCAGAGATGGGGATGGCTGGGATAGGGGAGCTGGGTGCCCAGGACTCAGGAAGTAGGAGGGGTGATGAACAGAGCACCAAAGGGAATTCTAGATGAGGTCTGGGGCCAGTGGGTCAGGGCTGACTCCTTTTAAAAACCCTATTTTCTTGTTAATAAAATAAAATCTATCATTGTGGAAAAATTAGAAAATACAGATGAATGAAAGGAAGTACATAACAGTAGTTAACAGTAGTTACTATGCCTATCATCCCATCACCTGAGAAAACCCTAATTCATGGCCAGGCGTGGTGGCTCACGCCTGTAATCCAAGCACTTTGGAGGCCAAGGCGGGTGGATCACCTGAGGTCGGGAGTTCAAGACCAGCCTGACCAATATGGTGAAACCCCATCTTAAAAAAAAGGAAAACCCCAATTCACATTTTTGGTGTATATCCCTCAATTTATTTTCCATGCCAATATACACTACATGATATTTTCTAAATGGAAGCAGACTCCATCATTTCACCCTGGCAGGCGGGTATCTGGCACACAGCCTAGCCATCATGACCGATGCAGCCCACTTGCTAGCGGACGTGGGTAGCATGATGGGCAGCCTCTTCTCCCTCTGGCTTTCTACCCGTCCAGCCACCCGCACCATGACCTTTGGCTGGCACCGCTCAGGTAAGGCCCTTGCATGGCTGATAACTCTCCAATCTTGCCAGAGGGCACCTCTCAGGGTCCCGAGCAGGTCTCTGACAGCTTGTCTCCCCCCGCAGAGACTCTGGGGGCTTTGGCCTCTGTGGTCTCCCTCTGGATGGTCACTGGCATCCTCCTGTACCTGGCCTTCGTCCGCCTGCTGCACAGCGACTACCACATCGAGGGGGGTGCCATGCTGCTGACCGCCAGCATTGCAGTCTGTGCCAACCTGTTGTACGTGCCAGTATGGAGCAGGCACCTTGTGGGGCCCAGGGCAAGGGGTCTTCCTCCAAGATGGGAGAGCTGGCTCTCTCCTCCCCATCAGACACATGCATGTGCATACACAGTTCTCCCCGGGCTGCCCTGGATGTGCCAGAGAAGGGTCTGGGCTAGAGACCTAAAATTCAGCCAGCAGATCTCTGTTAAGGGCCTGCCATGGGCCAGCCACTCTGATGAGGGCTTTCATCAACATGATTGCACTGAAACCACACAGCCACTCCATGAGGTGGGTAGTATTACCCCTAGTTTACCATTCATGCAGTCAATCCTGACAGGTGACTTGCTCAAGTCACATAGCTCTTTAGGTAACAGGGCCAGTGTTCAAATCCCTGTATGTGACACCAAGTCCAGTATTCTTTCCCCTAGGCTGCGTTCTTGCTCTTTTGAAACACTGTTTTCTTCCATGGGCTGGGAAAAGGCTGCTGGGGAGGTGAGACAATGGGGCATGGAGAGAGGGGCATAGGAGGCAGGAGCAAACCCCTGGGCTGAGCTGCTCTGCTTCCCCCTCAGAATGGCCTTTGTGCTGCACCAGGCTGGGCCTCCCCACAGCCACGGGTCTAGGGGAGCAGAGTATGCACCGCTGGAGGAGGGGCCTGAAGAGCCCCTGCCCCTGGGGAACACCAGCGTCAGGGCGGCATTTGTGCATGTGCTGGGGGACCTCCTACAGAGCTTTGGGGTACTGGCTGCCTCCATCCTCATCTACTTCAAGGTACCATTGTTGGAGACCTGCCCCAGCCTCCTCCCCACAACTCCACATGCTAGCCCCCTTCTTCCCAGGTGCCAAAGCCTCCTTCCAGCTCCTTCCTCCCACCTCCCAGGACTCTCCCAGACATGGGTCATGTTCCCTGTCCCCTCTGCAGGGTTTTGAGGGGCCTCTCAGGTCCTGTTTTTTCAGGATACCCCTAGATCTTCCTCTGAAAGGTCCCTGGTTGTTGGGTTTAGGGATCTCTTTCTCTGCAGCCTCAATACAAGGCAGCTGACCCCATCAGCACCTTCCTCTTCTCCATCTGTGCCCTTGGATCCACGGCTCCCACCCTCCGAGACGTTCTTCGAATCCTCATGGAAGGTGAGTTGGTCACCACTGCTCCCCACCCCTGTGTGTGTGGGGGTAAAGTAGAGCCTGTCTGACTTTACTTTTGCACTGGGCCACTACTTTTTTCTTGGAAGCGTAGAGGAAGAAGGCCTGGCTCATGGGGTTTGTTGCTTGGAAGAAAGATTTGGGCATAGGGTGAATTATAGGGGTCAACAGGAGAGTGGATACAGGATAGGGGAGGTGGAGTCCGGTGGTGGGGGTGCTGCTTCTGAGCAGGAGTGGCCTGGGCAGTAAGGCATGGCTGGTGCTGGTTGCAGGTACGCCCCGCAATGTGGGGTTCGAACCTGTGCGGGATACACTGCTGTCAGTGCCAGGCGTCCGGGCAACCCATGAGCTGCACCTGTGGGCCCTTACGCTCACTTACCACGTTGCCTCTGCACACCTGGCCATTGGTGAGTCCCACTGGCCCCAGCCAGTTACTACCTGGAACATACCCCACCTCCAACATGGGACAATAGCTTGAGTTACTGGGACTGTTTCAGCTCTTCTTGATCTGCCTGTTTCTCTGTCTCTCTGTCTCTCTGTCTCTGTCTCTGTCTCTTTCTCTCTCTCTCTCTCTCTCTCACACACACACACACACACACACACACACGTGTGTGTGCTCATGCATGCTGGAGACAAGGAGTCATGGATGCAGTGTTCTGGGGCGGTTTACCCTCTTTGAAGTAACACAGGGAACCAACAATCCTTTGAAAGATCATTAGTACCTACAGGTTTAGTGATGGGGCACAGTTAGGTAAATGATGGCACCTCCATCCTGAGGTATCATCTGTTAAAAATGCTTATAAAGACTATGGCAACTAGGAAAAATGTTTATGGTATAATGCTGAGAAAAAAAAAGCCTAATATAAAATTACATCTACATTATGATTCAACTATTTAAAACATATATGGTGAGTCATGAGCTGACAAAGGATTTTTGGGTTCCTTCCAGATGCAAGAAGCAATCAGAGACATGCAATTTGGATGCCAAAAATATTATAATTTGTGGGATATTTGATGGTAACTCTAGAGGGACAATGAGACAGATATTTAACGTCTGGATTGTCCTGGGAAATCGGGTGGTATGGCTGCTGAAACACTGAGCTGTATGTGGATACTCAGTGACAGGAGAGAATAGGAGACTAGGAACAGTGTAGTGTGTTAGCACCGTTGATTGAGGTGAGTCTCTCCAACATCTGATTTGACATTTTTATACCGTTCATACAATACAGAAAGAAAAGCAGGCTCCCATTCACGCCTGGCTTTAATGCTGTGCAGCCCCTTTCCCTGTCCTTATCTCAGCCCCTGCCTATTCCTGACTCCCCCGGGATGGATGCCGCCTCTTATCACTCTCCCACAGACTCCACTGCTGACCCTGAAGCCGTCCTGGCTGAAGCCTCATCCCGTCTCTACTCCCGGTTTGGATTCTCCAGCTGTACCCTGCAGGTCGAGCAGTACCAGCCAGAGATGGCCCAGTGCCTGCGTTGCCGGGAGCCTCCCCAAGCCTGAGCCATGGTCCTGCCCTCACCCTACTGCCAGGCCGAGGCTCAGCCCCGGACTCTCAGCATCTGCTGTCCTGATCACAGAGACGGGACCAAACCAGGCCCATGCCCCTTTCTCTCTTCTTCCTTCCACCTGCCAGTTCCCCCAGCCTCAGCCCCAGCCCCACCCCCAGTGGGCAAGACCAAAGTGTGGCGGGGAGTGGGGTGGGAGTCAGGGGAACAGATGTCACCAGTTCAGGGACAGGGTCTCCAGGGCCTCAGTGTGGCAGGGTGTGTTGAAGGCCCACAGTGCCCTCTCCCCATGGTCTGGAGCCACGAACATCCTTTTTCTGCAGTCCATTTGTCTGTGTGGCAGGCTGGCTGGCTGGCTGGGGGCATCTGCCTGTCTATGTGCTGTTGGTGTGCCTATGCCTGGGGGAGGTCAGTAGGGGCCCCCTCCCCACATGGCGCTCGCTCTGTCTATGCAGGGGCCCCAAAGCCCGCACTTTGTCTGTGTGTCTTAGCCCTGTGGTTTTGTCTGTGTGTGTGTGTGTGTGTGTGTGTGTGTGTGTGTGTGTGTTCTTGGTGCTGTAGCTTGTGTGTCTCTGTGCCTATGTGGCTGTGCTATGGTCTCTATGAGTCTGCTCCATCCATGTGTCTGTTTGGGGGTCTATCTCTCCATCCCTCTGTTGGTGCTGTGCCCTTGGCTATCCCAGAAAGAGGGAGGACTCCACTGCAGCTCCACCAATAAACTCATGTCTCACTGCATCTTTCAGCCTGTGTGCTGACTCCTCAAGAGGGGGAAATTGAATAGGCCACTTGAGAACGACAGAATCCCTCTTGTCCCTTCCCAGCCTCTGGAGTGACCTCCCACAGACCTCTTGTCCCTTCCAGTCCCTTCCTAGCCCCTCCACCCTCAGATATAGGGTAAAAGCCACCAGTCTCTTTACTCCCTTTCCCCTGGTTCACAGCATGCCTGGGTCCTTGGCTCAGGGAAAGTCCCACATGCCCTGGGCTTGGTTGCAGGATAAGGCTGGAAGGCAAGGAGCCAAGGAACCCCTGGGAGTCAGTCATTCCCAGAGGTCCCCACATGCCATTGGGCCTCAGGCTGGCTGACGGGAGGCTGGGTCCCTTGGAGGGAGAGTGGCTGGACCATATAGCACTAGTGTAGACTTGGTTCTCAGGCCATCTAAGGTGTCTAGCAGTAGGAACACCTCAACCCTGACAGCAGCCAATCCTGAGTCAGGTTTAGGCTGTGAACACCAAGGACCTCTTTTATACCTATTCCCCCTTTGTCTTAAGAATTGCACATTAAATCACATTTAAGACACATTAAGTCTTAAAATCAGGCTCCTTAAGGGATTGTTGATTTTCTCTTTTAAAAATATCAAACTCAAGCTGCACATAGTGGCCTGTGCCTGTAATCCTAGCACTTTGGGAGGCTGAGGAAGGAGGATTGTTTGAGCCCAGGACTTCAAGACCATCCTGGGCAACCTAGGGAAACCCCTGTCTCTACAAATAATTTAAAAATTACCTGGTTATGTTGGTGCACACCTGTAGTCCCAGCTACTCAGGAGGCTGAGGCAGAAAGATTGCCCGCGCCCAGGAGGTTGAGGCTGTAATGAACTATGATCACTCCATTGCACTCCAGCCTGGGCGAGACAGTGAGACTGTCTTAAAAAAATAAAAAAAGTATCAGCTGGGCGAGATGGCTCATGCCTTTAATCCCAGCCAGCACTTTGGGAGGCTGAGGCAAGCAGATCACTTGACCCTAGGAGTTCAAGACCAGCCTGGGCAACATGGTGAAACCCTGTCTCTACAAGAAATACAAAAATTAAGGCTGGGCGCGGTGGCTCACGCCTATAATCCCAGCACTTTGGGAGGCCGAGGCAGGTGGATCACGAGGTCAAGAGATCGAGATAATCCTAATCAACAAGGTGAAAGCCCGTCTCTACTAAAAATACAGAAATTAGCTGGGCATGGTGGTGCGCGCCTGTAGTCCCAGCTACTCGGGAGGCTGAGGCAGAATTGCTTGAATCCAGGAGGCGGAGGTTGCGGTGAGCCGAGATCGTGCCATTGCACTCCAGTCTGGGTAACAACAGCAAAACTCCGTCTCAAAAAAAAAAAGAAATAACAAAAATTAGCTGGGCATGGTAGTGTGCACCTGAAGCCTCAGTTACTTGGAAGGCTAAGCGGGGAGAATCACTTGAGCCCAGGTAGTCAAGGCTGCAGTGAGACATGATTGTGCCACTGCACTCAGTCTGGGCAATAGAGTGAGACTGTGTCTCAAACATGGCGAAACCTCGTCTCTACTAAAGAATACAAAAATTAGTTGGGCATGGTTATGGGTGCCTATGATCCCAGCTACTCAGGAGGTCGAGACAGGGAGAATTGCTTGACCCTGGGAGGCAGAGGTTGCCGTGAGCTGAGATTGTGCCACTGCACTCCAGCCTGATGACACAGTGAGATTCTGTCTCAAAAAAAAAAAAAAAAAAAAAATCAGACTCTGCTTTGATTTGAGATCTAGTGCTTTAGGCCTTCCCACCATATTGATAAAATCCCAGCCCAAAGCAAGGACATTGAGCATTTTCAATAGCCCATGCATATTTCTGTGAGCCTTCCTCAAAATGGAAAATCTTTATTATCAGATTATTTTTATTATAAAAGCAATATATATTTGTTTTAAGGGTCCAACAAAGGAAAAGTATATAAAGTAGAAAGTGAATGTTTCGCCTATAATCTTACTTCCTGAGAAGCCTGCTAATCCCAGCATGGGGTCAGTATTTCTACATAATAACAGAAGTGGGATCATTTTATAGGTGAGATCGTATAACCTGCGTTTATGACTCAACCATGCAGCTTAGACTTATCTTCCCGTGTCAAGACCATAGATTTCATTCCTTTTTCAAGGTGAGGCTTTTGGACTCATTAGAGCTAGCCCCCTCCCTACTGTCCAGCTGGGAGCCTCAGCCCAGGCTGGTGAGATGCCGCTGCCCACATCAGGGCGTGGGAGGCTGGCGAGACGAAGGGCTGGCAGTCCATCACAGCCGGCGGCAAGGCCGCCCCAGCTGCTGGCCATGCTTTGCTGGTTCCTGATACTTTCTCATTTTACATCTCATTGATTACAGGCCCCAAGTGACAGGTTGGGGGTGGGGAAGAGTGAGGAACTTGAGGAGAGGGAAGGAGGGTGGGGAAGAGGAGGACTCAATTTTCATCCTATGAAATGCTTTAAGCCACAGCCTGTCCTATCTGTGCCATGCTGGGTCCCTTTGCAGGGGCAGGGGGAACAGAATGTTCAGGGCAGGGGGAACAGAATGTTCAGGGCAGGTGAATGCCCTCACCAAGCATCTAGTCATTCTTCTGCCCCAAAAAATGAGGAGGCTCAGGCAGGGAAAAACAATTCCCCAAGACCACTCAGCACATGCCTGGGCTCTTACTCCTACTCCAGGCCCCTTTGAAGCTCTTGCCTAGCTGAGTTTCTCAGCAAACCTTTCCTCAGCTCCTCCAGCAGCCTGCTGCCGCTGGCACTCTGTGTCCCGGGGCTCTGGAGTCAGGCTCTCTGGTTCTGCTTTGCCTTCTACTATAATTCTAGTCACAGTTAACCTCTCTGCGTTTCAGCTTTCTCAATTATAAAATAGGGATTACATGACATGATAGGTGTGAATGTGCCTGGTATAGAGAAGGTGTATGCAAGAGTTAGCTTTTGGGTTGAACCCAGGATGCAGAGGAGAGATTTCAGAGTGAGTGGTCCAGCACCATGACAGCAGGGACAGGAAGCAGCAGTCATTGAGCTTACGTTGTGTGAGGTACTGTGGTGTAGAGAGTATCCTGTGCACCTGACAGATGGAGAAGCAGACTCACCTGCCCATGGTCATGCAGCTGGTGACCACTGAGGCTGATTCCCACTAGGTTCTGGGTTCTGGCCCCTGGAAGTCCCCAGCCCTTTCTCCATGCTGCCCTGCCTCTCCACCCACCTTCAGGCATCAGGAGGATCTGGAGACAGGTCTCTGGAGCATTCTCCCACCTTCATGCGGGGCACCTCCCCCAGGAGCCCACGAAATCATTATCTGCAGAGCTGCCTGCACTCCCCCATCATCCTCCAATCCCCCTCCTCCACTTGCTTATCCAGAAGTCCCTTTCCCCTGGGTGCCCTTCCTTGATAATAGATGGAGGAGAGAGAGTGGAGGGGAAAGGGCTGGGCCTGGGAGGGGTGAGGAGAAGGCGGGAGAGCAAGGCAAACTGGGGAGGGCCCATCCCCATCCCTCAGCCCAGCCCCAGCTCTTTACATGGCTGATTAACTAGGGGAGAGGAGTGCTTTGGCTTTCGGGTCAGAGAGGAACCAGAGAAGAGGGACAACTCGGGAAAGGGTAAGATGGAGAGGGGAGGGAGAGAGAGGCAGGCCAGGTTTACCTGCTGAGGGCTGCAGGGCTGTTCAAAGGAGAGACTGGAGATGGAGGAGCAAGAATGTAGGGTGCAGACCTGAGAGGCTTTGTGCTGCAGCGACTGGGCCAGAGAGCATGGGTGCGTGGGCAGGTCTACCCTTCCCACCCCCCTCAGAGTGCTCACCTGGGGGTGGGTCCTGAACCGCATCTGAGAGGTGAAGGCCAAGGCTGAGGACCTGATGGGGCAGAGTCAAGAAGAAGCCCCGGTGATAAGCACCACCTTCCAGCGGCCCTCTTCCCTGTCAGGGCCCTGGTGCAGCTGGCCTACAGGAGGCCAGTTCAGCCCTCCCACTGCCTAGTTCGGAGCACCAGAGACGGCTGGAAGTCTCTGGAGGGAATCTCAGGACTGGGGGCAGGACGGCAAGACCCTCTGCCCCTCTGCCAGGCAGAGCCCCTTACTGTGGAGAACTGTATTCAAGGTGCTCCTCTTATAGTCGGAGGACTCTTCCCTCTTAACTCTCCAACCTCCCTTCCCCCAATTCTGGGAATTCCCAGGGCCACCCCATCAGTACCTGGTCAATACCCTCCAAGAGGTCCTTGGAGGGGCAGTTCCCAGGCCCCAACAGGCTTTTTCTTTTTTGAGATGGGGTCTCGCTCTGCTGCCCAGCTAGCCTCAAACTCCTGAGCTCCAGTGATCCTCCTGCCTCAGCTTCCTGAGCAGCTGGGACTCCATGTGGGCACCACCATACCCCTAGATGCAGCTGTGATCACCACCAATCCTGTCCACAAAGCAGGTCCTGTTGCCTTGACTGGCAAGAGAAAGAACGTGGGGAGAATGGGTAGGCAGGAAGGCCTGGGTTGCCAGAGCCTGTGCCTCCCTCCTTCAGCCCCAGCCCTAGCCTTAAGCCTCTCTCTACTCTTGCCATTCCCCGTGCGGTACCCCAAACACCCTCACCTGCTCTCTGGCCACAGCATCCTGGGGACAGGAAGAAGCCCAGGCCTGGTGAAGCTCACCTATGAGGATGTGACCCAAACAGCCTTAACCTCCAATTCCATTATCTTGTTTGCTTTGGCTCAACAAGGATGGGGTATAAATTTTTAAAGGATTGTAGCCAAAAGCCTGGAGGAGAAATGAAAGGGAATGGAACCCAGAATATTAAAAAGACAAGAAAGCTTACCAAAATAAGCAGGGTTCAGACTCTACGACAGCAAACCTGCTTTTTCCTTGCTTTTTCTGCCTAAGCGTGGTCTCCCTGCTTCCCTCCATCCTGCTGGACCAGGATGTGATCACACAGGACTGCTGGGAGGCACAGTAACGTGGAGACTGCCCTACTGATTGCACACTCCTTGAAGGAAGGCATGCTCCTCCAGCACCTAGCTCACAGCCAGACACCAAGTACACGCTCAGTATGACTGCTGGTGATGGAATGAATGGGTGGAAGGATGGTGAACAGATGAACGTCAGGCCAATGTAAAGTCCATAAAATGTCCTCTAATTCCTGGCTCCTACCAATGGGCCAATCCAGTTTTGTACATGCTGACTTCCAGAGGTATAAATCTGTATTTGATGGTGGCATTTGATGGTAGCAATTCAGGTGCTTCTCAAGGAGGCACTCATTTCTATTTCTTGAGTGCTCCAGGGAGTGACAAGTCCCTACATGGTCCTGCTCTGGACATGGCTTTCCCTCAACCCCACCACAAATTCAGTGTTTAGCTTCCCCTCAAGTCGCACTTGTAACGCTATTACTCTCCTGCAGATTCGTCACAGCTTTGCTGACCTTCTCTAGAGCCTTTGAGCTCCCAATCTCAACACCCATTTTTTTCCTTGCCACTTAGTAAATGACCTCAGCTTCTAAACCTGTCCCTCAGTAACCTCGTGAAACCTGGTTACCACCACAAAGCATTAGCCTAACAACTATTGTGACAACGTCCTTGCCTCAAATTTCAACACCTCCTCTGTCCCTCACACACCTGGAATTTTGGGCCTCTCCAGGACTTTCTTCTGAGTTCTGCTGCCCTTGCTGAAATTCAGGCTAGCCCTATTCTCTTGGTGAACAAATATGCATATTTTAAAACTTTCAATTACCTTTATGTTGCTGCTTCAGTCAACACGTTTATTCTGGGTGTTCGGGATACATTCGTGAATAAAGTCCTTGCTCTCATAGCACTTGTGTTGTCACATGCAAATGCGTCTCTGCTGTGCTTGCTCCAATTCTCCAGCTCCATTGCCTCCATGACATCTCCACGTGGATGGCCCACGGCAGCTAAGTATCACACCCAGATGGAGTCAACTCTCCTCTACCCGAAACTGGCTATCTGGTCTACCTTTATCAGTCTTCATTCTTCCAGTCTTGAAGTCCCACACTGTTCAGTCATTCTTCACTCTCCTCAGTCTTATAACATCCATTCCTGTCTCTGAATCTAGACCCTCTTCGCCCATAATCTGTGATTACTGCAACGACTTCCTAATTGGCTTCCTGATGGTGGAATGGCTCCTTTCCCTCTTCTAGGCACTGCTGCCAGATGAGTCTTCCATAAGCACTCATCCCATCCTCGCCCTCATTCTCTGTTCCTCACCCAAATGCCCGGCCAATGCCCCCTTGCTGTTTCTGGGGATATTACTGCAGAACTACAAATACTTTCCAATTTTACACTGGGAATTGCCAACTACCCTTTTAAAGTCTATAGGTGGGCTGGGCATTGTGGCTCATGGCTGTCTGTAACCCCAGCACTTTAGGAGGCTGAGGTGGGAGGATCACTTGAGCCCAGGAGACCAGCCTAGGCAACAAGGTGAATCCCCATCTCTACAAACAAAACAAAACAAAACCAAGAATGAAAACTGGCCAGGTGTGGTGGCATGCGCCTGTGGTCCCAGCTATTCCAGAGGCTGAGGCAGGAAGATTACTTGAGTCCAGGAGTTTGAGACCAGCCTGGGCAACATGGCAAAACTCTATCGCTACAAAAAAATAAAAAATACAGAAAATTAGCTGGGTGTGGTGGCATAGCCATGGTGGTCCCAGCTACTTGGGAGGCTTAAGTGGGAGGATCGTGTGAGCCCACAAGGTCAAGGCTGCAGTGAGCTGAGATCACACCACTGCACACCAGCCTGGATGACAGAATGAGGCGCTGTCTTAAAAAATATTTTTTTAATATAAAAAAATAAAAGCCCATAGGCATATCGACTTGCCCATGGCTGCATGTAGTTAGTTGTAAGGGCCAGCACCAGAATACAGCTGACAAACCTCCTGGACTACCTACGTGGAGGGAGCTGTCTCCTTTACTAGGTGGACAGTGAAGAGGTGGGAGGAAATGCCTGTAATAGCAAGCCAACGTTAGCCAGACTTCTTTCAAGGTCGGGGATAGACTCAAAGGATTCATCCAAGTGTCAAAAGGGACGTTAGAATCTGTAAAGTGCTTAGAACAGTGCTTGGGACATACATGTTTCTTATAAAAGAAATAGACCAAACCTCTTAAGTACCTCAGGAAGGACACCAACTTTTTATGCTTCATGACAATTACATGGCACATATGAAATTGTTTCTCAGTGGATGTGCGACAAGCTCAGCCAAAGGTACTGTATTAAATGGTTAATTTTGGTTAGGCATGGTCGCTCACCCTGTAATCCCAGGACTTTGGGAGGTCAAGGTGGCCAGATCACTTGAGGTCAGGAGTTCGACACCAGCCTGGCCAACATGGCAAACCCCATCTCTACTAAAAACATAAAAAATTAGCCAGGCATGGTAGCATGTGCCTGTAGTCCCACTTACTTGGGAGGCTGAGGTAAGAGAATCGCTTGAATCTGGGAGGTGGAGGTTGTAGAGAGCTTGAGATTGCACCACTGCACTCCAGCCTGGGTGACAGAGCGAGACACTGTCTCAAAAATAAACTAAAATAAAGGGCTAATTTTGTTTTTTGCTGAGAATTTTTTTCATTTTATTTCCTGATATTATAATAAGATCTACTTTCTGGTTGTACGGGAAAGAAGTTTATTCAACTTAAGCTGTGTTATGATTAGAAGAGCCAAAGAAAGGCTCAGGACAGGAACACCTCCCACCACTTAGCAACTGAGTAAAATACATTCGCTACTTGGCAGCCAACACTGCTTCTACTTGAGGGTGAGACTCTCCAAGTTCTGTGGGAATCTGTGTGTGACAGAGTCCTAAGTACTCATGAGTACTTGGGAAAATAATCTCTGACTTGTTCCACAGTTTAAGTAGGGAAATGGAGTCTCTAGAAAGGAGGAAAAGTTCTAGAAATGACACTATTTTCCAACTTGTATAACATAGTCCTACAGGTACCTGAGGGAGACCTTGTCAGGCAGGGATCTGGGTTTGGAAACTGGAAAGGGTTAACATTAGCAGGACTGGAGATCCCTATGCTCTAGGACTTGGCATTATACTTAACACCTTCCTTCTTCAAATAGTACCTGTGGTTGTAAATTAACATTTCTCTGACATGCAAACCCCTGGTCTGGTCTGTCAGACTCTCAACCTTCACAACAGAGTAGGAATCTTTTGCTGTGTTCAGTGTCTCCTCACCGTACCACAGACGCAATTTCCATTCCTCTCGAACTGGACTGTAAAGGAGACTCGTCTTTGTTCCTCACAACCCAGCTCACACCACATGGCACAGGCTTCCCTGACTGTATCTGTGCTGACCTCTTATAAAAACTAGTTCCCTACAGGACACCTTAGGTTTGTTCTCTGGTTGCTTAGATTTGTGGCTTTTCTTTCCCACTGGTTTTTGGGTAACCTTAAAACCAGAAATGACCTTTCCCAGAAAGGTGGATTATAAGGTCAAGAAGTCAAGTGTATGAGTCTCAAGGTGAGTGGCCCAACAAGCTACTGCCTTTTTTTTTGAGATGGAGTCTCGCTCTGTTGCCTGGGCTGGAGTGCAGTGCCACGATCTTGGCTCACTGCAACCTCCACCTCTTGCGTTCAAGCGATTCTCCTGCCTCAGCCTCCTGAGTAGCTGGGATTAGAAGCACATGCCACCACACCCAGCTAATTTTTGTTATTGTTAGTAAACGGGGTTTCACCATGTTGGCCAGACTGGTGTTGAACACCTGACCTCAGGTGATCTACCGGCCTCGGCCTCCCAAAGTGCTGGGATTACAGGCATGAGCCACCATAATCGGCTCCCACTACTTCTCTGAGCCAGTGTCCGTATCTGTGAAATGGATGGAAGGCTGGTAGGAGAAGTGAGAATATGCATCAAGTTCCTGCTCACATTAAGTTCTCAAAAAAAAAAAACGAGGCCCTTCTTTTCTCATCTCTAGAATATGCTGATACTCTCTGGGTGAAGTAGGTGCTCCCTGAATGATGTCAGAGCAGTTTGCACTATCATGTGCCAGTGTGCAGCAGTTTAATCTGTAGAAGCCACTGGAAGCCTTATGACCTGAGCCTGAAAACTGAGGGTGAGAATTGCCTTGCTCATCCTCGTACTCCCGCTAGACGTGGTGCTTTGTACTCAGAGGCCGCTAAGTTTTGTTGGAACAAGAAATGAGATTTCTCTAATCAAGTTCTTGGGATGGAAGAGCCGCTCCTCAGAAGCCCTCAACCACAGACACATGAGCTACTCCCCTCAGGCCCCTGCCCTGGGGTCTCCAAGCCAAAGTGCTCTCCAGCCCTCCATGGCATCTGCCCCTCTGTCTACTGACAGGCAGAGGCTCTCAGGGATGGGAGGTAGGAGGGGCTCCTAACAGTGACAATGGCTGAAGAACTCCAGGGTGAGGTTTTGAGAATGCAAAGGCAGCCTTAGCCACTGGAGGAGAACTAACCAGAAAGAGTGAAGAGTCAAGGCCTGGCATCAGACCGCAGGCTCAGCCTTCCTTTCACCCTGATGAGTGTTCTCCCAGTATCAGGCAGAGGGCAGATCTGTCAGGTTTTTGAGTCAACTGAATTGAGCAAGGAGGGCTGGACACGAGCCAGAGCCCCCAGGTAAGCTCTGGCATCAGCATGACATGGGACCCAGAGAACACAAACAGAGTAACACGCTCCTGTTGAGTTCCAAAGAGCCCCAAGTGTGAAAATGCCAAGTGTGGCTGCACAACCCTAGCCAGAGTCCTGCCTGGTGAGGCAGCTCTTGTAATTTGGGAATCTGCTCCATTTTCTAAAAGAAAGCTCCATTCTACTACACTCAGCATCAAGGAAGCAGGAAGTAGGGGCAGCTCAGCTATTTATTAAGTCAGTAGAAAAATGACTGTACAGGTTTAAGGTGCAGGAATGAAGATGGGGCAGACTGGGCCCCAGCATCTGAGGCCTCAGCCCCATGCCAGAGAGCTCCAGTCCAGAGCCTGAAGCGTGGTCGGCACATGTGAGCTATCTGAATGCCCAAGAATATCTAAGTGTGCTGCCCCCGTAGGGGGCACTGGGATTCCTTGCCCAGCAGCTGGGCCTAAAGAGAAGAAGCCGAGGAAGCCAGGCCCTAGAAACGGCCCAGCACAGTGGCTAACAGAGCCATGCGGATGTACATGCCATTCTCAGCCTGGCGGAAATAGGCTGCGCGGGGGTCCGAGTCCACTTCCACACTGCAAAAAAAAAAAAAAGGAAGTGCTATTGTGCAGCCCATGGATGGCCTGTCCAGGACTACGTCTCCTCCCCACCGCCAGCCCCGAGGCAGTCTCCGACTCTGATGCTTCGCCACCTTATCTCGTTGACACGGGGCATCGGGTGCATCACCACCATCTTCTTCTTGGCCCGAGTCATGATGTGGGGAGTGAGGATGAACTGACCAAAGCACTGCAAGGCAGATGAGGTCCCCATTAGTGCCTTGGGGTAGGTAGGGGTGGCTACAGAGGACACAAATCTGGGCTCCACTGGGGTCCCCTCCATACCCACATGCAGCAATGGCAACTAAGGGACATGAGGTTTACCAGCTGACCTAACCCTCAGCCCAGCCTTTCTGTCCTCACATCTGATGCCCTACGGCAGCAGCTCTGGGCTCTTCCTTAAGCCCAGCACTCACAGCTTCGTACTCCTGGGTAGAGCCAAATCGTTCCTTCTGGATTCGAGTCATGTATAGCACATCGGTGTCAGGCAGCGCCTCCTCAATGCTCTCAAATTCCTCCTGGAGGTTGAGGAGGGCCACGGTAAATATAGTGCTGGGTTCTGACTGCCCAACCCATGTCTCCATGGCCTCCAGGCTGGGCTGTGAGGGTCTTACCTGCTTGATGCCACGTGAGGCCACAAAGGCCCAAACAGTGGGTGGCATGTGCAGGCTGGGAGGTGCCACGTAACGCAGGCTGACACGATACTGGGTGAGCAGGCAGGCCAGGGAATGTACTGTGCGTCCGTGCTTCAGGTCACCCACCATTGTGATCTAGGGGAGAAACATAGTCACCATGTGGACCCCAGACCGAGCACCCCTCCCATCATTTCCAAGCTTTCAAAAGCCTCAGGAGCAGAATGAAGACCTCCTTGATGCAGCTGTCCTGGACCGGGGTAACCACTTCCTGCCTCCCTCTCTAGATTGTCCCCTAGCAGGGCTCCAGCCCCTGCCACCACACTTACTGTCATGCCATTGACAGTTCCCAGCTCCTCACGGATGGTGAAGATGTCCAGCAGGGCCTGAGTGGGGTGCTCTCCCACCCCGTCTCCAGCATTGATCACTGGCCTCCGGCAGTGCTTGGCAGCCAGCTGGAAAAATGGGGAAAATCCTGTCTTTTGCAGCTCAGAGGCTCCCCTTACCCCCCGCCAATCCCACTCTTCTGAGGTCCCCTCACTCATCTGGCCCAACCTGAGACCTGCAGTGTCACAGAAAATGTGGGCAGAAGGGACCTCACATCCCTGGGTCCAGCGTTTTTTTCTTCTTTGAGACTGAGTTTCATTCTTCTTGCCCAGGCTAGAGTGCAATGGCACAATCTCAGCTCAACACAACCTCCGCCTCCTGGGCCTCCTGGGTTCAAGCAATTCTCCTGCCTCAGCCTCTTGAGTAACAAGGATTACAGGCACCCGCCACCATGCCCAGCTAATTTTTTATATTTTTAGTAGAGATGGAGTTTCTGCATGTTGGTCAGGATGGTCTTGAACTCCCAACCTCAGGTGATCCACCAGCCTCGGCCTGGGTCCAGCCTTTTAACCCTATCTCCGTACCCAGGCTGGTCTCACCTCCACTGCTCCAGGCTGGGGGTGCCGGAGCACAACGACGTCAGCATAGCAGCTCATGGTCTGTACAGAGTCAGCCAGGGATTCACCTTTCTGGACTGAGGAGGTGGCTTCCGAGAAGCTGAGTACAGCACCTCCTAGCCGGGCCATGGCTGCTGCAAAGGAGCTGCTGGTCCGTGTGCTCACTTCATAGAACATGGAGGCCATGACCTTCCCCTGGGGAGAGAGCAAGGTGGAAGGTGTACATAAGTGTGTCCACCCTGGGGAAACGAGAGGAAGGCACCACCACCCCAAGTGACACTTGATGGATACTAGGAGGATCCTTCTGCACCCAAAGCTCCCCTGTTAGAACCTAGACATTTCCACCACTGGTGTCACTCTAAGCTAAAGGCTCTGCCTCCAGAAAACCACCCATTATTAAGTGTCTGAATGAGCTCGAGGAGAAGGACACACCCTAGCTCTCTCCCATGATTATGGAAGCCCAAACCAGATGACCCCCACTAGTGGGGTGATGGTCTCATACTCAGGACC
Organism: Callithrix jacchus; assembly: GCF_049354715.1. Taxonomy (NCBI): domain Eukaryota; kingdom Metazoa; phylum Chordata; class Mammalia; order Primates; family Cebidae; genus Callithrix; species Callithrix jacchus. Next base: position 87,777,459 of record NC_133515.1, read on the forward strand.
TCCCAAGCCATCTCAATCCTGCTTTGGAGAGGGAAAACATCAGGGGAAGATCTACAGCAGCAGAGGGACAGACTAACATGAGGAGACAGGATGGCAGGGGAAGGAAGACCCATTGTGACCACTGTGCAGCCCTGCCCTGATGCGGCCCAAGGGCAGGCGATGGCGTGGACCCCACTCCACGGCCCTGATCCTGACCTTTAGGATGTCGAGGCTCCGCTCCTTCTGCACCATCATACGCAGTGTGTGTGCCACATTGAACAGGTGAGACATCTAAGAAAGAGCCTAAGTTAGCTAGAAAGGTCCTAGCCCTAACTTTCCAAATCCTCAAAGCTCTGGGTGGTCCCATCCTCCCTGCCCCAAGCACCTGATCCTTGGTGAACTGCTGGACGGACAGGATATGTTGGCCCACTAATGAGTGTAGCAGGGGTGAGGTCTGGGGGTGCAGCAGGCCAGGTGTGCCTAGGTTCTGGGGAGACGCCTGTCTAGGTACTGGTGGTGGAGGATAGCAGGTGCCATCAGGAGTTCCCATCAGCTCTGCAGTGAGGAATGGGACAGAAGAGGCTGGTCAGAGGGTTCCTCCTATCAAGGCAAGATCAGAGGTGGCTGAGGTGAGTCTGTGTCAGGGTAGAGTCTCACCTGGCTCAGCTGTCTTTCGAGAAGACTTCTCCTTTGGCTCCTCAGCTGCAAACAGGGCAAGAGGACAGATACACGTTTATGGCTGAGGTTTAGAAAGAAACCCCATATTCCCAGGAACTCTGAATCAGTGTATGTGTTAAACCAATTCACAACACAGTAAAATAGCAGGTTAAGGGAGGGCAGGGGACTGCAGCAGCTCTGGGCACAGACGTGGCTTCCCATGGGGCTGTGTTGTATGGGAGCAGTGGTGCCCTCCCGGGGCTCTCCCAGTTGGCAAAGGCATCCTAGGCAAGAGGAACGGCCAGATTCACACCAACCAACAACCTGGATTTACTCCACAATCTGCTGCCCCGTGGAATTCCAGCTCTTGAGTAGAGGAACACAGCTGCCCACAACAAAAAAGGGCCATGAGAAGCTGTGGGATGTCTACTCATACTGGGGATAATTGTTTAGACAAAGGACGGGACAGCAGATCGGACAAGGATAAAGGGATGGAGAGGAAGACATATAAGTAAAGAAAGGTGAGGCACTGGCAAGAAGTGGATTTCGTCCCTACACAGCGTCTGAGTCACAGCAACTCCACTCTTACCTGGCAAACCTGGGTCGGAGGCTCGATGGATTCGGGGTGGCAGATGGAAGCGGCCATCAGGAAGCCCTGGGATGCCCCGGCGGGGCCTTTCAGGTGTCTGGAGGGATAACATTGGCCCAGAGTTTTGTTTTGTTTTTCCGTTTGAAATGGAGTCTTCCTCTGTCGCTCAGGCTGGAGTGCAGTGGCATGATCTTGGCTCACTGCAACCTCCACCTTCTGGGTTCAAGTAATTCTTCTGCCTCAGCCTCCCGAGTAGCTGGGATTATAGATGTACATCACCACACCTGGCTAATTCTTGCATTTTTAGTAGAGATGGGATTTAACCATGTTGGCTAGGCTTGTCTTAAACTCCTGACCTCAGGTGAGATGCCTGCCCTGGCCTCCCAAAGTGCTGGGATTACAGGCGTGAGCCACTGTGCCTGGCCAGGCCCAGCATTTTAAAAAATTGACCCAACCCCACTTCAAATTCAGTCCCTCAAGAAAACCCCAACTGTTCCTGAACCACCAATGAAAATGTTCAAGCTGTCTGTCCTGCCCTGGGACTAACACCTCCCAGCCCCCTAGCCAAGCAGCACTGTGGATACCGTGGTCATCTCACTAGTGGCAGGGGCTGAGGGTGGGAGCTGGGGAACAGCCCCCTGTGGCCACTTCCGTACATCTTGTCCATAACCTGGGGGCACCAGAACCTGCAGGCAGAAGGCAGGGCACTTAGGAGAGAGCAGAGAGAACTCGGGTCCTAAAGGAGAGATGTCAGCAAGGACAAAAAGCGCCTTAGTGGAGCTGTGCCCTCTCCACCCCCCACCCCACTTCAGGTCCAGGGCAGTGGTGCTGATAGTGGGACAGTGTAGATGGGTAGGGAAAAAATGAACGTGGTGTGGAAGAGGACACTCCTGAGGCCAGGCAGGGGCCACTTGCGTACCTGCCCATCAATATAGGCAACCTCCCCTCGCAGGACCACACGGCGGACGGTGCCCTTCACCTTCTGCCCTTCAAAAGGTGTCCAGTGGGCCTTGGAGAAGGGCATGTGGCTGGGAACTGTCCACTCATGCTCCAGATCCACCTGCCCAGAGGATATGGGTTATGTTAGGGAAAGGCTACCCCAGAGAACAGATCCTAGGGCTGGAGAACCCCCCTCCTGCTCTGGGCCTTATTCCCACACCTCCACATAGGTGTCGTCCTGTGGGGGCAGGTGAAAGATGCGCCGAGGATTGTGGTGCAATCGCTGCAGCAGGTCATCCAGGCTGAGCCGGCCCTCGCTCACAGCCGTCAGCAGTAGTGGCAGCATGGTCTCTAACCCTGGGAAGCCAGGTGGGGGCCTGGACCCACACTTCTCCTCCAAGGTATGGGGAGCTGGGAGAAAGAAAGCCATTACCCTCAGGACCAATCACCTCCAAGCCTGGGAAGTCATCCACATCCCAGGACTGCACTTCCAACAACCTCCTTACGCTCACAACCACTCCCGATGCTCATTTTTTCTGGGAATTGGAAATGAGGGCAACAGGACTGCTGCTGTCTTCTGGAGCCCACACTTTACCCACATATTCTTTTATTTGCAGTTTTACTCACTGGCTCATTCATTCTTTCAGGCACCTATCACAGACCAGGCACCCTAGAGGCTAGGGTCCCATTCAGATAAATACCCTGTCCTCGGAGAGCCCTGAGGCCTGACCTGGCTCCCATTCTCTTGCTAGGGCTGTCCCACAAGCCCCACTGTGCAAGAGGTACATGCTGGCTGGGTTCCCTCACCATGGTCTGAGGCAAAACAATCGATGATAGCCATGTTCTCCCACAGGGCTTCCACATCTTGGCGGGAGCCAAGCTCAGGCCGGACCTCCCCCTTCCCAGGCCCCAGGCGTTCCAGGTCATCACGGCTTAGGAACAGGTGATGCGGAGCCACCTCGCAGGTCACTGGCAGGCCCCGTGCTTTTGCCGCTTTAATTAGCAGGATCTGGGGGACAACGGAAAGATCCAGAAGAGGCACCACCTATATACCCTACCCTACAAAGAGTCCCGTTGGCCAACATCCCTGCTCTGAAAATGATGAGGCAGAGCTGCAAGGACACTGGTTCGAGACTCTCCTCCCGCTGTCTCCTGTCCCCAAGGACTACCCTGACCTTTAATGTTACTGGGAAGGCAACAGGGACAGCAGGACCTCTGGTGAACTCTTACCTCCTCCTTCCGTGCCACGTGACATATGTGCACTGAGCGCTGAGTCAGCTGAGCCACCATGAGGACAGCAGCCACGCTTTGCTGCTCTGCGTGAGCCACAATGGGGAGGTGGCAGGGCCATGTCTCAAAATGCTGAGGGCAGAAAGAACTGATGAGGGAGTGTGTGGAATCTCTGACTGTGCTCATCGATCAGAGCCCAGAGCCCCTAGGAGCTTCCCTGAATCCTCACTGCTGTCAGCCCACTTAGGTAGGGGCCTGTAAGCCAGGAGAAACTGGGTGGTAGCTGCCTGCCACATGCACACTTCCTACCTCCATCCACTGGACCACACTGTCTAGCCGAAGCTCAGAGAAGGTCTCGCTGAGGTAGAGCTTCAGCCCGGCTGCAGACCCAGCCACAGTGCCCAAGGTTCCTGCATTTTCAGACGAGGCTCCAAGGAATAAGGCATAGTCACAGCGGGCACCAGCCTCTGCCAGCTGGAGAGGGTGCACAGAGGTAAGGGTCACTGGCATTCATTGGCACCCATGCCCACACAGGCTAGCCTGCACCAGTGGCCTGAGCCCATGGGGAGGGGCAGAGGGAAAAGGTCTCAGGGAGGCAAGGGTGGCTGGCGGGGGCATGTGGGTCTCGTCTCCAATACCAGGAAGAGGAGTGCAGTGGCTCACCTTCTGGGCCAGGGCCAGAGCAGGGGCATCAATGATGGGGGGCCGGGTATTAGGCATGGCACACACCATGGTGACACCCCCAGCCAGAGCAGCGGCCGTGCCTGAGGCAAAGTCCTCCTTATGTGTCCCACCTGGTTCCCGCAGGTGCACGTGGACATCAATCAATCCTGGGAGAACATAAAAGCAGCAAGATTATAGGAAGAGTCAAAAATAGGAAGGATGGGCCAGGGATGGTAGCTCATGCCTGTAATCTCAGCACTTTGGGAGGCCGAGGCAGGTGGATCATGGAGGTCAGGAGTTCGAGAACAGGCTGATCAACATGGTGAAACACCGTCTCTACTAAAAATACAAAATTTAGCCTGGTATGGTAGCACACGCCTGTAATCCCAGCTACTTGGAAGGCTGAGGCAGGAGAATCACTTGAACCTGGGAGGTGAAGGTTGAAGTGAGCCGAGATGATGTCACTGCACTCCAGCCTGGGTGATGGAGCAAGACTCCACCTCAAAAAAAAAAAAAAAAAAAAAAAAAATCCCAGACAAGGCCACTGTGGATCAAGGAATGAAAAAGTGGGAAAGATTCTGGGATCATCAGTCTGTGCAGTCCAGGGCAGAGAGTGGGCCCCCAGCCATCCTTCACCAGCTGGAGAGAATAGACAGAGGTAAGGGTCACCGGCTCTCACTGGCACTCACGCCTACACAGTCTCTGTGCACCAGTGGCCTGGGCCGTGTGGGTCTCTATGCCTGCTGTTGCCAGTGTCCAGAAGCCAAGTTCTCCCCAAAGACTTACCTGGCAGTCGCACAAGCTTTTGGGAGGTCATACAGTCAACATGCACCTTCAAAGGAGGGGCTGGCCCAATCTGGCCTAGGGCCTGCAAGTGGAAAGCAGTCAGCTTTGATTTAAGGGAAGGGTGATCCTGGGAGTTGTAGGTAGGAATTTACGTTTTCCCATAAACCAGGCTCTGCACTCTCCATATCCACCTTCTCTCCCTCTGTAGCCACAAACCTTTATTACTAGCATGGCTGTTCCATATCACTCCTCCCTCTTTCTTTCCCCCATCAACACTGGCAGTCTCCCTCCCAGCATGTGGGTTTCAGTTACCTCCACAAAGAGTTTGGTGCACTTGATATCGATGATTAGGGGCACGGAGAAATCAGCAGCCAAACGCCGGGTGCGGTAGCCCTTGGTGACAAAGGAAGAGAGACGCCGGCCCCCAGCTCCACGCATGGACAGGTTAATCACCAGCTCAAAGTTTTTCTCAGCCAGCTGCTCCAGGATGCTCCGCTGTGGTGGGCACTCACCATCCACAGCCTCCTCAAAGTGCCAGTCCACGGCTGTTACCTGTCAACCCGGAGCCAAGGTGAGGGCCAAGCTGAACCTGGGAGGGGTCACGAAGGCCAGCCTGAAAGGAGAGGAGCTGGCCCAAGAGCCCATGATAAGGAGACTGAGGACCCATAGGGTGGGGACCAGGAGCTGCCTCTATTTGATATTGGCAAAGTATATTTTTTGACAGGAAACATGTCAACACTAAGTAAGGTAGGTTACCAAGGACTAGGTGCAGTATGAGCTCACATACATGTACACAGGGAAAATTCTGGAGGGAAAAATATCAGAACAGTGGTAGAGAGATTTTTAAGAGACATTTCTCTTTGCTTTCTGTGTATTCTGCTTTCTACATGGAATATAGCTTATTAGTATAATGGTAATAATAAAAGTAGGGGAATAGGAGATAATTCCTTTTCCTTTTTTCTTTGAGACAGCATGTTTCCCAATCTGGAGTGCAATGGTGCACCCACTGCACACTCACAGCTCATTGCAGCCTCTACCTCCTGGGCTCAAGAGATTCTTCTGACTTAGCCTCCTGAGTATCTGGGACTATAGCCTTATGCCACCATGCCCGGCAAAGATAATTCTTTGGTGCAGTATTTTCACCCCCTTGGGGAAGTAGAGCAGTGGGGTAGGTTGGCAGAGCTCCTGTACCTTGACACCATGCTCAGTGTAGAAGTCAGCTGTGCCCAGACTGGCATAGAGGCTATAGCCCAGGCTCTCCAGCAGCCGCACAGTTGGGAGCAGCTCGCTTTTGTTCTGAAACCAAAGAGAAGGATGAAATTGTGTTCCTCCTGTCTTCCATTTCAAGGTCAGCCCTGGCGCAGGGAGTCACGGCCCTCAGGAAGCCCTCCTGGATTCTGGTACCTTATAGCTGCCAATGGTTAGCAGGATATTCTTCTTGGGGATCTTAAAGCCGGTGCTTAGCATGGCCTTGAGGTAGGCCTCACAGCGGCTCTCCCCAAAGCCGGCCACCTCCCCAGTACTGGTCATCTCCACACCCAATACCACGTCAGCGCCCGCCAAGCGGGAGAAGGAGAACTGAGGCACCTAAAGGAGCAGGAGGGAAGAGAGAGGGCCAAGGTGTGAGAGGACCTCCTCTCCCACCAGCAGAGATGGACACTGTCCTCTGTTCTTGATCTCACCCAAACGGCAGGGTCAGCCAGCCCTCTGACTGCTACCCTCTGTGTGCCCTACCGCTTCCCAAACATACTTGAGGTCTTCCCTCGGCTTCTGCTTAGCATGTGCCCTTGCAAATAAAAAACCTTAACCATCTTTCAAAACTGAATTCAAATAGCACCCCTTCTCTCAAGCCTTCCCAGATCACCCCTTTTGGAAACAGCACCTCCTGTCTCTGAACTCCTGCAGCATTCTGTGCATAATTCGAATATGTAGTTTTATCAGACTGTTCCATACCAAAGCTTTTTTTGGGATCCAACTTCTCTTGCCTCCCATTCCCATAAAGTAAGCTCCTAAGGGACAATGACCACCTCATTACCCCCATGATCCGGCACTGTGGTACTTGGTTTACATGCTGATTGACAACTCGATGTGTCAAGTGACCTCTCTGCTGCTGTTTTTCTGCTAACACTGAAGGTTTCAATACTCCTTACCTTTACTCCCACGACTCCAGAACCAGTCATGAGGCCCACAGGTTCCACTTCTTCCCCCATGATGACTCGCGTGGCCAAGGCTACTAAGTCCACGCCCAGTGTCTTGGAGACAAAGGGGAAGGAGCGAGAGACACGTACGTTGCATTCAATAACTTTCAGCTGGTCGTCCTGGGGCGGAGAAGACTGGTCAGGCCTTCTGCAGGCTGGCCGTGCTGACACTACCTACAGGCCTAGACTCTTCCTCTCAGTCACCAGTCTGGGGGATCAATCTAAGCAGGGTTCAGGGTGACTGACTGTCATAAGCCCCAACACCATGGGCTCTAGCTACAGCCTCTTCTCTCCAGCTTCCCTGCCTTCTTGGATGAAGGCAGGAGACAGTGCAGGGCTTCATGGCACTGTGGCCAGCACAGAATATGGAGGAGCTGTGGCCCTTTAGTCCTTTCCTTTAGCCTTGTTACCTTGGCAATGAGCTGCAGATTGAAAGGTCCCGTGACCTGTAGCTCCTGGCCCACAGCATGCACGATGGCTTTGATCCGCTCCAGAGTTTTGGCAGTGATATCTTGTGGGGGGGTGACCAGTGTGGCATCACCTGAATGCACACCTGCATTCTCCACATGCTCAGAGATGGCGATGGCTGCCACCACACCATCAGAGGCCACAGCATCCACGTCAATCTCCTAGTCAGGGGGACACAGTGCGACCTAGGGCAAGGGCCACTTTGTTTTCCCACTTACTCTAGGATTGTCTCTCCCTTTAATAAGCCCCACATAACCCACTGTTCCCAGCCCTGGTGCCTGTGATTCTGCCGAACAGAGAAGGGAGTCTCCTCCAGGGCTGGCAGCATGCCCTCAGAGACTTCGCTTCTGTAGCCTCCCACCTTAGCCTCCTGGATGAACTTGGAGATGACCACAGGATGCTCTTTTGAGACGGCTGCTGCACTGCTCAGGAAGCGCTCCAGGTCCCCATCTGTGTAGGCCACATTCATAGCAGCACCGCTCAGCACATAGGAGGGGCGCACCACACAGGGGTACCCCACAGTCTGGCAGAACTGTCGAGCAGACTACAGGAGGCAGTGGGCTTAGCTGGGTTGTTCACACTCACCCCTAAGCATCATCCAGTCTCTAGGTCTCCCACCAGGTCCCAGCCTACCTCTAGGTCACTGAGCTCCCTCCACTGAGGCTGGCTGATACCAATGGTGTCAAGGAGCCGAGAAAACTTGAAACGGTTCTCAGCTGAGTCGATGGCTTCAGGGGAGGTGCCCAGTACCCGGCACTGCTGCCGATGCAACGCCATGGCCATGTTGTTGGGCAGCTGTCCACCCATGGATAGGATCACACCCTCAGGGTTCTCAAGCTCATAGATGTCCATCACCACCTACAGTGCAGGTGGAGAAACCAGTGGTGGCAGCAAAAGAGGGCAAGAATCTGAGCCTTCCTGCTCACTGCTTCCCCCAGCCCCCACCAAGTTTCAAAGAATCTTAGGTCAGCTAGCTGTTCCACTCGACCCTGGCCACAAGCTACCAGGAAGCCCCCATCCCTCTCACCTCAAAAGATATCTCATCAAAGTAGAGTCGATCACACATGTCATAGTCGGTGCTGACTGTCTCTGGGTTGTAGTTCACCATGATGGTCTTATACCCCATCTGCAAGAGGGAGGGGAAGGATACTTAGCAGTCAGGTGGGAGGAAAATCATGGAGCAACTAAGCCAAAGCCCTCGACTTCAGAGAGTGCCAGCACAGCTTCCTCTGAAAGAGCTGTAGAGGACCCCTGCCTTGGGAGGGAAGGTACAAAGTGTTGAGGAGATTCATGTACTGTATGAGACATGAGAGATGGCCTAAGAGAACCCCTACCCCAAAGCTCTACGATCAAAGGGGTGGCAATTAATAGGAAATGCCAGGATTAGTGCCAAGCAATTGCTAGAGATGAACAGAGAACAAGGAAACTGGAAAGAAAATGAACTCTGACCTTTCGGAGCTGCTGGATGCAGCCTACGGCACACCAGTCAAATTCAACGCTGGAGCCAATACGGTAGACGCCAGAGCCAAGGACTAGGACATGAGGCGTTCGAAAGGTGAGGTCATGGGTGGTTCCCCAATATGTCAGGTACAGGTAATTTGTCTGGGCTGGCCACTCTGCTGCAACTGTGTCAATTTGTTTCACTGCTGGACAGATCCCCAGTTCCTGGCGCAGCTTGCGAACAGCCAGCTCTGTGCTAAAACAGAAGAAGAGTCCGAAACACAGGCCTAGAGAGTAGGGTACAGACTGATAGAGAGTTAAGACCCCAGGGCAGGGATGAGAGGAATATATCCTTGGGACCAAGGTCAGAAGCCTCTAAAGCTCCCCACACTCTCCCTCTCTCCCAGAGATCCCTCACTGATTCAAAAGTTCTCGGCCCTGTATTTCTCAGCCAGAAGCTCTCATTGCCACCTCTAACCTCAGAACTGCAAGGGCAATCTGCTTGTCTGAGAAGCCAAGACACTTGGCCTGTTGCAGCAGGTCTGGGGGCAAAGGCTGCCCACGGTGTTGTTCTAGCAGCTGGGCGTGTGCTATGATGCGCTTCATTCGGTGAAGGAACCAGCGGTCGATGCGTGTGAGCTCATACAGGCGGTCCACCGAATAACCAGCCCACAGAGCAGCTGCCACCACAAAAATCCGCTTATCTGTTGGAGTCTCCAACTCCTAATAGAAAGAGGGTAGACAGGGGGAAGCTACTGCCAGCCCATCTAAAAGCCTGAATATGAGTAGCTGCCTCTGTCTTAGGAAGGGGAAGTTATACACTAGAGCACAGGCTCTGTAACTGCAAACACCTGGATACCAATTCTGGCTCTACTTCTCACTGACTACGCGGCTTTGAGCAATTAATTTCTATAACCTAAGTCTCAGTTTACTCATCTGTAAAAACAAGTCTAGTGATACATCGTTGTGTGATAATGACACATCTCAAAATTCTCAGCAAAGTGAAAACAAAGCAAATGTCCAGTGATGACTGCTGCTAGTGTTACTGGTAGCAAGCTCATGCTCTGGGGGCAAAGAGAAGCAGGTGTCGCGGGGCGGGTGGGGGGGAGCTACTTACCATATCGCTGACTGGTTTCACTGTGTGATCAAAACCCACACAGTTCTCATCCACCATGCGCAGGGCCTTCTGGAAGGCCTCCTCAAATGAACGCCCAATGCCCATGACTTCACCTGGAAGAACAGAATGAAAGGACTGAAGGCGTGGAGGTAGAAGGGGTGGAAGGAAGGCACGTCCATAATGCCTAGTTTGTAGTCAAGACTCTCTGGGAGATTCTCAAGGCAAGTCCCATGATGGATGTGAAACACCCATTCATGGTGTTTCACAATTAAGAAACCTTAACTTACAAATCTTTTCCCTACCATTTTCATGAGTAAGTTCATGTTTTCTGCTTATTGGTGAACATGGAATCAATATGCCAAAAATGGGCATGGGGATATTAGAATATAGCCCCATATACTGGATATTCGAACAGTTTATCACAGTGGCCCAAACCACTGATGGCTGTCCAGTTATTAGGCTTGCTTAGTCACATAATGATATCACCTGTAATCTGTCTCATTCTTTAAAACTTTTTTAAAAAGTGTAGATAATAGGAAGATGATTGCTACTACTCATCCATCCAGAGCAAATCACATTTACAACAATCCTTTTAAGAGTTTTTCTTTCTGGACTTTTCTTCACAGGTATGTCTTACACATGATCACAAAATATATATGATTTCCATCCTGTTTTTTCCCTCATCATACATTTTTTCACATTGCCATTGTGGCCTCGTAAACACTAACTTAATTTTTTTTTTTTTTTTTTGGAGATGGAGTTTTGCTCTTCTCGCCCAGGCTGGAGTGCAATGGTGCAATTTTGGCTCACTGCAACCTCTGCCTCCTGGGTTCAAATGGACCAAGAAGCTGGGATTACAGGCATCTGCTACCATGCCCGACTAATTTTTGCATTTTTAGTAGAGACAGGGTTTCACCATGTTGGTCAGGCTGGTCTTGAACTCCCTTAGCCTCCTGGATGAACGTGGAGATGACCACAGGGTGCTCTCACCTCAGGTGATCCATCTGCCTTGGCCTCCCAGAGTGCTGGGATTACAGGCATGAGCCACCATGCCTGGCAAACACCAACTTGATTCTTATATGATTTGCCATAATTTAACTGCTAACTAAAGGACATTTAGCCTTTTTTTTTTGAGATGGAATCTCTGTCAACCAGGCTGGTGTCAGTGGTACAATCTCAGTTCACTACAACCTCCGCCTCCCAGGTTCAAGCAACTCTCCTGCCTCAGCCTCCTGAGTAGCTGGGACTAGAGGCGTGCACCACCACACCCAGCTAATTTTTGTGTTTTTATTAGAGATAAGGTTTCACCATGTTGGCCAAGCTGGTCTCGAACTCCCAAACTTCTGATCTGCCCACCTTGGGCTCCCGAAGTATTGGGATTATAGGTGTGAGCCACTGATCCCAGCCCATTAGCTTTAAGTGTTTTAAACAATTAGGCAGTCCTAGTGGCTCACACCTGTAATCCAACACTTTGGGAGGCTGAGGCAGAAAGATCACTTGAGGCAGATTAAGATCAGTCTGTATAACATAGAGAGATTTCCATCTCTACAAAAAATAAAGAGAAAAAAATTAGCAGAGTGTGGTGATGTATACCTGTAGTCTCACTCCTCAGGAGGCTAGGGTGGGAGGATGACTAAGCCTAGGAGATCCAAGCTGCAGTGAGCTACTATCATGTCATCGCACTCCACCCTGAGTGATAGAATAAAACTGTATTAAAAAAAAAAAAAAGGTTTTTAGCCAGTGGTGGTGGCTCATGCCTATAATTCCAGCACTTTGGGAGGCTGAGGCAAGCGGATCACCTGAGGTCAGGAGTTCAAGACCAGCCTGCTCAAAGTAGTGAAACCCTGTCTCTACAAAAATTAGCCAGGTGTGGTGGGACATGCCTGTAATCCCAGCTACTTGGGAGGCTGAGCCAGAATTGTTTGAACTTGGGAGATGGCAGGTAAAGTGAGCTGAGGCTGAGATTGCGCCACTGCATTCCAGCATGGGTGACAGAGCAAGACTCTGTCTCAAAAAAAAAAAAAAAAATTTTTTTTTTCATAACTTTAAGTTAGGCTGTGATGTTTTCTTTCTTTCTTTTTTAAAGAGACAGGGTCTCACCCTGTCACCCAGGCTAGAGTGCAGTGGTGCAATCACAGCTCACTGCAACCTTGAACTCGTGGGCTCAAGTGATCCTCCCACCTCAGCTTTCCAAAGTGCTGGGATTAATTACAGCCAGCATGCGTGGACTGGATGTGATGTTTTCTGTTTTGCATAATCTCCTTAGGATAAATTTCTAGGAGTGTAGAGGCAATAGGTAGGACAAATTTTATGGCCCTTGATAAGTACAAATAGCTTTATAGAAGTTTGTGCTATATAATACAAAGTTTAACCAACCTTCTGAGAAGTGAGCATAAAAACAGTATTTCATTTAACTAGATCTCTATTTACTAATAAAAGGAACCATCTTTTCCCCAGGTTTACTTAGTGATTTCTTCTTCTGTAAAGTTTTGTTGATCTCCTTTGGCCATTTACTCCAGGGGTTTAAGTATTTCTTACCAATTGTACTTTTATATTTACAATCCCAACATTTATGTTTCTTTAAAAAAGTTTTAAAAACACTATGATGCTAACAGTCGTGTTAAGAAAGTACAGTCACTGATTTTTTCAATTTCTTTGTACTATGGTTATATTATAAAACCTTTTGAGATTTGTTTAAAAAGAGAAACCTAAAAAGCAAAAAGAGAAACCTAACGTGCATACACATATGCCTAGAAATGTATGCAGTCAGATATGCGGCCAAATTAATCAATCTCTGTAAGGCAAGATTACAGGTGACTATTATTCTTTGGTTAAATTATCTTTTCTCATTTTCCTTGATTCATATTTCTTACTTGTATAGTAAAAGTTACAAAAAGTTACCAAAGACCACATTCCAAGAATACTTGAATAGATGTAAAACATTCAAATGTCTCATGTAGGAACCAATCTTTCATTGGTCTATTTTCAATCCACTTCTTTATGCCACAATTTAATTATGGCTTCATTCCCATGTTTATTCTGATTTTCATATAACAGAGATTCATATCCAGAAGGAACAAACTGGCAGTCTTGTAGAATTTCTAAAAATTCTGAAATAATATCTGAGCTCACACTTGTTTAAAGGCCACTACTACTCTAAATGGAAATTTGGAGCACCACAAAATGCTCTTATCCATGAAGCTGGTGGCACTGTGTCTAGTACATATATATTTTTGTTTCCGTTGAAATGTGTTTGTTAGAGGATGGTCTTAGCCAACTAAAAAGATACCACAAAGAAACATATTAACTCAATTCCAATGTGTTCTGCCACTGCTTGGTAGATAACTTTTATGGCCATTCATCATTTACTAATTTCCTTGTTACCAAAAATGTCTATGATACCCTGCTCTGATGTAAACATCATACTAAAAAAAAGTCATTTAGTGACCAAAGCAGGAAGTGACAGAGGAGGAGATACATTAAGAATGGCTGCCATTGGTCGGGTGTGATTTGGGAGGCCAAGGTGGGCAGATCACCTGAGGTCGGGAGTTCGAGACCAGTCTAACGTGGAGAAACCTCTTCTCAACTAAAAATACAAAATTAGCCAGGTGTTGTGGCGCACACCTGTAATTTCCACTGCTCGGGAGGCTCAAGCAGGAGAATTGCCTGAATCCGGGAGGCAGAGAACATGCCATTGCATTCTAGCCTGGGCAACAAAAGCAAAACTCCATCTCAAAAAAAAAAAAAAAAAAAAAGGTGGAGTGGGGAGGGGCCGGGCTCAGTGGCTCATGCCTGTAATCCCAGCACTTTGGGAGGCCAAGGCAGGTAGACCACGAGGTCAGGAGATTGAGACCAGCCTGGCTAACACGAGACCCCGTATCTACTAAAAATACAAAAAACAAAAAATTAGCTGGACATGGTGGCATGCACCTGTAGTTCCAGCTACCCCGGAGGCTGAGGCAGGAGAATCGCTTGAACCTGGGAGGCGGAGGTTGCAGTGAGCCAAGATCGCGTTATTGCACTCCAGCCTGGGCAACAGAGTGAGACTCCACCTCAAAAAGAAAAAAAAAAAAAAGAAAAAAAAGTGGCCAGGCTCGGTGGCTCACGCCTATAATCCCAAGACTTTGGAAGGCCGAGGCGGGTAGATCACCTGAGGTTGGGAGTTTGAGACCAGCCTGACCAACATGTAGAAACCATGTCTCTACCAAAAATACAAAATTAGCTGGGCGTGGTGGCGCATGCCTGTAATCCCAGCTACCCCGGAGGCTAAGGCAGGAGAATCGCTTGAACCTGAGAGGCGGAGGTTGCAGTGAGCCCAGATCACGCCACTGCACTTTCTCCTGGGCAACGAGTAAAACTAACTCCATCTCAAAAAAAAAAAAAAAAAGAATGGCTGCCATTTTGCTTATTTAAAAGGGTTCACGGTGCTTGTCCCTTGCCCCCTAGAGAAGAAGAGTTCGCAGGAAAAGAAAAAGAACAGAAGCTATCTGCCTGACACATTAGTATTTAAATTAACACAGTGAACAAAACGTCACTGGCATCAACAACCTAGTGATGATGCCATGGGCAAAAGCCACGATGAAGAAATATTGTGGGTAGAGTTCCATGGAACTTTCTGACACAACAGGCAACACAGGGGGAACAGAGGACACATAGCTAAGGGACCAGGACTAGCTTTCAGTTGCTGGCCTCTGCCCATTACTCCTTTGTGGGCCCTCAGCCCAGTCACCTTCCTCCAGTGGGCACCTCAGCTTACTCATGTGTAAAATGAGATGAGATAGTGTGATGGCTTGCACCTATCCCAGAGATTCTGCATTCCAACACAGATTTCCTCAGATGCCTCCCCCACACCTGACGAGGACTACAATCTTAGTTTGAAATGTCTCAAGCACCTGCTCCTATAGGAGCTAAAAGGCCAAGGCAGAGAATTCTGACATTTGAGATTCTCGGTCCAGGTGGGGCCCATGGGGGTGCCAGGGGCATGAGTCTCACCAACGCTTTTCATGCAGCTCCCGATCTTTGTGCTGACTCGCAAGAACTTGCTAAGGTCCCATCGAGGAATCTTCACTACACAATAATCCAGGCTGGGTTCAAAGGCTGCTGTGCCCCCTGTCACAGAGTTCCTGGAATCCAGCAGGTGGGGTGTCAGAAGGACAGTGAAGGAAGTGTAAAGGGTGAGCTTCCAGTTAGCAATCTCTATTCTCAAAAACCCAGGCCAATGTCCTTTTCATATTTCCTGTCCCATCAGTATTTTCTTCAGCCCCCGACCCACTTCCCCACTGTGATTTCTCCCTCATCCTCGTACCTGAGCTCAGGCAAAGGGATGCCCAAAGCTAGTTTGGCTGCCACATAAGCCAGTGGATAACCTGTGGCCTTACTGGCCAGGGCAGAGCTGCGAGAGAGCCTGGCATTCACTTCAATGATATAATACTGCAAAGAAGGAAAATTTAAAAAGTCACTGGCCTAGAAGCCCCTGTCTAGAAGAGGTCTCAGAGAGGAGGGAAAATAAGCCCTCCCTATAGGGATGGCTAGCAAAAGGACCCTCCCTATGGCCCAACCCTAGTAAAGATGATTCCAGTTTCTATTTCAGGGGCTGTAAGGCCAAAAGACCTCAACCTCAAATTATGCAAGAAGAGGGGGTAAGAACAAGACTATCAGCTCCACGGCCTAGAGCTTACCTGCTCAGACTCAGGGTTCAAGGCATACTGGACATTGCACTCCCCAACAATTCCCAGGTGCTGGGTCACCTTGATAGCCGTCTGCCTCAGGAGCTGGTACTCCCTGTCATTCAGTGTCTGGCTTGGGGCCACCACTATGGACTCACCAGTGTGGATACCCAGTGGGTCCAAGTTCTCCATGTTACACACCTGTGAAGGGGGGTGCCATGGAGATCACTGTCAAGAGGAGTCAGGAGAGGCAGAAGGCTGCACCCCAGGGCCCTGTTGCCTCCAGGGCTACACCTAACCTGGGTCTGAGAGACATAGAACTCTCAAAGACCTTGGCCTGGGCCTCTGCTCTTCCAAAAGCTCATCCTGCCTGACATGACTCCCACCCTTCCCTCCTTCACTCACCGTGACACAGTTGCCATAGGCATCTCTCACCACCTCGTACTCAATCTCCTTCCATCCCTTTAGAGACTTGTCCACTAGCACTTGGCTAGTATGGGCAAAAGCTGGGGCCACGAGAGTAGAGAGCTCCTCCCTGTTAGAGGCAAAGCCAGAGCCCAGGCCGCCCAGGGCAAAGGCTGCACGCACCAACACAGGGTACCCCAGTCGCTCAGCGGCTGCCTGGGCCTGCAATGAGTGGAACAGATGGACAGGTTATTTCCTGCTGCTCAAGGTGTGCCTGACCCAGAGAAAAAAGGATATATAAAAAATAGCACTACCAAAAAAAACAGCAGCATTCTAACTTTACCCAACACCCCTCCAACCTGTTCAAGAGAATTTGCTGCCTCGCTGGGGGCCACATGCTCTCCGATCTCTGCCATTCTGGCAGCAAAGGCCCGTCGATCCTCGGTCAGCTCAATGGTCTCCACCGGTGTGCCCAGGACCCGGACCCCATACCGAGCCAGCACCCCAGCCTTGGTCAGTTCCACACCACAGTTCAGAGCAGTCTGGCCCCCAAAAGTCAGTAACACACCATCAGGGCGTTCATTACGTATCACCTGAGGATGAAGAGGGGAGTTACAGGCATCAGAACCTTGTGGGTAGAGAGGCAATCAAAGAAGTTTTAACAACCCAGAGTGACCACTGGGACCCCTGCCCAGTCCTCTTTTCATTCCAGCCTTGCCCCAGTCATACCTGGGTTACATAGTGAGGTGTTATGGGAAGAAAATAGACCTTGTCAGCCAGCCCCTGGGAGGTCTGCACTGTGGCAATATTGGGGTTGATTAACAATGTCTGAATGTTTTCCTCCTTCAGAGCCTTAATTGCCTAAAAGAACAAGAATGGCATCTCAGCCTCTGCTGCAGAAGCAAGACTGCAAAACAGTTTTAGAGTGGCATTCTCCTCTTCCTTCCCTCCCTGTACTCTTGGCCCCTAATAACTGAGTTCTGTTTCTGACCACATTTTTCTTTACATTCCCCAGATCTAGTTCATTTCCTCCCTACAAGGTTAATGCCTCAGCCCTCCTCCTTAAGACTCTTTCCATTCTTGAGGGATACACATCCAGAAGAGTGGGGAGGACATGCCTCACCTGAGAGCCCGAGTAGTCGAACTCTCCAGCTTGACCAATGGAGAGGCCCCCTGAACCCAGGATCAAAACCTTTCGTGGTGGTGGAAGCCCAGAGCCGGGAGTGGGAATCCCTGGGGGACAGAGGCGCTCAGTCAGCCGCTCTTTAACTGTGGAAGCAAAGAAGGTCGTGAGCTGAGGTCACCAAGAGGTCATCTGGATTAGCTCCATCACTTTCAGAAGGGTCCAGAGCAAATTACACATCTAATGAGCAGCAGAGGGAGGACCAGAACCCAGAACTCTGGAGTTCCTTTCAACTAAAGCTTAAACGATATCTTGGCTTGGTTGCCACCCACCCCCAATCCCCTTAACCTCCCAACATCTAGGAGTTTCCCAGGGCATATCCATCTTATGCCCATCCTGGAGCCAACCCTGTTCTTAGGTCCTCAACCCAGTTCTACTCAGGATCTTACCTGTCTGGCCCCCAGGGTTCCCAGCTGTGGCCTCTTTCACAGTTTCCAGAAAGATATCAAAAAGCAGTTCCATATCTGAAGGGCCAGCTTGGTGCTCTGGGTGAAACTGGACACTGTTGAAGAGATCACATTATGAAAACTATCAAGGTCCCTGGCATGACACTGGCAGCCTTGGAGGTGGGTAGTGGGATAGAGGACTCGGGTTTACCGCCGTGCTTTCCTTTTCCATCACAAAGGCCCACAAGGCTTCAAAGTTGCACAGACCCAGTCACCCAGGCTCACCTGAAGAAGGGCAAGCTATTGTGCACAATGCCTTCATTGGAACCATCATTGGCATTGGTGAAGAGAGGAGCCCAATCTGCTGGCAGTGAGTCTGTTTCCACAGCAAACCCATGGTTCTGGGATGTCAGAAAGCAGCGCCCAGAGCCCACCAACAAACAGGGCTGGTTATGGCCTCGGTTCCCATATCTGGAGGTAGAAGCATGCCGAGTCATAGGCCCTGCTCACCCTCTCTTCATTACAGAACCTATCCCAGCTCTCACTGATCTCCTATTCTCAGTAACCCTGATCCTGTTTCCTTTTTTTTTTTTGAGACAGGGACTCCCTCTGTTGCCCAGGCTGGAGTGCAAAGGCATGATCTCAGCTTACTGCAACCTCTGCCTCCCAGGTTCAAGCGATTCTCCTACCTCAGCCTCCAGAGTAGCTGGGATTACAGGCGCCTGTCACCATACCTGGCCAATTTTTGTATTTTTAGTAGAGATGGGGTTTCACCATGTTGGGCAGGCTGGTCTCGAACTCCTGACCTCAGGTGATCCACCCACCTCAGCTTCCCCAAGTGCTGGGATTACAGGTGTGAGCCACCTCACCCAGCCAACCCCCACTCCTGTTTCAACACCAATAAATGCCAACTCTCTTCTCATTCCCAAGATACCCCACCCATCATGCCACAAGTGTGGGCCCCTTCTGCTCCCAACAAGTCCCACCTCATCTTGTAAGTCTTGGCCCCAATGGCTAAGGCCAATAGCTGGTGTCCCAGGCAGATCCCAAAGACAGGTCGGGGATTAGGCTCGGATAAAACATGGCTCAGCGTGGATACAACACTGGGATAGGAGGCAGGGTCACCAGGGCCATTACTTAAGAAGAGACCCTCATACTCTGGAGTGGGCAGAAAAGATGACATCAAAATCAGTATTTCAACTAGAGGAGACACACCTGCAGCCCCAGCGTTAATGTAAGTCTCAATGTCTATCTTCTTCACTGCAACTCATCCTGACTTTAAGCAATTGGACCAAGGGACATATCTTCCACCCAAGCTGTTTGTCTGAGGCCCTGAACAGGCCCCAGCTACTCACCTTGGCTGTCTAGAGCATGGTCCCAGGGTACCACAGTGACCTCAGCCCCACGCTGGCAGAGGCATCGGATCTGATTATACTTGAGGCCACAGTCTAAAGCAAGGATCCGAGGGGCACCCCCTGTATTGAATATCCGTGGAGTCTGAGAAATAGAGGAATAAAGGGCAACCGTTGACAGCTGTGCTCAGTGGGTATAAGATATGCCTGCAGCAACTCCTTTGATTCTCTCATGTGTTCACCCTCCCCACCAAATGTGGGCAGAATATAACTACTGTGCTACAGCTTGCAACTCTCTCACTCTACCTCTGTACCTTAATGGAGACCTCTGGAACCAGGGGGCGGGCATTGGGATCCAAGAATGGCAGGGATGAAGGTTCTGTTCCATTCTGGACCAGCTTCCCCAGCAGAGATCCTTGTTCCCGCAACTTCTTGGTCAGCTCCCGAGTATCTACTCCTGTCAAAATAGCACAGTCTTAGGGATCACATTCCCCCAACTCAGTCACCTGTGAGGTTAGACTTCCAGAAGCACTTCCATTCCAGAGCCCTAGTCACACACAGTTGTTCTATGTGCACCAAAATCCTAGGCCATTGTGATAGGACTACACTACCATGAAGTATTACTGCCAAAAATATCAAATCTGAATTGAACCACAACTCTAAATCTATCCATTTATAGAAAATAATATCAAGGGAAAAACGAATACACTAAGTAACCCTAGAGGAACGAAACCAAGTAAGTGCAGACTATGGGATACTAGACACAGGAAAAATGACCCATTTTCAGACAGGTTACAAGGTCCACAGATTAAATTTAAGAGACATATCAACCAAATGCAATGCATGAACCCTGTTTAGAATGAGTTTCAAACAAACAGTAAAAAAAAAAAAACAAAAAAAAAAATTACAGGAAATTGTAAACATTGCCTGGACACTTATATTAAGAAATTATTAATTTTTTTAGTGTATGTTATTGTGATATTTTTTAAAAAGATTCTTTTTCCACAGATATTAAACTATTCGTAGAAAAAACGATATGATGTCTGAGATTTGCTTCAAAATAATCTAGTGGTGGTGATGAAATAAGATTAGTCCCGAGCTGATGATTATGGAAGAAGGGAGTTCCTTTCTGTGTTGGAAATTTTCCAAGTGATAGCTCAATTCTTTCCCCCAGTCTAACTCCAATCTAAACCTTTCAACTATCACAATCTCAGAGTCAGGTCCCAGCAGACTTACAGAAACCTTCTTTCCATCCAGGCATGCCATGCTCTGCCCAAATATGCCTGTGCTTGCCATCATACCTTGCAAGCCAGGGATGCCATGCTGTTGCAGCCACTCATGTAGGGTGCGGGTGGCATTCCAGTGGCTGGGAGTAGGACAGCATTCTCCCACCACCAGTCCTGCCACGTGGATGCCCGAGGATTCAAACCACTGTGGATGGAAAGAGATTGAGAGGAGCTTCAGGCCAAATTATTTCTTTAGAGTATTATCCCCATTGTGTGGCCATTAACCCTATATTCAACCACACTGAATGGTCTTCAATATACCAAGCATTTGGTGCTTTTGCATAGATATTTCCCTTTACTGACAATGCTCTCCCCTATATAAAAAACAACCCACAGGCTTAGGGTGCCCAGTTCATCACTGAAAATGACATTTTCCTTTAAGTAATTACTTTATTTGAGAGTCTCACTCTGTCACCCAGGCTGGAGTACAGTGGCACGATCTCAGCTCACTGCAACCTCTACTTCCCGGGTTCCAGCGATTCTCCTGCCTTAGCCTCCTGAGTAGCTAGGACTATCAGCATGTGTCACCATGCCTGGCTTCTTGTATTTTTAGTAGAGACCGGGTTTCAGCATGGTAGCCAGGATGGTCTCGATCTTCTGACTTCATGATCTGTCCACCACAGCCTCCCAAAGTGCTGGGATTATAGGCATGAGCCCCCGCGCCCGGCCATTTTTTTTTTTTTTGGAGACAGGGTCTGGCTGCCCAGGCTGGAGTGCAGAGTACAGCAGCACGAACATACAGTTCACTACAGCCTCAAACTCTTGGGCTCAAGTGATGCTCCCATCTCAGCCTCCTGAGTAGTTGGGACTATAGGTGTGGACCATCCCACCTGGCTACTTTTTAAAATTTTTTGTAGTGACAGGGTCTCACCATGTTGCCAGGCTGCTCTCCAACTCCTGGGCTCAAGTGATCCTCCCACCTTAACCTCCCAAAGTGCTGGGATTACAAGTCATGAGCAACCGTGTTCCGCCTGTTTCTTCCTTTATCTAAAACTGAAATAACAAATCCCTTCTCTGTGAAGCCTCTCCCACTCACCCAATGCAGCTTGTGCCTCCATCTTAGAGCTCTCCTAACACTTCATTTCCTCTCTTGCTATTTACACTGTATCATGAATATGTATTTGTGTCTTTGTCACGAAACAGAGAACTCAAGAGCAAGACAAATGGTGTCAGTCAGACATTTATTGAGGTGCAGGCATTGCAAAAGATGCTGAGAAAAGAGCAATGAGCAAGAAAAGATGAGGTCCCTGTCTTCATGATGTTTATTTCTGACTTAGGGAGCCAGAAAACAAGGTAACACTCATGTAAGAAAGATATTATAGAGTGTGGTTAAAAACTGAAATAAATACATTACTAAGTAAAGAAACAAAGGTTCAGGGCACAATACTAAGCATGACCCCCAAACTTCGTTTGAGATTATTATTTTAAAAAGATAATATACCAGCCTGGACAATATGGCAAAACCCAATCTCTACAAAAAATACAAAAAAATTAGCCAGACATAGTAGCATGTGCCTGTAGTACCAGCCCCTTGGGGGGCTGAGTTGGGAGGACTTCTTGAGCTCAGGTGGTGGAAGCTGCAGTGAGCCATGATCATGTCACTGCACTCCAGCCTCGATGACAAAGTGAGACCTTGCCCCCTCTCCAAAAATAAAAAGGTAACATAACCTTGTTACTCAACAGCTAAGCATTTAATAGCTACACAGAAACAGAAAGTTTATGTGGGAGGGATATTTAAACTGCATTCAGCTCAGTGAAGAGTTTAAGGAACCTGCATTCTGAGACCGTCCAGGAGTCTGAAGGATAGTTTGGCAGAACCCTCCCCGGCCAGGTGGAGTAATCCATTTATATGCACAAGTGGCTCCAGGAGGTCTTGCCCACCTTGGCCCTATTAGGGACTCAAATTTGTAGTTTTATAAACTCAATTTTGTCAGTGTGCCTAGAGCTGACAAAAGTGATGACTGATACAGGTTAATCAAATTCACAAGAAATGGTACTATCAACTAGAATGCAGTGTATTTATAGGTTTGTGATTAACCTATAAATTCCTTTCCAGGACGAACAGTATGTATATCTTCTATCCAGAGCGCTCTCTCCCCAGTGTCAGGGTGACTGGGAAGGCAAATTAAGAATTAAAGGCTTAGATGTGTGCAATGAGGCCAAACACATTTGTGAAATGCTACTCTAGGCCAGAATGACTTTCTCTGTTACCTTAATTACTATATGTTGGTTTCTAAATGCTTGAACTGTCAGAGGGCAACTTAGTTTCCAAATTTCAGAGGTGAAGGAAGAGGGGAAACCTCACTGTAGGAAGAAATTCAGTTTTCTCACCTAGAGGTAAGAACACAACTGAAAAGCAAAAAAAATCAGACGGGGCAATGTCAGTAGGTCTAGAAGATGATAATCAATGATACTGGTTTTGTAGGTAAACTGGCACTCACTGTCACTGCGAAATGTGTGACCCTAGTTTCCAGTCTCTTTCCACTAATTTATGTAGTCCTAAAAAGCACTGCTCCCATCACATGATTGTTACTTTAAAAAAACAAACAAACAAAAAAAAACCAACCTTCAATGGATCCCTTACCAAATTAAACTGACTCTGCTTTGGCTCAAGTCCCTCCATGCCCACTGTATCTTATTTATCTGCAGGCTTTTTTCTCATGACTTCTGCATTCCTAACAATTACCTCTTTTACTTTCCTTGAACCATGCCATACAGAATGCTTAACAAAGGCTGTAGCTTTCTCCTGAGGCCTTCAACACTCTGTGCCTCCCACGGTACTTAGCAACCCCTGCCTAACTAGTTAGTAGTAAGTAGTCTTAGTGCCTGACTTACTACTTCAGTGGGTATGTTTTCTGAAGGATGCCCAGCAGGGTGTCAACGTCTCCTACTTCACTAACAGTTAACAACCGCTGATTTGAAAAGGAAAGCACTGGGTGTGGCTACCTTGCAGAGACCGAACTCATCCATTTCATCTGGGGGGATGCCATAGTTGCCGATCAGAGGATAGGTGAGCACTAAGATCTGTGCTTTGTAGGAGGGATCAGTGAGGGCCTCGGGGTAGCCGACCATGCCGGTTTGAAACACTGCAAGAAAGAAGCAGGGCTGGGCTCCGGCAGAGCACTCCCAGCGCGATGAGCACGCCCCAGTGGAGGCTGCCTTGGTCGCGAGAGGTGGACACGCTGAGGCCCATGGGCACCGAATTGGGGGGGGACGGGGTGTGCTGGCGGGAAAATGGCGGGGTCTGGACAGGGAAGGTGAGGCGGAGAGGCGCATCAGAGTGGGATAAGGTCTGCAGCCTACCCGGACTTGCTTACCCACTTCCCCGGCAGTCGACACGGCGGCCCCAAAGGGCTGGCCCCGCAGGACCGACCCATCCTCCAACACTAGGGCCGCCATGGGAAGGGAGCTCAGAGGCGGGGGCGAGTACGGAGAAGCGGGAAGGATGCAAACTCCACTGGAACCACGTGAGGATGGCGCGCCGGAATCGGTCCACGTGGCTAACGGCGCGGGGCGCTGGAGAGAAGGCGGGCGCGGCAGGCGCAAGAGCCTCTAGCGCGCTTGGAGGCGGCAGAGACGGCGGCGGCGCGGACACCGGTGGCGTCAGGGGCGGGGCTGGGCACGTAAGGGGCGGGGCTCCAGGAGCCAAGGGGAGTGACCCCTCGTGGTATCCGCACTGCAAAACCAGGAGGAAACCTGAAAAAAAATCGGCTGCCTTAAAGTAGTCTTTCCCACCCAAAGCTAGAAACAACTAAAGGCAGGACCCCTTTACTTAAAAAGAAAGACAGAAAGAAAAAAAAGAAAAAGAAAAGTGTTTATTATAGGCAACAACACAAATGGGAACTGGTACTTGTCTATACCAGGGGAGTGCAATTTTTCAACTTCCAATGGCGGCCTCAATCTTGAGGCAAATCCACTGACCAAAGATGCCTGTCTAGGAAGCAGAGCTCCGTGGATGGGCTAAGATAGATCAGATTGATCTTAGGTCAATGTAAGACCTATGTGGTTCATGAAGTCTTCGCTTTTCGGCGTTGGGTCCCCCAAAGCAGAATGGAGATGGATAGAGTGGTGGATCCCAGAATCCCGAAGAACATAAGCAGTGAGAACGAGCCCTGTGAATAACAGACCAAAACATATCCCATACAACGTTACACAGAGGGCGACATCCTAACACCTAGTTCATTCCCAAGGTATATCATCTCGTCTAGGACAATTCTATAGTTTTCTCCCTAGAGGTAATTTGTATTAGCTCCTGGTCTGTGACTCTCCTTTCTGAGAGGTGTTGCTCTATGCATTCCTTGTATCCCTAGTTAGAAGGCCTTATTCCTCACCTGGCGCATACACTTATATCCGTGGAAACCATCAGCACAAACACACTGCAAAAAACCTGGACCATTAGGTACACAAGATCCATTCTCAGGACACATTTCTGGGGACCAGAGAGAAATAGAGAACATCACTGCATCCATCTCATTAGGCATATTTCTCAATTATCTGTTTCAACTTAGATTCTCTCAATCATTTCTAGGATAAAGGAAGCGGAAAGATTACAGATAAAAACAGTAACAGTAATAGCATATGCCTTAAGATCTTTTCTTTCAAAGGGGTTAGAGCCCCAGAACTCTGAATGAAAGGCATTTAAGCAACTTTGTCTTCCTGATCTAAAGTGGAAAATACAAGGAAGAAAAGACAATTCCCAGAAGCTTGGAGGTAAGAGAGCATACCTGGGTTCCCAGTGTTATTGCAAAGGTTCTTTTGGCCTTGACAGATCTGGTTGTCTATATAAGAGGTGACAGTATTCCAGGCATTAATTCCTCCAGGACAGTTGACATCTTGTGGCAGTATCCTAAAGACAAACGTGGTCATAACATGCAAAGTTGCTAAACTCACAGCATTGCCCCTCTTTGATTCTCTTCCCATACCCTTACTCACAGAGTCTGGAGCTGAGTAAAGCCACGGAAGGTGTTGGCCAAGTCACCTTTGAGAGGGTTTGCTTGCAGATCTCTGCAAAGCACACACTGTCAGCACTTTCCCATCAACCTACACTATATTAGCCTTTTGGGTGGGAGGTGTCTAACTACTTACATGATGATAGTGGTATGTGCCTGATGAAAGTCTGGACCAGGGTCCTCCAGAGAACAGTTCTGGAGATCCAGCCTGAAGACACAAAGTAATCAACATAACTGTGTGTTCCCCTTTTTCTTCATCCACAGCAGTTTGTATTTGACTACACAACCCCCTTTTCAGCTAATAGTAATTGAACACAGCTGTGTTCCGACTCACATACTAGGTGCTGTGGTAGACATTTTAATCCTACATTATCCAATAGAGTCGCCACTTGCCACATGTAGCTACTTAAATTTAAATTAATATAATCTTAGGCTGGATGTAGTGGCTCACTCCTTAATTCCAGTACTTTGGGAGGCCACTGCAGGAGGATCACTTGAGCCTAGGAATTCGAGACCAGCCTGGGCAATATAGTGAGACCCTGACTCTACAGAGAAAAATTAACCTAAAAATTCACTGTCTCATTTGCACTAGCCATATTTCAAGTGCAAATGGAATAACCACGTTAGTGGCTACTGTACTGGTTAGTACAGATATGGAATATTTGCATAATCACAGAAAGTTCTATTGGCCAGCAATGTTCTAATAGGTTATGCATCTATTGGGAGAACTGTGTTTCTTGTCTATATTAGTGAATCTCATATTATGATTTTCAGATCCACAGAGGGCCTTTAAAAAAAAACACAAGTCACATAAATAAAATGTTTTCCGCATGTATTTTCTACCACAGATTGGTTGTAAACTGCTGGATATTAAGGATCATGCCACATTTTTTCTTCACTATCTACTGCTGTCAATTCCTTTATTCTACAAATATTTACTGAGTGCCTACTAACTGCAAACGCTGGGAGAATGTTAAAAATATATAACACAGTATCTTAGACTTGAGTGGTTTGCAATGTGGTTAGAGAAACAAGACCACTGCCCAAAATAAAAACACTGTATATATTAAATTACAATATGAAAGAAACCACAGGACAGTGTATAAAATATACACTAAAGATTACAGGAAGTTTCAAAAAAAAGTATTACTCTGGAATTTAATAGTAGAAAATATTCAGAAAAGATGTTGGAATTGAAGGATGGATATGTCCTAATTTGGTGGAGGAAGGCAATTTCAGGTATGGAGAGAGGCCTGAACAAAGGTAGAATGCCTTTGAGGGTAGGCAAATCTGGTGCCAGACCTCTTATGGAGGTTTGAGTGGACACGTAATTGGAAATAATGTTGGAAAAGTGGGTTGGGACTAGTCTATGGTAGCTCGTGGTTTGAATTTTATCCTGAGAGCAACAAACAGTTACCTAAATATAGTATTAAAGCAAGAGAGCGATAATGGAAAATGTTGGTTTTCTGAAAGCTTAATATAGAGAAGTATTTAGGTAGATTAAGGAAGAAGAGAATGGAAGCAAAACACAACATTTTTAGTTTGAAGTTAGGATGCACTTAGTAGGAAATGTTTAACAGGAAGAGCAAGAGGTACCCATATGTACCTGGGGTGTGGAAAGGCAAAAAGACTCTAAAGAGATCTAGTTTTGGTAGACACCTGCGTGATGGTTACAGCTGAAACCATAACAGGTGGATTCTCAAAATAATATAAGGGTAGAAAAGCAGCCAGCCTAAGGAATGGCCTGTATCCAATATCCAGGGATGTCTTCTCCCTCACCCCAAGATGGTGCCATTCTGATTCAGGCAGCAACGGGCATGTAGCATTAGCTCTCCTGTAGTTTTACAATAAAGGGCCACTTTTGACAAATTTTGCACACTCCCTGGACATTGGGTGCATATCTGCAGAAGAGAAAGAAACATTAGAACTCCGGAAAGAACACACGGGGATCAAGAATTAACTGCCAGCACACCTTTCCAGAATTCCTCTAACATGGGGCCGATAAATGGCTCGTGTCCTACCCTCATAACAGGCTAGACTAGGAGATGCCATTTCTTCCTCTAGAGTCCGGTGCCCAATCAGCTCCCCAGAGACTTTTCAGTAACAGACATCGCCCAGGGGAAGGTCCTCATTTCTGAAGATTACTATTCGAACATATTTATTATGCCCTCTGCAGAGACTTCTCAATCTGACAGCCTCAGTTTGTCCCGGTGTAAAAGGACCGCGGTATGTAAGAACTCATCAAGCATTACAAAATAAAGTGCAGCCCTACCACCGCACGATACACGGCATTCGTACGTAGAGCTTACACAAAGAGCCAGAGGACCCGTCTGTAGAAAGAGCTTATTCTAAAATTAAGGAAAGAGATCAAGTTTCACAGGTCTTTGAAAGTCGGCAGGACGGGGGCGTCGAAGGCCTGCACGACGTGAGCACTCGGGAATAGGACCTGGCTGGGCAGGGTCGGGAAGCGTCAGGGACGAAATCAGAGCCGCAGGCCGGCAGAGGGGAAGGGGGAGCCGCGGGCGAGCGCGAAGCGCTGGCCATCGACCCTGCTTCAGCCGGACTTCAAACTTGCTTCTGTACCTCGGGTAGAGCCAGAGCCCTTTCCACGCCCAGAGCAAGGAGCAGGGTGGCAGCCCAGCGCACCAGGATCGTAAGAGTACCCCGGCCGCGAGGCGCCATTTTCCGCTCCCTTGGTTCTCCACCGCTAGCGCGACCCGACCCCCGCAGCCCCGCCCCACGGCGCGTCAGGCCCCCTTCGCCGGGCGTGGCCTAAACGGCCGGGTTTAGTAGCCCTGGGGCTGGGTGGGGGCTGCTCCTGCTCGGGGAGCTCAGCTTTGGTCTTTAGGAGCCCCAGCCTTCTTTCGGGGACACTGGCCGACCACCTCTTCCTTTTCCCCTTTAGTGAAGGCCTCCGCCGTCGCCGCGCCGCTTCCTAGAGCCTACTGCAGGCTTCTTCAGCCCAGCGTTCCCCGCGCCTGGATGTCGAGGTCGCGTCTCCACGGAGACTCGGGCCCGTCCATCCGCCCTCAGTAAACATGGCGGCACGGCGAGCTGGGCTGGCGGAAGGCGGGCGGAGGGCGAGGGCGGGGCCCCCCACGGTCTCCTGGTCTGCGCGCCGCGGACGGGCTCTGGCTACCCACGTGTGGAGAACAGGCAGGTGGGCTTGGAGAGCGTGAGTCAGCACCGAGAGGCCCCGGGGAGCGGCGTAAGAGCGGGGGCGGGGGCGGGGGCGGGGGGCGGGGGCAGGGGGCGGGGAGGGGCGGAGCGAGCCAGCCCCGGGCTGAGAAGATCTGAAATGCGAGCGGTAGTAACGTGGTCGTGGTCGCCGCGTGGAGGGAATCTGGAAGCCAGGAAAGAACGAGGGTGAGGGTGATGGAGCAGGAAAGGGCAAACCGCAAACTCTAGCGGGAGGACACGAGCCTGGAACGCCCTGGGCACCTAGTCACCTTCACCTCAGTCGTGATAGCGCGCAGCGTCCTGGAGCCTGGCGAGGAGGTAGGAACGGGATAGACGCTTCCCTAACTCATTTTCTTTGCCTTCTCAGGCAAAGGGAGCGATGTTGATTTCTGGAAGCACAGGCGGACCTTCCTAGCCCTGGCTGAACCACGGAGGTAAGGGAGTGCGGAAGGGTGCCAGGGGGAAGCCCTGCTCCCGGAGTGACTGTCTTGGTTCAAGCCAACCACAAAGCTCCTTAAAGCCGACCCAAGCGATCATCTCTAGTTGCCGACCCAGGCTTCCCTTCCACATTACCCTCCGGTGTCTGCCTGGACATTCCTGAAAGATTTACGTTTAGCTGGTTGGCAAATTTTCTAAGGTGTTAGTAGCTATTAGCATTTTTTTTTTTTATTTGAGACAGAGTGGTGCAATCTTGGCTCACTGCAACCTCCACCTCCCGGGTTCAAGCAATTCCCCTGCCTTAGCCTCCAGAGTAGCTGGGACTATGGGCGCATGCCACCACACCAGCTAATTTTTTGTGTTTTATTAGAGATGGGGTTTCACCATGTTGGCCAGGATGGTCTCCATCTCCTGACCTCATGATCCGCCTGCCTCAGCCTCCCAAAGTGCTGGGATTACAGGTGTGAACCACCTAGCCAGGCTGCTATTAGCATTTTAAGGAGGGCCCCCAAAGCCTTTCACACCTTGAGGAATTATAGCCCCAGGACAGATTTTGAGGGGATCTTTTTGGAACAGTCCTGCAGAGGACAGTGAGACCCTTTGCCTTTTTTTGTAAGAGACAATTCCATCTACTGCAGTGTGTGAACAAAATGAGTTAGAGGTTTTTTTTGTTTGTTTGTTGTTTTTTTTTTTTGAGACAGAGTTTCGCTCTTGTTACCCAGGCTGGAGTGCAATGGCGCGATCTTGGCTCACCACAACCTCCGCCTCCTGGGTTCAGGCAATTCTCCTGCCTCAGCCTCCTAAGTAGCTGGGATTACAGGCATGTGCCACCATGCCCAGCGAATTTTTTGTATTTTTAGTAGAGACGGGGTTTCACCATGTTGACCAGGATGGTCTCGATTTCTTGACCTCGTGATCCACCGGTCTCGGCCTCCCAAAGTGCTGGGCTTACAGGCTTGAGCCACCGCGCCCGGCCTAGAGTTTTTAAAAGGGGTCCCACAATCTGCTGTTTGTGCCTTAGTGTGTTATAGTTCTGGTGAAACAAGAGATAGGTCTTCCTTTTGGCCCTCCCTTCCTGGAGACATGTAAGGGTTTGGATCAATATAGGGTTTTTAGAAAACCACAGATCTGTTCTCAGAATCTAGTCTGTTACTGAGTCAGGTTTTTTCTGTCTTCCTTGGCTCTCTCTTGTGGCATCCGGGAGAATTCTCCACACATCATGCAAATAGAGTTTTATCAGGAAGTCCTATCAGCAGAGTATCTTGAAGGTCTGTGTCCCACATTGGGAGTTTCCTATCTCTGACCACCTGCCTATCTATACCATCAACCCTGTAGTGTTGTATGTTCTTTGCACACAGCAGACATCATCTTTCCTCTTACTCCCCAGTAGTTCCCATCATCTCTATCATAGCAGTAAAAACTTGCCAAGGACAAATGGGAAAACTCAGGGTGTCGCAATGTGCAAAGCCCCAGGACATCTTTTGGATAAACCAGAGTTTAAGCCCAAGCTGGACATGGTAGTTCTTGCCTGTAATCCCAACACTTTGGGAGGTTGAGAGGGGTGGATCACCTGAGGTCAAGAGACCAGCCTGGCTCACATGGTGAAACCCTGTTTATACTAAAAAAAAAATTAGCTGGGTGTGGTGGCACATGTCTATAATCCCACCTACTTGGGAGGCTGAGGCAGGAGAATCTCTTGAACCCGGGAAGCGGAGGTTGCAGTGAACCAAGATCTGCACCATTGCTTTTACACTCCAGTTTGGGCAACAAGAGCAAAACTCCATCGCAAAAAAAAACAAAAAACAAAAAACAGCCTGTTGGGAACCTTGTAGAACATGTGATCCAAGAGTTGCCAGCTCTGATTTCCTCTCTTTTTTGGCCC
Organism: Callithrix jacchus; assembly: GCF_049354715.1. Taxonomy (NCBI): domain Eukaryota; kingdom Metazoa; phylum Chordata; class Mammalia; order Primates; family Cebidae; genus Callithrix; species Callithrix jacchus. The sequence continues at coordinate 87,808,252 of NC_133515.1, forward strand.
CAAGAAGTTCAGAGTTCAGGTTTAGTCTCCATGAGGCCATAGCTTGCTAGCCAGCCAGTGTCTGCCCAAGAACACACTGTGGGAGAGCCAGAAGTCAGCCTAATCTTTCTCCTAGTGGGCAAAAGCAGAAGACACGTTTAATCTGACTCTTGGTTGGTTGAAATCTAAACTATGTCCTGTGAATGACTGATTACCTCACTCCGCTCCTCCCCTGGTTCTGGAAGTAGTGAGAACAGGGCCCTTGGTGAGCACCTGTCATAGCTGCAGACAGTACTGCTTCTTTCTCTCTTGTTTTGTATCATGCTGCGTAACCTTGAGCAAGTTATTTAATCTGTCCGTTTTCTTGTCTGGAGGGTATTCATGTCTCAACCTGAGACATGGTGTTTTCAAAGTTATTACTGCGTTATTTATTATTGCAAATGTTTATAAAGCACCTCACACACTGCTGGGTTACATAGCAGGTGTTCAAGGAGTGTTAACTGTCGTCATGTTAGGCTGTCTGACTACATGGCATTCTCTGTTTTTTCCCCATACCAGTAAATACGCCAGAGGATTGCCTCTGAAGACAATAGGATATGCATGGAGAACAGACAGGGTGGATGGTGAATCCCTAGACCTGGGTTCTAATTTACCCTCTGACAATAGTAGGCTCTGTGGTTTTGGAAAGGTCACTTGAACCATCTGAACCTTAGTGTGTTTATCTGTGAAATGGTCAGTGGTGGGGGGTTTGTTATAATAGTGGTATCCAAAGATTTAAGATTTTAAATATTATGATCCCTTCCTTCTTTCTCTGAGGATTGTGGTATATTCTTGGAGGATTAACATATCTTGTGTAGGAGTTAAAAAATCAACTTTCAACTTTCCTGTCTATTCAGTTCCTGCTTTCCAACTCCCTCCTGCACAGAGTGCCAAGAGTACTTTAGGCTGAAAGCCTAATCCATCTAGGAATGCTGTTGAATGTGAGCTCCCTTTTACCTCTTCTGGAGCCTCTAGGGCTGAGTTGGAGTTTGGGGGCCATAGGGTGACAGGGTCATTTGGAGCACAGCAATTGGTTACCTGAACAAATGACTGCTGAGTGCCACCCCACCCCCAATTCCTGATCTCACCACAGCCTCTCATAGAGCCAGATCTTCAGCTCTGCAACTCCAGGCAACTGTGCCTCAGGACAAGGATTGCTTCTCCAGGTAGGTATCTGCCCCCAGCAGGATGTGACCACTCTCACTGGCTGGTGCCTTTGCCTCTCAGCTCCTTGGCTGGGTTGCTTCTCTCCAGAATGGAGAATCATAACTCTGAAACCCTGACTCTAACGTGGTGCCCTCTCACCTTTCCCTTCTCATTTTTGAATCCAACCACTTTTCCTGCGTCTGCTGTTGGCTATGGTGTGGCAAGTAGAGGGGTTGAGAGGTGGGTGGCAGCGCTTATTTAGTGATGTTGGGGAAAACCTAGTGGTTGGCCTGGGGCTGCCACAGAGGCAGTCTTACTGATGATCAGTTAGGAGGGTGACACTGGAGATCATGGGTGGCAAGGGCTGAGGCCAGGGGCAATAGGAAAAGCCCTGCTGCCATTAGTCTCCATGTTGTCTTTCCTGCTGGGCTGTGGCGCCAGGCTGGCTCTGCTGGCTTAGTGTATTGTAGTGACTGGGTCTGTGCCTTCAAGTGGGGCCAGGAAATTCTTCAAAGAAACTTAGCCTAGAGTTTATTTTTCTTTTGCTTCTTGGATGGAGACCTAAGAAGTTCCTTGAATTTCACAGCTCTTGCATACCCAAAGGTCCTGGCCAAGTTCTATTGTCTCTTGGCTGTCTCAGTCTGCTGCTTCCCCCTCACTTACCGCTCCTACCAAACCCGTATCAGGGCCTCCATACCCTGAAGGGCTACCACTATGCTGGCTGGTCCACTTCTGGTGGGCGTGGGATATACAAGGCCCAAGGGTGAATGGCTACCAAGATAGGCCTCACTAAGAGCTAATTCCTTTGCAGCTCACCCTGGACAGTGTCATTCCGTGGAGGAAGACTGTGAGACCTTGGCTGGGAGCCAGGTTGTAGCCACCCATCCGCCCCTGCCCTAGCCCAGAGCCCTGGAGCATCAGCTGGCTGCAGACCACAGATACAGTGAGGATATGAGTGTAGGGGTGAGCACCTCAGCCCCTCTTTCCCCAACCTCAGACACAAGCATGGGTACGTCCACCTTCTCCCTTGTGGACTATGTAGTGTTCATCCTGCTGCTGGTTCTCTCTCTTGCCATTGGGCTCTACCATGCTTTTCGTGGCTGGGGCCGGCATACTGTCGGCGAGCTGCTGATGGCGAACCGCAAAATGGGCTGCCTTCCAGTGGCACTGTCCCTGCTGGCCACCTTCCAGTCAGCCGTGGCCATCCTGGGTGTGCCGTCTGAGATCTACCGATTTGGAACCCAGTATTGGTTCCTGGGCTGCTGCTACTTCCTGGGGCTGCTGATACCTGCACACATCTTCATCCCCATTTTCTACCGCCTGCACCTCACCAGTGCATATGAGGTGAGCAGGGACGGAAGGGAGAAGCACATGGGACCACTGGGGTTGGGGTGGAGAGGATGGACAGACACATCTGAAGGACCTGGGACTCTGGACCTTCTCTACCTAATGAAATGACAGAAAATTCATTATGTATTTTTAGTTCTTCGATTTCAGGAGTGGGAGCAAGGTTGTAGAGGGTGCATGCCAAGTAGGACTCAGAGAGGGCATGGGTTGGATATTCCCTCGTGCTCCTGAGCATCTTGAGGGAAGTTTTGTGTGAGTTGTGGGGGTGAAGTCAGGAGGAAAACCTTTTTTCTACATACCCAGTACCTGGAGCTTCGATTCAGTAAAACTGTGCGAGTATGTGGAACTATGACCTTCATCTTTCAGATGGTAAGTAGAATGAGCATGGAAACCAAGCCTGGGGCATGTTGGGGGACCTGAACTCAAGTGTGCTGAGGGAATTCGAGTCTCCCCTTGTCTCAGACTGGCAGGATTGAAATTCCTGCTAGAGGTCAGCATCTGTAAAGCCCCCGGAGGCCTATTCCTTCTAATTCCAGCACAGATACTATAGTGGCAGCAAGCCAGAATTTGGAAGGAGGAAGAAGAGGGAAGGGAGCCTAGGTGAGAGAAAGCCATGGGCATATTGGCGTTGAGGCCCATCTTTCTTCCTCTCTCTTCCCACCCTCCCCCTCGCCCCCCTCACATTTTTTCCACAACCAACAGGTAATCTACATGGGGGTTGTGCTCTATGCTCCGTCCCTGGCTCTTAATGCAGGTGAGGAGTCACACAGCCATGGGAGGCTTGGAAGGCACCTTTGGGAGGGGCAGATGGAGAAGAGTGTGTGGAAAAGAACCTGACCTTGGACAGGGAATTAATTTACTGCTTAGGCCCTTGGATGGGTCTCTACCAGAGGGAGGCTTAGTCCACCTCACTTGAAAGCTAGTGACCTGTTACCAGGCCTCATCTGAACTGGTTAAGCAATACCTTTTGGTGGAGCTCTGCAAACTTTTTTTTCCCATTGTGGTGAATGATTAATTCCATTGTTAATCACCAAGTGCTTTATCTCTGTGGCATGACATGATTGCCCTACCAGGGCTTCTAAGCTCATGTGGCTTGTGTGCTTACAGTGACTGGCTTTGATCTGTGGCTGTCAGTGCTGACCCTAGGCATTGTCTGTACCATCTATACTTCTCTGGTAAGTGCAGTAAGTCCTGGTGAGGGGGAGGAGAAGGGATGAAGTAAAGAGGGGAGATGGGAAGAGAAGGAAGAGAAGAGATAAGCTGAGAATATAGGTGAGGAGAATATAGGTGAAATTCTAGGGTGGGATGAGGTAAGATTTATAATAGGATTTAGCAGTGGGTATGGCATATGAAGGTAGAGGATGGGATGGGAATGATGTCAATAGAATCACAGCAATTATGCCTAACGGAGGAGAGTCCCCTCATTGGTAGTATGTCCTTAGGGTGGATGGTTACGGGAGTGTCCCAAGAGAGAGAATATAGTCATGGGTTTTTAGTTTCCGTTTCTGGTTGGGTTAGTAAAGCCCCATCCTCATTTCTCTTTTATACTTATCACTAGAGACAGAAAATAAAAACTGGCTTCAGGCTGTAAAAAGTCTAAAACAAAACAACAAAATAAGGCAGGTTATTTATTGTTTGGAAGGCCTCTGTGGTAGGTTTGCTGTGCTTTCCTTGCAGGGTGGGCTGAAGGCTGTCATCTGGACAGATGTGTTCCAGACACTGGTCATGTTCCTCGGGCAGCTGGCAGTTATCATTGTGGGGTCGGCCAAGGTGGGCGGCTTGGGGCATGTGTGGGCTGTGGCTTCTGAGCACGGCCGCATCTCTGGGATTGAGTAAGTATACCCCTATCCCTGGCTGGGGTTTGTAGTGCCTGGGTGCTGAGCCCATCTTAGAGGCTGGTCTTAGGGCTCTAGTAAGTAGAGGGCAAATTGGGAAGCCTGAGGTATAGCAGCAGACAGCGGGAAACTGGCCCAGCAGAAATGGAGGGTGATTACGGTGCCCAGCTAGTGTTTATGGAGGGTCAGGACGTTACCTGGGATGAGTACCTGGAATGAGGCTGTGGTGGAAGAGTGGAGCCTCCCTCTAACTGGCTGTGCTGTCTCTTGAGTGCACACAGCTCCTTGCCTTCAGTCACTCCCCTTGGCCCTAGCAGTGGTATCTCTTCTTTCCTCTCCACTGACTCCTGTTGCCAAGAGGGCAGGAAAGCTGTGTCTCTGGGGCTTTGCACAATGACTGGGTGGTGTCTGTTACAGGCTGGATCCAGACCCCTTTGTGCGGCACACCTTCTGGACCTTGGCCTTCGGGGGTGTCTTCATGATGCTCTCCTTGTATGGGGTGAACCAAGCTCAGGTGCAGCGGTACCTCAGTTCCCGCACGGAGAAGGCTGCTGTGCTGTGAGTTCAGGGCGAGGAAGAGAGTGGAGCAAGGTCTAGGGGAAGGGCTTCCCTACAGATAATTGGGGTGGGGCAGGATGCCAGAGTGCTTACACATCCACTGCGGTGGGTCTCCTTTCTGGAGGTCAGGGGCACATGCCTGAGGGTGCCTGTTAATATAGGCTCTCCTCTTGGCACTGACCTCTTTTGCAGCTCCTGTTACGCAGTGTTCCCTTGCCAGCAGGTGGCCCTCTGCATGGGCTGCCTTATTGGCCTGGTCATGTTCGCGTATTACCAGGAGAATCCCATGAGCATTCAGCAGGCTCAGGCAGCCCCAGACCAGGTGAGAAGGCCCTCTCCTGTTCCCGTGAGGGCAGTCTTGGCCCCACCAATAGGAGCGTCTAGGTAGGAAAGGGCGGACTGACTTGCAGAAAGGACTCCCACCCTGGGTGGGAGATGGTTGTAAAGTCCTTTCCCACTCCGAGATGCTAGCAGTCTAGCTTGTGAGGATCCCAGCCTCTAGCATCACTAACCACAGTGCTCATTCTTTTTTTTTTTGAGACGGAGTTTCACTCTTGTTACCCAGGCTGGAGTGCAATGGCGTGATCTTGGCTCACCGCAACCTCTGCCTCCTGGGTTCAGGCAATTCTCCTGCCTCAGCCTCCTGAGTAGCTGGGATTACAGGCACGCGCCACCGTGCCCAGCTAGTTTTTTGTATTTTTAGTAGAGCCGGGGTTTCACCATGTTGACCAGGATGGTCTCGATCTCTTGACCTCGTGATCCACCTGCCTCGGCCTCCCAAAGTGCTGGGATTACAGGCGTGAGCCACCGCGCCCGGCCAGTGCTCATTCTGTTGGGGTGAGGACCTACCCTTACTGACTCCTGATTGGGCTCCATGTGCTCTGCTGGGAGCACTCACATCCCTGGTCTCATCTAAGCCTCCCAATGGCCTCATTTCACAGAGGAGAAAAACAGACTCAACAAGGTAGCCAGTAAGCAGAAGTCACACTAGTAGCCAGAGACAGAGCTGTGGGCAAATTGTCATTCCCTCTGCAGAGCCCATTTTCTCTCCACTTAATGTCCAGTCACTTGGGCAGCAGAAATGCCTGGGCCCTGGTTTCCCTTCTAACACACCCAGTCTCAGTAGACTCGCTGGGGCATGTGCAAAGGGAGCTTCCCTACAGAGCCACCCTGGGAAGACCCCTCTCTGAGGACAGCTGTGCACCTCCCTCTCTGCTTGCAGTTCGTCCTGTACTTTGTGATCGATCTCCTGAAGGGTCTGCCTGGCCTGCCAGGGCTCTTTGTTGCCTGCCTCTTCAGCGGCTCCCTCAGGTACCCGCTTTGACCATTTCACTCAGGCCTGAGTCACCTGACCACCATTTGGTACGAGGTGATGAGTGGAGTTGGGTGGTGAGGGTCAGGGGAGGGGAATCCCTCTGAGTTTCTTACTGTGCCTGTCCCATCTGTGTGGGTAACAAGGGATAGCTCATCTCTGTAGGCCAGAGCACATTTTCTCTCAAGAGATACCCCTGTTTTGGTTAAGAGTTTTTATATGGTACCATAAATTGATCTACTTGAATGAAACCCATATCCACATTCAGAACAGGACTGTGTCCTTGCCTTCCAGGGCTGATCTGAGGTGGCATTAAGTCCAACTATGAGGAGGTTTCCTGGTGGTACATGCCATCTCCCCACTTTAGGGCACCATTTCCTCCATGGAGTCCCGTAGAGCTGATAGTTCTGCCTTGCTCAACTCCTCATCCTCTTCTTCCTCTTTTTCAGCACTATATCCTCTGCTTTTAATTCATTGGCAACTGTGACAATGGAAGACCTGATTCGACCCTGGTTCCCTGAGTTTGCTGAAGCCCGGCCCATCATGCTTTCCAGAGGCCTTGGTGGGGTTATGCTTCCTTATTTCTTCAGTCTGGGTCTTTCTTTCTTTTTTTTTTTTTTTGAGAGGGAGTTTCGCTCTTGTTACCCAGTCTGGAGTGCAATGGCGCGATCTCGGCTCACCACAACCTCCGCCTCCTGGGTTCAGGCAATTCTCCTGCATCAGCCTCCTGAGTAGCTGGGATTACAGGCATGCGCCACCATGCCCAGCTAATTTTTTTGTGTTTTTAGTAGAGACGGGGTTTCACAATGTTGACCAGGATGGTCTCGATCTTTTGACCTCGTGATCCACCTGCCTCGGCCTCCCAAAGTGCTGGAATTACAGGCGTGAGCCACTGCGCCCGGCCAGTCTGGGTCTTTCTAAGCTACACCCTGATCACTGTCATCAGTCTGCTGTCAAACACCCCCTTTATCCAGGGCTCAGCACTTGCCTAATGAAGCACACAACCTTCCCTCCGTGCATGGTTGTTTATCTCAGGGCATGGCCTGGGAAGGTCTCTGAGTCACATAGGAATGAAGACTTGGTGGGAGGAAGCTGGAGCATGATGTAATACGCCTTTTGTTTCCAGGGAGACAGAGGTGGTAGTTTGGTTGGGCAGGGAGCCTTGCTTTACCCCATTGCTTGTATTAACTCACATCTTCTTGTTTTCTCTCCTCTTCTTTTTCCCCAGCCTTTGGCTATGGGCTACTTTGTCTGGGAATGGCCTATATTTCCTCCCAGATGGGACCTGTGCTGCAGGTAATAACTATAGAGGGTAGAAAGCGATTTTAAGGGAGAGAAAGAATAGATTGAAACAGGAAGTTGAGAAAGCTATATTGAGGGGAGTGACCAGGGGGCAGGTGTAAGAGATTCCCCTTTGATGGACCACCTTTACTGTGAACAGACTTTCAAGCAGCCAGAGGCCCCAGGTCATTCCTGGGATGTTGTAGGCTCACAGAGCTAAGGATCAGCCTCAGAGGAAAACCCGAAGCACATCTCTCCCCGTCAGCCCTTCAGCAGCCCTTCCTGCCCTCTGGAGTTCTTTTTTTGAGACGGAGTCTCGTTCCATTGCCCAGGCTGCAGTGCAGTGGCGCGATCTTGGCTCACTGCAACCTCCACTCCTGGATTCTAGTGATTCTCCTGTCTCAGCCTCTTGAGTAGCTGGGATTACAGGCATACACCACCACACCTGCTAAGTTTTGTATTTTTAGTAGAGACGGGGTTTTACCACGTTTGCCAGGCTGGTCTCGAACTCCTGACCTCAGGTGATCCACACGCCTTGGCCTCCCAAAATGTTAGGATTATAGACCTGAGCCACGGTGCCCGGCCACTTCTGGAGTTCTGATTGTTCCCATACAAGAGACAGATCTGACAAGTGGGACTCTGAGGCCATGGTGGGTGGCTGTGCCCTATGGTAAGTCTAGGCATCTCTGTGTTCTTTTTTTCTTCTCACCCTGCCCTCCTAGGCAGCAATCAGCATCTTTGGCATGGTTGGAGGGCCACTGTTGGGACTCTTCTGCCTTGGGATGTTCTTTCCTTGTGCTAACCCTCCTGTGAGTGATGTATCTGGATCCACAGCCATGTGCAGTGGGATGGGTCTGGGGGACAGGTTGGCAGGGCTGTCACCAGGAGAGCTGGGGACTGCTGTGAGGGCTGGCAGGGCTGGCCTTGTGACAGGTGTGCACTGTGTCTCGCCAGGGTGCTGTTGTGGGCCTGTTGGCTGGACTTGTCATGGCCTTCTGGATCGGCATTGGGAGCATCGTGACCAGCATGGGCTCCCGCATTTCACCCCCTCCCACTAATGGGTCTAGTTTCTCCCTGCCCAGCAATCTCACCGTTGCCACTGTGACCACACTGATGCCCTCAACTACCCTCTCCAAGTAAGGCGGGGCTTGCTATCTTTCTCCTTGTTTTCTCAAAGTGAGGGCTTTCACAGGGGTCTTACTAAGGGATAGGCTACCAGAGGCCCCAGGGAAATGTGGGTATTGGGTCCCAAGACCCTGGGACCATGCGGGCGATTGGAGACTGGTGCCCAAGAAATGCTCTGCCAATGAATTGCTGATTGTCCTCCCCTCTGCTCTTCTCAGGCCCACGGGGCTGCGACGGCTCTATTCCCTGTCCTACTTATGGTACAGCGCTCACAACTCCACCACAGTCATTGTGGTGGGCCTGATTGTCAGTCTGCTCACCGGTGAGGGTGTGGGATTGCAGTGCAGATGAGCACTAAGGGTCTATGGGAGAGCTCTAGGGGACTCTACCCTCTGGGGAGAAAGGCTCCTGCCCTCTGAGCTCTTGGGTGTCCGTAGCTGTCAGGTTTTTCTGCTGGGATGTAGGAGGTGGGTGGGGGCTGGGGCCTCTGCAGCCCAAGGGAGGACATGGGTCCACTGCTGTGGATGGTTCCACACAGAGACTCAGAAGCACCTCTGCCTTCAGGGGGAATGCGGGGCCGGTCCCTGAACCCTGCAACCATTTACCCAGTATGGTCGAAGCTCTTGGCCCTCCTGCCCTTGTCCTGTCAGAAGCGGCTCCACTCTGGGAGCCACAGCCAGGTAGTACCTGCTGTCCAAGTGACCCCTCCCTGCCCTTCTCTGCAGATGCTGACCCTGCAGGTTCCCTTCCACCCCTTTTCTCTCCCCTTTCCCTCGGTGCCCCTCTCTCTCAGGATCAGCTAAGCCTGGACTGTCCCACATGGCTGTCTCAGCTTCTACCCATAGGGGATGCACTGGCTTGTGGGATAGAAGGATCTCAGGGCTCAGAGGAGATCAGCCCCAGCCTGGGCTGGTCAGCTGCCCTCCCCTCCCTGCGCTTCCCACTGTGCTGTCTAGTGGGGACCTTTTCTGTGTGAATCCCGTCACCACCCGTGGTCCATATTTACCAGCTCCACCCCCTTTGCTCTGTGTTTGCAGAACCACCTCATAGATGGTGAGCTGTTTTCCAAGAAGCTGAGGAATGGTGTGCTGGGGGACAGCAGAGATAAGGAGGCCATGGCCCTGGATGGCATGGCCCATCAGGGGAGCAACCCCACCTGCGTCCTCCATGAGACCTCCTTGTGATGTTGACTCAGGACCCCGCCTCTGTCCTCACTGTGCCAGGCCGTAGCCAGAGGCCACCCTGTAGTACAAGGATGAGTCTTGGTGTGTTCTGCAGGGACAGGCCTGGATGACCTAGCTCATACCAAAAGACCTTGTTTTTAGAGTTTCTCGCCGGCAGTAGAAGCTGTCATATCTCAAGCACGTGAGGCACTGTTTCCCTCGTCGCCTGCCAATCTATTTTCTAAAGGACCAGGCTTGGAGGGAACAGGATCATGTCAGAAATAAGGATAGAAGTGCATCCTCTGGGGAAAAGATAATGGCTTCTGATTCAACATAGCCAGAGTCCTTTGAAGTGGCTAGAAACAGCACTCCGGTTATAACTGCCCCAGGGCCCAATTCAAGAATAACCGTCTCCACCATGAAACTGGAAGCTGCGTCCCTGTAGTCCACATCTCAGCACCAGTTCTGCAAGCCACAGTGGGCCCCTGTGATTACTTTCAGATTGTCTGTGACTCAAGCCCCTCTCATTCTTATCTGTCTACCTCTATTGTGAAGAGGGAGGTTTTGGTGTCCCTGGGTCTCTGGGAATAGAAGGTCCATTTGTCTCCTTTGTGTAGAACAGGCAAGTTTTCTGCCTTGCTGCCTCCATCCTCCACCTCTGAGATGGACACTTAGAGACGGGGTAAATGTAGATCCCAGAAACCAGGGCCATGACTGGGTCCACTGTGGAACAGCCATCTATTTACCCAGCTCCTGGGCCGGGCCACCGTGGTGTCATTTCTGTCATCTCTGCCCCATTTCCTTTTGGAGTTTCTTCCCCACATAATTGTTCCTGAGGAATAAAAACTACCATTGGACCTAGAATTTGGGCTCTTGTACTCTCTCCACCTGTTCTTGTCCACCCTGTTGCATCCCCTGAATAAGGAGACCCATCCCATGTACAGGTCTTCCTGTGCTGAGGAGGGGGGCTGCTGCCAGGGACAGCATTGTGCTCACCAGGGTGGAAGATACACACTCTTTCCTATGGCTTCTCGTTCCCTGGGACTTACTTAGTCTCTTCCTTCTCTGGCCCCACTTTCCCTTTGCCAGAACAACCTTTTGCTCTCAGGTTTTTACTTTTGGAACTGGAGGAAGAATGTTCCCCTATGATTTTAGAAACGGAACATTCTAGCTGGACTTTTATGGTCTTATGAAGGACAGCGTGCTCATACCCTCCCACACCTGGCCTGTGCTCCTGCCCGGCCCTGTCCAGCTGCCCACATCAGCTCTGTACAAGCTCTCCAGGGTGTGGAACAGCCATCTATTTACCCAGCTCCTGGGCCAGGCCACCGTGGTGTCATTTCTGTCATCTCTGCCCCGTTTCCTTTTGGAGTTTCTTCCCCACATATTGTTCCTGAGGAATAAAAACTACCATTGGACCTAGAACAGTAGGTCCAATGGTAGAGCAGAGACCTGGTCCCAGGCATATCTGAGTTCAGCCTTATCTGAGGCCTTCTCCTGGAGCTCCTAGAGCACATTCTAGCTGTTCTCACATTCAATGCAGCTCAGGCCTGGCATGTTCCGTGTCCCTTTTTCTACCTCTACACCGCCTCACTCAGTCACCCCCCAGCCCCTTTCACCTCTGCCCTGGCCAGCCCTGTGGAGGAACGGGGCCCGGTCGTGTCGAGAGTCCAGACACTAGCCACTCCCAACCTGCCCAGTCTGCATTTATATTCATGACGATAATGATGCCTCCTAATGGATCTTAAACCCGCTGCCCTGAATTTTTTTTTTTCTATTCCACAAGGCTCTGGTCTTGAACATGGACATTCCTTCTCAGTATGGACTTTAGATACCTGGTCATGATCTATTCTAGGTCTAGGAAGGTACTTTGACAGGCCAAAGGTATGCCCACTGAATTTACCATATTTCACACATGTCTGAGTGCTACAGGGAGAATTGGGAGAATGATATACCCAGGGTTTAATTTGTTGAGTTAGGGTGGAAGTGAGTCTATGTGAGAGGACATGGAAACATTTTAGTAGGGGCCTCTGGCCTCAGGCCTATTTTGTTTTGTCTTGTGAATTAAAAATTCAATGATGAAGAGATGTGAATCCTATAGTTATTGTTTAGAAAAGAATCCTTTGGGAGACAGGCAAGAGGATTGCTTGAGGCCAGGAGTTCCAGACCAGCCCAGGCAACATAACCAGACCCTGTCTCTACAAAAACAAAAATTAGCCTAGCCGGCATGCTGGCATGTACCTGAGTCCCAGCCACTTGGGAGGCTGAGGTGGGAGAATTGCTTGAGCCCAGGAGGTTGAGGTTGCAGTGAGCCAAGATTGTAACACTGCACTCCAGCCTGGGCAACAGAGTAAGACCTTTAAAAGAAAAAAGAAAAAAAATTCCTCTTCTTTCATAGATTGTTTTTGGGGAATGTAATTGAATCTATCATGCCAGGGTCCCAAATTCAAGCCTTATTTGTTTCCCGATTCAGGTGCCCTAGTAGAGCTGCTTCTAGGACAAGATCTCACCAACCGAGGCAACAGAAACTGAGAATGTCTATGAAAACTAGAAGGAGACAATTTATAGCCCTACAGGAAGGAGAGACTGGTGATTGTATGTCATCAAGAATTGTTGAGGGAATGGGATCATGTCTGGATTCTTGGGGCCTGACCTCTGAACTCATTTTCAAGCCAGTGTCTGCGGGAGAGTTAAGAGCAGGATACCCCTCACTGCTGCCCTTGGTCCAGGACTTTAGCATAAAAAAAATACATTTGTCATATCTGTAAACATTGGGATTGTAAAGTGAGTAATGCTCACAACTGCACTCTCTAATTCCTCCAAGAATTGTGCGTCCTTCCAGTAGAAGTGAGGAGAGTCCCAGAACATGCCATGTTGACCCTGCCCAGAGATCTGCCCTTCTCTCTGTAGTCCCTCCCCCTGGGACCCAAGGGCACTGTTTCTTGGCTAACAACCTCACCCACCCTACCAATCTGCCAAAAGTTCTAGACTTAACTGGGCCCTCATTTGTTCAGTATATTTATCAATCACCTACTACATGCAAAGGCCTAACCTTTTTTTTTTTTTTTTTTTGAAAAAGAGCCTTGCTCTGTTGCCCAGGCTGGAGTGCAGTGGCACGATCTCAGCTCAGTACAACCTCCACCTCCTGGGTTCAAGCAATTCTCTGACTCAGTCTCCTGAGTAGCTGGGATTATAGGCACCTACCATTATGCCTGGCTAATTTTTTGTATTTTTAGTAGAGATATAGTTTCACCATGTTTGCCAGGCTGGTCTTGAACTCCTGACCTTGTTATCCACTTGCCTCGGACTCTCAAAGTGCTGGGAATACAGGCATAAGCCACCACACCGGGCCGGGCCTCACCTTTTATACAGCTAAAGAAACTGCTATGACAACCCAGGACTCTACCAGGTGTCGATCTGAAATTCTTGCATTTTAACTATATTTGCACTGTAAAGGAAATACGAACACTGCAGGATTAAAAACTTTCAAGAGTTATGATATTTAGGGGAAATGGCAGAAAGATCCAATTCTTCATACAACTTTCAAATCTTATAACAGAGAGCAAAGATGCTCTTTCATTGCTAACATAGTAACCTTTTTCTTCATGCAGCATTTTAAAAGTCTGAGGGTGTAGTCTAAGGCTTGGGTTCAAATACTGGTACATCTATCTAACCTTAAGCTTCAGTTCTTCATCTGTTGCATGTGAAATTCACAGGGTTGTTTAAGAACTCAAAACTATATTGCATGCATATATGTACATATATATATATATATGCATGCCTTAAATATCAGTTATTGTAATAATTATTCATTGTAGTTTTCAAAGCACTTTTCATATACTACCTGATATATGTTATTCTTCCTTGGTAAAGAAATACTTCCCATATCATCTGGGTTTTTAATATGCAAAGTAACTGGATTGCTTGGCTGGTAAGTGCTTGAGGCAGAGCTAAAATCAGGGTCTATGACTCCCAGTAGCCCACCAAGTTATATTTGTGTTGTCATGGACACAATGTCTTTTTGGATAGGATATTGTTATCTGGGTTCAAGAGTGTTTCCTGGGGCATCAGTCCCTAGTACAGTGAGGCGCTAAGTGGGGGGGCGATGGTACTATATCGTTCTAGAATCTTTCTGGGCAGTGGCTTGAAAACTTTTTTGACTGAAATCCACAGTAAGAAATATACTTTACATCATGATCCAACATACATATAAATTGCATTTTTTCTCTTTTTTTTGAGACAGGGCCTTGCTCTATTGCCCAGGCTGAAGTGCAGTGGCGCCATCTTGGTTTACTACAACTCTGCCTACTCAAGCAATCCTCTCACCTCAGCCAGGGCTCCATGGGGAGGGAGTTAGCCAGGGAACAACCCATAGCATAAGATGTGAAGAACTCACATCAATTACAAACAAAATACAATTTGGAGCCATCGCTTTGATTCATGCCAAGACGACTGCAGTTTTATCCAAATTGCTTTTACAATATCACTGCAGATATTCATAGAGTGAAAAGGGCAAATTACATTTTGGTCTTACTATATAAGAAAACAGTTTTAACGTTAATGACTCCCTGATAGGATCTCAGGGACCCCTAGGGTTCTGTGGACCACACTTTGGGAACTGTCGCCCTAAACCAGGAGACATACAAGAACTATCATAATAACATATTAACCTCAGGCCAGGTGCCATGGCTCATGTCTGTAATCCTAGCACTTTGGGAGGCCAAGGCAGGTGAATCACGTAAGCTCAGGAGTTCGAGACCAGCCTGGCCAACATGGTGAACCCCTACTAAAAATACAAAAAAAAAAAAAAATTAGCCATGTGTCGTGGTACACCCCTATGATCCTAACTACTCTGGAATCTGAAGCAGGAGAATCACTTGAACCCAGGAGGTGGAGGTTGCAGTGAGCCGAGATCACACCACTGCACTCCAGCCTGGGCAACAGAGTGATACTCCATCTCAAACAAAAAAGAAAAAAAAAAAAAAAAAAAAGAAAGCAAGTCACATCACAGAAGGACACACTGTGATTTCATTTGTTAAAGTTCAACATGGAAAAAATTAAGCTCTATTGTTCTTGGCCCCATAGGAAGGTGGTAAAACCACTAAAAAAGGCAAGGCAATGATTAACCTCAAAGTCAGTATAGTGGCTCCTTGAGGGAAGAGGGTGGCTAATGTGATCAGGGAGGGCCTTTAAAGGTACCAGCACTGTTGTAGTGGACATCACAGAGGTTCACTTTATTTATTTATTTATTTATTTTTCTCTTTGAGATCGAGTTTCACTCTTGTCACCCAGGCCGGAGTACAATGGCATGATCTCGGCTCACTGCGACCTCTGCCTCCCAGGTTCCATAAATTCTCCTGCCTCAGCCTCCTGAGTAGCTGGAACTACAGGGGCCTGCCACCATGCCTGGCTAATTTTTGTATTTTTAGTAGAGATGGGTTTTCACCATGTTGGCCAGGCTGGTCTTGAACTTCTGACTTCAGGTGATCTGCCCACCTCGGCCTCCCAAAGTGCTGGGAGCCACTGTGCCCAACATAGAGGTTAACTTTAAACATTACAAATGTGTATGTATTAAATGTGTGTATCTCACAGTAAATATTTTTTCTTTTCTTTTCTTTTTTTTTTTTTTTTAAAGAGGGGGTTTCACCATGTTGGTCAGGCTGGTCTTGAACTCCCAACCTCAGGTGATCCACCCGCCTTGGCCTCCAAAGGGCTTGGATTACAGGCATGAGCCACCACACCTGGCCAGTAAATATTTTTAATCTGTTGATATCATATACAGATCATTGGCATCACTATCTATTTTCAGTATGTTATTAAGGAGAAAAAGCAAGATGCAGAATAACATATAATATGCCACCATTTCTAGTAAAAATGATGAGCAAAAGAATATGTCAGTATTTGTCTGAATATGCATAAACTATCTCTAGAGTACTATAGAAGAAACTAACTATGATGACTGGCTGAGAGAGGGGCCAGCAGGAAGGGAGACAGGGGTAAGAGGGGCCTGATCTCTTACCTCTCTCTGTCTTTTCTTTTGATTTAGACATGGCTATCAGAATTTCTATGCCTTTTTAAACAATTTACAAAGGGTAATATTTTAGTATTAGTAATACAGGAACAAAATTTTTTTTTTTTTTTTTTTTTGAGATGGAGTTTCGCTCTTGTTACCCAGGCTGGAGTGCAATGGCGCGATCTCGGCTCACCACAACCTCTGCCTCCATATAGGAACAATTTTAAAATTTATGAAAGCAAATTTCTCAATCTTTTATGGCTCCTGGGTTGGTTGGTTGGTTTGTTTTTGAGATGGAGTCTCACTCTGTTGCCCAGGCTAGAGTGCAATGGAGTGATCTCATCTCACTGCAACCTCCGCCTCCCGGGTCCAAGCGATTCTCCTGCCTCAGCCTCTGGGAGTAGCTGGGATTACAGGCATGGACCACCACACCTAATTTTTGTATTTTTAGTAAAGATGAGGTTTCACCTTGTTGGTCTCCTGACCTCATGATCCATCTGCCTCGGCCTCCCAAAGTAGTGGGATTACAGGCATGAGTCACCACTCCTGGTCCAGCTCTTGTGTTTTGTATCTCGTTGAGAAAGGCATTTACCAACCCAATATTACTAAAAATATAGTTTAAACACCTTTAATGTTTCAACTTTTTTCTCTAAATGCTTAATTGTTTTACCACCTGTGTTCGATGTGATGGGGCAGCAGATTCAATCTAATGTTATTTTCTCTTGAGTGGATAGCCAATGATCTCACACAATTTATTGAAAAAAACCACTCTTGCTTCAAGACCTTAAATGCCACCACTATCATAAGCTACATTTATATTGCAAAATCAATTTCTATTTATAAAGCTTTCTGTACATTTAGATCCACATTTTCATGTATGGCAGGGAAAATTCCCACTCATAATCTTTAAAAAAAATTTTTTTTTGGCTGTTATTGAACATTCTCTCTTCCAAGAGAGAGTCAGAATTCTCCAATTCCAATTTTAAAACCCTACTAAGATTTTATTAGGATTGTATTAAACTTATAGACTAATTTGATTGTCTTGCATGACAACAGCAGAGAAACTGCTTTCCCTGGACCACATGAGTGCCAGATCTGCTAGGCTTTCCATTCCGTTTTTTATGTGTGAATTTTTGTTATTTGCTTTTGACAGGCAATCTCAGAGAGCCCTCTCTCTGTCTGAATTATCCACAAGGGGTCCCCAATATCCAAAGTATGGATGGCACTTAGAGTGGGCTCCCCTCAGACTTTCCCTAGGCGCTGTTATTTCAAAGTGGCAAGCAGACTCAGATGATCAAGGCTCACTTAACTTGCATTATTTACACGTAGAAATGCAGTAGTGATCCTAATCAATCTGGTTTAATCACCTCAACAGATTGAGAGATGATTTCCATTTACTCTGCAAAACATGCTGACCAGTGGGCAAAGCCCACTGAAATCCCACAGCTAGTGGCTACTCTCTGAAGCAATCGCACACATGTGACTCTCCCACTGGGTTGCCAGGAATCAGTTGTGTTTTTTTCTCAAATCTGTGTTTGCTGATTGTACAGGTATTCTAATCACCTTGTTGTTATCAGGTGGGCATAGAAGGCCAAGTTCCCCACAGAGCCCCCATTAATACCCTGGGAAGAGCACCTCATTACTTTCAGGCAAGGGTGTTAAGTTCAGGCTCCCCACTAACCTCTGCTGACACACCCTGGCTAGGGAGGAGTGCGTGGCCTCCAGTTACACTGTGGGTGTGGGACTCTACTTTCTGATGCTAGGGATTTCCATTCTGAACATTTTATGTAAATAGAATCATAAAATATGTGGCCTTTTGTGCCTGACTTCTTCACTTACCATAATGTTTTCAAGGTTTATCCATGTAGCATGCATCAGGACTTCATTCCTTTACATTGTAAAATGATACGTCATTGCATGGGTATGCTGCATTTGATAATATTCCATTGCATGGGTATACTGCATTTTGATAATTTTCCATTGCATGGTTGTACTGCATTTGATAATATGCCATTTCATGCATGTACTGCATTTGATAATATTCCATTGCATGCATGTACTGCATTTGATAATATTCCATTGCATGCATGTACTGCATTTGATAATATTCCATTGCATGCATGTACTGCATTTGATCATTTTCCATTGCATGCATGTACTGCATTTGATAATATTCCATTGCATGGTTGTGCTGCATTTTGTTTATCCATTCATCAGTTCATGGACATTTGGGTTGGTTTAATTTTTGGCTACTATGAATAATGCTGCAGTGAACATTCATGTACAAGTTTTTGTGTGGACATGTTTTCATTTCATTTAGTTACATATCTAGGAGTGGAATTGCTGGGTCATATGGTAATTACTTTTAGCCTTTTGAGGAATTAGCAGACTGTTTTCCAGAGTGGTTGCAAACTTTACATTCCCAGCAGCAAAGTATGAGAGTGCCTATTTCTTCAAATCCTTAACAACTCTTGTTAGTGTCCATCTTTTATTTATTTATTTATTTTATTATTTTTTTTAAAAAAAAGATGGGGTTTCACCATGTTGGTCAGGCTGGTCTTGAACTCTCGACCTCAGGTGATCCACCTGCCTTGGCTTCCAAAGTGCTTGGATTATAGGCATGAGCCACCATGCCCAGCCTAGTGTCCATCTTTTTCTATCTTGGTGAGTATGAAGTGGTTCTCACTGTAGGGGTTTTCTTTCTTGTATTTTATTTTTATTTTTAGAGCAGTTTTAGGTTTTTTTTTAAGATGGGGTTTTGCCAGGTGCAGTGGCTCAAGCCTGTAATCCCAGCACTTTGGGAGGCTGAGGCGGGTGGATCACGAGGTCAAGAGATCAAGACCATCCTGGTCAACATGGTAAAACCCCGTCTCTACTAAAAATACAAAAAATTATCTGGGCATGGTGGCGCGTGCCTGTAATCCCAGCTACTCAGGAGGCTGAGGCAGGAGAATCGCCTGAATCCAGGAGATGGAGGTTGTGGTGAGCCGAGATCGCATCATTGTCCTCCAGCCTGGGTAACAAGAGGGGAACTCCGTCTCAAAAAAAAAAAAAAAAAAAGACGGGGTTTCACCATGTTGGTCAGGCTGGTCTTAAACTCCCAACCTCAGGTGATTCATCCACCTTGGCCTCCAAAGTGCTTGGATTACACGTCCGGCCGGTTTTTTTTTTAATTGAAAGGAGGGTACAGGGAATTCCCATATACTCTCTCTCCCTGGGCACACATTTCCCCCCACTTTTTTTTGAGATGGAGTCTCGCTCTGTCACCAGGCTGGAGTGCAGTGGTGTAATCTTGGCTCATTGCAACCGGGTTCAAGTGATTCTCCATTCTCAGCCTCCTGAGTAGCTGGGACTATAGGCTAATGACATCATGCCTGGCTAATTTTTGTATTTTTAGTAGAGACAGGGTTTCACCATGTTGGTCAGGCTGGTATCAAACTCCTGACCTCATGATCCACCTGCCTCAGGCTCCCAAAGTGCAGGGATTACAGGTATGAGCACTGCTCACTCAGGCTAGGGTGCAGTGGTGCGATCATGGCTCACTGTGGCCTCAACCTCTGGGCTCAGGTGATCTTCCTACCTCAGCTTCCTGAGTAGCTGGGACCACAGGTGCATGCCACCACACCAGCTACTTTCCAAATTTTTTGTAGAGATGGGCGTTCACCATGTTGCCTAGGCTGGTCTCAGACTTCTGGGTTCAAGCAATCCATACACCCTGGTGATGGAGAATGCCATGAGCCAAGATCGTGACACTGAACTACAGCCTGGGCAACAGAGCAAGACTCTGTCTCAAAAAAAATAAAAAATAAATAAAATGAAAGCTTGTATACATGTTTATACACTTGTCCGCTTATAAAAATCCCTGGAATACAAAAAAAAAAAAAAAAAGAAGAGAAAAAGAAAAAAAATTCCTGGAAGAATATGCAAGAATCTGATAAGAATGGTTGTTTCTAGAAAAGGGAAAAGGGAGACTGGAAGGGAAGGGAGACTTCTGTGTGTGTGTGTGTGTGTGTGTGTGTGTGTGTGTGTGTATAATCTATGCAAAAAATTTTAAAATAAAATGTTTGTGGCCGGGTGTGGTGGCTCATGCCTGTAATCCAAACACTTTGGAAAGGTGAGGTGGGTGGATCACTGGAGATCAAGAGTTCAAGACCAGCCTGGCCAACATGGTGAAACTTCATCTCTACTTAAACTACAAAATTTAGCTGGTCCATGGTCGTGGGCGCCTGTAATCCCAGCTACTTGGGAGGCCAAGGCAGGAGAATCGCTTGAACCCAGGAGGCAGAGATTGCAGTGAGCCAAGATGGTGCCATTGCATTCCTGCCTCAGCCACAGAGCAAAAACTCCTTCTCAAAAAAACAAACAAAGTTTGCCATATGTCAGAATTGTGCTGTTAAACATTTGATAAATTGTATTCATTTTAGAATGTTTAGAATTAAGTGAACAGTGAGTACTAGCCACACTGTGATCAAAAGTGACAGCACAGATGCCATAGATGCTAATGATATCTCAGGATCACCCACCCCAGCTTCTGGGCTAAAGGTTGCCCTTCTCATGTCTAGAATTGTGAAACAGCAGCCATCTGTCTCACAGAATTGGCCTGCCTGGCTAGCACTTCCCCATGCAGCCAGTTCAGATCTCTGAAGCTGTCAATGATGACAAGGACACAGAGAACTGTTAACAAGAACAGCTATTCTATCCTGTCTGTCGCCTGCCCACTTCTCAAAGTCTCTGTGTGGGTTTCTGGGACTCCTAAACTGTGAGAAGTTGAGAAAGACCTGTGCAACACTTTTGGGCCAGTGGATCTTATAATAAAATAATTTTGTTGGCCGGGCGTGGTGGCGCAAGCCTGTAATCCCAGCACTTTGGGAGGCTGAAGTGGGTGGATCATGAGGTCGAGAGATTGAGACCATCCTGGTCAACATGGTGAAACCCCGTCTCTACTAAAAATACAAAAAATTAGCTGGGCATGGTGGCGCGTGCCTGTAATCCCAGCTACTCAGGAGGCTGAGGCAGGAGAATTGCCTGAACCCAGGAGGCGGAGGTTGCGGTGAGTGGAGAACGCGCCATTGCACTCCAGCCTGGGTAACAAGCGCGAAACTCTGTCTCAAAAAAAAAAAAAAAAAAAATTTGTTAAGACTATACTTTCAGAGATCATTTCTATAGTTTGTTACTAGAGAAGTTTCTCTGAATGTATAGTATTAAAAAATTATTTTGTTTATTTGAGTGAGATTAGTTTCTTTAGCTGAGTTCTGGGTCTGCTAACCACAGCAATTCAATACTTGAGAGAACTTCAAAAACTTTCAGTTAAATCTTTGATAACTTTCAGTTAATCAGTTGAGGGTGCTTTCAGCAGCACAAATAGAACACTCAACTAAAAGTGAATCAAACAGTGAGGACATTCATTATTTCCCATAAAAGGTCTGGAAAAGAGAATTCCAGAGCTGCCTAATTCAGAAGTTCCACAGTGTCAGAGCTCTGGCTCAGTCTCTCTGACTTTCTCGTGACTTTCTTTTCCTGGTGACAAGACGATCTCTGCTGTTCCCAGCACCATATCTTCACATGATAATCATTGAAGACAGGAAGCATAAGGAACTTTCCATTCACTCTCTCTATTTTTAATTAGGGAGGAAAACTCTCCTAGAGACCCTGGAAGGTTTCTCCTTCGCTCCAATTGGTCAGAGCTGTGTCATAGCCCACTCCCAAGCCAATCACTGGCAAGGAGGAGAGGATTACCACTTGGCTTAATCGAAGCACATCCTTAGTGCCTGGGGTTGCCTATTCATTATCTGAAATTCAGTTTTAATTGGGCATCCTGTATTTTTATTGCTAAATCTGACCAATCCTACTAGGGGACGTGCCTCCATCTTTTCAAGGCAGTTCCAGTTTACACAGACCAGCATTTTCACAAAAGCACAAGGGTGGCCTCTGTGTGTGTGTGTGTGTGTGTGTGTGTGTGTGTGTTGGAGGCAGTGGTTGGGGTGAGGTTGGGAGGGAGGCAGTTGGGGAGATTCAAGATCATAGTTTTATAATATTACAGAATAAAATAAAAATTCTCAGAGTCAACTGGTTAAGATGAACAGGGACAGCGTTTTAAAAAATACAATGTGTGTAGGGCATGTTACAAACTGCAGTTTACATATGTGTGATTCAAAGTTTCAAAAACCACCACCTAGGCCAGGTGTGGTGGCTCACGTCTACAATCCCAGCACTTTGGGAGGCTGAGAAGGGTGGATCACAGGTCAGGAGTTCAAAATCAGCCTGGCCAAGATGGTGAAACCCTGTCTCTACTAAAAATACAAAAATTAGCCTGGCATGGTGATGGGCACCTGTAATCCTAGGTACTCAGGAGGCTGATGCAGAGAATTGCTTGAATCTGGGAGGCAGAGATTGCAGTGAGCCGAGATTGCACCACTGCACTCCAGCCTGGGCAACAGAGTTAGAATTCGTCTCAAAAATAAATAAAATAAAAACCACCGCCTAGCCTTCTTTAGCTTTGCTGCAGTACCTAAAAGAGTGAAACACAGGTCAGCTGCTTCCTGAGACCCTGGAGTTATTTCTGTTTGGAAGACTCTTGATTGAGTATGGCTGCTTTTCAAAGACCTCTTGGGATTGAAGATTAAGGTGCTGTACAACTGATGGGGGGGAAGAGAATGTTTCCTAGGGTAGTCAATGCTATTTCAACACGATTTGTATGAGTTTTTATAAGGGGGTAATTATGATGTATGTAATAAAAAGGCATTTTTGGGTGCTGATTATATGTGTGAATACTGGGATGGTACTCACAGGCATACAGAAACCCACAACCCTTTTGCCAGGTTGGCAGCCTACCACTGTCACTGGGCTGCCCCAGCTCCCACAGCCCCTGTGTAAAACCACGTGTTTGTCAGACTGCATGAACTCTGTTTCATCACAGCCCTAGTAGTGCTGGTAATTCTGGCAGCCGGACTGGAAACCATGTGGCAATCCTTTTAAGCATGTCTCCCTTGGAATAGAAAAATCCAATGACTTTCATGGAGACAATTGCTGGGAACATGACTGGTAAACACCTATATTTTTTGTCAGAGAACCTCACCCAGACATAAACTTACATGCATTCATGAGAAAGTAGTATTCATTTCTTAAACTATATTTCTGTTGTAGACTTGATTAAAGAAGAGCTTGTATAAGTAAACATAAAAGACTGCATTTATCTGTTCCCTCCCAAATTCCCACTGTAATAACAGTAAAGAAATAAAAGGGCCAAAAACTCACAGGGTTAAAGAGAGGGGAAAAATGATAACAGGAGTCAAGATATGTCAACACAGTTTCAGAAAATGAGAGTATATGGGCTGTCTTAATCTGTTTTGTATTTCTATAACAGAATACAGTGACTGTGTGATTTGTCAAAAGAAGAAATTTATTTGGCTTGCTGTTCTGGAGGCTGGGAAGTCCAAGATTGAGGGGCCACATCTGGTGAAGGCCTTCTCTTGTTTTGCTTTGTCATCCTAGGTGAAAGGCAGAAGGGCAGGAGAATTTGTGCTTGCCTGCTTGCATATTTGTGGGTGGTAGGGAGGAGGGAGAAGAGCCAAGACTTGTTGAACTCGTTTTTTTTTTTTTTGAAATGGAGTCTAACTCTGTTGCCCAGGCTGGAGTGCAGTGGTGCAGTCTCGACTTACTGCAACCTCTGCCTCCTGGGCTCAAGCAATTCTTTTTTTTCTTTCTTTTTTTTTAATTTTTTTGAGACAGAATTTCACTCTTGTTACCCAGGCTGGAGTGCAATGGCGCAATCTTGGCTCACTGCAACCTCCGCCTCCTGGGTTCAGGCAATTCTCCTGCCTCAGCCTCCTGAGTAGCTGGGATTACAGGCACGCGCCACCATGCCCAGCTAATTTTTTGTATTTTTAATAGAGACGGGGTTTCACCATGTTGACCAGGATGGTCTCGATCTCTTGACCTCGTGATCCACCCGCCTCGGCCTCCCAAAGTGCTGGGATTACAGGCGAAAACCACTGCACCCGGCCGGCTCAAGCAATTCTTGTGCCTCAGCCTCCTGAGTAGCTGGGATTACAGGTGTGTACCACCACGCCTGGATAATTTGTATTTTTTGTAGAGACGGGGTTTCACCATGTTGGCCAGGCTGTTAGATCTTGAACTCCTAACCTCAGATGATCCACCTGCCTCTGCCTCCCAAAGAGCTGGGATTACAGATGTGAACCACCGTGCCTGACCTTGAAGTTACTTTCATAACAAAGCCACTCTTGAGATAACGAACCCACTCCCATGATAGTGACATCAATCTATTTACGAGGGCAGGCCATCATGATCAGATCTACCTTTCTGTTCATTTCAAGAATGTCTACCTTTCCAATCATTTCAAGAATGTTCACCTTTTCTCCTTGGAGAATGAGTATAATAGCAGCTTTAAAGTCTTGAGTAATCCCAACATTGGGGCTGGGGCTGGCATCTGCTGATTGTCTTTCCTCTTGAGGACTGATCAGATTTTTCTGGTTCTTTGTATTCGGAATATTTTGTTCTGAGGCTCTGAGTTCTGTTATACCTTCTGGATAATGTTGATTTTTTTTTTTTTAAACCGGGGAGTCGCCCACTAGAAGGCAGTGCGGCTGCCCTTTCTTTTTTTTCAAGACAGAGTCTGGCTCTGTCGTCAGGCTAGAGTGCAGCAGCGAGATCTCGGCTCACTGCAACCTCTGCTTCCTCAGCTACAAACAATTCTGCTGCCTCAGCCTCCTGAGTAGCTGGGACCACAGGTGTGAGCCACCATGCCTGGCTAATTTATTTTATTTTATTTTTTAGTAGAGATGGGGGTCTCACTCGTTGCCCAAGCTGATCTCTAACTCCTGGGCTTAAGCCATCCACTCACCTTGGTGTCCCGAAATGTTGGGATTACAGGTGTGAGCTGGCTAATGTTGATTTTCATATGTTTCTTTCTTTCTTTTGAGACGGAGTTTCGCTCTTGTTACCCAGGCTGGAGTGCAATGGCGCGATCTTGGCTCACTGCAACCTCTGCCTCCTGGGTTCAAGCAATTCTCCTGCCTCAGCCTCCCGAGTAGCTGGGATTACAGGCATGCACCACCATGCCCAGCTAATTTTTTGTATTTTTAGTAGAGACGGTGTTTCACCTTGTTGACCAGGATGGTCTCGATCTCTTGACCTCGTGATCCACCCACGTTGGCCTCCCAAAGTGCTGGGATTACAGGCGTGAGCCACCGTGCCTGGCCTCATTTGTTTCTTTAACAGGCCACCCACCCAGTGAAATTCAGACCACAAGTTCTGTCTCATCTTCTGTGGATTCCCACATCAGCCAGTTCAGTTTTGGAAGACTTTGCTCTGCTGTTTGGGTGTGTCCCTTCATGTACCACTTGGATGTTGATTTACATTTACATTTTAGTTTCATTCTCAGAGACTTTGCTATGCATCTTTGGGTGTGTTCTGCACATGCATAGTTTAGGGGTGGGCCCTGGAACTTAGATTAGTTTGTACACAGAATTTGAGATACTCTTCTCCAGCTGTCTCATCTCAGGAATTTCCATATCACAAATAAATAAATAGAATAAACATTTCAATTGGGAGGCGGAGATGGGTGGATCACCTGAGGTCAGGAGTTCAAGACCAGCCTGGCCATCATGGTGAAACTCCATCTTTAAAAAGAAAGAAAAAAAAAGGAATAACATTTCAAATAAAATCCAATAAGTTTTGGGGAGGGGGAGAGAGAACTGAACTAAATGTTCTAAAAATTTATATGGAAGAATAAGTCTGAGAATAGATGGACACATATTATAGTAGAATAGTGAGGTGGTATTTGCCTTTCTATATGGTACAACAGATAGATGAGTATAAGAAAGTCCAGCTGGGCGCGGTGGCTCACGCCTACAATCCCAGCACTTTGGGAGGCCGAGGCGGGTGGATCATGAGGTCAACAGATCGAGACCATCCTGGTCAACAAGGTGAAACCCCCTCTCTACTAAAAATACAAAAATTAGCTGGGCATGGTGGTGTGAGCCTGTAGTCCCAGCTACTCGGGAGGCTTAGGCAGGAGAATTGCTTGAACCCAGAAGTCAGAGGTTGCAGTGAGCCGAGATCGTGCCATTGCACTCCAGTCTGGGTAACAACAGCGAAACTCCATCTCAAAAAAAAAAAAAAAAGAAGAAAGTCCAGAAACAGATATAAACATGGAAAGAGAAGGAATATCTGACAAGGTAGCACTTCAATTCATGCCAAGGCTGGAGACAAAGCAAACAGATAAACAAAATAATGTTTAATGGGAAAAATCCTTTTTTTTTTTTTTTTGAAGGTCTCATTCTGTCACTCAAACTGAAGTGCAATGACATGACCTCAGCTCACTGCAACCTCTGCCTCCTGGGTTCAAACGACTCTCATGCCCGCCACCATGCCTGGCTAATTTTTGTATTTTTAGTAGAGACAGGATTTCACCATATTGCCAGGGTGGTCTCAAACCCCTGACCTCAGGTGATTCACCCGCCGTAGCCTCCCAAAGTGTTGAGATTATAGGCATGAACCATCATGCTCAGCCACAGTGCTCGTCTTGAAATATCTTTTAAAAACAAGTATCTTTGTGACAGGAGAGGTATATTACTCTTTAAAGGTTGGGGGCATGCATGAAGCGCCACACTTGTGGAGATGTGATTGCCACAAGCTCTTTCTCCTAGCAAGGCTGGACTGGCCACGCAGTAGCAACAGTTCAAAGTTCCTAGGAACATAGGGACAAGTTTTTAGCACCATTAGAAGTCAGTGTCAGGCTGGGCATGGTGGCTCACACCTGTAATCCCAGCACTTTGGGATGCTGAGGTGGGCGGATCATCTGAGGTCAGGAGTTCGAGACCAGCCTGTCCAACATGGTGAAACCCCGTCTCTGTCTCTACTAGAAATATACAAATTAGCTGGGCATAGTGACGTGAGCCTGTAATCCCAGCTACTCGGGAGGCAGGAGAAGTGCTTGAACCCGGGAGGTGGAGGTTGCAGTGAGCTGAGATCACACCTCTGCACTCCAGACTGGGTGACAGAGAGAGACTGTCTCAAAAAAAAAGAAGTTAGTGCCCCAGGGGATGACTTCTTGACAGAAGCCTGTTCTTGAGGCAAAGACAGTTGGCCCTTTCAAGTAGGAGAAATGGTTCTTGGGGAGTGGCTGTGCTCGAGTCTGCCCACTGGCATCTTTAGGTTCTTTCAGGCATCATGGAAAACTAGAAATGCATCTGAATACTTGGTCCAGTGGGTACAAAGGACAAATCAGAGAGTTAACTGTGGTTGGTCTAAAGGTCTTGTTTTGATTTTAGAAGCCATGTATTTGGGACTCCTTCATTGATCATGTGGTGTCTCTTGCTTGATCAGAACATATTTTAAGTGATGAAAAAGATATTAAATTCTGATGCTGGAAATGTTTAGTGAGAGCATTTTCCTTTCACCTCCAACCTCTTCTGTGCCTCACAGGTCATCCACAACCATCAGGTTCACACATTTTGCATGAGATTAACTCATTGTGTTGCCAGGAAGATTCTCATTAGCAGAATATTTGGGAAATGTGTTGTAACATCCTGAACAAGAGTTGCCAAACAGCCATTGCACCAGATTATTTGTTCTGGCACTTTAAGATACACTCTAATCACCCGCCCAATGTAAAAAAATAAAATTCTCAGCCGGGCTCGGTGGCTCACGCCTATAATCCCAGCACTTTGGGAGGCCAACGTGGGTGGATCACGAGGTCAAGAGATTGAGACCATCATGGTCAACATGGTGAAACGCTGTCTCTACTAAAAATACAAAAAATTAGCTGGGCATGGTGGTGCGTGCCTGTAGTCCCAGCTACTCGGGAGGCTGAGGCAGGAGAATTGCTTGAACCCAGGAGGCGGAAGTTGCAGTGAGCCGAGATAGCGCCATTTGCACTCCAGCCTGGGTAACAAAAGCGAAACTCAGTCTCAAAATAAATAAATAAATAAAATCCTCTTCCAATTAGTTTTTCTCCAAAATTGACAGTCATGCCAAGATACAGACACACACAAAATACTGCTACAATTGAACATATACGTACTCAGTAGCCATAAGGGTACATTTCAAAACTTTTGGATGCTTTTGAAAAACAATATTCCGGCTTTTTTGCTACTTTACCCCTTCATATGTAATATACCTTTGTGCATAGCTATCTTTGTTGGTTCACCTTCTCAAACTGAGAAGTGGTTAATTGCAGGGTCTTTCAAGCTGTCTAAATGGACATTAGATGCCATATCCAACATTCAAATAAGAATCCTTGGGAGGCCAAGTTGGGAGCTTTGCTTGAGCCCAGGAGTTTGAGACCAGCCTGGGCAACATAGTGAGACCTCATCTCTACTAGAAATAAAAAAAAAAAAAAATTATCCCGGCATGGTGGCATGTGCCTGTAGTCCCAGCTACTTGGGAGGCTGGGGCAGAAGGATTGCCTGAGGCCAAGAAGTCAAGGTTGCAGTGAACCATGATTACACCACTACACTACAGCCTGGGTGACAGAGCAAGACTGTCTTTAAAAAAAAAAAAAACAGAGAAGAAAGAAAAATTAAACAAAAAATATTTTCTTTTTTTTTTTGATCAAAAAAAAAATCACATTTTTACCAGCTATAATTCATTCTTCTATGACCTGGGGCAACAGAAACCAATCTGATGGTGTTCCCCTGTTGGTGGTTTGCGAGTTCCCCTCCCCATGCCCCACATCAGACAAAGACATTACAAGAAAAGAAATCTACAGAACATAATCCCCTGTGAACAGAGTGCAAAAATCTTCAAAAAATATTAGTAAATGAAAACTAGCACTGAACACAGGTTCTAAAATCAATCAATCAAACAACAACAACCACAAAAAACACTAGCAGCACACAAAAAGGGTTTTAAACCATGACTGAGTGGGATTTGTCCCAGGATTGCAAATGTAGATTGGCATATGAAAATCTATTGGCCGGGCATGGTGGCTCATGCCTGTAATCCTAGCACTTTTGGGAGACTGAGGTGGGTGGATCACCTGAGGTCAGGAGTTCATGACGAACCTGGCCATCATGGTGAAACCCCATCTTAAACAAACAAACAAAAAAGATTGAAATAAAAAGAAAAAAAAAGAAAATCTATTAATGTGCTATACCACATTAATGAAGTGAAGGGGGAAAACCATATGATCATCTTAATAGATGCAGATAAAGCATTTTACAAAATCCAACACCATTCCATGATATAAACACTCAGCATACTAAGAATAGAAGGGACATTCCTCAATCTGATGAAAGGCACTTATGAAAAACTCACAGTTAACACTATTATAACTAATGATGAAAGACTGAAGTTTTCTCCCTAAGATCAGGAATAAAACAAAGATGTCTGTTGCTGTCACTTTTATTCAACCTTATACTGGCAGTTACAGCCAGAATAATTAGGCAAGAAAAATAAATAGAAATTATCCAAATTTGAAAGGAAGAGGTAAAACCATCTATATTTGCATACAATATGATTTTGTATATAGGAAATCCCAAAGAATACACCAAAAAGACTATTAGAACTAAGAAATAGGTGACTCATGTAGCTCACACCTGTAATCCCAGCACTTTGGGAGGCCAAGGTGGGTGGATAATGAGATCAGGAGTTTCAGACAAGCCTGGACAACAAGCAAGACCCCATTTCTAAAAAAAAAATTTTTTTAATTAGTTGGGCATAAAAAAGATTAGTTGGGCATAGTGGCACACACCTGTAATCTCTGCTACTCTGGGGGCTGAGATGGGAGGATTGCTTGAACCCAAGAGGTCGAGGCTGCAGTGGGCTGAGATCATGCTTTTGCATTTCAACCTGGGTGACAGTGGGAGATCGTGTCTCAAAAAAACAAAAAAAGAAAAAAAAGAAAAGAATTCATATAGCATATTTTTGTCTTAAAATTATGTTAGGAAGTTTTTTATTTCTATTCCAATAAAGACAGATGCATGAGAAGAAGCGCCCCTTTTCTCCTGTTCTCTTTTGCTGGATCAAGTCACATCTTCATGTATTGTCTGAAATTGCGGCAGCTATTTTTTAAGTTTTGTTTACTTAGCCATGCATGAGCAATGCAGCTATTTTGAAACCCAAAATAAAAGCGTCACCAACCTGCTAAGGACAGCAAGGCAGAAAGACGAACTCATTGGTGGACCTGGATCTGTGATGACCTCATCAAGGCTCTGAGCCAATCGTGAACCACCTGGCCTCCAGACATCATTTTCTGTGAAATGATGGGTGTCCTTATTGTGTAAGCTATTTGGTTTGAGTGTGTTCTGCCTAGCAGCTAGAAGCACCCAACTGATACCAATGCTTCTGGTGAAGGTTGTGATTAAAGCAGATAATGGTGTTAGCTGAAGAGCTTATTAAATTTCAGTCGGTACGTAGCCAAGTTATGGATCCAGTGGAAAGTATTCAAATAGATCAATGCATGCTTGGTGATACTGGTGCCTGACATCATAAACATCTGTCCAGGCCATTATGATCATCTCTGAATGGCAACTGAAGCCCAACTCAGGATCTAGACATCCTGCTTATAATAATGCCCTAACTTCCTTCGAAGATGAAACAAATTTCTCTGTGTTCTTTAAACTACTGTACAGAAAAACTTCCCCAGGAAACTCTTTGAACTCATATTTGTTTCTTATTAAAAAACAAAACAAAACAACAATTGGCTGGGTGTGGTGGTTCATGCTTGTAATCCCAGCACTTTGAGCAGCCCAGGTGGGCGGATTGCTTGAACCCAGAAGTTCAAGGACAGCCTGGGCAACATGATGAAACACTGTTTCCACAAAAATACAAAAATTAGCAGGATGTGGTGGCATATGCCTGTAGTCCTAGGTACAGGAGGCTGAGGTGAGAGGGTCACTTGAGCCCAGGAGCCAGAGGTTGCAGTGAGCTGAGATTGTGTCACTGCACTCCAGCCTGTGCAACAGAGTAAAACTGTCTCATAAAGATAAACAATTTAAAAACTGGCTGGGCATGGTGGCTTACATCTGTAATCCCAGCACTTTGGGAGGCTGAGGCGGGCGGATCACGAGGCCAGGAGTTCAAGACCAGCCTGGCCAAGATGGCAGAACTCTGTCTCTACTATAAATACAAAAGAATTAGCCAAGTCTGGTGGTGGGTGCTTGTAATGCCAGCTACTCGGGAGGCTGAGGCAGAGAACTGCTTGAACTAGGGAGGTAGAAGTTACAGTGAGCTCCTGTTTCCACTAGAACAAGGAACTGCTTTTTTTTTTTTTTATTGTTTTGTGTGTGTATCTTATGCAAATAAAACAGAAATGACATATGTTCTGGTACCATAATATAGCCTCTGCTTTGTACTTTTCTTCTTATCTATTTAAAATCTATCTTTAGGCTGGGCATGGTGGCTCGCACCTGTAATCCCAGCACTTTGGGAGGCCGAGGCGGGCGGATCACCTGAGGCTGGGTTTGAGAACAGCCTGACCAATACGGAGAAACTCTGTCTCTACTAAAAATACAAAATTAGCCAGGTGTGGTGGTGCATGCCAGTAATCCCAGCTACTTGGGAGGCTGAGGCAGGAGAATCGCTTGAACCTGGGAAGCAGAGTTGCGGTGAGCCGAGATCGCGCCATTGCATTCCAGCATGGGTAACAAGAGCGAAACTCCGTCTCAAAAAATAAATAAATAAATAAAATTTATGTTTATGTATTACTCTCACAGCAGTATGAAAATTGTTTCCCATACAGCATGTTGCCAAACTTGGAGTTTTTATCCGTAGGATAGGTAAAATGGTGTTTCAGTGTAGCTTTAATCTATACTTCTCTTTATTATTAATGAGCTGGCCTTTCTCTTTGTGTTGCTAACTGGCCATTTATATTCCCTTCCCGAGATCTGTTTATATTCTTTCTCCATTTTTCTATAGGTTCATTAGTCTTTTTCTTAATGATTTCTAGGAGCTCTTCAAATATTAGGGAGATTATCCCTATGTTCATGACCTGAGCCTAACACTGTCGTCCAGTCTGACACTCGCCTTTTGATCATGCTGATAGTGATTTTTGCCTTGCTGATTTTCTTCACATTATTGCTATGTTTAGAAGTAGAACAGGGAGGAGGAGCCAGGAAGAAGACTAAGAAGAAACAGTTGATTAGGAAACCTCGAGAACTGTTCCAGGAAGGATGAAGCTGGGCGTAACGCCAGAGGCCGAAGTGGAAGGATTGCTTGAGGCTGGGAGTGAGCTGCCAGGCTACAGTGAGCTATGATCACACCACGGCACTCCACCCTGGGCCACAGGCCCATCTCTAAAAGAAACCAAAAACATGGAGTAGTCAAATGACGCTAAAACACAAACGAAAACAGAGAAAACATGAGACCACAGAAATGGACATCAGCTTTGGCAAAAGGGAGGCCACCAGTCACTTACCAGTGCTGTTTTAGGAGTGAGCTGGAGATGGGCTTTTGGTTGGAGTGAGTCAGTGAGGACAAACAATGGAGACAGCAACCATAGAGAGCACTGAAACATTTTTTTGGCCGGGCGTGGTGGCTCATGCCTGTAATCCTAGCACTTTGGGAGGCCGAGGCAGGCGGATGATGAGGTCAGGAGATTGAGACCATCCTGGCCAACATGGTGAAACGCTGTGTCTACTGAAAATACAAAAATTAGCTGGGTGTGGTGGTGTATGTCTGTAATTCCAGCTACTCAGGAGGCTGAGGCAGGACAGGAGGTAAAGGTCACAATGAACCGAGATGGCGCCACTGCACTCCAGCCTGGCGACAAAAGTGAGACTCTGACTCAAAAAAAAAAAAAAATTTGTGGCCCTGTGCGGTGGCTCATGCCTGTAATCCCAGTACTTTGGGAGGCCGAGGTGGGCAGATCATGAGGTCGGGAGTTCAAGATCAGTCTGATTAACATGGTAAAACTCTGTCTATACTAAAAATACAACAATTAGCTGGGGGTGATGGCACGTGCCTATAATCCCAACTACTCAGGAGGCTGAGGCAGGAGAATCACTTGAACCCAGGAGGCGGAGGTTGCAGTGAGCCGAGATCACGCCATCGCACTCCAGCCTAGGTAGCAAGAGTAAAACTCCATTTCAGAAAAATAATAATAATAATAATAATGCAGTAGGGCAGAGAAATGTGGTGGTAGTTAAGGTGGGGAAGCAGGGTCATGAGTTTTGTTTAATGAGAGCTACCATACTAGAGAGTGTTTGCATGCTGATATATATGGGGGAAATGATCAGTGGAGGGAGAGAAACTGAGGAAACAGAAGGCAGAGGGAATAATTTTAGGAGTGAGGCCCTTTGGAAGAGCAAGAGGGGTGAGATTCTGGCCCCAGAAGAGGACAGGCCTCTGGTGGGAAGGGACGCATCATCCATTGTGAGCCTGGGCATGCCAGCTGGGAAATTGGTAGGTGTAGGAGCAGCCACACTGCACCTTGGTGAAATCATAGCTGACTGCAGCCATAGCTCACTGCAGTCTTGTGCGAACACAGCTCCCTGCAGCCTAGTCTGAAAACGGGGCATTCCTGCCTGATTGCTTTTGTTTTTTGTCATGAAGTATGTGGTGAAGGCAAGCTGAGAGGTTCTGAGGAGAAAAAGGCAGGAGAGAAATTAATGTGTTAGAATGTAAGGAAGAAAACATATCAGGGAAGATTGCCACAGAGGGTTGAGTGCCTATTTGAGATTTTTGGTTGAGAATTTTGAAGCAGGCAGTGAACACAATCACGTGTGCATTTCCAGCAGTGTACAGATGAAGTGTAGAGTGGGAAGACCGTGCAGGTCGGGAAGTTGCAATGCAAAAACAATGGGAGAGGAGGGGTGAGGGATAGGGACATTTGCAAGGGAGCAATTACAATAATGGACAAGGAATCTGGGATGAATAAAGAGGAAGTAAAGACACGAGGGAAGATGGTTAGTAAGACAGAAGGAAGTAAAGGTCTCAAGGAGACTAAAGAAATACTGGACTTCAGGCGTGAGCCTAAGTGAGATGGAAGGATAAGAGATAGGGATCAAGCCGGGTGTGTGGCTCACTCCTGTAATCCCAGCACTTTGGGAGGCCAAGGCAGGTGAATCACCAGAGGTCAAGAGTTCAGGACCAGCCTGGCCGACATGGTGAAACTCTGTCTCTACCAAAATACAAAAATTAGCTGGGTGTGGTGGCGGGTGCCTGTAATTCCAGCTACTCGGGAGGCTGAGGCAGGAGAATCGCTTGAACCTCAGGGGGCAGATGTTGCAGTGAGCCGAGATGGAGCCACTTCACTCTAGCCTGGGCCAAAGAGTGAAACTCCTTCTCAAAAAAAAAAAGAGATAGGGATCACAATATCAAATCAGAATGCTTAAAATAGAGATTCTGAAAATGGTGCATTATTGGTTTTGACAAGGTTAAGGGTATGACCACAGGAGCCAGCGGCTGAAGAGAAGTAGAAAGTTGCATTTGAGGAGGTCAGAATCTCAGAATCTAAGATCCTAAGATGTTGGATAAATCATCCATTTGGGTGTTGAAACTAAAAAATGATGACAAGAATAGTATAGAGAAAGACAGCCAGATGCGAAAATCTTCAATGAAAGACGAGAATAACTCAGAGATGAGTAGAAGTTGCCAAAAACAAAGGATATTGAGGGATAAATCGGAGGACACAAACTTTAAAGCCCCTGGTGGTTTTTTTTTTTTTTGGTCGTTTTTTAGTAGAGACAGGGGTTTCACCATGTTGGCCAGGCTAGTCTTGAACTTCTGACCTCAGGTGATCTGCCCACCTTGGCCTCCCAAAGGATGGGGAAGGACGCTGAAAGATCATGGTCCATCAAGGCCTCAGCTCATGCTGTTTTGCTTGCAAATTGCACAACTTTCCTGTTAATTTGCTGGGCAACTTCTGCACACATGTTTACAATCTGGTTAAAGAATCAGCCCTTGCAATGATGTTATTAAACACCCCCATACAAATGCTGCCATAGTAACGATAAGGTGCCTTCTGGGCCAGGTGCAGTGGCTCACGCCTGTAGTCCCAGCACTTTGGGAGACTGAGGAGGGAGGATCCTTTGAGCATAGGAGTTCAAGACCAGCCTAAGCAACATAGTGAGATTCGGTCTCTACAATAAAATAAAAGATCAGCTGGGCATGGTGGTACTCTTGTAGTTCCAGCTACTCAGGAGGCTAAGGTAGGAGGATCACTTGAGCCTGGGAGGTTGAGTCTGCAGTGAGCTGTGATTGCACCCTGGGGGCAACAGAGC
Source organism: Callithrix jacchus (assembly GCF_049354715.1). Lineage (NCBI taxonomy): Eukaryota > Metazoa > Chordata > Mammalia > Primates > Cebidae > Callithrix > Callithrix jacchus. Next base: position 87,843,234 of record NC_133515.1, read on the forward strand.
AACACCTTGTCCTAAAAAAAAAAAAAAAAAGTGCCTCTGGAGCTGGAAACTTTCAAGTTCCAAGCTCCAACAACTTTCAAGCCCCAGCAACTGGGGAGGGTCATGAAGACTCTAGGAAAGACACTACTGTTCCCATGCACATTCGCAGGAGAGAAAAAACGTCCAGCAGTTACCGTGTTCATAAAGATTGGCCTGACCCCAGGTGCAGTAGCTTGCGCCTATAATCCCAGCACTTTGGGAGGCCGAGGCAGGTGGATCACCCGAGGTTGAGAGTTCAAGACCAGCCTGACCAACATAGAGAAATCTCATCGCTACTAAAAATACAAAATTAGCCAGGTGTGGTGGCACATACCTGTAATCCCAGCTACTCAGGAGGCTGAGGCAGGAGAATTACTTGAACCCAGGAAGTAGAGGTTTCAGTGAGCCAAGATCAAGCCATTGCACTCCAGCCTGGGCAACAAGAGCAAAACTCCGTCTCAAAAAAAAAAAAAAGATTGGTCTGACCCTAGCTGTCCTTGTGGCAAACAGTCACACCCAAGACACTCGGCTCTCTCTGGCTCTGATTTGTGTCTGTAACCATGCCAAGATGCCAAGGACAATCAACCAAGCAAGGCTGTGAGGATCTGCAAACGGTCGAAGCCCTCAGATTTCCTACTTAAAAGGTAGGTAACTGGGCATGTTGGCACACACTTATAGTACCAGCTACTTGAGAGGCTGAGGTGGGAGAATGCCCTGAGTCTAGGAATTTGAGGCTGCAGTGAACTGATTGTGCCACTGTACTCCAGCCTGGGCAACAGAGCAAGACCCCCCGCTCAAAATAAAAATTAAAATAAATTAAAAGTAAGAACTGGGAAGTAATACTGTATCCCAGTCCAGAAATAGGTGATATGTCAAAAGAATCTTATCTGGGCTGTTGTATGAGTCAGGGTTTAACTAGGACCATAAAAACCACACCAGTTATTACAGCAGAGGGAATTTTTCATAAGGACTGCAAAGGCAAAAGAGAAATCCCAAGGAACACAGAGGCAGCAACCAAAGGACGCAGTTACCACCCCAGAGCGGTGGGAGTTCACGAAAGAAAAAGGTGGGAGTTACTGGAACCTAGAAGCTTGGAGGAACCCTGCAGAGGTGGAACTCAGACTTCAGAGCACAGAGCTGCATGTGATTACAGGCATGAACCACCGTGCCCAGCCAAGGCTGGTTCTGAGAATGGGAAAATGTTGGAAACTTGAACCAAGTGGGGCTGCCGAATTAAAGAGCTGTTGCCACCCTGACAGGGGCGCAAGAAGCAAACTGCAAGAAGCAAATCTCCCAGGCTGGGTGTGGTGGCTTACGCCTGTAATCCCAACAATTTGGAAGGCCGAGGCCAGCGGATCACCTGAGGTCAGGAGTTCTAGACCACCCTGACCAACATGGAGAAACCCCGTCTCTACTAAAAATACTAAAGTAGCCAGGCGCAGTGGCTCAAGCCTATAATCCCAGCACTTTGGAAGGCCAAGGCGGTTAGATCACGAGGTCAAGAGATCGAGACCATCCTGGTCAACATGGTGAAACCCCGTCTCTATTAAAAATATAAAAAATTAGCTGGGCATGGTGGTGCGCATCTGTAATCCCAGCTACTCAGGAGGCTGAGGCAGGAGAATTGCCTGAACCCAGGAGGCGGAGGTTGCAGTGAGCCGAGATCGCGCCATTGCACTCCAGCCTGGGTAACAAGAGCGAAACTCCATCTCAAAAAAAAAAACATAAAAACAAAAAACTAAAGTAGCCAGGTGTGGTGGTGCATGCCTGTAGTACCAGCTACTCAGGAGGCTGAGGCAGGAGAATTGCTTGAAACCTGGGAGGCGGAGGCTGTGGTGAGCCTAGATCAAACCACTGCACTCCAGCCTGGGCAACAAGAGCTAAACTCTGTCTAGAAAAAAAAAAAAAAAAAAAAAAAAGGAAAAGGAAAAATAAGAAAAGAAAAAAGCAGCAGCAAATCCCTGCTCCCTCCTCATCTTTCGGACTTCCTCTAGCACCCTCTATTGGTGGAGCCCAGGGAAGTGCCAGCTGGCAAAGCAGAAAGTGGTTTGCAGAACCTCAGCCCCAGCGCCATAGGAAACACAAATGCAGGGTTCTAACTTGGGGCTATTACAAATAATGCTGTTATGAGTGCTCTCATGTATATCTTTTGACGACGTGTGGACTCATTTTTGTTGGTAGGTGTGGTTTTTTTGTTTGTTTTGTTTTTGAGACGGAATCTTGCTCTGTCATCCAGGCTGGAGTGCAGTGGCATGATCTCGGCTCACTGCAACCTCCACCTCCCAGATTCAAGCAATTCTCCTGCCTCAGCCTCCCGAGTAGCTGGGATTACAGGCATGCACCACAATGCCCAGCTAATTTTTTGTATTTTTAGTAGAGACGGGGTTTCTCTATGTTGGCCAGGCTGGTCTCAAATTCCTTACCTCAGGTGATCCACCCACCTCAGCCTCCCAAAATGCTGTGATTACAGGCGTGAGCCACTGGGCCCAGCCCTAGGCATGTTTATACCCTGGATTTTCTGAACATGGTATAACTATAAACTTCAGTTAAAAACAAAACAAAACAAAAACCCTCTGGATTTAACAGATACAGATATTAACCATTCTGGTGAGTGTGTTGTAGTACCCTAAGACTTCAATTTGCAATTTTCTAATAACTAATGAAGTTGAGCACGTTCAGCCATTTGGATAGCCTCTTTAGAAAGGTGCCTGACCAAGGCCAGGTGCAGTGGCTCATACCTGTAATCCCTGCACTTTAGGAGACTGAGGCAGGAGGATCCCTTGAGCCCAGTAGGTCGAGGTTGTAGTGAGCTATGATGCCATTCAACCTGGGTGACAGAGAGAGACCCTGTCTCTTAAAAAAAAAAAAAAGGTGTGTTTCTAAGCCATTTAGCCATTTAATACTGAATTATCAGTCCTTGTCTTATTGCTCTATGGGGATTTTTAATATATTCTTGATAGAAGCACCTTTAAATATGTGAATTATATGGCAAATAATATCTTCTCCCAGTCTGTGAACTTGTCTTTTTCACTCTCTCAATGGTATCTTGTGATGAATAGGTGCTCCTAACTTTATGCAGTATAATTTATCACTTTTTATTTTTTGAGACAGAGTTTCTCTCTTGTTGCCCAGGCTGGAGTGCAATGGCATATCTTGGCTTACCACAACCTCTGCCTCTCAGGTTCCAGCTAGTCTCCTGCCTCAGCCTCCCGAGTAGCCAGGATTACAGATGTGCCAACATGCTGGGCTAATTTTTGTATTTTAATAGAGATGGGGTTTCACCATATTGGCCAGGCTGGTCTGGAACTCCTGACCTCGTGATCTACCCGCCTCAGCCTCCCAAAGTGCTGGATTACAAGTGTGAGCCACCGCTGGCCCGACTTTCCACTTTGAATGGTCCCTAGGCATTGTCTCCTGTCCCCAGGTGTAGCCTGTTAAGACCCAGGCCTTGGGCATCAGGAATTTGCAGATATCACAAGGCAGCACTGACTTGAGTGCTGGCTTACCATTTCTGGTTATGTGCTTCCTTATTCTTTTTTGTTTTTTTATTTGTTTGTTTTTGTGTTTATTTTGTGTGCTTCCTTATTCTTTCTCTTATTCTTTTTCCTTACTTTTCTGCCAGCCCAGCAACACATTTATAAATATGTTTTTATGATTTTAGCCATCATTTTGAGAGTTCTGTACCAGGAGAGTTTCTCTGCACATCTAGTCTGCCATAGTGTCAGAAATGGGTGTTGGCTTGGGCCTTTGTTACAAGCAAGTTTTTCTTTTTTCAAGGCTAGTCAAGTGAAACAGTACTAGTGGAGAAGGAGCAAAGAAATCTGTAACTGGTTGTGATCAATTAGTTGTAAACACCACGGACCAGCCACAAGCAGATTTTTAAAGGCAAGAAAGGGAACAAGGAGCGGGCTGATACAAAGTTGTTCATGGGGAATTCTCACTAGTTCACAGAAATAACATTGATTAATGATTGGCTACACATTGTTGAGCTACAGAGTGTGGGTTATAGAAGAGCAGAAGTGGCAGGAAATGGAAGAACAAATCTTAGAGGAGTCAATTTGGGACGATTTTAAGCTTTCTAAAAAGCCAATTAAGTTTTACATTTTTATCAGCAAAATAATCATCTGAGGTCAGGAGTTCGAGACCAGTCTGACCAAGATGGAGAAACCCTGTCTCTACTGAAAATACAAGATTAGCCAGGGGTGGTGACCTGTAATCCCAGCTATCTGGGAGGCTGAGGCAGGAGAATTGCTTGAACCTGGGAGGTGGGGGTTGCAGTGAGCCAAGATCGTGCCATTGTACTCCAGCCTGGGAAACCGAGCAAAACTCCATCTCAAAAAAAAAAAAAAAAAAAAATCTCAGAAACCGGATCCAAAAGAGATAAAGCAAAAAGCCCCCAGCCCCAAATATAGCCTGAGTATTGGCTTGTAAACAGAAAAAAAACAAAGTCTGTGAAATATGTTAAAGAGGTTTATTCTGAGCTGATGTAAGTGACCATGGCCAGGGAAATAGTCTCACGAGGTCCTGAGAAAGTGCGACTGAGGAGTAGGTTACACTTGGTTTTATACATTTAGAGAGACAGGAGTTACAAGCAAAGACATAAATCAACACACGAAAGGCATACATTGGTTTGGCCTGAAAAGTTGGGACATCTTGAAGTGGGAGCTTGCAAGTCATAGGTGGGTTTTGGAAATTATTTATTTGGTCTGGGTGCAGTGGTTCATGCCTGTAATCCCAGCACTTTGGGAGGCTGAGGTGGGCAGATCACTTGAGGTTGGGAGTTCAAGACCAGCCTGACCAACATGGAGAAACCCCATATCTATTTAAAAAAAAAAATTATTTAATCGATGGTTAAGAGAGTTAGGCAATTGCTTAAAGACTTGAAGTCAGTAGAAAAGAATGCTTAAGCCAGCCAGTGAATCTACCTACCTCATTGTGTTTGTGCAGACATACTTTAAAAACTGGCAATAGCAAAGCCATGTTACAAGCCTAAGGACATGGAAGCCATTAAGGTCCCTGAAAATGGCTATAAAAACAACAACAACAATAGAAGAATGCTTGAGTTAAGAGGGTCAGGCTGGGCACAGTGGCTCACACCTGTAATCCCAGCACTTTTGGAGGCTGAGGTAGGTGGATCATTGAGGTCAGGAGTTCAAGACCAGCTTGGCCAACATGGTGAAACCATTTCTCTACTAAAACTACAAAAATCAGCCAGGTGTGGTGGTACATGCCTGTAATCCCAGCTACTTGGGAGGCTAAGGCACAAGCATCCCTTGATCCTGAAGGGCAGAGGTTGCAGTGAGCCGGGATCCTGCTGCTGCACTCCACCCTGGGCAACAAAGTAAGACTCTGTCTAAAAAAATAAATAAATAAATAAAAGCAACAACAACAAATAAAAAAGGAATCATGGGTGCCAAGGCACTTCTTATGCAGATGAAGCCTCACAGGTGGCAGCCCTCAGAAAGAATAGATGGTAAATGTCTCTTTTCAGATTTTTAAAAGTCCCGTTTCAGTTAATCTCTCCCAGTTCTGACATGTGTAGTGTATCATATTGTTTGCTGAGAAAACGTACCTAATCTATCACTAGGCAAAGAAAACCTAGTCAGCCCCCCAAAAGCAGAAAACTGCTCAAAGCATTATAAAACAGGAAACAATATGTATATGTCTCACACCAGATGAATTAGTTCTTTCGACACAAGATATGTAACTCTGCCTCCATTGTTTCCCCGTAAAGAATGCTTTCTATTTTATCTTTAACCTATAGTGAACATACAATAGCTGCCTGGTTAGTTTATCTTTAACCTATGAAAGAACACAGAGCATCTACTTGTTAAACTTGCACTGGGCTGTAAAGAATAAATTCATGGGTCAGAGTCTGCTCTGGGCTTTCAGCTGGAAAGGCTGTCAGCCCCCTGATCTCTCATCTTTACACTCTATCTCATGGTCTGTTTCTTAATTCCTTCAGTGCCACCTGGGTTGGGGTCTCAATGGCCGAGCTGGTCTCTGCACCTAGATCTTGGAAAGGCCTAGAAAGGGAAGGCCTGGCTGCATTAATGGAGATTCTTTACAGATACAAGCTTCCCCCACAAAAGACAGCTTTGCAGGGCCATTTCAAAATATGCCAAACAAATATATTTTGGAGTAAAATATTTCTATTTCCTTCAGGGTCTGTTATCTGCCATGTGGCACTAAGCCAGAGTCAGGTTGGAAAGTAAGCCATAGTATATTGGGTTAATTTTAAAAGCCCAGTTAATGAGATTTTATTTGTTGGCTGTGATTTAACCCTTGCCTTGCATGGCCTCTAGCAGTTTCCTGCCTTAGCCTCCCAAATAGCTGGGACTACAGGCGCGCGCCACCATGCCCAGCTAATTTTTTTTATTTTTAGTAGCGAAGGGGTTTCACCATGTTGACCAGGATGGTCTCAATCTCTTGACTTCGTGATCTGCCCGCCTCGGCCTCCCAAAGTGCTGGGATTACAGGCGTGAGCCACCATGCCCGGCCTAGCCTCTAGCAGTTTCTAATGGCCTCTAGCAGTTTCTAATCATCCACTGAGTCTTTAATTAAAATATCACATTTTTAATTTCTGGAAATTCTATTTTTCCTCCAATTTGGCCTGGTTATTAGATTCTTGTTCAAAATTTGATATCTTATTGCCACAAAAACTCTTTTTATTTTTATTTTTTTACTTTTTTTACTTTTGTTTACTACCTGGGAGAAAACTCTCTTTTGCCTGCTTATTATTTCTATTTTAACCACACTGCTGGTCAGTTGTGCCTAAATACCAAAAGGGAGGAGGGTATAACAAGGCATGTCTGACCTCACTTCCCACTGTAAACCAAAAATAAAAGTCTAAACCCCCAGCCGTCTGAATGGACTCCACCTGTCTGTAAAGGGAATTCCAAAGTTAACCTGAAACCCTAGTTCAGGCCATGATGGGAAGGGGATTCAGACATGCCTCAAGATGCCCTCCTCCCTTTTGGATTTACTGATAGAACATAGTCAAGAAACATTTACAATCTACTCACTCTGAAGCCTGAGACCTGGAGGCTTCACCCGTATCATAAAGCCCTGGTCTCTATAAACCCTTATTCCAACCTGGACATTCCTAAGCCTTTAGACAGTAACTTAACTCTTTTAACCAATTGCCAATCAGAAAACATTTACATCTACCTATGACCTGGAAACCGCCCACCAGCTTCTAGTTGCCCTGCCTTTCTGGACCAAACTGTTGGGAGCCAACAGTTTCTCTTCAAAGGGTTTTACTCCCCTTGTCCTTTGTTCTAGTCTTTTTTTTTTTTTTTCCGACAGAGTCTCTCTTACCAGGCTGGAGTGCAGTGGCACGATCTCGGCTCACTGCAACCTCCGCCTCCCAGGTTCAAGCTATTCTCCTGACTCAGCCTCCCGAGTAGCTGGGACTACAAGTGCATGCCACCATGCCCTGCTAATTCTTTGTAACTTTAGTAGAGATGGGGTTTCACTATGTTAGCCAGGATGGTCTTGATCTCCTGACCTTGTGATCTGCCCACCTTGGCCTCCCAAAGTGCTGGGATTATAGGGATGAGCCATCATGCCCAGCCCTTTTTTCTATTCTATAAGTAATTTTTCCTGCCTCTAACATGCCCAGGCATGCTGCTTGTAAGTGACCCACTCTGCCTTACTGTAAGTTGTTAGGTACAAAGAGTAAACTTTCCATTCTTTGCCCTATTCTGCACGTTACCCTCCCCTTATTTAGGAAACCTGTAGCCAACATCCCTCCCTTATTTAGGAAAAATGTTAACTCTAGCCAATTGGGATCAGTTTAGATTGTGCAGTCCAACCCCAGCTCACAGGGGAGGACACAGAAACCAGGACTGCATTAGGAAAATAAAAACCCCTGCTTTCCTTTGTTCAGGGTGCCCTTGCCACTGCTGTGTATGCAAGAAGCACCCTTCTGCAGAAGTAAATTTGCCTTGCTGAGAAACATTTCCTTTTTGAATGTCAGTTCTTTTGTTCAATCCCAGATATTAAGATTTATGAACCAGTGTACATCTTACATGATGCCTTATGTCTCCCTGAAAGGCATAAAGCCAAGTGTTTGTTGTTGTTGTTGTTATTTAAATATTTTAAGCACTGTGGTTTGTACCAAGTTTTTTTTTTTTTTTTTTTGAGATGGCGTTTCACTGTTGTTAGCCAGACTGGAATGCAATGGAACTATCTGGGCTCACCACAACCTCCGCCTCCTGGGTTCAAGCAATTCTCCTGGCTCAGCCTCCCGAGTAGCTGGGATTACAGGCACGTACCACCATGCCCAGCTAATTTTTGTATTTTTAGTAGAGATGGGGTTTCACCTTGTTGACCAGGATGGTCTCAATCTCTTGACCTCATGATCCACCCACCTCGGCCTCCCAAAGTGCTGGGATTATAGGCGTGAAACACTGCGCCCGGCCCCAAGTTTTTTTGTTATTTTGTTTTTGTTTTTTAACAGAGCTTTACTTCAACTTCTGGTTTACCTTACTACACTTCTTCCCAGAGCATGTAAGAGCTTGATAGTTTTATATTATTCTCCTGTTGTGAGTGCATCAATTATGGCTGCTTCCCTCACCCAGCCCTATTCAAAAGCTTTACAAAGAGTGCACCTGTTCCTAAGGCAGGGCACAGTGGCTCACACCTATAATCCCAGCACTTGGGAAACTGAGGCGGGTGGATCACCTGAGATCAGGAGTTTCAGACCAGCCTGGTCAACATGGTGAAACCTAGGCTCTACTAAAAATAAAAAATTAGCTGGGTGTGGTGGTGCACACCTGTAATCCCAGCTACTTGGGGGGCTGAGGCAAGAGAATTCTTGAACTCGGGAGGCAGAGGTTGCAGTGAGCCAAGATTGCACCATTCCAGTCCAGTCTGGGCATCAAGAGAGAAACTCTGTCTCAAAAAATTTTAAGAGTGTACCTATTCCTTCTCAAGGACCCCAGAGCTTCAGCGCCCAGCCAGCCATCATGCAGTTAGCTGATATGTGACATAGAATCTGTGATATGGTTTGGCTGTGTCCCCACCCAAATATCCTCAATTGTAGTTCCCATAATCCCATGTGTCATGAGAGGGGGACCCGGTGGGAGGTAATTTAATCATGAGAGCAGTTACCCTCATGATAGTGAGTGTGTTCTCATGAGATCTGATGATTTTTTTTTTTTTTTTTTTTTTTTTAGAGATGGGGTTTCTCCATGTTGGTCAGGCTGGTCTCCAACTCCCGACCTCAGGTGATCCACCTGCCTTGGTCTCCCAAAGTGCTGGGATTACAGGCATGAGCCACCATGCCCAGCTGAGATCTGATGGTTTTATAAGGGCTTTTTCTGCTTTTGCTCTGCACGTCTCCTTGCTGCCACTATGTGAAGAAGGACGTGTTTGCTTCCCCTTCTGCCATGATTGTAAGTTTCCCAAGGCCTTTCCAGCCTTGTGGAACAGTGAGACAATTAAAGCTCTTTCCTTATTAAATTACCCAGTCTTGAGTACATCTTTATTAGCAGCATGAGAACAGAGTAAGACAATCCATTTTCATCCAACTGGGCCTGGACCCAGAACTGCTGAGCCGCTAAAGCATGATACAAATGCCAAGTGATTTAGGATGAACCAATTTACTCAACTTGTTTTTCTGCTTCCACCATCATCAACGTGGAGGATTGTTTCTATTTGATTACTGGATCATACTTTTTGGTAACTTTTCCAAGGTTAAAAAAAAGCAATCGTCTTTGGCCCTACGTAACTTCTGGCGTATTTAATGGCAAAGGCCCTTAGTTCCTCTTCTCTCCCCAGTGTCTCACCTGCGCTCAGCTCCTACCTCTTTTAAGTATCTCCTGGGGTTACTCAGAACCCTGGAGTGGGCCCTTGTCCTCTGTTTTGCTGCTCAGCAGCTGACCCTCTTGCTGTGTAGGGGATCAAGCTTTCTCTCCCAAAGCAAAGTTTGGGAGGTAGAATCCAGGAGAGGGAAGGCATACTGCATTCCCAAAGCAGCCTGGAGCACAGAGGTCGGGGAAGTAGAGTAAGTAGGAAACTCCAAGTCTACCAAGAGGCCACAGATACCCCAGGGCTAACCATCCACAAAGCTGGGAAGGTGGCAGTTCTTTTGGAGGCCACTTCCTAGCTGGGGCCTGTGGGGCTACAGCTGACAGGCAGCCCTGTGGAGGTTGGAGGACCTGGAATCTGCTCATTGGTGAGGGTGTGGGGGAGAGCATGGGAGAGGGTGGGGGTGAGGGTGTGGGATTGCAGTGCAGATGAGAACTGAGGGTCTATGGGAGAGCCCTCGGGACTCTAGACTCTACCATCTAGGGAGAAAGGCTCCTGCCCTCTGAGCTCTTCGGTGTGCATGGCTGTCAGGCTTTTCTGCTGGGATGTAGGAGGATGGTGGGGGCTGGGGCCTCTGCAGCCCAAGGGAGGACACAGGTCCGCTGCTGTGGATGGTTCCACACAGAGACTCAGAAGCACCTCTGCCTTCAGGAGGAATGTGGGGCCGGTCCCTGAACCCTGCGACCATTTACCCAGTATGGCTGAAGCTCCTGGCCCTCCTGCCCTTGTCCTGTCAGAAGCGGCTCCACTCTGGGAGCCACAGCCAGGTAGTACCTGCTGTCCAAGTGACCCCTCCCTGCCCTTCTCTGCAGATGCTGACCCTGCAGGTTCCCTTCCACCCCTTTTCTCTCCCCCTTCCTTCGGTGCCCCTCTCTCTCAGGATCAGCTAAGCCTGGACTGTCCCACATGGCTGTCTCAGCTTCTACCCATAGGTGATACACTGGCTTCCAGGGCAGAAGGATCTCAGGGCTCAGAGGAGCTCAGCCCAGAGCTGGGCGGTCAGCTGCCCTCCCCAGCCCTCCCTGAGCTCCCCACTGTGCTGTGCTCTCCCTCATCTTTCCCCTGCTCTCCCTCCCCCACCCAGCCTTGCTGGGCTCCCTTCTAGCAGGGACCTTTTCTGTCATGAATTCCCATCACCACCTATCATAATTCATCTTCACCAGCTCCACTCTCTTTGCTCTGTGTTTGCAGGACCACTTCCTGGACACCACCTGTGTCCCAAGAAGCTGAAGAATAATGTGCTGGGGGACAGCAGAGATAAGGAGGCCATGGCCCTGGACGGCACTGTCCATCGGGGGAGCAGCCTCACCTGCAACCTCCAGGAGACCTCCCTGTGATGTTGACTCAGGACCCCACCTCTGTCCTCACTGTGCCAGGCACTCCCCCCAGTCCTCTGACTCTGGGCAGGTAAAGCTGCCTCAGTACTTTGTGAACAGACAGGCAGGCCAGGGGCTTTCCTCCACCATCAGTGAGCTATTCTAGAGTTGATGTTCTTATAATTTTTGTTCTCAGGACCTCCTTACATTCTTAAAAAAAAAAAAGTAGGACCTCGAAGAGCTTTTGCTTATGTGGGTTATATCTATCCATAGCCATTATGTTATAAATTACAATAGAGAATTTTAAAAAATATTTATTTTAAAATAACACTAATTAATTAACCCATTTTATGTGAACACATATAACATTTTGATGCAATTTTTTTTAAAATTTTATTTTAAAGATGGGATTTCACCATGATGGCCGGGCTGGTCTTGAACTCCTGACCTCGGGTGATCCACCCACCTCGGCCTCCCAGAGTGCTGAGATTATAGGCGTGAGCCACTGTGCCCAGCCGCAATATTATTTTCTATATAAGAAGAAAATATTTAGTGCACTGGCAGTGCTTTACATTTTTTGCAAATATCTTTAATGTCTGTTGTAATTGACGACTGGAGTCTCTTATCTGCTTCTTCATTCCATTTGTTGCAATATCACGTCATGTGGCTTCTGGAAAATTCCACCACACCCTTGAGAGGGTAAGAGTAATAAACACAAATAGCTTCTTTTTTGTTTGTTTGAGACGGGGTCTCACTCCCGTTGCCGAGGCTGAAGTGCAGTGGTGAGAAGTGGTAAGAACACGGTTCACTACAGCCTCGACCTCCCAGGCTCAGATGACGCTCCCATCTCAGCTTCTCCAGTAGGTGAGACTACATGTGTATACCACCAAGCCCAGCTAACTTTGGGGGGGCTTTTAAAAAAATGTTTTAATTCGGCTGAGCGCGGTGGCTCACGCTTATAATCCCAGCACTTTGGGAGGCCTAGGCAGGTGGATCACGAGGTCAAGAGATCCAGACCATCCTGGTCAACAAGATGAAACCCCATCTCTAGTAAAAATACAAAAATTAGGTGGGCATGGTGGTGCACGCCTGTAGTCCCAGCTACTCAGGAGGCTAAGGCAGAATTGTTTGAACCCAGGAGGCAGAGGTTGTGGTGAGCCGAGATCATGCCATTGCACTCCAGTCTGGGTAACAAGAGCAAAACTCCATCTCAAAAAAAAAAGAAAGTTTTAATTTTTTTTTTATATGAAGTTTTGCTGTTGCTGCCCAGGCTAGAGTGCAATGGTGCAATCTTGGCTCACTGCAATCTCCACCTCCAGGGTTCAAGTGATTCTCCTGCCTCGGCATCCTGAGTAGCTGGGATTACAGGCATGTGCCACCATGCCCAGCTAATTTTGTATTTTTAGTAGACTTGGGGCTTCTCGATGTTGGTCAGACTGGTCTCAAGTTCCTGACTTCAGATGATCCGCCCCCCTCAGCCTCCCAAAGTGCTGGGATTACAGGCATGAGCCACTATGTCAGGCCTGTTTTTTTGAGATAGAGTCTCACTCTGTCGGCCAGGCTGGAATGCAGTAGCACCATCTTGGCTCACTGCAAACTCCGCCTCCTGGGTTCAAGCGATTCTCATCCCCAGCTGGGATTACAGGCCAACTAGCTGGAATTACAGGCGTGTGCCACCACATCTGGCTAATTTTTGTATTTTTAGTTTTGCCGTATTGTCCAGGCTGGTTTGAACTCCTGGGCTCAAGAGATCCACTTGCCTCTGCCATCCAAAGTGCTGGATTACAGGTGTGAGCCACCACCTGTGGCCTAAAAATACAAAACTATCAAAATAGTTTTGGTCACTTAGACCACCTTAAGGGCCTCAGAAACCCCCAGGGTTCCTAGACCATACTTTGAATACCTCCTATCTGGAGCAGGAGTTAGCAAACTTCTGTTAAGGGCTAGAGAGTAAATATTTTAGGTTTTTCCATCTCTAGCTCAGCTATTTGACTCTGCAATGCTATCAGGAAGGCAGTCATAAATAATACTTACATGCGAGTGTGGATGTGTTCCAGTAAAACTTTATTTACAAAAATACATGGGGTGCTGGGTTTGGCCCACTGGCTATAGTTTGCCTATCTTGATCTAGAATAGAATAAGCTGTCAGGGGCCTTGGGTTTAGGGCTCATGCCAAGGGAGAGGACAGTGTCATCTGACTCACCCTAGCCAGGCTCCTCCCAAAGGAAGAGAGAAGAAGTCTCAGAGAAGACTACATCTTCTACTTCTCTAGTTCCCAAATTGGTAAAATCCAGTGTCCACTGTCAGACTTAGAAATCACGGGGCCAGCTCTGCTTCTCTCACAGCCCGCCCCCTCCTTTTTTTTTTTTTAGATAGAGTTTTACTCTTGTTGCCCAGGCTGGAGTGCAGTGGCACGATCCCAGCTCACCACAACTTCTACCTCCCACATTCAAGAGATTCTCCTGCCTCAGCCTCCCAAGTAGCTGGGATTACAGGCATGCACTACCATGGCCAGCTGATTTTGTATTTTTAGTACAGATAGGATTTCACCACGTTGGCCAGGCTGGTCTCGAACTCCTGATCAGCTGATCCGCCCACCTCAACCTCCCAAAGTACTGGGATTACAGGCATGAGCCACTGCACCCAGCCCCACAGCCCTAGCTAAGCCTCCACACTGCCATTCTGTTCCTCAGAAAGCACATGCTCTGTGGAGGGAGCCAGCAGGGAAGTCTTGCTCTCCACCTCTACCTCCATCCCAATCCCAAGTCCTGGGGATGGGGCAGGTCCCCTGTGGAGCAGCTGAGCCTCCAGCTCCTGAGCCAGGCCACCCTAGTATCATTTGTCATCCATGCTCAAATGTTTTAATCCACCTTTCTTTCTCTTTTTTTTCCTTCCTTCCTTTCCCTCCCTCTCTCTCCTTCCTTCCTTCCTTTCCCTCCCTCTCTCCTTCCTTCCTTTTTTCTTCTTTCCTTCTTTTCTTTCCTTCCTTCCTTCCTTCTTTTTCTTTCTTTCCTTATTTTCTTTCTTTCTTTCTTTCTTTCTTTCTTTCTTTCTTTCTTTCTTTCTTTCTTTCTTTCTTTCTTTCTTCTTTCTTTTCTTTTCTTTTCTTTTCTTTCTCACTGTGTTGCCCAGGCTGGTATACAGTGGCACAATCACAGCTCACTGTAGTCTCAACCTCCTCGGCTCAAGTGATCCCCCCACCTCAGCTTCCTGAGTATTTCAGACTACAGGGGAGTGCTATTATACCTGGCTAATCTTACCTTTCTTTCTTTCTTTCTTTCTTTTTCTTTCTTTTCTTTCTTTTTTCTTTCTTTCCTTCTGTCTGTCTGTCTTGTCTTTCTGTCTTTCTTTCCTTCTGTCTGTCTTGTCTTTCTTTCTTTTTTTTTTTTGACAAGATCTTACTATTGTGCCCAGGCTGGTCTCAAGCTCCTGGGCTCGAGAGATCTGCTTGGCCTTCCAAAATGCTGAAATGACAGACTTGAGCATCTAGCTTCCTGTTCTCTCTTAGAGCTTCTTTCCCACATACCTTGTTCCTAGAGAATAAAAGCTGTTGTTGGAACCAAATGTCAGTAGCCTACAACTGCTCCTGTCTGCCCCATGCTCCCCAACTGTGCTGGCAGTGAAGGCCTCCCAGTGAGCATGTGTTTTTCTTTCTTTTTTTTTCCTGAAATGGAGTCTTGCTCTATTGCCCAGGCTGGAGTGCAGTGGTGCCATCTCGGCTCACCGCAACCTCCATCTCCTGAGTTCAAGCAATTCTCCTACCTCAGCCTCCCAAGTAGCTAGGATTACAGGTGCCTACCACCATGTCTGGATAATTTTTGTATTTTTAGTAGGCACAGGGTTTCACCATGTTTGCCAGGCTGGTCTTGAACTCCTGACCTCAGATGATCTGCCACCTCAGACTCCCAAAGTGCTGGGATTACAGGTGTGAGCCACAGTACCTGGCCATGATTTTTTTGTTGTTTGTTTTGTTTTTTCCTCACTGCAGAGACAAAGGGGTCTACTCCTGGTTCTGGTGCATTCATGTATCCAAGTTCTGACATGTCTCAAGGGCATCACTGTGCTTGCTAGGGAGGGAGGGCCCAGTCCCTCCGCTGGTTATTCCTATGCATCCCCTGGGGCTTCCCTTGGCTCACCCTGCCCGGACAGGCCCCTTTGCTTGTTGGCCTGAGAGAGCTTGGTCTCTGAACCTGGAGGAGATGGCCTTCGGACTGTCCTGGGCAGGAAGGAGAACAGCTTTGTCTGAGAAACTTGCAGTGATGGGCCCTGCCTCCTGCAGCCCTCCACCTCCATCCTCCTTCCTGTGTCCTCCCTGTCTTCACCAGGGCCATGTGGTCACCCCTGAAGGCTCTGATGTCACTAGGCAAAGGCCTGAGTCTGAGCAGGGCAGGGTGGGGCAAGCTGCAAACCAAAGCCTACCCTGTTGTCAGGAGCTCCATGCTGTCCGGTGACCCCGACACACACCTTAAGCCAATTTCCCTTCATCCCTAGAAAAACAGTGTGTGCCACCAAATGCAGAGGAAATGTATCTGCTTCCCTTCCCACTACACCCGTGAACTCAACCAGGAAGATACTGCTGTTTGGCTTTAAAAATAGTATATTCTAGCTGGACTTTTATGGTCTTGTGAAGAACACTATGCTCATGCCCTCCCACACCTGGCCTCTGCCCCTGCCTGGACCCGTCCAGCTGCCCACATCAGCTCTGCACAAGAGCCTCAGGGTCCCTCTGCAGAGGCTTGGTTCCAGGCAGATTTACGAGTTCAGCCTTGGCTGAGGCCTTCTCCCCATGGCTCCCGGCCACATTCCAGCTGTTCTCCCACATCCTATGCAGCTCGGGGCTGGGACATTCTGTGTCTCTTTTTCTACCTCTACCCCAATTGGTTCAGTAGCACCCCCAGCCCTATTTCAGCGCTGCCTGGCCAGCCCTATGGAGGTACAGGGTCCTGCTGTGTTAGAACCCAGACCCCAACCATTCCCAGACTGCCCAGAGCTCGCTACATTCATGATGACAACAATGGCATGTGTCTAAGGACAACCTTGTTGGAACTCTAGTTGGCCATGCTCGTCCCCTTCCACTCTGAGGGGCTGAAATTTAACAGAAAGGTAATTGGTCCCTGTCTGGACTTTAGGTGCCAGGTTTGAAGCTACATCTGATCTGGAGTTATTTTCAGTGTGTGTAGATTCTATTAGTCCTCAAATTCTTTCTTCCTTTCTTTTTTTTTGTTTTGAGACAGAGTCTCACTCTGTCGCCAGGTGCCAGGCTGGAGTGCAGTGGCTCGATCTTGGCTCACTACAACCTCCGCCTCCTGGGTTCAAGAAATTCTCCTGCCTCAGCCTCCCAAGTAGCTGGGTCTACAGGCATATGCCATCATGCCCAGCTAATTTTTGTATTTTAGTAGAGATGGGTTTTCACCATGTTGGCCGAGATGGTCTCAATCTCTTGACCTCATGATCCGCCCGCCTCGGCCTCCCAGAGTGTTGGGATTACAGGCATGAGCCACCACACCAGGCCTCAAATTATTTCTTTAGGGCCAGAGATGAGTTTCACTGAAGCTGAATCACATTTCTTGCACCGCAGGGCAGCATTTAGAGAAAGCCTGAACAAGGACAATCTCCATGGGAGGAGCTGGCCCTAGGGAGCTAATTTGTAGATAATCTGTAGACATAGCTCCAGAGCCAGGGAAGCCTCGAGCACAAATTCTACAAGGAGCCAGTTGAGTTGAAGGCAGGCCTATTTTGTTTTTGCTTGAGGTCAGGTTCCTAACATAATGGAAAGAGAAGACTGTAATGATTACCCCATGGAACATACACCTGTTCTTCTTGTAAGAGTCTTCAAGGATGTAATTAAGTCTCAATATCCTTCATATGCAAGGCCAGAAATTGCTGCTTGGTTCAATCAAGGTAGAATTGCTGCAGGATAAGATCTCAAACTAGAAAGCTGGGACAATCTAAGTTTCTCTGGAAACTAGAATTTAAACAATTTAAGATTTATGGCTTAACCTGTAGATAAAACTCAAGTCAAGAGTGGCGCTGGGTGTGGTGGCTTACACCTGTAATCCCAGCACTTTAGGAGGCTGGGGTGGGAGGATCATTTGAGGCCAGGGCTTCAAGGCCAGCCTGGGTAACATATCAAGACCCCATCTCTACGAAAAAAAAAAAAAAAGAGGAAGAAGAACAAGAGGAAAAGAAAAGAGTGGAAGAGTGCAGCAGGAGCCAAGAGAGAGAAAATGTAATGGTGAGGGGCAGCTGCTGGAGAGGTCCATACTACAGAGGCAGGAATCCTGAATTTCTCACTACCTCTCTAACATCCGGTAAGCACCTCGTGATGCAGTTAGAAAGCACATTCCCGGCTGGGTGCTGTGGCTCATGCCTATAATCCCAGCACTTTGGGAGGCTGAGGCGGGTAGATCCTGAGGTCAAGAGATAAAGACCATCCTGGCCGACATGGTGAAACCCTGCCTCTAAAAAAAAAAGAAAGTACCCTTCTTCAGTTTCCCCTCTGGCTGTGTGACCCAGCCCAGATCTGTTTACACTTGCAGCTACCAAAAGCCTATCCAGCCACCTGGCTTTCCCATCAGCACCTGGGGCTGGTACAATCCCAGGCCCCTCCCTCTGCACCTGCCTTTTCGCTATCTGCAGAGGGTTTGCAGAAACCTTAGAGGAGGAAAGCTAGGATGGTTCCCTAACTCGACTTTGAGTCCAATTATACCTCTTTCTCTCCCACTTCCCAGTAGCTGTCACAGAAGAGCCATGGGGAAGTCCCCTCCTGGGGACCAAGGAGGAAGCTCTCCATCCTCTGTCCTCTGGGTACTGTCACAGAAGTGCCACTGCTTCTCTTGATCTGCATGCTGCACCTTGGGAGCTGAGTCTGAATCAAATTTGATGGCCGAGAATTAGAGTGAAGACAGGTGGGGGCTGGCAGAAAATCCAGATCCCTAAGCATGAGTGAGTCACAGTTTAGGAGAAAAGGGTGAGTGTGATAATTATTTGTCAACAAGAGCTGGTGAGAGTGCTGTGGTGGGAAGGAGAGCACCTGCCTCTCCAGCGACTTGGGACCCCACCTCTGCATCTCTTGTTCTTTGGGTAGGGGTGCTGGCTGTGGTGGAGTCAAGATCAGAGTACCCCAGGCCTCCAGCATAGAGACGAGATCGCATCGGCCACTTCTGCAAGACACAGATTAGGAAGTGAGAAATGCTGCTATTGCAGCCCTTCTTGGTCCAGGATCCTTGACACCCAAAACCCAGCCTTCTCCAGCATCCCTCCCTGACACTGTCCCCAGCCATCACTGCTCTGATCAGGGCCATCATCATGTACAGCCCCACACATTCTCCTGATCACCCAGAGCCTGGATGAGAGACACAGGAGGAGCCATCTGAGGAGGGAGAGGGCCCTAAGAAGAGCAGCTCTCTGTTGGGAGGGAGGTGGACAGATCAGGTGGTCTAGGCAGAGCTGGCAACAGCCAGAGGCTGGGCAATGGGCAGAGCAGCAGAGCCAGGGAAAAGTCCAAGCTGGGTCCTCCAAAGATTGTCCATCCTTCCAGCAGGAGCCTGAGTAGTCTCAAAAGACACCAGGTTGACTGCCCTGAAGTCTGCCCTCCTCGCCACAACTCTTCCACCTGGGGGCTCAGGGAGCTACGTCCTGGCCAAATGCCCCACCTTGTGGATGTGCTGGAGTGCTGGACCTAACCGGGCCTTCATTCTTCAGCATAGCTGTTGATCACCTACTACAAGCAAGGGCCTTGCGTTGGTCACCATTTTACAGTTAAGGAAACTACTATACCACTCCAGAAGCCTGAACCACCATTGACATTTCACAGTTCCCCCACTTAGTCTCAAATTCACATATTTTAGCTATAGTTGCATTAAAGAAAAAAAAAAGTCAAGTTTCAAGACATTTCTGAACTATGACATGTAGGGGTAAGAGATGGTGAAAAGTATCATAAAAATAAAATTGAGAGGTGAGAGGTCTGCTTGAGCTTAAAGTTTGAGACCAGCCTGTGGAGCAGTGAGACCCTGTCTCGACAAAAAAAAAAAAAAGTAGCCAGGCATGGTGGCACACACTTGTAGTCCCAGCTACTGGAGAAGCTGAAGGGGGAGGATTTCTTGAACCCAGGATTTCGAGGTTACAGTAAGCTATGATTGCACTACTGCACTCCAGCCTGGGCAACAAAGTGAGACCCTGTCTCAAAAATAAGTAAATAAATAAATAGGCCAGGCGTGGTGCCTCACACCTGTAATCCTAGCACTTTAGGAGGCAGAGGCGGGTAGATTACCTGAGGTCAGGAGTTCGAGACCAGCCTGGCCAACATGGTGAAACCTTGCCTCTACTAAAGATACAAAAATTAGCTGGGAGTAGTGGCAGGTGCCTGTGGTCCCAGCTACTTGGAAGGCCAAGGCATGAGCATGGCATGAACTCAGGGGGCCAAGGTTGCAGTGAGCCGAGATCGCGCGCCATTGCACTCCAGCCTGGGCAACAAGAATGAAACTCCATCTCCAAAACTAAATAAATAAATAATAAAATAAAAAAGTTGACACCGCTACAATGTTATCCTCAGAGGGCAAAGATGACCCTTCCTTTTTAACTCAGTGCACTCTTCAACCAGCTCCTTATGGCGCTGTCCCTGGTGTCTGCTCAATGGCTGTGAGCATGGGGTCTGAAGTCAGACGCCCCTGGGTTCAAACCAGGTTCAGCCTCATAACCGTCCTAAGTTTCAGTTTCCTCATCTGTAAAGTAATCCTCATTTGGTTTTTGCATGGATTAAAAGACAAAAATACACTAAAGTAAGTACTTAACCCAGCTCCTGGCCTATCTTTAGCACTCAGCTGTTAGTTGTTATTGTACTGATGATTAATGTTCATTAGACTTTCCATTTTATATGCTGGAAGAGAAGCAGGCTCATGTTAGCTTCTATTTTATGTGTAATAAAACTGAGGTTTAGGGAAGCTAGGTTGCAGCAAGGCAAGTGGTGCACGCCTTCCCAGTGCTGCTCCCTGCTAACCCCCTACTTGGCTGCTTCTAGAATGATGGTCTCTCAGACCATTGCTCTCCTAGAAGGCAGATCTTTCCTGCAACAGAAACCCAGAGAACACCGAGGCAGGCACAATGGGGTGAAGCTGCAAGGGGATCTAGAACTCTCCCTGGTAGAATTTCCTTTCCAGGAGCCCCAGACTTGGAAGCTGCTCCTTTTTTCCCCATGACTCTAAGAACCCCAGAGTCTTTCTCTCCTCTTAGAGGAGGTACATTCCTATAAAGCCATGTCCAGCCACCACCCCAGGGTCATTGCAGCCCCAAGGGCCAGTCTTGGCTCCTCTCCCTCTGAGACAGCAGGAGAAATTGGCCCTGATGTCAGTTCTGCCCAGGGCAGGGGGACCAAGTCCAATGTCCCTGTCTCAAAAATAAGTAATGCCAAGCCCTCTCTCCAAGGCCCTGGCCACGAAGATCTGCCCCTCAAGTCCCAGGTCTTGTGACCTACCTTGAGAGGGTGCAAGTAGCGGAGTCCACGCAGGAAGGGTGGCCAGGCGGGGCCAGGCAACTCGTGGCCGAGCGTGCGGGTGAGGTGGGCTATGTAGCTGGTGGCGAGCACCAGCACGTCCAACTTGGAGAGCTTGGTGTCGGGTGGCACAGCAGGCAGAGCAGCCTGCAAGGCCGAGAAGGCCTGGCGCAGTGTCCTGACCCGGCTCCGCTCCCGCGCGGCGTTCTCAGGACTGGCCTCACTCTGCACAGAGGGCTCCAGTGAGTGCGTCTGGCCTGGACTCCCATCTGCCCTGACTTCTGAGAGCATTCCAGTGCATGGTCTCCCACCAGAGTAGGAGGATGCCAGGCAGCAGGCACCAGAGGGCCTCAGCTTGCCTTTGCCATCCTCAGCCCTACCCCGTTTTACAGCTGAGGAAGTTGGGGGAAGGCCTGGCCTGGAGTCAGATGGCTGCAGCATGGCAGAGCTTGGCTCAGAACCCAGAGCACTGTGTTCTCTCTACTACTCCTCTCATGCCTCCTCACAGCCTTTGTCCTGTCCCATGCCCAATCTGAATCCTGCTCATCAGGGTGCGCTGGGGCCAGGGGGAGTTCAGGGCTACACCCTATTTGGGAGGGCTGACCCTTGACCTAGACAGGTCCTGAGATGACGAGGCTGCTGCGCGAAAGAGGAAAGACACAGAATCAGAGGTCAAAGCACACAGGCGGAAGTCCCAGTCCTGCCACTGGCTGCTGCTCAGTGACCTTGGGAAATCCACATCCCTCTTCTGGGCCTCAGTTTCCTCAAGAGAAGTGAGTTAGTCCAGCTCTCTGAGCTGCACTCTGGTTAAGGCCAGCTCTGATCTGTCCCATCCACCCCAAGCATGGTGCCTTGGAGTCTAAGGGGCCACCATCCCCTGTCTTGGGCAGGAATGGTCCTACTGAGTGGGGCTCTGCCATCGGAGGTGACGTCTCCCCACCCTCCAACCCCTCCTCCCCTGGATTCCTCTGCAGATCCAGGATTTCCTTACCCTGCCAAGAGCCAGGCTCCCAGACCGGGCCCCTCGAGGGCCAGGACCAGCTCTGCTCCACTTCTGGTTGCTCCAGCTTCTTTCTTCCCATGGGTCCTGCCTTGTCCTGCTGTGGCGGCTCCTCTTCCTGTCAGTGCCTGGTAGCAACCGTGCTTTGACCTGAGTCTGGCTATCCCCCACCCCTGGCATGGCTGGTGGCCCTCTGGCCTCCCTTTGTGACATGCCGGAGAGCAGAAACACAGTGCCTGAGGAGGCCCTGGGCTCAAGCTAGCTGGCTCAGGCTGGCCAGCCAGTCAGCAGTGTCTACATCCGAGGAAGCTGGCGCCAGCTCAGTCCTGCTTTGCTCCCTGCTCTGGGAAAACCGCCCACCAGGCACAGCCCCCGCAAAAAGCCTCCGCCCGCCTCCCAACCCGGCTGAGGAGTGGGGGTGCTGGATGCTGGGAGTGGCCAAGCCTTGGGAGGAGGCCCATGCTGAAGAAGGCAGGAGGATGGCGGGGAAAGGAGTTTCCTTCCGGCCATGCCTAACCTCGACAGTGGTTCCATGGTGACTTCAGCTTCGGAGTTCAAGTCCATGGAGAAGACTCGAACCTCCATCCTCTGCGCCAGAAGGCTGCCTGCATACATCCCTGCAAGGCCTTCTCTCCCCTTGCCAGTGAACATGACCTTCCAGCCACAGGGTTCTATTCGCCATGCCCCAAATAAGCCTCCCATTTCTACTCAGTGCATTTACATTTACCTTTCCATGCCCCAGAATACCTTCCTCCAGCTCCACCAGGAGGTACTGCCCATCCTGCAGGTCTTCACCTTTCATTGGTGAAGACTTCTTCAAATCCCGCGGGCCCAGTGCCCATGTGTCCCTGTGTGATTGGTACCACCACAGCCTGGCCAGTTTCCCAACAGTTCAATATTCATAGATTACTGTGTGCCAGGCACTATGCTAAGCATCTTATTTACTTCTCAGAGCAACCTTTTAAGAAAAAAAGAGACTCAATTTAGACACATGGGAACTGAGCTACCGGAAGGTGAAATAACTTGCCCAGTGTCAAGCATCTGGTAAGTGATGGGGTGGGATGGAAACCCAAGCCATCAGCTGGACTTGGAAGGCTACCCCTCACCCGATGCTAGCCTGCCTCCCATGGGGTACTTCTGCATCTGTCCCCATGCTAGACCTGAGGTCTCTGAAGGCAAGAACCATGGCGTTCCTAAGCTGCATCTCATCCTCCAAGAGCTAGTTAGGAGAAGGCGGGCTGAAGGGATAGCAAACCTGCCACAGCAGCCCCTGCTGTCCTCGAGAGACCTCTGCCTGTGGCGGATCCAGCCTGCATGTCCCTTGTTCCCCATTCTTGAACTCCAGGGGAGACCACATAAGTAAAGAGGAAGGAAAAAGGTGGATGTACAGTGAGAAAGATACACAGCCCACCACAGAGAAAGGGAAGAAGAAAGATGAGTAGAAACAACCTGTGCATCCATCCTTAGGGAAGTCATTCAATAAATTTTGGTATCTTCGTACTATGAAATAATGTGCAGTAATAAAAAGAATGACAGACCTTTGTTTAATGACATGAGGGCCAGCCTTGGGCCAGGCTGAGGCAGGAGGATTGCTCCTGGCCTCAAACAATCCTCCTGCCTCAGCCTCCAAAAGTGCTGGGACTGTAGGTGTGAGCCCTCACATCCAGGCTTATATTATTTTATTAGTATGTGTGATGGTTGTAATACATGTACACAAATTCTTTGACACTCCTGTCTTCAAAAGGTGAAGAAGCCTAATCCCCCTCCCTTGAGTGTGGACCAGACCTAGTGACTTGCTTCACATTCAGAATGTGGCAGAAACATCAGTGTAACATCTGAAACAAGGTTATAAAAACAGTGCAGCAGGCTGGGTGAGGTGGCTAACACCTGCAGTCTCAGAACTTTGGGAAGTCGAGGCGGGAGGATCATGAGGTCAGGAGTTCAAGACCAGCCTGGCCAACATGGTGAAATCCTGTCTCTAATAAAAATACAAAAATTAGCTGATTGTGGTGGTGCACACCTGTAGTCCCAGCTACTCAGGAGGCTGAGGCAGGAGAATCGTTTGAACCCAGGAGGTGGAAGTTGCAGTAAGCCAAGATGGCACCATTGCATGCCAGCCTCGGTGACAGAGCAAGGCTCTGTCTCAAAAAAAATAAAAAATAAAAACAGTGCAGCAGCCCAGTGTGGTGGCTTATGCCTATAATCCTAGCACTTTGGGAGGCCGAGGTGGGTGGATCACCTCTAGGTCAGGAGTTCGAGACCAACCTGGCCAGCATGGCAAAACCCTGTCTCTACTAAAAATAAAAAAATTAGGTGTGGTGGCAGGCATCAATAATCCCAATTACTTGGGAGGCTCAGAGTCACTTGAACCCAGGGGGCCAAGGTTGCAATGAGCTGAGATCACACCACTTCACCAGCATTGGCAGAAGAATGAAACTCCATATCAAAAATCAAACAAACAAACAAGAAAATCCCCAAAATTATCCGGACATGGTGGTACATGCCTATAGTCTCAGCTACTCAGGAGGTTGAGGCAGGAATTGTTTGAATCCAGGAGGCAGAAGTTGCAGTGAACTGAGATTGTACCACTGCACTCCAGCCTGGGCAACAGACTGAGACTCTCTAAAAAAAAATAAAAAACAAAAACAGTGTAACTACCCCCTTGCTCCCTCTTGGATTGATCACTCTGGGGGAAGCCAGCTGGTATCATGAGGATATCCAAGCAGTCCTGTGGAGAGGCCCACGTGGTGAGGAACTGAGGCTTCTCACTGACAGCCACCAAGACTGGCCAACCACGGGAGTGAGTCACCTCGGAAATGGATCCTCCAGCCCCAGTTGAACCCCCAGATGACTGCAGCCCTGGCCAATGGGTTGAGTGCAACCCATGAGAGACCCTGAGCCAAGATCACCCAGCTAAATTGTTCTCATTCATAGAATTCCTAAACCATAGAAGCCATATGAGATAAGAAATGTTGGCCGGGTGTGGTGGCTCACGCCTGTAATCCAAGCTTTGGAGGCCAAGGCAGGCAGATCACCTGAGGTCGGGAGCTCAAGACCAGCCTGACCAATGTGGTAAAACCCCATCTTTATTAAAAAAAAAAAAAAAAAGAGAGAGAGATAAGAAGTGTTTATTGCTGTTTAAGTTTGGGGGTAATTTAGTAAACAGCTATAGATAACTAATGTAATATGTGTTTCTGAAGCCTGTGCATTTTTGTATGAATAAATTTTAAATTTGCACAAATGATACTATATTAGCCAGGTGCAGTGGTGCATGCCTGCAATCCTAGCTTCTCAGGAGGCTGTTGGGGCACAGGGGAAGATCACTTGAGCCCAGGAGTTCCAGGTTATAGTGAGCTATGATCACTCCACTGCACTCCAGTCTGGACAACAGAGATAGACTCTGACTCAAGCAATCCTCTCACCTGTGTTAAAATTACAGGTTTCAAAAAATTAGGCAGATAATCAGTAAGGATATAGAAGACTTGGCAAACGTAATAAACCTACTAAACCTAACAGACATCAAATAACACTCAAAACATAATACATTCTTCTAAATTGTACATGATGTACACAATCATACAAAGAATATTCTGTAACCACAATAGAATTAAATTAGAAATCAATAACAGGGCCAGGCGCGGTGGCTCAAGCCTGTAATCCCAGCACTTCGGGAAGCCAAGTCGGGTGGATCACGAGGTTAAGAGATCGAGACCATCCTGGTCAAAATGGTGAAACCTGTCTCTACTAAAGATACAAAAAATTAGCTGGGCATGGTGGCGAGTGCCTGTAATCCCAGCTACTCAGGAGGCTGAGGCAGGAGAATTGCCTGAACCCAGGAAGCGGAGGTTGCCATGAGCCAAGATCGCGCCATTGCACTCCAGCCTGGGTAACAAGAGCGAAACTTCGTCACAAAAAGAAAAAAAAAGAAAGAAGAAGAAATCAATAACAGAACTAACTTTTGGAAATTCACAAATACAGAGAAATTAAACAACACATCCTTAAATAGTCAGTAGGTTAAAGGATATACTACAAGAAAAATTAGAAAATACTTTGAAATGGGCTGGGTGCGGTGGCTCACGCCTATAATCCCAGCACTTTGGGAGGCCAACGTGGGTGGATCACGAGGTCAACAGATCGAGACCATCCTGGTCAATAAGGTAAAACCCCGTCTCTACTAAAAATACAGAAAATTAGCTGGGCATGGTGGCATGTGCCTGTAGTCCCAGCTACTCGGGAGGCTGAGGCAGGAGAATTGCCTGAACCCAGGAGGCGGAGGTTGTGGTGAGCCGAGATCGCGCCATTGCACTCCAGCCTGGGTAAAAAGAGCGAAACTCCGTCTCAAAAAAAAAAAAAAAAAAAAATTACAACACTGCACTGGTGACAGAGCAAGACTCTGTCTCAAAATAAATAAATAAATAAAACAAGAGCTCAAATTCGTAACTCTAAAACTCACAAAGGAAAGCTTAGAACCAGATGGCTTTATTGGTGAATGTTATCAAATATTGAAATAAGAATTATTTACCAATCCTTCACAAACTCTTCCAACAAATAGGAGAGAACACTTCTACCTTATTCTGTGATTGTTGCCTGAAAGTACTATATATGTAAAGTGACCCCCATATGCTGAAGAAGCCGAGAAGCCAAAGAAGCCAGACAAATCCAGTTTGTCAGTTTAGGGTGATTTATTAGGGGGAACTTACAGATGGAAGCATGGTCTTGGGTAGCTGCAAGACTGGTAGATATCTGAACCTCAGCCCCCCAGACTCTTGGCTTATATAATGGGGAAAAATATACACATGGCCAGGAAGGAATGTATAGGTGGCTGAGAGAAGGGTGCAGGGATCATACCCTATGATGGATGCCAGAGCATCAAGGGTTGTTTTGTAGGAAAGGCAAAATTTACAATGAATAGGTGTTCCTACATAGATAGTAACACATCAACTACACATTTTGGAGTCATTCCCAGACTCAGGTTTAAGAAGTTACATGACAGATTAGCATTTAAAATAAAGTCATTCTCGTCCCCACAATAATGTCAGTTTTACCCTGACACCAAAACAAAAGACCTCACAAGAAAAGAAAACTACAGACCAATATCCCTTGTGAATATAAACACAAAAATCCTAAACAAAACAGTAACAAACAGAATCCAGCAACATATCAAAAGGACTATACACCACGACTGAGTGAGATTTATACCAGGAATGCAGGGGTGGCTTAACACCCAAAAGTCAACTAATGTGACACATTATATTGATAGAATTAAGGACAACAACTACACAGTTATCTCAACAGATGCACAAAAGCTTTTCGACAAAATCCAATACCCCTTAATGATAAAATCATTCAGCAAACTAGGAACAGAAGAGAACTTCCTCAATCTGATGTGAACCCAGTATTATTCATATCCAATAGTACTGAATTTTTTTTGTGTGACGGAGTTTCGCTCTTGTTACCCAGGCAGGAGTGCAATGGCGCTATCTCGGCTCACCGAAACCTTCGCGTCCTGGGTTCAGGCAATTCTCCTGCCTCAGCCTCCTGAGTAGCTGGGATTACAGGCAGGCGCCACCATGCCCAGCTAATTTTCTGTATTTTTAGTAGAGACGGGGTTTTACCATGTTGACCAGGATCTCTTGACCTGGTCTCAATCTCTCAACCTCGTGATCCACCTGCCTTGGCCTCCCAAAGTGCTGGGATTACAGGCGTGAGCCACTGCGCCCGGCAATAGTACCAAATATTACACGCATTTAATAAAGAGATCTTCCAAACAGGCTTTGTGTGAGCAACATGGCTGTTTATTCACCTGGGTGCAGGTGGGCTGAGGCTGAAAATGGCGTCAGCAAAGGGCGGTGGGATAGGAATTGGTGTTATAGGTTGGGGCAAATTTTGTGGGGAGGGAGCAGGGGTGTTATGAAGATCAGTTACAGTGGCAGGAGTAGGGGCAAGGAGTTTACATTACCATAAGTTTCATTACAATGGCGGGTGGGGTAAGGCGTAAGAGTAGTTAAGATGGTCTTAACTACAGAGGGATAGACACAGAGCAGGAGTAGTTAAGATGGCAGGGTGGGGTGAGGAGTATTTATATCATCATAATAACAGTTAAGATGGCAGGATGCGGTGAGAAGCTCAATGTCTGGAGGGGAAGCTCTGCTGGGCGATCAGGGATAATGGTGGTGGGTGGGTGGTGATCAGCTGAGGCCAGCAGGACTTCAGACTTTCCAGGTCCGGGCTTGCACATGGAGGCCTGACACCCAAAAGTATCTGAGATGGGTCTCAATCAATTTAGAAAGTTTATTTTGCCAAGGTTAAGGACATGCTTATGACACTAGCCTAGGAGACATTAGCCTAGGAGGTCCTAATGAAATATGCCAAGGTAGTTGGAGTACAGCTTGGTTTTCTATCTTTTTGAGGTGGAGTTTTGCTCTTGTTGTCCAGGCTGGAGTGTAATGGCGCAATCTCAGCTCATTGCAACCTCCACCTCCCAGGTTCAAATGATTCTCCTGCCTCAGCCTTCCGAGTAGCTGGGATTGCAGGTGCCCATCACCACACCAGCTAATTTATTGTATTTTTAGTAGAGACGAGGTTTCACCATGGTTGTCCAGGCTAGTCTTGAACTCCTGACCTCAGGTGATCCATCTGCCCATCTTGGTCTCCCAAAGTGCTACGAGTACAGCTGTGGGCACCAGTGCCCAACTGAGGGAATGTGTTCTCTTTCCAGGTCCACAAGGGGGCACAGTTTTAAGGGCAAGAACTTCCCAGTGCCATGCTCCCCTCCCATCTCTCTCCATCCGGGAGATTTAACCGTTTATGTTTATATTTCAGGGGCACGGGAAGAAACTAAGAGTCACTCCAGTGGAAGTTCTAAGAAACTCGTTTCATTGGCCTGGGGTATTAGAGAACAGGGGCTCCTCCCAGGTTAAAAGTCCCCTTCTTCCACACCACTCTGGACTCCGTGTTTGGATCCCCTTCCACAAACACTCTCATGGAAGCTGTTTTTCTCTATCCTGGATTTTCCCTCTGGAGTCCCCTTCCACACTCTCTCGTGGAAGCTTGTCTTTCCCTCCTAAACTCCGTCTCTCTCAGTGTGGAAGCTGCTTTCCTCTCCTGGAGTCCATCTTTCTGGATTCTCTCCCTCTGTGTGAGAGTTAGCTGTTTTCTCTTTCCTCTCGTTTCTCTCTCTCTTTAAATAAATCACTTTCTATGAACACTTTTGAGTCCAGCATTTACTGCGCACTGCGCCGTGGTCCCTTCTCTCATTCTTGAGAGTGCAGGAGACCAAGAACCTGGAGAAAGGTCCTCTCAGGGGAGCTGAAGGCACCCTGAACCCCTGAACCCCAATATAACACCAGCACTTTTAAATCTTTGATCAGCCTTTCACTTAATACACAATTTACATGTTAGAAGGGGCTAAAGGAACAGTCACTTAAGCCTTAGTCTGGCTCAGTGAATCTGCATTTTTTTTTCTTTTTTGAGTTGGAGTTCACTCTGTTGCCAGGGCTGGAGTAAAGTGTCGCAATCTTGGCTCACTGCAACCTCCGTCTCCTGGGTCCAAGCAATTCTCCTGCCTCAGCCTCCTGAGGTGCTGGGATTATAGGCACCTGCCACTATGCCCAGCTAATGTGTATTTTTAGTAGAGATGGCGTTTCACCATGTTGGCCAGGCTGGTCTCAAATCCTGACCTTGTGATTTGCCCACCTCAGCTTCCCGAAGTGCTGGGATTACGGGTGTGAGCCACCATGCCCAGCGGTGAATCTGCAATTTTACATAAACAACAGGACAGAGCAAGCAAATCAGCTATGCGTTTTGTCTCAGTAAAATGTAGATTTACTGAGTATGTAGCTTTATTAAAAATGTAGATTTACTGATTTGCTTCCCTACTCTTGATCACAGTGCTCTAGCGGATCACTTGAGCCCGGGGAGGCAGAGACTGCAGTGAGCCGAGATCGTACCACTGGGATGATGACTTTGAGTTCTGTCCTTTAGCCTGTACCTGCGAAGATAAGCTCTCAATTTACATTGCCAGGTGAAATTCAACAGAACTGTTTCAGGATGAAGATCCTGAGGCCTACAAGGAATTTCCTTGTGGGCAAACTGTGAAGGAGGTATGTAGCTTTTTAAAAATCTTTTTCTTTTTTGAGACAGAGTCTTGCTCTGTTGCCCAGGCTGGAGTGCTGTGGTACAGTCTCGGCTCACTGCAGCCTCCGCTTCCCAGGCTCAAGTGATTCTCTCACCTTAAGACTCCAAAGTAGCTGCGACCAGAGGCATATGCCACCATGCCTGGCTAATTTTTGTATTTTCTGTAGAGACTGGCTCTCTGTATGTTGCCCAGGCTGGTCTCGAACTCCTAGACTCAAACAATCCTTCTGCCTCAGCCTCCCAAAGTGCTGAGATTATAGGCCTTCACCAATGTGCTGGGAAATCTCTGCATTTCTTCAGGTCTTCTTCAACTTCTCTCAACAGTGTTTTATAGTTTTCAGTGAACAAATCTTGAACTTCTTTTATTACATTTACTACATTTACTTTTAGATATTTTATTGTTTTTGATACTATTGTTAAGTGGTATCATTTTCTTAATTTCATTTTTGGGTTATTAGTAGTGTGTAAAAATACAATTGATATTTGGTTTTTTTTTTTTTTTGAGACGGAGTTTCGCTCTTGTTACCCAGGCTAGAGTGTAATGGCGCAATCTCGGCTCACTGCAACCTCTGCCTGCTGGGTTCAAGCAGTTCTCCTGCCTCAGCCTCCCGAGTAGCTGGGATTGTATTCTTGTATTCTTAACTTTGTTAAACTTGTTTATTCATTCTTTTTTTTTAAAACTAGATTCCTTGGGGTTTTCTTTTCTAATTTTTTTTTTTTTTTGTAGGGGTGGGGATGGAGTCTAACTCTGCTGCCCAGGCCAGAGTGCAGTGGCCTGATCTTGGCTCACTGTAACCTCTGCCTCCGGGGTTCAAGTGATTCATTCTCCTGCCTGAACCTCCTGAGTAGCTGGAACTACAGGCACCTGCCACCATACCCAGCCAATTTTTGCATTTGCAATACAGATGGGATTTCTTGAGACCATCTTGGCTAGGCTTGTCTCAAACTGCTGACCTTGTGATCCGCCTGCCTTGGCCTCTCAAAGTGCTGGGATTACAGGTGTGAGCCACCACACCCCCAGCTTGGAGTTTTCTATACACAAGATCATGTCATCTGTGCGTAGATAGTTTTACTCCCTCCTTTCCAATTTGGATGTCATTTCTTTTTCTTGCTTACTTGCCTTGCTAGAACTTCCAGTGCAACACTGAATAGAAGTGGTAAGAGCCGGGCGCGGTGGCTCAAGCCTGTAATCCCAGCACTTTGGGAGGCCGAGGCTGGTGGATCATGAGGTCAACAGATCGAGACCATCCTGGTCAACATGGTGAAACCCCGCCTCTACTAAAAATACAAAAAATTAGCTGGGCATGGTGGCACGTGCTGTAATCCCAGGAACTCAGGAGGCTGAGGCAGGAGAATTGCTTGAACCCAGGAGGCGGAGGTTGCGGAGCCGAGATCGCGCCATTGCACTCCAGCGTGGGTAACAGGAGCGAAACTCCGTCTCAAAAAAAATAAAAAAATAAAAAAGAAGTGGTAAGAGTAGACATCTTTGATCTCATGGAAAAAAGCATTTTAATTTTTTTGCAACTGCACTATTAAGTATGAAAGATTCCATCACACACACGCAAAAAAGGGAAAGAAAGGAGGTAAGAGTTGCCATTGAAAAGTTCCTGGGGTAGGGGCAGGGTGGGGGCAGGGTAAAGGGAACTGTTGCCGAGACCTGGGGTCCTGGGCCCTCGCCTACATGCCCCATGCAAGGGACTGGTTGCCAGAGGCATGGGTCTGGGTTTTGAGAGTCTAGGGCCATGTGATCCAGGGGTCAGTGGCCAGGTGCGGAGGTGCCACTGGCCTGCTGGAATGTCACAGGTGCAGCCCACACAGGTCAGTCTGCCGAGGCAGGAAGAAGTGGAGAAGGAGAGAAGAAAAGGAAGGAGGAAGACGGTTCCCAGTGAATTCTCCGAAAGGAGCAGAGGGAGTGAGGGAGCCACCTGGGAAAAGCCAAAACCGGCTTATGGGGAGGAAGAGAGGGTTTCTGCAGTGTGGAAGGGAAACTGTCAAATCAGCTCTGGAGCAGACAGCTTCCAAATGGAAACTGGTGCACACAGTACCTTTTTGATACATTTGACTGTGGACTCATGGAAACATTTTGCATACCTTAAAAAAAAATTAACTGCCATTCCTAAAATTGATACCTAACAAGAAACTCCACATTATGAACCTTTGACTCTTAACTCAAATGAGGAAACGGAGAACAATTACAAAGCAATTGCAATAATGTGGGCAGTGATTAAATATTTATTAAGGAATTGTACATTTTGTTGTAATTATGTTACTGCGATCTTAATTCTTCAAAAGTCCCTTTTTAGAGATAATTTCAGAAATATTTGCAGATTATATCTGACATCCTGAATTTGTTTCCAAATAATTTGAGGGAGAGGGTGGAGATACAGATAAAACATAATGGACTACCATCCAGTAATTTTTGAAGCTGGTGGTATGTACAAGGGGTTTAATTACATTATACTTTTGTTTCTACTTTTGCTGTTATTTTTGAATAACAGAATTATTTTCTTTTTTCTTTCTTTCTTTTTTTTTGTTTTTTTGAGATGTAGTCTCACTCTGTCGCCCAGGTTGGAGTGCAGTGACACTGAGGGAGTAGACCCTTAATCACCCTTAAGCATCTAAGACCATCCCCGCCTTGACTTCCACGCTGCATTTCAATAGGAGAAGTAGAGGCTGGCAGACCGGGCACCACCTTAATCGCCTTTTTAGAGATCACAGGCCTGGTGTGGAGGAATCTTTCTGGAAGGCATTTTTTTACTTAAATAAGATCAAACCTCCACCTAAGTAACTATATCCCACGCCTACTCCATGGCCTAAGACCCTTTCACGTGTATATTCTGGAGTTGTAAGCCAAAGACCCTTTCACATGTAAGCCATTAAAAGGGCAGGGACTTTCTCCGTGAGCTTGAGTGTGGCTGTTAGGCAGCTATGCCACCTTGCTCCTGGCTGAATAAATCACCCTTCATTCCCAGTTCCCTGTTTCAGAGGTTTGTTTCTCACAGCCGTTCCTGCTTCAGCATGGCTCACTATAACCTTCACCCCCGGGATTCAAGTGATTCTCCTGCCTCAGCCTCCCAGGTAGCTGGGAATACAGGCATGCACCACCACGCCCGGCTAATTTTTTGTATTTTTAGTAGAGATGGGGTTTCTTTTTTTTTCTTTTTTTGAGACGGAGTTTCGCTCTTGTTACCCAGGCTGGAGTGTGCAATGGCGCGATCTCGGCTCACCGCAAACTCCACCTCCTGGGTTCAGGCAATTCTCCTGCCTCAGCCTCCTGAGTAGCTGGGATTACAGGCACGTGCCACCATGCCCAGCTAATTTTTTGTATTTTTAGTAGAGATGGGGTTTCACCATGTTGAGCAGGATGGTCTCAATCTCTTGATCTCGTGATCCACCCGCCTTGGCCTCCCAAAGTGCTGGGATTACAGGCGTGAACCACTGTGCCCGGCCCCCCCGCTTTTTTTTTTTTTTTTGCCCCCCCTTCTCTGTCTCTCTCTGCCTGTCTCTCTCTCTTTCTTTTTTAAGACAGGGTCTTACTTTGCTGCCCAGGTCTCGCTTTATTGCCTGAACTGGGCTCAAGCAATGATCTTGGCCTCCCAAAGTGCTGGGATTACAGGTGTGAGCCACGGTGCCCTGCCCCTGCTTGCTTTTTCTCTTGTAAATATTAAAGTTCCCCAAACCCACAGGTTCTACTGTGCCCAGGTCTCAGATCCTGATGTGCTGCGCTTCTTTTCCTCTAGTGGGTCCTCATCCTTGGCAAAATCAACCTCTAATTGATTGAGATCTGCTGCCTTTGTTTACAAGGATAAGAATATGGTGGTGAAGACAGTGGCAGACTCCACAAGGACAAATGAGCAAGTCTGTGCACAGAATAGCTCCAAGGAAAAAGACCGAGGGGGCACCTATCAATTAAAATAAAGTTAAGAGTTTTATCAAGGATTCACAATGCACGGGGCATATTTGGCTTTAGTTTTGTTTTAAAATTTTTAGGCCAGGCGTGTCGGCTCACACCTGTAATCCTAGCACTTTGGGAGGTGAGTGGATCACTTGAGGTCAGGAGTTTGAACCAGCCTGCCCAACATGGAGAAACCCCATCTCTATTTAAATTTTTTAAAAAAATGCTTTAATAAAAAAAAGAAAAAAGAAAAAGTTTAAATAATATTAAATTGAGATGTGGTCTTTCCATGTTGCCCGGGCTGGTCTTGAACTCCTGGGCTCAAACAATCTTGCCTTGGCCTCCCAAAGTGCTGGGATTATAGGCATGAGCCACCCCACCTGGCCTACATTTGCCTTTTCATTCAAACAAATTGGTAAGCATTTATAAGACAATAAGGGATATTTAAACATTGACTAGAAATGTATATTTATTGGCAGGGCGTGGTGGCTCAAGCCTGTAATCCCAGCACTTTGGGAGGCTGAGGCAGGTGGATCACGAAGTCAACAGATTGAGACCATCCGGGTCAACATGGTGAAACCCCATCTCTACTAAAAATACAAAAAAAATAGCTGGGCATGGTGGCGCATGCCTGTAATCCCAACTACTCAGGGGGCTGAGGCAGGAGAATTGCCTGAACCCAGGAGGTGGCGGTTTCATTGAGCCGAGTTCGTGCCATTGCACTCCAGCCTGGGAAACAAGAGTGAAACTCCGTCTCAAAAAAAAAAAAAAAAAAAGAAATGTATATTTATTTTAGGTACGAAAAAATTGTGCTTATGATTTAAAACAAAAGAATTCAATTTTTTGACTGGGCCCGGTGGCTCATGCCTATAATCCCAGCACTTTGGGAGGCCAAGGTGGGCAGATCACAAGGTGAGGAGATTGAGATCATCCTGACCAACATGGTGAAAACCCTACTCTACTAAAAATACAAATATTAGCTGGGTGTGTTGGCATGTGCCTGTAATCCCAGCTATTCGGGGGCTGAGGCACGAGAATCGCTTGAACACAGGAGGCAGAGATTGCAGTGAGCCGAGATCGCACCACTGCACTCCAGCCTGGCGGCAGAGCCAGACTTTGTCTCAAACAAACAAAAAACGTCGGAGTCTTGCTCTGTTACCCAGGCTGCAGTGCAGTGGCATGAGCATGGCTCAGTGTAGCCTCAAACTACTGGGCTCAAGGGATCCTTCCACCTCCCCCTCCTGATTTGCTGGAATTACAAGAGTGAGCCACTATGCCCTGCTCAACTGACTTTAAAATAGAGAGATCATCCCAGATTATCTGGCTGGGCCCAGTGTAATCACAAAAGTCCTTAAAAGTTGCAGAGGGAGGCAGAACAGTTCAGAGTCAGAGAGATGTGACTATGGCTGAATGGTCATAGAGATACAAGGATGCTGGCTTTGAAGCTGTAAGAGGGGGACCACAAACCCCCAGAAGATGGAAGAGGCAAGGACGTGTACTTTCTCTACAGCCTCCAGAAAGGAAGGCAGCCTGCCAACATATGTTTTACTAGCACAGTGAGACCCATGTTGGACTTCTAATCTAGAGAAGTAAAATAATGAATTTGTGTCGTTTTAAGCCACTAGATATGCGGTAATTTGTTATGGGAGCAACAGGAAAGTAATGACACTAGTTAACTGATTTGTTCACAAGAGTGCCAAGAAAATTGTATGGAGGAAGAAATAGCCTTTTTGTTTTGTTTTGTTTTTGAAAGAGGGTTTTCTTCTTTGTCACCCAGGCTGGAGTGCAGCGGCACGATCTTGGCTCACTGTATCCTCCAACTCCTGGCCTCAAGCCGTCCTCCCACCTCAGCATCTCAAGTAGCTGGGACTATAGGAATGCATCACAACACCAGGCTAATTTCTTTCTTTCTTGTTTTTTTTTTTTTGGTAAGATGGGTTTTACTATGTTGCCCAAGCTAGTGAAAAAGTCTTTTCGCAAATGATGTTGGGACAACTGGATATCCACATACAAAAGAATTAACTTGAACCTCTACCTCCCACCATATATAAAAATTAACTCAAAATGGACCGCGTGTGGTGTTGCATGCCTGTAATTCCAGCCTTTGGGAAGGCCACAGCAGAAGGATCCCTTGAGCTTAGGAGTTCAAGGTGGCAGTGAGCTATGATTATACTACTGAACTCTAGCCTGGGTGACAAAGTGAGATGCTGCTCCTTAAACAAAACAAAACCCTTCAAAATAGATAATGAACTTAAATGTACGAGCAAAAACTGTAAAAGTCTTAGAAGAAAACAGCAAATCTCTGTGACCTTGGGTTAGGCAATGGTTTCTTAGACAAGACACAAGAGCAAGCAAGAAAAGCTAAAACAGGCCAGGCCTGGTGGCTCAGGCCTGTAATCCCAGCACTTTGGGAGACAGAGGCTGGTGGATCACCTAAGGTCATCAGTGACCAACATGGTGAAACCCCCTCTCCATTAAAAATATAAAAGTAAAGTAGCCAGGTGGTGGCAGGTGCCTGTAATCCCAGCTACTTGGGAGGCTGAGGCGGGAGAATCGCCTGAACCTGGGAGGCAGAGGTTGCAGTGAGCCAAGATCACACCATTGCACTCCAGCCTGGGCAACAAGAGTGAAACTCTGTCAGGGGGATGAGGAGGGGAGGGGAGCCTGCCAAGGGGGCTCATGCCTGTAATTCCAGCACTTTGGGAGGCCGAGGTCAAGACCAGCTTGACCAACATGGAGAAACACTGTCTCTACTAAAAGTACAAAATTAGCCAGGCGTGGTGGTGCATGCCTGTAATCCCAGCTACTCTGGAGGCTGAGGCAGAAGAATCACTTGAGCCAGGGAGGCCAAAGTTGCTGCAAACCGAGATCGTGCCATTGCACTCCAGCCTAGGCAACAAGAGCAAAACTACCTGTCTCAAAAAAAAAAAAAAAAAAAAAAAAAGATAGGTCACTGACGTTGGTATACAACCCCCACTGCTAAATGTGATTGGCTTTTAAAAAGATAGGCTAGGCCGGGCGTGGTGGTGCACGCCTGTAATCCAAGCACTTTGGAGGCCAAGGCGGGTGTATCACCTGAGGTTGGGAGTTCAAGACCAGCCTGACCAACGTGGTGAAAACCCATCTTTAAAAGAAAAAAATGTGTAATATTTTTAATTAAAAAAATAAAAAGATAGGCTAAGGATTTGAATATACAATTCTTCAAAGAAGATTAACAAATATCCCATAGCACATGAAAAGATGCTCAACATGATTAGTCATCAGGAAAATGTAAATAAAAACCACAATATCATACCGTTTCACACCTACTAGGATTGCTAAAATCAAAAAGACAGGCAACAACATGTGTTGGTAAGGATAAGGAAACATTGGAACCCTTATACCTCACTGATGGGATTGAAATTGGTACAGCCAACTTGGAAGACAGTTTGGTAGTTCCTCAAAATGTTAAATATAGATTCGTCATGTAACTCAACAATTCTGCTCCTACATATCTAAAGATAAATGAAACCATATGTCCACATAAAACTTATACAAGAATATTCATAGCAGCTCTATTCATAATTGCTAAAAAGTAGAAATAACCAGGCTGGGCAGGATGGCTCACACCTCTAATCCTAGTACTTTGGGAGGCTGAGGCAGGTGGATCACGAGGTCAGGAGTTCAAGACCAGTCTGGCCAACATAGTAAAACCCCATCCATCTCTACTAAAAATACAAAAATTAGCCTGGCATTGTGTCATGTGCCTATAGTCCTAGCTACTCAAGAGACTGAAGCAGGAGAGGCAAGAGACTTGAACCCAGGAGATAGAGGTTGCAGTGAGCTTAGATGGTGCCACTGCACTCCAGCTTGGGCAACAGAGTGAGACTTCATCTCAAAAGAAAAACAAGGTAGAAAGAACCAAAATGTCCATCAACTAATGAATGGATAACCAAAATATGGTATATCCATACAAAGGAATATTATCTGGCAATAAAAAGGAATAAAGCAATGATACATGCTACAACATGAATGAACTTTGCCAACATGCTAACTAA
Organism: Callithrix jacchus; assembly: GCF_049354715.1. NCBI lineage: Eukaryota > Metazoa > Chordata > Mammalia > Primates > Cebidae > Callithrix > Callithrix jacchus. The sequence continues at coordinate 87,880,942 of NC_133515.1, forward strand.
AAGAAGTCAGATGCAAATGACTATATATTGTATAATTCCATTTATATGAAATGTCTAGAATATACAAACCTATAGAAACAGAGTAGATTTGTGGTTTCCAGGGGCTGGGGGAAGAGTGGGGACCAATTGCTAACAGGTACAGGATTTCTTTTTGGGGGAACAAAAATGTTCTAAAATTAGATTGTGGAGATGGTTCTACAACCCTGTGAATATACTAGAAGACATTGATTTGTACTCTTTAAATGGGTAGATTGCAAGGTATGTGAATTATATCCCAATAAAATGGTTAATAAAATAGTTATTAAAACATATGGCTGAGCACAGTGGCTCACTCCTGTAATCCCAGCACTTTGGGAGGCCAAGGTGGGCAGATCAGGAGATCAGGAGATGGAGACCATCCTGGCTAACACTGAAATCCCTTCTCTACTAAAAACACAAAAAATTAGCTGGGCATGGTGGCTCACACCTATATTCCCAGCTACTTGAGAGGCTGAGGCAGGAGAATCGCTTGAACCTGGGTGGCGGAGGTTGCAGTAAACTGAGATTGCACCACTGCACTCCATCCAGCCTGGGCGACAGAGCGAGACTCCGCCTCAAAAAATAAAAAATAAAAAAGCCATATATAATAGGTATATCCCAAGGGGGAGATAGGTGTGGTGCAGCAGCTCAGCCCAGACAGCCTGTGTGGATGGGAGAGCAATAGATGAAGGAGGCGGTCAGAGCTGTAAAGTATGTGGCCCAAGAGTAGAGGGGCTTGAAGGAGAAACTGAGTGCACTGAACAATTTTGTCTGCTTCACAGTTTTATCCAGGGCCAGCCTTTGGATGACCTAGGAAGAAAGTCCCAGAGTCCAGAGGAGGAGATTTTATGATGTCATCACCTGACCTTTATGACATAGGCACATGCCGCCAGGGAGAAATCAACTCAGGGAATGGGGCCCCCAGCTCCCATTGGGGGCGGCGACCCTGGTGTCACCCCTTAGACAAAGTCCCAGTCTCCCAGAGGCTTTTACCAGCTGGCCCCATTTCTGCTGCTGCTGGGTATAATAAGCCATCTCCACCTGGGCCAGGGTGAGCTAGAGGACATCAGCATTAGGGGCGACAAGGAGTCAGAGGAACCAGAGTGGCAGAACACTGGGATGCTTGCAGAACCCCCAAGTCAGGATTAGGAGAACAAAAGCTTGTACCACAGGCCTCCACCTGGCTAAAGGAGGACTGAGGGCAAAACTCAGGGCTCAGACAGAAACCCGAGTTAGGGTTAGATGCTGGGAAGAAAGAGAGGTGTAGCCACCATTTGTTGACTCTGCTTCTCTCACCCAGATCCTCTCAATGCTGAAGTGCCTGTGAGAAACAGTCCAGAGGAATCCTCACTGGTAAGAGCTCCCAGCACCAGAACACCTCAATTCATGTTCCCATCTCAGCCCCATCCCCTGAACCCCTCCTCCAACTCCATCCTACTCTCCCTTCCTCCTTATTCCTCTCCTCCCCACTTCTCACCTTCCCAGGAGCATTCTGCCAGTTCCTTTGATCCCAAAGGTGACATGGATTAAAAGTCTTGGTGAGTTCAGCCTGGAACTAGGGACATGAGGCAGAGCTGGAAATGGACCAATTCTCCCAGTGTCTTGGGCTCTCTCTTTTCTCTCCAGGTCCTATGGCTTTGTCTTCCTCTCTGCCCCACCAGATAATTGCTGCTGTCCCTCAGCTCCCAAGAGGCAGCTGTGATTCTCCATCCCTGTACATCCCTCATCAATGGCTGACTGCAAAGACTTGAGAAGTCAAGCTGAGTCCCATGCTCCTGCCTGAACACCCAGAGAGCCTGGTGCTGGAGGGCTGGCCTGCCACCAGCACCTGCACCCACACCAGGCTGAAGCCACCCTCTGCACACAGAAGGTGGCCTTGATTTCTCAGGCACAGCTGACCTCAGAGATACTGGGCCTGACTCTGCCAGGTTTCTCATCCCTGGTTTTGTTGCCCAGTCCCTTCTGGATTCAAGGCGATGTTGCCTCGAAACAAGGACCAGGTGCTGCCACAGAACTCAGTGCTCCCTAGGCGCTCCCCTTGGGGCCTCTCACAACTTGTGGACTCCTCTCCTCACAACCTACAGCCTCTCTCTCCCCATCAGTCCCTCCCTTCCTCTCACCCACCATTCTCTTCCACTCAGTTCCATCCCCCATCCTCACCTCCACCAGCATCCCCTTCTCCTGGCTTCCATTCGGCTCTTTTGCCTCAAATTCTGACTTAGCTCCACATCCCTATTCTCTCTTTCTCCCAAGTTCCCCTACTCTCTTTCACCAGAATCACCTCTCTCTCTCCTGTCCACATTCATCTTCTCCCTTGAACCACTGGCTATACCCTTCTCCTCCTCAGAGCCCCTCCTTCTCTCCCTCCCAGCTCCAGAACTCCTCCCTTCCCCACTTACGGTGCCAGTCTCCTTCCCAGCCCGAAAACCTGCCTAACTCCACACTCACTTCCCTAAGCCCCAGCCTACCTTCTCATAGGCTCCACTCTAACCGGCAGACATGGCACTGGCATCAGTCCAGGGACACCGGCTCCGGGTCCGCTGGGGTGGTGGAGAGATGCGTGCCAATCGAGAAGGATCCTGCACACTTCAGGGACCCAGGGGCCCTGGCCCAGGCCCTGGTGGTTCATCTGGGGCACCACCGCATAGCACACGACCTGCGGCTACTGCTTTTGCAGCGCCTGTGGCTAGGCAGAGCTGGCCAGGCCCCAGTCGTGGAGTATCCTGTGTGCCTGGTGTGTCTCCGGCCCTGCACCCCCTCCTGCCCCATGCCCAAGTACAAGACTGGACCCCGGCTGCTTGCCTTCCCTCAACTACAGCCCTGTGTGCAGGGCCAGGAATCTGGGCCACTCCGAATAGGCATCGGCTTTGGCCTCCGCCTACCTCGAGGCCAGGCCAGGGCCTTGCATCTGCTGCCAGAAAAAAGGTTGAAGGAAGTAGGGCCTCAGGGCGAGGCTACTCAGGCCTGTGGGCATCCATCCGGAGCATCTCAGCCTCCAGCAGCTCAGGCCTGGGCAGACCCAGCCCCAGGCACAGACCCCCAGACCAGGAGCTTCAGGTCTGCAGGCCCTCAACCACCGAACTCCCCACCATGTTTCTCCGGGCCTGTACCTCGGACACCAAAACAGGCCACTACCTCCCCGAAGCCCAGGCCTGCCCCTGCTCCAAAGAGGTCAATTTCTCCGGAACTCATTCTCCAAAAGTCACAAGTCTAGTTCCAGAGCCATGGAGGCTCCCTGGAGCACCCCCTCCAAATGCCACTCTCCCAACCAGGCCCCAGATCTCAGGGAGTCCCCGAGACACCCTGAAGGGCTGGCTGGCTGGAGGTCAGGTGTGTTCTCCTGCCCTGAACCCTGGGAGCCCCTTGTGGAGTCTCCTCTCTCCTGACTGAAGAGGACCAAGGGCACCAAGGCCCCATTCAGCCTTCTGTGTATCTAATAAAGTCTGGCCCTGTGAAACTTATGTTTGTGTCCTGCTGAGTCCACAGAATGAGTGGCTATAACTATAGGGGTGCCAGTCCCCAACAAGACCCTTGGTTGGGGGAGGAGTTGGTTCATGCCTATAATCCCAACACATTGGGAGGCTGAAGCAGGAGGATTACTTGAGACTAGGAGTTTCAAACCAGTCTGGGCAACATAGGAAGACCCAGTCTCTCCAAAAAAAATAAAATAAAAAAATTAGCTGAGTGTGGTGGGGTATGCCTGTACTACCAGCTACTCAAGAGGCTGAAATGGGAAGATCATTTGAGTCCAGGAGTTCAAGGTTGTAATGGGCTATATCACGCCACTGCACTCCAGCCTGGGTGACAGCAAGACCCTGTCTCAAAAAAAAAAAAAAAAAAAAAAAAAAAAAAAAAAAGAGGCTGGGTGTGGTGGCACACAACTGTAATCCCAGCACTTTGGGAGGCTGAGGTGGGCATATCACTTGAGATCAGGAGTTCAAGACCAGCCTGACCAACATGGTGAAACTCCGTCACTACTAAAAACACAAAAATTAGCCAGATATAGAGGCAGGCGCTTGTAATCTCAGCTACTCAGGAGGCTGAGGCAGAAGAATCGCTTGAACCCAGGAGGCAGAGGTTGAGTGAGCCAAGATGGCACCACTGCACTCCAGCCTGGGCGACAGAGAGTCTGTCTCTTAAAATAAATAAATAAATAAGAAGAAAGAAAGAAAAAAGACTGGGGAGTATGGTGTCAAAGGAAACAGAAAGGCCAGAAAAGCAGGTGCCATGTATCCAAGGAGGACAATGGACCCACAGGCCTGGGGACTTGAGATGTGCAGAGGAGGGCTGGGTGCGGTGGCTCGTGCCTGTAATTCTAGCACTTTGGGAGGCCAAGGCAGGCAGATCACAAGGTCAGGAGTTCAAGACCAGCCAGGCCAACATGACAAAACCCCATTTCTACAAAAAATACAAAAATTAGCCAGGGATGGTAGCAGGCACCTATAATCCCAGCCACTTGGGAGGCTGAGGCAGGAAAATCACTTCAACCCTGGAGGCAGAGGTTGCAGTCAGCCAAGATCGCATCACTGCAATACAGCCTGGGCAACAGAGCGAGACTCCATCTCAAAAAAAAAAAGGAGATGTGTAGAGGGTTGGGCCAGGCCCTTCACACATCTAATTCAATTCAGGGGGGCAGATATTGGTATCCCCAAAGATGCAGACACTGCCCCATTCCTCTGGGTGCACCTTACGTTAATGAGGATGCAGGAGGGGTGTCTCCCTGCAGGGAAGGATATCCCTCGAGCTCACTCTCAGGAGTGCACAGAGGTCCTCATCAGAAACCCGAGGGTGCCCTCAGGAGGATGGAGTGTCAGGTGCAGAAGATAACTGCCCAGGAGCTGAAATGCTCCCTCTGAGGCCAGCAAAGTAGCTAGCCACCCACCAAGCCACCAGGGCAGGAGTGTGAAACCCTGAGAAAAGGAATGGCAGACACCGTTCCTGCCTATTGTGGGGAGGTGGGTGTTAAGGATGACAGAGTTTCCCCATACAAGGAAGTGATGTATTCAGTATTTGAAGTCAGGTTTATTTTTTTATTTTTATATAAAGACAGGGTTTCACCATGTTGGTCAGGTTGGTCTTGAACTCCCAACCTCAGGTCATCCACCCGCCTTGGCCTCCAAAGTGCTTGGATTACAGGCGTGAGCCACCACGCCCAGCCAGTCAGGTTTATTTTTAAGTTCATGCTGCCTCTGTTAAGAAGCAAGAGACTCTAGTGGTTTCTGGTGTGTGCTCTCGGGCAAATCACTTCCTTTCTGGGGTACAATGTAAGGGCTGTGCTTCCAGGAGTTGGTGTATCCTCAAATGGGTACAGTCCTAATTGGAAGATTTCTTTTTTGTGTGTGTGAGAGAGACAGGGTCTAGCTCTGTTGCCTAGGCTGGAGTGCAGAGGTGACATCATAGCTCACTGCAGCCTCGACTTCCTGGTGTCAACTGATCCTCCCTCCTGAGCCTCCTGGGCAGCAGGGCCCATGGGTGCCACGATGCTCAGCTAATTTTTAAATATTTTGTAGAGACGAGGTCTCCTCATGTTGGCCTGAGCTCAAGCCATCCTCCTCTCTAGGACGTTCCAAATGTGTTGGGATTATAGGCGTGAGCCACTGTGCCTGGCAGAGGGATTTCTTTTCTTTTCTTTTCTTTTCTTTTGAGACGGAGTTTCGCTCTTGTTACCCAGGCTGGAGTGCAATGGCACGATCTCGGCTCACCGCAACCTCCGCCTCCTGGGTTCAGGCAATTCTCCTGCCTCAGCTTCCTGAGTAGCTGGGATTACAGACACGCACCACCGTGCCCAGCTAATTTTTTGTATTTTTAGTAGAGACGGGGTTTCACTATGTTGACCAGGATGGTCTCGATCTCTTGACCTCGTGATCCACCTGCCTCGGCCTCCCAAAGTGCTGGGATTATAGGCGTGAGCCACAGCGACCGGCCCGGGATTTCTTTCTTTCTTTCTTTTTTTCTTTTTTTGAGACGTTGTTTCGCTCTTGTTGCCTAGGCTGGAGTGCAGTTGTGCGATCTCGGCTCACTGCAACCTCTGTCTCCGGGGTTCAAATGATTCTCCTGCCTAGGAGTCGGGAGTAGCTAGGATTACAGGCACACACCACCACGCCCAGCTGATTTTGTATTTTTATCAGAGACGGAGTTTCTCTATGTAGGTCAGGCTGGTCTCAAACTCTTGAACTCAGGTGATCCGTCCTCCTTGGTCTCCCAAAGTGCTGGGATGACAGGTGTGAGCCACCGCGCCCGGCGGATATCCTTTTACTGACCTTCATCAACCTCCATTGGCTCCACCTCCTCCTCCCAACTCCTCCACCCGGGTTCCGCACAAAGATGGCTTAGTGAGTGCTGGGCGACTGCGCCTCCATCCAAGGGCGGAGAACCAAAGCCCCACCCCGAGGAACGCGGCCCCGCGACCGACTAGTGCTGACGCGTTTCGGCGCTCCTGCGCCTGCGCGGAGGGGGTGCGCGTGCGCAATGTGCGTGCGCAGTGCGCGCCTGCAAGACCGACTTTGACTCGAGCGGATTCCCGGCTGCTGTCCGGTGGTTTGGATTTTGGTAACCCCTCGGTGTGAGAGGGGTCGGGAGTCCTCCCGGCGGCTACGGGGTCGAATTCGCCAGCGGCCGGGGCCGTAGTCGAAGGCCGGGCGCGGCATGTCCTGGGTGCCGCGGTGCGGGCAGTGAACGCGCGCCGGGCGGGATGGGCCGGCGCCGGGCGCCAGAGCTGTACCGGGCTCCGTTCCCGTTGTACGCGCTTCAGGTCGACCCCAGCGCGGGGCTGCTCATCGCTGCGGGCGGAGGAGGAGCCGCCAAGACAGGCATAAAGAATGGCGTGGTGAGCGCAGGGCAACTGGGGCTGCGTCACGCTGCGGGCTGGCGGTGATTCCAGGGTGGCCGGGGGTCGCGGGGCGGGCCACATTCCAGCTTCGGGCCCTGCCCACTTCTGTTGGGCAGACCTGCTTGCCTGACGCCCTGGCGCGAATTTCAGTCGAGAACTCAGCGGGCGGAGGAGAGGCTTTTAAGGTAACGTGAAAACGGCACACACCTGCAGAATCTGCAGGAACGCCGCTCCGCCTCGGAGCAGCTCCAGGGGTCTTTCCTGGCCCTTTCCGGGAGGTCTTACCTGCCCTCTAGCAGCGGCGAGAGTAATGTATTTGGGTTTAGGCTAAGTTCCCTCCCTCTTCTGAGCTTCACCCAGTTCTGTAAAATGGAGGTAATAATCCCAGCCCTGTTCGCTGTGTAGATTTGTAACCCCCAAATGAGAGAAAAAAGGACTCGAGAAACCCTTGTGAACTAGAACGTACAGAAAGCAAAGGGGTAAGGCGTCAGGCTATAGGATGTTCCCTAGATGTGCTGTGCTCTCTGGGCACCTCTGAAGTTGCTCATCCGGGTTCCCCCTCCCACAGCACTTTCTGCAGCTAGAGCGGATTAATGGGCGCTTGAGTGCCTCCTTGGTGCACTCCCATGACACAGAGACACGGGCTACCATGAACTTGGCATTGGCTGGTGACATACTTGCTGCAGGGCAGGATGCCCACTGTCAACTCCTGCACTTCCAGGCCCATCAACAGAAGGGCAACAAGGCAGAGAAGGCAGGTAAGACAGGTAAGACGCTTCCTCTCTATCCCCCTTGGGGAAAGGGTTGAATGAGTAAGGTCTCTCTTATCTCGGTGTCTCTAAAGAAGTGGAGCTCAAAGTGGGGTTTTGGTGGCAGGTTAGAAGCTGTATGGGCTCCCGCCATGGAGAGAGGGGCCATTACTCCTTACTATAGAAGCCTGGAACCTGGCCAAGTGTTTGTGTTACAGGTTCCAAGGAGCAGGGGCCTCGACAAAGGAAGGGAGCAGTCCCAGCAGAGAAGAAATGTGGAGTGGAAACCCAGCAAGAAGGACTAGAACTCAGGGTAGAGAATTTGCAGGTGGTGCAGACAGACTTCAGCCCTGATCCACTGCAGAAAGTTGTGTGCTTCAACCATGATAATACCCTGCTTGCCACTGGAGGGACAGATGGCTACGTTCGTGTCTGGAAGGTGTGGGTTTGTGGGGTTAGGGAGGATGAAGCAAGACCAAAATTTTGAGAAACTGAATATGGCATCTCAGAAACTTGTGAATGATGCTTGCATTGAGTGGCTATTAGAAGGGGTTGGATGGGGATCAGTCACCGTGTACTTGCTGGGGACCTGGGTTAACCATATTGGTGGTTTGGCTACAGGTACCCAGCCTGGAAAAGGTTCTGGAGTTCAAAGCCCACGAAGGGGAGATTGAAGACCTGGCTTTAGGGCCTGATGGCAAGGTGAGGGGCTGGGGTGGGAGGAGGGTAGAGAAAGGAGAGAGTAGGTGCTTATGCTGCTTGCCCAGTAAGTGAATCCCCTAACTGTCCATCCTTGGAATCTTTATTCCTGACTAGTTGGTAACCGTGGGCTGGGACCTTAAGGCCTCTGTGTGGCAGAAGGATCAGCTGGTGACACAGCTGCACTGGCAAGAGAATGGACCCACTTTTTCCAGCACACCTTACCGCTACCAGGCCTGCAGGTGTGAAGACCTTGTGGGGGTGGCTGAAAGATGCATAGCCCAGCTGTGGTGGGGCAGAGGGAAAAGACTGGGGATGCGGGAGCTGGAGAGGACCTTGCTGAGTGTTACGCCAGGTCTGACCATGGTGTAGGTGGTGCACAAACCTCTGAGGAGGGTTGGGCAGGCCCCAGAAGCTGAACAGCCCCTCATCCGGCCCCCAGGTTTGGGCAGGTTCCAGACCAGCCTGCTGGGCTGCGACTCTTCACAGTGCAAATTCCCCACAAGCGCCTGCGCCAGCCCCCTCCCTGCTACCTCACAGCCTGGGATGGCTCCAACTTCTTGCCCCTTCGGACCAAGTCCTGTGGCCATGAAGTCATCTCCTGCCTTAACGTCAGGTGTGAGACATTGCTGCCTTGGCTAGGTAGGGGGTCCCTGAGGGAGCTTGGAAAGGAGTCCTACCTGGGTCGCTGTGGACCGGTATTGGGGTATGAGGGTTGCTGCACAAGCCTCCAGGACAACGAGCACTTTATTGTTTGTTACAGTGAGTCTGGCACCTTCCTAGGCCTGGGCACGGTCACTGGTTCTGTTGCCATCTACATAGCTTTCTCTCTCCAGGTAATGGGTGGAGGTTGGCACAGCCCTGAGTGTGCAGGAAAGAATCTGGCCTGTTTTATAGAGGGAAAACCTGGGGGTGAGGAGCATGCTTTCCAGAGAGTTCCCAGCTAGGCTTTCATCACTGGTTTTCCTTCTGCCCCCAGTGCCTCTACTACATGAGGGAGTCCCATGGCATTGTGGTGACGGATGTGGCCTTTCTACCTGAGAAGGGTCGTGGTCCAGAGCTCCTTGGGTCCCATGAAACTGCCCTGTTCTCTGTGGCTGTGGACAGTCGTTGCCAGCTGCATCTCTTGCCCTCACGGCGTGAGTCATTGGGGCAGGGTGGGCAGGTACCACCCCACCTTTAACTGGAGCAGAAGTGTGGCCCCCTGGAGGCCTGGCTTTTGTTTGTAGCTGTCCACTCCCCCTTTGAAGGGTTCTGGTTTTCAGGCTGTGAAGCTCCTCTGCCCGCTGACCTCTTTCCTTACCCTCCTGCAGGAAGTGTTCCTGTGTGGCTCCTGCTCCTGGCGTGTGTCGGGCTTATTGTTGTGACCATTCTGCTGCTCCAGAGTGCCTTTCCAGGTTTCCTTTAGCCTCCTTGCTTCCTGGGAATCAGGAGCTTGGACACTGCCATCTCTAGAGCAGAGTGGAGGCCTGGACTCCCTTTGCTAACTCTGTTCAGGTCCACAGCTGAGGTTGCCTCTGATACCATGGATAGGCACTGCCTACCCTTCTGTGAAAAGGCTTGGTTATGGCCCTATGAGACTCTGGGTCCCAGGAACCCTGCCTTCATCATCTGTGGATCCACCCAGAACAGTGGTGTCTGAAGCCCAAGCCACACTCCCTGCCTCCTTCCTTCTGCCTACCAGAGGCTCCAGAGTTGAGCTTGTCCTTTCTCTAAAAACATGTGAAGATGTCCAAGAGCCTGGAGGCACTGTTGTCCTTCCTGCAGAAACAGTTTCTCCTCCTTCCCTCACAGCCTTGTGGCCAGTTGCTCTTCACATGAAGTCCCTGGCATTTGCTGGGGAAGGGACTGGCCTGGTACTTGCTGTTAGGGCAGGAAGGGGCAAAAGGAAGACTTGGGTAGTAATCTGGGGGTTCAGATGAGTAGCACTAAGCCGGCGGCCTAAAGATGCCAAAAGTTCCTAGTCTACCAAAAATGAACCTCAGCCCATTAGGCAGGAAAAGTTGGTATTTAATAAACAAGGAAAGACTGAACTGAGACCCCAAATGGTCCTCTTGTCAGCTGTTTCTCTTCTCAGAAGGTGAGAGTCCTGAGGTCAGGCAGCCCCTCTGGGTGCTGGAAGATGGCTCTGGCATATTGATGCAAGAGGCGGCTCATGTAGCAGTGCTGCCAGGGGAGCAGCCCTTCCAAGAAGCCAATGTGGCCACCACGGGCTGTGATGAGCAGCGCAATGTGGGGGGAGTGTTGGGCGTCCTGTATGGGAAGGGCTAGGAAGGGGTCAGGAGGACAAGAAGGTTGGCCTTCACTGGGAGCCCAGGCTCTGTGTTCGTGTCCCTCATGGCCCATTTTCCTTGAGACCAAAGCGTCCTGATTCAGAGTACTCACCATGGACGGGGGAGAAGGGGTCATCGGCTGCATTGAGACAGAGCACAGGGACCTGGATGGCAGCTACCTTGGTTCTTGGGCTCGCTGCTTTGTAGTAGGTAACACAGTCTTGATATCCAAAGGCCACAGATGTGTAGCGCTCATCAAATTGGCGGATTGTGCGGGCCTGCAGGTGGTGGATGTAGGATAGGCTATGATGATAAAGAATAGGAAGATAGTGGAAGACTCATTTTGTGGGACAAGGGGCATGACTGAAGATTATACCTGTAGCACAAAGTCTACGTCCACCACCTTTTCAATCACCTTTCTGTTTCTGCAAGAACACATAAGAGTTTGGCTTGACACCTGGACCTGACCCGCAGCCCCCAGCCCCTGTCTGATTATCTCATATGAGGAAGCCCAGAGAGAACTGACCAAGCTCTAGGAGAGCCTGGAATGTCTGCCATCCTACTCTGTCTACTGCCGCCTCCCACTTGACAAGATCCTACCGCTGCACAAGTCGGCAGAGCCCAGCAGTGAGGGGCTGATTAAAGAGCAGCAAGTTGAGTGGGGATTCCAGGGAGTGGGTGGTCTCAAAGGAATCCCAGCATGCAGACAGAGTCAGTGCTGCCACCAGCCCTGCAGCCTGCCCGGCCTGTGCCAGGTAATTCAGCACCAGTATCCTGTAGGATTGGACAAGGGACCATGAAAGAAGGGTTTGCATTAATGTGAGTTGGGACAGAGGGCAGGGATATGGAGGAGGAAAGAAAGAAAGACTGGGCCTCTGGGTTAAGCCAGGCAACGTTTACCCTCCAAAAGAGATGCCCACGGCCAGCAGTGGAGCTCGGGGATAGCAGTGCTTTATGTGGTTCACGACTGTCTCTAGATCTTCAGTATTACTGGCACAAAAAGCCCTGTGGGTCTGAGTAGGGAGAGAAACCATGGCCAGAAGGGCTCAGGAGGTGGCAGGGAAATCAAGGAAGGATAGGTAGGAGGTAGAGCCCCAGGGCCAAGGATCTCTAAAGGGAGTGGGTGAAGGGCTGCCATGAGGAAGGCAGGTTACTCACTCGCAGTTCCTCCCCACGGCAGCCCCGGTTGTTAAACACGACAGCCCTGTGACACACAGGTACATGTTAGCCAGACCCTCCTTAACAGCCCCTCTCTGCTTTTCTGTAGTGTTCAGACAGACCCCTGTCCAGAGCCTCCCTTTGTGTAGCGTTCTTCATATCAGTATCTGGACTGACTTCTATTACACATTCTCAGATACCACCCCACTCGTGGGTTCCATCCATCCTTACTGGTAGCCATCCCTCAGAGCTTGGTTAACTAGATGCAAGATGTATGTCTCCTGGCTACTGCCGGTGATGCCAGGAAGCAGCAACACAATGGGCTGGGTAGTGTGATCAGGGTCTTGGCTGCTTTCAGGCTGCTTGGCCCAGTCTAGCAGGAGCTGGCCTCCATCTGCTGTTTGGAGGATGTCACTGTGGTTTTGGAGGAAGAGGGACACAAAGATACTATTAGGACCTTTTTTAAAGTTTTAATTTTTTTAAATTTATAGAGATGGGGTTTCTCTGTTGGTTAGGCTGGTCTCGAACTCCTGACCTTAGGTGATCCATCTGCCTTGGCCTCCCAAAGTGCTGGGATTACAGGTGTGAGCCACCCTGCACGGCCACTATTAGGAACTTAATGTTCTTCAAAAGCTTTGTCCCCTGCCCCACCCACAAACAAGTCTCATAACTTCGAATCAGTATCATTTGAAGGTGTGCTTCATGTAAAATGGTAAGGCTTGACAAGGTGGAATGGGGATATAAAGGATCATTACCTGGTGGCCATGCACTTACATAGCCTTCCATATAATATCCACTCTCATTGTATTCTCTGAACACATGGAGGTAGATGGAGTGAAGATTACCTACATTTTTAAAGAGGTAGACAGATTTTCCCTAGATACCTGGGGTTTCATGTTCACCCGGTCCTGTCCCTTCTTACCTCTGGTAAAGGACCAGGGGCCGAGACTGTAGGAAGACTTGGAAGATGCTTTGTAGTCGCCCCTCAAAACACCACAGCGTTGGGTAGAAAGTCTCCGTGGTGATGGAACAGTGTTGCTCCAGGAAGGCCAGAAACTGCGGCCCAGCCACCAGCCAAGGCTTCTGTGGTCACACAACAGTCTGCCTCACTTCCCTGACTTGCACCAAACTAGTAAGGCACCCAACACCAGAGGATGAGTGGGCCCCTCTCCAGAGGCCAGCCTGGAGGACCCTGCTTGTCTGGACATGAGATACCCAGCACAGCTCATTTGAATGGCCAAGTCTCTGATAATACACCCCAGCTAGAGCCCCCAAAAAACCTGGTCCTGGAGTGTCACTGCCCAGAATTGACCCTGAACTAGGAGCTGCTGAGCTGACTCATGCTCAGCCTATCCATGCCCCAAACCCATTTGGGAGAGAGCAGGTAATGTAAACAGCCAGGCTCAGTGGTGTGCGTCTGTGGTCCCAGCCCCTTGGGAGGCTGAGGTGGAAGAATCGCTTGAGCTCAGGAGTTCAAGGCTGCAGTAAGCTGTGACAGCACCACTATACTCTAGCCTGGGTGACAAGTGAGACCCTATCAATAAATAAGTGCCCAGCTGATCCCCTGGAGAAAGGGTTCTGGGCAGGCGCTGAAGAAATACAGCACCATTCAATCTTTATCCATTACTTTGCAGTTGAAGATGACAGGTACACTGTCTTCTTCCTAAGCCTGTGGCCACTCTGGCTCCTGATTTTAGCACTGTGTCATCTGCATATTCCTGTTCTCTAATGTTCGTGCTCACTGCCGAGGGGCTTATCTTCTCTTACTTGTGGGGCCCCTGCTGTTAGATTGTGCTCTAAAGGACGAACAGCTCTGATGTGAACCAATTCTTTTCTTCGTTCATGCCAGCCAGGGGGAAGGTGACAAGGATAAATAACAGGGACAGATGAGGTCAGTGGGCACTGAGCCCTGACTTTGAGCTTCTCTGCTCTGTTCTGGACAGACATCAAGTGGATGAGAGGTCCTAGCCACCTGGCGTGTGAAGGAGGAGTATGCATGTAGGTTCAAGAATAGAAACTGCGTTTCTGTAGTGGGCCCTACAGAACATGAAGACCAGGTTTCTATCTACAGTACAGTGCCTATATCAACAGGAACAAATGGTAGAGAGGCCAAGTTGATAGTGCAACTGTTGGGAGGTGTGACTTTCGACCCTAGTCCTTAAGCCCTTGAATTACGACAGCTGACATTCATGTATAGGCACTGGGCTAAACCCAAGCTCATGAGATATTTTATAAGTGAAGAAGTTATAACTGACAGAGGTTAAGTGGTTTGTCCAGTTACACAGCAAGTAAGAGGCAAAACAGAATTATCAGTTATGACATTACCACCAGTACTTGTAGGTAAAATGTGTTGAATGCTCATTAAACTCCAGGCATTGTGCTAAGCACTTTACAAAAATTTTGTCTTGTGATTTTCATATCGGTTCCATGACATAAGTTCTGAGATCCCCCTGTGTGAATGGATATGAATGCTGAATAACTTGTCAAGGGTCAGAAGCATACCAGAGCTAGTGGGTGGCAGAGCAGGAGATTCAAACCCAGGTCCATCTGACTCTAGATCCTGTGCTGTCTAGTCACTGCCGTGTATTGTCTCCTAATTGCCAAGAATTTGAGTTGCTTCCTTTTTTTTTTTTTTTTTGAGATGGAGTTTTGCTCTGACACTCAGGCTGGAGTACAGTGGTGCCATCTTGGCTCACCACAACCTCCCAGTTCAAGCAATTCTCTTGCCTCAGTCTTCCGAGTAGCTGGGACTATAGGCCTGTGCCACCAAGCCTGACTAATTTTTGTTTTCAGTAGAGATGGGGGTTTCACCATGTTGGCCAGGTGGGTCTTAAACTCCTGACGTCAAGTGATCCACCTGCCTCAGCTCCCTGAGCTGGACAGGAACCTTGGCCAGCCCTTAAGGGAAGGGAGGTCCTACTAAGCTATTGGGTCGGTGCGGGGCGATGTTGGGAGTCAGCCATGACCCCACAGACCTCTGGTTCCTTCCTTCAGTGCAGCTGAAAGACTCAGCTAAACCACTTAACAGGAAAGGAACGCAAAGTGTGCACATCTCTGACACCTCAGGATGCTTTCCACCCCACCTTTCCCCAAATGCTTGTCCACATCATAGGGAGCAGCACTCTCCGGTGCCCAAAAGGCCCAGCTGGCATGGGGAGTACATGGGACCCAGAGGCACTAGGGAGGCAGAGCTGACTCTCCATTCGGTTGTAGGAAATTTCACCTGTGGGGAAGCCCAACCGTTCCAGCTCCCACCAAGGGCTCAAACCCGGGTCTGGAAGCTGCTGTCTACACCCAAACCCGCCGGCCAGAGCGCTGGACCCGCACCCACCTGGAGCACACATGCCCAGTAGTAGCCCAAGTAGAGGGCAACGGCAAGAGCCAAGACCAGAGAGAAGGTGTCTGCCCAGGTGCCATTCTGGGGGCTCAGGAAGGAGCTCAGCATCTTGTGTTGGGGGCTTCCGTCCCTCAGGCTCCTGGCTGGCCCCGGCTCGCCGGCTGTGACTCGCGGGCCCGCCCGCCATAGGCGGCCTGTGCGGGTCCAGTCCCCACTGCTGGCCGGCCGTTCGTGCTGCCGGCCCCG